>NC_049249.1:0-1422500 GCF_011100685.1 Canis lupus familiaris | reverse complement strand
CTCTGGGGCCTTGGCAAGTCCCTTGCCCTCTTCAAGGCTCAGTTTCTTCATCTATAGAATGGGATCAACAAAGATTAGGCAGGATGAAGCGATGCTGGGCACTGTGCTTGGTGCTCAGGGGTTACTGCTGTAAAGGGAGCATATAAGCTCTTCTAGGTAGTGATGATGATGAAGAGGTTCAGACTGATGAGGGAGAAGAACCCTATTATCTGAAGGAGAAGCCCTTGCGGGTGGAAGGGGATGCACAGTGAGAGCCTGGGGCACCAAGAGTGCTGTGCAGACGGGCCCTGATTTCTCCCCGGGTGCACCTTAGAAGGCATGAACGTCCTGCGTAGAGGTTGAACTGCAACTTACTCCTTATAAAGCCGGCCCTGTCTCCAGAAAGCTACACTATATCACAAATTCTTCAAATATTGGAGGCATACTTTTTAAATCTTTTTGTTATAAACTAATTTTATTCTTTTTTTTTAATTTTTATTTATTTATGATAGTCACAGAGAGAGAGAGAGAGAGAGAGGCAGAGACACAGGCAGAGGGAGAAGTAGGCTCCATGCACCGGGAGCCCGACGTGGGATTTGATCCCGGGTCTCCAGGATCGCGCCCTGGGCCAAAGGCAGGCGCCAAACCGCTGCGCCACCCAGGGATCCCCTAAACTAATTTTATTCTTACATGCAAGTTGCAAAACAGAAGAGTTCCCACGTACCTGTCACCCACTGGATCCCAGAGACACAGTTTACATAACCCTAGCTCAATGGTCAAAACCAGGAAATTGACATTAGTATAATACTATTAACTAAATTACAGACCTTAGTTTGGATTTCATCCATTATTGTCATGTGCTAATTTTTTTTTTGAGGGGGTGGATATTGAAATCTCATCACATGTATATTTTCCTGTAACCATGCTAGTGAGAGTACAAAACTGTTCTATACACCAGAGATGGTCCCCCACCCCAACCCCTGCAATAAAATCTTTAAAAAGATTTATTTTTATTTGAGAGATGGAAAGACAGATAGTGACAGAGATAGCAAGGAGAGCACAAACAGGGGGAGCAGAAGAGGGAGAGGGAGAAGCAGGCTCCTCGCTGAGCAGACAGCCCGACGTGGGGCTTCATCCCAGGACCCTGGAATCATGACCTGAGCTGAAGGCAGATGCTTAACTGACTGAGCCACCCAGGCGCCGCATCATCTTAACCATTTTCAAGTGTACAGTTCAATAGTCTTAAGTATATCCACATATTCTTCAGTATATTCTTGTGCAGACTATCTGCAGAACTTTTTCATTTCTCACAACTGAATCTCTATACTCATTAAACAATAGCCTCCCACTTCCCTCTCCCCGCCAGCCCCTGGCAACCACCGTTCTACCTTCTATGAGTCTGACTATTCTAGGAACTCATAAAAGTGGGGCCCTGTGGTACTTATCCCTTTATGGCCAGCTTATTTCACTTAGCATAATACCCTCAAGGCTCATCTATGTTGTAGATGTAGCCGTTATGTAATAGAATCCCCATCCTTTTAAGGCTGAATAATATTCCATTCTAGGCGTACATCACATTTTGTTTGTCTATCCATTAATCGGTGGACACTTGGGTTGTTTCCACTTTCTGGCTGTTGTGAATAATGCTGCTATGAATAGAGGTGTTCAAATATCTCGTCAAGACCCCACTTTCAATCCTTTTAGATATACATCCAGAAGGGAGATTTTGGATCATATGGCAGCTCCAGGTTATATGATTTTTTTGAGGAACCACTGTACTATTTTCCACAGTGGTTGCTCCATTTTACATTCCCTCTTGTACAGGCGTTCCAGTCTCTCCATAGCCTCATCAACACTTGTTAATTTATTTAGTTGATGGTGGCCATCCTAAGGGGGGGGGTGAGGTGGTATCTCATTGTGGTTTCGATTTGCATTTCCCTAATGATTAGTGATCTTGAGCATCTTTTCATGTGCTTGTTGGAGGAAATTGTCTTTGATGTGAAAAAGCCTTGCTGAAGGGGATTCTGGAAAGGAGTGAGAAGAAGAATGTGAGATTGACTTTGGTGATGTTTTATTAACTTTTTGGAATAATTGTCAAGAGGAGACAGAATGCCAGCCTGTTTGTCTTGGCCAAGGAATCTGTGGTAAGCTATTAACATGAGTGTGTGAATTTTCTCTGCATTTGGATCATTATACAACCTACAATCACATGCTATGAAAAAAGGAAGTGAATTATATTTCTCCCCATTGCCAACTTTTCCTCTTCAGTTTCTCTCTCTAAAGATGCCCATTGCTACCTGGTTCTGTGTATCCATCCAGAGATGTGCATATGGACATATACTTCTTTTCACATAAATAGTCATGTATCATACACACTGTTTAGTCTGTGTTTTTTTTTTTCTCTTAAATACATATTTTGGGGAGAGACACATATTAGTGTGTCAGCTTCTGGAATGTACTTCTGAAGCTAATTCTCAATCCATATGTTTGCATTCCCTCCATTTATATTTCCTTCCAGCATCTGGCCAATGCTCTTCTACTGGTTTATTCCTTGCTCAGGTGGACATTCAGTGCTTAGACTGGCCCGGTGACCATCACTATGGTCAAAGCAGAGGTTTGTTGGTAGCAGTGTGCCTGGTTTTAATATTTTCTTGTCTTAATTCCAGTTAAAAACTTGATTTCCCCCCTTTACATCTTACTTTTTTTTGAAGATGATAAGGACCAGTATTCGCTATAACACAAATATTGCTGTATTGATACCAAATTGTTAATTACTTAGATTACAATATCCATTCATCAGCTGATGTTTAAAAGTCCTACCTTTGGCACAAGAAAGTTGATTTGGAGGTTGATATAATGTATGAAAATTCTGCTTGTGGGAGTGTTGACATATTCATGTCAAGGGCCAATGTAGTCCCAAGAGAGAGGAGCAAAGCGAGGCAGGACTAGGGTGTTAGGAGAGGAGTGGAGAACATAGGCTGAGGGCAGACAGGAGGGACCTTGTGACGAGGGTGAGCTTTCCCCTGGAGGTGGTGCAGGAAGTCTTGGTGTCTGAAGCGTTGTTGGGTTGTTGTCTTTTATTGTAAAGGTAATGATCACTGATGGATACCATCTATGTGCCAGGAGTTCGACAAGATGCTTTCCATGTATTATTTCTAATGCTCACATGAATTTACAAGGTTTATTTGTTTTTCTCACATTACATCTGAAAAAAGCAAGGCTAAGAGGGTTTAAGTGACTTCTCCAGAGACAAACAGCTAGTGATTAGTGGAGTCAGCATTTTCACTTGGGGCCATCTGACACCAAAGCCATAGTTCTTTGCCTTTTGCAGTACTTCCTTCTCTACTATTGCTGCCTCAAAGTGGTGGCAGGTTCTGTGGTGAGCACCAAACTACTATAAGCCCTTCTGGTTGGAGGGAGGAAAGCATCCTGCTGGCTGCAGTGTTGGTCAGTGTATTGGTTGGTGCACTTTCCGTGGGCTTCCAAGCAGAGGCAGGCCCTCAGCCCTTCCCAGTCCAACCAGATAGCCTGATTCCCTGTCTGCTGATGGGCAAACCAGGTGCCCCACTTTCCATCCCTCCAAGGTTACTGTGGGGTTCATGCCCCTCCCTATGAGCAGATTAGGTGTCCTAAGCATGGAGCTGGAGGAGCTTCCCAGAGTGTGGGAAGTGGGACCTCAGTCTGACCCCAGTCTGTGAAGCAGCAGGACACTCCTGCACAGCCATGGATTATGCCTGGCTGGCTCAGCCTTTGGTCACCAGGGCCTCACTCCCCTCTGTCCAGTTATCACTCCTGCCCTACTCTACCAGCTCCCAGCTCTTGACAGATTCCAGTCCATCTCTAGCAGTCAGGGTCCAGCAGTTCTCCTCCCGTGGATGATGGAGAAGAGCTGAAGAGAGGGCCTGTTTTCAAGCACATAGGTGGGGTCAAGGGAAGCCAACAAGAGGTGGCAAAACCCTGAGGGATTGGCAACGGTGGAGAGCCATTCCCACCCGCAGACCCAGCACAATAGGATGGTATTGGAACAAGTGGGCTGTGTCACTTGGAGAAGGCTGCTGGGTAGGAGATGGGGCCTGGGGAGAGGAATCCAGACACTGCCAGCCCTCAGCTTCCCAGCAAGAGAGCCAGGGGAATAAATATTCCTGGCCCACATTCCTGCCAGTTTTCCATTGCCTTCTGGTGCAGTCTTCCACTGCCCTGGCTGGGCCTCCTGTTCTTTTCACCTCCATAGCAAGGAACACTTGACCCTTGTCAACATTTCCCTGACTTCCTGACAGGCATGGGTAGGTAGCAAATAGAGGACAAGAAGTGGAAGACAGTGTGAGAGTTCTTGGAGGTCCTGAGCAGAGTTATAAGGGCCTTTGGGGCCCCCCTGTCCTATCTTTGGGGAGCACTGAGGCTGTCCGCTACTCTTGCTCTGCCTTGCCCTTCCCTTACAGTTTCAGTAGTCATTGATTACTCATGGAAACGATGGCATGGCTACTCTTACGCTTTCATTAATGTCTATATCTCTTTCTCCAGATGTCTGTTCAGAGCTGACTCCCCATTGCCAGTCCTGGCCCAGAGGCCCGTGTTCCTCTGAGCTCCGTCCTCCCAGGAGCCAGGTAGAGCAACAGCTGCTCTGGGATGAGCCTGTGTGGAGCCCGTGAGAGGGAGCCCTGAGGATGGAGGGGGACCCCAACTGCCACACGAGTTCGGTGGCTTGTTCTTGTCCTGAAAAGGTGGTTTGTTTCTTGGTTCCTGTTTCTCCATGGGCCAACCCCTCTCATGGGTGCAGGGGTTGTGGGTGTGGCTGGAGGAGTCCTGGGAGAGAAGAGAGCGGGCATGTGATAGCAGGCCATGGCCACTGCCCCATTTTCTCCAAGGATCTTCTTCATTCTCTGTTTTTTAGAATCTGTGTTGCCATGTTTATGGGGGAATTAAGGAGCAGATGTGGGGTTGACATGATTTCCCGAATTCCTTGTTACTTTCTGAGCATTTTGTAACTGCTGGGGGAAATGGAACACAACTTGGGAGACAATATTGCATCTTGTTAATAAACTTCTTTCACCACCCCTTCTGTTTCTCCCTCCCACCCTCCCCCCACCTCCTTACCTTCTTTGGCTGTGGCTCCCTCTCAGCCAGAAGGCTCCTCGGCCTGTCAGCCCCATCTTGTCACCCCACTCACCCACATGTAATGACTTTGGAAGGCAGCTTCTAAATAGACCCCCAGTGACCCCACCTCCCACTTAATCCCCTTCTTGGGTAGGTCTAGATTTTGTAACTCGTTTCTAATGAATAGAAGTAATGGGATGTGTTTTGGTCTGTCTCTTTTTTCCCCCATGATTCATTTGTTTTGTTTCTCGAATCCCACATATGAGTGAAATCTTATGTTATTTGTTTTTCTCTGACTAGCTTTTTTGCTAGCATAATACTTTCTAGATCCATCCATGTTGTTGCAAATGACAAGATTTCATTCTTTCTTATGGCTGAATAATAATCCTGTGTGTGCATGCGTGTGTGTGTGTGTGTGTGTGTGTGTGTGTGTATCACATCTTTATCCATTCATCCATCCATGGACACTTGGGCTGGAATGTGGCTTCTCAGATTAGGCTATGAAAGGATGGTGGCTTCCACCTTGGGACTGCTCACTCAGGGTGCGCGTGTATGTGAGGAAGCCAGCTGACAAGTCGTGAAGCCATCCTGTGGAGAGGCCACATGGTGAGAAATTGAGGGGGCCTCAAGCCAATCTACGAGGATTGGAGACCCATGTAGTCACCTTGCACAAACAACTTCCCCTGCAGTCTTCAGATAAGACCACAGTCCGGGACAACAGCTTGATGGTAATGTCATGAGATACCTTGAACCAGACACCATTGTGCCCACTTCCTGCCTTACAGAACGGTGAGACAGATGTTGTTTGAGCTGCTAAGTTTTGAGATAATTTGTTATGCAGAAGTAGTCAGGGAGGTTCATTAAAGCATAGAAAGGAGGGGCTGACCCTCGGTGTAAGTTGGTGGTGGGATAGTACGAGTCCTGCCTGCCTTCAGGAGTGGGATAAAGGGAGCCAGGGGTGTCTCCATGGCTGTGGCGTCATGTGACAGCCTCACCTATCTTGGAGCTGATATTAGCTAGAGCGCAATGTCAAGGCTGAGGGACAGTGGATGACTTTATTGGGGGAGGGAGAAGGCTGAGGTCTCTTTCCTTTTATTATTGACAGAGCTCAATGCCTATTTTATTAATAATACATGCCTGGTGGTGATGTCTGTGAATGAATGTTTGTCTCCCACATCTAATTGTTCTGTCGGGCATCCCGCCTGTAGATTTATCATTCTGTCTTTTCTTTATTTGGTAGTTTTATTGCCAGTGATTAGTAATGGCAGCAGTTGGAGTTCTTCTTTATGGGAAATATTCATCTCTGTTTACTAATGGGATGAATCTGGAGGGACGAGTCTTGTCTCTACCCCTGCCCACATTTAGGAGTATCTACAGTCAAAATATCCCTGGGGTCCCTCCCCTCTCTCTCCCTCCCCAGCCCTATCTTTAACATCACATTCTTAAGGGGACTTTACAAGCTGAGGAGATGTCCCTGTTGCAGACCTGGAGGTCTGGGCTACTTGCACTGATACCACACAGGGTGAGATTCCCTGTGGCCTAACCAACCCATGTCCCAGGGTTAGAGCTTTCTAACTTTGAATCTGACCTTCTGTTGCAATGCCCTTGATGACAGCCTGCCTCCAGGCATGTCCTGAGACCTACAGGACTCGAGGCTGGGGTCCGAGGTGGGGTTCTGATCCCTGGTATGACCTGCCTCAGCATGATGCATCTTTCCAGACACACTTGTTCCCTGTGTGATTTCTGAGAGCTAAATGGGCTATCAAGTGAACCTCTTCTGCTTTTATGGAGAAGACAGAGAGCTGCAGAGGTGAAGCAGGTTGAAAGTGAGAGGTTTGTGGGGAGGAATATATTTCTGTGGATGGATGTAGTTATGTCTGCTTGTGGGGAAGGTAGAGGGCGGGGCAGGAAGAGGCTCCAGCTGCTGTGTAGCACACCGACCTCAGATGTCTGTTCAGAGCTGACTCCCCATTCAAGGCTGGTCCCCAGAGGGTGTCTGGATGCCCTTTCAGGGTTCCTCCCTACCTGCTCCTGTACTGGTGCAGCCTGCATGGCATGGCTGGGCTCTTGTTTGCAGATCCATGGTGTTGGCGGAGCAGCTCTGGTCTTGAAGCTGGACAAGCCTGGTGTTTGGATCCCAGCTCCATTCTGTGTATGCACTGAGCTGTTCGGACCTTAGATTTTTCTTCCTCACAACGGAGAGAATAACAACTAACCTGTAAGTGGCTCACCAGGCTCCTCAAGAGTGAGCCCAGCTCCTCAAGGCCAGAACTCATAGCCTTAACACCTGCCCCTGCAGAGACTTCCCTTGTTCTAGAGCTCACCAGCTGCTTCCTCCATGCTGACTCTAAGAGTTGCGTCTCCTTTAATCCCGTCACAGATAACTGTCTCTCCCTTTTCTCTATTCCTTTCTTCTTTCCTCTCTTCTCTCTTCAACACATATTCACATCTACTGTGCATCTCTGCATCTACTATGTTCTAGGTGCTTTGGAAAGAGCCAAGAACAAAATAGATAGAGACCCCTGTTCCGTGGTTTCTATTATCACAGAAGGGAAAGAGACAATAAATAATAGACATGGTTTAATCCTAAATTACATGGAATGTTAGTGGGTGATACACATGTGAGAAAAGTAGCAAAGAGGAATAAGGGAGGGGGGCTTGGCATGAGGTGGGCACTGGGTAGGTTTTGGCAGACAGCAAGATAGTCAGAGCAGGCTGATCCAGAAGGTGAAGACTTAAAGGAGGGGAATGAAGGAGCCAGGTGATCATCTGGAGAAGAACATTCATAGCAAAGGAAACTGCCAGGGTAGCCAGTGCAAAGGCCCTGGGGCTGCAGCATTAGAAGAGCAGTAAGAAGTCCCCATGCCTAGGGAGGATGGAGGAGTGGAAAGAGACAGGCTGAGGAGCCCTGATGGGGGGTTGGGGAGCTGATAGGAGCCTGAATCCTTCCGACATCTGGCTTTTCCGACACAGGCACTGTAAAGATCAGGGCCTGTCCCAGGAGCTTTGGGCAGAGCATCAGCCTCCTTTCCTCAGTGACCACTTCTCACAGGGAGCTCAAGGAAATTCTCTGCCTAGGGCCAGAGCTCGAGCCCAGGACACCATCCCAGAAGCAGAGCTCTGGCTGGGCCGCCCATCTGGCAGTATCTCTGGTTCTGCCTCAGGAGCAGGGCTGCACTGGGGGGGTGGGGGTTGAGGAAGGAGGGAGTAACTTTTTTCCAATTAAGCTGCATTTGCTTTGTCATCTGAATCCAATTCCCCTTCAGTCTCGCAGTCTAGGAATTATCCTTTATTAAACCCGAGCCGTTCCTGTGTGTGCAAGGCTGGAAGTGCAGCTACAGCAGAATCAGGAGCAGTCCCCCCTGGTGCTGTGTGGCCCTGCACTCCTGGAGGCTTTCCTCTTGCAGCTTTTTCAGGCCTGCTTGGTGGGGGGAAGCAGCCAACGAATGAGCTCAGCATCCAGGAATGGGAGCTGTGGGTGTGCAGGGGAGGACCCAGTCCTTGGAGGGCCCAGCCAGGCTGTGCGGCTTCTGTTGAGCAGTGTGGGGTTGTGGTGGAGGGAACCAGATGGATGAGCACTTGGTTTTAGGTAATGGGCTAAGTGCTTTACAGGTAGTAACTCACCTAATCCTCATTATCATCATATGAGACTGGGATTAGAATGATCTCCATTTTATAGACAAAGATACTGAGGGTCAGAGTTACAGTTACCTGCTCAATCACTGAGTACGTGGTCCAGTGGGGATGTAAGTCCAGGCATCCTGATTCCAGGCCCTGCCCGAGCTCCTCACAAGTGGGGTCTCTTGTCAGTAATGCCTGTGGTGAGTCTTTGTGGGATGGGGATAAGTTGTGTTTTTACTACCCTGGCATGCTTTCATTGCAAGTCTTCAGGGGCTCCCTTCTGGAGGATGGGGTGAGGAGGGTCCTCTACATCCTCTCAGACTCCTTGACTGAGGAAAGTCATGGGAATGTAGCCCTAATGGACATCTTGACTCAATTTCATGAGAGAAATGCAGCTAAACCATGTCTTCGCTCCTGCATTTGTGACCTGTGATATTCAGTGAGAAAATAAACATTTGTTTTAAGCCACTAAGTTTTGTGTTATTTTCTTACACATCAACATATAGATAATACAGTGTTTGTATGAATTTGTATTCTCACAAGCAGTGTATGAGAATTCCCATCACTCTGTGTCCTTGCCAAGGCTTGGAATCGTTGGGATTTCTTATTCTGCCAATCTGATGGGTAGGTCGTGCTATTTCATTGTGACTTTAATTTGATTCATTTACTTTAGAGTTCTGTTATTAGATGCATACACATTTGGGATTGTTATGTCCTCTTGATTAATTGGCCCCTTTATTATTATGAAAGATTTCTAGTTATTCCTTATTGTAAAATCTACTCTGATTGATATGACTATGTCCACTTCAGTTTTTTTTAAATTTTTTATTCTTTTGCCAGTTGATTTTATTCCTGTGAACATTAAATCAGTAAGTTATCTGTGTTTCTATGTGTAACTTAAGTTTATTCATGCTTCTTGCTGAATGATATCCATTCATTTTACTCTACTATTGGCTTATTAGTTCCATCTCATTTTATTTTTTAATGGTTGCTTGAAGGTTTGCAATATGATCTTTAACTTATAATAATAAGGTTATCCTGGGGCGCCTGGGTGGCTCAGCTGGTTAAGTGTCCAACTGTTGATTTTGGCTCAGTTCATGATCTCAGGGCTGTGAGATTGAGCCCTGCATTGGACTCCACATTGGGCGTGGAGCCTGCTTAAGATTCTGTCTCTCCCTCTGCGCTTTCCCCTGCTCATGCACATGAGCATAATCTCTCTCTCTATCTCTCTCTCTCTTTCTCAAAAAAGAGATTATCTTGCCTCTCCTATAGCATAAGAACCTGACAGCAGCATTCTTCCTTTTGCCTTCTTTCATCCTTTGTGCTACTGTGGACATATATTTTACTTCTGCTCATGCTGTGCACCCAACACCGCACTGCCATTATTTTTGTTTTAAACAGCTATCTTTTTTTTTTTTAAAGATTTTATTTACTTATTTGAGAGAGAGAGAGTGCACGCGCATGCACACATACTTGCATGAGTGGGGGGAGGGGCAGAGGGAGAGAGAGAATCCCAGGCTGACTGTGCTGAGCACAGAGCCTGGTGCAGGGCTGGATCTCATGACCCTGAGATCATGACCTGAGCTGAAATCAGAGTTGGCCACTTAAGCCACCCAGGTACCCCTTAACTATAGTAAATATAAGATAAAAGTCTTTTAAATTTACCCACCTATTTACCCACAAATTATAATTCTTTAGAGCTACCCTATGATCCAGCAATCCCACTGCTGGGTATTTACACAAAAATACAAAAACACTAAACAGAAGGGATACATGCACCCCTATGTTTATAACAGCATTATTTGCAATAGCCAAACTATGAAAGCAGCCCAAATGTCCATTGATTGTGAATGGATAAAGAAGATATGGTATATATAATGGAATATTATGCAGACGTTAGAAAGAGTGAAACTTTGCCAGCTAGAAAGTATTATCTTACTGAAATAAATCAGTTAGAAACAGACAAATATCATAGGATTTCACTCATATGTGGAATTTAAGAAACAACAACAAAAAAGGAACAAAGGAAAAAGAGAGAGAGATAAACCAAGAAACAAACTCTTAACTACAGAGAACACACTGATGGCTACCAGAAGGGGGGTGGGGAGAGTTGGATGAAATAGGTGATAGGGATTAAGAAGCGTACTTGTGATGAGCCTTGGGGGATGTATGGAGATGTTGGATCACTATATTGTACACCTGAAACTAATATTACACTGTATGTTAACTAACTGGAATTAAAATTTTTAAAAATCCCATTGATTGGCATGGTTTTCTTTAGATTTATTCTGCTTGGGGTTTGTTGAATTTCTTGGATCTTTGGGTTGATATTTATTACCAAATTTGGGAAAAAGCAATCATTATTCCTTCAATGTTTGTCTTCTCTCTTTAAAAAAAAGCATTTCAAATAAATGTATGTTAAACTTCTTGATATTGTCCCACAAATTGCTGATGCTCTGTTAATTTTTTAAAGTCTTTTTCTGTAGCGTATTTGGCACAGTTTCCATTGCTATATCTTCTAGTTCACTAATATTTTCTTCTGATTATATAATCTGATTTTCACTCATCCAGTGTATTTTTCACTTAAGCTCTTGTATTTTTTTTAAAGATTTTATTTATTTATTCATGAGAGACACAGAGAAAGAGGCAGAGACACAGGCGGAGGGAGAAGCAGGCTCCCCAGAGGGACCCCGATGTGGGACTCAGTCCCAGGACCCCAGGATCATGCCCTGAGCCAAAGGCAGATGCTCAACCGCTGAGCCACCCAGGTGTCCTGCTATTGTATTTTTCAACTTTAGAAGCTCCATTGGGTAATTTTGTATATCTTACATCTCTTTCCTCATTACCCTCACGTTTTTCTCTGCATACTAGAATATATATAATATATTTAGAATAGCTGCTTAGTGTCCTTATCTGCTCATCCACTATTCCTTTCATTTCAGAGTCTGTTTCTATTGAATGATCACCCCACCCCTGTTATGAATCATATTTTTCTACTTTTTTGCATGCCTGGTAATATTTGATTGAATAGTGAATATTGTGATTTTCGTATTGTTGGTTGCCTGGATTTTACTGCATCCCTTTAAATGGAATTAGGTTTTGTCTGGTAAGTAGCTAAGTTACTTGGAATCCATTGGATCCTTTGGAACTTACTTTGATGAGAAAACATTCTATAATCTCTGTTGTTCAAAATGATAGGCACTTCCTATATGGCTAGTGAATAGTATTAAATAGCCATGTTTGGCTAGTGGCTATCATATTGGTCATGGTAGCTTTAGAGGCTTGCTGTCTAGCTTTTTTTTTTTTTTTAAGATTCATTTATCTTAGAGGGGGAGCACGCACGTGCAAGAGAAAAAGAGAGAGAGAGAGACAGAGAGAGACAGAGAGTGCAGCAGAAGGGGCGAGGGAGGAGAGAGAATCCTCAAGCAGACTCTCACTGAGTGTGGAGCCTGATTTGAGGCTCAATCCCAGGATCCTGAGATCATGACCTGAGCCAAAATCAAGAGTTGGCTACTTAACTGACTGAGCCATCCAGGCACCCCACCTACCAGCTTTTTAAGGGCAGGTCTAGTAAGTCTTTATTCTAAGAGTCATTTCACTCCACTATTAAGGTGATGTTCCCCCGAAAATTCCATATAATGCCCTGTGTCGTGGGAGGCATTTCCACTCTAATTAGTGGGAGATGAACTGTCTCTACTTTGTATGAGCTCTGAGAAGTGTTCCATCTATGAATTTCTGGTGATTCTTTTCCTGGCATTGGTAGTTTTCTCTCAAACATATGTGTATTTATACTTGGCCAAAGACTTGAGGGGATCCCTTTTGCAGATTTCCAGAGCTTTCCTTCTGTACAGGCCCCTCCTCTCTAGTACTCTACCCTAAAAATTCTGGCTTTCTTGGTCTCTTGAAACTTTGATCTCTGTACCCAAAAGCCAGACTGCCGTTCCTGAAATCCAGCCTGGGAATTGCCTTTGGACAATAAACTGGTGAAATCTTGGGGTTCACCTTATCTGTTTCCCTTCTCTTCAGGATCACAGTCCTATGCTTCTTGCTGTCCAGTGTCTAAAATTGCTGCTTAATGTAGAGGAATCCCTGCTGCCACAGGAGAGGCAGATGAGGCATGCTTTCACAACATGTAGCTTAGTAGTGGTAATGCTTCATTTCAATGTTTGGTAAATTCAGTTAGGAGGTCATTCATGAAATATGATAAAATTATTTTTAAGAAGATTTCTGTTAATACCAAGTTTTCATTAAAAAAATCCCAAAGATTCTTGATTTAAATAAAGATGGCCAAGTTGGATGGGCCTACTGACATACCTTAGAGGGACACATCTCTTCTGGCTTGCTGGGGTTCCTGCTCAAGTGGCAGACAGAAGTCCCTGCTCAGGTGGCACAGAAAAGGGAGCTATACTGAAAGTCCTTTTGGACTTAGCAAATCTCCCCCAGGGCCAGCAATAAGGGCACTCAGATTTATATAGAAAAATTCTTTTTCTTAGCATCTTTTGCCAAAAGATGGAAGATTTGCCAAAAGATTATATCTTTTGGAAGATTCAGATTATATTCAAATATGTTGTGGGAATTGTGGGGGGGAATAGCATACAGCTTCTCTCTTCCTTCCCTCTGCTTCTGGTGGCTTCTGCCTTGCCTTCTCTATCTCTCCTGCAGAGTGCAGACAGGGAAAGGTCTCTCCCTGGACTGGACCTATCAGCATAATAACATGCTCTGGGGAGATGGTGTGGTAAGGGGGGCCTTTAACTAATGTTCTTAGCTGGGGTCTTCTAATTTTAACTTCTTAAAGCCTCAAGAATGCACCCAAAGGCAGCTGTTGAGACTTTTAGGGCCTTCTTAGTCGCTGATCTGACTTCCCAAGAAACTTTGGAGTCACCTTACTTCAAAACCTCTTAGAGAAATTGAGATGTGAAGATGTCAAGCAGTGTCTCCTCTAGGATTTCTAAAGCTCTTCCAAGCTTGATAATATTAAAATCCTAGGGGGAGCCCAGGTGGCTCAGCGGCTTAGCGCTGCCTTCAGCCCAGGGCGTGATCCTGGCGTCCCGGTATCGAGTCCCACGTCAGCCTCCATGCATGGAGCCTGCTTCTCCCTCTGCCTATGTCTCTGCCTCTCTCTCTCTCTCCTCTCTGTTTCTCATGACTAAATAAATAAAATTTTAAAAAAATATATTAAAATCCTATCTACAGAGTTAAACTGGATGTGTAGGTATTTTAGGTCGTGATGTTATTTGTCTTTTAGAGTCATTTTTTTCCCTGTCATAATACTTATTGCTCCATCTATGGAACTAAAACGAGACAGTTTCATTGGATTGAGGGGAAATGAGAAGAGGAGAACCAAGTGAATTTATCCTCCTTGTCCTGAAGGAGGACAACCTTGACTTTCCTTCAGTTCCTTAAGAGTTAAACCCCATCTAAACCAGCCTGGCCTTCCCACTTGGCAGCCAAACATGGTGAAATACTTCAGAAGACTGGGGTCTGGTGCTGAGTCCTCCCATGTCAATAAACACAGAGTTCAGGTCCACTCATTGCTTTCATTTAATGCAATTTGTCTAATATCCTCATCATTTCATCATCACCAAACCAAATAATAGTTGGTTTCTAATTTGAGTTTTGGATGTTGATGTGAGCACCAGGCAAGCCGTTGGCCTCCTTTTGTTGGCAGGTGTGAATTTCTCATCAAAGAAAATTAGTTAAATGTGAATGCTGACTTATGGGATACATTGTGGGACATCTGTTCTTGGGCCTCAGGTCCCTGAGACCCCATTTGTGGGGCACAGCCTGCCCAGCTGCTCCTCCTACAGGGTCAGGAGAGCAGAGTGCCTGCTCTGGTTTGGGAGTGGGTTGACTCATCCACATGGTGTCAACAACTAGTTGGGAAGGTAAGGAAATAAGATCAAGATGGCATGAGTTGCTTTCCCAAAAGATCCTTTTCACTGGCTTCAACACTTCTATTTAAAATAAGAATCCCTGGGGCATCTGGCTGGCTCAGTTGGAGGACCATGGGACTCTTGATCTTGAGGTCGTGAGCTCAAGCCCCATGGTGGGTGTAGAGATTACTTGAATAAATAAAATATTAAAATAAAATAAAATAAATAAAATAAAATAAGAATACCACTGAATTAAGTGATGTTCACCTGTTGCCTACCTTGGATCTCGCACCAAGGGTAGAGTGGTGCTAGGCATCAATGATGCAGATGATGATGTAGGCAAAATCCCTCTCTCCAAAACTGACCGTTGAGTAGGTGAGGGAGACAGTTAAACAGGCAATTATAATCTATGCTGTAATGGGGGAAGCACACAGACCAGCAGCCATGGAAAGTGAGGTGCCTGGTCAGGAAGGAGCGAGGGCGGTGGTCACAGCCTCCAAGAAGATGCAGTCTAAGTTGGAGGGCCCCAGGGTACACAGAAGTTAGACAAGAGGAAGCTGGCAGGGAGAGGGCGAGAGTGGACAGGGAATGGAAGGTTGGCGGAAAGAGAGAGTTCCAGTCATCTCTTGCTCTGTCACAAACTACTCTGAAGCTTAGTGGCTTAAAGTAACAGCAGCAATCACTTTATTATCTCTCATGGTCTTGTGGGTGAGGAATCAATCTGGCAATGGCTTGGTGAAATGGTTCTGGCTCAGGCAGCCAGAAGTAGGAGCTGGAACAGGAGAGCTGGGGTCTCTCCCTTTCTTTCCATGTGGTCTCAGGGCCTCTCCAGACCATTTTAACATGGTCAGTGTTGGCTTCTTTACAGAGGAGTGAGCCAGGCTATATGGACTGCTCCATGGCAGCTGGAGACTTAAGGAGTATGTGTTCCAGGGCACTGGTGAAGTTGGTGTGGTGTTTTTTTTTTTATCTGGGCTTGGGATTGCACACCAACTCTATCCTGTTGGGCATGGACCAGCAGGCAAGGAGACACAGATCCAACACCCTGTGGAGGGGTCAAAGAATGTGCAAAGGGTTAGAAATGGCCCATTTGATCTACTCAGAGAAGCCCAGTATAACTGGAGTCCAAGGAGACAAGTCATGAGGCCATTTAGAACTGAGGTCCCAGTATGTGACAGTCTTGCATGTCTTCCTTTAGAGCCAGCTCTGCTGAGGTGATCAGGAAATCCTGGAACACTCTGGATCAGGGTGGGGCATTTTTAATTTTATTTTTTTGTATGTATTTTTTTTATTGGACTTTGATATGCCAACATATAGCATAACACCCAGCGCTCATCCCGTCAAGTGCCCCTCTCAGTGTCTGTCACCCAGTCACCCCAACCTCCCCCACCTCCCTTTTCACCACCCCTTGTTTGTTTTCCAGAGTTAGGAGTCTCTCATGTTCTGTCACCCTCACTGATATTTCCCACTCATTTTCTCTCCTTTCCCCTTTATTCCCTTTCACTATTTCTTATATTCCCCAAATGAATGAGACCATATAATGTTTGTCTTTCTCTGATTGACTTACTTCACTCAGCATAATACCCTCAGTTCTATCCACATCAAAGCAAATGGTGGGTATTTGTCGTTTCTAATGGCTGAGTAATATCCCATTGTATACATAAACCACATCTTCTTTATCCATTCATCTTTCGATGGACACCGAGGCTCCTTCCACAGTTTGGCTATTGTGGCCATTGCTGCTAGAAACATCGGGGTGCAAGTGTCCTGCCATTTCACTGCATCTGTATCTTTGGGGTAAATCCCCAACAGTGCAATTGCTGGGTCATAGGGCAGGTCTATTTTTAACTCTTTGAGGAACCTCCACACAGTTTTCCAGAGTGGCTGCACCAGTTCACATTCCCACCAACAGTGCATGAGGGTTCCCCTTTCTTCCCCATCTTCTCCAACATTTGTGGTTTCCTGTCTTGTTAATTTTCCCCATTCTCACTGGTGTGAGGTGGTATCTCATTGTGGTTTTGATTTGTATTTCCCTGATGGCAAGTGATGCGGAGCATTTTCTCATGTGCGTGTTGGCCATGTTTATGTCTTCCTCTGTGAGATTTCTGTTCATGTCTTTTGCCCATTTCATGATAGGATTGTTTGTTTCTTTGGTGTTGAGTTTAATAAGTTCTTCATAGATCTTGGATACTAGCCATTTGCAAATATCTTCTCTGATATGCCATTTGCAAATGTCTTCTCCCATTTTGTAGGTTGTCTTTTAGTTTTGTTGACTGTTTATTTTGCTGTGCAGAAGATTTTTATCTTGATGAAGTCCCAATAATTCATTTTTGCTTTTGTTTCCCTTGCCTTCATAGATATATCTTGCAAGAAGTTGCTGTGGCCAAGTTCAAAAAGGGTGTTGCCTGTGTTCTCCTCTAGGATTTTGATGGAATCTTGTCTCACATTTAGATCTTTCATCCATATTGAGTTTATCTTTGTGTCTAGTGTAAGAGAATGGTCCAGTTTCATTCTTCTGCACGTGGCTGTCCAATTTTCCCAGCACCATTTATTAAAGAGACTGTCCTTTTTCCAGTGGATAGTCTTTCCTGCTTTGTTGAATATTAGTTGACCATAGCGTTGAGGGCCCATTTCTGGGTTCTCTATTCTGTTCCATTGATCTATGTGTCTGTTTCTCTGCCAGTACCACACTGTCTTGATGATCACAGCTTTGTAGTACAACCTGAAATCTGGCATTGTGATGCCCCCGGCTCTGGCTTTCTTTTTCAATATTCCCCTGGCTATTCGGGGTCTTTTCTGATTCCACACACATCTTAAGAAGATTTGTTCCAACTCTCTGAAGAAAGTCCATGGTATTTTGATAGGGATTGCATTAAACGTGTAAATTGCCCTGGGTAACATTGACATTTTCACAATATTAATTCTTCCAATCCATGAGTATGGAATATTTTTCCATCTCTTTGTGTCTTCCTCAGTTTCTTTCAGAAGTGTTCTGTAGTTTTGAGGGTATAGATCCTTTACCTCTTTGGTTAGGTTTATTCCTAGGTATCTTATGCTTTTGGGTGCAATTGTAAATGGGATTGACTCCTTAATTTCTCTTTCTTCAGTTTCATTGTTAGTGTATAGAAATGTCACTGATTTCTGGACATTGATTTTGCATCCTGCCACACTGCCAAATAGCTGCATGAGTTCTAGCAATTTTGGGGTGGAGTCTTTTGGGTTTTCTTTCTTTTTTTTTTTCCCTGTACAGAGATCAATATATGTCTTTTGGGTTTTCTATGTACAGTATCATGTCATCTGCAGAGAGGAAGAGTTTGACTTCTTCTTTGCCAATTTGAATGCCTTTTATTTCTTTTTGTTGCCTGATTGCTGAGGCTAGGATTTCTAGTACTATATTGAATAGCAGTGGTGAGAGTGGACATCCCTGTCTTGTTCCTGATCTTTGGGGAAAGGCTCCCAGTGTCTCCCCATTGAGAATGATATTTGCTGTGGGCTTTTCATAGATTGCTTTTAAGATGCTGAGGAATGTTCCCTCTATCCCTACACTCTGAAGAGTTTTGATCAGGAATGGATGCTGTATTGTGTCAAATGCTTTTTCTGCATCTATTGAGAGGATCATATGGTTCTTGTTTTTTCTCTTGCTGACATGATCTATCACGTTGATTGCTTTACAAGTGTTGAACCAGCCTTGCATCCTGGGGATAAATCCCACTTGATCGTGGTGAATAATCTTCTTAATGTACTGTTGGATCCTATTGGGTAGTATCTTGTTGAGAATTTTTGCATCCATGTTCATCAGGGATATAGATCTATAATTCTCCTTTTTGGTGGGCTCTTTGTCTGGTTTTGGAATTAAGGTGATGCTGGCCTCATAGAACAAGTTTGGAAGTACTCCATCCCTTTCTATCTTTCAGAAAAGCTTTAGTAGAATAGGTATTGTTTCTTCTTTAAACGTTTGATAGAATTCCCCTGGGAAGCCATCTGGCCCTGGACTTTAGTGTCTTGGGAGCTTTTTGATGATTGCTTCCATTTCCTCCCTGGTTGTTGGCCTGTTCAGCTTTTCTATTTCTTCCTGTTCTAGTTTTGGTAGTTTGTGGTTTTCCAGAAATGCATCCATTTCTTCTAGATTGCCTAATTTATTGGCGTATAGCTGCTCATAAATATGTTTTTAAAATCATTTGTATTTCCTTAGTATTGGTGGTGATCTCTCCTTTTTCATTCATGATTTTATTAATTTGAGTCTTTTTTCCCTTTTCTTTTTAATAAGGCTGGCTAATGGTTTATCTATCTTATGAATTCTTTCAAAGAACCAACTCCTGGTTTTGTTGATCTGTTCCACAGTTCTTGTGGTCTCTATTTCATTGAGTTCTGCTCAAATCTTTTTTTTTTTTTTTTTTTAATTTTTATTTATTTATGATAGTCACAGAGAGAGAGAGAGAGAGGCAGAGACACAGGCAGAGGGAGAAGCAGGCTCCATGCACCGGGAGCCTGATGTGGGATTCGATCCTGGGTCTCCAGGATCGCGCCCTGGGCCAAAGGCAGGCGCCAAACCGCTGCGCCACCCAGGGATCCCGAGTTCTGCTCAAATCTTTATTAACCCTCTTCTTCTCCTTGGTGTAGGTTTTATTTGCTGTTATTTCTCCAGTTCCTCTAGGTGTGAAGTTAGCTTGTGTTTTGAGTTTTTTTCCAATTTTTTGAGGAATGATTGTATTGGGATGTATTTCCCTGTCAGGACTGCTTTTGCTGTATCCCAAAGATTTTAAACAGTTGTATCTTCATTCTCCTTAGTTTCCGTGAATCTTTTTAATTCTTCTATAATTTCCTGGTTGACCCTTTCATCTTTTAGCAGGATGGTCTTTAATCTCCACGTGTTTGAATTTCTTCCAAGTTTCTTCTTGTGATTGAGTTCAAGTTTCAAAGCATTATGGTCTGAAAATATGCAGGGGACAATCCCAATCCTTTGGAATCGGTTAAGACCTGATTTGTGACCCAGTATGTGGTCTATTCTGGAGAAAGTTCCATGTGCACTTGAGAAGAATGTGTATTCAATTGCGTTTGGATGTAAAGTTCTGTAGATATCTGTGAAATCTATCTGGTCCAGTGTATCATTTAAAGCTCTTGTTTCTTTGGAGATGTTGTGCTTAGAAAATCTGTCATTTGCAGAAAGTGCCGTGTTGAAGTCTCCCAGTGTTAGTGTATTATTATCTAAGTATGTCTTTTCTTTGGTTATTAATTGATTGATATACTTGGCAGCTCCCACATTAGGGGCATAAATATTCATGATTGCTAGGTCCTCTTGTTGAATAGATCCTTTAAGTATGATATAGTGTCCCTCTTCATCTCTTACTACTGTCTTTTGGATAAACTTTAATTTATTTGGTATGAGGATTGCTACCCCTGCTTTCTTTTGAGGAGCATTTTAAGGATAAATGGTTCTCCAACCTTTCATTTTCAAGCTGTAGGTTTCCTTAGGTCTCACATGAGTCTCTTGTAGACAGCAAACAGATGGGTCTTGCTTTTTTATCCAGTCTGAAACCCTGTGTCTTTTGATGGGATCATTAAGCCCATTCACGTTCAGAGTTAGTATTGAAAGATATGAATTTAGTATCATCATAATACGTATTCAGTCCCTCTTTTTGTGGATTATTTCTTTGGGCTTCCTCTTTCTTTTACAGAGTCCCCCTTAATATTTCTTGCAGAGCTGGTTTGGTGGTCACATATTCTTTCAGTTTCTGCCTATCTTGGAAGCTCTTTATCTCTCCTTCTATTCTGAGTGAGAGCCTTGCTGGATAGAGTATTCTTGGCTGCATGTTCTTCTCATTTAGGACCCTGAATATATCCTGCTGGCCCTTTCTGGCCTGCCAGGTCTCTGTGGAGAGGTCTGCTGTTAATCTAATAGTTCTTCCCATATTAGATAGGGATCTCTTGTCTCTTGCTATTTTAAGGATTTTCTCTTTATCTTTGGAATTTGCAAGTTTCCCTATTAAATGTTGAGGTGTTGAACAGTTTTTATTGATTTTAGTGGGGGAATCTCTTTATCTCCTGGATCTGAATGCCTGTTTCCCTTCCCAGATTAGGGAAGTTCTCAGCTATGATTTGTTCAAATACACTTTCTGGTCCTCTGTCCATTTTGGCACCCTCTGGAACCCCAATTAAATGTAGATTTTTCCTTCTGAGGCTGTCATTTATTTCCCTTAACCTTTCCTCATGGTCTTTTAATTGTTTTTCTCTTTTTTCCTCAGCTTCCTTCCTTGCCATCAACTTGTCTTCTATGTCACTCAGTCTTTCTTCTACCTCATTAACCCTCGTTGTTAGGACCTCCAGTTTGGATTGCATCTTATTTAATTGATTTTTAATTTCAGCCTGATTAGATATAAATTCTGCAGTCATGAATTCTCTTGAATCCTTTTGTTTTTTTCCAGAGCCACCGGTAGCTTTATAATTGTGCTTCTGAACTGGCTTTCTGATATCGAATTCTGTAACTCTGTGGCAGAGAGTACTGTTTCTGATTCTTTCCTTTGTGGTGAGTTCTTTCTAGTCATTTTGCTCAGTGCAGAGTGGCTAAAAACGAGTTGTACTGGAAAAAGGAAGTAAAAAAAGAAAAGAAAACAAAAACAAAAACAAGGAGGGGGTGGAAATCCCTCGACCTCTCCCTGGAGCTTTCCAGCACTGCTCGGTCAAGAACTTGCTCTTCCCCTGTCCTTCCCGCTGGTCTTCTGGGGGAGGGGCCTGCTGTGCTGATTCTCAGGTGTGTGCACGGCTCAGTGGGAGCTGTTTATCCTGTGAGGCCCCTGTTCCCTGGCAACACCCCCCCCCCCCCAATCCCGCTCCGTCCCAGGCACAGGGTGACACCAGGAGGAACAGCAACACTGGTGGTGGTCAGCGCTCCAGCCCTGGAGTCAGCTCCCCTAGTAACCACCCACAACTCCCAGTCCACAATGGTCTGGATGCTCCCAGGGGCGGGGGGCGCTGATCTGCACAGCTTGGAGGGCGCCCGGGGCAGGAGCGCCCTCGCTGTCCTGTGCCCTCCCCTGCTCCGCCTGTCCCAGGGGGGAGCCCAGTATCGTGGGCGGTGTCCCCCGGCGCCCTGGGATCCGGGGCCTGCGCTGCTGGATCGCACTCCCGGGGCGCAGCTCCCCAAGGCAGCAGGGCGCAGCCCCCTCCGCCCGGAGCCGCCGCCGAGCTGCTCCCGGGGCCCCGCCGGGCGCTCCAGCCCTTTACCGAGCTGGGCCCCGCGGTGTGCGGCGCGCTCTCCCCGGGCGCCCCTCCTCTGTTAGGGACCCCGGGGGACTGGAGGCCCCCCTGCCCCTCCTGGGATCCTGCCTGAGCTTCCTGTGAGCGCCTTTCCGTCCAGTAAGACTGGTAAAGCTCCTGCTTCTCCGGGACTGGGCCTTCCTGTCCTGGGGGCACTAGCCTCAGGGCCTTAGCCTGGCTCCTCGGGGGCCCCTCCCCCTTGGATGCTTTTTTATTTCTTTATTTTTCTGTCTTCCTACCTTGATAGAAGCGCGAACTCTTCTCACTGTAGCATTCCAGCTGGTCTCTCTTTAAATCTCAGGCCGAATTTTAGGTTTTCAGGATGATTTGAAAGTTATCTAGGTAAGTTGGCGGGGACAGGTGACTTGGGGACCCTACTCCTCTGCCATCTTCAGATTGGATCCCCAGGGTGGGGCATTATTCAGGGCTTTGGATTCCTTGTAGGGAGAGTGGTTTGGAAAGGGGTGATATCGGGAGTGGGAGCAGTGAGGAGGCTCTAAGAGCAGTCAGGATGAGGGTTGATGGGGTGCAGATGAATGGTGCATATTGATAGATGCCTGGAGATAGAATTGACCGCTTTGGGGTCTGACTGAAATGGGGGCAAGAGATTGGGAGCAGTGGGGATGGGGACTGTGGCTTGGCCACCAGGGAATGGCCATTGTGGCGCTGATCTGGGAAGTCAGGAAGGGGAGGACCTTGTTTGATAGGAGAGCCCCGGAGCTTTTTCTTTCCCCTTTTCTCTCTTTGGAGTTAGATATAGTTGCTCTGCCATCACCAGAATGTGGGTCTGAACAGGCCCCCCACCCTTGGTTTGGCCCACAGTCCTGAATCCTGCCTTCCTCTGGCCCCTGCAGCTTTGTCTCCAGGAGAAGGCGGAGCCCAGTCTGTTCTCATCCCCACGAGGGGCATGGTTTTCTTTGAACTCCAACCCTGCTCTAAGGCCGCGAGGTGAATGGGCTGTTTGTGCTGGACAAAGGCTTTATTTATGTTTCTGTTCTGTTTTTTAAATCATGACAAAATATGCACATCATAAAATTGACCATTTTAACCATCCTTAAGTGTGCATTTAAGTACATTCCCCACCAACCATCTCCAGACCCTTGTGATCTCCCCAGCTGGAACTCTGCAGCCATTAAACAGCAACTCCTCATCCTCCCTCCCCTGCCCCTGGCAAGCACCGTTCTACCTTTTGTCTCTGAATTTGACTCCTCAGGCACCTCATAAAAGTGGAATCATGCAGTATTTGTCTTTCTGTGACTGGTTTACTGTACAGACAAAGTGTCCTCAAAGTTCATCCGTAAAGCGTGTGTCAGAATTTCCTTCCTTTTCAAGGCTGAATAATATTCCATTGTATGGATAGACAACATTTTGTTTGTTCATCTATAAATGACATTTGGGTGGCCTCCAACCTTTGGCTGTTGTGGGAATAATGCTGCTATGAACACAAGTGTGCAAATATCTGTTTGAGTTCCTGCTTTCAATTCTTTTGTGTATCTACCTTGGAATGAAGTTTCTAGATCATATAGTAATTTTGTTTAGCTTTTTGAGTAATTGCCATACTGTGTTTTACAGTAGCTGCACCATCTTCTACTCCTGCCAGCAGTGCATAAGGATTCCAAGTTCTCCACATCCTCACCAACAGTTGTTTTCTTTCTCTTTCTCTCTCTCTTCTTAAATACTAGCTATCTTAATGGCTGTGAGGTGATACCTCTTTGTGGTTTTGACTTGCATTTTCCCAATGAATTGTGATGTTGAACATGTGTCAAAAAAGTCTCCATCAGGAGATATCCATCTTCTGGGAAGTCAGCAAACTTGGCAGAAGAGATATGGTGAATGTGTATGGGTCAGGACTGGTGAAGAGGCCATTGAAATCACATTGCCCAGTGTAGTGGATCCCTTGGCTGGACAGAGGGCCCTCCATATACTCTGCACACATGGGTACACAATAGGTGACCCCTGCAAGGAAGAGCAAAGGTGGGGCTCCACTTATGGCAGTGTTGGCTGAGAGTCTCTGCTAAAAGCAGACCGCTTGGTCAGTTCTTGACTTGGCTTGCTGGGACTTTCCATCAGCGGAGAAGAATGGGCTGCTGGAAGCACAGGAATGCAGAGTGAGACTGATAATGTCATCTAGAGTTTGTAAATGTGAAAGAAGAGCACATCAGCCTAAAATTTTCCAAACTCAGAAGAAAATATAGGACTAGCCATCGAAGACAGGATGATAGGCACCAACAACATCACTCAACACCTTTTTACAAAGGGGAAAGGGAGGGCTCTAAAGAGAGCAAGGAACACTTCAGAACTTGGGAAGAAGGATGGGAATGAGAGATGGAAGTCAGGGCTGGGACCCAGGAGGAGAACCGATGGCAGGGAGTACCTGGAGGATGGTGTTTGTGTGGCAGTGCCCAAAATAAACTGAGCTTGAGAACAGTGCTAGAACAGTGAAAGGACTTAAAATCTAGACTGCATTTGGACAAATGATGCAAACAGCAAGACTGACTTTGCTTGGCAATGATGATGTGTGTGGCTCCTTAACCCCCCACTATCTCCTTGTGTGCCAGGAGTGCTGGCTCTACCACCTTGGAAGGGAGCCCCGTTCCTCACAATGCCCCCTTCCTCTCCTCTGAGATCAGGCCATGGCCTCCTTTCAGAGCTTCAAGGACATGAGCTTGCGCTTCTGTAATTCCGGAAATCCCTGCCTCGTTTGCTGCAGATACTACAGTTTCAGAATCTGGGACCTGCTTTGTCACAGAAATGTAGTGCCTAATGTTCTTCAGGATCTGCAGCTCCAAATCCCATAGTAAAACCTGCAGGTCATCTCTGCTCACGAACTGAGAAGAAACTGTCTGTAGCAGCCATTTGAGAGAACCACCCTGGAATACCTTGGAAGGGAGCCCTGTTCCTCACAATGACCCCTTCCTCTCCTCTGAGATCAGGCCATGCCTCCTTTCAGAACTTCAAGGAATACCTGGCTCTGGCAGGGCTGGTGGCTATGCTGGACAGTCCCAGACCCTGGCTGTGCCTTTGCCCATCCACAGCTTTCCACCCGGAGAGGGAGTGCCTGTGTGTTCTCCCTGCCCATAGGCAAACCCAGATGTGCCCTTCCTCCTCATATCCCTCCACTGGCTAGAACTCTAGGCCTGGGCAGTGCAGGGCCCTTTGTGTGGGAACACTTCTTAGGATGGTGTTTATGAATCTGAATGTACCAGAGTCTCTGGGGGAGCTTTTCCACTTACACTTCCCACAGAGGCTGATGAGGTGAATTGGAAGTGGAGCTGGTGCTGTCCTTAACAAGTGCCCAGGTAATGGTAAAGCCCAGAAAGGCTTGAGCTTCCTGTCTGAGAGCTGGCAGGTGAAGGAGAGAAACCCCACCAGAATCAGCTGCAGTTCTGGATCTACACAGAGGAGTGCAAGAAGGAGGCCTCTGCTTGGATGGCTCTGCTAGGGTGATACTAAGGACATGTAAGCAGGTGGTGACAGGCTCTAGTGATATGGCCCGGGGCTCTGCTTACCTTGGACTTTATATCTGAATGATATAGATGGCCCACATAAGACAATCATGTGCAATGTTACAATGTTATTTGGGCCAAAATGCTTTTCGCCTGCATAGAATTTGGGTTTTGCCTAGAGCTCTTTTTTAAAAAATATTTATTTTTTTATTCATGAGAGACACACAGAGAGAGGCAGAGACACAGGCAGAGGGAGAAGCAGGTTCCCTGCAGGAAGCCCGATGTGGAACTCGATCCTAGGTCCCTAGGATCATGCCTTGGAGCCGAAGGTAGACGCTCAACCACTGAGCCACCCAGGCATCCCTAGAGCTCCTCTTTCAAATTGCAAATGTTTCACTTCTATATTTCACTCCTGTGGCCATGCCCTGTTTTGACTTTGGACTCATGACATTGTCATACCCGAGTCCCACATGCAGCCTGGGGACTCAAAAGATGTAGTTAGGACATATTTGGCATTGAATCTATCCGTGTCTTGGAAAAGGGGTCACTAGCTTCTATGGCACATTTGCAGTGTTGGGGAGCTTAGTGCACCTCAAGCCCCTGTAGCCAGGTAGAGAGGGCTGTATTACTAGACACACCCTTCGTATAGGGGATGTGAATCGGCTTCCCTGCAGCTCTCCCCCGCAATGTGTAACTCTCTTTCCATGCCCCTGGAGAAGCTATAGACATGAAGGCATGGACGCATCTCCTGGAATCTTTACCCTTCCAGGCCAAAAAGAGTCTCCTCGCACTTCTCAAAGTTTAATGTGCAAATGTATCAGTGGGGACTCTTGTGAAAATGCAGACTGAGATTCTGGATTTCTAACAAACTCCCTGGTAATGTGGAAGCTTCCTTATCCATTGACCACACTTCGAGAAGCATAAGGGGTGTTAAGAGTGTCCACCTGCTGAGAGTGAGAGCCGCCCGAGTTCCTGGTGTGGCCCCCTCACTCAGTGACTGTGTGACTGTGAGAAGTTACTCAGCAGATCAGTGCTTTTGCAAACAAGGATACCTCTCAGAGGTTTGTTGCGAGGATGGAGGCCAGTCTCAAAGCTCCCGGCTCCAGGGCTGGCACATAGCATGTGATGGACAGTGTGAATTCCTGGTCACTTTCTACTGAATAGCCCCAGGACTTTTGATTGTTCCCTTGAAGTACATTTATGTACCTTCCTCAGGAAATACTTAGAGGAGTCATAACTCACAGGAGGGCCGTGCACTAAATAGAAGATGCAAGCATGGCCTTGACCTATAATTTCCACAAATAACTGTTTTCACAGTTCTTGCCACTGTTCTATTAAACACAATAGTAGAAATAATGTTTTTTTTTTCCAGGTAACTCAGAAGAGTGAAATATTAATTCAGAAGCTGAAGGAATATATCAACAAAGGTCTATCTTGTGAGGCTACCCTGGTTTCATTCTTGTGCTGATTAAAAATGCTAAAAAAAATTAACAATTAGCTAAGCCATTATACTTTGACATCGTAAGGCAAATCTATTAGTATTTAACAAATGTCATCTTTGTTTGATGGATAGATTAAAGCTGGGGAAATTCTGGTTTCTTCAGAAGCTCATGTACTATTTGGTATTTGCTGACTCAGCTTGGGTGCCATCTCCTGTAGGAAGCCCCTTATCCTTCCAGGCTGAGTTAGATTCTCCTCAGACCGGGATCCCTGGGTGGCACAGCGGTTTGGCGCCTGCCTTGGGCCCAGGGCGCGATCCTGGAGACCTAGGATCGAATCCCACGTCAGGCTCCCAGTGCATGGAGCCTGCTTCTCCCTCTGCCTGTGTCTCTGCCTCTCTCTCTCTCTCTCTGTGTGACTGTCATAAATAAAAAAAAAAAAAAAAAAAAAAAAAAAAAAAGATTCTCCTCAGACCACTGTTAAATTGCTTACCATGCAGGACTATAACTGTCTTTCTTCTTTGTTAGATTTTAATTCTCTGGGTGTGAAGACCAGATCTTATTATCATGGTATATCTTTAGGTGCCCAGTGAAGTGCTTGGCAGCGAGTAGGGACTCTGAAAATGTTTGTAATAGGAGGGAGAGAGTAAAACAGAGAGTTAGGGAAAAGGAGAGGAGGGGAGGAAGAGAGGGAAAGAGGAAGGAGGGAAGAGAACATGATTTCCAAATGAGTTGGTGTTCATTGCTTTTGTCCCCTGGAAGCATTACCTGCTTCCTAGGAACATAGGCACCTTGCTGTCAGGTGGAGGTCTTCCCTCCGGCTGACCTGCTGCAGAGCCAGGTGTCCCAGGAATCCCTGCACCCTGAGTGGATGTTGCTTTCTGCCAGACGCAGTTCTCGCCGTTCCTCTGGCACATTCACAGGGAAGTTGGCCTTCATCTCCAAATATCTGCCTTTATGCTTTCAGCTCTACCGTAGCTCTGCTTCTGTTGTTTCTAAGACAGATGATGACTGCTTCCGCAAACATGAGCTACCCTTAGTGAAAATATATTTTTCCTTGTGGGGACACAGTTACCATTACTATGGTTTTAAAAAAATTTTTATTTATTTATTTATTTATTTATTTATTTATTTATTTATTTATTTATTTATTTAACAGAAGGATTCTACTTTTGTTAGGCTATTCTTTTCCCTGGGGCCCTGAGAATTTAAAAATGAGATATCACATTTCCTATTTGAATAAGATGAAAGCAAGGTGGGAGGATGCTTAAGCCACAGTGGCAGAGCCAAGATCGTAGCTTGTTTGTCTCACTTGCACCCCGATGAGTGACTCCTGGGAACCAGACTTCTCGGACGGCAGCCTGCCTGTGTTCCTGGCTAATCATCTGGTTGACTCATCACGGCATTGAGCCAGGGGGTTGGTGTAGTATTTTCACAATGAAATTAAGGTGTGGCTGTACTTGTTGGGAAAACAAATAGGTAGAAATTCCTGAATCCAATTCATGACCAAGAATAAGCTAGAGCCCTTGTATTTGTGCGAATCTGGGACTTGGTGAGTTCTGTGCCATTTTTTCTAGCCTGGGAATAGCATCTTTGCCAAAAGAACAAGGATGATGCATTTAGTGGGGTCCCATGGGACATGGGCAGCACAGTCCCGACAGCTGCCATGACAGCTGCCCTTGCTAAACAAGGAGGGAAGATGTGTTTGCCCCTGTCTTTCCCATAGCACAAGAATGAAGTTGCTTCAGCGAATGCCCTGGGTGGAAGCCCATGAGGACCAGCCTGCTTTCCTTCTCAGCACAGTTGCCCACAGTGGGCTTGTGCTCACAGACCGTCCCTGTTCTCAGAGGTGCAGAGATGGTTATTGCATTTTGCTCCCTTGACCTGGATCAGAGACTTCCCTCCACTTCCTCGAAGGCCAGGGAGTTGGGAAAATACAATTTCCTTTTGAGCACAGGGCACAGATAACAGTCATGAAATTGGGATACCTGGGGCCTGACTCAGGCCTTGATGGGGAGCCCAGCCCTGGGAAGGCAGGGATGATGCTGGGAGCTCGAGGAGGAGCATCAGAATGACATTAGGTGCTAAGGCTGCTCTGCTCAAATGTGAAGCCCCCGCGTGGCTGGCGGTGGGGGAAGGCTGGGAGAGCACAAGGCACTTAACCTACCAGTGGAGACCCGCCACTGCCCAGAGATGGAAGGTGGGAGTGGGACAGAACCATATCCACAAGCTTGTTTCACTTTTTAAAAGGTAGCCTTTTCTTTATCAGAAAATAGCTTTCAGAGGAAAGCTTCCTCAGTAAAGAAAACCCATTCTATCCAAATAAACATTTCTGCAGGGTTGCCTGGGGCCAGTCCTGAGCCATTTCTGCCTGGTGAGCTGGAAATGGCTCCTGCAGTGGGGAGGGATGGAGGCCCTTCTCTGGGCCCACTGGACCTGGAGGGGCTGGGCTGGGTGGTCTGCTCGCTGGGCAGGGCTGGGCACAGTGCAGTGTGCTGTTTCTGGGGGTCTTGGGAGCTTTCTCACTGCGTGAGCTGGCCCTTGAGAAGAATTAGGTGGGATGCCGGAGCAGAGCAGTTACGGTCATTAGGAATAGGCTGGACCCACCGCAGTGGCATGGCCAGAGGGGGACAGAGTAAGGGAGGGGAGAAGGAAGAGGGAAGGAGGCCAGATCCAGGATCAGGGAAGGAGCTTAGGAGGGACCCGGTCATGCAAACTGTGCCCTCCCAGGGAGGGGAGGCCCAGGAAGCCTTTCAGCTGGGGTTTTCTCAGAATCCCCACTTCCTTTGAGACTTTAGGGATCCCACATGGCTAAGTATGTGTTGATTTGTGTATGTGTGTGTGTGTGTGTGTGTGTGTGTGTGTCTGTGTGTGTGTGTCTGTGTGTGTGTATGTAAGTGACTGTTTTGGGGAAAGGGGAAGTAAGTTCTTCTGGGTTTATTTGAGGGGGGTTAGTCTGCTGTGGTTCTCAAGAAACGCCTTCTGTGGCAAAGTCCTCTAGGTCGTTGGTGGAGATGATGCCCAGGTGTGAAGCATCTCCCTCCTCCCCCAGGCACCGCGGAGGTGCTTCAGGGCACTGGCCTGCGGGGTGCTGGGTGGGGTCGCCTCGAGGCTTTGGGGCCAGCTGCAGGCCGGCCTCACAGGCTCTCTGGGACCCAGGGCTGGCCGCCTCGGTGGGGTGAAGGCCCTGCCTTAAGAAGGTGGGGGCAGAGAGCTGAGAGGAGCAGCGCAGGGGCATCAAGGCTGTCACGGGCAGGGGCCGGAAGTGGGGGTACAGCATGTAGCGAGCAGCAGGTGTGTTGGGTGGGGGCAGCTCGGGGGAACCTCCCTCAGAGGATGGGATGGGGACCTTGACATATTTGCCCGTCTCTGGGTCATAGAAGGTCTTGATTTTCACCTGGAGTGGCAGATCGAAGACAAAGTACTCTCCAGATTGGGGATCTTGGAGGACCTTCTGGGTGGCAGGGTAAGGGGGCAGAGGTGTAAGGGACTGGGGTCCCCCAGGCTGCCTCCTGAGTGGCTCTGAGAAGGCAGACACTGAGTGGCGGTGGATGGGAGGCGGCAGGGAGCGGACCGTGGGGAACCTGGGTCGGGGTCTCTCTCCAGGGGACGGTGGCCTCTGCTCCCAGTCCTCCAGGCAGGGCTTTTCTTCTCCGGTTTCACCATGTTTTTCTTGCAGTTGGTCGGTCTTTCTCCTCTTGCTGGCCAGCTTTTTCGCCCGCCGTAGGGCCTTCTCTGTTTTGGGGGGCACCGCAGGTGGCTTGCCGGCCGCTCTCTCCAGCTGAGCCGGAGGCTCTGGTTTCTCAGGGAGGCCCACAGAGCTGGTGGCCGTGTCCAGCACCAAACCTCTTGGAGAAAGTGTCCGGAGGTCTTCTGTGCTTGGCTCAAGTTGGGGGTCTGAGCCAGCTTCCCATGTGAGGGCATGTGTCAGGTCCTCCCTGCGGGCAACCCCAGCAGAGTAGGGGCTGGCCCAGGGGCTGGGGTGAGGAGGCTCCCCTGGCAGCAGGCCTGGCTTGGTGGGGGCCTGGGAAGCATCGTCCCAAATGCTGCTGGTGGCAGGGGAGCACGCGCTGCTCTCATCCAGGGAGCTGGCATTAGGGGAAGTTGCCATCTCACCAGGAACCAATCTTCTCCCTGGGGGCCCTGCTCTAGGTGTAGACAATAAGTGACTTTTGAAATCTTGTGTGTGCTCTTCCCAGCACATCCCCAGCTGCTGTGGGGGTGGCTGGTCTTCTGGGTCGCCTTGGGGCAAAGCGATGGTGGGGATGCGCCTTGGAGCATCCGGCTTCCCCTGGTCCATGGAACTGTTCTTGCCTTCCTTTGCCGCAACCTGTCGTGGCTTCAGCCCTTTATCCTCTCCCATGAGTGGAGGAGATGGGACATTTCTTGTTGGGACTGGCTGAGGAGTCTCCATCCAGCCCACCATGCTGGGCACCTGCCCATGGTCCATGCCCTCCCAGGCTGTGTGCTTCAAGTGTGTGCCCTGCGTGCTAGCGGGTGTCGGGGTATTGGCCATTTCCTGGCTCTCAGGGCCACAGAGACCACCAGCCTCTTCTCCCCAGCCTGGCTTTGGCAAGTCCTCCTCTTTGTGGCTACTGCCCAGTGGGTCCTCTGATGACAGGGTCCTCAGAAGGGGCAGCATGATGGGTTTTATCACGGGGGTGGCCCTGAGGGTGTTGTCTTTAATTGCAAACAGTATGTGCTTGTTTGAAGTGGAAGATGGTGAGGGGGTAAGGTCTTTGCTTGTATCCTTACTTCCCCCCATCCAAGTGCCTCTGAAGTTAGCTTCCTCTCTCGACGTCTTCCTGGGCCTACATCCAGACAAACCTTCCCCTTCTCCTTGCAGCAGTCCCCCCTTGCTGTGCTCCTGTATGCACACCGGCCCGTTACGTAGGGCACAGTGCGGCAGCTCATCTTTCCCCATCGTCTTCTCCTTCTCATCCTTCTGACTGTCTCCTGCACTTCCATCATTCCTCCTGTCTTCCTGCTGGCTCTCGCTGAACCACGTTTTCTGCTGATCCTCAAATGAGGCAAAGGACTGGTCTGAAGAGCTGGTGCTGAATTTGGCCTTACTTTTGAAGCCTGGCATGAAATCAGATTGTGTGTCACTGTAAAACACATCTTCTTCCTCGGGAGAGAGGGGCCCTGGGGAGAATTTCTGGTTAAAGTTCGGATTCTGGAATCCTGCCTCTCTCTCGGATTCTGTTTCTTGAGACACGGATCTCAAGAACCCCTTCTCTAGGCTGGGGGTCCCTGATTTCTCTGCAGCCTTCCCTGCTTCAGGCTCTCTGCTGCAAAGCCTCAGGGACAGGTGCTTCCTGGGGCAGCGTTCCCCAGAGTCTGGACACTCGGCGGACTTGGCAGTGCCCATCTCTGGTTCTCCGTCATCCTTCTCGTAGCTGTTTCTGTCATCTCCCTCCCCGTTGACACAGAAGGGGGCTTGGGTGGTAGCTGGAGGTGAGCTAAGAGTTAGATAGCTGTCTTCAGAGGCAGCACCAGGGTCAGCCTTAGGGTCCTTCTGGGTACTGATGTGTGACCCAGAAGGGCCGTCAGCTGGCCTCTCCTTAGAGAGCTCGTTTGGAGAGCTCTCCTCAAGCCCATTGGGAAGGATGACGCCATTGCTCATGGGTTCTTGCTTGCCTCTGGTTTTCTCCTCAAGGCCTTTCAAGAGAGGTGACGGACTGTATGTGCTCTTAACACGCTTCCGCACATCCTTAAGGTTGAACAACAGGCTAGGGGCTTTGGATTTGTAGGTGTCCCAAGATTGACATTCACTGGGCTCCTTCTCTTGGTACCCGTTGAGCTGTCCTGAGGGAGATGGGGTTATCTCCACCAGCTGACTGTCAGGTGGATCCAGGACATGCTTGGTGGGTATGACAGGGGTCAGAAGCTTACTGATGTTAAAAGGAGGACTGTAATGCTCATTGGGGTCCATGGGCATGTCAAGAGCCTCGTTTTCTGGAAATTGTCCCTGGGGATTGTGCTTTGTATACAAGGCTGGGCCTCTTCTGGTGGCCTGCTTCTTCTCTTCCGAAGCATCTGGTAGACTTTCTTTCCTTCCCTTGCTAGGCTTTGGTTTCCTCCATGGGGCCTGGGTCGGCTTCACCTGAGGGTCAGGCTGTGAGCTAGAAGCTTCTCCCTCCACAGGGAATATCTGGGCTCCTGGATCTCTAGCTCCCCAGGATCCAGATGTGGTGAGAGCCCCTGCTGTCAGCCTGTTCTCATCCTGACTACAGCTGGCCTGGGCTTGGCAGGGGGAAACATGGTGTTCAGGGGCCAGGGGCTCTCTTAACAGGGGTGTGTCCTCATAGTGCTTGGGAGCCTTGCTTTCTGGGACAGGGTCAGCAGCCTCCTTTCTCTCAGGCAGCCTCGGTTGGTGGGCATTCCATGACTCAAAAGCACTGTTTTCACTATGAAGAAAGGTCCCTTTGCGAGGCCAGTCCTTACCCCTTCCAGGCTCGCCCTTGGCTGGCTTGTGGGGCGAAGAAGGGAACTTTGGCTCAAACGAGTTGGCCACATTTTCGGGTGTTGGGAGGAAGCTGCTGGAGTTGTGACTGGCCATTTCAGGATTCTTGGGGGACTCCTGCTCTCCGTGCTTCCTGCCAGGCTGATGGCTATTCTGATGGGCACTAGAGACTTCAGCAGGCACCCTCCTGACAGTCAGAAAGGCAGAATCGAAGCAGAAGTTGATGCCACTTTCTGGAAGAGGAGCAAATTTGGGGGGATTTTTGAGAGCTGGGGGCTTACTGGTAGGAGGCCGGCTGTCACAATGTTGGCTCTCGGTCCTGTCAAAAGATTTGATTAGCGATGACACTTTAGAAACAGGCTTGTTGCTGCTCCTCAGGCCAGAAACTGGCACCTCCAGTCTCCTCTGGGCTGGTGTCAGTGGGGGGCTGCTTTTGGGATACTTTTCCTCTCCTTGAACATACTTGGGTAGCTGTTGGAATGTGGCCGCCCAGCCTGCATGCTCGGTGCCTTGTGATGGTAACTGGCTCCAAATGCTGCTCTTCCTGTGGGTGTGGCTCACCGTTCCCTGGTGAAAATTTCCAAACACCTGGCGGCTGATATCCGGGGACAGGGTCAGGTCAGAGTCGTTAAAAGATGTGTCCTCTGAGATGCACAAGCTCCGGAACGCCCGGTCTGTGAGGCTGCTCACTTCCCTGTCCGCATCGTCCAGCACACTGCCGATGCTTGAGGAGTCGCTGAACCCGTCCGTGCACTTCTTATTCCCCTGCATCATCCACCAGCTGGGAAGACTGTCCCTGGTCAGCCAGAGGGTGCCTCTGTGTGACGATTCTGGAAGAGCAGCCCTCTTCCCACAAAACTAGAGCTTCCTATTGACCAGATGCAATCAATTGCACAGTGTGGTTTTTTTTTCTCTGTAAAAGAAAGACGTGTAGGGTATGAATAGGATATCCAACTTAGTGGCTCCATATGAGAACTACATGCTGGTCTAGATGGGTAATCGTACCTTTGATGGTTAATTTTATGTGTCAAAACCTGGTCAGGCCCCAGTGGCCAGTTTTTGGGCAAATATATCTAGATGTTGCTATGAAAGTATTTTTTAGATGTAATTAACATTTAAATCAATGGACTACGAGTAAAGCAGATTCCCACCTTCTGTAATGTGGGTGGGCCACATCTCAAAGACTGAGCTCCCCAGAGCACGGGAGAATTCTGCCTCAGGTCTCCGGACTGGAGCTGCAACACCAATCCGCCTGGGTCTCCAGTCTGCTCTGCAGATGTCACACCCGCCAGCAACCATGACTACATGAGCCAGTTCCTTAAAACAAATCTCTTTTTATATCTACACATGCTATTGGTCCTGTTCCTCTGGAGAACCCTGCCTGGTACAGTGCCTGTGGTTCAGATGTGCCATTTTTGTGGAGAGGTCTTCCCTGACATTCCAGGGGGTGTCCCCTCCCCACATTCTCTCACTGTGCCCAAGAGGGTACAGTCCCCAAGAGCCTGTAGCACCTGGGCTCCTGAACTCTCTAACTTACCAGTTAGAGAGTTGGGTGACCAGTGGAAGATGCTGGGGGGAGCCTGGAGGGAGCCAGATTCCCCAGCATTTTCCCTCCATCCCTGTTCCTGGCTGTGGCATGGGGTCCTGGCAATGCTGCAGTCTTCTCTAACTACGGCCCCCTCCCCTGGGCTCAGACTCTCACTGCTCCCCTTGCCCCCTGGGGATGTGGGGAGGATGGCTTCCTCACTTCCTGAGTGGCTCCACATGCTGGGCTCTCCCTAATTCTTATACCTCTGTTATGGTCTCTTCATTAGATTTTCTTCTTTTAAAAAAAAAATGTGGTGAAATACACATGAAATAAAAGTTACCAACTTAACCATTCTAAGTATACAGTTCAGTGGTGTTAAATGCATTCATATTGGTGCAGCCATCACCACCATCCAACTCTAGAACTTTGACAGCATTCCCCACTGAGACTCTGTATCCGTCAGATATCAATTCCACTCTACCCTCCACCTGCTGCCGATGCAGCCCCTGGCAGCCACTGTCTACTTTCTGTCTCCATGAATTTTATTATTCTAGGTCCTTCATATGAGTGGAATCACACAGTATTTGTCTTTTTGTGACTGGCTGATTCACTTAGCATGATGTCCTCAAGGATCATCCACTTCCATTCAATTTCTTTCCTTTTTAAGGCTGAATAATAGTCCACTGTATGTTTATTCTCTTTTGTTTATCCATTCATCTCTCAATGAATATTTAGGCTGTTTCCACTTTTGGGTACTGTGAACAATTCTGCTATGAACGTGGGTATACAAATTACCTGTTCAAGATTCTGCTTCCAATTCTTTTGGGCACGTGGAATTGCCTAGACATGGAATTGCTGGATCATATGGTAATTCCATTTTAAATCTTTTGAGGAAGTTCCTTACTGTTTTCATGGTGGTTCTATCACTTTGCATTCTCACCAGCAGTGCACAGAGTTCTAGCTTGTCCACAGCCTTGCCAGCACTTGTTATTTTATGTTTTTGTTTTTTTTTTTTCATGGTAGCCATCCTAATAGGTGTGAGGTGGTATGTTGCTTTTCCTTCTGGGTCCTGTCTGAGGAAGCTGCTTCTGCTGGGACCCTGACCACTACTGCTGGGGTACATCCTTCCACTGCCTGGAACAGTTCTGGCCCAGACAGGGAACAAGTCAATGAATACATTAAAAGTTAGATAAAATAGCAGGTATAGACCCTAGAGTGGGCCCAAGTGGTGGGCATTTGGGACAGTGAACATCTGGCAGGGTGCTCTGAGTCCTCAGCTGACAGATGACATTGTCACATGGTAGCTCCGTTCACATCAGCAGCAGAAGCCGGCAAGGCTGCATGCTTCCCTTCTTGCCTGGCTGGTCAGAGTGATGACACCACCAGGGCTTTAGGGGATGGAAGATGAAGATGCTCCCAAGGGGGAGGTAGGGCCTGCACATCAGGCATCCCGTGTCCTCTCCTGGTCCCCCATGGGGGATAGTGCATGAGATGTCCCACCCAGGTCTGTTGCTGCTGTGCCAGTGGCATTGTGTTTCGGTCCTGAAGGCCAGCCTTCTTTGGGCTTTTTGTTTGCTTGTTTTACTGTATCTTGACCACAGCCTGATGGTGAGTTTCCAGTGCTGACTTGTTGGCAGGCTGACCTGGTTTTGTGAATGAGAAAACTGAGCTGGCTGTGCTGGAGGAAGGAGGGACCCTGAGTTCTAGTGAACTGGATGAGCCAGCTCTGTGAAAGCTTCTATTTACATGTTCCTTAGCCCTGCCTTGAAAATCAGGGCTGTGTCTCCCCAGAGAGGAGAGTCCAGGCCTTTTAGAAGGCCAAGGACTTCTGCTTCAGCTTTCAGACCCTGCTGGCTGGCCAACCTCACTCCCTTTCCCACTGGCTTCTCCTTCTGGGTGGCACAGCGCCTGTCACAGGGATGGAAGCATTCTGATGTTGGGGAAGTTCTGGCCTTTCTTTTTTCCTTCTTTTTTAAGGATTTTATTTATTTATTCGTGAGAGACACACAGAGAGAGGTAGAGACATAAGCAGAGGAAGAAGCAGGCTCCCCAAGAGGAGCCCGATGTGGGACTCGATCCCAGGACCCTGGGGTCACGACCTGAGCCGAAGGCAGACCCTCAGCCATTAAGCCCCCAAGGAGTCCCTGGCCTTTCTTTTTTTTTTTTTTTTCCTGGCCTTTCTGATCAAAGGAATAGTCCCTGTTGTTTCCATTCTGTTGGTGCTGTTTCCTCCTGCTTCTAATGCAGACACAAAGCCAGAGACAGAGTGTGTTTGTTTGCTATGGCCAACGATGAACCACAGAGTGCTGGCTTGCACAACAGAAATTTAGTATCTCACAATTCTGGAGGCTAGAAGTCCCAAATCAGCTGTCAGTGGGGTTTGTTCCTTCTCTGGGCTGTGAGGGAAGGTTCTGTTCCAGGCTATTCTCCTTGGCTTTTACATGACCACCTTCTCTCTCTTCATATTGTCTTTCCTGTGTCTGTGTCTCTGTGTCCAAATTTCCCCTTTTTATGAAAGCACCAGTCCTGTTGGAGTAGAGCCCACCCTATGATCTGATCTTAACTAATTACATCTGCAATCACCCCATTTCCCAAATAAAAGCACATTCTGAGGTCCCCGGGAGTTAGGGCTTCAACATATAAAAGTCTGGGGGATACAACTCAACTCATAACACCAAGGCATTGACTTTGCAATGACAATTAAAAGGCAACTTGCCTGGTGAGCAGAGTAGCCCTGGGTCCCTGACAGCATTGCTGAGCTGTGAGCATGTGCCAGGACTACCTCTTCTGGAAGTTGTGTTATTGGGGTAGGGTGGGGGATCTTAATGGCTTCGACCACTGTGAGTCAAGTTTTCTGGACCTTGAGGTTCTACGTATATAGTTAGGGGAGGCTTCAGGTGTCCTGAATGCTGGGATCTTAATCTTAGCAATGGCTGTACTTGTTAATGGTGATACTGGGGTTTCCATACTTCCACATTTTAGAGGAAAATAAAATAGTTGGAGATTTAAATTTAGAATCTTGGAGTTAAGTAAAAAACCTCCAGGCAATGAAATCCACCCCCGCCCCCGCCTCACTATTAGCAGATACTTGTTATTTTTTTGAACACTCAGCTTCCATCTTTCTCCCCTGAGTAAAAACATTTGATGGTTTGGGGGGCAATTTCTTCTCCCCACTGTGTTTAGTGTTGGTGGGGCTGAAAGTCAAGGTGCTTGCTGAGACCTCCCTGGGCCAAGCGCAGATGTGAGACCCAGGCCATGCCCCTGTCCTGTTTCTCCTGGGATGACACCAGGATGGAAATACGCTTGGATGTTCTCTCCAGTGGCTGTCTGTCTGCTCATCTTTTCCCAGCCTGGAACTTCAGCCTTCACCTTGAGTCTGCAAGGGCTCCAATTTCCTTTTACCACCTATTTCAATTGAATTTGTCCAGTTTCTGTTTCTTTTGTGCATAGTCAAAGAACCCTAACTGGTCTGAGGTTTGTGTCATAATTCCAAACAGTAATAAAAGATGTTCACTGATATTGGAGTATTCGGAAAATATAGTAGTCTCCCCCTTATCCATGGGGGATACATTCCAAGACCCCCAGTGGGTGGCTGAAACTACGAATAGTAGTATTGAATCCTATACATACTACGATTTCCCTATGATAAAATTTAATTGACAAATTAGACACAGTACAAGATTACCAATGCTCAATAGTAAATAGAACAACTGTAACAATATACTATAATAACAGTTATGTGAATGTGGTCTCTCTCTCTCTTTCAAATCTTATTGTATTATACTCACCCTTCCTGTGATGATGTGAGACGATAAAATGTCTACGTGACAAGATGATGTGGGACGAATGACTTGGGCACTGTGATGTAGGATTAGGTTACTATTGACTTCTGACCATATGTCAGAGGGAGGATCATGTGCTTCTGGACCGTGGTTGACCGTAGGTAGCTGAAACTGCAAAATATCAAAACCATGGATAAGAAAGAACTGCTGTAACCACATTTCTTCTGGCTCAGGAAGGAGACCTTTATTCAGATAGCTTTGTCAATTCTGATTTGATTTGCCTGGGTTGGGATGGGACACTCATAAAGTAGTCTCCAAGCCTGGTCCCACTCCCTCTTCTCCCAACGCCCAGTGGAGCCCTTCAGCACAGTAGCTGACAATGGAAGGTGTTTCTTTGGGTTGGTTCCATACCTGTTACAGCAGTGGGGGCTGCATGTGCCTGCTTTGCTGGGATTTAGGATCTGTAGTTTTAAAACTTCTTCTCATGCTTACATTTGCTATCATCATAGCCCATCTAGAAAGAAGAAAAATAGTGTCAGTGACCCCAACTGACCAACTGGTCAAGATGCATCAGGTGCAAAACATGTCTTTAAATGTCAATAATACAGTTGGGTTTCAAATATATATTTTTAAATCCACACTTGACCTCAACAAAATTCCAGACATAGGCATTTTTGGTGAAAACAATATAGAGCCCATATCTATTGCTTTCAATATTCATTAAATCTTTAGGAACCTGTTTTAAGCCTTTGGGATTTCTAATATGGTTGGCACAGTTGTGGACTATTTTTTGCTAGTCGAATCTGACCAAAGGCCTTTTCCCATGTGGATTAATAACTCAGGTTTTGCAATAAAGAGAACTCAAGTGGCAGAACTTGAATCCACTCAGCAAGCAGTAGCACAGTGTTCGATTTATTGTTGGCAGGAGGCTTGAGTATCTATTTTGACAGCTTAAAGAACCAAAAAGCTGCCCAGGAGAATTTTAAGAGTACTCAGAATGAAGTGTAAACTAATTAAAATAAATCCATTATGCAAATTTTCAATGCAGACCACTGGGGCTTCCTGAAGGACCTTCCTCTTCTCAGCTCCTGGATGTTAACCTAGTCCATGGTATTTTATTAATAATATTAATAATCACAGTCACTCAGATTTGTGGAGGACATTTCTTTGGAGGCCCACAGAGGGCCTTGTGTCTACCACTGTGGGGCCGGCCTCGTCCCTGACTCCCAGACTGTCATTTGTCCTCACACCATGCTGGGCGTCCTGTTTCCATAGCTCATGCTGTATTGTCACAGGTCACACATAAAAATCCATATGTCTTGGGAATGGGTGGTTGTTTTGTTTTCTCCTCAACTACAAAGAAAATTGCTTGACTCAGAAGAGAAGTCTGATTTGCTTTTGTGGAGTCAGCTTGTCAACATAGAAACTGAATAAATGTGGTAATGTTCTGAGCTGGGTATCCTTATGCTCAATTTTTCTGGAGGGCAAACTGAAACAGAGAAAAGAAGGAGTGAGACTGAAGGACACATTCTCTTGAGAAGAACCACAGCCCTTGGGTATTAAGGCCATCAGAAAAATTCGGACTGATCCTTCTGTGTCACGGAATAGTGGGCCCATTCCACTGCCTGCTGCTCCCCCGAAGTATAGAGCTTAGGGCTAAGGATGGAACCAATCCAACTTGCACCTGGCTAAGATGTGGGCGCAGAAGGATGTGGTAGCATTTGTTCTGTGAACAGTTAGGGAAACTGTCTCACAGGATCTCTGTCATTGCCGCTGAAGCACACTTTTTAGAGGCCAGTGTGGATCTGTCCTGCTCACTGCTTTGGGCTACTCCCTTGGGCTATTCTGTATTCATTCTCAACACTGCATTCAAGAACATCTTGTAAAACTCAAATCTGTTCATGTCAGGCTCTTGCTTAGAATCCCTCCATGGCCTCCCAGTTTTATTTTTATTTTTTATTTTTTTTTAAGATTTTATTTATTCATTCATGAGAGACACACACAGAAAGAGAGGCAGAGACACAGGCAGAGAGAGAAGCAGGCTCCATGCAGGGAGCTTGATGTGGGACTCGATCCCAGGACCCCAGGATCACACCCTGGGCTGAAGGCAGTGTTAAACCACTGAGCCACCAGGGCTGCTCGGTCTCCCAGTTTTAAAGAATGAAAATGAGCTTCCTTAAAAAGAGCCTCCGTTTCCATCCTCCTCTTGGGCTGTCTCCCTCCTCATGCTTGGCTTTCAGAGCATGCCTCAGGGCCTTTGCACACATTGCTCCTGCTCCCTGGAATTCTTTACTTTTATTTTCCACTGTTACCTGCTTGGGTCTTACCTATGCTTCAGAACCCAGTTCACATGATCCTTCAGTAAGGCAGCTTCTTTAGGCTATTTTAAGTCTTCCTGTTATATGCTTTTGTAGCTTGCTATTCCCTCTCCCTTGCAATACTTACTGTAAAGTAGTCAAGTACTGAAATGGTTAACTGGGTGATTATTACTTAATGTGTATCTTTCCTGATAACCTGGGAGTTTCAAGGAGTCTGGGTCCGTCTGTGTCCGTCTGGCTCTCCAGTCTATCCTTAGGGAGCATAGTGCATAGCACAAGAGAAATCTGTTAAATGAGTGGGCAAATCATTCCACTTCAGTCATCTATTTACACTATTGACTGCTTAGCAGGACTAATTTTATTGAAAGTCAATTGTAATTGGATAATTCCAGAATTATCACAAATTTCAAATCAGTTAATTTGGATTCAAGTGCATTTAACTTACTTTTTGATTCCAAGCCCTAAAATTTATAAAATCTGCCTGTGGTAAGAGATGGAAGCGGGTGGAACAGATCAGTTTTAGAGAGGGCTCCCAGGTTGGCACAGTGAAAGGTATTCATTTGTACCATGGCACAGACCATTTAAGTCAGGATTGAGTTTCAGGATAATCAGGGAGAAGTAAGAAGTGACTTCGTGACTTCTCCATTTTCCTGGTTGTCATTTGAATTGCACTCAGGACTCCAGTCGGGGATAATTTGATTACTTCTGGAGGGCCAGCATCCAGCAAATATTTGTTGAGTACATTAACTGGGGTGTTGTTTACAACCGCATTGCAAATGGTCATTAACTGATACATTATCTAAATTGCAGGTGTCAGCAGATGACTGTTGGCATCTGCCCTGTGTTGTACACGCAACCCTGGAGAACACCCACAGCCTTGGCTTGGTTATCAGGTTCTCCAGCACTTCATCCACTGATGCTAAATGTTGGTCAAGCTTGCATCAGGTAAAGCAGGCTCTGTAAAGCATCAGAATGCAGAAGTTAGTGGACTGGACTTTCCAGTTCAGCCCTTGGGGAGAGGTAAGGAGGGTTTGGTGACACCCCATCCTATAGTTGCTCGGTGGGGAACTGGGGGCCTGTATGTGCTCCTGTGGCCTTGAGACAAGGAGAATTATACATGAGGATGTGTTTTGTTTTCCCTTATTGCCAGGATCATCTTTTTTTTTTTTTTTTTTTAAGATTGTATTTGAGAGAGAGAGCAGGCACGTATGAACAGGGGGAGGGGCAGAAGGAGAAGCAGACGCCCTGCTGAGCAGGGAGCCTCATATGGGGCTTGATCCCAGGACCCTGAGATCATGACCTGAGCTGAAGGCAGATGCTTAACTAACTGAGCCACCCAGGTGCCCAACTAGGGTCATCTTTTTGAATCAGAATATATCAAATAAACCAGATCTGAGCGTACATCCTCGTGAATCAGCTTTTTCTCCCGACGAGCAACAAAATATCCTTTGCATGGTCCTTACTGAATTCCACCTCTTCTGAAATGTTTCCTCACCTGATGCTTTTTCCCATGTCACGTGGTTGAACTGGAATACATTGCTCTTTGCAGGTACAGTGTTCTCTCTCCTGGTCCCTTACAAATGCCTCTGGGTGACCCTCACGAAGTGCCAGCTCTCCTCACACTCCCTCCCTGCAGGCCTGTGGTGCATGCACTGGGGAAGCAGCTACAGGCCCAGGTGGGTCCCGGCTTGGCTCCTGGGAGTGCTACCTGCCTGCTGTGTCTCTTTCTGTCTCTTGGCCACCAATGGCTGACTGCTTATCCTCAGCTCTCCTCTTCCCTGTTGGGTTTTTTAACCACTTGCACTGCTGTATTCCACTTTATCTGCTGTAAATCCAGCTTTCCAACAAGGCTTTGAACTCCTGGGAGAGAGGGCCCCGACCTGGTTTGTCTTTGACTGACAGGATTGCTAGCGAGTGGTGGTCATACCAGGGTTTCCAGCTGCTGATCCTGAGTGAGCCTCCTGGATGCCAGGTCTGGAGGACAGAGCTTTGCGGTGAGCATGCAGTGTGGTGCAGGACAGCTTAAAGCACTGCCACCCCACGTTCTCCTTTCCTCCCACGGGGCTCCTGGCTGGGGCTGGCCCAGGCCTGAGAGAGCATGCAGCTCGGCTTCTGCTGGTCGGTCCCAGACAGTGAGGACAGGAGGTGGCTGGAGGAGGGACTCATTCTGGTCACCCTCTACAGGCCCTTCTTCAGATGCTCCACCTACAGCTACTCATCCAAGATCCAAAGCTGAAGTGTGAGGGGCCCACAGAACCAGAGCCCTGCTCCAAGGCCCCAGATCCAGCCCCATAATTGCCTGCGTGGCTGTGCACTATCAGCTTCCTTTCTGGCATGAGACTGTGGACCCTCAGAGACGTGAAGCGAATATTCCATGTCACACAGCTGATGAGTGGCAGAGCTGGGCTTGGGATCCAGGGCCTGTTGTGGTTCTGGAGTTGGACATAGCAAGGGAGAGAGCCATTGGTGGTTTGTCCTGGCTTGGTTGCCAGATTGAACAAATTAAAAATACAGGACATCCAGTGAAATTTGAATTCCAGATAAACAACCAACCTAGTATGAGTGTGTCTTGTCTAATAGTGGAATATACTTTGTATTAGAGTTCTCCCTAAAATTAATCATCACATACTTCTAAAAAATAGGTGTCCATTGTTTATCTGAAATTTAAGTTTCACTGGACATCCTGTTTTTTTATCTCACAATCTGGGGTCCTCACCAGCTTTTGGGACCCAAAGTGGATCACCATCAGAGGAGGCCAACACCATGAGTCAGTATGGGATGACTCATGTTTGCATATCACCCTGCAGTTCAGGACACATTCAGTGGACATTATCTTGTTTGAACCTTGCAGTCCCTATGAAGTGGGGCGAGCAGGCCTTATTGTCACCATTTTCCGGGTAGAGAAGGAAAGACACAGAGAGGTGCAGACAGCGTGTAGAGAAGAGAACGCAGGCTGGGATTCAGTTCAGGCTTGCAACTTGGTTACCCCACGCTTCCTCTGACAGGCAGCCCTGACCCTCTGGTCCACGGGCTCAGGGGGGGTAAGCAGAGGGCCCTCCTGCTGGGGAAAGCAGACGGCAGGAAGGTTCAGGTGGGCCTTGTAGAGCCAGCAGGGATGCTCTCGACCTGCTAAGGAGGTCGTTTCACTCCCCTCTGGTCCCTGCCTGTCTTTGCACAGGAAGCTATTGGGGTTTGCTTTGCTGCTGGGTTTGACCACTTGCCTGTAGTGTGGTTTCTGAACCTGAGCTCTTTGGGTGGATTTAATTACCTTAATTGAATGGTGTTTTCACTTCTCAGTAAGGGGAAGCAGGAAGCTGGTGGAGATGACAGGGGGTGGCTTTACCACACCCAGAAAGCCCTAACAAATTGGAATTGATGCCTCTTGGTCTTCTATCTAGGTGGTTTTTTTGAGATGTTGAGGCGGGTATGCCTTGAGGAACAGCTGAGTGTAGTGAATCATGACAGTCCCCTGTCTGTGTGCCAATGGGTCCTGGTCCAGCTCATGAATACCCAGACATCCCACATGCAGCCTTCACCACCCTACCCCAAACCAGGCAGGTGCCTTGCTCTGGAACACTGCCCTGCTGATCAATCTTGGGCCAAGCTCTTGACCCCTCTGTGCAATTGCCAATAGCCCTCCCACCTTGCAGTTTCAGAGACAATGCCCTTGTCTACATTTTGTAGACAATGGTGAACAATGATGGCAAAATTGGCTTCTACAGTCGGGGTCCTCCAGAAGGGGGAGCAGATGCCTGTCGAGTGTCTACAGTGTGGCAGGCCTCAGGCCCGCTACTATGTGTGCCTGTGTTCACCCATTCCTCATGAAAACACTTCAGGGTAAGCGCCTCTCCCTACCTTACAGGGACAGGAACTGAGGCTACCACCTGGGTTCCTTGCTGTGTCGTGCCGAGTGCTGGAGCTGGGGTTGCCTGCTTTTGGCTCCAGGGTCCTGCTTCCTGGCCCCATGATGATTCCTCCTCAGCTATCCTAGTGTGATGATTGCTCTATCCTTTTAACTTTTGGAAATCAGAAATTTCAAGGTCATTACATTCTGCTGGAAGAACACATGGGCTCTCATAAGGCAAACTTGAAGGTCTGTCACACATGCACTCCTTCCCTTGGCCACCTCCCACAGAGCATCACCGTGTGCCAGACCTGTCCTGGTGCTGGAGATGTGGCCCTGCCGGGACTGACCTGGACCTCACCTTGTGGAGCTGTGGTGAGTCGCTGAGGGTACTGGGCCACATCTACCTCAGATGGCCTCTGATTGGCTTCCACTGGATGGTGTCTCTCATGCACGGAAAGCACAGCTTTGATTTGCTCATGGGTCATCGTGCATCTGCTTTGGCCATTTTGGCTCCTCTGGTCTGAAACTTGTGAGCAGGGGATGAGTGTTGACCTGCATCCTGGCCTGGTTGAACGGCCCCAACCTAGGAACTGGACTGGGGAAGCCAAGGGCTCTTAGGCTGATCCCCAGACCCCTGTGCCCTGGGAGATGACAGGGCCAGCTTCCTCCAGCCCTGGGAATACAGTGTGGTTGGCACTGGGGAGCCCTGATTGTGGCACTGGCCTGGCATTGTCTGGATCCTCCCTGAATCACATCACATGCACAAGGAACTTCAAAGCCCTGCTGCATGGGGTCCAGTGGTCAAAAGGAATGTGGCTGAAGGAACCAGCATGTCTGAACTTGCTGGGCTCATAGAGCCCATTGTGGGCAGGCAATCATAGCTACTGTGGGCATTTTGCTGCCCGCGACAGACAGCTCAGGAAGAGAGAGTCTTTCTCCCATGAGCTCGGCCAGCCTGCATCCCCTTCCCACCTGGGTTATCAGTGTGCTGTGACTGGAGGGGACATTTCCTTAGGAGCCTCTGAGCATCACCCATGTCTGCAGGTAGAGGTCAGGGAGCCTGGCATAGGGAATGCCTGGCCTGCTCTCGCCAAGCTCACCACAACAGAAGAGTGACAGCACCTGGCATTGTACACCCAGTGGGTGGCCCAGTTGCAGGAGGAGAGGGGAGAAGCAAGATCTGGAGGCCAGGGGAGGTACATGAAAGAGGTGGATAATGCTGAGTTCCAAGATGCAGTGAGCTGCGCATCCTGGCTTCTGTTCCCATTCCCTGATTGCATGACCTGGGGCTGAGCAGCCTCTGGAAGGGGGACACACAGCTCTTTCAGAAACGTGGGGACCACCAAAATGGTGGGTCTACTTGGGTGTGAGCCAGGTCCTGGGGGTCTGACACAGTCACTGGGGATGGTCTTGGCAAATTACAGCAAGTCCGTGAGCCTCAGCTTTCTCATCTGTAAAATGGAGCCAACGCTACCTACCTTGTGTATAAAAAATGGGTTCTCAACCTTGGCAGTATTGACTTTGCTGAAGTCCTCTGGGGCAAAATCACCCCTGGTTGAGAACTGCTGTTATGGAATCAAGGAGAAAGCATAGACCCACCCCTGGAACATCAGTCAGTCAGTCAGTCCAGCTGGTCATCCCTTCATATTTCCCAAGAACATCTTGCCCTGAATTGTGGAAACGGTAGTAGCTGAAGTGAGATGGTAATCAAATAAGCACTTTCAGGGAGTAGAAAGAGTGGGGGACTTGGTGCCAAGCCAAGGTGGTCTTGGGCAAGTCACTTTACTTCTACATATACCTGTAAAATAGGAATAGTAAAGACCCACCTTGGCTCTGGCTCTGCCCACCCCTTCAGGGCTGCTCCCCGTGCTGGAGAGAATGGAGAAAGGAATGGTCATGAAACTGGTCCCTGCAGCAGCCACTGCCTGAGTCCCCAGATGATTGGAGCCCCCTGACTCACTAGGTCCTGGGTTCTCTCCCTGGGCGGGGGGGATGCCTGTCCCAGAAGGAGGCCCAGGGAGCCCCAGGCACCACAGGTCTGTGTTTTACCTTCTGGTCACAGGCACCAAGGGAATTATGTGCATGCCCTTTGCTACACATCTCTCAGGAGCAGATGTTTCATACTTGCTTGTTTTTCCCTCAACATGTAGTAGGAAATATATTTACATTAACGGCATGGAAAATTCTCAGAGACATACAGTTGACCTTTGAACGATATGGCTTTGAACTGCGTGGGTCCACTTATGCACAGACTTTCTCAATAAATGCAGTACAGTACTGTAAGTGGGCTTTCTCTTCCTTATGATTTTCTTAAAAATATTTTCTTTGTAAGAATGCAGCGTATAATACATATAACACACAAAATATGTGTTCATTGACTGTTTATGTTATCAGTAGTTACATTGTTGGCAAGTCAAAATACTCAGATTTTTTACCGCTTGGGCTGGGTGTTGGTGCCCCTAACTCCCTCCGCCCCATTGTTTAAGGATCAACTAGACATCAAGGAAAGTCCATGAAGCAAAATTCACCCTACTTATCTGTACTACTCTGATATCTTCTGTTCTATTCTATTCTTTCATTAAAAAAAAAAAAAACCTATTTGCAATTTGGTAGGTAGGTGATTTCAGACCTAATAATGAATTATGATCTACAGTGTTTTTTTATGAACTTCTCTGGACCAGTAACACCAGGCATTCCTGCTTCGGTTCCATTGCCGCTGCTCTGTTTATAGCGATGCTGGGTTTTCATATGGATGGAGAAATGGGGACCCCAGACATAGCCGCTGTGACTGGCAGGGTCTGATCAGATTCTTGTTGGGCAGGGGAGGAGACCACCTCGGGTGGTGGGTTTACAGGCTGGGCCTTGCCTTTGCTGTGTCTCCTGGCCCTGCTCAGTGCCTGTGCTTTTGTCAAAGGAGCAAATGAATGAATAAGAGAAATCCCCATGTACTAAGTATGTCTGGCATAAGACAAGCCCTTTATATACTCTAATATTATTGTTCATGTTTATTAATATGCAATTAATATTTGCAACAGCTTTGAGAGGTGGAAATTAGCCTTGTTCTTTACAGAGGAGGAACCTGGAGTCCAGAGAAGTTTACTCCCTGAGGGCATGGGGTTTGAGTGGGTTTGAGTCCCACTCCCTGGGACTGCTGAGAGGGAGAGGGTGCCTGCAACCTGCATTTCAAAGGGTTCCTCCAGGAGCTTCTGAAATGCCTCCTGCAGGCTGAGAACCTCTGCTCAGTACTACCCCACCCCTGGCTTCCTGTAGCCTCCATTCCTGGTTCTCTTTGGAGCTCATCTTAAGACCCTTGGTCACAGGCTGTCCTATTGCTCACACCCCTTCACACCTGAGATTCTGCATAAGGGGTGCAGACGCCATGAAAGCCTACCCTGTGTCTCATTGGAAAGTGGGTCTCTCTGGTTATGAGCTTTGTAGTCAGACAGACTTGGGGCAAATCTCTTTGTGTTTCTGAGCCTCCATCTCCTTTTTGTAGGCTGGAGCTTATGGGTAGGGGAACCCAGCAGCCCAGGACTCACGACATCTCTATGACTGATGAAGCAGTCTTGCAGGGAGAAAGGGTTGTAGCCAATGGCCTGAACTCCATCTTGGAGAGCCTTGTCCAAAGAGGAGGCCCCTTCAGGGTGTCCCAGGGGAAGAGACACTTGGCTTTGTTGAGAGTGGAGGTCTCTCAGCACCCATCCTCTCTCCAACCCCTGGAAGGATAGCCAAGAAATTTGGGGAAGAGTACCCCCTAAGAGGAGCCCTGGAGTGTCCCAGGTTTGGGCGATGAGGGGAGATTCTGGGCAGGGCATCCAGACCACAGGGTCAGGGGTGCTACAGCTTTCACCATGTGCCCAATTTCCCCATCTGTAAACTGATACCATGAGGCTGGGCAGCAAAGGGGCAGAAGCTGAGCTAGAAGAGGCACTGCTGAGTGCCAGCACTCTGCTGGACAATTCTGGGTGTCCATGCCATTTATCCAGCTCCTACTACCTGCTACAAGGTCTTGCTCAGAGGTCACAACCAGAGGCAAGTTAGGTAGGGCTGGTGCCAAAGGAATTTGAGGCAGGAAAATTGAAGGTCAGAGAGGTTGAGGAACTTGCTCAAGGTCACATAGCCAGAGAGTACCCATGTGGGGAGTCAGACTCAGGTGCTACATGGCTCTGCCCTTCCTAGGCAACCAAGGCAGAGGGATGCCTTGAGTTGCTGAGGGTGTCTCCATCTGCCATGGTGTCCACACGGGGTGGGGAGGGACAACAACTTCTCACTTAGTACCTTCTCTTCTACCTTCAGTGGCTCTCCTCTTCTTCCCATCAGGGAGCATTGGTTTTGGCAAAGCTAGAAATGGCATCTGTCGTATCTGGCTATCCTTCAGGGAGCATACTGCAGGGTGCCATCTTGCTTGTCCCTGCACAGCCAGGAGGGCATGACTTTCTGGGATGGAGAGTCAAGGAAGTCCTAAACCCAGGAATTTCTAAACTCCATGTGGGTGTGCGCGTGTACACACACACACACACACACACACACACACACACACTTGTCAGAGCCCAGCTGTCCCTGGCCTTCCCACTTCCTGCTGGAAGTTGGAAGTAGATGGGAGACGTCTGTTTGGTAGATGACAGCTGTCCTTTCTCCAAGGGGAGTGGCAGCAGAGAGCCCAACTCTTCCAGGGAAGGAGAGACAATCATCCTGCTTTCTTTGTGGAATTCCTCAGGGGAAGCTTGGAAAAGAATCAGATGTGGACATCCAGGTTATCCTTCTAAAAATTAACACTGAACAATGCTCTTCCAACAGGCAAAGTTATTTAAGATTACAGCTTAAGTTGATGGGAAAAGATCAGCTTCTCGGAGCATCTCCTACTATGTTTGGGAACAATGCAGGGAACAATGTTCCCAAACACTGAACTATGTTTGGGAACAACGTCCCCTCTTTCCCCAAGGCAGTGGTCCTTCTCAGAAGTCCCCAGAGGGCTGTCAGAGTGCTGGGCCCTACCACAGAGATGCCCACTCAGGAGGTCTGGGTGGGGCACAGAAGATGCTGGTGCTGCCAGTTCTGGGACCGCACTTGGAACACCGCTGCCCTAGGTTGGAGGCTGCAATCCCTTTTTCTGGGAGGTTGTACTGATAAGCCATGGGCTCTTGGGCCACTTGGGCCCCATGGTCATCAACCACTGTGGTTTGGGCTGTGTCTGCCTCACTCAAGGCTCAACTCTAGGCAAGCTGGGCCTGTGTGGAGTACAGAGGTGGATCAGAGATGCTGTCCTCTTAAAGGGACCGTCACCTAGGAGGAGAGAGCAGCAGAGGTGAATGCAAGCTGTGGGTCCAGAAGTTGGAAGGAAAGAGGTGTCACGGGGCAGGGCTTGTGTGAAGGCAGCTGCAGGAGACCTTTGGCTGCCAGTGTGTGCATGAGCATCCACCTGGTCCTGCCTGGGCACAAAGCAGAGGGTGGTGGAAGAGCACAAGATCTAGAGTCAGACCAAGGCTCCCCTTTCCTAGCCCTGGGTGATCTCAACAAGTTATCTCCCCTCTCTGAGCTTCCGATGCTTCATCTGCAACAGTTCCCACCTCACTGGGTGGTTGTGAAGGGTGGGGGTAAAAGAAAAAATATCAAGAGCCCAGAGGAGACTTACAGAGCATGAGGACTCAATGAATGGAAGCTTCCACCAGTCCAGTGACCTTGGGTTTTTGAAGCTGACAGCGCAGGGAAGGAATCACGTATCGACCACGGTATTACTAACACCCACCAACAAGATTGCTGAGTGCATTAAATCAGTATACATGTGCAAAGCACATGGTAGGTGCTCACTAAATGCCAGCTGGCATCATTTCCAATCCCCAGAGAGGGGGAAGTATAGCATAGTGGGAATGGCACGGACCAATGCCAGATCCCTTTGGGCAGGGCTCCTGGTTATGCTAGCTGTGAGTGACCCTCTGCAAATTACACACCCTATTTGTGCTTCAGTTTCCTCATCTGTAAAGTGAGACTAACAGTAGTACTTACCTCATGGGGTCATTGTGAGGACCTAATGCATTGTGCAAGGTGGCCGGGCCCTGGTAACTATCTGTAAATGTTGCTATCTTTGCCACCATGCATCATGCCCAACTTAGGGCAGGAGCGCGAGGGTCACTAGGATGACATTGCCTTTTGCCAATGTAAAAGGGGGCCCTAAGCAAGGTGGTGACTGACCAGCGTGCCAATCGGGCTTCTCTGCTCTGGGATCCGCTGCCAAGTGTGTCCTCTCCACCTGGTTTCTCTGCCTTAGCAAACCACTCAGCTCCCTCATTCTCAGACTGGATCTTGGCTGACCTTTCACAGCATTGGTGCTTGTAGGGCGTTCCCCATAAACAGTGAGTCTGGAGTTCCTAGGCAGTCACCAGAAGCAATTGGGGGAAGCCTTCTACTCCAGTTAAAATTTAGACTCCTACCCTTGCCCTTGAGATTTAAGTTAAAGTTAAGTAAATTTAAATTACCTAAAATTAAGTAGTTTTAATCTCCTTTCTCTCCCTTGGGAGGGGTTGGGGGGCAGAGCAGGGGGCTGATGTTGATGTGCACTGAGTCGCCCAGATACTGCCCAGGTTGCTGTGTGGGTGGGAACCTCGCTTCCCCTCTAGAGTCTTCCACCGTATGTGGTGAAGGTGCACAGGGCCACAATGCTATTTGGTATACGAGGGAGGGTAACAATGATGTGTGAATGTCCAGCAGTCACTGTGAGGATGGGTCAGTCCTCCATGGCGCCAGCTACTTTACAGCTAAGCAAGGAACATGAATCAGCAGTGGGGTTTCTCTTGAGTGACCTCTGGAAGGAAAAGATCCAAGTTGGAGTCTAAGCAGGAGAGGAAAAAAACTGACAAATAGGGCAGTGAGAAACCAGGTATCCTGTTTATTATGTGCCTGGTACTTTTCATATGTTTGCTCAGTTAATGCATAAAGGAGCCCTTGAGATGGATTCTGATTGGTTGGCATTCCCATTTGACAGAGGAGGAAAGTTGAGGCCCAGGGGCTGGCTAAGAAGGGTGGAGCTGGTCCAGATCTGCCCTGCCCTAAAGCCCCTCAAAGCTCCTCCAGCAGGCCTCTTGGGAGCATCAGGGAATCTCTGAGGCTCTAAGGGAAGCAGCCTGTCTGAGTATGCACGGCTTTTTGGAGGACAGTTTTGACCCTTTGGTAAGTGGACTGGCCTCCTCGTAGAGACTCTTTTGGATGCAGAAGAGGATGGGCTTTGGACTCCGGTCCTGGGTTTGCATCTTAGCATCTCATTAGCTGTGCCTCCCAGGGCAAGTTACTAAACCTCTCTGAACTGCAGTGCCTGCCTTTGCGAAGGGGATCCTAAGACCTACCACGCTTGACGACCCCGGCAGTAAACCTCAGACAATCTATGCAAGCGCTCTGCACATGAGAATCAGGCAGCCGGGGCCAGCCCTGATGGAAACGATGTGGAAAAAGGGAGAGAAGCGGCTCTGAGCCGGTGGGTTTAGTTCAGTGGGTTTGAATCCTGACTCTGGGGCCTCTGCAGCCATTAGGCTTGACCTGCCTCAGAGAGGAGCCAACAGGCAGGTGAGGGGACCTGGTGCTGCATGTGGCCAGACTGCCCCAGGAGAGGGCAGACCAAGGGGCCACTCCAGCATGACCCGGCCTCTGCATTGGCAGTCAGCAGGGAGTGCGTCGTTCAACTTGATCTCAAGGTTTCCTCTGCCCCGGGCCTTCCCGAGGCTCCAGGTGAAGACATGGCTGAAATAAAATTCTTGTTAGCTCAGCCTTGCAGTCACTCGGAAACTCAAGCCCCACCCCTGGAAGGGGCTCCTCAGGGACCGAAGGGACCAACTGAGGCAGGAAACAGCATCCAGGCGACAGAGCCCCTGGGCTGCTGCCGCCACCATGTACAGGTGTCTCAGTGGGATTTGGAAGCCCTTCTGGGCCAGACCTTTGAGGGCCTGCCATGTAGAGAATGGAGGACAGGGAAGCTCCCCACTTTCACATGCTCTGGCCCAGAAGGGTCCCTTGCCCTCTCCTACCAGGAAAGGGAGGTCTGTCCGTCAAGTCCTGGGGAGAAAGCTATCATTGCTTGATGGTCTCCTCAGATCCTCTTGCTGCTGTCAGATTCCCGAACGCTCTGACTCCGTGGTCAAGCTCTCCAAGGCTGACAGACACAGGCTTAGAAGGGAATGCACTTTGCGCCAAGCGGTCTGCAGGCTTCCACCTGAGAACCTAGGTCAGCTGAGAACCTGCTCTGCCTCCACCTTAAATCAGAAACATGTATTGCTCCCACACGCACCCCTCCAGGGGATGTTCCATAAGGATACCGATGACTTACGCTGGGGGTGACACACGGCTCAGCAGTGCTCCATGCTCTCCATTTTTGGGACTTGATCCATGTGCCTTGACAGATCCCTTGTTCCCCCCAACCCTGTCTGTCCTCACCAATTTGTCTCTTGCAACCCCTGGGAACCAAGCAGAAACTAAGAGGTATTTTGACAAGCAGTGTTCTCAAGTAACTAAATGAAACATACAGTTGAGTTTGTAGGGTTACAGATTGGCTGGATTTGGTGAAAGGTGGCTTTAAACCGTCAAATGGAAATAAAACCAAGATCCTCTGTAGCTCATTGGGAAATGTCAGCTCTGATGTCTCCACGAGGGCCACCTTCTCTTAAAGCCCTTTGCATCTCTCCAGTAACCCTTGGCGGACGGAGCGAAATCCCAAGAGACAATGAAGAAGCTGGCCTAGCCCTGTCTTTGGTGGCTGGCAGGTGTTGGTTACTGAGATTTCTGGCATAGGTTGGAGGAAAGGGCTATTTCTAGACATGGGGCTTCCCCTCTCTGTAAGGGTCTCTATCTAGGGCTTCTTAGGGTTAGGAGCAAAGAAGAGGAAGAGGCCAAGACACTTGCCTGCATACTGGTGAATGCATTCATCCTCTGAGGACTGATGGCCCTCTGTAGCGTTCCCAGTCTCCTCCACACACACCTGTCTCCCCAGGTTTCCAGGAGATCCAAGCCCCTGTTTCCAGGACCCAGCGTCTCATCACCCCCCTTTCTTTTCTTGCCTCCCAGTAGTCACAGTTGCTCCCATCCCAACCAGCTTCTGGCCACCAAATAGCAGGCACGATTGTTCTCCTCTCAAAGACCCAGGGGCAGAAACATGCTGGACTTGGGTCACCCAGAGATGTCTATTTATAAACCATCCCGATAAGCACAATCTGCTCTGCTCAGCCCAGGCCACACTCCACAGCAAAGCTGACATCCCAGGGGCAAACGGAACATTTCCTGTACCAGCCAGACTGGAAGAACCAGCCCAGACTGGGGTTCCTGAGCCGGTCACTGGTACTGAAGGGTCTAGCTGTTTTAACAGCTGGAAATTTCCCTGCCTTTTTTGTGTGGGTACCAGATGACCCACCTCAAGGAGTGTTCCTGTACAGCAGGGGTCACACACTTTTTCTGTAAAGGGCCTCATAGTAAATGTTTCCGTTCTAGCTGGCCGAAAGGCCTCAGCCTTTGTAGCCATGGGCAAAATGCAAATGAACACATGTGGCTGTGTGCCAATAAAACTTTATTTACAAAACCAGGTGCCCAGCCCGCAGCTGTGGTTTACCAGCCGCTGTTGCAGAGGGAACTCAAATGCTGGCAAGTTGGACCTCATATAACAAAAACCTTTGTTTAACCTACTCTCTAGGATTCCTATACTTACGGGTCTTAGAAAATATTACTTCAAATACAGTTTGTTATAATTGGGTTAGATGCGTTGAAAGAAGTGGTCTATAATTTAGTTTTAGAAAATAGCTTTTATTTTCTAGAGAGTCTTAGGTCTGCAGTGGAACCGAGCGATTTGGTGAAAGGTACAGAGATTCCCCACGTCGACCTTGCCGCCCCCTTCTACGCCTGGCCTCCTCCATGACCGACGTTCATGGGAGAGTTTCCAAGTCCTAAATCATAATTTTTTAGGGCTCTCTAGTGTCCCACACCTATTCAGTACTGTTCTCGGGGGATCCGTTCCTCTCCACGAGAAAGGAGAGAGACGGTTTTAGGTCTGGCCCAGTGTGAATCGGGTCGAGGCCCGTTCTCTCGGAGCTCGCGGCCCGAGCGCCCCACGACCCGCTGTCCCCTGGGTCCTGGCCTCGCACCGGAGCCTCCGGTCCGCCCGTGGCCGTGGGCCGGTCCCCATTCGGCGCCCTGAGACCTCGGCTCGTCCGCGGGCCACGTGTGGGAGCGAGGAGCCCGGCGCGCGAGGACCGAGCCCCACGTCTGCGCCGCGGCTCCGGGCGCCCGGGCCCCCGCGCCCCACGCCACCCCGGCGGGGCCCCCAGGACCGCGCCCCGCGCCCCGGGACCCGGGACCCGAGCCCTCCCCCCCCGCGGCCGCCGCCTACCTCCGCGCGTCCCGCTGCGGCTCCTCCGCCTCCCGGGCAGGGCGCGGGCGGGACGGACCCGGCGCCTCCCGCTCGGCCCGCGCCCCGCGCCCCGCGCCCCTGGGCCCCTGCGCCCCTGGGCCCCTGCGCACCTGCACCTGGGCCCCTGGGCAGCCCCGGGCTGGTCCGGCCGCGGCGAGGCGGTGAAGCGAGCGTCCCGAGCAGCCGCCCAGTGCCGCGCTCCGCGGGGAAGAGGCGAGCGGCGCCCGCAGCCCCCGCGCGGTGTCGAGTAACAGTCAGATTAAACAAGCAGCCTCAGCAGCTATTTTTACACCCAGACCGGCCGCGGGTCATAGATAACTTGGGGAGAGAGCAACGGCCTGCGCGGAGCCGGCCCTGACCGAGAGGCCAGCCTCCGCCGAGGCTCCGGCTCCGCAAGCCGTGTCAGCACTTGGCCCCACAGGCCCCGAGGTGCGAGGGCGACGTTTGTTCAGGGACCGTGGAGAGCGCGGTGCGTGCGGGCCGGGCCGGGCCGGGGCGCGGCGGGGCGGGGCGGGGGCCCTGCGGACGTCCCGGCAGAAATAGCCGGTTTCATCATCCCCGCCGAGGCCCGGCCGCATTCCTCGAGGAAGACACTGCCTCGCTGGGCCCTGGGCCCTTGCAGCTAGATAACAGGCCCAGCCACAGGCTGGGACGTCAGGGGCAGAGTTCCAGAAAGATGGGAAGTGATCAGGGAAGAGGCAAGGTAAGTGCCCACTCGGGAGCCCGGCTGCAGCGCACCCCGCTGTGGGCGAGCCCCGTCCTAGGGGCCAGGTCTGGTCCCGCAGCCCAGAGAGCCCCTCCCAGCTCCCCGCGGCCTTCTCTGTCTTGGCTGGGGCTCACCTGCTCTCCGTACTGCCTGCAGACCCCCAGACATCTTCCTGCCTCTGCCTTTGCTCATGCTGTTCCGACCCCTGGGAGCCCCCCACCTCCCCCTCCCCCTCCCCAAATCGGCCCTGTGACAGTCCACTCACTGCCAGGATTTAAGGCAAGAGTTTTTGTCTTTGTGTCCAAGAGCCCTTTCTCGTGTTCCCCCTCCCTGGTAGCCTGGCAAAGCGGGGGTGCTGGTCCCTGCCAGGTGCCCTGCCATATGAGGTGCTCAAAGCCCCTGAAAGTCTGCACTGCACGGTATCTCTGTATCTATTTGTGAACTGCTCCTCCTCCACTCCCCGGCCTTGTGGGCTCCTCATGGCCAGCAACCTGTGTCTCAGCCCTAACTCAGGGCCTGGCACCACCTCCAGCCTTGAATCAGCTGGTAGCCAGGGTCACAGGGACCCGGGTCCATGCGCTTCAGTTTGAACCAACTCAGAAAGAACAGTTCCTTGTTCCCTGCAGACGGAGGGGCCAGACCCCAACCAGCAGGATTATCCGGCCCCTTTTCTTCCCTGGACCCTTGAAACTTGCTTTTTGCCCCTGAGCACTTAGGACCTGACTCCGGGAACACCTACTCACTCATCAGGACTCAGAGACAGTTTGAGGGAGGCTCAAAATGAACCCCTGGATTTTACCCCATCCCACCACCCACTTCCTTTGCTTATCAAAACCAACACTAGCCAACTTGGCCAATGAAAGGAATCAACCTGAGAGGTGAGCCACTGTTAAAACAACACAACACAACACAACACAACACCAAAGACTCGGAACCCTGAACTCTTAGATTTCCGAGCTATCTGACACCAGCCAAATCACTTAACCTCTCTGTGCCTCAGTTTATTCATCTTTAGGATGGACAGACTGCCTCAGCTCTGCTGGGTCGAGGATCAAATAAATTCATGTACACAGATATACTCGCATATTGCAAAGCTTCTCAAATGCTAGTCATTTGGTTTTTTAAAATGATTTTTGCCACACCTTCACCCACCCATACCATCACTTACTATGTTTTTGTAAGAAGAATGTAGATTGACTTTTTTAAAAATACAGCTTTGCGGTAAATAGCAATCCCTGCAAAAACATAGGCTTGATGTCCTGGTTCATTTTTTCCCTCTATTACGCATTGAAACAAATTCATAGCCAGTTCACATGTTATCCGTGTATGACCCAAATCATTTTGTTCCAGATTTTAGGGAAGGCTCCATCATTAAACCCCATTTTATGGGGGAGTTTGCTTTGGAGTGTGAAACCATTTAGCAGGGCCCTGGTCTTCCTAACTTGCTTTCCTCCCGCTCCTTAGCACATTTCTTCCCCAGCTTACTTTTAATTCTTCACAGGTAGAGAGCCTGACCACATGTCTGGTTTGGGTCCTAGAAGCCGTGAGCTTTGAAGTGCAGCAGGAGCTGGCGGTGTTTGCTTGAAGGGGCTGTTTGAGGAAAGAAAAGCAGTAGGATGACCCAGGGGACTTTCAGGGGGCAGGACCGTGGCTGGCAGCTCTGTCAGCGTCAGCAGGAGGGGTCGGGAGAGAACAATAAAACACAGTTGACCTGCTCCTGGAAGCAGGAGCCCTCAGAGCTTGGCCAGCGGCCCTGTCTGGTTCGCCTGACCACAGCTGACCGCTGTAGAACCTGACATATCCCAGAATGTGCCCTACCTACCCCATGCCATGGACTCTGCATCTGGTTCCGTCTCGGTGGGCACAACCGGTGTGGATCACCCCAGCACAGAGCACCGCCAGAGACCTCAGCCCCAGCTTGAGACTGGGAGCTCGAGAGGAGCTGGCAGGCTTCCAGGGCCCAGGCCCAGGCAAAGTGACCACTCTCTCCCAGTCCAGGAGCCGTGAGCTGCGTGGAAAGAATGTGAATGAAGACACTATTCTAAATGTAGAACCATGGACGCTATGTGAGCTGGCTCCCTAGTCATCCAGAAAAACAAGACCTGCATGTATATTCTGCAGGAGCATAAATAAAGCTGTCCTCAGGCGGCGGGCTACGGCATCCCGACCTGGCAGTGATGTCCCTGGCCCCAGCTCGCAGCAGAACCCCGGGAACATTGTGGGAAGGGCCCTCCTGCCTGACAGCAAGTGTGAAAATGGCCTTGCTCTGGCCTCCATGTACATGGTGCTTACTAACCTAATTCTGCAGCAAATCAGCTCTGCTTTGCATCTGTGTTATTCAGGAATGTTCAAAAGTTGGTAGCGAGAGCCATGCAGAATTTCCAGGGCAGGGTGTTTGAAGCACATGTCCCCTGCGAATGACAGGAGGCATTTTCCCCAGCTCTTCCACTATTGTGGTTACACTGGCCTGCTCATCAGGAGGCCCCAGCCTTCTTTAGGACTTATTTGCAAAAAGTTCTTCAGGAGGGTGGAGCATTTCCTGGGCCTAATAATAGCAACACAATAATAATGCCAGCTAGCACTTACAAAACCTTTACTCCAGGCCCTGCACTATCCTGAGCCTTGACCTAAATTAACCTAGACGCTGTACGCTCTTTCTCTTAGGGCCTGGCGCCATGTTGTTCTAGCCCACACACTGCTACCTGTCAGGGAGCTAAGCTAAGACACGATAAGGAAACCAGTAATTTCCCGAGTGTGCATTATGTGCAGGCACTGCCTGTGTGTTCTTTCACTGAATCCTCATGATATCCCAGTGTTGATGTCTGTTCACACCTCCACTTCTGAGCAAACTGAGGCTTGCAGTGGTCCTGGATGTCATTCAGTGAACTGAGGATGCAGATGAGGGTCCCTCTGTCTGCCTGTCCGGTGTGTCTACCTCTGTTGTGCCCCCCTACCCCCGACACTGTCCCAGCCCACATCCAGGGAGCATGGCTGTCTTCCATCCACCTGGTTTCCTTGCCTGTCTCTGGCAAGAGAGCAAAGTCTTGCCAGGGCACCTCTTTAGCTACTGATTTGTTATGGGAACTGAGGGGATTCTGTACCTCAGTGTCACCACAGTGAAAGTATATCCTCAGGGCTGATGGCAGGATGAGACGTCACTGTAGGAGGATACTTCTGGAGCTCAAGCCTTGCTGGGCTACTCACCTGCTGAGGGCTTGGAGCAATCAGACCCCTCCCTTCAGATGGATTTTCTTACCAGGAACCCTGAGTTGGCTCCTTTGGGAAGGGATGTTACATGATACTGCGTGCCTAGCTCAGGGAGGCTGGATTTATGGAGGTGGGAGGGGGGCATCCTGTTTGCAGCTCACAGCTGGAAAACAGACCACTGGCTCAGATTGCTGGTACCCCTTCCCCAGGGTTGTCGCTCTTCTAGCCTAACTAGCCCGGTGCCAGGTGGTAGTGTCATAGTCCATTGAGAGTCACCTGGGCTGGGGGGTTCTCCTTAAGAATTCTCTCCTTGAGAATTCTTTGCTTAGGACTTTCCAATGAATGATTTCAATGCAAGAAATAGAACCTGTGCTATGAAATGAAGTAAAATCCAGTTTATTAAAATGTTATCGAACACCAATGAAATCCTGGTGGCCAGCTGAGAGGTCAGCCACAATGCATGTGGAGTTTATATAAGTCATCTCTCCTATATGGAGGGATCTGAGAGTCTGGAGTCAAAAGGAGCAGGGGGTGAAGAGGTGTGCTCTACTCTTTAACATGGGGTCCATAAACTTTTCCTGTGGTAGTCAAAGGTTGTCAGCTTTGCAGGCCAGAAGGTCTTTGTTACAACTGCTCAGCTTGGCTGTGCAAAGTGGTCAGAGATGATCTGTAAACAAATGGGCATAGCTGGGTTCCAATAAAACTTTATTTATGGACACACAGATTTGACTTTTATATCATTTTCACATATCACAGAATACTCTTGTTTTGATTTTTCCACTTAAATATGTAAAAGTCATTTTTAGCTTATGAGACTATACAGAATCAGGGGCAGGACAGATTGGCTCATGGGTCTTAGGTGTTGACTACTGTGCCACTGAATCCCCTTTGGCCACCGCCAAGCATGTGTGGCTTATTGGCACTTGAAACCTGGCCAGTCTTAACTGGGACATGCTGAAGGGGGTAAAACTATGCACACTGGATTTCCAAGATAGTGCAAAAAAAAAAAAAAGTCCCCCCTGAAACAAAACAGAATGTGAAAGATCTCCCTAGTCGTGTTCTGTATAGAATAGTGTGTTGGGTCTTGTGTTGATATTGGCTTTAATAAAATATATTATTATTTTTTAAAAAAAGATTTTATTTATTTATTCATGAGAGACATAGAGAGGCAGAGACACAGGCAGAGGGAGAAGCGGGCTCCTTGAGGGGAGCCTAATGCGGGACTGGATCCCGGGACCCTGGGATCACCCCCTGAGCCGAAGGCAGATGCTCAACTGCTGAGCCACACAGGCATCCCAATAAAATATATTATTAAGATTGTTTTCACGTATTTCCTTTTATTCTTTTAATGTGGCTACTGGCAAATTTAAAATAACACATGTGGCTCATACCATGTATTTCTAGTGGGCGGAGCTAGGCTGCTCTTCTCCTGGCTGTGACCCTGACCCTCATTACCCACTGCTTCCATGAGGCCAGTCTGTTCCTGGGATCAGAGCTGATGTGGTTATGGTGAAAATGTCCCAAAGTGTCCATCACCAACCACTCTGAGTTTGGAAGTTAAGCAGGAACTGTGTATTCCTAGATTACTAGTATCATTGTTTCTATTTGGTTCTTTCATTATCTGTAAAATATTGAACCTTAAGAAATTAAACTTTTTGCCGATGAAGAAAAGGGGAGATAGTTACTATTTTCCAAGCACCCACTGGATACTGGGTTACCTGTCTCCTATCCAGTGGATATTTTAATTTTCACAATCACTCAGGGGGATGGGCAGACCATTCCTATCTCCATTTCCAGTTGCAGAACAAAGTCAGTGAGGAAAAATCCCTCGTCCCAAATTATGTAATTGATGGCAGAGCTGGTCTCAAAGCCAGGTCACTCTGTATCCCTGGACTGAATCTTTTTCTTGGGGATATAATCACTAAAGTGCCCGTAGAAGCAGGGCCTCCTGGAAGAATTGTTTCTCCTTACAGTGCAGAGAGGTGATGGAGGGAACTCACAGAGCAGCCTGGCTGTGGAGGAAGAGGATCATAAGGCAGGGCTGGTCTCTCTCTCTCTCTCTGTCATGAATAAATAAATTTTAAAAACTTTAAAAAAAAAGGTAGGCCTGGGGTGCAAAGCCAAAATGTGTTCTCTTGCTGTTCTGTACTCCCAGGCATTGCCTGCTCTGTCCCCCAGCAGTAGCTGGGGAGGAAAGCCACTGTTTAACTGTTCCATACTCACCTCTGGTCCAGGAGTAGTATGATAGTTTTGACCTCAGAGATGGACCAATATAAGAATCACTTCTCTCACCCTGGCTCCAGGCTTCTTGCTCCTTTTCATGTATGCAGCTCCATCCTGCCTCAGGGCCAATGCACCTGCTGATCCTCTGCTTGGAGCTCTCTGCCCCTGATCTTTACAATGCTTCTTCTTTCTCCCCATTCAAGTGTCAGCTCAAGTGTCACTTCCTTCGAGAGACCTTTCTTGACTCTCACTCTCAGCTCCCGTCCATCCTCCATCCTGTTTATATCCTTCATGGCACCAATCCCTAATGGGACCATCTCCTTCTTCGGTCATGGGTTTATGCCTTGTCTATGCTCTCTCCAGAATTCAAGCTCCAAGAGGATTTTAATTTTGTCTGCCTTCTTGTCCCCACCTAACACATGCTAGTGGATGAATGGGAAAGCAGTGCAGGTGAGGGGGCTCCTTACCGCCTTGCATCTCACCCCACCATTACCAACTAAGAGTGTGGGCCTTATCTCAGGGCAGCTGTTCTCAAAGCAGCTGGAGGGCTGCTGAGAACACAGATTGCCATGACCCTCCCTCAGAGTGTGTATGTCTCACAAGTTCCCAGGTGGGGCTCACCCTGCTAGCCCAGGAACTACCTACCCCTGGAGAAGAAGGAGCTGCTCCTAAGCAAGCACAGCCAACTCCACTATTGTGACAGGTGATTTTCCAGGAGTTACTGCTCCAGAATGGCTTCCCACTCAGGGTGGTGAAGCTTTATCCTCACTGAATCTCTGAGGTCAATTTATAGGTAAGAGGTCTGAGGACATGAGTTAAATAAATAGGAGAAGATGAGGCTGGGGCCTGAATTCAGGAGTTCGGCACTGAGCATCAGTAGGCTCCCACTTGTCCTGCTGCCTCTCTGTGGTCTCGCCTCCTGGAAGCCTTTGGATGTGGGTCATAGGTGCCAGGTAGATCCAGCCACCTATTTCCACTTGTAATCTTCATGATACTTGGCAGAACTTGGCAGAACTTTGGGAGGCATGGCCAGGAGAGTATGTATAGCTGAGTGGCTAAGATTGTAGATTTTGACCTTAGAGATGTACAGATTCCATTCCCAGACCTACCAACAAGAGCTGTGTCATCTCCGGCATGTGATTTGGCTTCTCCAAACTTCAGTTTGATAATTCCTTCACATGACTATTGCTAATGGTAAACAAGAGGATGCAAATGGTTGACCCAGGTAGCTACTCACAGTGCGACATGCTGATGAAGGCTCTCTTGTGATGGAATTCTGAGCACCTGAGCTGGATCTCAGTTGGGTAGGAGAGTGACAGCCAGTTTGCAGTGATTGAGAAACCTGGGAGCTCGGTGAGGAACTGATGAATGGAGGACCATGAGTGGGGCTCCACCACAGGGTAGAGCACTGCACAGCTGTAGAAAGCAATGAGGAGCATTTCTCCATTGCTCCCAGGGCTAGAGGGAGACTCTCAGGACCCTATGCTGCCATTTACTTAAAAAGAAGAGGATATAAATCTGTGAGTATTTATATATTTTTGCTTATATTATAGAAAAACGATAGAATAAATAAAAACCCATAAATGGTTACCTGTAGGGAAGGGAAGGCAAAGGTGTGTGCGACAATGGGAATAGGAGCTGAGCTTCTCTGAGTCCCGTGTTTGGTGGATTTGATGTGGAGCCATGTAGGTACCTGCCAGATTATAAAGCTAGATTAAACCAAAACTTTAAAAAAGGCAATCCCTAAAAATTAGAGTAAAATGAAACAAATGAATTTAGTGTGTAGGTGGCCTAATTTCACAGAGGGGAATGATTTAGAATTATTTGGGAATACATTAATTTGACTTAACATCCATAATCAGGACATAGCCTAACACAAAATTAACTGTTACGTAAAATTTTGAACTGTTCTCAGAAATATAGATGGAAAGAGATAAAACAAATTAGTAAGTATGTTAATGACATTATAAAGCAAGGTTTTTGTTTTTGTTTTTTAGTGTTAGAGAAAACAGATGCAGATATAAAGTCAAAATGGTGGGGATCCCTGGGTGGCGCAGCGGTTTGGCGCCTGCCTTTGGCCCAGGGCGCGATCCTGGAGACCCGGGATCGAATCCCACGTCGGGCTCCCGGTGCATGGAGCCTGCTTCTCCCTCTGCCTGTGTCTCTGCCTCTCTCTCTGTGACTATCATAAATAAATAAATAAATAAATAAATTTAAAAAAAATTAAAGTCAAAATGGTAAGTAAAACCCAGTACTGCTATATTTATATTGAATATCAATATAGAGTAAAGAGAGTATATAAAATCAAACATAAAAAAATCAAGCGTAAAATCAAAATATACTTTCTTTTTTTTTAATTTTTATTTATTTATGATAGTCACAGAGAGAGAGAGAGAGTGAGAGAGGCAGAGGCCCAGGCAGAAGGAGAAGCAGGCTCCATGCACCGGGAGCCCGACGTGGGATTCGATCCCGGGTCTCCAGGATCGCGCCCTGGGCCAAAGGCAGGCGCCAAACCGCTGCGCCACCCAGGGATCCCCTACTTTCTTTTAAAAAAGAACAGCATTGCTTAATAAAAAGGCACAACTAACATAATAGCAATGAATCTCCTTCGGATCAAGATTTTTGTCTCTAAATATGATCTCTCATTAAAAAGAACAAAAGTTCCCTGAGCAGAAAATGTATAAGAAAGAGTCTGGAACCCCTTGTCACATTGTAAGGCAGACAGGCTAAGAAAACCCCCTGAGAGGATACCAAAAAAACAAGGTGCCAACATGAAGAGGTTCCCACCAGCGAAAGTAGAACAGTGTAAGAAAACACCATATGGACTGAAACACGTTGAATTTGCTTGAGCCCACGAGTTCATAACAATACTGAAAAAAATAACAACTCAAGCCACCCTCCGTGGCCCCCTGGGCAGATATACGGAGCAGCTTCTTTCTTTTGAAAAGTGGAATAGTGTTGAGTACCTTGCCTGACTTCCCCGAAGGAACCATATAGAATAGTCCAAGGAGCTATGGATGATGGATGAAGAACAGTCTATCTAATAAAGAAGGAAGGATAGAATTGGAATATTATCAGTTTCAAACCCCCCGACAAAACGGTGGGTTAAAATGACAACCATCATGGGGCCCCTATGAAAATACATATTGCCCATGAAGTATTCTTGCCAAAAAAAAAATCAAGCCTGAATCATAACAAGTTCCTAACCCTGGATTTAACTACCAGATTAAAGGATTAACAGGGACCGAGAAAATCTCTAAATGACCCTGTGAGGAAGCAAGGAGCAAAATCGGGGTATGGAAAACTCTACAGGACAAGTGGTCAATTTCTTTTGCACATAAACCATTGAAATTGAGGTAGGTGGGATCACTTGATTAAAAGACACTGAAGAGACACATTATTTTTTTTAAAGATATTATTTATTTATTCACGAGACACACACACACCCACAGAGAGGGAGGCAGGGAGAGAGAGAGGGGGGCAGAGACACAGGCAGAGGGAGAAGCAGTCTCCATGCAAGAAGCCCCATGCGGGACTCGATCCTGGTACCCCAGGATCACACCCTGAACCAAAGGCCGGTGCTCAACCACTGAGCCATCCAGGCTTCCCTAAAGAGACACAGTAGTGAAATGCCACGTATACACTCTTTTTGGATCCTGATTCCAACAAACATAGGAAACCTAAGACAACTTGAAAAATCTGAGTGCTGCCTGGGTATTTGATAATGTTCAGGGGTCATGGCTCATATTTTTAGGCGTGGTAATACTATGTTAAAGAAAGAAGCTTTATTATCTAGCAAGACCTACACTCATATTTATGAATGGAATGAAATTATGTCTAGGACTTACTTCTAAGTCATGCAGTATGGGGACATGGGTTAGAGCACATGAACCATGATTTTTTGGCCTTGGGCATTTGCTTTACTATCTTCTGAACTTTTGTAGACATTTGAAAAGTTCTATAATTTAAAAAAATTCCCTAGGGCAGGGAGGAGAGAAAGAGGGCCAGAGTGAGCTGAGGGGGAGATGGAAGCTCTGGGGAAGGAGAGAGACACAGCAGGGAGTCTGAGAACACTGTGGTCAGGTGGCTCCGCGGGATCCAGGGTGAGATCTGAGACTGTCCCTCAGGCCACGTGGCAAAGGAGATGGCACCTGGGGCTGCCTGGCCCAACCCGTAGACTCCAGTCTGTCTGGTAACCTCACTTAGGGTTATTTGATATTAAGTGGCTTCAAGAAGGCCATCATCTCTACAAATGCTGGCTGCTATACAAAACACCAGAAACAATTAATGTCCAATTTTAGAGTTTGGTTGGGTAAGGCTATGCTTAAAAATTAAAAACTTAAAATAGAAGAAAATATTTATGGTGGTTGATTAAGTAATCAAGCAAAAATGTGCATATTCATGGAAAGAAAAAAAACCCTATAAAACTGTAGTCACATCAAGAGATGTTCTCTAGTAACATATCACTAAGCATGAGGTAAAAGGATACAACTAACAGATATTGTTTTATAAACAGAATGTGTGTGTTTTTTCCTTTTTTAAAAAAATGATAATGCATTTTTCATTGAGATGATTTGTAGCAGGGTGAAGAAAACCTGTTCCTACTTTTGATAAGAGATCATAGTTGCACCAGCTTGAGGAAACCTGAGTGCAGAGTTTTAGTGGGGCACTTTCAGTTCCCCCACCTGCTCGCCCTGCTGGAGCCACCTTCCCCTGGCAAAGGTGAGTGGCTAATTTCACCCATGATGTTAACACCCCTGGAATGGCTATATGGGATGGTGGTACTAAAAATACCCCAGGGCAGGAGTTTCTCTAGAAAGTCCGTAGCTGTCTACTTTCTCCCAAGGGCTGGGGAGGTCACGCCCCTGTGGCCAGTGCTGTGATGACCGTGTCTAGGGCAAATACTGCTTCTCAGATCCTTGCATATCCCAAAGTCCCTAAGGCATTGCCTCTGCTGCAGAGGGTCCCAGGAGGGAAGTGGAAGGTGCTCCCAATCACAGATGGGCCGCCCAGCTCATGTACCTTTAATTTAGTTTCCTGTTGGGGAATAGAGGATGCCAAGACCTACTCCAGGCACCTCAGCTCCACCGGGGGAGGTTCATTTGCATTCTCCTGTCCTGTTTTAGGGCACAGAGTAGTTAGCGGACACGCACAGTGGGACAGGGGCTGGCTCAAGCAACCTGCAAGGTGAGGACAGAACCAGTCTACACTCGTGGATGAGTAGCTTTGCAGGTCACCATTTCCCTTACCTGGGACATTCAGATCTCCACTTACCCCAAGACTAGCTCTGCTTCCAGAAGTTTCCAGAGGCTGGACTTCAGGGAGGTTTCACACAATATCCTGGGCATCCATGAGTCACTCTTCTCTTGGCACAGATGGTGCCGTCTGGTCTACAGAGGGCTCGCCATCACTTTATGAAACATTGGTTCTTAGTGCAGTCCTCTGAGGAAGTCTCAACAACCTTGTCACACTTTCCAGCAGAGAGGGCAGGGTATTGGGGATTTCATGGGAGTCACACGGTGTGTCCAGCAGACAACAAAGCTAGTGCATACCTCAGATGCCCAACAATTAGGAAGGGGATTTGGGCTCTTTCCTGGCCTTCATGGAGGGACCAGCACATACCATGGCTTACACATCCCTGGCTCTCAGCTTCAAACCCCAGATTCTCATAAAGCCAGGTGTGGCCCAGAAGGCTGCAGGAGGGTTTTGCTTTAAAATAATTTGGATTGGTTAGCAGCATTTAAAGACCAGGAGATTTTGTGGGTAGCGGCCTGTTTGGCTCTTTTTAATGGAAGATTAGGCACCACTGGATGGCATTCATGCATGGGAGGAGGGGCTAGGGCTGCCCCTTGGAGGGGCCGGGCATGCGCCCTCCAGCTAGCCCTTAGATAACTTCATTCATTTACGGAACCTGTCAGGAGAAGACTTTGGTGTTTTCAATTGCTTTCTAAGCAGGGGGTGGTCTAGAGAGTGTTGGAGACTGGTAGCTCACACAATAAAGCTGGCCTGTCTCAACGTCTTCCCTAAAGCCAGCAGTGGGGCCAGAGCCCTGAATGCCCAGCCCCGCCACCCTCCTCACCACTGGATACCATCAATCGCTTGGAGAACTGGGAGCTATGTTGTGTTGAATTAAACCTTGAACAGGACATAAACCAGGACGTGTTCTGCAGGCATTAATACTATATAAGGCTTATCTCCAGAAGCATTTACCTGCTGTGAGCAGATATGTCTTTATGAAATATGAAATCCACCCAAATTTATTAAAACCGCCTGCGAAGTAGTAGGAGCTCAAACTGAGCAGCCCTCCGTTAGAGCCTCATTATTATTATGGCATTATTTATTTATATCCCACCCTAAGACAGACATGATGTAATCCAGTAATTAAGATTGTTATGATTGAATATTTATTAAGCACCTACAATAAGCCAGTCACTGATCCACATAAAATGAGTCTTTACCCTCAAGAGCTCCCATCTTGCTGCTATGGGGAGCTCAGTGCCTCTCATAGGGGAACAGGGGGGGTAGTTTAATGGATTTTGTCTTCTCTGAGCAAGCCTGAGAAATGACACTGATCAGAAATTGGATCCAGTTTCGTGTTGCTGTTCATTCTGAATGAAATGAAAACAATCCATCCCTGGCTTAGAAAAGAGATAGGCGTGCAGAAGAGCTGTCCCTCCAAAATATCTCTGATGAGTAGCGAGGCCTCCTAGCACGCACCCGTGGGCAGAGTCAGAGCCTCCCCCATTTCTCTTTCCCTCACCTGCCCACCCAGGCCAAGAGGCACGGGCAGCTTGGTCTGCATTTGAAACTCATTCCCAGGCCCAGATTGGGTGGCACTTTTGTACTTCTCATACGATGGGCCTTGCTCTGACATGTCACAAGCCAACATTTGCTGGGTCCCTCCTGTGTGCCAGGGTTTGCAGAAGGTACCAGACCTTCTGCCTTGGGCCTCCTGGAAACCTTGTTCCCGGACAAAGCCCCACAGGGAACTTCTATCTGTTCCCCTCCAACTGCTCCAAAGCAGCCTGTGAGAGATTCCACGGCCTCTCCTCTCTCTGTTTCTCCCTCACTTGTCATTTTCCTTCTTCCTCTACACTAGGCCACTTCTCCCCAGAAGGACCTGCTGGGCTGTGAGCTCACCGACATAGAGCCTATACTCTGGGCTCCTCTTGCTCCTTCCTGCCCCAGGGCCTGGCGATTGTTTGTACAGCAAAAGAGTAAATAAATGAATGAAAGCATGAAAGGGTCAGTGAACAGAACATACTGGTAAACATGTGCCCGGCATTGATACGGGCCGACCCTCTGAGACCAACTTTTATTCCCTTACAGTTTTTCTCTGGTGGATTGTTTCTGTGTTTGGCAAGAGGCTGGGTTCTCTTGTGCCTTTGATAGAAGGTGTTTTGAACACTGACACATGCATGCCACGCTTCCCTTAGCATTAGTCCTGATTTAGGCACTTGATTCAAATAAAATCCACCTTATCATGGAGCAGACCCCAGGCAATTCCACAAAATATCAAGCTTTTTAAAATTAAAAAAACAAACCATGGCTAAATACGTTTGACATAAGATTTATCATCTTAAGCATTTTTAAGTGTATAATTCTTTGGCAGTACGAATGTCCATACTGTTGGGCAACCATCACCACTATCTATCTCCAGAACTATTTCAGCATCCCAAACTGGGACTCTGTCCCCACTAAACACTAACTGCCCATCCTCCCTCCCCTGGCCCATGGAAACCACCATTCTACTTTCTGTCTCTATGAATGTGACTGCACTAGTACCTCATATAAGTGGAGCCATGCAGTATTTGTCTCTTTGTGACTGGCTTATTGCACTTAACATAATGTCCTCAAGGTTCATCCATGTTGCAGCATGTGTCAGAATTTCCTTCCTTTTTAAGGCTGAATAATATTCCATTGTGTGTATAGACCACATTTTGTGTATCCACTCATCCATTCATGGATACTTGGTTTGTTTCCAGGGTTTGGCCATTATGAATAGTGCTGCTATGAACATGGGTGTACAGATATCTGTTCTAGATCTTGTTTCCATTTCTTTTGGGTATATACCCAGAAATGGGATTGCTGGATCCTATGGGTAATTCTAATTATAGCTTTTGGAGGAGTTGCCATGTGGTTTTTCTTAGTGGCTTAGTGTTGGTGGGACCAACAGGGTACAAGGGCTCCCATTTCCCCATATCCTCACCAACACGTGTTCTTTTCTTTCTTTTTAAAACAGTTTTAGAGTGGCCATCCTAATGGGTATGAGATGGTTTTTATTTGCATTTCTCTAAGGGTTAGTGATGTTGAGCATCTTTTCAAAAATATCAGTTTTTAAAGAAGCAAGTAAACATCACTTAATGAAGTTTTATTCTATCTTTTTAAAGATTTTATTTATTTCTTCATGAGAGACACAGAGAGAAGAGAGGCAGAGACACAGGCAAAGGGGGAAGCAGGCTCCCTGCAGGGAGCCCGATGTGGGACTCCATCCTGGGATTCCAGGATCGCGCCCTGAGCCGAAGGCAGGGGCTTAACCGCTAAGCCACCCAAGGCGTCCCTTGAGGTTTTATTTTAAATTAGAGTCTTTATATTGAACATGCCATATGGTTTGTAACTGACTTTTGATGGGCTGACCACTTGATGGGTGATCAAGGGTGAGAGCCTGGGAAGGTGTGCAGCTGCTGGGGTGTCACCTCTTCCCTTTAATGCAGGCCCAGCTACAGATGGTGATCACCTGTGGGGCATTATATTGTGATGCTGGCTCCCCTCATGTGTCTGATTTAATTTTGCTGGGGCTGGGACACCAGGCTGGCTCAGTGGTTGTGCGTCTGCCTTTGGCTCAGGGCGTGATCCTGGGGTCCAGGGATTGGGTCCCATATTGGGCTGCCTGCATGGAGCCTGCTTCTCCTTCTGCCTCTCTCTCTATCTCTGTGTGTGTCTCATGAATAAATAAATAAAATCTTTAAAAAAGAATCGGTCTGGGGCCACATTCAGCCACACATACAGGGGAGGGCAAATCTGATGTGCAGCCAGGATGGGAACTATTGCTTCAAGCTGTGCTGTTGGTTCCTTGGTGTGGGGATCTTTTGGGACCAGAGATGGGACACAGCTGCCTACATACAAGTGAATGACTACATTGCTCCGGTTAGATTTCTCCTGGTGCTGATGATGAGGGCCACACTGAAGTCCACTAAGGTCCCCTTCCTTCTTTGACACTTGTCCTAATGCTGAAACCCCTGAAGTCTGCCCTGCAGGACTTATAAGGTATTCACTAGGAGGCGGGAGGATACCTCTTCCTTGCGGAAAAGAGGCTGTCACTTATTACCATGTCCCCACTTGGAGGGGAGGGACATAGACCATTTGCTTTCACAGGAAATCTTTGCCATCTGGAACTAGTGGTTAAGCTACAGTGTTTCCCAACCACCTTGATGATAAGACTGACCAGGAAGCTTGTTCCAATATGGATTACCAGGCCTCTCCCTGGGGCTTCTGATTTGGTAAATCTGGGTCAGGGTCGAAGAATCTGTCTTGTTTTGTTATAAGCACCACAGATGATCTTTATGTGGAATTAGGAAACACTGCCCTAAAGTGAGGGGTGGTGGCAAGGGGAACAACTTCCCTTTGATGTAGACCCTGCCCTCCAGCTCCATAACACACCTCTCACCGCGTGTCCCTTCACTCTTATCTGGATGTTTGCCGGACCCTGGAATGGCAGCAGCAGTATCTTGAAGCTTGTTAGAAATGAAGATTTTTCAGGCTCCACTGGTTCAGACTCTGTGGGTTGTCTCAGAGAGTTCTGTTTTTGAAGCCCTCCAGGAGATTCTCCTGCTACTGCTGGCCTTAACAAAGCATTTTCACACATGACCTCTTCCATCCCTTAGGTTTCATAGGTGGGAAACCAAGACCCAGAGAGCAGCATGACTCATCCAGAGTCAGACACTAGAGGGGGCACAGAGCTGGAACTCAGAGCCATGGTTCCTGACTCTGGACCCAAGAACTCCCATGAACTTTTTCCCCAGACATGAGGGTCTGTGAAGATGGGTGTGGAGCTTGAGTATTCAGCAGCTTCTTATCTCAGGTCTAACTCCATTGCCAGAGATGTGGAGATGCAAGAACGGAAGGGATGAAAGAAGAGCAAGACTTAAAAGGCAGAGCTGTGACCTCAGGGAATGTTCTCCACTTCCCCTGAGAAATGTTGGCCACCTCTCCATGCCCCTCCCAACCTTTCCAGATAAAAGGGGATTACAAAGCAGTCAGACAAGAGAAAGGGTCTGGTACCAGACTACATAGTCCAGCTTGGCCTCTTACTGACCATACTGGCACATTGTTAATCCACTCTCTGCCTCAGTGGTCTGATCTATAAAATGGGCATAATAATATTGATCTGGCAGTTTTGATACAGGTTAAATAAGCGATGTGTATTCGGTCTTTTGTTCCATGCTCAACCTGAGATGGGCATTCCGTGCGAAGCAGCTCAGATTAGGAGAGTGGTATGTTACTTGTGGTCTTTGAAGCAAGAAGCTTCTTTGGACAGACCCTGCCTGGTTGGGGCCACCTGTTTAGGCAACAGAAAGCAGTGCCAGGATGCCTCTTTGCCCTTAGTACATGTTCTGGGCAAAAAGTCAGCAGGTCACCCCTGAATGCTTTCCTCCCCAGAAAGACGAAAACAGCCCAGTGTTTGATCTATTTTAAATCCCACAAGGAGCTGGTTGCCTCCACTTCCCAGGTATCGTTTCTCCTCATTGAGACCCATGTTTCATCTTTCCCTTTTTAGATTCTACTGGGTGGCCTCATTCCTAAACATTTTCCATGTGCACTTACAATACAGTCATTTGAGGGGGGCAGTGGGAGTGGTGAAGGGAAATGCCTATGGGCATATGTGTGAGTGTGCGACAGTGTGTGCGTGTGTGTATGTGTGTGGCACAGGCACACCTGGGGGTCAGAATTTGCACTATATCTTACCAAAAAAAATAACAAGAAGTGGATTTCCACTGTTAGCTCACTTCTTAGCTCTCATGGCTTTCTAAGGATCTTATTTTCTAATTAGAAAATCTCCTAAGGAACTTACCCTGAATTCTTTGTACATATCATTATGTATGAAACAAGAAATAAAATGTGTCATATTTTGTAAGTGCTTCCATGCTGAGAATTCATCATATATTCAGGTGATCTTTAATGGGATCATAGCATCTTGGAAAGAGGTCATCCTACCTCCTCATTCTACATCTGGGGAGAGCCAGGCCCTGAGAGAGAAGGAATGGGCTCCAAGGTTATGTGGTGTGTGGGTGGTAAACCTCAGTCCTGGCTTCTCTCTTCTGTGGCACAGAATTGGATGGAATTGGCTCTTAGAATGACCTATCAGAGATTAAAGTGGGCCAGGTATTAAATGTTCTTCCTGTGGCAGGATCTAATATATGTAAATTCCACCGTCACTGCCCAGAACATCCCATTTCCCAAGTTAACGCTGCAAAGAGAGGGCCAGAAATGGGCCTGTTGATGCATCCACTCATTCATTTAAGATTCCTGTGTCCCTGGTTCTGGGTACTGGAGGCTCAGATACAGACACGGCCCTGGCCCCCCCCCCAGCTGGAGCGCTCGGCCCCTGCTGGCGGGCCGCTGACATTGCAGGTCATGTTCTCCGTTTTGTTTTGTTTTGTTTTGTTCTGTTTTGTTTTGTTTTTATTGGAGTTCAATTTGCCAACAGCATATAGCATAACACCCGGTGCTCATCCCATCAAATGCCCCCTCAGTGCCCGTCACCCAGTCACCTCCACCTCCCACCCACCTCCCTTTCTACCACCCCTTGTTCGTTTCCCAGAGTTGGGAGTCTCTCATGTTCTGTCTCCTCTCTGATATTTCCCACTCATTTTCTCTCTTTTCCCCTTTATTCCCTTTCACTATGATTTATATTCCCCAAATGAATGAGATCATGTAATGTTTGTCCTTCTCCGATTGACTTACTTCACTCAGCATAATACCCTCCAGTTCCATCCACGTCGAAGCAAATGGTGGGTATTTGTCATTTCTAATGGCTGAGTAATATTCCATTGTATACATAAAACCACATCTTCTTTATCCATTCATCTTTCGATGGACACCGAGGCTCCTTCCACAGTTTGGCTATTGTGGACATTGCTGCTATGTTCTCCCTTTGGCCTTGGTGCGTGTGCATGTGTGTGTGTGCATGTGTGTACAGCCTAAGGTGTAGAGAGTGGGAGAGTGAGCTCAGGAAGCTTCCCTTAGAGGCCTGCTGAAATTTGGAGTTTTCAGGAGGGCTGCATTGCTGATAAAGCCTTATTAACATGGTCTCCCCTCCCTGGGAAGAAGCATGTGGACTGGGGGAATGAGGTCACAAGTCAAAATGGTGAGGAATTCTTTTTTTCTTTTTTTTTTTTTTTAATGGTGAGGAATTCTAATGGCTGGTGAAATAAAGAGTGTTGGAAAGTGAAAAGCCATAACCTTGTCTGCGTTCTTCATTTGGTATGAGGTGTTCCTTTTCTTGCTTTTCTTCCTTCCCTTCCTCCCTCCCTTCTTTCCTACTTCCTTCTTAACAAAATGTAGTTTTCTCATAATAGACAATTTTGGGAAGAGTAGGAAAAAGTAGGAAGAGAAACCCCATTCCAGGATGTTGACAGTGGGGGAGTCTATGCTTGTAGGGAGTATAGGGAGCCTATACTTCTTTTCAATTTTGCTGTGAACCTAAAACTGCTACAGAAAATAAAGTCTGAAAAAAAAAAAAGAAAAGAAAGTCTGTTAATTATAGAAACCTCCACTCATAAGTTCTCTAATTTTTTTTGAATATTTATTGATTTTGAGAGAGACAGAGAGAGGGAGAGGGAGAGAATGAGGAGGGCAGGGAGTAAGAATCTTTCAAGCGGACTCCTCGCTGAGCCCGGAGTCTGACGTGGGGCTTGATCTCATGACCCATGAGATCATCACCTGAGCCGAAACCAAGAGTCAGATGCTTAGCTGACTGAGCCATCCAGGTGCCCCCCTAATTTTTTTATACAGTTGAGGTCACTAATTTTTTTATATAGTTGTGGCCAATTTCACCAGGACAATTTCATAATGCTCTTTTGCCATTGAGCATTATAATAAAAAGATTTCTGTGTTACTCTGGTTTCTTCAGAAACATTATTTTTAATGGTTTAATATTCCATACTCTAGGATTTCAGTGTATTTGGCTCCTTGGAAAATGCCACAGTAAAGATGTCTTTAGGTAAGACTTAATCTTATTTAGACTTGTTTTAAGATATATTTGTAGATGTGTAATTACTGGAGCAAAGATTTTTGCACACGTCTTGCCAAATGGTTTTCTGCTGTCACCAGCAATGGGAAGCCTGCCTGTTTGACCACATCTCTGGCAACATTGAGTATTTCCTTTTTATGGCTTTTTGCTACTATGAGCTGTAGGAAATGGAGCGTACCACTCACAGAAATGTCCTTGGTTATGACTGAGACCACAGCAGCTACAGCCCAGGTGGGGGGCCCGTGTCAGAGCTTGAAAGGACACAAGTGACCGCCATGGCAAGCCCTGCTTGCTGTCCAGCAGCTCCAACCACCTCTGCCCAAGCTGGGCCTGGCATACCTCACGGCGGGCATGGTCAGGGCATTCAGTATTTTGCAGGGTGAGCATCTGGAGGCCAGCCTTTCATCTTCCTTGTCTTTGGGATGAAACCGGGAGATGCAGGCTGGTAATTGCTCAGGAAGGGAAGGCTCCTTTTTAATCAGGTGCTAAAAGTGTTTTCAGCAGCCTCGTGCCGTGCTGCTGATGGGAGCAGTCTCCAGCCAATTTCGTGACACTTCAAAGAGCAGAGGTAAGATTGCTTCTGGGAAATTAGCACCACCACCTCCGCCCCAACCTCGATTTTCTTGGACCATTTAACACAGGTCAAACCCAGAGATGAGAAATATTGATGTGTCTGCAACACGGATACTGCTGAGACCCTGGCTGAGACCTCAGGCAAATCACCGTCTTGGAGTATTCTGTTCTGTTTCTTCATCTGTACAATGGCCCAGTAGGAGAGGGAAAGGGGGAGAAAGTCACACTGTTTGCTGTGTTGTATACTTTTCATGTTCTATTTCATTTGATCTTTTCAAAAATTTTAGGAGGGAGAGCATTGCAATCTGGGATTTGGATCCATCCTGCTAAATAGCCTGGGTTCCCCTCCTGGCACCGAAGCATGGCACAGAGACTCTCCCCCTGGTGCAGGCACCCAGGGCCACGGAAGCAAAACCTGGCTTTGTCACCCGTGGCCAACATGCTTCTTAACTCTCTTGTGCTGAATTCCTCCTGCTGCAAATAGAGCCGATTGGTTTCAGCCTCCCCCTCCAGGCCAAAAGCACTTGGAAATCACAAAGCCTCCCTAACGCTGGAAACAAAGATTGTTCGGGAAGTGGAAACTTACCCGAGCAGTTAATCAAGGCTGCACAGCTGGGGCGGCACGGGGTGGGGGCTCTCTATACCACCTCCTTCCTGTTCCCCAACCTTGTGCTTCTGCTCCCGATAGCATCTTAGGTCAAGCATGTGGCTAAATATAGCCACTCTCCCAGCTGGGCTGTCATCAGCACTGTCAGTGATGTCCCCTGTTTTCAGACTTAGCGTCAGCCTGTGACTTGACAGCCAAGCTCAGTTACGGGGTCGAGATTTTGTTTTCGGGAGGCCTACCCTCTTCCCCATTCTGATTTTAGACACTGGGATGGACCCCACAGAGCAGATGGGAGGGCAGGTGTGGGGTGGGGTGGGAGTGGCGGTCCCTGGCCCTGCAGACCTAGTGGGCTGAGTTGTCAAGAGCAAGATATCTGACTCCTATGCTCCAGGGCCTTGGGAACACCGCTGCCACACAGGAGCTGTAAGGCTCACCTGTAGGGCCAGGGCAGTTACTGTCCCACCATCGCCAGTGTGGGGCGGCGGGCAGCCACTGACCTTCCAAGCTGCAGTGGCCTCGTGCAAGAAGCGACATGGTAACTTCGTGCTTACCTCTATGGTGAATAAAAGCAGGCAAGGGTGTGCTGACTCTCTCGGAAGCGAAGCTCCTCATGCTGGTGGAGTTGCTGTGTACTGAGTCGGCCACGAGGTTCCGGCTTTGCCATGTCTTTACCAGCCTTGCCATTCGGATACCCAGTCCGGCACAGCTCACGGGTTCTAAGCGTTTCTGTGCACTGGCAGCCCAGGGCTTGGAAAAACGCTGAGCTCAAGAGCACACAGTGAGCAGCAGAGACAGGACCCAAAGCTGGATTTAATCGTGCCAAAGTCTCCACAGTCCCTGTCCAACGCTCTATCCCCTTCCCTTCCCAGGAGATGATCACTTGCAATTTTCTCTGGTTTATTGCTCTGAAAATTCTTAGGGAGGAAACTAACTGAGGGCAGAGGAGTACAGGAGGGTCTGGACAGGACTGAGGAAGGGGGCTCAAAGGGGGCTCATCCCCAGTGGAGCAGGTTGTGTGTGTGTGGGGGGGGGGGCAGAGCTGCTCCACTGCCTCATCTGAAAACTCTAGGAGCATCGTCCTATATCAACGGCATCCCTGGATTTGTGCAGTCCACAGCCTGTGCAGCTGAATGTGGTGGTCCCTCTAGGGCCACTTTCCCTCCAGGCCACCTTGGCCCCTTAGAGATATAGCCTAGGTTAGGAGGAGGGATTGAACTTAGCTTAGTTGAAGTGATTACTTTTGAGTGTCTTCCCTTGTTTAGTGGTGCAAAGCAGTGTAGTGAGTTTGCCTGGATTTGTAGCCTTCCTTTATTCTAGAAGCATTTGTTTTATGACCACTGTGGGCCAGGCAGCAAAGATACAGCAGTGAAGGAGACAGACAGGGTCCTTGCTTTCCTGCAGCTTAAATTTGGGGATTGGGGTGGGGTATTTGAGGCAAAGAGTGTGGAGTTTTGAAGGACAAGGGCACAGTGTTTGCATTTTCTTCAGTGTTACAGGAAGCCAGTGGTGGGTTTAATCGGAGGGCCACCAGGATCTGATGGGCATTTTAGAAAGACTTCTCTGGTTGCTGAATGGAATGCAGAATGTTGTAGGATGAGATGGGGGCAGGGCGCCAATCAGAAGGACATGTAGGGGTCCGGTGAGCAAGAGATGGTGGCCCTGAGATTCAAGGAGAGCAAGGAGGAGGTCATCTGGAATAGAATTTGGCTCTGAAGGCTTGAGTGTGAGGGATGAGGAAGACACCCAAGCAGGCCTCTTAGTACTGAGCATTTACTCACTGTCTGCCGCCTAGAATCTGTGTATGTTTGGGAAACCGCCATGCAAGGGGCTGGTATCCACAACTGACAGGTGGTGACCATGTCTATGTGACTGATTGATCGCCACACACTGACTCATTTTAATAATCACAGCAATCCTAGGAAAGAGGTCCTATTGCTATGTAAATAATTTGCTCTATTCACTTGGCGGTTGCCCAGACATCCTGGCTCCTCCAGAAAATTGGTGTCAGCAGTAGCTGTCAGCAATCAGAGGGAGTTCTGCTCACCGCCATTGCTACGGGATCACGTCCACACCTGAGAAGTTGACATTTGCCTTCTCCAAACGTAGGTTTGTAATTCCTCTTACAAGTTTGCTGACGACTAACTGAACAGTCCCCGCTCTCTGTCCCTTAAACAGCAGATGAGCCTTATCCTGGAGAACGTGTAGGGTGGCAGGGCTGCCTGTACCTTCCGGGGGCTGGGCCAGCCTGCTGAGGGGGCCCACAGAAAGGTCTGGAGTCCTTAACCCCAGGGACCCCAGCAGTACCTTTGAGCCTGTTTGGAAGTTTCTGCACTGCAGGAGGGCTCTCACTCGGGTGGGCCCATCCAGAAGCACACCTGCAGTGGCCATTCCAGGTGCTAGCCATCAAGGAGAGCTCGTGATGCTGGCTGCAAGTTGGCCATGGCCATGTGGGTTAGCACCACATGCTGTGGGGAGAGAAGAGATGTGCAGAAGGGGACAGACACAGAAGCCCCTGGCCCCCGTCCTTTCTCTAATGTTGAGACTTCACCCCAGTATACCTTTGCATGGATCATTGGGCCGGTTCCCTGGTCATAAATGCCTGGTCTTCAAAGTGCAGCGGGATGTGCCAGCTCAGAACCTGGGGTTGAACTGCCCCTTGTGTGCGCTGCGTGAACGTGCTAAGCACTGGTACGCTCATGGATGCGCAGCAGCTCCCCTGCAGATGGTGAGCAAGTCAGAATAGAGAGGATGGCGTTTGGGGCATTCTTGGCAGAGATGAGATGGTAGTGCAGTCAGAGATCCAGGTAAGGGAGGGCAAGGGTGTTCCTCAGGATCTCGGGGTCACATCAGGCAGCTTGCACCTGTGAGTTAGGTCCCATCATCTCTGTTTTCCAGAGGAAGAAACTGAGGCTCTGGCCCAGGGCCAGGCCAGCTGTGCACCTTGCTCACGTGGCCTGCCTCTAGCCGTTACCTCTTTGGCTCCCACATGGCCATCCATTGCGTTAATTGAGTGCTTCACAGCATTTGAAGGCTGGGTTTTGTGCTTGAATATATTGCCACATTAATAACTTCAGAACATTTCAGGCAGCTTCGAAATAGTAAATTAGGACATGATGGGCCATATATTCAGGGCAGGGAGCTGAAGTGCCATTTTATTACATGTGCCATGGAATTAAAGGCTTAATTTTCTTTTAAAAGATGGCGATGCATCATTTCCTACAGCCAGGTAAAAACAGTTAGCAGAAATGATTTATCCTTCATTTCATTTAAAAATAAGAAAGCAGAATCCTAGGATCTCTCTCTCTCTCTCTCTCTCTCTCTCTGTTATTTATCTCTGCCTGGAGGGCACTTGAGACTTTGATCTGCCATCCTGACTTGAAGGACATGGCCAAGCCCTGGGAGTGGTCAGGGAAAGGAGATGAGGCCAGAGTGGTGGCCATCCTTATGGGTTGCTGGGCCCCCCAAGGCTCAGAAGGCAGGCTGGAGGTGCTCCTTGCCCAGATTTGCCACAGGCTGGCTCTGGGGTTGGGCTATCACCTCTTGGTGCCTGGTTCTCTCACCTACAAAATGAGTAAGAGTGAGAGCTACTCATGGGGCTTCTATAAGGACCTCATGAGATTATAGCTGGAAACAAAGTGGGTCTTTAGTGACACTTGCACAATTTTTTCAAAGAACTATTTATTTTTGAAAGAGAGAGAGAGAGAAAGAGAGAGAGAGAGGGCAGGGTCAGGGAGAGGGAGAGAAAGAATCCCAAACAGACTTCTGGCTGTGCCTGGAGCCCAACTCAGGGCTTGATCCCAGGACCCTGAAATCATGACCTAAGCCCAAACTAAGAGATGGAGGTTCAACTGACTGAGCCACCTCAGTGCCCCTCGACCTTGCACAATTGTGTGATATTTGCAGGAAGAAAATTTGGGGACAGCTCTTTTATTTTCTTATAATAACAGTAATAGTCACTGAGGAGAATTTGGAAATTACAAGAAATAAAGCAGAAAATAAAGAACTGGTATCATATCACCCAAAGATGGTCAGTGTGATTTTTTCCTTTTTTGGGCATAGTTTTAAAAACAAAATTGGATTCACATGCATTTGTACTTTACTATTCAGGTACTCTGTTTTTCTGGCTTGATATTATAATGTGAGTATCTGTCTCATCAGTGACAATTGTCCACAAGCTTCTTGCATGGCTGCATACTATTCCTTTTTATGAATGTACGTGACCTATGCGGATCCCCCATTGTTGGATCTTTACATACTTTCTTTTATGAGCACTCCTGTTTTAGTCCTCTATAACTTATGACTGTGAAGAGCAGATATGATTAACCTGTTTTATATATGCTAGTGCACTGTGGCTGCAGTAACAAATTATCTGAGTGGCTTGAAACGTAGAAGCTTAATCTCTCACAGTTCTGGAGTCCAGACAGCAACGGCTGAAGTGCCTGCAGAGCTGAGCTGCTTTCCAAGGCTCTCCTGGAGAAACTTCCTGCCTCTGCCAGCTTCTGGTGGCTCCCAGTATTTCTTGGCTTGTGACTACCATCACCCCAATCTCCACTTCCATCTTCACAGGGCTTTACCTCTGTGTATGCCTCTCTCCCCCAAGTGCCTCTTGTAACACTTTGCCCTTGGATGCAAAGCCTGCAAAAAGACTCTTTCTCCAAATAAAGTCACATTCACAAGTTCTAGGGGTTATGGTGTGGACATATATTTTTGGAGGACACCATTCAGCCCATTCCAGCCAGGACACTTGCCCAAGGCCACAAGGCTTTAGGTAGTGGATTCTAACCTAGGCATTTGGCCTAAGCAGGTTTAATTTGTCTGAACATCTTTTTGCCTACGTGAGAGTCATCTTTTAGATTTTTTGTTTTAAAGACCTCTTTGTCAGATGCACTGGCTCTCCTCTGTCCTTGCCAGGCCCAGTCACCCTTGAGGGTAGGACCAGCAGATGTCATCCTCAGATCTGTCCTACTGGTGGGTGGGGCCAGCCTGGCCACCTGCCCGCCCAGCTGCAGTCTCCCACCCTGGGTGCCTGGGCTTTAGCATCAATTCTAACAGGAGCCAATACTCACAGTTTAGCAAGCATGAGCAACCCCTGGGATTTCTGTTGTCCCAACCCACTGTCCACCCTTTTGGACACCTCAGGTATCAATAGCACCACCTGGATCCAGACAAGCTTTGCCCTAACTGCTCCTATCTTCTCTCCCTCTCCAGGGCGACCCCAGAGAGTACCTGCCCTGCCTCCTCATTGAGGTCTGTGGGACTCAACCCCCCACAGCACCATCTCTAGGTACTTGACCTCCCCATATGGCCAGAGTTGCTGAGAAGCTCAAGCAAGGTTCCTAAGAGTGGTATTGCCTTGCCCACTGCTTTGCAAATCTGATTAATATATGAAAAGACGGATGGATAAGAAGCTGGGGGAGATGCCTCTGAGTGGGCCTGGCTACTCACTTGCCCCCATTTTTTACTCTGGGCCCAAGGGTTGGCTCTGGTAACCTCCTAGTTATTCTCAGTTCACATTGATGTATGGCTGTCTATACCGGTAACTAGGTCCTGGTTCAAATCCTGCCTCACCAGGTGCCTCCTGGTGAGGCCTCTATCATAGTTATTAATGTGACCGGCTGGAAGGAAGACTGCTCAAGCCCAGGAACTCGGATGACTGGGTTTCTGTTTCCCAATAGCGGCACTGTGGGGCGGTGGCACTCACAGAGGAGGAGCAAGTTTGGCTGTGACATAGAGGACGTCATGAGGACCTGGTGTGGTGGTGTCAGGGAGCTCTCTGCAGTCTCAGACGGTCTTTAAACACAGATCCATGATGGTTCTGAAGATGTGCCTCCCAAGGATGCTGTCCTGTAATCATGGCACCTGCTATGGGAACGACTGCTGGGGTCAGGGCACTGCCTTGCTGTCCCAGGGCCCTAGAGACTGACTGAGGAGAGTGGACCTACATTGCTTGGCCAGTGCTGAGCCACAGCACTGTGTCCCCATTTGGGTCAGCTTGCTCCAGCCTCAGCTGCACCCTTAGAGTCTGAGTGGGCCCCCCACAGACTGGGGTGGGGGGCTCTGCTGGCAAGGGTCCGGGAAGAGCATTTCCCAAGGGTCCTCTGGAGGAACTGGAGGTAGGTGGCACCATCACGTGCATGCAGAAAGCAGTGTGGGCAGCCATTCATGAAGGTGGAGCCCCTTATTCCCAGCTGGACACCTGCGGGACATGACCCCTCCATCCCGCTTTCCCCTTTACCTGCCCTGGAGATGGTTGTGTAAGAGAGTACTCGTGTGTGCACATGCAAGTGAGTGTGTATGTGTATGTGTGTATGCATGAGTGAGCATGTGTGTGTGTCTTGGGGAGGTGCTGCTGTCAGCTCGGTGCTGGTTTCAGTGTGCGAGGTGCCAACTTCTGGGGCTTGGAGGGAGTGGGTGCTAGGGCAGGCCCCTGAGGGGTGGTGGAGCTCTTCTCTGGGATGTCTGAGCATGCAGGGAGTGGGTCAGTTTCTCCAGTGTCACGGTTGTCAGAAAAATGCAGGCTGCCAAGCTAAACAACCTTAGAGACCCTCCTGTCATGCACATTGAAGGCCAATGTCCAGATCCAGCTAACGCCGTCTTCTGAGGTGGGAATGGAGGTTCTGGGAGCTGCCTGTCAGGAAGCCTTCCTGATGTGGGGCAGTCTGAGAGGGGCAGAAGCAAGGCAGGGGGCCCTTGGAGGCTGTTATGACAGTGTGGCGGGTACCGTGAGGGTCCGACCCAGGCAACAGAGGAAAGAGGGAGGCAGCCTGAAGTCCCACAATAGCCCATGACAACCAAGTGGGCACGGGGCAGAAGAGAACTGCCCTCACACTTGGATGCTCCTGAGCATAGGGGAGATAGGAGTGTTGGGTGTGTGTGTGTGTGTGTGTGTGTGTGTGTGTGTGTGTTGTGGGGGCAGGTGGTCAGCAAGATGAGTGAGTTCAGCTTGGCCATTACGGATGACAAGCACTGCTCCGGGCAGAGGAGCGATGGCATTGCCCTTCCTCCTGTGATTGGGCTCCTGGGTCTTGCGGCCTCCTTGGACCAGCTAGGGCCTGTGCTGGGGCCTGCATCACATCACTGTGTTCATGCACGGGGGTTCTGGGCAAGAGGAGGGGGGGACCTAATGTTAACTGTGCTCCTACGATGTGGCAGGGTGGGGCCCAGTAACAAACCACCAAACTATGGTCACTCTGAAAGGTAGGTATAATTATTTCCACTTTAAAGATGAAGAAATGGAGGGAAAAATGACTTATCCAGGGCCATCCATGCGACATGGAGCAGTGTCCCATGAGTCTGTGGTGGCAGTGGTAGGTCAGTCCCTAGCGTATGCAGAGTCTACATTCCCTTCAACGTGAGAAAGTCATAGCCAGATCTCTGCAGGAAAGATAGGACTTGGCAAGTGAGTGATAAAGATACGAGGTTTCTTTAAAGACTTGCTTTATTTATTCATGAGACACACACAGAGAGAGGCAGAGACACAGGCAGAGGGAGAAGCAGGCTCCCTGTGGGGAGCCCCATGTAGGACTCGATCCCGGGACCCAGAGATCATGACCGGAGCCAAAGGCAGATGCTCAACCACTGAGCCACCCAAGTGCCCCACAAGTTTGGTTTTAGGCTTGGAATACAGGTCCCCTGATGGGGACCAGCTGGGCCAGAGCCAGAATTAGGAGGGGAAGGCAGAGAGGACGTCTGGGGGCTACAGGTCTCACATGAGCTGCATGGATGCCCCCATGAGCATCCTCAGCAGACCGAGAGCAGCCTGAGTGCAAGGTGCTGTGCTGAGTGTTCCATGTGACTGGGTGCATAGCTAGAGTGCACAGGGCCCCTGACCTGTGGCAGGCTTTCTCAGTCTCACACCACCCATCTAACCTCCCCAGGGGCTTGGCGAGGTAGGCCACGTTATCCGCACTACATATGAAAAAATGAGGCTCACAGATGAATGGATAAAGATGTAGCGCACACACACACACACACACACCGCGCGCACACACACATATGAGTATTACTCAACCATCAAAAAGAATGAAATCTTGCCATTTGCAATGACATGGATGGAACTAGAGGGTATTACACTAAGCAAAACAAGTTGATCAGAGAAAGAGAAATACCCTGTGATTTCACTCCTATGTGGAATTTAAGAAACAAAACAGATGAACATAGAGGAAGGGAAGGAAAAATAAAATAAGATGAAAACAGAAAGAGAGGCAAAGCATAAAAGACTCTTAACTATAGGGAACAAACTTAGGGTTTCTGGAGGGGAGGGGAGTAGGGGAATGGGGTAACTGGCTGATGGGCATTAAGGAGGGCACCTGATGGAATGAGCACTGGGTGTTATATACCACTGATGAATTCCTGAACTCTGCATCTAAAACTAGTGACACACTATATGTTAACTAATTAAATTTAATAAAAAATTAAAAAAAGAAAATGGGGCTCAGAGAGGTTGAGTTGTTGACTTATCCAGGGTCACACAATGAGAAGGGGATGAAGCAGGGATTCAAGGTTTACTAAAGGTCATGTCTTCTGGACCCAAGCAGGTGAATGTCTGCCTCTGTTCTTCCTCCTGCTACAGCTATGCAGTCAGAAATTTACTCCCACAGGGAGAAGTGTTAACAAGTACAAGACTCAAAGATGTGATATGGTCACAGATATAAATGAGGAAGGTCTCCTGGCCATGTCAGAGGCTGCTCCTGACATGGAGGAAACCCGTCTGCCAGGAACCCTGGTGCAAGATAGCTGGGCATCAACTGAGCGCAGGCCTGTGGGAGGGGCTGGGTAAGGCAGCCTGTGCAGCACGGCCTCCTCTGGACAGCTGGGCCCAGCACCCACCCAGATGAGAGTGGACCCTGGCCCAGCCACTAATCAGAGCCACTGTCCTCCCTCATCCCTGGCACTGCTGCACAGCTCCCCACCCTCCATGGGGCAGCCTGGGCTGACACACCACCCAGTGTGTCCCTCTGACTTGGTCCTGCTGACAGAGTGGTCTGTACAGTGAGGAACACAGAGGAGTTCCAAGGCCCAGTCACCATGACACAGAGGAGTCCCAAGGCCCAGTCACAGTGCAGCCTTTGAGGCAGCAGGAGTGTGGGTGGGTGGGTGGGTGGGTGGCACAACAGCCCACAGACAGGACGCAGGCTCCTTGCACGGCCCTGGGCACTCGCACTTCCTTTCTTGGAGCAGCAGTGAGGCAGTGGGAAAGAATCCCCTCCCACCCAGCCGGGCCTGCCCTTCACTCGAGACACCAGATATGACTTGGAAGCCAGCTGGACATTCCTGCGTTAGGCTGTTCAGAAATGGACCACAGCCCCACTGCTCAGAGAGGCCCCAGTGCCCCCTGCTCCCACCCCCTTCTTCTGGGAGCACTGCTTTTCAGCGATGTGTCCTGTCCCTAGGGACTGGGCCTCTGACCTTGGTAAAGCCCTTGGCAAACTCTGTGCCTGCCCTCTGGTTCTATTTGTTTATAAATAGGCCTATTTCTCATCTTGCTCCAGCCCAGAGCTCCACACCCAAGAAGCAGATGCAACCTCGGGATTCCCTTTCCAGCCAAGGGCAGAGCAGGACCCGACGGGCTTGTGGGCCTGAGGGATGAGGTCACAAATTCTCCTGCAAATAGCAACTCGCCCTGGACAGTCCAAAGCACAAGCCAGCCTGTGCGTTCCTTTCCTGTGACCATCCTAACAGATCCCTGCATACACACACATCTTCATATTGGGAGTCCAGAAGTCCAAAATCAGGGGGTTGGCAGGGCCACTCTCCCTCCCAAGGTCCAGAGGGAGGACCTTTCTCTGCCTCGTCTGGCTTCTGGTGGCACCATTCACTCCTTGGCTGTGGACATACCACTCTGGTCCCTGCCTCTGTGGCTGCATCACCTCTTTGGTGTCTGTCTCGAATGTCTCTCTACCTTTTTCTGCTAGAAGGACACTTGTCTATGGACTTAGGGCCAGCAGGATACTTTAGGATGATTTCCTCATCACGAGATCCTTAATTCCATCTGCAGTGAAACTTTTTCTAAATAAGTTCACATTCGCAGGTTCTGGGGATTAGGATGTTGAAAGTATGGCTTGGGTGTCCCCATTCGGCTCGCTGCAGCGTGTCATGAATGAAAGTGCTGGAGATGGCCATCTGCGAGTGGGTCCAGCGAGGAAGCCCAAGAAAAGGGATTTGTAACAGAGAGACACAAGCGGGGGGATGCCTACTGGTCTGCTGCCTGGCCTCCCGGCTCCGGCGCCAGGTAAATCAGGCTGACCCTGAAAGCGACTCTGCCAGTGAACTACCGCTGCCTAAGCCGAGGACTCAGGACAGGCTGCGTGTCCTCTTCGGCTTGGCAGTTTGTGTGTCCGCAGCCCAGCCTCGGCTATCGGCTGGATTAGTAGATCGTCAATAGATCCGGTTGAGCTGCGACAGCTGGAGTAATCAGACCACACATCGGCGCTTGTTGTTTTGGCTTTCATGGTGACGTGGCGTGATTTGTGGCCTGGTGCTCAGCCACTACGAAGCTCACCAAGCCTGGTCAGCTGTCACCTGGTCATGCTCTCTGCCGACTGAAATGACCTGCGTGTAATTTCACGATGCGCGGAAAGAACGCGGTCTGTGGACTCGCACGGACACCCTGGCTGTGTCCCCTCCATCACGCGAGGCTGGTGGGAACTTCTCGAGGCTCCGAGAATTTTCTCCTAGGTAAACCCACCGGGGGACACTGCTGTCATTATGGAGGCAGATTGTATTTCAAGGGCCTGGCACATAGTAGCCACTCGTTAAACGGCTCTTCTTGATGTCAGGATGGGGAGGGTGCCACTGCCCACCGTCCCCAGAAGCCTGAAACGTCCCGCTGCCTCCTCCTCCTCCCCTCCCTCTCTCCGAGTCCTGCCGCGCCTTGACTGCTTCCCTGGGCCCCTGCAGCAGCCTCGGGGTCACTGCTCTTGCCTCAGGCTTCTCTCTTAGCCCCATTTCACTTAGTGGCCGGGGCCAGCGATAGCTTTGGCTTTGTCACATTCCCTGCTCAGACGTGTTGAGGCTTTTGCACCCTTGCTGGACCAAGTCCCTCAGAATCAGCTCCACCCACGTGGCAGCCTCAGGGATCACAGCTCCTCCTTCATGCCCTGCACCCCAAACTGCATGAACCCTGCTCAGAGCACCCGTCTCCTCCCCAGCCCACCTCCACACCCCCTCCTTCTCTCAGCCGTCATTTTCCCTCCTCTCTCCTCTCTTTCTTCCTGTCAGCCCCCTTCTTTGTGCTCCTCCTTAGCTCTTCTTTCTCCCCCTCCTCCTGCCGCTCCCCATCGTCCAGACTGAGCACTGGGCTAGGTGCTGGCACTCTGCAGCCCACCTAGCTGGCTCTCCTGCAGGCTGAGGAGGGTCATGGTCCAGGGCCCCAGCTCTGGAGCCGCAACATCTGACATTGAACTGCTTGTGTGACCTTGGGCAAATCGCTTTCCCTCTCTGGGCCTCATTTTTGTCAGCTGTGAAGTTTCTGTGACTTGCATTGCCCTGACTTAACACATGCAGGGCCCTGAGCTTGGTTGTGTATGTTGGCCTGTGTGAGCGCTTTCCCTCAAGGACTTTATAGCCAGTGGGGACGTCAGGCAAGATAAGTATTCATGACTCCGTTTGATAAGGGAAACATGGCTGCAGGGGAGGGACAAGGAGTGCCTCATTAACCAGGACCCCTGGATATGGCAACAGCCTTCCTTGAGAGGCCATGAGCCACCCTAGGACAGGACTGTGTCACGGTTGTCGATACCTTTCAGAGATTGACACCCCTGGTTCTGCGGTGTTGGATACCCTTTGAGCACCATGCTGATCAGATGGTTGACACCTCTTGTTCTGCTTGCTGCTGCCTCTATCTGGGATAAACAAGCCCTCTGGGGACCACCCCTTCCCTTTCTGGGTGCCACACTGCATGCCTCTCGCTTCCTGTCTCAGGGTTTCCCTCAGGGCATGTGGGGACACTTGTGGGAACCCACTGAGCACTCATACAGGTGAGGTCCCAAAGCACAGAGGTGTGTGTCCCTGGACTGCCTTTGTCCTGGGGGAGAACAATGGAAGATGGGCAGCTTCCCATCTGAGCCCTGGGAGAATAATTCTGAAAGTCATTTCAAAACCTCTCCTGAAGGTTCTGGCCAGATGGAGTGCCATGTCCCTCAGCAGTGGGTCACCTGTAAACCAATCCCTGAACTGCTTCTCATGTTGTCTTTGTCCAGGCCTCCAGACCTACCTTCCGTATCTCTGGGATTCTTCCCCAAGCCATTGCCTGCATCAACCCTTTAATTTGGTCTCTGCTGGGACCACCCAGGAAGATCCCAAAGAAGAATGCAATAAAGACTGACTGAATGCCACAGTCAAAGGCGCTGCCGCAGCCTCCAATGCTTCCTAGTAGGGACTAAGACCCCTTTATGCCATTGGTACCAACATGAGGAAGTGAGGATGGAGCAGCTTAGGCAGGAAGAGAGAAACTGGGCACCAGGTCCAGCCAAGGCGGGTCCAGCTGAGACTGGAATCCAGGTCAGTGACTGGAAGCACCAAGCCCAGGTGGTGAGTGTGAGGCTCCACCTCCATGGGGCTAGTCCAAGTGCAGGGCTGGCAGGTAAGTGACAGGTAAAGCATCAGGATCAGAGAGCTTGTGAGGAGCTCTGCCAATCTCCACTTAAAGGCTTCTGACTGACCCAGCCACCCCCCAAAGCCTCCCCCAGTCTCACAGGGCTGGTATCGGACAGAACCCTGCTTTGGCATTCAGGGCCTCCCATGACCTGGGTAAGAAAGGAAGTCTTGAGGATGCAGTTGGCATTTCCATCTTACTGAAGGGCCTGGTTTGAAAGGAAGGGTAGGAACCTCTGGGAGGTGGCCAGCTGGCCTCATAGGTGAGGCGGTAAATTGGCCTGATGTTCTGAGCTTCAGGGTCACTACAGAACCAGGACAGGAGCTGTGGTCGGGTGCAGCTGACAGTGGAAGAAAACATGTGTCCAGAGATCCCAGATAGCTTGAAGGACAAGTTGTCATACCAAGTGGAGAAACAGATCTGAGGATGTGCTAGCAAATTAAAAACAAAATCACATGTGACTTTGCCTGGCTTCACAACAGTGAGAGTGCAAATAGTCCAAGTGTATCTTCTACATATCATTTTTGGTGAAATATCTGGTCATGGCTTTCATCCATTTTCTAATTGGGTTATTTCCTTTTTACTCTTTTCAATTGGGTTTTGAAAATTCTCTATACACAGAAATATAAGACATTTATTAGATATTTGGCTTGCAAATATTTTCAACTAGTCTTTGATCCTCTTAGCAAAGTCTTCTGCAGGACAAAAGTTTTTATTTTATTTTTTTTAAAGATTTTATTTATTTATTCATAGAGACACACAGAGAGAGAGAGAGAGACAGAGAGACAGAGAGAGAGGCAGAGACACAGGCAGAGGGAGAAGCAGGCTCCATGCAGGGAGCCCGACGCGGGACTCGATCCCGGGACTCCAGGATCACGCCCTGGGCTGCAGGCGGCGCCAAACCGCTGCGCCACCGGGGCTGCCCAGGACAAAAGTTTTTAATTTTGATGTAGGTTAATTTTCATTTCATGGTTATTCTGTGCATTTTATGTCAAGTTAAAGAATACATTGTCTACTTCTAGATCACAATACTTTTTTCCTTTTCTTCTAAAAGATTTATAGTTTGAACATTGAAATCCGTGATCCATTTTGTGTTCATCTTTGTGTAAGATGGAAGACTTAGGTCGATGATCATTTTTTCCCCCAATTATGTATAATTGTGCTGGCACTATATATGTTGTAAAGGCTGTCCTTCCTCCATGGAATTGCTTTGGTCTCTTTGTCAAAAACCATTTGGGCATTTTTATGGGATGAATTGTATCCATCCAGAATTCCTATATGGAAGTCCTAACCTCCAGTATCTTAGAACGTGACTGTACTTGGTAATTGGGTCTTTAAAGAGATTAAGTTAAAAAGAGATCATCAGGCTGGGCCTTAATCCAATATGACTTGTATCCTTGTAAGAAGAAGAGATGTGGACAGAGACACACCCAGAGGGAAGACCATGCGGAGACATAGGGAGAAGACAGCCATCTGCAAGCCAAAAAGAGAGGTCTCAGAAGAAACCAACCCTGATGACACATTGATTTCAGATTTCTAGCCTCTGGAATTGTGAAAAAATAAATTTCTATTGTTTAAGCCACTTAGTCTGTGGTACTTTGTATGGCAGGCCTAACAAATAAATGAAAATATAGTAGTGTGGATCCATTTCTAGGCTCTCTATAATGTTCTATTGTTTTATGTTTCTATCCTTCCACAAACACCAGACTGGCAGCATTACTGTAGCTTTGTAGTAAGATTCATATTGAGTAGAGTGATTAGTTCCACTATATTCTTGTTTTTCTTTATGTTTAAGCTATTTGAGGGTTTGTGCCTTTCATTATAAATTTTGGAAAAATGTTGTCTATGTCTGCAAAATAACCTTCCTGGAATTCTGGTAGGAGTTGCATTATACCTATAAATTAAGTTGGGAGCATTGGCATCTTTATTATGTTGAGTCTTCTAATCTATAAACCTGGTATGTCTCCCTTATTTAGGTCTTCTTTGATTCTTCCTTCACTATTTCATAATTTCAGCATATAGATCTTGTACCTGTTTTGCCAAATTTATACCTATGTGTTTCATTTTCTTTGAAGCATAGTCAATGGTACTGTTTTTATTTTTGTTTCAAAATGTTCATTTGTGTATGTAGAAATGCAATTTATTTTTGTTTGTTTGTTTGTTTGTTTGTTTTTTGGTCTTTTATTCTGCAACTTTGCTAAACTCACTTATTAGTTTTAGTTTTTTTTATGTGTGTGTTTCTTGGAATTTTCTATGTAGACATCTGCAAATAAGGAGAATTTTGTTTCTTCCAATCTGTATGCCTTTTGTTTCTTTTGTTTACCTTATTGCAATGGATAGAACTTCAACTATGCTGAAGAGGAATGGATGAGACAGACATCCTTCCCTTGCTCAGTTTTTCCCTTTTAAGTATGATGTTAATTAAAGGCTTTTTGTAAACGCCCTTTATCATGTTGAGGTGGTTTCCCTCTATTCCTAACTTACTGGGTGTTTTATTTTCCTTATTATTATCTTGGATGAGTGTTGTGATTTGTTAAATGTTTTCCTGTGTCAATTGATATGATTATATGATTTTTATTTTTTAGCCTGGATTACAGGTTAAAAATCCAATGGTGGATTACATTGATTAATTTTTGAATATTGACGAAGCCTTGCATGCTTGAAATAAACTGCACTTGGTTACAGCATGTAATTCTTTTGGTATATCACTGAATTATATTTGCTTATAATCCGTTGAGGGTTTTTACCTCTAAATTCATGAAAAATATTTTTCTTTTTTTTTAAAGATTTTATTTATTTATTCATGAGAGATACAGAGAGAGAGAGAGGCAGAGACACAGGCAGAGGGAGAAGCAGGCTCTTTGCAGGGAGCCTGTGGTGGGACTCGATTCCTGGACTCCAGGATCACACCCTGAGCCAAAGGCAGACACTCAACTGCTGAGCCATGCAGTCATCCCAAAAGATACTTTTCTATCAGGATTTTAAGGCATCTTTGTTTATTCTTATGCTAAAACCACACATTATTGATTACTATAGCTTCATGGTAAGTCTTGAAATCTGGTGGCTTAAGTCCTTAATTTTGTTCTTTTTTCCCCCAAGATTAGCCTCACTACTCTAGGTCTTCACATTTCTATGTAAATTTAGAATCATTTGTCACTTTCCACAAATTGGGGTTGAAATAAATGGATAGAACAATTTGGAACAAATTGATATATTAAAAATATTAAGAGCTTCCATATGGTAACAAGGTATTTCCTTTATTGTCTTTTATTTCCTTCACTAATATTTAATAGTTTTTAAGAAATATACATCTTTCACATTTCATGTTAAGTTTATTTATAAACACTTTATAGTCATGGTTGTACATGGGACTTTTTATCCTTTTCCATTTTTTGACTGATTATGAAGACCTCATCAGGACACCAGGAGCTCTGAGACCCCTTTGAAGTCCTGGGCAGTGAAGTAGGCAAGTCTCATGAGGCCCTCTGGGACCTGGGGTCCCCTTTGTTGGTGTAGCTGATAGCACTTCTGGATTTCAAGGAGTTGTGAGCAGGAAAGGGACACAGTCTGATCTAAGTTTGGGAAAGAGTCCTCTGGCCATAGTGCGTGTATTCAGAAGCACAGGGAGTGGGGCCATGCAGAGAACAGTGGTTTGGAGAGTGTTGTCATGGGATGGTCCCAGACTGCATGACTTTGTAGTGGGGGTGAGGGGCCTCTCCCTAAGGAAGTCATGTCCATGTCCTGACTGAAGTCGCTCCCCCAACCATGGGCACTGAAGACTTTCCCTCCCGAGGTGTTGGAAGAACAGGAGGAGATCCTTTCCCACTAGAGAACAGACTCTGGAATGGCTTGCTTTTCATCTCTAATGTGAACCTTCATGATTGCCTCTGTTCCTTGCCACATCTATGTGGCAAGTCTGACTCTCTTCTTCCTTATTCCTTCTCTGGGTATCTATTGGGACTGAGTCACACTGGCTGTATATCTGAGCTTGGACTCTCACCACAAGCTCAGCACTGCAAACCCCACACAGCATGGCCTCTAAGTGCTGATGCTGATGGTGTTGAGATTGAGTTCATTATGTATCCTTGAACTTTGGGGATGCTGGTCTTTCTTTGGAGATGCCTACTGGGGGACCTAACTCAATTTCTATCAGTCATCACCCAACCGTTCTACCCAAGTCCAAGTTTCTGCCTGGGTGAACACTGTGCTTATAACTCAGTGGATTCTTCTATAAGTCCAGATCAATTTCCACTGGGGCTGGGCTAGAGAATGTCTGGAAATAGATGGGACATCGTTCTATCCCATGTCAGTTTGCTGTTGCTTCTCCCTTCCTTTGAAGAGGCAGAGAGAATAAAGAGGCTTTGGAATCCACCCTCAAATGCCTGACCGTTCTGCCATGCAGCCAAACCTGCTCTCAACATGAACTGACTCGAGCTGGTAGCAAGGTTTAATCATTTTTCATAGTCACTAATGAAAATAACTCTGCCTCTGACTGGGGTAGTCCAAAGTGCCCAGCAAATGAATTCTGAGTCCCAGGTGAGAACTCTAGATCTAAAAGGTCTTGGATCAACTAATGACACACCTTGTGCAGATTTTAAGCCTCCCAATAATGCCCATGCATGTGCCCTAATGGTACTATAGAGATTTAAGGATTGGTACATATATTAGTCACTGTAATTAAAATCCTGGAGTTATATTATATGTTATTTGCATGGCAGTTTGTGATGTGTTTGATGCTCTGAGTTTCACAATTATTAAAGCTACTGTCCCCGGGCTGGCCAAAGTCATAAGCAAAGTAAGAATGTGATCTTATTCCCTCTCGATGGAACAGGCAGGGAGGAGGATGCATGTGGGATTTTCTTATAAAGAGACCAAATGCCAAATAAAAGAATTCCAGCTGTGCAACAGGAAAGTTGAAATGGTTTGTTAGGATCATTAATATTGCAATGAAAACTAATTAAACCTGAAGCTAGAAGGAGTTCATTAGTGGTTTGGAGCCAAGGATTCTGCTTCTGCAGTAGGTTATAGCACTGTAGAACTTGGAAAGTTGTCAGCTGGGCTTGGGGTCATGTGGTTCTCTCCTTTTTGTGGCTTCTGGAATCGGGCTTGTGCTAAGGATAGGTACCTAACAGGCATGAGATCTCCTTGGAATGCCTGCAGTAACCTCAGCTCCTGTCCCCAGAGTGGACCCGGACAATGCCACATCTGTCTGGGTGGGTAACCCCTTTCAGGCTACTGAAAATGAGATTTTGAAGATAGGGGAGGAAAGGTGTGTGTGTGTGTGTGTGTTTGGCGTGGTGGCGGGGCAGGGGTATGGGGGTATGAGTTGGGTTGGTTGGCATATCTTCTTTACAAGCAATCAGAGATGTTTTCACATTGCAACTTGACTCACTTCAAACCACTAGAAATAAAAGTTACCCATAGCTTCAACAGTGCTTTCCCACACATCTCATTTGCCCTTCTCAACAGTCCTCACAGAATTAAAATTTCTCTCCTCAAGCTTATTGCTTAAGAAAGGGAAGGTTGTTTATGTTGTATGTTGGGTTTCCTGGGGAAGCAGACTCTTCCCCAGATGGGTTTTAGTGGGCAGGATGTCTATTAATGCGGGCCCTTGGGACCAACTCCTGTAGAAGGGAGGAGTTAGAAGCAGGTGGAGGTGGAGGCACAATCAAGCTTTGATCCTGTCCAACATCTTTGGGAGCTTTGGGGCTGGGGTCGCCCTTCAGAGATGTTTTCACCTGAGATAGCCAGTTCTTCATCTTTTGGCTTTGGTCAGTCATTGGATGGGAGCTGCCCTCAGAAAGATGAAACCTTGTGCCAGGTTGCTCTGTCCTGACAGGGCCTGTGATTGGGCTGACAGCTAAGCCCCCCACCCACAGCATCCTCCCTCCCCACTACAGCCACCCCTCCCCCACAGCACATCCTGCAGCTGGGGCAGCAAGTCCTTCTCTGAGGTGGGTTCTGGATGGCACATGGCAACATCCTCTGCAGTTTTGTTCATCAAAATCTCCCTTGACTCTAACATAGTATCCGGTACAAAGTAGGTTTTTTAATCAATATTTGTTAATGTAGTTAGAATATACCTATTTCACACAGAAAACACCCAGTCTTGTAAAGTAAAGTAAAGTAGTAAAGTACAGTAAAGTAAAGTAAAGTAAAGTAAAGTAAAGTAAAGTAAAGTAGTAAATGATGGAACTAGACTTAGAAGGAATGTCCCTAACAGATCTTAGCCCTGGCCACTGCCTCCTATCCCTACTCACGAACAGTGACATATGTGAAAGAGGACATCTGGGTGATGGTCATCTGGCTGATGGGACAAACAAAATGAAGTTCACATTTCAGTACCCAAAGAAGATAGCTAGGGTTTCTCTCTTTCAAGGTTTTTCCCTGAATCCCAACCCAGGTTAGCCATTGCGTGGAAGATTGTCACGGTTGCAAGAGGAAGGACAGAGGCTTGTCCAGTAAGCTGAACAAACTTGGCCCTGAGTTCGAGAACCCTTCCCACCCCGTGAGGAGTGGGCCATTTTGTCCACGGTATGGTTCCATGATTTTGGCCAACCCAAGGGGTTTTAGCCAGCCTGGAGCTGGGGTCCTGGCAATGAGGACAGAGCCTGTGGACATACAGGCCCAGCCTTTGAGGCAAGTTGCCCTGACATGGCTTTGGATAGGTTGTCACAAGGTCTCAGCCCCTTTAGGCAAAACAAAAACAAAACTAAATCTGATAGCAGGACAAATATGACAGAAATGTTTACTTTTCTTAATTTTCTGGTCTTTGAATCTGGCACCTCTCAGTGTGCCATGCATAGGTTACAGAAGTGCTAACATACCTCTTCCCTCAGCACTGGGAAAGGTGGAAAGCTGTGGAGGGGCACAGCCACAGGCAGCCTCTTTTTATTTCCATGTTATATGTGCACCATAACCTAGAAAAGATTGGGTTGTACCATGTAAATCATTTTGCCGCTGAGAACTTGCTTTGAGTGTTAGAGGCAAAAAGTGCTGTGAGACAAAATCACTTTTGCATTGCCATAAACAACTTTCTCAGTTTCCCAAGTCAAATCCCATGTGCCAAAGGAAACTGGCCCTCTTTCTGCCAGGGCCCAGAACAGCCATGCTTCATCTGCCAGATCCAGGAGATCCAAAGGCTCCTAAGAACATTTCACTCAAGCCCCTCATCTCATAAATGAGGATACTGAGGTCCAGGAAGGTAAATGCCTGGGCAATGGGCATGGAAATGAGGTAGGTTTAATTTGACAACATTGTTAACCTTGTTCATTATTCTGGAATGAACCCATAAGAGCTCGTGAAAAATGGTGATTATTTAATTGCATGCTTTTTCTGCATAGCTGTATTTCACACATTGTATAATTATCACCATCGTAATTAATGGTGGTTAATTCTTCTGTAGCTGAAAGCATTCTGGAGGAAGTATTTAAATATCTTTTCTCTTTGCCTTCAAAGTTAAGCCTAGGCAGCCTATTGCTATTTGTTTAACTAAATAGCTGAGAAAGGGCATGAAGAAAACGTCTGTGGGGCACCACTTACACACTCCAATTCTTGATAGTCAGCCATCATTTCCCACTGTGGGGGAAGAGCACTTCTCTGGGACACTTCAGAATGCTCCGTGGTATCTGAAGATTCAATCTGACTTTAATGTAGTCCCTCAAATGCCATAATTTTTGGGGAGTGGAAAATTTAGCTATCAACTGCAAAACTTCCTAGTCTACCTTTCAGAATTATTGAAAGGATTTATAATATTTTGGGTTAAGTTTAAGTGCAATAGAATAAGGAAATAAAAAATCTGGGTTGTTTAGGGGTGCCTGGGTGGCTCAGTGGGTTAAACATCTGACTCTTGATTTCAGCTCAGGTCATGATCTCAGGATCATGAGATGGAGTCCTGCATTCACTCCATGCTCAGTGGGGAGTCTGCTGGAGATTTCCTCTCTCCCTCTGCCTCTCCTCCCACTAGTGAAGAGCATGGAGGCTGTTTGAGATTCTCTCTCTCTCTCTCTCTCTCCCTCTGCCCCTACCCTCTAAATCTCTCTTTCTCAAAATAAAAATCATGATGATTTAAGGAAGTCTGGAGCCGGGCATCCCTGCAATAGAAAGGCAGTCCTATGGTGCCATCATGGATGTGAACTTTTCAGCGATGAGGACACCTCATGGTCCAAACTGGTTGAAAAGTTTGAGCCATCACATCAGTATTCCAGGCTGGTGGTGGGAAGGAAGGTGGGAGAAAGGAGAGATTGAAGGCTGCCCTGCCCAGTTGAATAGATTTTCTAGCATTCCCATTGAATGCTAGAACTCATTTCTACTCCATTGGCCAGAGTCAGCCACAGGCTATCTTTAACTGCAAGGGAGAGAGGGGACCAAGTATTTTTGCTGATGTATTTTCTACCAGCTAAAAAACCAGGGCTCTATGACTAAGGAAGAAAGAAGGGTGATGGTTGGGGTAGACAGTCACTGTCTCTGTCACGGGATTCCACTAGGTAACATACTGAGACTTAAGCACAGAGGCGGCATAAGGGTAACCTCTTGTTCATTTAGCAATTGTTTATGGAGTGCCTCTTCCTGTTAGGATTGAGTCTACAGAGACAAGGGTGTTCTTGTTCCCAGGGAGTTCTTGTTCTAGCACTCAGCCAGCACACAGAGGCACGGACATTCTTCCAGGGGAAAAAACCATGGTGACAGATCTGTTTCTGATGGATGGCAGCTTTCAAAGCATGGGCTGCAGGGCCAACCAGCCAGCAATTTGGGGGTGCCTCTGGTCTGCCTGGGTCCTATTGTTATAAGAAAGTTTTGGGGGCTGCTGAAAAGTTCTGGGGGTTTGGTGAGAGTAGTACAACTTTGGAGCCAGAAAGTCATGGGTTCAAGTCCTACAATGATTTTGATACCAGCCCTCAACGTGGTGAACCACAGGTTCCTGGTCTGCCAAAAGGGGACAATGACCCTTATCTGTCAGGACTATCTTGAGAATGGTGGCTGGCCTGGTTCTTGTCAAGATGCTGCTGCTGCTAGTAATCTGGCACACTGACTCTGAGAACATATAGTTTAGAGTCAGTATTTACCTTCAGAGTAAATCCCACTTTCCTTATTTGTAAAATAGGAACACAATCCCTACACTTTGGGCTATTGTGCAGATTGAATGAGATGCTGTGTGATCAGCACCCTTATGTAACAGAGGCTCCATATGTGGTCCCCTTATCCAAAGCTCCTAGGTAATGCAAGGAAGCATTTTTGACATCCCCAAAGTATGGGTTTAACGTCATCTGTTTAAAAACCTCTTAGGTCAAGATTTCCTGGGGTAGATGAGGGTTTGCTAAAGCAGTGCTCCCAGGAGACACTGCAGAGGGAGTGGGGGGATGGCAGGTAGAGTGAGAAGGCCAGTGTGGTGTGATTTCAGGGAAAACCCCATAGCACTTAGCCTCAGCCCGATTCTGGGGGTTTCTGGAAGGTTATTTCCACCTTACAGCTGTTCCAACCTACAGCCAAGGGGCAGCTTCTGGACCCTTATACTTTTCAGCTATAGACTAAGGGGCACTTCTGACACTCAGCCGTGCTCTGAGTGGGAGGGGGAAAGCATAACTGAGCTGGGAGAGAGAGCAGAGATCTGGTCAAACAGATCTCAGGGGACCAGGGCAGGGCACTGTCATGTCCACTCTGGAAAGTTTATGTGTTTTTCTGGTTTGTCTCATATAAGACCATAATGCCACAAACAAAGTTATGGGGTATACACATTCTAAAATGAGGTTCTATACATATTCTTACCTGATCAATGACAATAGAGCCTGGTTCCTTCAGCCAGTCACCAATCCCTAATGTATGCTCAGCGTGAAATGGCTCAGAGTAAGGATTCTTTGACTAGGGCAGGGGGTGGTTTAAGAGAACTTAGCTTGAGTGTCCTGGAGGGCCTAGGGGCTGGGCAGAGAACAGTGAGAACAGTGAGAGGGGGCAAGTGTGGAAGAGGAGGGAGGGGAGTCAGGAGAGAGAGAGAGAGGGAGAGAGAGGGAGAGAGAGGGAGAGAGCACTTGCACTGCACAGCTGACAGGAGGGGAGGGTGTCAAGAGGCTGCAAAGGAACCCCACAGTAGCAGGAGGGCATCCTGTTCTCTTTCTTCTCCACAGCCCCTGGGGTGCAGGGGATGCAGAATACAGAGGGAGGGGTACAGGACCCTAGGCAAGAAAAGCTGCACCATGCCACATTTCCCATTGTGTGTGTGGGGAGATTTTAAATCTAGGCCAGATCTCTTTATGAGAGATGGAGCTTTCGATTCTGATTGGACAAGACTTTTAATACCTGAAGAACAAATTATGAAACACCTCACAGTGAATGGAAGGCTAAGGGGTATGGTCAATGCTGCCTGAGTGAGCAAGGGAGATCAGACCTTCCCTTCCTAAACGCAGTGGTTGAGGGGAGAAAGTCGTTTTCTGTTTGTACCTTTAAGTCCAGCTCATTGAATATGTCTATTATGTTTTTTAATTAAAACATTTTTAAAAATTTAACTTCCAGTAATTAACTAAATGTTTTAGAGGTAGAGGTCAGTGTTTCATCAGTCTTATGTAACACCCAGTGCTCATTGCATCACATGCCCTCCTTAATGCCCATCACGCAGTTACCCCATCCCCATACCCCCTCCCCTCCAGTGACCATCAGTTTGTTTTCCTGTGATTAAAAGTCTCTTATGGTTTGTCTCCCTATTATATGTATTTTTTAAAAATATTTTATTTATTTATTTTAGAGAGGGTGCATGAGTGGGGGGAGGGGCAAAGGGAGAGGGAGAGGCAGAGAATCTCAAGCACACTTTGCCCTGAACGTGGAGACCAACTCCAGGCTTGATCTCATGATCTTGAGATCATGACCTGAGCTGAAACCAAGAGTTGGCTGCTTAACCAACTGAGCCACCCAGGTGGCCCAGTTATATGGATATTTAAATCCATATAACTGAAATATCAGTTTGCCATAATTTATATAGTTATTTCCTTGCTACTAGACATCTGAATTCATGTTGTATTTATTTATTTATTTATTATTTATTTAATTAATTTACTATTATTTACTGCAAAACCTATACATAAATGTTCATAGCAGCCCCAAATTGGAGGCAACTCAAATGTCCTCCAGCAGGTGAGCAATGAAACAAAACTGTGGTCCATCCATACCATGGAATCCTACTCAGCAAGGAATAAAATATTAATACATGCCACAACTTAGATGATCTCAAGGGAATTAGGCTGAATGAAAAAAACTCAATCCCAAAGGGTTACCCACTGTCTGATTCCCTTCATACAACATTCCTGCAATGACAAAATGATAGTTTTGGAGGACAGAGTAATAACTGGGGAGAGGGCCTCTGGTGGGATGGAGGGGGTGTGGTTATAAAAATGCAAGGGATCCTTGTGGAGACAACTGCTGGTACTTTGGTTATGTGGTGCCCCCTAATCTACACATGTGATGAAATTGCATAGAATTACACACACACACACGAGCAAGTAAAGCAGGAGACAGTATGAATAACGATGTATCTGTGCCAGTTTCCTGGTTGTGATATTATACTACAATTATACAGGATATTACTGTGGGGGAAACTGAGGGAAGGGTAGGCCAGATCTCTTTATTATACCTTCTTATAAGTGCATGGGAATCTCAGCTACCTCAAAGAGAAAGTTAAGAAATTAAATTTTCTAACCAAAAAATGGGAATCAGTGTAAAGGATGTATCCCCTAATTAAAGGTGAAAGTACGTGGGAAAAAGAGAATATTGTATTGGCTTTCCTCTTCTTATATCTTGTGGTGCTTCTCTGATAATTCTTTCTTAGTATAGATTTGTAGAAATGGAATTATTGAATCAAAAGGTACAATTTTTTAGAGGTTTCTAATACATATTATCAAATTGCTTCTAGAAAATGTGCACAACTTATGAACCCTTCAGAGTCCGTTTTGTGCCCATAGTAGTATTGTCTCTTTCAATGTTAAAAACAAGAACAAAAATTAGTCCCTTACTCATCATCAACTCCACATACACTAGAAAATATTTCATTGCTTTAGTTCTCATCCCATTGATTACTAGTGATTACTATTATTTTTTCACATACTGATGGCTTATTGGGCATCTGCCTTCAACTTAACTCATGTTTCTATTGGGATCTTGATAATTTTTCTTTCTAAATTTTAGAGGTTTTTTTTATAAGAATAGAAACCCCTTTCGTCATATTTGTTAAAAGTGTTCCTTTTCAGCTTGTCTTGACTTTTTATTATTTAAATGTGGCACTTTTGATATGGTATACATGTAACATACAAACATAGCTTATACAGTTTAATTTATTGGTACTTTCCTTTGTGGTTTTTAAAAGATTTTATTTATTTGAGAGAGAGAGAGAGAGAGAGAGAGCATGTATGAGTACAAGAAGGGGGAGGGGCAGAGGAAAAGGGAGCAAGAGAGAATCTCATGCTGATTCCTCGCTGACTGTTGAGCCTGATGCAGGGCTCGATCTCACGGCCCTGAGATCATGACCTGAGTTGAAATCAAGAGTTGGATTTCTGACTACAGAAACTGACTGAGCCACCCAGGTGCCCCTTCTTTGTGGTATTTGTTATTGCTGATCTTAGAAGTGCCTTCCCATTCCAATATCAGTAATTATTGGCATGTATTCCCTTCTTTTTTTCTAAGGTTTCATTATGAATAAAACTCCATTTTATGACTAACCCATTCCTTTTCCCTTGGGTGTGATGTTCCCTTTTCTCAACTTCTCAATTCTTATATAATTTTGATATTTCTTTCTGTGCTTACTCTGTTCCATTGATCAGTTTGAAATTCTTCCACCAATAAAACACTTAATTGCTGGAACTTTAGAATATGCTTTAAAATTTGGCACAACACTCTAGTCTGCTTTTTAAAAATGCTTCCAATCTTTCTCAGTTGTTTATTTTTCAGGTAAAGTTCAGAATTATTTTATAAATATTCATTTCATTTAAAAATTCTACTGATGTATTGATAGTAATTGTATTAACTATTTAATTGGAGAACAATGTTAATTAGCTAATTGATTAAGGAATGAATGCCTGGTTATAGAATCCTATGGCAACTTTGCAATATACTTGCAATTTTTCTCCATTTACAAAAATAATACTTTATGTATTTCAGTAAACTTTCAGGTTGACTATGCACGTCATTGTAATAGTTATTTGTGGTTACTTAAAAAAATCTATTATGAAGATGTTATTTTCTTATTATTCCTTTTTAGTGAGTCTCACCAGTATTTAGTGATGATGTTAATTTATGTTTATCTTGCACCCAACGATCTTACTGATTTAAACAGTTCTTTGGTCAACCCTCTTGAGTCTTCTTAGTTTATAACCATATAGTCTGTAAATAACATAATGCTGCACTTTCCTGGAGGCCTTCCACTTCTTAGCCTGCATGCTTACTGTAGCAGACAGAACTTCTCAGAGCTTCCCTGTACTCCTTCTTTTAATGTGCTTCATTTCAAAGGCAATGAGGCTGCATATTAATGAATTAAGTATTGTTCTGGCTTAAGTTTAGCTTTTGCCATTTAAGAATATGTCATTCAACTTTTAAAATAATAAGAATGCAGTTTTCTCAAATGTCTGCTCAATATGAGTAACACTATTGTCTTAATGTATCACAGAGGTAAGTTAGTAGGTTTCCTAAGGTGGAGTCCTCCTTGAATCTGCAAAGAAAATTGCCCTGACTGAGGTAGGGATTATTTTATTGTACTATCATATTTGATTTGCTAATATTTACATCAGGCTACATAATTTGCATACTTAGAGCCCACTGTAAATGTGGGGCCTGTAGTTGAAAAATTATTAAGAATCTCAAATGGGAGAGGAGGGGCAAGATGGCGGAAGAGTAGGGTCCCCAAGTCACCTGTCCCAAACAAATTACCTAGAAAACCTTCAAATTACCCTAAAAATCTATGAATTCGGCCTGAGATTTAAAGAGAGAACACCTGGAATGCTACAGTGAGAAGAGTTCGCGCTTCTATCAAGGTAGGAAGACGGGGGGAAAAAAGAAAGAAACAAAAGGCCTCCAAGGGGGAGGGGCCCCGCGAGGAGCCGGGCTGAGGCCGGGGCGAGTGTCCCCAGGACAGGAGAGCCCCGTCCCGGAGGAGCAGGAGCTGCACCGACCTTCCCGGGCGGAAAGGGGCTCGCAGGGAGGTGGGGCAGGACCCAGGAGGGCGGGGATGCCCTCGGGCTCCCTGGGATAGTAACTGACAAATGAATGAGACCATATAATGCTTGTCCTTCTCCGATTACTTATTTCACTCAGCATAATACCCTCCAGTTCCATCCACATTGAAGCAAATGGTGGGTATTTGTCGTTTCTAATGGCTGAGTAATATTCCATTGGATACATAAACCATATCTTCCGTATCCATTCATCTTTTGATAGACACTGAGGCTCCTTCCACATTTTCGCTGTTGTGGACATTGCTGCTAGAAACATCGGGGTGCAGGTGTCCCGGTGTTTCACTGCATCTGTATCTTTGGGGTAAATCTCCAGCAGTGCAATTGCTGGGTCATAGGGCAGGTCTATTTTTAACTCTTTGAGGAACCTCCACACAGTTTTCCAGAGTGGCTGCACCAGGTCACATTCCCACCAACAGTGTAAGAGGGTTCCCTTTCCTCCGCATCCTCTCCAACATTTGTGGTTTCCTGTCTTATTAATTTTCCCCATTCTCACTGGTGTGAGGTGGTATCTCATTGTGGTTTTGATTTGTATTTCCCTGATGGCAAGTGATGCAGAGCATTTTCTCATGTGCATGTTGGTCATGTCTATGTCTTCCTCTGTGAGATTTCTGTTCATGTCTTTGCCCATTTCATGATTGGATTGCTTGTTTCTTTGGTGTTGAGTTTAATAAGTTCTTTATAGATCTTGGAAACTAGCCCTTTATCTCATACGTCATTTGCAATATCTTCTCCCATTCTGTAGGTTGTCTTTTAGTTTTATTGACTGTATCCTTTGCTGTGCAAAAGCTTTTTATCTTGATGAAGTCCCAATAGTTCATTTTTGCTTTTGTTTTTTTTTGCCTTCATGGATGTATCTTGCAAGAAGTTACTGTTCAAAAGTTTCAAAAAGGGTGTTGCCTGTGTTCTCCTCTAGGATTTTGATGGAATCTTGTCTCACATTTAGATCTTTCATTTATTTTGAGTTTATCTTTGTGTATGGTGAAAGAGAGTGGTCTAGTTTCATTCTTCTGCATGTGGATGTCCAATTTTCCCAGCACCATTTATTGAAGAGACTGCTTTCTTCCAATGGATAGTCTTTCCTCCTTTATCAAATATTAGTTGACCATAAAGTTCAGGGTCCACTTCTGTATTCTCTATTCTGTTCCATTGATCTATGTGTCTGTTTCTGTGCCAGTACCACACTGTCTTGATGACCACAGCTTTGTAGTACAACCTGAAATCTGGCATTGTGAGGCCCCCAGCTATGGTTTTCTTTTTTTAAATTCCCCTGGCTATTCAGGGTCTTTTCTGATTCCACACAAATCTTAAAATAATTTGTTCTAGCTCTCTGAAGAAAGTCCGGTATTTTCATAGGGATTGCATCAAACGTGTAAATTGCCCTGGGTAACACTGACATTTTCACAATATTAATTCTGCCAATCCATGAGCATGGAATATTTTTCCATCTCTTTGTGTCTTCCTCAATTTCTTTCAGAAGTGTTCTGTACTTTTTAGGGTATAGATCCTTTACCTCTTTGGTTAGGTTTATTCCTAGGTATGTTATGCAATCGTAAATGGGATTGACTCCTTAATTTCTCTTTCTTCAGTCTCATTGTTAGTGTATAGAAATGCCACTGATTTCTGGGCATTGATTTTGTATCCTGCCACGCTACCAAATTGCTGTATGAGTTCTAGCAATCTTGGGGTGGAGGCTTTTGGGTTTTCTATGTAGAGTATCTTGTCATCAGAGAAGAGGGAGAGTTTGACTTCTTCTTTGCCAATTTGAATGCCTTTAGTGTCTTTTTGTTGTCTGATTGCTGAGGCTAGGACTTCCAGTACTATGTTGAATAGCAGTGGTGAGAGTGGACATCCCTGTCTTGTTCCTGATCTTAGGGGAAAGGCTCTCAGTGCTTCCCCAGTGAGAATGATATTTGCTGTGGGCTTTTCGTAGATGGCTTTTAAGATGTTGAGGAATGTTCCCTCTATCCCTACACTCTGAAGAGTTTTGATCAGGAATGGATGCTGTATTTTGTCAAATGCTTTCTCTGCATCTATTGAGAGGATCATATGGTTCTTGGTTTTTCTGTTGCTGATATGATGAATCACATTGATTGTTTTACGAGTGTTGAACCAGCCTTGTGTCCCAGGGATAAATCCTACTTGGTCATGGTGAATAATTTTCTTAATGTACTCTTGGATCCTATTGGCTAGTATCTTGTTGAGAATTTTTGCATCCATGTTCATCAGGGATATTGGTCTGTAATTCTCCTTTTTGGTGGGGTCTTTATCTGGTTTTGGAATTAAGGTGATGCTGGCCTCATAGAACGAATTTGGAAGTACTCCATCTCTTTCTATCTTTCCAAACAGCTTTAGGAGAATAGGTATGGTTTCTTCTTTAAACGTTTGATAGAATTCCCCAGGGAAGCCATCTGGCTCTGGACTTTTGTGTCTTGGGAGGTTTTTGATGACTGCTTCAATTTCCTCCCTGGTTATTGGCCTGTTCAGGTTTTCTATTTCTTCCTGTTCCAGTTTTGGTAGTTTGTGGCTTTCCAGGAATGCATCCATTTTTTCTAGATTGCCCAATTTATTGGCGTATAGCTGTTCATAATATGTTTTTAAAATCGTTTGTATTTCCTTGGTGTTGGTGATGATCTCTCCTTTCTCATTCATGATTTTATTAATTTGAGTGTTCTCTCCTTTTTAATAAGGCTGGCTAATGGTTTATCTATCTTATTAATTCTTTCAAAGAACCAACTCCTGGTTTTGTTGATCTGTTCCACAGTTCTTCTGGTCTTGATTTCGTTGAGTTCTGCTCGAATCTTTATTAACTCTCTTCTTCTGCTGGGTGTAGGATCTATTTGCTGTTTTTTCTCTAGCTCCTTTAGGTGCAAGGTTAGTTTGCATTTGAGTTCTTTCCAGTTTTTGAATGGATGCTTGTATTGCGATGCGTTTCCCCCTCAGGACTGCTTTTGCTGCATCCCAAAGATTTTGAATGGTTGTATCTTCATTCTCATTAGTTTCCATGAATCTTTTTAATTCTTCCTTAATTTCTGGTTGACCCTTTCATCTGTTAGCAGGATGGTCCTTAACCTCCACATGTTTGAAGTCCTTCCAAACTTCTTGTTGTGATTTAGTTCTAATTTCAAGGCATTATGGTCTGAGAATATGCAGGGGACGATCCCAATCTTTTGGTATCGGTTCAGACCAGATTTCTGACCCAGTATGTGGTCTATTCTGGAGAAAGTTCCATGTACACTTGAGAAGAATGTGTATTCAGTTGAGTTTGGATGTAAAGTTCTGTAGATATCTGTGAAATCCATCTGGCCCAGTGTATCATTTAAAGCTCTCGTTTCTTTGGAGATGTTGTGCTTAGAAGACCTATCGAGTATAGAAAGCGCTAGATTGAAGTCACCAAGGATAAGTGTATTATTATCTAAGTATTTCTTCACTTTGGTTATTAATTGATTGATATATTTGGCAGCTCCCACATTCGGGGCATATATATTGAGGATTGTTAAGTCCTCTTGTTGGATAGATCCTTTAAGTATGAGATAGTGTCCCTCTTCATCTCTCACTACAGTCTTCAGGGTAAATTTTAGGTTATCTGATATAAGGATGGCTACCCCTGCTTTCTTTTGAGGACCATTTGAATGGTAAATAGTTCTCCAACCTTTTATTTTCAGGCTGTAGGTGTCCTTCTGTCTAAAATGAGTCTCTTGTAGACAGCAAATAGATGGATCCTGCTTTTTTATCCAGTCTGAAACCCTGCGCCTTTTGATGGGGTCATTAAGTCCGTTCACGTTCAGAGTTACTATTGAAAGATATGAGTTTAGTGTCATCATGATATCTATTCAGTCCTTGTTTTTGTGGATTGTTCCACTGGACTTCGTCTTAAAGGGGAATTTTAAGAGTCCCCCTTAAAATTTCTTGCAGAGCTGGTTTGGAGGTCACATATTCTTTCAGTTCCTGCCTGTCTTGGAAGCTCTTTATCTCTCCTTCCATTCTGAATGAGAGCCTTGCTGGATAAAGTATTCTTGGTTGCATGTTCTTCTCATTTAGGACCCTGAATATATCCTGCCAGCCCTTTCTGGCCTGCCAGGTTTCTGTGGAGAGGTCTGCTGTTACCCTAATACTCCTCCCCATAAAAGTCAGGGATTTCTTGTCTCTTGCTGCTTTAAGGATCTTCTCTTTATCTTTGGAATTTGCAAGCATAAGTATTAAATGTCGAGGTGTTGAACGGTTTTTATTGATTTTAGGGGGGGATCTATCTATTTCCTGGATCTGAACGCCTGTTTCCCTTCCCAGATTAGGAAAGTTTTCAGCTATGATTTGTTCAAATACATATTCTGGCCCTCTGGCCCTTTTGGTGCCCCCAGGAACCGCAATTAAACGTAGGTTTTTCTTCCTCAGGCTGTCGTTTATTTCCCTTAATCTATCCTGATGGTCTTTTAATTGTTTGTCTCTTTTGTCCTCAGTTTCCCTCTTTGCCATCAACTTGTCTTCTATGTCACTCACTCGTTCTTCCACCTCGTTAACCCTCGTCCTCGTTAAGACTTCTAGTTTGGGGATCCCTGGGTGGCGCAGCGGTTTGGCGCCTGCCTTTGGCCCAGGGCGCGATCCTGGAGACCCGGGATCGAATCCCACGTCAGGCTCCCGGTGCATGGAGCCTGCTTCTCCCTCTGCCTGTGTCTCTGCCTCTCTCTCTCTCTCTCTCTCTCTGTGACTATCATAAATAAAATTAAAAAAAAATTAAAAAAAAAAGACTTCTAGTTTGGATTGCATCTCATTCAATTGATTTTTAATTTCTGCCTGATTAGATCTAAATTCTGCAGTCATGAAGTTTCTTGAGTCCTTTATGCTTTTTTCTAGAGCCACCAGTTGCTTTATAATAGTGCTTCTGAATTGGATTTCTGACATTGAATTGTAATCCAGATTTTGTAACTCTGTGGGAGAGAGGACTGTTTCTGATTCTTTCTTTTTTCCTTCTAGTCATTTTGCTCAGTGCAGAGTGGCCAGAAACAAGTTGTATTGGGAAAAGGAGAAAAAGAGAGGAGAGAAAGAAGGAAAGAAAGAGAAAAAGAAAAAAGAGGAAGAAAAAAGAAAAAAGAGAAGAAAAAGAAAGAAAGGGTAAAAAAGGGTGAGGGAAGCAAACAGAAATCAAAAAGCAAAAAAAAAAAAAAAAAAAAAAGAACCACGGGGGAGTATCTTCTGATTCTGTACACTTTAAGTCCCTTGACTTCCCCTCGAACTTGTCCGTCTAGCTGGTCTTCTGGGGGAGGGGCCTGTTGTGCTGATTTTCAGGTGTTAGCACTTGGGGGAGCTGCTCTGTGCCCCGCCTGGTGCAGGGCTCAGTGGGGGTTGTTTACCCCGTGAGGCCCCAGGAGGAACAACCGCAGTGGCGGAGGCAGCTCTGGAGCCCTGGAGTCAGCTCCCGCAGTCACCACGGAGCTCTCCGTCTGCAGGGCCTGGAGGCTCCGGGGCGGGGCCGCTGATCTGCTCAGCTCGGGGCAGAAGCGTCCTCGCTGTCCTGGGCGCTCCCGGCCTCTGCCTGTCTGGGGGGAGGCCGGATCCTGGGCTGTGTCCCGGCGCCCTGTGTTCAGGGGCCTGCGCTGTTGGATTTGCGCTCCCGCCCCCAGCCCCCTCCGTGGAGCCGCCCCCGAGCCCCCCGAGCTGCTCCCGCCCCGCAGCCCCCTCCGCGGAGCCTCTTCCGACCCCCCCTGCCCAAGCTGCTCCGGGTCCCGCCGTGCGCGCTGCAGCCCTTAGGGAGCTCGGCGCACTCTCCCGGGGCGCAGGTGTCTGTTAGTGTCCCCGGGAGCTCAGGGCATCCCCGCCCTCCTGGGTCCTGCTCCAACTCCCTGCGAGCCCCTTTCCGCCCGGGAAGGTTGGTGCAGCTCCTGCTCCTCCGGGACGGGGCTCTCCTGTCCTGGGGACACTCGCCCCGGCCTCAGCCCGGCTCCTCGCGGGGCCCCTCCCCCTTGGAGGCCTTTTGTGTCTTTATTTCTTTTTCCCCGTCTTCCTACCTTGATAGAAGCCGAACTCTTCTCACTGTAGCATTCCAGGTGTCTCTCTTTAAATCTCAGGCCAAATTCGTAGATTTTCAGGATGATTTGAAGGTTATCTAGGTAATTTGGTGGGGACAGGTGACTTGGGGACCCTACTCTTCTGACGTCTTGCCCCTCCTCCCTCACATAACTAATTATATTTTTCTTTCTTTCTTTTTCTTTCTTTTTTTTTTTTTTAATTTTTTTATTTATTTATGATAGTCACACACACACAGAGAGAGAGAGAGAGAGAGAGAGAGAGAGAGGCAGAGACACAGGCAGAGGGAGGAGCAGGCTCCATGCACCGGGAGCCCGATGTGGGATTCGATCCCGGGTCTCCAGGATCGCGCCCTGGGCCAAAGACAGGCGCCAAACCGCTGCACCACCCAGGGATCCCTATTTCTTTCTTTCTTTCTTTCTTTCTTTCTTTCTTTCTTTCTTTCTTTCTTTCTTTCTTTCTTTCTTTCTTTCTTCTTTCTTTCTTTCTTTCTCTTTCTTCTTTCTTTCTTTTCTTTCTTTCTTTCTTTCTTTCTTTCTTTCTTTCTTTCTTTCTTCTTTCTTCTTTCTCTCTTTCTTTTTTTTTTCCCCCAGATTTTATTTATTTATTCATGAGACACACAGAGAGAGAGGCAGAGACACAGGCAGACGGAGAAGCAGGCTCCCTACAGGGTGTCTAATGTGGGACTCGATCCCAGGACCCCAGGATCACTTCCTGAGCCAAAGAAAGGTATTCAACCACTGAGCCACCCAGGTGCTTCATCTATCTCTCTTTTCTTAATTATAGTGATTTTTCCCACCCCCATTCCCCTCACACAAATGGCCAATTTCAGAAGGATTTATTAATTACCTCCTCTTAGGGTGAGGGCCTTTCCACTTCTTTGTTTTGTTTGCAGTATTGATTTCTGCCTTTATCCCTATAGTTTCCATCCACCTGTCCTAATTAGGCTTTTTTTCACTGCTAATTTCTCATGCTTCTGACTAATATTCATTTAAAAATATTTTAAATATAATATATATTATATACTTTTAAAGTATGCAAATATAAAATATACATTTAAAATATAAATTATATAAAATATAGAATATTTATAATATATATTCTAAATATATATATAAATATATAAAATATACACAAAATATATAATGAGAGCACCTAAAATTATAAACTTGTTTCTGCTTCCACTTTGGGCCACATTATGTTCCTTGAAATCCAGTGATTTTGGTTTTATTGTTTTGTTTCCCCCCCCGCCCCAAGAATCTGTAGTTGCAAATGTGACCCCTATGATTCAAGTTAGGGAAGAGCTCTCTTTTTCATTTCCATGGGGCCTTAAACTTTGTAATCAACTTCTGGTCTTGGTGTATTTTGTTTTAGACAGCTGTCTACCGATTCTGATTAATTATCAAATTATTCTGCTTTTAAGTTTTTGAGTCCTCTTTCATAAATGTCCCAGGATGCTGATCAGTAGGGCACAAAGTCTAAACTCTGCCTGCTAATCCAATCTTATTAACTGTGATTCTCATTTCTATGTCCCTCATTTTTAGTTGCTTATGTGTTGAAGGTTAAAAGATGTATGTTAAAATCTACCATGATGATTTTTCCTTCTATTATTTCTGTATTCCTTCTGGTGCTTCCTATCTGCTGTGCTCTGTTTGTCAGAAGGTGAGTATTACATATCTACCCTGAACGGTGTCTTTTACCTACTGCAGTGTTCCCTTGTAGAGTGGCTTTCTCTGAGGCGTGCACCCTCTTTTTTCTGCAGAACGCTCCCCTAACATTTGCACTGCACTCATGTCTCCTTAATTCCTTATGGGTCTTGAGGCTTGGGTGCTGCCTGCCAGGTGACTGCTTCCTCCCCATGCTCAATGCGGTGCCGGCACAAGGAACGGATAACAAACAGCTCTCTTCGACAGGTTAAATGGTTAAATAGTTTTTTCCCCTTAACCTTAAATTTTATTTCATCTGGAAAGAATCTGGTCACTCCTGCTTTCTTTCCTCTTGCTGCCCTGCTCCCTGGTGGGAGAGTGGGGTCTGGCTGCTGTGGGATGGTGGGACGAGCCCTACCATCCACTCCCATTTGCTCCCCCAGGCCTGTTTGCTCTGCCCATGCTGCGGTCTCGCTGGGCCTTGCAGGGGGAAGGGCGTGCCAGAAGGAGCTCTGGGCTCGGAACAGGTGAGCAGGTCATGAGCTGGGCTGGCCAGCTGAGAGAACGTGAGGATACTTTTGAACTCTTCTGGACCTCGGCTTCCTCATCTGCTGAGGATCAGGAAGATGGTGTGTATAAGGCACTGACCCCACATGAAGACACCATGCTGCCTTCCAGTCCCACACTGCTTTAGGGGAAAACAATAAAGATGCCACTGCCAGATGATTGCTAACTGACCTGTGGGTGGGCTGATGGTCTTGGGACTGTTGGCTGTTAGATGTGCCAAGTGCTGCCCCTGGACCTGAGAAGAGGGATGTAAGTGCAGTCCTAGCACGAGGGAGTGACCTGATACTGTGGTGCCATGACTCATGAGCCTATTAGCTTGTCAGGGCATCTGCCTTCCACACAGCGGGGCAAAGTGACAGCGATGGTTATCTGCATTTTATTGTTGGGAGCAGGGTTAAGGGTTCGTCCTGTGTCACACAGTGAGTCAGTAGGGAGCTGGAGCTATTAATACCTTCAATTAACTCAGCACCTACTTTGGAGGAGCCAAACCCCTCATCTTGTGTGGAATTTCTTACCTGCATCTACAGCATCACAAACAGAGAAGCAACCTTCAGCCACTTCTGACATGTTTTGGGAGAAGACGATGGATAGGCCTTTCCATCCCCTGTCTCAGGGTGAAGAAAGCCAGGCATGATCTTTGGGCTCTCTGAGGTTTCAGAGGAGGGAGACAATGCCAAAACTGCAATGAAGAGACGTGGAGTCTCAATTCCTAGACCTCTCAGTCAGGATCCCTAAGGTAAGGAACATCCTAATGCCCAGCCTCTGGAGGCCCAACCTGTCCTGAACCTCAGGCGTCTGGGCTTGAGCCCCATGTAGCAGCTTTTCTGAAGGGTGAGTTTCTGCCCTGACACCTGGGAAGTGAGGCCGGGGCCAGCATACTAAGCCCCACTTGAGAGAGCTTCCTTTGAGGGCTAGTGGATTCAAGACCACTCCTGCGGTGGGGTGTCCCTGGACCTTATGAGGGAGTCCTCTTCCTCCAGCCACCCTACACCATTGTCTCCCCTCTTTGGCTGTTCCCTCTCTCTGAGGCCTTTGAAATATCTAACCTCAAGGCGAGAGCCTTGACGACAAGAAGCCACTGGGTGTTTTGTGCTCCCAGCTATGTTTATTCATTTTCCTGTGCCTCTCACTCTTCCAAGCTACAGCCTTCAGCTCCAGAGCCTGACAGAGAAATGTCCAACTAGAGCCCCAGGGAGCCTAGGCTCGCTCTCAGCCCTGAGCAGCTGGGCCCAACCTGGCCCAGTGCAGAGGGCCATGGTGATCCAAATTTGGCTTTGCAAGGACTCCTGGCTGAGCAGCCCCAGCAATCATTGGATCTCAGTTCCTTTCAAGTAAGAGGGATACTTTCTCGCTTCCCTGGAGTGCCCTGAGAATGAATTATTTACTATTCGTAAAGCACTTTCTAGGGTTCGTATCATTACACAGGGACCACAGGGCTCAAAAGCAACCCTGGATGCCTGACAGGGTGGTTGTTACTATTAAGCATTTATATAGCACTTTACATTTGCCGAGTGCTTCCCAATCATTTATTAGTTAATTCTCCCAGCACTCTGGAGCTGTCAGCGGACTTGAGTTGCCATGTTCTCCCACCTAGAAAGGAGGTTGCTGATTACTGCCAACGCATGGACAGCCTTTAGCCTCAAGAAAGACATAGACAAGCCCATGGGAAATGCTGTAAAGAAAAATGTTGGATCTAAGAAACCCGTTTGGACTCTATATAGTTTCTGCCTTTAGATTGGAAGCCCAAGAACGGAAAGGTAAGGAAAAAGGAAAAGCTGGAACTACTACTATTTCCACTTTACAGTAATAAATTATGCTAGTTAGAACCCACACTGCTCTTCAGTCAGTTTTTTTCATTAATAACAAATAACTAAGCATCTACGAGGCAGAAACAGTTTTGGGAGTGAAGGATTTGGCAGTGAGCAAGACAGACAAAGTGTGAAGGAATGTTGATCTGGCAATGAACGGGGGGAATCCTGGACTTGAGGGAGGGAAGTGCAAAGGCTCCAGGGAAGGGAAGACTTCAGAATGCCCAAGGAACTGAGAAGAGCACTGCGGCTGGAGTAAAGGAGAAAATGGTGAGGAGATGAGCTGGGTGGGGACTGGAGCTGGGTGGGCTCACGTGGAGCCCCGAACCCCAGGTTGGGGGGTAGGATTTTATTCCCCATGCAACAATCCCAAGCAGCTCTAAGCAAGGAGGTAACATGATCCTTGCTGTGTGCGTCATCACACCTTTAACAGATGAGAAGCTGAGAACCCATTTCCATCAGGTTGCTTATCTCTCAGCTCTAAGAAGTCCAAAGTGTGTTTTTTGGTGATACTGATTGCATGTTTGTGTTCTCCACACCCCGGTTCATATGTAGAAGCCTCATCTCCAATGTGATAGTATTTGGAGGTGGGGCCTTTGGGAGGTGATTAGTCCTTTTGTGAAAGACACCCCAGAGATCTCCTTTGTTCCTTCTGCCATGTGTGGACACAGAGAGAACATGATCATCTATGAACCAGGAAGCAGGCCTTCATCAGACATCCAACCTGCTGGTCTGACCATGGATTTCCCCACCGAAACTCTGGGAGTAAATGTTTGCTGTTTATAAGCCACCCAGTCTGAACAGAACAGGTCTGGAACACAGAGCCCAATGAGGAAAGCCCTTCAGATAAGGGGCTTCTCACATAAACGTTTTGCCACCAAGCAATGATCATCCCTTCAGGGATGGTCTTTGCAACGTGCCCACATCCATGATTACCTGTTAACTCTCAGAAGCATCCAAGAGGCTCAGGGAAACATAGAAACCCATGTATACTCTGTAGCTCCCAAGCGTTGGTGTGAGGGCTGACTCCATATCCTGAGACTGAGACCGACTGAGACCGAGAGGCTCCTCCCACTGCACACAATAGTCTCCCTTTGTGGGACTTGCCCACACGCTGGTGATGGAGGGCTAGCCATCTTTCTTCTCATCATGGTGGCCTGAGGAACTGTGCTACCTACCAAAGTACTCCCTCAGAGCTAGGACGGACAACTGTGGGTCCTTTGTCCCTTCCCTGAGATGCTGGCAGAGACTCTTGTGTAGGACCATCTGTGTGGGGATCGCAGAGCTTTAGAAGAAGATAATCCTGGCCAGCTAGGACCTTGCAGTCTGGTTAGAGAAACAAGAATTCAATGTTTTAGAAATTGAATTTATAGGATTGTAAAATGCTATGGCTGCAAAGAATCATAAGGTCTTCTGGTTGCTCAAGACAACAGCTGCAATGACCAGGTCCTACTTAGTTACTGGATGTATCGTCCTGACCATGTGTGGCTAGGAATCTGTGCTCAGCTTAATGGTGAGTGTTCTTGACATCTCAGCAGCAGGAGAAACCATTGCTGAGAAGCTTCTGAGAAAAATAAGGCTGAGGTCTGCGGTCATAAATGAATCCATGAAGCACCGTACATACCTTTTTTTTTAAACCTTCAATACAATAAAACAAAGGCAGCATACTAAATAAAGAAAAAAACCTTGGCTTCTTCTACATCATAAATTTGTAATAGCAGGAAGTTTATAATTAATTTCCATTTACCATCCCTTTCTCTCTAGAAACTTTTGGTATCTCTTCCTCACTATTTCAGCAAGATGCTTATAAATTCACTTGGCTTGCATTCAGAGAACATGTTTAAAGGGGACAATATTTTTGAAGTATTTTCATACTCAGTAACTCTTCATGCCCTGGGCTCCCCACCTGTGTTGGACAGAGTTCTTACCAGCAGACAACAAAAGCCACACTAGTTAGTTTAATCAGAAAGGGGATTTTAAAATCATATTACTTTGCCTAGGGGATCTCCCGGGAAACCAGGGAATGAACTTGGTTGCCACACAGCCAGGGAAATTGCCCAATAATACACAGGACTGGGGCACCTGTGTGGCTCAGTGGTTGAGCATCTGTCTTCGGCTCAGGTTGTGATCCTGAGGTCTTGGGATCGAGTCCCACATCAGGCTCTCGCAAGGAGCCTGCTTCTCCCTCTGCCTGTATCTCTGCCTCTCTCTCTGTGTCTCTCATGAATAAATAAATAAAATCTTAAAAAAAAAAAACAGGACTGTTTCAGGAAAATACCATTGTTAACACCACCCACTGCTTGACACCTACAACACCAGGCATTGATAATCCTTCAGTTGCTGAGAAGAACCAGTTGCTTCCACAATCAAATTTTCTGGAAGATACTATGTCTTATTCTGTGTCTAGAGCCTCTTGTTGCTCTCTTCATTTTCCAAATCTTGAGTAGCATGTCAGCTTGGAAGATGCTGGGTCATGTATGGAACTCTATCTGGAAATGTAGTGTCTAGCTCATGGACTTTACAGAACAGGAATTCTCTGAGAAGGGAGTTGGCTGGGTTGCTCCATTGGAGCAATAAGTTTCAATGCTTTCCACAGGAGGCAGATATCAGGCAAAATACCATTAGTCAGTACTCAGCTATGGCTTTTCAGATTAAATGCTTTTCTTAAAGTCTCTAATAGAACAGTAGTCTTAAAAATCCAGGATTTGTATAGAAAGAAAGCAAGCTTCTCACAAATCCTCGAAGCTACCATTGACATGTTAGCATCCAGGCTGGATCAACACGAAAACAGAGGCAACAAAAACACATGAGGTATGGAAACCCATAAAATAACATAACCACAGGCTCTGCTACATAGTCAAAGGAAGGAAAAACTCACCCCTTCCACTCCAGTGGGCTGAAGAAGGAAAAGAGGGGAAGAGGTAGGGTAGAAACCCAATCAGCCAGGTTGCAACAGGAGTCGATGAGGACTCAGCCTGGGCCCAAGGTCCTCTCTGCCCTGCTTCGATGAAGCCACATGAGCCCACCACATGGACAGATTCCATCTTAGTATGAGGGGATGGTGTGCTCTTTGTCACTCCGCCCCCCCCAACCCTCTAAGATTGGGGAAAAGAAGGATAGCTGAGAGAAAGCGTGAAGCTTTTCCATGTAAGTGATGGGCAGTGTGTCCTCTGTTGGGCATTGTTCTTGCTTCTCTGGCTAGTGTTGAATCACTGTTGATGCATCCATGTCTACATGCTTCTGTGTGTGAATTTTTTGGGGGTCTTTCTCTGCAGAGCCTTTCCTGAGATAGGAACCCCAAGTCTGGGATAGCCTCCTTCATCCTTCTCTTTCAGCCTCTGCAACTATGGTTTCCTCCATGGCCCCCAGTTGCCTCTTGCTGTGGGCAGCCAACCTCATGGTGGCCAAGTTCTTGGGTGGTGCATCCATCAAGACTGCTTAAGCCTTGACTATCATCCTTCTCTTGTCCATTATACCTTCCTCTCATTCCATTTTCTCTGTTTTAGGGAGGTGTTAGGGTAGATGAGCAATCCCAAGTGAATGAGGAATGAGAAGTTTATCTTCCCTCTTTGTAGGCACCTAAATCCCTAGGAGATCACCTCATTCACTTGGACAATTCACTTGGCCTCTAGGAGATTCCTCTGAAGACCAGTGATTCATGTCTTCCTCCTCCCTAGTCCTTGTCTTCTACTTACGTAGACTTTTTAAAAAAATTTTTTTTTTATTATTTATGATAGTCACAGAGAGAGAGAGAGAGAGAGGCAGAGACATAGGCAGAGGGAGAAGCAGGCTCCAAGCACCGGGAACCTGATGTGGGATTCGATCCTGGGTCTCCAGGATCGCGCCCTGGGCCAAAGGCAGGCGCCAAACCGCTGCACCACCCAGGGATCCCTGCTTACGTAGACTTTAATGGAGTTAAGGTAGGCTGGAATGAGGGTATATTCAATAGGATTCTCCAGAACCAATAAGATATGTGTGTGTGTATATATACATACATATATGTGTGTTTGTTTATTCTAAGAGATTGGCTTATATGATTATGGTAACTGACAAGTCCACAGTCTACAAGGGTGGGCTGGTAGGCTAGGGGTCCACGGAAGAGCTGATGCTGATGTTAAAGTTTGAAGGCTGTTAGGCTGGAGACCTAAGAAAAGCCAGTGGTGCAGTTCAATTCTGGAAGCTATCTGCTGGCAGAATTCCCTCTTGCTGAGGGGAAGCCAGTCTTTTGTTCTGTTTAGGCCTTCAACTGATTTGATGAGCCCCACCCACACTGTGTTATTCAAAGTCCACTTGTTTATTTTTTTTTTATTTAAAAAATGTTTTATAAGTTGTTATTTATTTATTCACAAGGGACAGAGAGAGAGAGAGAGAGAGGCAGAGACACAGGCAGAGGGAGAAGCAGGCTCCATGCAGGGAGCCTGACGTGGGATTCGATCCTGGGTCTCCAGGATCAAGCCCTGGGCCAAAGGCGGCTCTAAACCGCTGGGCCACCTGGGCTGCCCCCAAATCCACTTGTTTAAATATCCATCTCATTCAGAAACACCCTTACAGATACATCCAGAATAATGTTTGACCAAATATGTAGGCACTGTGGCCAAGTCAGGTTGACACATAAAATTAACCAACGCAGGATAATTGGGTGTATTTCTTCCTTTTAATTACCTCTGACTGGAGCAGTCTGTTCCCAGTTGCTAACTACTCCTTTACAAGTCCTGGTGACTTTTCACGACATGGGACCCTTCACACATCTCATCTCCAGCTTTTGTCCACAGTCACAAATTTGGGGGAATGAAAGCAAGGTGGTATAAAAATGAAACAAGCCCCTTCTCTGTATAATTTCCTAGAGGGAACAATTACAGATGGTTCATAGCCTTTTATATCATTAAACGGCAGATGCTCTCTTCTCTCTCCTCTTTCCTGATCACATCTATATCTGAACTTGTCTCTGTTTATTTTGGTTTAAACAGCTTTGGATATAATTCATGTACCATATGACTCACCCATTTAAAGGGTGTAGTCACAGATGTGTGCACCCATCATGACACTCAGTTTTAGAACATTTTCATCACCTCAAAAAAACCGTCATATTCTTTAGCTATTACTCCTCTATTTCCCTTCTGCATTCTCTATCCTAAGCAACCATAAATTTCCTTTCTATCTTGCTAGAATTCTCTATTTTGGACTTTCATACAAATGGAATAATAATGTGTGCTCTTTTGTGACCAGCTCATTTCACTTAGCAAAATGTTTTCAGGGTTCTTACGCGTTGTGGCACATATCAGTACTTCATTCACTTTCAGGGCTGGGTAATATTCTATCATATGGATGTGTCAGATTTTATTTATTGATTGATCAGTTAATTGAGCATTTGGGTTGTTTCCACTTTTTAGCTGTTATGAATATGCTGCTATGAGCATTTATGTACAAATGTTTGTGTGGACATGTTTTTATTTCTCCTGGGTATACCCCTAGAGGTGGAATTGCTGAGTCATGTAGTAATTCTGTGTTTAATCATTTGAAGAACTGCCTGTCTGCTTTCCAAGGTGGCTGTACCATTTTACATTCTCATCGGCAGTGTATAAAGGTTCCAATTTCTTCACATCCTTGGCAACTGTTATTGTTTGTTGCCGTCCTATTGAGTATGAAGCAAATATCTCATTGTGGTTTTGATTTGCATTTCTGTGAAAACTAATGATGTCAAACATATTTTCATGCCTGTTGCCAATAAACTCTGGGCTGGAGTATTTGGCTGCAGCTAAATTCTGCTTCAGTTTGCTAGAAAAGTCAAGAGTAGAGGTAGTGCCTGAAATTGGAGGGTGGGCTTAGCTGAGACTTTTCCTTCCATTGCTTTTTCCATAGAGATCATTCATCTAGAACCTCAAGTCAGCTGGCTGGGTAGAGCTGGCACTCTCTGACTCTGCAGGGGCTCCTGGCCCAGCTCTTTCCTGCAGTGCCCTCCTCTATCTGCTTCAGGCTTTTTCATCTGCACCCGAGTCTAGTCTTCCCAGGCCTCCTTGGATACTTTGGAATGGCTGGAGCCCATTGGCTGATGTCAGAAGATCCAATTCCATTGTGCTGGGCCATAAAGGTTATTCTAGTGAGGGCTTAGTGTGCCTATAAACAGATTATATGTAATAATGTATGTCGCAGCAAACTGAAGTGCTCTTTTCTTATATATATCCCCTTGGTGCCTCCTAAGAAGCATGGATGTGCTAGCTCGAAGCTTTTTTGTTTGCTGAGTGCAAACAGTTATCGTGCTCTGTATAATGGCTTCCATAGGCTTGAGTACAGTATTGATTTGGGTATGTTAAGTTTCGAGGCAAAAACCAGAGAATAGTAAATGGCTCTCCTTACTAAGGAAGGAGTGACAAATTGAGCAGTCCTAAGGAAAATCTAGGAATTGTAGGTAGTGATAAAAGAGATTTAGAGCAGAGGTTGGCACACTTTTTCTTAAGTAAGTATTTTAGGCTTTGTGGCCAGTGTGTCCCAGCTACTCAACTCTGCTACTGTAGGTCAACAGCAGTCCTAGATGAGGAGGCAAATGGGTGGGCTTGGCTCTTTCAATAGAGCAGGTCGCTGTAGTTTGCTGGGCCTTGGGAGTGTTGAAAGGATAGGATGGGGGGCAGAGAAAGTGAGAGAGAGAGCACATGTGCACAAACTGACTAACGATTGAAATGTCACTCTGAAGAGAAGAGGCATGACTAAGAGAAAGTCTTCAACTGTGGCTCCCTGCACCTTACAAAAAGCTTCTGGTGTGGAAAGAGTCCTTATAAGGAAAGCCAGAAATTGCTGAATATTGCTTCAGAGTTGGTTAAGGATGAACCCAGAAGCTGTACCTAGGGCAGCCAACATAAGTGCTGCTAGCAGAAAGTGGGGCCTACTTAAGGTCCCTGTGCTCAGGAGACTCTCAGGGTAATGTTCAGCTGACCCTGAGCCAACCAACCCTGATCCAAATAGTGGACGTCTGCCTCAGTCTCTGGAAGGCCCTGTTGTTGCCGGAGAAGTTGTTTAAGTCACAAAGTTTCCTCTGCATACTCATCATAGGAGCCCACCAGAGACACCCTTTCAGAGGAAAGCTCTGCTCTCCCCATTGGCACTGACCGTTATACATTAGGACATGATAGCCTAGCACGTATTGGAGAGATGAGACATGGGGAAGAAAAGTGAACCAATGTCCCTGGAGTGGGAGGCCTGGGTGCCAGGGAAGGGAGGGGCACCCCCTGGATGGTGGTACGGTCTAACCATACATCACTTACTTGAACAACATGGACAGATATTTTTAAAAGATTTATTTATTTATTTGAGAGGGGGAGGGGCAGAGAGAGAGGGAGAGAGAGTTTTAAGCAGGCTCCCAGCTCAGTGAGGAGTCAGATGTGGGGCTCTATCTCACAACTCTGAGATCATGACCTGAGCTGAAACCAAGAGTCAGATGCTTTAACCAACTGGGTCCCCCAGGTGCTTCAAGATGGATAGATTATTGGACAGTGTGGGTGTCAGACCCTGGTGCCCTTTCCTGTCATAGGATCAGGTTGATTTATGTAGAAATCCACCCCTAGAGAAATAGATCTTCTTTTTTCCTGTGGAAATAGAAGTTGTGTCACTTTTTTTTTTTTTGATGGGTTACACTTATCTGGCTACCATTATGTCCTACTTTTATTAGTCATAAGACTGTTAATTTGATTGTTAAGAAAACAGGACAAACATTACATCAGCTATTTTTAAAATTGGTTATTTTGGTCATGAAGACATAGCTGGGAACTTTGGTCTGTTTTGTAGTCTTTGGAGAATTATTTCAGGAGACAGTCTTTCATAATATTTTATGTTCTGGATAAATATAACAATCTTGTTTTCTAAACAGTTGGCTGCCTTGCCAGGATGTGAAGCTCTTCTTACAGAGAATGTGGTAGGTGGGATGCATCATGGCTGTCTAATGTCTAAGACATTATCCTCCCATTTAAAGTGAGTTTTCAGGAAAAACATGACATGAAAGGTAATATCTTTATTACTCAAAGAGCTCATGCAGAGTTTGAAGAACATTAAGGCCCCAACAGAGGCATGGAGACAGAACAGCTCACAAAAGAGGAAATAGGAAGATGCAAGTAACACAAGCCTAGCACTAGTTAAAAAATTAATGTCAATTCCCAATGTTTAGTCTCATATAGTGTAAATTGGTACTACTTTTTGGAAAGCAATCTGGCAAAATGCTTCCAGATTTGTAAACATAATCATGTCTAAGATCCAGAAATTCCATTTCTGGAAATCTCTCCTAAGAAAAGATCCCATGTGTGGAAAAGCCTCACTTATTTGAGTCTACCATATAAGCAAGCTGCAAGTTCAGCAACAGGGAATGATTGAAAAAATTATCTGGCTGGTAAACATGCAGCCACTGAAGAGTCAATTGGGAATAACATGGTAATGTGAAAAACAAAATGGGCAGGATTTGTTTTGTTTTGTTTTGATTACCTTTTTTAATTTAAATTCAAATTGCCAACATACAGTATAACACCCGGTGCTCATTCCACCAAGTGCCCTCCTCAGTGCCTGTCACCCAGTTACCCCATTCCCCCCTACCTCCCCTTCCATAACCCTTTGTTTCCCAGAGTTAGGAGTCTCTCATGGTTTGTCTCCCTCTCTAATTTTCCCCACTCAGTTCCCCTCCTTTCCCTTATAATCCTTTTCATTATTTCTTATATTCCACATATGAGTGAAACCAAATGATGATTGTCCTCTGATTGACTTATTTCACTCAGCTTAATACTCTCTAGTTCATCCACATTGAAGCAAATGGTGGATATTCATCTTTTTTGATGGCTGAATAGTATTCCATTATATATTTATTCCTAGGTATCTTATGCTTTTGGGTGCATTTGTAAATGGGATTGACTTCTTAATTTCTATTTCTTCAATTTCATTGTTAATGTATGGAAATGCATTTCTGGGCATTGATTTTGTATCTTGCCACATTGCTGAACTACTGTATGAGTTCTAGCAATCTTGGGGTGGAGTCTTTTGGATTTTCTATGTACAGTATCATATCATCTGCAAAGAGGGAGAGTTTGACTTCTTCTTGGCCAGTTTGAATGCCTTTTATTTCTTTTTGTTGTCTGCTGAGGCTAGGACTTCCAGCACTATGTTGAGTAACTGGTAAGAGTGGACATGCCTGTAGGGGAAAGGCTCTCAGTTTTTCCCCATTGAGAAAATGGGCAGTGTTTGAATCATTTGTATGATAAAATATATGCACCACTAGATGGGAATACTAAAAAATAGTATTCCTTTCCAGTATATGGAATTATGCACAATGGAATTAAGAATGACTTAAAAAACATTTATATCATGAAAAATTTCAAACACATATGGAGGCATAGAAGGTAATAAGCTCTCATAAACCCACTGATTTCACAGTTACTAACATTTTGTAATATTTGCTTCATATACATTTAAAAATTTCTAATAGACAATTTTTTTTAAAAAAAGCATAACAAAAACACCATTGTCACAACCACCAAAGTAAATTATTTCTTTTGTGTGTATGTGTTTTTAAAATTTTAGTGTTAGACTTCTAGAAAAGTTGGAAGAATAGTTCAAAGAATTTCTGTAGACCCTTATTCCAACGTCTCCAAATGTCAATGTTACACTTCATTTGTTCTTATTATCCTTCCCCTTCATACACACACACACACACACACACACACACACACACACACACACTTTTCCCCCTAATTCATTGACCTAAGTCTATTCAATCTGCTATGACAAAAATTCCATAGACTGGTGACTTATTTTTTTTAATTTTTATTTATTTATGATAGTCACAGAGAGAGAGAGAGAGGCAGAGACATAGGCAGAGGGAGAAGCAGGCTCCATGCACCGGGAGCCCGATGTGGGATTCGATCCCGGGTCTCCAGGATCGCGCCCTGGGCCAAAGGCAGGCGCCAAACCGCTGCGCCACCCAGGGATCCCTAGACTGGTGACTTAAACAACAATTATTTAGCACAGTTCTGGATGTTGGGAGGTCCAAGATCAAGATGCTGGCAGATTCAGTGCCTGGTGAGGATCCATTTTCTGGTTCATAGACAATTCTGTTCTTGCTATCTCCTTACATGGTGGAAGGAATAAGGGAGCAATGTTGGGTCTTTTTCATAAAGGCACTCATCCCATTTACCACACTACACTCATGAGCTGCTCACCAAAAGCCCCACCTCCTCATACCATCACTTTGGGGATGAAGCTTCAACATATGAATTTGGGGGACACATTCAGTCTATGGCACCATTTGAGAATTAATTGCAGACATGATTCTCCTTTATCCCTAACTACTACAGACTATACTTGTTAAAAACAAAGACATTGTCTTGCATAACTGGAGTCCACAGATTACAACCAGGGAATTTAAGCACAATCATGAAAAAAAAAATAAACACAATCATGGGTATGTGATCTGTGCAATGAATGCCCAGTGGTAACTTGTCTAAATTTTTCTTCTCCATTTATTAGTTGGCTTTTTGCTGTAAGGAAGATCGTTTTCTTTCTATTTATTGACATCAGCATAAAATTGTAGATTCTTACTTTATTCAGTGGGTTATTATCCATTATATTATTATTTTGATTTTTTTGAGGGGGGAAGAATTGAGGAACAGGAAGAGAGAGAATCTTAAGCAGGCTTGGCACCCAGCATGGAGTCAAATGTAGTGCTCTATCTCATGACCTGAGATCATGACCTGAGCTGAAATCAAGGGTCAGGTGCACTTAACCAACTGAGCCTCTCCAGTGTCCCTTATTTTGATGTTCTGATTGTTCCATATTTAGCCACTCATGCTAAATTCTGTGTCCTTTTGACATATCCACAGTATTTTGAGCATTTTCTAACATAAGAGTTTATTCCAGTTTGATCTTTTGCTTTTCATAATCCAGCCCTGGAATCAACTACTTTACCAAGGAGAGGTGGCTCCTTTTATTAGAGATGGTATTTAGAAACTAGGATCTGGGCGCTAGGTGTGCTCATTGTTTTTAGGGTGTCATCCTTCCAGGCTCTCAGTGGCCCAGCTAGGAAATATATGTATGTACACACACCTACATCCACACATACACCCACCATACATGCATGTCTATATATCTACATAGCTATCACACACACACACATACACTCACGCACCTGTATAGAAGATTCCACTGACACCTCTAATTTCAGTCCAACACTATAGATTTCATTTATCTCTCTCACTTTCCATATTTTAACTCTTGTCTCTGACCATAATAATCTACTTAGCTCTCATTGCCTACAATATATTTGCTTGTTGATCAATCCAGTAATTCAAAGTTTCTGTCTTTTAATTACATGGACAGTATGGGTTTTGTGTAGTTTTATTTTTCCCTCCTCTTTCTCTTCCTTCCTCTCTTCTTTCCTTCCTTTTGCAGGTTATTTTGGAAGACTTGGATTTAGTCATCACCATCATCTTGGCTACCAGTGACAATTTATTAACATTCTCTAATACACTGTTTGTGTTCAATTTCCCCCTATTTTTTGTAAAGTGTCTTTTACAGTTGACTTGTTCTGATCGGGATCTAGAAAAATTTCACACTTTTTGTTTGGTGATAAGTCTCTTAAAGCTATTTAAATAATCCTTAATAGTATCTCCCTTTCATGTCCTTTATTTGTGGGAGAACTGATCATCCATCCTGTGAATCTTCCACATTGTGGATTTGGCTGATTTTATTCTAAAGATGTCATTTAACATGTTTGTCTAGCCTCCAAATTTCCTTTAATCAGCAATTACACCTAGACACTCGCTCATGTCCAGGTTGGGTTTTTTTGGTTTCAAAAGGAACCCTTGCTAGATGATGTTGTGTTCTCCCTATTGCAACATATATCACTTAGGGAGCATTGTATCTGAAATCACTGGGTGTTGTTGATCAGTTCCCACTGATGGGTGACGTCAGCTTCTACTATTATAAAGTTCCCTGTCCACCTAATGGACTTGCAGTCATTGATGAGTATTGCCTAGGTTCCTTGTCTTGGAATGACAAAACTGTGATTTCTAAATCTATGTGAATGACACTTTATCTCCTCCCACACTTGATGTAACGTAATACTTGTAATTAAAAATAAATACATAAGAACAAAAGTTGATACCAACATCAGCAGTAAGCTGAGGCCAAATGGCATCCATGTGAAAGATTTTTAATCTAGTTTCCCAGAGAGCCTCTTTACTCTTCCTCTTGAGAGCACGCTAAAGTTTCCAAAGGCTGATGAGTTTATTTTGGGAATGTATGTGGCCAGTTAAATCCCTTCATAGAAAAGAAGGGAATTGAAATGCACATCCTCTATCACTCGATAATTCCACTTTGGTGTGAGCCTCAGTGAAATAATAGTCTTTCTTGGGGAAATGGTTGTAATAGCCTTGAAGACAAGAAATTTGGTGTGTCAGTTTAAAGGTGGAATCCAGGAGAGTTTCACAAGGGTATCCATTGCACCAATGTCTACAGTAATAACAAACCACAACAACTTAAGTGTAGTGTGAGTGGGGGAAAGGGCGAATTAAATGTAACCTGTCAAATGTGAGAACATGGCACAGCACACAAAGTCATGGATTTCAGCTACCTGAATTAATGCAACAAATCTTAAAGACCTAATGTTGATTTTTTAAAAATCAAGTACAGAAAAATCCATCTTCATGTCAGTTACCAAATAGAAACATGCCAAACAAAATTATCTTTATGGATGTATATATCTATAAAAGATTATATATATATATATATATAACCTATCTATATAAAACTGTAAAAACGAGCTGAAAGCAACATGAACTTCTACACAGAGGTGACCCCTGGGTTGGGGTATGGGTAAAGGGTCTTCATGTTAACATTGGTTAAAAAAAAAAAGGACTAATATAGTACTTGTGCAATTTTTTTTAGGACTTGCCCAATTTTTTAAACAATATTTCAATATAGAAAAAGATGGACAGGAAATATACCAAAGTAATCATTTAAACAATAATTTTAAGGGTCTGAGATATCATATGTCATTGTTCTTTTCTTTGTATTTTTCTGTATATACATTTATTTTTTTATTCCCAAAATTAAACAGAAGGGCAAGACCTTGCTCAGTAGCAGCAAAAACTTGTCTCAAGAGACATCTGCAGTAGTCTCTTGAGAAATGTGGATTCACTGCATCATGAAGGCTGTGTCCTAACTGGCAGCTCTTACCAGAGTGGGCGCCAGCCCTGGGAAGGGGGCGTCTCCTGGGGGCCTAATGGGTTCCTGCAGCCTGAGACTATCTTGAGCCCCTCTCCTGATACAACCTGTTTGCCTTTTTGTCGGTGGCAAAGCCTTAGATCCTCCCGATTCCTTTTACTTCTACCCCCTTCCCCAGAGGCAGACATGCCTGTGTGCTGTGATGTCATCTCTCCTCATGGTTGGTCCCCACCCCTACTCTGGCTCTCCCTCTAATCCATGGTGTATAGGATTCCAGATGGCCTTCCTAAATGTTACTGCATATCTGTCATCCCTAGGTATAAAAATCCCCTGTGGTGACTTACTGAGGGTGGGACAAAATCAAAATAGCTTAGCCAAATATTTGCCATTCTTTCTGGAAACTGAGCCCAATTCTCTTGCCTTTGCCCCCTCCCTATCCCTTCCTTCCTTGTCTTGCTCCCCATTCATCTCCCAACAAGAAACTTTTGCTGGGGCCAAATAGTCTACACAGTGTTTCTCAAAGCTACTTCCCCTCTTTGAGTCTTTGTTGGGGGCGACCATGGCCTGGAATGCCTTCCCCGCTCTCTGGACTCCAGTCAGCTTCTCTGTAAGCACCCCCTCATGCTTGGTAATCTGTCTCTCCTCTGAATTCCTGCATCATGTATTATCCAGGCCCCATGCATTTATTCCATATCTACTATAAAATAATAATAAAGTAGTAGCTACTGCTGATTGAGTACCTCAGTGGCAGGTGCAGAAGGAGTTATTAACCAAAGCCATTAGTTTGATGGAGGGCCAGGGAGATGAGAAGCAAGAAGAGGGTTGGCAGTTTCCCAGGCATCAAGCGATGGCTAAAGATGGGCTTCCGTGGCCCGTGGAATTCCTTGGGCCCCAAAGAGCCACACAGAAGAGAGTTGACTTGAGACCACAGGGGAAGCCAAGGGGGGAATTGAGGAAGAAGTCCCTTTCTGATGTCTGGAAGGGGGCAGTTTGGGATATGGCCAGTGGCTGTCAAATGGTTCTCTTAACATCCACGTCCACGCTGACCCACAGAGGGTCCAGGACTCCGCCAACAGGGAGAAAGGGACGGATGCCAGCATCACCCCAACTCTCTTTCCACTTTCCTCTTCACAGGGCAGGTCCTGAAAAGCAAAGCACCCTGTAACCTGGCTGCCCTCTCCTGCCCCTAGCTCAGAGTCTGTCCCTGTAGCTTCCTGTACCGCAGGGGCACTGCTTCTCAGGATACTGTTCAAAGCTCCTATAGATGAGGCTCCCACCTGTGCAGCTTGCAACATTCTCTTTCTACATCATCTACAGCCCCCCTTCTGCCTGTAGTATCACAGAGTGATCTCCAGTCCTTTCCTCAGAGTGCTAGCCATGTTTCTTGTCTCAGACTTCTGGACTCTCAACAATGAGGTAGGGCAGGGGCTGGGGACAGGTCTTATGCTCACAGTCTGAAATAGCTCTTATTTAGGGCTTTATTTGTCCACATGTCCGTGTCATTTAAGGCAGGGCTCTGAGTTCTCACCACCAAACATCCTCCCAGAAAAAAGCAACAGCATGATTTCCTACATAAAGCCAGAGGATATTTTCCCTGTGTATGTCCAGGGGGCCAAAATCAGAGACACCCAAGGAAGTGGCAGGAGCCTGTCTTGGAGGCCAGAGGCCACCTGAAGATCAGGCTCCCAGCCCCAGTGTGGCTGGGTCTCCTTCCAGTGGCCCAGCCTCCTGCCAGCAGCCAATGGCATCAGGCACTTACTGAGAAGCCTTGGAAAGCAAGTGCATTTAAGGGAGCATCAGGAACACCATCACCTTCCGGAATGGACGATGTGGAGTTTGCACATGGGTGGTTTTATTTTTACCCCACATTTCTAGAGAAAGCCTAATGGCTTCTAGTGCTCCTCTCAGATCGTGAAATTTAAAAGGGGGAAAAAGAGAGCACATAATTATGATCCCACAGCAGGGCAATTGGCTTGCCTCTGACTATTAGGTCCCATTAAAGATGTAATATCTGCGGTGTCTCAGGAGAAATTCCTACTTATTTATGCTTAGTATTAGGGCAAATATTAGTTAGCATCAAAACAGGATGCAGTTAAGTCTAATCTGATGTCACCAACAGAGCTTTGCCTTATAAACAAAATAAGTGGCAATTACTTTCAAGCTGAACTAATAATTTTTTCAAGTGATTCCATTTTGTGTTCATCAGAAATGTCCACCAAAGGAAGGTGTGTTTCAGGGAAATGTGCAGGATATGCTTTTTAATCACACTTTATTTAAATGTACAAATGAAGGCCGTGGGGCTGGCTGCTTCTCTCTCTTTGCTAGGTTTTCCTCTGGGACAGTAATTAGGAAATACGACCCAATATAGGAAATGAGCATTGCTGCTTTTATGGGGATTTTAAACCAAATGGCTTTGCTCCCATAACTGAAGGAGCTGTTCCCTTAGAAGCCCTGCGGGCCACTCCATACTACCTGGTACTTCATTCCTTTTGGAAAATGACTCCTTGGCCTCCTGGAAAGGCATTTCCTGAGAGAAAGGTGGGAAGGCCCAGCAGAGGGCCTGGGGCGGGACCTCTGGGTCAGGAGCAGGTGCCAGAGATTGGCCTGGCTGCAGATGACCAGGCTGGCCCTCCAAGGCAGCAGTCTGGGCAAATCTTCTCCCTTCCTTTCCACATTGTAGTTTTCCCTGACAGCCAGTGGCTGCACACCCTACTTCTTTACCTCAGACTTTAGCAGCTGGGTTTCTAGCACTTTCTCCCAGGGCAGAGGGTCCTTAACTGAGGCTTGTTTGCCGAAAACTTTCTCAGGTTCTTAATGCTGCCTCTACCCAGGACTTCCCCTGTGCCTTGTTGAATGTACCCTAGTAGACTGAGCACCTGCACACGGCATGCAGAGATGCCCACATGACAGGTGGGGCGGTGTGTGTGCTGCAGGACAGCTCCCAGTCCCGGGGCCAGAGCTCTAGTCACTCTTGACAGATGGGGCCGTAAGTCCCTCTATTCTGGGAGGCACGGCTGCTCAGTCTCTATGGTCCCCTCCATGGGCATTTTCTCTGGAGTGCAGAGATGGCCCAAAGCCTCTACTGGGGCCACAGGGGCCCCTGTGGAGAGCTACATGTGGACCCGAGCCATCCCCCATGGGACCCTGATTCTGCCTCCACACCTTTGCCTGGCACTGGCCCGGGTTGGCCAGGGCACTTGACAGCCTCAGATCCAATTCCCCTCCCCGGGTCCCATTCTGTCTCATGTATCCCCCATTCTGTTACACCAATACTGCGCATCTGCTGTGAGGGTCCTGCTGAAGTCCAGTGGCAGACTCAGAGAGGAAGCCCCAATTCCGCCTACAGAGACCCACAATGCTAGTTGAGAGAATTGGTAAAAGGTAATTTCCTAAGACCACCAGGCCAAATGAGGGAAGTGCCATATGGTAGGTAGAAGGGTCCTAGGGAGGCCTTGTATCCATTTGGGAAGCTCAGGAAGACCTTGAGGAAAGGGCAGAATTGAGACCTCACAGGCCAGATGCAGTTCCCCCATGAGGAGTTGGCTTCCCGGGGTGAGGCTCCAAGTGGCCCCAGGGAGTGGGAAGTGGGGAGCACTTGGTTGAATTAGGTAGGCTTCTTTCATTTAAACAGCAGAACCTCAATCTGGTTGTGGGAGCTAGTGGCAGATTAGCATATCAGCCATTGTGGGCAAATGGTTGGGGTCCCACAACACAGGTGTTTTGGGGGAGTGGAGGGCTAGGTCATGAGGCTGCCCTCAGGTCTGACCCTTTGGGGACCTGCTGGAAACGCCTCTGCACCGTCGGGGGAACAGTCATGACCACATTAGCATGTCAAGTCTCTCCTCCATCCAGACCCACATGGCTCTTCACTGTACACAGGAAAGGTCCAACTGCCTTTCCTTGGTGTATCCCAGAAGTCTATCCCTGACCCACGCTTTTTGCCTTCCCTTGCTATTACCCTTTAGAATTTATTTCCTTTGACTAGAGCAGACCCTTCTTGGGAGCTGAGGTAGGCATGATTGCCAAACCTACTACAACTCCTCCTTCTCTAGGAACACAGAGCTGATACCCCAGGGCAAGCTTACCTCTGTGGCCCATGAGTAGGCACCTGACCAAGTATGCCTAATCATATTTTTTTCTAGAAACTCAGAGAAGGGAGGAGGCTGGTGCTTCATCCATAGCCAGGCTCCAGAGGGAAGGTCAACGAGATTCTGTTGAGGTCATGGATACTGCTATCGCCCAGGTTCTTGCCTTCTGAGTCCAAGTTGTTCACATCTTTCTCAGATTCCTTGATTTACATACATATATATATATTTTACCCCCTGTGTTGAAAATAAGCATTTTAATGTTGATCACGTCACCCTAAACACTCTGCAAGGTGTCTTCTAAGAATAAGAGTCTAGACAATCTCACATGATGAAAAAGGACTGAGATTGTTGTAAAGGCCTGGACTCAGGAGCTGACTCATTGCTTCCCCGGGCCAGTTGCTGAGCCTCTGCTCACTGACCTCATATGAAGTGGGCTCCATATGTCTCCCTTAACCCACAGAGTGTCATGAAACCCTACTATCCTTACCCTAACCTTACGGTATGGAGCTGCTAGCTGCCAGGTCGAAGCCCACAAACTTTCTTCTGCAGACCAGGGGTGGGAGGCAGAATGTCACCAAGAAGGTGGCATCCTACACTATCAGAGAAAGAGAGTGACCTTGTTAGGTTAAAGAATATACCCAGAAAAAAAAAATCTTGTAAGTAGTCTGCACATGGTCATGCATGCTTGGAAATATTTTGCATGCCACATTCAGTTAGTGGAAAGAGAATGTAATGAAACAGCAGAAATCCATGGGTTTCCACAAACACATCATAGTCAGCAGGAAGAACGTGTCTTGGTCAGCAAGATAGCAGGAGATTCAGTGCTGATAAAGAGGAAGGGACTCTATGGATCTGACGCCCTCCTAGCCTCGATGGAGGAGGAAGGCCTGGACGCTGAGTTGGCGAGAAGTTGGGTGGAGACAGATGGGCTCTCTCAGGTGTACGCCGCATTTGCTGCATGGAAGGGTACTGGCGTGGGAGGGTGGTATCCTCCTTTTTCCTCGTGGTGCCTTGGAGCTGCTTTCCTTACTGACTGTGGGGGTGGCCTGCTGCCTCTACTCCTCCTCGCCGATCCTTTCCCAAAAGAGCAGGACACTGAAGGAGGGCCCTGGTTATCCAATTGTGTCACTCTCTTTTCCCTTTGCCTTGACATGTTTGAAGGTCACAGCATTTACTTGAGAACTATTTTAAGAGCCATGTAGTGTTATCAGAAAGCAACAATAACATAGTGGGCTGCCTGGAATTTGTCTCCATGTCTGTCTGGGAGCCAACTTAGGAAACATTTCAATTGTAGCCAATTTGTCGTAAGGGGCAGGAAAGGGGACAAGTAAGCAGGCTACAGCTTTTAGGTTTAGTGTTCAAAGCTCTTTGACTAAAGGAATAGAAGCACTATGTTTTCAAAGTAATATTTCATTGGTCATTTAATCTTAAGACTGCAAGGCTTTCTTTTAAAAATCACCTAATTATAATGAGGATCAGAGAGGGACATTGATCTGCCTGGAGCCACTCAGCAGGCAGTGAGGATTTGGATTCCAGTCGGGCATCCTGTGACCCCAGTCCATCACCCAGCTCTTAGTTCATGGGTCTGGCGTTTGTCATGTATTTCCAGGAGAGAAGTGATAGGGCTTCAGGAGCAGACATTATATCAGAGTGGCTGGAAGGTCTGGAGGTGTGATTTGGCCACCTACTCCATTTTGCAAATGAGAAGGCACACAACATGTCAAGGAGTCAGTGCACTTGGGCAGCCTGGGTGGCTCAGTGGTTTAGCGCCGCCGTCAGCCCAGGTTGTGATCCTGGAGAACTGGGATCGAGTCCCATCTCTAGCTCCCTGCATGGAGCCTGCTTCTCCTTCTGCCTGTGTCTCTGCCTCTCTCTCTCATGCTCTGGGTCTCTCATGAATAAATAAATAATTAATTTTTTTAAAAAGGAGTCCTTGCACTGATGACAAGGACACTCTTCTCATGAGAAAGGAGAAAGAGCACCCTAGGTATGGGGGGCAGGCACCAGGTGGGGGAGATGATGAAGGCCTGCCCATCCACTCCAGACTGCCCTGAGTTGGCCTCTCTCATCTCCCCCACCTCTCCAGCTCTGCAGTCCCCTGGGGGCCCTGAGTGAACCCTCCTCCCTGACCTTGACCATGTTGGTCCGACCCTCAGGTTCCACCCTCACTGGCTGTCTGATGCTCACTCTCAGCCCCCTGGGCCAGGATATTATGTGAGAGCAGACAGACATTCCTGTGCTGGGGGAAGGGCATGGAGTATTGGCTCCAGAAGGGATTTTGTATCACTATGCAGGTGTCACAGAAAGAAGTCACCTGCACCAAATGACAGGAGGCCCCATGCTGGCTCCATTAGGGAGGCAGACCCAAGTCAGAATGATGACTCTCTGTCTCAGGGGAGGGCTGAGAAATGATGACCTAATGCTTCACCCAAAATAAGGTGCTTTGTGGTAGCTATGGGATGGGAAACCCTGAACCATCAAGTTCTGATCCTGGTTTTCCACTGGATCTCCCTGTAGCCACTCTGATGGGGGTGGGTGAACGGGTGAGAGCTGCAGCCCATCCTCGGGCTACCTGAACCACCCCCTCACCAACAGTGGCTGGAGTATGTCCAGTGCACCAGTACCTCTGCCCATCTTATACCCTCTCTTACACCTAGGGAACAAAGCTTGTTGTTTTTCAGGTCTCAGAGTTGTATTTATGCATGTGGGTGTGTGTGTGTGCAGGAAGGAGGCATGACTCTGAGTGAGGCATATGGCATCACATTGCCCTGGGTTCAAATCCTGGCCCAACTGTGTACCACTGTTTGACTTGGGTGATCAGCAAATCTGGAGCCTTGGCTCTCCAGTGTGCAAGTGGTATAATTAGAGTACATACTGACTGTAGCATCCTATCACGGGGACTGAGCAGGATGATGAGTGTGAAGCCTATGGCACTGTCTGCCATGGAGTGCAGAGCTCAGGGACTGCAACAATCTCCATTACAGGCTTCAGACACTCATAGGCAGTCACAAGGAAAGGGGCAAAGAGGCTTTAGAATCCAGAAGACCTGAGATTGTGCCCAGCTTTGCCAACACACATTAGCCATGTGTCCCTGGGTAAGTCATCTTCCCTCTCAGCCTCAACTTTCCAACATAAACTAGCGTTTAATAGTTGCCTAATTAGTACCTTACCTACTGCAGGCATTCTTCTACTTTGGAGAAATTTGGAGAGTTGATGATAATGATTTGAATACATAGTTTAAAACACCACCTTTATCTTAAATTTTGTGAAACTTGATGTGATGTTAATACTAGGTAAGGCTTGGTTGACTAAAATCCAAATGATAAAGTAAGCACATTTGCCTCATGCGTTTGGAGGAACTCATTCAAGCTCATCAATGATGATTTTTTTTAAATATTTTATTTATTTATTCTTGAGAGACAGAGAGAGAGAGAGAGAGAAATGCAGAAACAGGCAGAGGGAGAAGTAGGCTCCATGCAGGGAGCCCGACATGGGACTCGATCCTGGGTCTCCAGGATCATGCCCTGGGCTGAAGCTCACGCTAAACCTCTGAGCCATCTGGATTGCCCTCAATGAAGCTTTTTAAACTCAGTTCATCAAGAGTATGTTGAGATTTATTTGGTTTTGTTTTCTGATATGATAAAATAGAAATTTAAGATTTGACCACTGTAGAAAAAGAGGTATCTTGAAAGAGAGCTGGCATAATGTTGTGATAATCATTTTGCAATATATATGTGTGTCAACTCATGCTCTGCGCTTTACATTTATGCAGTGTTATATGTCAGTTATCTCTCAATAAAGCTGGAAAAAAACCAAGTTTGAATTTTATACTAAGTGGACACCATTAAAGGATTTAATGTGGGAAACAACATGAGATGTTTTATGTTTGTGATGTGTTTATGTATCAACGTGGTTGCTGGCTGGAGAAGAGCAGGAGCCAGACGACCAATTAAAGGTATTGAAACAGTCCCGACAAGAGGTGGTGGTGACTCAGACCAGTTTGTTACAATGGAGGAGAGATGGCTCCAGGATGTGTTAGGATGCTTGGACATAGTGTGTTAAGGAGAAGGAATCAATGTGTACACCTCCCACATGGATGAGTGAAGGGGTAGAGAAGTCTTGGGGATGGATGAGTCTCAGAGGCAGTCTGCTGGGAAAAGTGTGCCAAGAGTTCTATTTCTACCTTGCTCAATTTCAGATACCAGCTGGAAATGCAAGTAGAGAGGTCAGGAAGGCAGTTGGATAGGGGAGTCTGCTGGTTGGGAGGGGAACTTCTTCGGAGGGTGAATATAAGAACAACTATATAAGAAAGACTAAGAAGGTCTTAGGGTGAAAATATCCATGGATTGGGTATGATGGAGAGGGAAGCCAATGAGGCTGAGAAGGAGTGCTAATGAGGAGAGCAGGAAAGCAAGGAGAGTGTGGCATACAGAGCCGAGATAGGCACATGTACCAAGGAAGAAGTGTGAGAAGTGTGGCCTGCTGTGTTGTTCAGGATCAATAAGAAGAGGGAGATGCCATCTTGGGATTTGGTCTTTGGTAACCTTGACAAGAGTAATTTCAATAAAGCAACAAATAGGGATGCACACCTGGAGTTGAAGAGTCCAGGGAAGGTGAAGAGGAGTAGAGAGCCAGTGTAGATGGTCTTTTTTTTTTTTTTGAGAGGTTTTGCTAATAAGGAGAGTGGAGAAATAAGACAGTAGCTGGAGAATGGGAGGAAAGTCAAGGGAATTTTTCGTTGGTTTTAAACAAAGCATTTGTATGCTGTTGGATGATCCATTGGTGAGGGAGAGACTGATGCTGTGGGTGAGAAAAGGGGTGGCCGAAGAAATAAAACTCTTCAGAAGGAGAGATGGGAGGAGAGTGAGAACATTAGGAGGGGACTGACTCTTCCCATTAGCCAGAATGCTTCTTTACTTCTCAGGGGAACTATACTCGTCATCTTTTTTTTCTGTCCCATGACTATGAGGTAAGGGTTTGCCTTGAACCCCAGTGGGGCTTGTCAGATTGACACTATACATCTTTGCTCTAGCTTGGACTCTAGGTCCAAAGGCTACCTATGAGTATAAGCTAAAAATCTTTGAAAGGAGATGATATGCAGTCTTCTGCTTCTCTAGTTCCTTCCCCAAGACTATTCAAAGACCCTCCAAACAGAGGTAAGGAAGAGTATTTCAATTTCTCAATCGGTCCTTGGTGGGACATGGGAATTAAGCAGAGACACGGACGGATTATGGTGGGTCTATACAGAGTCTGGTGGCTGAGATGAAAGAATGCACACTGAATAACGTAGCTGGGACAATCTCCACCAGCTGGAGATATGGCGACAGACCAGGAGTCTGCCATCTCCAGGGAGCTGCATGGGCATTGACTCAATGCTCATAGACCACACAAGCTGTCACTAAAGAGACCATCACTCACTGGTTATGCCACAGACCAAGTGCGAAGTGTTCTATTGAAAGCAAGAGGCCACCTCAGACCTAATAGAGATTGACACCAAGCACAGGGCACCTTCCTCCTTTCTTCTCCACTGCCCTTGTAAAACCCTAAAGTTCAGTGTCAACTCTTTTTTTTTTTTTTTTAAGATTTTATTTATTTGGGAGAGAGAGAGAGAGAGAGAGAGAGAAAGAGAGAACAAGTGAGGAGAGTGGCAGAGGGAGAGGTTAGAAACAGGCTCCACACTGAACAGGGAACCCAATGTGAGAATTAATCCCAGGACCCTGAGATTATGATCTGAGCCAAAAGCAGACACTTAACTGACTGAGCCACTCAGGTGCCCCCAGCATCAACATTTAAAGCAACAAGAAATCATGAGAAAAGGGGAAATCCTGAAAAGGGAAAAATGCTAATGTAATTCTATTTTAAACTTTAAGTGATAAGAGATTACGTGTGTTCTGAGTTTATAGGAAGGCAAATAGATTAAGTGTCTGTAAAAGGTAGAATTGGTATAAGGAGCCAAAAATTAAACTGAGTTGTAGAAAGTGCAAGCTTCATTTTTGCATATCTTTTTTCATCCCCATCCCCAGCTATACTGCTCACCCTTGTCCCTTGTGCTGTCTGCCCCAAGAGGCGGTCTGTAGAGACTATATGGATGGTCTCCAGTTGCATTTGGCCAGTGTGAGGCACTGCGAGATCAGAGGGAAGGGAGTGAAGCTGGATGGTTTACTGCTCCAGATCCCTCCTTGCACTTACCCTGGTTTTTGTGTCTTGACTGAGGGTCATGTCTCCTCTCTCAAAGTGATCCTCTCTACAGGACTGTCTACCTCTAGATTCTTGTAACTACTCTGTTATCTCCTCCTTTATAGCTTAAGGTTGGTAACAGCCTTGAAATACTGGTGCTACATTCTATTTTAGCCAAATGAGTAATTTTTTTAATCTTATATTCAATCTTCTCCTTCTTTTTACTGATTTTATTTTCTGCTTGTTTTGTTAGTTACTTTGGGAGATGTTTTAAGATCTCTCACTCTGATTGTGAATTTGCCTGTTTTCCACTCGAGTTCTGTCAATTCTCCTTGTGTATATTTTGAGGCTATGTGGTTAGATGTAAAATTTTTAGGATTATTATATCTTCCTGATGAAATTTTTCTTATGAAATGTTCCTCTTTATTTCTAATACTGCTTCTGCCCTTAAGATCTGATGTTAATACAACGACCTTGATGTTCTTTGATTGGTGCTTGCATGACATATCCTTCTCTATCCTTCTACTCTCAACTGCTGTGTGTCATATGAAGTGTATATTTTATAAGCACTGACACCTTCTCCAATCTGATGATATGTGTCTTTTAGTTGAAATATTGCTTATGTTTACACTTCTTGCATTTACCAATGTATTTAGGTTTACAATTATCCTTTTGCCACTGCTTTCTACTTGTTTTGTCTGTTCCATGTTCCTTTGTTCTCTCCTTTCTTGTCTTCTTTTGGATTAAGTATTTTAAAAAATATTTTACTATTATCCCTTATTAGGTGGCTTATTACATGTCGTTTTACTTATCTTGATGGTTACCCTAGAACTTGGAACATCACTGATTTATTAATGTTTTTATTAATGTCACAAATTTATTAATGTCTACTATAGAGTGATATCTTTACCACTTCTCAGATCATGGAAGGATGTTACTCTTTAATTCCATCTCCCCCTCTTGCCTTATGTGTTTGTTGTCATGCATTTCAATTCTATACCTATTCAAATCCCCCAGGGATTATTGCTTTACATAGTCAAGCGTCATTTATGTTTACTTACATTTTTCTTCTTTCTCTTGCTCATTGTTCCTTTTTACATCTCTGCTTCTATTTGGAATCACTTTCCTCTGTCAAAAGGAAACCTATCAATAATTCCTTTAGTGGTTAGTCTGCTCGTGATAAATTCCCCATTTTTGTTTGCCTAAAAATATCTTTATTTTGCTTTTATTTTATTTTTTTAAAGATTTTATTTATGTATTCATGAGAGACACACAGAGAGAGAGAGAGAGAGGCAGAGACACAGGCAGAGGGAGAAGCAGGCTCCATGCAGGAAGCCGGATGTGGGACTCGATCCTGGGACTCTGGGATCACGTCCTGAGCTGAAGGCAGATGCTCAACTGCTGAGCCACCAGGCGTCCCAATTTGCTTTTATTTTTGAGGGATATTTTTACTGGATGTAGAATTCTAGTTCTGCAGTTGTTTTTCCTTCAGAACTTTGAAGATTTTATTCCATCATCCTCTGGTTTCCATCATTTCTGTTGAGAAGTCAATACTTGGTCTTATTATTGTACCCCTGAAAGAAATATGTCTTTTTCTCTGGCTTCTTTAAAAATTTCTATTTGTCTTTGATTTACTACAGTTTTACTTTGATGTGCAAGGGTGAGGGTTTCTTGGTATTTATCCTGCTCAAATTAACCCCCTTTTGAGTCTATCCTTATTGTTCCACCTTAGAAGTTGGGAAATTGATCCAGAACAAGAGTGAAGGATAGTTGTTGGCAACACGTCTTGTGGTATTTGCCAACCCTTCACTGACAGCATCACCCCCTTCTCCACCTTGCCCTCCTCCCTCACCACCCCCACCCCATGAGCTTCAATCTTGCTCCCGGGGTTTTAGTAGAGAATGGAAACAGTTTATTAGATTGTGAATAGTTTGATCTGAGAAATAATCTTGCAGATCATCATCATGTTCAGGCCGGTATGATGATTTTGGATATGACACCTCCAGGCATTTATTGATACCCACTTTTTAGAGATAGTCTAGAATAGCAATTAAGATCCACCTTCTAGACCTGACGGCCTGACTTTACATCCCAGCTCTGCCCCTCTTCCTCACACTAGCTGTGTGACCATAGGAGAGTAACTTCTCTGTTCCTCAGTTTTTCATCTGTAAAACAGAGGGTACTAACAGTGCCAGCTCACAATGGTACTACTTCATGGCAGTTTTTTTAAATCTTCCATTGAAGAAGCAAATTAATACCAAAAACAATCAGAACAGTGTCTGGGACAAAAGCTCTCTGCAGTTGTTACCTACCGTGTTTATTACGTGTGAGAGCTGCTCCATGTCTTCCGGGCATGCGCTGCTATATGAATGTAGGGGCTGTAAATACATATAATGACAGACAGCACCACCACACAGGAAGCCTACAGTGGCAAAGGTTAGAACTGGAGCATCCCTGGGGTCCCTGTGACCTGCATTTGGCAAAATAGTCTGCAGCCTCCAGGCCCCATATGGGTGTAGTATGTGTGGAAGTCCAGGCTCCTAAACTAGCTTGTCAAACATATTGATGACATGCTTCCAAGGAAATGGAGTTCTGCTTTGTCCAAATGAGATCATGGGACCAGAGGTGTGAGCTATTTACTGTCTCAGTACTAATAGAGTTTAGTATAGCCATTTGGCTTCATTTCTATATCCAGCAGACACTACAGCTCTCATTTTCCTCTCCAGCAATTAATAGAAGAAACATCTTGAGCTATTTTGGGGAATGTGAAGAGCCGCTCAAAGTGGCCAAATTGTTAGCAGCCATGCTTGGAAACACAACATAGAAATAATGCTTCATTCCAGGACACCCACCCTTCCTGAAACACCAGGAAACAGATGTTATCCTCAGGCTAACCCTTTTGCTGACTTTATTAATAATGTTTCTCCTTTGGAGAATCATGATGTGAAAAGCACTGGTTTTGGAGCCAGACATGCCTAGATTTGGATTCTGGTTCCCCTTTGGGTTAACAGTGACCAATCTCCTAGTCCTCCCACTACACCCCTGAAGTCTTCACTTTGTACCTCCCAACACTTTTGGAAAGTCTTCAATGGGGCCATGTGGGGGAAAAAAAGCTAGTTCCTCAATTCCATCTGCCAAGAAATCTTCACGTGGTTCCTGATTCTTTCTTTAAGCTCACAATGTTTCAGGAGAGAAAATGAACAGAAAGTAGGGTCAGGTCTATGCATAGTGAGGAGAGAAAGAGAGAGGGACACCTTGCAACAAGGATCCTGAAAAACAGCTAGGATGGTGAAGGGCAAACCTGAGAGCTATTTTGCGTTGGATATTTCAGATACCTCAAAGCTTCTGGGTGTGACATCTAGAGAGTGAAATTGTGGGAAACAGGCCACCAATCATAAGGAGGTCATGGGAAAGATTCGTTTAACCTCATCATCTTTCACCCATGACAGCTCATCTAGTATTCTAGACTTGACCCTAGATAATGTTAGCTCTTCCTCCAAATCAAATTCACTTCTGGAATTTACTTCCTTTGAAGGGAAGCAGGGGAAGTCACCCAGATATGGGATTGATAAGATATGGGGCCAAGAGAAGGGAGATCTGAGCCAGGCCACCTGCCAACACTCTAACATGGATGGGTCCTTTCACACATCCAGGCCTCACCTGTTCCAGGTGGGTGAACTTAGATATTCTTCAAGGTACTTCCTGCCTGATTGATCTGTGCCTCCTCATCTTGGAGGGTTTTCATGAATATTAGTTGCCTGGGAGGTTACACAGCCTATGGGCAGTGTGGTACAAAGAAGACAGTCAAGGTGTGGTGACATGGTGGAAACCAAATCCTATCAAGAAATACTTTTGAAGGTGAAGATCAGAGCACATATGAATAATCAAGAGCTTTTCCCTAACCCCACCCAGTCTTGGGACCTTGTCACCTCTAACCTAAAGTAGCGGGATCTTCATATGAGGTTTTCTTCGAGAGCCACCCTCAGATTCCTGTGTTGTTCTAACTAGCACTCACAGAAACCAGTCCACAGAAGGCTGGCTCCCTTTTTTTTTTTTTTTTTTTTTTTATTGGTGTTCAATTTACTAACATACAGAATAACACCCAGTGCCCGTCACCCATTCACTCCCACCCCCCGCCCTCCTCCCCTTCTACCACCCCTAGTTCGTTTCCCAGAGTTAGCAGTCTTTACGTTCTGTCTCCCTTTCTGATATTTCCCACACATTTCTTCTCCCTTCCCTTATTTTCCCTTTCACTATTATTTATATTCCCCAAATGAATGAGAACATATAATGTTTGTCCTTCTCCGACTGACTTACTTCACTCAGCATAATACCCTCCAGTTCCATCCACGTTGAAGCAAATGGTGGGTATTTGTCATTTCTAATAGCCGAGTAATATTCCATTGTATACATAAACCACATCTTCTTTATCCATTCATCTTTCGTTGGACACCGAGGCTCCTTCCAAAGTTTGGCTATCGTGGCCATTGCTGCTAGAAACATCGGGGTGCAGGTGTCCCGGCGTTTCATTGCATTTGTATCTTTGGGGTAAATCCCCAACAGTGCAATTGCTGGGTCGTAGGGCAGGTATATTTTTAACTGTTTGAGGAACCTCCACACAGTTTTCCAGAGTGGCTGCATCAGTTCACATTCCCACCAACAGTGTAAGAGGGTTCCCTTTTCTCCGCATCCTCTCCAACATTTGTTGTTTCCTGCCTTGTTAATTTTCCCCATTCTCACTGGTGTGAGGTGGTATCTCATTGTAGTTTTGATTTGTATTTCCCTGATGGCAAGTGATGCAGAGCATTTTCTCATATGCATGTTGGCCATGTCTATGTCTTCCTCTGTGAGATTTCTGTTCATGTCTTTTGCCCATTTCATGATTGGATTGTTTGTTTCTTTGGTGTTGAGTTTGATAGGTTCTTTATAGATCTTGGAAACTAGTCCTTTATCTGATATGTCATTTGCAAATATCTTCTCCCATTCTGTAGGTTGTCTTTGAGTTTTGTTGACTGTATCCTTTGCTGTGCAAAAGCTTCTTATCTTGATGAAGTCCCAATAGTTCATTTTTGCTTTTGTTTCTTTTGCCTTCGTGGATGTATCTTGCAAGAAGTTACTATGGCCGAGTTCAAAAAGGGTGTTGCCTGTGTTCTTCTCTAGGATTTTGATGGAATCTTGTCTCACATTTAGATCTTTCATCCATTTTGAGTTTATCTTTGTGTATGGTGAAAGAGAGTGGTCTAGTTTCATTCTTCTGCATGTGGATGTCCAATTTTCCCAGCACCATTTATTGAAGAGACTGTCTTTCTTCCAATGGATAGTCTTTCCTCCTTTATCGAATATTAGTTGCCCATAAAGTTCAGGGTCCACTTCTGGATTCTCTATTCTGTTCCACTGATCTATGTGTCTGTTTTTGTGCCAGTACCACACTGTCTTGATGACCACAGCTTTGTAGTACAACCTGAAATCTGGCATTGTGATGCCCCCAGATATGGTTTTCTTTTTTAAAATTCCCCTGGCTATTCGGGGTCTTTTCTGATTCCACACCAATCTTAAAATAATTTGTTCTAACTCTCTGAAGAAAGTCCATGGTATTTTGATAGGGATTGCATTAAACGTGTATATTGCCCTGGGTAACATTGACATTTTCACAATATTAATTCTGCCAATCCATGAGCATGGAATATTTTTCCATCTCTTTGTGTCTTCCTCAATTTCTTTCAGAAGTGTTCTATAGTTTTGAGGGTATAGATCCTTTACATCTTTGGTGAGGTTTATTCCTAGGTATCTTATGCTTTTGGGTGCAATTGTAAATGGGATTGACTCCTTAATTTCTCTTTCTTCACTCTCATTGTTAGTGTATAGAAATGCCACTGACTTCTGGGCATTGATTTTGTATCCTGAGAAGGCTGGCTCCTAACTGCTGACTCTGACAGATGCAATTGCTTTTGATGTCACTCTTTCTGGACAGTGGCTCTTCAAAAAATCAGAGCTACAGAGATGTTAGTCCAGATAAAACAACATAGTGGATACCATGATGATTCCTTTTATGAACTGCCTTTGAAAATGCTAAATATCTTTCCAGTTGTGCTCCCCAAATAATTTGCTCCCTGGAACCCTTTGCCACACTAAAGGTCATAGATTATTTGCTCTTCAGTCTAAATCCTATCATGGGCTTTTGGCTAAAAGCAATAATACCTGCCCCATGCTGCAAGGGAAATGTATAGATAATTTTTTTTTCTTTTGCATAATTCTGTATAATCGAACAAAATCATTCTAAGCAGACACTTGTATTATGTCCATTCTGGAGTGGTTACCAGTTTCCTTTTCCTAATTGGGAAAACTGATTCTCAGGAAGGGTGTGAGACTATGCCTGATACCTCCCTTGGTACAGGGACTTGAGCTCAGGGCTCTAGTTGTCTTGCTCAGACAACCTGCCTAGTCTGAGATGATTGACTTGAAGCCTACGGCTGTCCCTGCCTTTGAAATGGAAAGCAGTTTCTGCTGACCTGACTCAAAGGCCGCTGGGTAAAGTGATAGCTGAGACAACTGTGTGCTAACTAATCCCCTCCCCATTAGCAAATCAGGCTCACAGCCACTGCTTCTGTACCACACCTTCGCCTGGGAAGAAGGGCATGGCAAAGTCCATACTGAAAACTAACACAAGACCTGTGCTGCAGGTGAATGGCTTCAGGCCCCAGAAGCTGCATAGGTGACCAGAGGAAGTGCTGTAGGAGTTATGTGTCCCAGTACCATCCCCTCCAGGGTACTCTGCACTGTGGAGGGCCTGGCTCTTGGGATCAGGAAGAGTAGATTAGAGACTTTTCTTCCATGAGACCTGTGTGGAGGATGATGGATGTGCCCCCAGGATACTTCCTGCCCCCAAACAGCACCAGTTGGTGGCAGTGGCCATATAATATCTTTTAGTTTATGTAGGTATTTTTACTGTCTCAATACCCCACCAGGGGGCATTTACCTCAAAGCTGCCTAGGAGGAAAACCCGCCATGACAGACCAGGGGATGACATTTCCAATCCAGGACACCAGAGGATTTCCTTCCTAGGTTTTCTACAGTGAGAAGAGGAAGGAGTGCACGAGAAAATCCTGGGTTTTCTCTGGGCAGAGGAGAGGCCCCATTTTGGGTGTGGTTGCAAAGCTGGGAGAGTCATTCAGCTTAGGGATGAGACTGGCCAACAGCATCCAGGCAGCATGAGAGCCACTCCCTGTCCCCAAAAAGCATCCAGATTCTCTGCATTAGTCCAAGTGGCCACTCTGGGCTGAAGGCTCTTATAGTTCCTGGATCTGACTTCATGAATGAGCTCCAAACTCCCCTTCAGCAGCACTGGGGATTTTTCTTGTGAAAAGAGCATGGGCTTGGGAGTCCAGAGGCCAAGTTCCAGTCTTGTTGACCCTGGGCAAGCTGCTCAACCCGGTGAGAGTCAGTTTCCTTATCTGGAATAGGGACAGCAGGGTTCAGGGGCTTCACTTAATATGCATTATAAGTGATGTTTCTGAGGAGAAGCAAAGACAGGGAAAATGTGGGGGCCCAAAGGAAAGTGTTCTTGTTACCCAGGCCCTGAGGGATGGGGAATCCTCCCTGTTAGTTTCTGTGAAAGCTTTGAGGCCTGAGAGACAAGTCTTTCCAGAATGCTCACTTTCACCACAGTGGTTCTTACAGGAAGGGCTATGGCTTTGTTGTGGCTCCTCTTTGAAGGCAGAATCTGTCTATGATCATGAGATTCTATGTCCCTCCCTGGCCTGAACATGTGCCAGGGGTCCCGCCGGGGGTCCTGTGCTGACATCAGGAACAGAGATGGATTTCATGCGGGCCCTGCCATCTTTTCTCCTCTGGGAGGAGAGGAAAGGCCAGAGAGGAACTCTGCTCCGGTGCCTCTGGGTGGTGGGGGTGGCCGTGGAGAGCCAGCTGGAAGCCTCATATGCTGCTGTGACTACAAGCCCTGGCTGGGGGGTGAAGTGGGGGAGGATGTGCAGGGACACAGGGTGACTTTGTCACCTGCGTTTGGCTGTGTCTGGAGAAGAGGCTGAGACAGCCCTGGGGCAGGGTGCCCGTGAACCCCCTGTTTCTGGCCATTGAAGGGTAGATGTGGGGTAAAGATGAGAGCCAGGCCAGGCAGTTGCAGATGTGCCATCGTGGAGCTGGAGCTGCCCAGCTTGGGAAGGTGGGAGCCCATGGGTAGGCCCAAACCAAGCACAGCTGGATTTGGGACCAGAAGGAGCCAGGAAGAGAGAGGCACAGGTGTACCCTGCTTCTGAGGCAGCTGAACTCAGTGAGGCCTGAGGTCAGGTGTTCCCACCATGTGTCAGGCACTGTACTGGCTTAGTGAGGGAGCATCAATGCGTGGCAGGTGCAATCCTAACTGCAAGTGTGTCAGCTAACTGTGACCATCATCCTGATGTTACAAATAAAGACACTGAGGCCCAGGGAGCTTATGTGACTCACCTTAGATAACACTGTGTGTAAGTGGGGATGCAGGGATTGGGCCTCAGACAGCTTGGCTCCAGGGCGGAGCTCCTAACTGTGCATGCTGCTGCCTCCCCTTCTGGGCTGGCACTGCCTCATGACAAACCTATGGGACAATTCACCCTGCTTCACCTAGACACAACTAGTAGGGAGCGAGCCAGAACTTGGAGCCAGCACTGTGTGGTTTCAAAGCCCAGGACCCCTCTTTAGGCTCCAAGAGCAGCCTGAACCCCCAGGGGCTCAGCCCCAGACACTTAGGTCATGGCTCAGCTTCCTTTCTTTTCTTTCAGAGAACCATTTCTCCAGGTCACCAGTGCTCACTTCCTCCTGCCTGTCTAGTTTTGACTGTGGGCTCTGCATTGTCCCTTAGCGTTCCCCCAACCCCCAACTTTAATTAGAGCTCACAATTGACTCACGATCTTGTTCCCCCCTTGGCTCCCTTAGTTCTGACTGCTTCTGTCTCTTGGTTCCTCACAGAGCAAACAGCCGGGGAGGGGTCCCATGGCTTAGAGCTCAGGTAATTGGTGAGACGAACCCCGCTCCTGGAACCACAGAGCTGTGCTAGAAGATGAGGTTTGACACTGGAGAAAGCTCTTTCCAACTGCTCAGAAGCAGGCGAAGCTCAGAACAGGATGTGATGAGAACACTAAATTCCAGTGGAAATGACAGAAGGATACAGATAAGTGGTAGATAATTGTCCCAATTGGGACCTAAGGCAGAAGTTTGACACAAATAGAGCCTTGGTGACTTGCATAAAATAAAATGGAATAAGATCTTGAAAGCAAGGGGAAAATACATAAAGCTTCATTCAGCTCCATGACTTAGAACTGCTGTACATTTTCAACAGGAGTGGATTTAGGTTTTTGTGAGCAGAGGGGGTCACCAGATGGGGGTGAGAGGGGCAGGGGCTGCTGAACTCAGGAGACAGTTCTCCTGTGAAATCCTCACTAAAAATTCTCCTGGGAAACTTTCCCCTCAAAAAGTCTGCTAGTCAGCTGGGCCTGCGAGTTGGCAGGCATCTGGGGACTACTGACGCGGGTAAGCCTGAGGGCTCTTTTAGAAATGGGACCACTGCTGTGGCATTAATGAAAGTTTGGAAAATACAGAAAAGTTGGGAGGAGGAGACGATGATTCTCCCATAGGCCTATAGTCCAAACACAGCTATTCCTGTCATTTTGATATGTTTTGTGACAGTCTTTTCTTCTGTGTGTTTTTGTAATCATGCTGTTTAAACAAATTTTGTATACTATTTTCTCCTCAATGGGCTTTTCCATATTATTACTTTGTAAAAATTATTGTTATTAGTTGCACTATATCCCAGCAAGCGCATATGTCCTGGTTTGGTGTGTTCCTCTTTGAGGACTTGGGTTATTGCTAATTTTTCATTGTTAGAGATATATTGGTGCATAGGGTTATTTTTCCTCCTTGAGGTTGTTTTCTTCAAAAAGAACTCCAGTAGTATAGTTTGCATGTCAAGGAGCATATCCATTTTGAAAGTTTTTGCTAAGAATTACCAACTCACCTTCTCAAGGAGGGCCCCCACTTACCCTGTTTACTACTATCCAAGGGCAAACGCTGAGCCTCCATCAGATCCCACTTACAGCAGAGGCTTTGGCTTCTCTTTGCTACATTCTGATCCTGTTCATTTGTTTATTCATTCATTCATTCATTCATTCACTCATTGATTCAATATTTATTGAAATCCTGTTGTATTCCAGGAATTGCTGTATGTGCATCAGGGAAACAAAAAATGGATCTGACACATCCCTGCTGCTCAGAGAACTGGGGATCTAGAAGAGAAGGCAGGAGATGGACCAGCCTGGTTTACATGTTACCAGGCAACATGCTTTCCTGTTTCTGCCATGGCCTGATCTATCTCCATTCTGCAGCTCTGCTCCTACCAGGCCTAGGTTTCTATTCCCTCACTCTAGTGTCCCCTGGAGCTGCTCCCATGACTCTGCTTTCAACAGAATCCCTCTCCTCTTGCTTTCATCCCAATGCCCCTTGGACCCTCCTACTTGTACCATGGAATTCTCAGCTCCTGTGAGTCCATAACTGTGCCGTCAGCTTCCCAGCCAAACCATCCCACCTCCTTCAGACTGACTGCAGTTACATTATCTGTCCTATTTTATCTCTTGGTGCTTCTACGTTTATTTTTCTGCAGCCCAGGAACTCCCAGAGCCTCCAGGCTGTTTTCTCTATACATTTCAATCTGTCCCAAGCTTCTTAGCCCTCAGCTTTGGACAGAGGCAGCAGCAGCAGAGTGGCAGAGATATGCTGAAGCCTTTAGAACATTTGCACCATCAGTGTGCCACTTGGATGGCCTTTGGGAAAGGATGTGGGCAGCAGCCCTTCAGAGAATTCAACAAATGAGGATATTTCAGGGAACAGAAGATTGCTTCTTTGCAGCTTCATTAGGTGCAAGCTGTTGGCCTGAAGTTTTCATGTTCTTTTTCAGTTGTGTGTGTGTGTCATAACCTGTTTTGAGGCAAGAACTATTCATTCAGCTTGATTCCTTTTTTTTTTTTTTCCAATTCTGGCACAGAGGCAAGGTTGATAAGAAGGAAGTAGTTTCTCCCTGGTCCCAGGGGACTGTAACAGTAATGCTCTAGCTTGCCTCTAATTACAGCCACCATGACAGTTCATATGTTGTAGCAATAAAAATAACCATAAACCTTACATAATCATTAAAGTTAAGCAAACAGCCCCTCACTGCATCATAATGTACAGGTAGTTGCTAATAATCCAGGAACAGCATTGGGGCATTCAAGGAACATCTTTCCTATCTCCACAGTTTCTTAAACAACTTTAGAGACATATTTTTATTAAGTATATGCAAGGCAGATGATCTTAAACCTCAAGAAGAGTGTGCATAATAATTGTGTACTCTCCTAATGCTCTCCAAAGACCTATTCAGAGTCCATTCTGAAAGACAATAATATATCAAGAAGTTCTGCAAACTTCCTCCTAATGAAGACATGCCAATTTGAGACCAAGAATGTGGCCTCAAAGGACAAAATAACCACTGCTCTCAGTCTCTCAGTGTTTTGCTACTTTATTTCAGAGTGATTCAAAATCTAATTAAATTTCTAAACTCTAATGAAATTACAGAAGAAAAATCATTTAGGATTATATTATGTACAATTACTCACAGCTGAAAATTACAGTTACCTTTTTTCACCAGGACGGAGTCTCCAGGGAAAATTCTTGTTATTTATCCACCATATAAATCTGACACCTCTTCCACTATTTACAGGTTGGAAGTAAAGCTGAATTAATTAAATGTATATATCCTGAGCTGCAGTAGATAGGTGGGGAGGGAGTCAAGGGGAGAGAGAGAGAGAGAGAGAGAGCATGTTGGCTGATATTCCCTTATGCAAGAAAGTCTGGGATTGGATGAATGAAGACTGGCATTATTTTCCTTCTAGGAGGTGAGATGCTCAGAGTCTGGGATGTCTTGGGAGTCGAAGCATTGCACATTGAAGAGGAGGTCAAAGTCTTGGATGATGAGCTTAGGGTGTGAGATGTTCATCTCAAGTTCTGTTTGGCTTTGAGAATCTTAGCTTATTTTTTCTGTAGATAAGAGAAGACCTTTCCACCAGAAGTTTGCTTAGGAATGGTGCCCTGAATTTCTGTTTTAAAAGGATTCAATCACTTAGGCAATCAATGCTAATATAAACAATAAGATTCTTTTGAGTTTCCAGCAGCTGGTTAGCAATTTCATGAAATCCATCTGCTCAAAGTCTTTAGTTTCTGTGAGTAGAGAGCTTTGAGGGGCATGCCTCCATGCTCATAAGTTTTGTCTTGCACAGCAACAAGTTTGGCTTTGGAGGAATGAACTTCTGGGAATATAGACTTGGATCTTCCTCTCATTAAGAATGAGTGGGAAAGGTAGGCAGAATATGTATTTTTAAACATCTATTGAAATTTATCAGGGAGTTATCAAGGCTTAGGAACATAAGAAGAAAGGTAAGAACAAGATATGGAGAAGGAACTCCAAATGAACCTGGAATTTGAGAAGTTTCTCTTCCAGAGGCATCTTTCCATTCCAGAAGAGGTGTCTGAGAGGCAAGAAGTGGGAAAAGCTCTCAGTAGCTTTGAGGGAATAAAACTCAGAATCTACTGAGAAAGAGGAAACCTAGTACCCTTCTAACTTTCTCTAATTTTTCATAATATCAAGGACTCAATAAATGGGCACATGAAAAGATAATAAAACACAGTGGAAAGAAAAAAAGCAAGAGAAGCAATAGACAATAGAAACAGATCCATAGTTAATCCACCAAATTGAGCTATCAGAATATTGACTCCAAAAGAACTTTACTTACCCCATTCAAAGAAATAACAGATAAGATTGTGAATTTTGTCAGAGAACTGGAAATTATAAAAAAGAGACAAATAAGAATTTTAGAACTGAAAATTACAATAACCAAAATTAACTCATCAGATTACACATATGTGAAGAGAAAATTGATGAGCCAGGTGATAGTTTAGAAGAAAACATCTATATTAAGGCATGGGAAGGTGAAAGGATGAAAAGCACAGAAAATACTGTAACAAATACAGTGGATATGGACATATTCTAAAATATTCATAATTAGAGTACCAGAAGGAGAGCACAGAGAGAAACAGGAATAATATTTGAAGAGATATTGGCTGAAGAATTTATAAAACTAATGAAAAACATCAAACCACACATTTAAGAAGTCCTAAAAACTCCAAGTAGAATAAATAAGAAAACCACACTTAGGCACGATAGAGTAAAACTGATGGAAAGAAAAAAAACAAAGGAAAAACTTCTAAGCAGCAAGAAAAAGGAGGAAAGAGCAATGAAGTAGACTGCCAGTGATGATTTCTGTGACACCAATGAAGCTGAAATTCCAGGTTCCTCACTCACATGGGGCCTTTCTGAGGCATCTGTTTACATGGTCATAGGTTTTAAAAAAACATTCTAGTAAGATATTTTAATGTTCATTGATTGCCTTTTTTTCACTCCAATTTCCTGCTATATATTAGCCACCATGATGAATGATATTAGAGTTGTTCCAGGGCTTTTGGAGATCACATCAAAGGGAAGTTGAGTTAGGAATAAATCTAGTTTGGTTTAATAGAATATAATTATGTGGTCAATGGTCACTTTCACATATACTAATATATAAACAGTTTTCAATAGTTCTCTTTCCTGCTGCTGTGGCTGATTTGCCATGACACAAAGGTAAAAGATTAAAGGTTGCGTCTTAGCATAAGCATGTTTATGGTGGCCATGCTGGAAGTGTGAGGGTAGTAGAGAAAAACAAGAAAGCAAACAGATCTGCAACATACAGAAGCCAGAAGCAAGTCTATAAAAAATCCTTCCAAATCTTATAGCTCATATATGAAAGAAACTTGATGTGGATTTTCCCAATTTTGACAACATTCATAACCTTTTTGTTGCATTACTAATAAAGGATGATGCTAAAGAAACTTTTCTTAACACTCAGTAACAAAAAATAAATTTCAAGCATGCTAGAGGAAACTTTACTCTTAAAAAATAATTACCCCAAAAAATAATAAAATAATTACCATATGAAGAGACACCAAATGATTTATAGCCAAAAAAAAAAAAAATTGGGGAGGGGGGAAGTATTACAGAATTTTGTCAGGTAGTTAAGTAATGATATGTTTGTTTCTCCAGATTTTTTACGCTTATAGTATTTTTAGATTTTATAAATTTGAATTGTTTGTTATTTCTTTTCTTGTTCTAAATAACTATTCACTTTTGAACCTTATTTTGTATTAATACTTTGCATTCTTTTTAAAATAAGAGGTCCTAAGTTTTATAAGCTCCAGATAACAGAAAACCTGGATTTTCTACTGTTGATGGCTGACTTTTAACCAAAAATAATAAAAGTCAATAAAATAGTATATTTCAAATGGTAAAAAAAGAATTATTTACCTTAAATTTCAGCAATATCTAGCAAGCAATATCTAGCAAAAGTAGCCTATAAAGATGAAAGTGACATAAAAAACTTTTCAGAAAAAATAGAGCATTTATCATTAGCAGACTCACATGTAAAAATACTCAAGGGGAGTTCTTCCAAAAGGAAAATGATCCCAGGTAGAAACTAAGAGCTGCAGTAAGGAATAAAGGGTGGTGAAAAGGATGTTTGTATAAAAAAAATCATCATCATCAACCTTTTATCACTATCACTGCCACTTGGTATCAATATCTATTAGGACAAGTTTCCCTCCACCAACAGCCCTCATCCTTGCTCTGCCCTCATACTGTCCTTTTCTGAAAACCCTCTAGCTATTCCTCATCTTGTATTTTTCCATATACGTTTTAAATTCAGTATACGAAGCTCCTAAAAATTTATCATCTTATTGAATCTATACATTAATGTGCAGGCAGTCATCATATTTATATTGTTAGCTTGTTCTACATACAACCATGCTGTTCTTTGCATTTATTTGGTCTTTTTAAATATCCTTTACCAGAGATATATATCTCCATAAATGATTTGTGTGTTCTTCATTAAGACTTCTAGATAATCTCTAATTTATGTTGCCACTGTGAATTATATCTTAATATTTAAATACATTTTTGAATTGTTTTTGCTGCTATAAAAGAAATCTATTGCTTTGTATTCAAATACCTACCTTAGATCCTTTATTAATTTCCATAATTGTACATTCCATTGAGGTTTTTGTTCAGGAAATCATTTCATTTGGAAGGAATAACAGCTCTGGTTTTTCTTTTTCAACACCACCTTCTTTTTTTAAAAAAAGATTTTTATTTATTTATTTGAGAGAGACAGAGACAGAGATAGCAAGAGAGCATGATCAAGGAGGAGAGAGAGAAGCAGGGAGCCTGACCTGGGCTCTATTCCAGGACCCTCAGATCTTGGCCTGAGCCGAAGGCAGACACTTAACCCACTGAGCCAACTAGGTGCTCAACATCACTTTCTTTTGTTGTTGTTTTTAAAAAACATAGCTAGGTGTTGGACTTAATTAAATGTATTTTCTTTATCTACTCAGATGATCGTGTAATTTTTTCACCTTTGATCAACAAATACAGAGAATTACATTGCTGGATTTTTCTGATTTCAATTATTCTTGAATTCCTTGAATAAAACCTTGTTTGGTCAGAGTTTATCAGTATTTTTTTAAAGTCAGCAGTTGAATTTTATTTGTGAATATTTTATGTAAAAATATATACTTATATATAAATGCTCTTTTTGTAGTGCCATTATCTGATTTGAGCATCCAGGTAATATGAGCTTTTAATAAAATGAATAGGATAGATGTTACTCATTTTTTTTCTGTAAAAATGTATATAAGAATTATTTATTCTTGCACAATTTGGTGGAGCTTTTACAAGGCCATGTCAATATGGGCTTTTAAAACTGAGACCCGTTCCCCTAAGATCAGGAACAGACCGGGATGCTCACTGTCACCACTGCTATTCAACATAGTACTAGGAGTCCTAGCCTCAGCAATCAGACAACAAAAAGACAATAAAGGCATTCAAATTGGCAAAGAAGAAGTCAAACTCTCCCTCTTTGCCGATGACATGATACTCTACATAGAAAACCCAAAAGCCTCCACCCCAAGATTGCTAGAACTCATACAGCAATTCGGCAAGGATTGGCAGGATACAAAATCAATGCCCAGAAATCAGTGGCATTTCTATACACTAACAATGAAACTGAAGAAAGAGAAATTAAGGAGTCAATCCCATTTACAATTGCACCCAAAAGCATAAGATACCTAGCAATAAACCTAACCAAAGAGGTAAAGGATCTATACCCTAAAAACTATAGAACACTTCTGAAAGAAATTGAGGAAGACACAAAGAGATGGAAAAATATTCCATGCTCATGGGTTGGAAGAATTAATATTGTGAAAATGTCAATGCTACCCAGGGCAACTTACACTTTCAATGCAATCCCTATCAAAATACCATGGGCTTTCTTCAGAGAGTTGGAACAAATGATCGCAAGATTTGTGTGGAATCAGAAAAGACACCGAATAGCCAGGGGAATATTGAAAAAAAAAAAAAAAACCCAGAGCCAGGGGCATCACAATGCCAGATTTCAAGTTGTACTACAAAGCTGTGATCATCAAGACAGTGTGGTACTGGTACAAAAACAGATACATAGATCAGTGGAACAGAATAGAAAACCCAGAAATGCATCCTCAACTCTATGGTCAACTAATATTTGACAAAGCAGGAAAGAATATCCCCTGGAAAAAGGATAGTCTCTTCAATAAAAAATTGACAGCCACAGGCAGAAGAATGAAACTGGACCATTCTCTTACACCAGACACAAAGATAAACTCAAAGTGGATGAAAGATCTAAATGTGAGACAAGATTCCATCAAAATCCTAGAGGAGAACACAGGCAACACCCTTTTTTAACTCGGCCACAGTAACTTCTTGCAAGATACATCCATGAAGGCAAAAGAAACAAAAGCAAAAATGAATTATTGGGACTTCATCACAACAAAAGCTTCTGCACAGCAAAAGAAACAGTCAACGAAACTAAAAGACAACCTACAGAATGGGAGATATTTGCAAATGACGTATCAGATAAAGGGCTAGTATCCAAGATCTATAAAGAACTTCTTAAACTCAACACCAAAGAAACAAACAATCCAATCATGAAATGGGCAAAAGACATGAACAGAAATCTCACAGAGGAAGACATAGACATGGCCAACAAGCACGTGAGAAAATGCTCTACATCACTTGCATCAGGGAAATACAAATCAAAACCACAATGAGATACCACCTCACACCAGTGAGAATGGGGAAAATTAACAAGGCAGGAAACCACAAATGTGGGAGAGGATGTGGAGAAAGGGGAACCCTCTGTTGGTGGGAATGTGAACTGGTGCAGCCACTCTGGAAAACTGTGTGGAGTTTCCTCAAAGAATTAAAAATAGACCTGCCCTATGACCCAGCAATTGCACTGCTGGGGATTTACCCTAAAGATACAGATGCAATGAAACACCGGGACACCTGCACCCCAATGTTTCTAGCAGCAATGTCCACGTAGCCAAACTGTGGAAGGAGCCTCGGTGTCCATCAAAAGATGAAAGGATAAAGAAGATGTGGTCTATATATACAATGGAATATTACTCACCCATCAGAAACGAAGAATACCCACCATTTGCTTCGACATGGATTGAACTGAGGGTATTATGCTGAGTGAAGTAAGTCAATTGGAGAAGGACAAACATATGGTTTCCCTCATACGGGGAATATAAGAAATAGTCAAAGGGATTAAAGGGGAAAGGAGAGAAAATGAGTGGGAAAAATCAGAGAGGGTGACAAAGCATGAGAGACTCCTAACTCTGGGAAATGAACAAGGGGTAGTTGAAGGGGAGGTGGGTGGGGGGATAGGGTGACGGGCACTGAGGGGGCACTTGACGGGATGAGCACTGGGTGTTATACTATATGTTGGCAAATTGAACTCCAATAAAATAAATAAATAAATAAATAAATAAATAAATAAATAAATATAAAATTTTATTTAAAATAAATAAAATAAAATGTATACCAAAGAAATATGGGCTTTTAAAAGGAAGAATATCAGGGTTCCCTGGGTGGCGCAGCGGTTTGGCGTCTGCCTTTGGCCCAGGGCGCGATCCTGGAGACCCGGGATCGAATCCCACGTCGGGCTCCCGGTGCATGGAGCCTGCTTCTCCCTCTGCCTGTGCCTCTGCCTCTCTCTCTCTCTCTCTATGTCTATCATGAATAAAAAAATAAGATCTTTTGAAAAAAAAAGGAAGAAAACCTTTGATTTCCTTTTCAATATTTTGATAGCTGTTCGTATCTTTAATTTATGCCTTTCTTCTTATGTTAATTTTGGCGTTTTTAATTTTTGCTAATTTTGTCCATTTTTTGAGGTTTTAAATTTTGCTCATATAGGTCTTTATAAAATTCTTTTTAAAAACTATCGTAGTGTGGTAGTATTTTATTTATTTTTATGCTGTTTCTCTTTTCCCTTTTGATAAATCCTCCTTGAGGTCTATTGTATTAGTATTTGTAAAGAGCTAGTTTTGTTAATCATTTGTAGTTTATGGCTTTTTTTTTCCTTAGTAATAAATCCCTCAATTTTATGAAGGGCCCATGCATGAAAGACTATATTTTGCAGCCTCTTTACTGTTAGTTCTGGTCATTTAATTAAGATCTTGCCAATAAGATGTGAGCAGAAATGAAGTGTCACAAAATTTATATTGGTTCTTTGTAGAATACAAATGTATTAGTATGAGCTTGTTTGTAATGTTACTCAAATTGTTTACTTCTTGCCTATTTTTGTCTACTTGATCTCTTAGTTTCCAAAATAGACATGTGACATTCTCCAACTATAACTGTTTATTTCTCCCTGTAATTCTTTCAGTTGTTCTGTATACTTTGAGATTATATTTTTAGGTGCCTACATGTGCATCATCATTATATTTTCTTACTTTATTTTTTTAACCACGATATGTGATATCCACCTTTCCTCCTCACGTTATTTGGCACCTTAAATTCTGTTTTATTCAATTCAGCTTTTAGTATTTGTGTGGTATTTTTTGTTTCTTATTTTCAACTTTTATGAATTTCTTTCTAAAACATGTCTTTGTTTAACATGTGGACAACACATGCAGAATTTAAAAAAAAAACAATGTTAGTGTATCTATCTTATAATTAGTTATTCATATTTATGTATTTACATTTTTAAATTTAAATTTACTTCAAATTTTTACCGAAGTTCAATAGACATACAGAAAATGTATATATCAAAATGTGGAGCTCAAAGAATTTCACAAAAACAATGGCATCTATGTAAAAAGTCCCCAGCTCATTATCAGCACCCAGAAATTCTCCTGTGCTCCCTTTCAGTCATTATCCCCTGAGGAAAGCATTCTCCTAACCTGTGAAAGCAGAGATTCATTTAACATGTTTTTGTACTTCATTCAAATGTAACTATCTTTTGCTTATATTATGTTTGAGAGATCAATCTACATAGTATAAATATTTTGATTGTTCATATTAATCACTGTATAGGTTTTAATTGTGTAAATATGCAGTGTATTAATCTATTAGTTGTTGGCCATTTGGATGATTTCCTGATTTTTGCTATTATTATTTGGGCTGCTGTGAACATTCTAGTGCATGTCATCTGGTGCACACATTAAACACGTATTTATATTCCTCTTGGGTATATACCTAGAAACAGAATTTTTGGGTCATAGGGTTTGTATATGTTTAACCTTAGTAGATACCACTAAGAATTTTTTATTTATACAAATTTGCACTCCTATCAGCAATATATGAGGGATCTGGTGGCTCTACATTTTCATCTACTCTAGGCATTTTCTGCTTTTATCATTTTACCTGAGTGGAATATAGTGGAATTATACTGACATTTTACTTGGCACTTCTCTGCTAATAAATTTAATTGAGCAGCTCTTCATATAATTCTTGGCCATTAGTATTTTTTTTCATGAAGTGCATTCTCAAGTCTTTTGTACATTTTTCTACTGTTTGTCTAGTTTTATTGATTTATAAAAAATATTAAGGCCTATAAATGAGGCCTGGGTGAAATATATGCATTACCAATATCTTTTCCCTTTCTATAAGTTTCATTTGCACTCTGTTAAATGATGTCTTTTGGTGCATGGAAGTTCTTAATTTTAATAAATTATAATATATCATTTTCCCTACTATGTTTTGTGTCTCATTCAAGAAATCTTTGTTGGGGCATCTAGGTGACTCAGTTGGTTAAGCATCTGCCTTTGGCTCAAATCATCATCTTGGGGTCCTGGGGTTCAGCCCCCTGCTCAGCAGGGAATCTGCTTCTCCCTTTCCCTCTACTCCTCCCCCTTGCTATGCTCTCTCTCTCTCTCTAAAATAAATAAAATCTTTTTAAAAAAAGATTCTTTTAAAAATAGAAACTTTAAATTCCAAGTCATGATGTTATTTTTGCACATACATTTATTTTACTTATTTTGTAATTATTTTAAGTTACAATTTATTTCTGTCATGTTTTTTTTACCATTTTCCTTCACTTTACTTTTTGTTTTTATTTGTTCTCTTTCTCCTCTCTCATGTTCCATTGGAATAATTTTTCTGTTCATTTAAAATTTAGTCTCTTTTTTATTATTCTGATGTTTATCCCTAACCTCTCATGATTATTCCTGTGATTTTCTCCCCATCGATGCCTTGAGCTTGCCAATACTTATGACTTCCTTGGAATAAGTAATTACTTTGGTATATGCTTACTTCCATCTGACATCCTTCCAGTCTTTATCTTTGCTCCCCCACTCCCACCCCATGAGTATCATCAGAGATTTTAATTAGGAAAACAATATGTATTTGTCTCTGTGCATATGTGTGTGTGTATCCTGAATTAGTTTAAAAATAAAAAGAGGTGGAAAATGAAGAATGAAGAAAAGACAGATTTAAATATATAGATATATATTTCTCCCCATTCTTTTGATAATTCCACATTTGGATAATAGACTTTTAAAGTTTTTTTTTTTTTTTTTTTTTTTTTTTTTTTTTTTTTTTTTTTTTTTTTTTTTTTTTTTTTTTTATTGGTGTTCAATTTACTAACATACAGAATAACACCCAGTGCCCGTCACCCATTCACTCCCACCCCCCGCCCTCCTCCCCTTCCACCACCCCTAGTTCGTTTCCCAGAGTTAGCAGTCTTTATGTTCTGTCTCCCTTTCTGATATTTCCCACACATTTCTTCTCCCTTCCCTTATTTTCCCTTTCACTATTATTTATATTCCCCAAATGAATGAGAACATATAATGTTTGTCCTTCTCCGACTGACTTACTTCACTCAGCATAATACCCTCCAGTTCCATCCACGTTGAAGCAAATGGTGGGTATTTGTCATTTCTAATAGCTGAGTAATATTCCATTGTATACATAAACCACATCTTCTTTATCCATTCATCTTTCGTTGGACACCGAGGCTCCTTCCACAGTTTGGCTATCGTGGCCATTGCTGCTAGAAACATCGGGGTGCAGGTGTCCCAGCGTTTCATTGCATTTGTATCTTTGGGGTAAATCCCCAACAGTGCAATTGCTGGGTCGTAGGGCAGGTATATTTTTAACTGTTTGAGGAACCTCCACACAGTTTTCCACAGTGGCTGCACCAGTTCACATTCCCACCAACAGTGTAAGAGGGTTCCCTTTTCTCCACATCCTCTCCAACATTTGTTGTTTCCTGCCTTGTTAATTTTTCCCATTCTCACTGGTGTGAGGTGGTATCTCATTGTGGTTTTGATTTGTATTTCCCTGATGGCAAGTGATGCAGAGCATTTTCTCATGTGCATGTTGGCCATGTCTATGTCTTCTTCTGTGAGATTTCTGTTCATGTCTTTTGCCCATTTCATGATTGGATTGTTTGTTTCTTTGGTGTTGAGTTTAATAAGTTCTTTATAGATCTTGGAAACTAGCCCTTTATCTGATATGTCATTTGCAAATATCTTCTCCCATTCTGTAGGTTGTCTTTGAGTTTTGTTGACTGTATCCTTTGCTGTGCAAAAGCTTCTTATCTTGATGAAGTCCCAATAGTTCATTTTTGCTTTTGTTTCTTTTGCCTTCGTGGATGTATCTTGCAAGAAGTTACTATGGCCGAGTTCAAAAAGGGTGTTGCCTGTGTTCTTCTCTAGGATTTTGATGGAATCTTGTCTCACATTTAGATCTTTCATCCATTTTGAGTTTATCTTTGTGTATGGTGAAAGAGAGTGGTCTAGTTTCATTCTTCTGCATGTGGATGTCCAATTTTCCCAGCACCATTTATTGAAGAGACTGTCTTTCTTCCAATGGATAGTCTTTCCTCCTTTATCGAATATTAGTTGCCCATAAAGTTCAGGGTCCACTTCTGGATTCTCTATTCTGTTCCACTGATCTATGTGTCTGTTTTTGTGCCAGTACCACACTGTCTTGATGACCACAGCTTTGTAGTACAACCTGAAATCTGGCATTGTGATGCCCCCAGATATGGTTTTCTTTTTTAAAATTCCCCTGGCTATTCGGGGTCTTTTCTGATTCCACACAAATCTTAAAATAATTTGTTCTAACTCTCTGAAGAAAGTCCATGGTATTTTGATAGGGATTGCATTAAATGTGTATATTGCCCTGGGTAACATTGACATTTTCACAATATTAATTCTGCCAATCCATGAGCATGGAATATTTTTCCATCTCTTTGTGTCTTCCTCAATTTCTTTCAGAAGTGTTCTATAGTTTTGAGGGTATAGATCCTTTACATCTTTGGTGAGGTTTATTCCTAGGTATCTTATGCTTTTGGGTGCAATTGTAAATGGGATTGACTCCTTAATTTCTCTTTCTTCAGTCTCATTGTTAGTGTATAGAAATGCCACTGACTTCTGGGCATTGATTTTGTATCCTGCCACGCTACCGAATTGCTGTATGAGTTCTAGCAATCTTGGGGTGGAGACTTTTGGGTTTTCTATGTAGAGTATCATGTCATCGGCGAAGAGGGAGAGTTTGACTTCTTCTTTGCCAATTTGAATGCCTTTAATGTCTTTTTGTTGTCTGATTGCTGAGGCTAGGACTTCCAGTACTATGTTGAATAGCAGTGGTGAGAGTGGACATCCCTGTCTTGTTCCTGATCTTAGGGGAAAGGCTCCCAGTGCTTCCCCATTGAGAATGATATTTGCTGTGGGCTTTTCATAGATGGCTTTTAAGATGTCGAGGAATGTTCCCTCTATCCCTACACTCTGAAGAGTTTTGATCAGGAATGGATGCTGTATTTTGTCAAATGCTTTCTCTGCATCCAATGAGAGGATCATATGGTTCTTGGTTTTTCTCTTGCTGATATGATGAATCACATTGATTGTTTTACGGGTGTTGAACCAGCCTTGTGTCCCAGGGATAAATCCTACTTGGTCATGGTGAATAATTTTCTTAATGTACTGTTGGATCCTATTGGCCAGTATCTTGTTGAGAATTTTTGCATCCATGTTCATCAGGGATATTGGTCTGTAATTCTCCTTTTTGGCGGGGTCTTTGTCTGGCTTTGGAATTAAGGTGATGCTGGCTTCATAGAACGAATTTGGAAGTACTCCATCTCTTTCTATCTTTCCAAACAGCTTTAGGAGAATAGGTATGATTTCTTCTTTAAACGTTTGATAAAATTCTCCTGGGAAGCCATCTGGCCCTGGACTCTTGTGTCTTGGGAGGTTTTTGATGACTGCTTCAATTTCCTCCCTGGTTATTGGCCTGTTCAGGTTTTCTATTTCTTCCTGTTCCAGTTTTGGTAGTTTGTGGCTTTCCAGGAATGCGTCCATTTCTTCTAGATTGCCTAATTTATTGGCGTATAGCTGTTCATAATAGGTTTTTAAAATCGTTTGTATTTCCTTGGTGTTGGTAGTGATCTCTCCTTTCTCATTCATGATTTTATTAATTTGAGTCTTCTCTCTCTTCTTTTTAATAAGGCTGGCTAATGGTTTATCTATCTTATTAATTCTTTCAAAGAACCAACTCCTGGTTCTGTTGATCTGTTCCACAGTTCTTCTGGTCTCGATTTCGTTGAGTTCTGCTCGAATCTTTATTAGCTCCCTTCTTCTCTTGGGTGTAGGATCTATTTGCTGTTTTTTCTCTAGCTCCTTTATGTGTAAGGTTAGCTTTTGTATTTGAGTTCTTTCCAGTTTTTGAATGGATGCTTGTATTGCGATGTATTTCCCCCTTAGGACTGCTTTTGCTGCATCCCAAAGATTTTGAACGGTTGTATCTTCATTCTCATTAGTTTCCATGAATCTTTTTAATTCTTCCTTAATTTCCTGGTTGACCCTTTTATCTTTTAGCAGGATGGTCCTTAACCTCCACGTGTTTGAGGTCCTTCCAAACTTCTTGTTGTGATTTAGTTCTAATTTCAAGGCATTATGGTCCGAGAATATGCAGGGGACAATCCCAATCTTTTGGTATCGGTTCAGACCCGATTTGTGACCCAATATGTGGTCTATTCTGGAGAAAGTTCCATGTGCGCTTGAGAAGAATGTGTATTCAGTTGAGTTTGGATGTAAAGTTCTGTAGATATCTGTGAAATCCATCTGGTCCAGTGTATCATTTAAAGCTCTCGTTTCTTTGGAGATGTTTTGCTTAGAAGACCTATCGAGTATAGAAAGAGCTAGATTGAAGTCACCAAGTATAAGTGTATTATTATCTAAGTATTTCTTCACTTTGGTTAATAATTGATTTATATATTTGGCAGCTCCCACATTTGGAGCATATATATTGAGGATTGTTAAGTCCTCTTGTTGAATAGATCCTTTAAGTATGATATAGTGTCCCTCTTCATCTCTCACTACAGTCTTTGGGGTAAATTTTAGTTTATCTGATATAAGGATGGCTACCCCTGCTTTCTTTTGAGGACCATTCGAATGGTAAATGGTTCTCCAACCTTTTATTTTCAGGCTGTAGGTGTCCTTCTGTCTAAAATGAGTCTCTTGTAGACAGCAAATAGATGGGTCCTGCTTTTTTATCCAGTCTGAAACCCTGCGCCTTTTGATGGGGTCATTAAGCCCGTTCACATTCAGAGTTACTATTGAGAGATATGAGTTTAGTGTCATCATGATATCTATTCAGTCTTTGTTTTTGTGGACTGTTCCACTGAACTTCTTCTTAAAGGGGAATTTTAAGAGGCCCCCTTAAAATTTCTTGCAGAGCTGGTTTGGAGGTCACATATTCTTTTAGTTGCTGCCTGTCTTGGAAGCTCTTTATCTCTCCTTCCATTTTGAATGAGAGCCTTGCTGGATAAAGTATTCTTGGTTGCATGTTCTTTTCATTTAGGACCCTGAATATATCCTGCCAGCCCTTTCTGGCCTGCCAGGTCTCTGTGGAGAGGTCTGCTGTTACCCTAATACTCCTCCCCATAAAAGTCAGGGATTTCTTGTCTCTTGCTGCTTTAAGGATCTTCTCCTTATCTTTGGAATTTGCAAGCTTCACAATTAAATGTCGAGGTGTTGAACGGTTTTTATTGATTTTAGGGGGGGATCTCTCTATTTCCTGGATCTGAATGCCTGTTTCCCTTCCCAGATTAGGAAAGTTTTCAGCTAGAATTTGTTCAAATACATATTCTGGCCCTCTGTCCCTTTCGGCGCCCTCGGGAACCCCAATTAAACGTAGGTTTTTCTTCCTCAGGCTGTCGTTTATTTCCCTTAATCTATCTTCATGGTCTTTTAATTGTTTGTCTCTTTTTTCCTCAGTTTCCCTCTTTGCTGTCAACTTGTCTTCTAGGTCACTCACTCGTTCTTCCACCTCGTTAACCCTCGTCGTTAGGACTTCTAGTTTGGATTGCATCTCATTCAATTGGTTTTTAATTTCTGCCTGATTAGCTCTAAATTCTGCAGTCATGAAGTCTCTTGAGTCCTTTATACTTTTTTCTAGAGCCACCAGTAGCTGTATAATAGTGCTTCTGAATTGGCTTTCTGACATTGAATTGTAATCCAGATTTTGTAACTCTGTGGGAGAGAGGACTGTTTCTGATTCTTTCTTTTGAGGTGAGGTTTTCCTTCTAGTCATTTTGCTCAGTGCAGAGTGGCCAAAAGCAAGTTGTATTGGGAAAAAGAGAAAAAGAGAGGAGAGAAAGAAGGAAAGAAAAGAGAAAGAGAAAAAAAAGGGAAGAAAAAGAAAAAAAAAACGAAAAAAAGAAAAAAAAAAAAAAAAAGAAGAAGAAAAAGAGAAAGAAAAAGAAAGGAGAAAAAAAGGGGGTGGGGGAAGGAAACAGATCAAAAAGCAAAACAAAACAAAAACAAAAACAAAAACAAACAAACAAAAAAAGAACCACCGGGGAGTATCTTCTGATTCTGTGTACTTTAAGTCCCTTGGCTTCTCCTGGAAGTTGTCAGTCTAGCTGGTGTTCTGGGGGAGGGGCCTGTTGTGCTGATTTTCAGGTGTTAGCAGTTGGGGGAGCTGCTGTGCCCCTGCCTGGTGCAGGGGTCGGTGGGGGTTGTTTACCCCGTGAGGCCGCAGGAGGAACAGCCCCAGTGGCGGGGCAGCTCTGGAAACCTGGATTCAGCTCCGGCAGGAACTCCGGAGCTCTCCGTCTGCAGGGCCTGGAGGCTCCGGGGCGGGGCCGCTGATCTGCTCAGCTCCGGGCAGGAGCGTCCTCGCTGTCCTGGGCCCTCCCGGCCTCTGCCTGTCCCGGGGGAGGCCGGATCCTGGGCTGTGTCCCGGCGCCCTGTGTCCCGGCGCCTGCGCTGGTGGATTCGCGCTCCCGGGCCGCGCAACCCCCTCCGCGGAGCCGCCGCCCGAGCCCCTCCGAGCTGCTCCTGGAACCGCGCAGCCCCCTCCGCACGGAGCCTCTTCTTCTGCCCGAGCCCCTCCGAGCTGCTCCCGGGGCCGCGCAGCCCCCTCCGCGGAGCCGCCGCCCGAGCCCCTTCAGCTGCTCCGGGTCCCGCCGGGTCCCGCCGTGCGCGCTGCAGCCCTTAGGGAGCTCGGCGCACTCTCCTGGGCGCGCAGTTGCTCTGTTAGTGTCCCCGGGAGCCCGAGGGCCTCCTCGCCCTCCTGGTCCTGCTCCAGCTCCCCACGAGCCCCTTTCCCCCGGGAAGGTCGGTGCAGCTCCTGCTCCTCCGGGACGGGGCTCTCCTGTCCTGGGGACACTCGCCCCGGCCTCAGCCCGGCTCCTCGCGGGCCCCTCCCCCTCGGAGGCCTTTGTTCCTTTATTTCTTTTTCCCCGTCTTCCTACCTGGATAGAAGCGCGAACTCTTCTCACTGTAGCATTCCAGCTGGTCTCTCTTTAAATCTCAGGCCGAATTCATAGATTTTCAGGATAATTTGAAGGTTTTCTAGGTAGTTTGGTGGAGACAGGTGATTTGGAGACCCTACTCCTCCGCCATCTTGCTCCTCCCCCCTTTTAAAGTTTTTTAACCCTAACTTCCAATATCTTTTATTGGCTTTGTAACTATTTCTTTTTGCTGGAGTATTTCTTGTGTTTTGAGAGAGATTGTGAAGTTTTTACATTACTGAGAATATCATTATTTTATCTTCACATTTAAATGAGAGTTTAGCTGGATATAAAATTCTTGATTTGACATCCTCTTCTTTGAGTACCCCATTTTATGGTTGCATCCACTGTTTCTGTTGAGATATTGGATATAACCTGATCAGTTTTCCTTTGTCAGTGATGTACATTTTTTTCTCTTGAAGCTCTTAGAATTTTTTCTTTTTCTGTGATGTTACTTAATTTCAATAAAACATACCTAGGTCGTTTTTTTCTCCCTTAAGACATCTTTCTTAACATTCCTTGAGCCACTTCAGTCTGAAATCTTTAATCTCTATATCTGAGAAATTTGATATATCATTTCTCCAAATATCTGCACTCAGTTCTTTCTCTTCTTTTGGTACTCCAATTATGTCAGCATTGACACTCTCACTTCTGTCCTTCAGGCTTCTTAACATTCACCTTATTCTTTTTCCTCTTTCTGATGTTTTCAGAGACAGATCCTGAACCTGATCTTTCAAAGCTCACTGATTAATTTTCCCGCTGCATTTTCCTTGTGCTTATCTCCTCTCTAGTGCTTATCTCCTTAATTACATACTTTCATACCCAGGGATTCCATTTTTCTTCTTTTTCATAACTGCTTACTTCTGCTTACTGTTTCTAATATCCTCTCTGATCTCTTTGGGTATGTTTTTTTAATGCTTATGTTAAGTGATTGTGTTTTTTCCTGTTCCATTAATACTAATTCTTATGTCATCATATGTTTAGCCTTTCTGCTTCTCAGAGTTAGTGCTTATGCTCTTCAGATATCTCACTATTTTTCTCTGTAAACTCATGACCTTGGGATAATCGGCTGCCCCTGGCTGGTGATGTGAGCCAGAGTTTTAGCAGGATCCCGGCTCCATATGAGCCTCACTCAGAGAATCAGGGTGTGTTGAGTGGAGGCTACTTGACTTTATGGCATGGTTTACATGCCTTCCACTACTCTACAGACATTAGGTTTAGCAGCCCTTATTGGACCACTCAGTAATTTGGACTTTCTCTCAGTTCTAATAATCAAGTGGCCTCCATGGTGAAGGCCTTCATGCATTGAGGGTGAATAAGGGGTGGAAGTAGTGTTAGAATGTGTTCAGGGCAGGCCAGTCAGCATCCACTGCTGTCACTGGTATCCTTCCCTTCAATGCTGCTCTGATGACAACTCATTACTCCAGCTAGCCCCACTGTTCTTTTGTTTCATGTGGGCAATTCAGGTGAAGGCAGATCAAATAGAAAGCCCCCACCAGCCTGAACCTGGTCCAGGGTGCCCAGGCCTTTTAGCTCCAGACTGCCATTTCCGACATGCAAACATGAGACCTTCTAAGATCTCCATGAGTTTTTCCTGCAATTTTCACTTTAGACTCTAGGGATTCCCCAGTCTTCTCACTTTTCTGGAAGAAGCCCTTTGCTTGTCTGTAAGGGACCCTTTGTTAGTCTATGTGGGAATGTGATAAGTCTCCATTTTTTTAAAGTCACCCATTGTACAGCTTTGTAATATTTATTTTATAGGTCATTCGTGATTGGGTTTACTTTTGTAAATCAATGTTACAGAAGATGACAATAACATCAACCAATTACATTTATATGTACAATGTGACGAACATTTTTTCAGGAAGCTCACATGTAATAATATACTTACTCCTTATAATAACCCTCACTCCCATAATAACCCTTGTAACATTTTTATTTCTCTTCTACAAATGAAGAGATCAAGATGCAGAGAAGTTAATTTAGGGTCAAAGCCATCTGGCCCTGAGTCTCTGCTCTTAATCACTACATTAAATTTCTTTTTATTTTTTAAAAATTTTAAAAAGATTCATTTATTTTTTTTTTTTAGAGAGAAGAGAGTGAGAGTGAGAGAGAGCATGTGAGTGGGGTGGGGAGGGGTAGAGGGTGAGGGAGAGGGAGAGAATCTCAAACAAATTCCCTGATGAGCACAAAGCCTGACCTGGGGCTTGATCTCATGACCCTGAGATCATGACCTGAGCCAAAAATCAAAAGTCTAACATTTAACTAAGTCACTTAGAAATTCCTCTAAAATTCTTTTTTTAAAAAGCCTGACTCGATCCCAGCACTGTTTTTCCAAAATTTTTGTCTTCTTATCCATCCCAAGTCTTAACGCTTTAATTAGTAATATCCTGGTGGGAACATTTCCCAAGTAGTTAGATCTTTGGGTTGTTTTGGTAAGAAGAGATTTTTTGTGTAGGTCCCATTTTGGGGATCTTTATTTATATGACATTTGTTGATACAAAGAAAATTGTGTTTATGCTAAGCCCTTGTGATTCTAGGGCAGAATCCCATTTGCAAATTGAGACTTTGTGGATGACTCACATCTCATTTCTCAGGCAGAAAAGCCAGGAAAATGTTTTATTTTTTCTCAAAAAATGAGGCAGAGCTTGCTAGTGTTCCCCACGAAGTTTCCTGCATCATCACCGGAGATGTCTAGATAGTAAACAATCCTTTATTAAAGGTTGAAGTCAAGAAGAAGGGCATCTGGATAGTTTGCATTTTTACTGATTTTCAACTTGATAAATGCTAACTTTTGCAATTTTGTAAGAGATATGGGCTGGGAAAAAAGTTCATCTTTTCAAGAGTGTGGGATATATTGCATATGCCATAGTGTCCTAATTGTCCCACAGTCAGTACATGGCTGAGTGTGGATGAGGTTGGATGTCCAGCTGGAGAAAGATGATGTTCTGTCCCCTGAGCTCCCTTTCAGCAGGGCTCCTAGCAAGCCATTCCTAGATTTCTTGGGCCACAAGACCTTGAGCTAAAGGGGCTTTGTGCTGTTGAACTCACCTTTATTCCCCAAAGTCACTTTGGTTAATGTGCAGCAACTTGGCTCCCATGGGGCACTAGAGAAAAATTTAAAGTGAAAGTTGCTTTAGTTTCTGTAGTTTCATAATTTCAAGATCGATTACTTTAATAATGAAATTTGCATTAGTATCTTAATGGACTTAATACATTTTATCATGACCTGGCCGTATTTGAGAAAATTTAGAATCACAGTATTATTCTTTGGTCAACAGCAGAGCTATGTATAACTATGCAAAAATAGGGGAAAAAATGAAGTCATATGTATGTAAAGGCATAAATATAATTTTTATAATCAGGAAATAATACAAAAAGGACAACACATATGTATGTATTTATGATAAGATGAGATCACATTTATGTATATGATTCCTTGTAGCCAACCTCCAAATGGACATATATCTTACTTTACCTTATTATTTCTCTAGCCATAGTCAAAGGTCATGCTGTTCTTTATTTGCAAAAGGTTTTGGACAAGTGGGCTGCACTACTGACCATGTTTGCCTACATTCTTTACCTTTCTTCTTTCCCTGAAAATGGATATATACAACTAGCTTATTGAAACTTAAGTTAGTTGATGAAGGTGAAAGCATACATTTAATGATATATGCTACCCTGTTAGCTATTTCATTACATACATAGGCCAATTTAGGTTGGTTCCTGTCATTTGATTTTTAATTTTTAAAAATTGTATGGTGACATCCTTATTCATACATCCTTCTACATTTGCTCAATTAACTCCTTAAATATGTTTTTTAAAGTGGAATTAGTGTTTCAAAGCTTGTGTAAATTTTTAAAGTTATTGAACTTATGACCAGAATGATTCAAATAATTTGAATTTCTATCAAAAACAATTCTGCTAGAATTATATTTGCTTTAATTACATTTAAATTATGGATTCTTTAATAAGGAGTTATGAATAAAAAGACTATATAATTTATGATCCAAACTTTTTGGCCTCTGTCAAAACTTTGGGAATGAAAGAGGATACTATTATAACTCCACCAAGATAATGCACATAAACTAGGACTTATCTGGGAAAAACTCAGCATGTAATCTTCCTACTAATGAATCATCATAACACAAATACCAATGCACTCATTCACAATTAAAGAACTAGAATATGACATCTATGTCTACTGTGTGTTCTTTCCTTATCCCCCCTCCTGAATTATGTTTATCATTCTAATGATTTAAAAAATATTATTTAATGAAAAATATATGTATTCTATAGACTCTTTATATTTAGTTTTACTTGTGAAAATTGTATCATTCTGTCATCTTTTGCAATTTGATTTTTCACACAGTATTTTGTTTCTAAGATTTATCCAAGTTGTCTGTGTTGCTGTAGTATAACCATTTTTATGACTATATAATAGTATACATTTGTTCATTTTTCTGTTGATGTGTTTCATGGTTCTTTCAAGGTCTTTTTTGCTATTACAAACCATGCTCTATGAGTGTTTTGTTCTGTATCTCTGAATGTACAGGTCTAAGAGTGTTCCTGGTTATATCTCCAGGAGTAGAATTATTAAACCCTATGATAAACAAACCTTCAACTTTCCCAGAGAATAGAAAATCGTTTACAAAAATGTTATACTCTATTTCCCCCCCTATAATCTCAATTGAACTTTAGCATTACCCAAGATTGTTTACTCCATCTTTACTGAGGTATAATTGACAAATTAAAATTGTATACATTTTATGCATAAAACTCCTTGTTTTGATATATGTGAAATCATTGCCACAATCTAGCTAATCAACACTCCTATCATCTCACATGGTTAACCACTTTCTTTTTTACTTTTCTTGTGATGAGAACACTTAAGATTTACCCTCTTAGCATATTTTAAACATATAACACAGTATTGTTAACTACATTCACATTGTTAGTCTTCAGAATTTATTCATCATGCATAACTGAAATTTTGTACCCCTTGACCATCATCTCTCCATCAGCCTTTTTCACCAGCCCCAGGGAAACAATTTACTACTCTCTGCTACTCTCTGGTTCTATGAGTTTGGCTACATATAAGTTAGATCATGCAGTATTTATCATTTTATATCTGGCTTATTTCACTTACCATAATATCTTCCAGGTTCCAAAGGTTGTTCCAAAGGTATTACTCAAGATTTTTATTATCAACCTTAAAAATGTAAAATGGTATCACATTGTGGCCCTGATTTTCATTTTTCTGATTATTAATCAGCTTGTAAGACTTCACTGATACTACAGACTGGTTTGAGAAGAACTGAAATCTTTAAGATTTTTTAGTTTTCCTGTACATTATGGCACACTTTTGCTTTTTTAGGTCTTCTTTAATCCAATGAACTACAGTTTTCTCCATGTAAATCTTGAGTAACTTTCCTTAGATTTATAATATATATGTGACATATTTATTTTATATAAAATATATTTATATCATATAAAATATAAATATTTCTGTAATTATATTATACATATATAAATATATCAATAAATATATAAATTTATATATTTATTAATTTAATGTATGATTTATTATTTTCCATATATATTTGTACATATACATACATACTATTGGTGGTGGTGTAATTTTTATTTTTTAAAATTTGTTTTCTGTTCATTACTGGTGTATAGCAATCTAGCTGATTTTAAAAATATTGGCCTTGGGGTACCTGGGTGGCTCAGTCAGTTAAGTGTCCAAATCTTGATCTTAGCTCAAGTCTTTATCTCAGGGTCAGGAGTCCAAGTCCTATGTTGGTCTCCAAGCCAAGTGTGGAGCCTAACTTAAAAAAAAATGACCTTATATTCAGCCATATTATTATTTTTGACAAATAATCTGACTCTGAGAGGCTTTCTATGTAGAAAAACATATCATCGGAGAATATAGTTTTTTCTTCCCTCTCAATGCTTATTCTTGAGAGTCCTCTTTAAAGAAAAAATCTGCACTAACCAGACCTCCAGACAATAATGAAAAGAAGTGGAGATATAGGGCATCCCTCCTTTGCCCTAATTTTAAAGGGATTGCATCTCTGTGGCTCACCAGAATAATGTTTGTTGTTTGTCTGTGTGTGTGTGTGGTAGATACGTTTCATCGGGTAAAGAACATTTCTGTTCATTTCTAGTTGATTCATTTTTTTTTATCATGAGTGAGCGATGAATTTTATTAAATACTTTTCTACATCAATTGAGATAATTGTATGTTTTTTCTATTTTAACTCAATATGGTACTTACCACCCCTTTTTATTCTTATTATTTGTATCTTCTCTCTTTTCTTCTTTTCTCTTCTGTGAGAAGTTGGGTCATATTAGCTTTTTTTTTTATTGATTTTTTAAATTTTTTCATACTATTAGCTTTTTATTTTATTTTATTTTTTTACTTACAAATTTACTTTTTTATTGGTGTTCAATTTGCCAACATATAGAATAACACCCAGTGCTCATCCCGTCAAGTGCCCACCTCAGTGCCCATCACCCAGTCACCCCCACCCCCCGCCCACCTCCTCTTCTACCACCCCTAGTTTGTTTCCCAGAGTTAGGAGTCTTTCATGTTCTGTCTCCCTTTCTGATATTTCCCACTCATTTTTCTCCTTTCCCCTTTATTCCCTTTCACTATTTTTTACATTCCCCAAATGAATGAGACCATATAATGTTTGTCCTTCTCCGATTGACTTCTTTCACTCAGCATAATACCCTCCAGTTCCATCCACGTTGTAGCAAATGGTGGGTATTTGTCATTTCTAATAGCTGAGTAATATTCCATTGTATACATAAACCACATCTTCTTTATCCATTCATCTTTCGATGGACACCGAGGCTCCTTCCACAGTTTGGCTATTGTGGACTTTGCTGCTAGAAACATCGGGGTGCAGGTGTCTCGGCCTTTCACTGCATCTGTATCTTTGGGGTAAATCCCCAGCAGTGCAATTGCTGGGTCATAGGGCAGATCTATTTTTAACTCTTTGAGGAACCTCCACACAGTTTTCCAGAGTGGCTGCACCAGTTCACATTCCCACCAACAGTGTAAGAGGGTTCCCCTTTCTCCACATCCTCTCCCACATTTGTGGTTTCCTGCCTTGTTAATTTTCCCCATTCTCACTGGTGTGAGGTGGTATCTCATTGTGGTTTTGATGTGTATTTCCCTGATGGCAAGTGATGCGGAGCATTTTCTCATGTGCGTGTTGGCCATGTCTATGTCTTCCTCTGTGAGATTTCTCTTCATGTCTTTGCCCATTTCATGATTGGATTGTTTCTTTGGTGTTGAGTTTAATAAGTTCTTTATAGATCTTGGATACTAGCCCTTTATCTGATATGTCATTTGCAAATATCTTCTCCCATTAGGTAGGTTGTCTTTCAGGTTTGTTGACGGTATCTTTTGCTTTGCAAAAGCTTCTTATCTTGATGAAATCCCAATAGTTCATTTTTAAAGACAAACTTTAGGACTTGTCCACCCTCCCTATTGAATCTTTGCTTTCCGTTTTTTTCATTTCTGCTTTCGTATTTACTGTTGTCTTTCTTCTGCCTTTTCTTAGGTTTATTCGTTCCAAGCCTCTCCAATCAGTTGCTTAGCTCATTCCTTTCTCAGCCCTTCTATTCTAAGTATTTATATCTTTTCCTTCCAATTATTCCTTTATTTGCAATGCACATAATCAGATATGAAACATTTTCATTATCATTAGGTTCTGGCTATTTTTAATTTTTACTGTCATTTTTTATTTGACTTGTAAGTTATCTAGAAATGTGTTTTAACTCTTCCAAACATATGGAAACTGAATGTATTTTTTTTGATATCATCACCTGATTTGACTGCGTTGTGGTAAAAATTGTAGTCTGTATGTCAGCCATTCTTTGAAATTTTTGAGTTACTTAATTGGCCCAGATGTGGTAATTTTTTTTTGTAAATATTGCATGCATGCTCAAGAAGAATGGTTATTTTCTAACTGTTGGGTGCATAATTCTTTTTAAGTCCAATAGATCGATGTGTGTCTCAAATCTCCCCTATCTTTAATTTTTCAGAAACCTGCCATAACGATGGTGGATCTGACAGTTCTCCCTGACTTGCTGCGCTACAGGCACATGGGGCATGAATCTGTGAGCTCTGTGGCTGGTGAGGAGGAGGAGTATAGGAGCTCCTGAGGCCTCATGGTGACCTTGCCAGAGGAGGGGCACCATCCTGGTGGATATCAGAGCTGTGGGCTCATTCTCATCAGATTGGCAGAGCAGGTTACCTCCGGGTCACAGGCCAAGTCCACAGCCTTCCTCACAGGCTGGAGGCTGGGGTGCTCAGCCTGGGTGTGAGCTAAGCGAGTGAACGGATTCCTTTATGTGGCAGCCATCACTGAGACTTTGTACTGTGTCAAGTACTGGACCAGGTGCTCTTTTTTTTTTAATAATAAATTTATTTTTTATTGGTTCAATTTGCTAACTTGCAGAATAACACCCAGTGCTAGGACCAGGTGCTCTTGCCCCTGCCTTCACAGGCTCCCAGTCTAGGGGGAGTCATCCCAACCCCTGTGACAGGAGCAGACTCAGGTTAAGAACCTGGCATCTATTATATGGTCTCATTCATTTGGGGAATGTAAAAAATAGTGAAAGGGAATAAAGGGGAAAGGAGAAAAATGAGTGGGAAATATCAGAAAGGGAGACAGAACATGAAAGACTCCTAACTCTGGGAAACGAACTAGGGGTGGTGGAAGGGGAGGAGGGTGGGGGGTGGGGGTGACTCGGTGACGGGCACTGAGGTGGGCACTTGACGGGATGAGTACTGGGTGTTATTCTATATGTTGGCAAATTGAACACCAATAAAAAATAAATTTATAAAAAAAAAGAACCTGGCATCTATTATAGGTGCAAGGGGTGGGGCACCAACTCTGGCAGGGAGGAGGGGCGCATCACACCACTCTGAGGCCACTCCTCAGGCCCAGGTGCACAGCCCAGGTGTCAGGTCATCTTTTCAGATTCTAGCTTATGGCACAATTTTGAACGTCTATATTTCCCTTTTCTTCATTCAAGTAGGTGGCAGATGCTGCCTTTTCTGGTCTTGGAGGTTGTGGCAGGGTGAAAAGCAGAAGTTGCTGTAGGAACTTCCATTCCTGTATTTATATATGAAAGATTGAGCCTTAGAAGAGAACTCCAGAGATATTTTAGAGCAGAAGTTACATACCGATGCCCAGTTTGATCTGCCCTATGTAAGATCATTTTAAAATTCATTGCCAACACTTAAAAATGTGATTCCATAAAACATGGGACCTCTTTGTGCACCTGGCAGTGCTGGGCCTGCTTGCAGCAAAACTGATGCACTTCCCACAATCCCCAGCCACTGCCTGCGACTTATGCCTGCTCTGGCATTTTCTTACAGTTTGCTCAGGAAGTGAAATATTTATTCTGCAAACATCTCCATTAAGTGGGGCAGAAGTTTTGAAAGTTCACACGTTTCAGGAGAAGCAAAAGGGAGTATTTCCTGTTGTAGGTGAAGACTGAAAGTGTTTTGTACAAAATAAAGAGCGTCTCTGGATAGAGGGATGAAATCCCAGGCACCAAATGAAGCAAATGGCTTTTCTCACGAACTGGCTGCTCTGTTCATGTCCATCATTTGCATGAGACTCAGAGGAACAAACATGATCAGTGAGGTAGCTGGATTTGGCTGAGGAAGCTCAAGAATGAAAAGAGGCTAACTGCTCTCGGCTCATTTGGAAGGGGCCCAACACTTGTCATTAAGTGGCTGTACATTTTTAAAAGTGAGATTTTGTGCACATTTGAGTTGGTGGCTTGACAGTCAAGCAGGTGTCAAGGAGAAGTATGGGAACATATGGCCTCAAATCTGTTGGTTTGAGCCTGTTGAGAACCAAGGGTCTTCTGGCACTGGGTGCTTAATTTCAGGTCTGTGAACATGGATGGGAAAAAAGCCACATCTCTGTTCTCTAACCTCAAATGAAAACTTAACACATCTTTCCAATGTGAAGGTAGCCAATAAGCCACTGTGATATTACCACAAGGGGGACTTTATTGCTGGTAGCAATTGCAGGTTTTTTCACCCACATTCCAGCTGCTACAGATGTCTCTAAATATCCTTTATGTTTGTCACCATGTCAAGATTGTGGACTTACTGCACCTGTGCTAGATCTTGCTGTCCACTTTATAGAGCAAGAGGCATATATATTTCTATGTCATTTTCTAAATATTAATTTAATATTAATAATTAATCAATTATTAATTAAAATAATACTAAGTCTATTTTCTAAATATTTGGATAACTGTATTTCAATATAACTGGTTTCTTTTATGATCCTAGTTACTTTATTTTGGACATTAAAAAACTGTTATTCTGAGAATAATGGTATTCTGAGTCAGCCTCCCCAGACTGAGAGGCATAGATGGCACAAAAACAGTGACTCGGTACACTGTGAGCTGGTGAGGGGACTTCCTGTCCCTGACCCAGGTCCATGGGGGTTGCTGCAGGACTTGGACATCCATGCTGACTAGCTTTGCCCACATCCCTCTCTGAGACTTATCAGCCTGGGTCTTTGGGCAAGAATCTGCACCCAGGGGCACTGGTGTTCTCATGCAGTATGTGTGTGGCGGTGGGGAAGGGGACAGGTTACAGGAGATAGGTTGGGTGATAACTAATACCCCAGAAAGCCTCGGTGAGCCCTCATCATGGGCTAGCTCTCTTCCACCGATGGCAGAGCCAGGACATGTTGTTTCCTTTACTGCTGCCCTTTGACAGAGCCGAGAGGAACTGAGCAGTCCCCTGGCCGTGGAGGCAGCTTCCTCCTTGTCTGTCACGTGGAACTTGGCTCCTGTCCTTCACAGCCTTGGGTCACACAGCTACGTCGCCTGATCGGAGACAAGCCAGGAACAGCATGGGCTCGGGGGCCAGCATGCTGAGAGCCTTCCTCCTTCTCCTGGGTAAGTGAGGAATGCAGAAATGGGGTGGACGTGATTCTTCTGTGGCAGGGGTGCCTCAGTGAGTGGGAAACCAGGGGAGCATTAGCCCACTGGGGCTCAGTCCCTAAAGCACAGATGTGTCCCTTCGGATAGATGGCTTTTCTCATTTTGAGACTGAGACCCTGAGCAATGATTTTGTCTGTTTCATTCCATCTGCAACTTACAAATGCTTCTGGACAAGAGGAGAACTGGAAAGGGTCAGGTGGTAGAAAGAGCTTTGGGTTTGGGACCTAGACAAATCTGCTTTATTTATTTATTTATTTATTTATTTATTTATTTATTTTTTCAAATCTGGCTTTAAATTGTGGTTCTGTTGCTGACAAACTGCAGCAAGCTTCTTAGACTTTTTCTGTTTCTGAATCAATCAAGTGGGGGAGTGTAATAATGCATATCTTCTAGGATTGTATGAAAATGAAGTTCAATTTAATTAAGTCAAACTGAAATAATTAGATAAAATGAGAAAATGTGGGTACGTAGATGCTTCTCCGTAGTTAGTGGTGAATCAATCCTATTATGGAGTAGAGGAGGCTCTCAGGTTACCCAAAGGTATTCCGGCTTTTTGAAGTCATCTTTATTTCTGTGCATCAAAAGAAGGGAGAAAGGAGAAAGACAGAGACTAATATAAAACTAAGGCCAGAAATAGAGGGAGAAATATTAAGACCAGAAAAACAGACAGAGAGGAAAAATCGAAAGAGATAAAGATCAAGGCACAGAATGATGGTTAGAATGATATGTCTAAGGCGGAGACTGACGAGATAAAGGGCCATGCGACTTTGCAAAATCTGCTTTGCAGAAAATAACTGTTATTTCTTAGAAAGGCAACAAATGGCCCTTGTTTACACAGATGCTGTTTCTTAGAAGTTGCCCTGGGCCAAGATGCAAAAGCAAGCAGTCTATCTCCAGATCTAATCTTCCTTCAGGGGAAGCAAAAGCCTGTATCCTGGACATGGGCAGTGTTATTTCCGTGGCCAGGACTCTGTCAGAAGCCTGCATCCAGCCCAGGAGTGAACAAAGACCTTGGCTTTCAGGGAGTTAGCATGTCGGCAGGGAGCCTCGGTATCTACCAGTCTAGGCATGGAAATGGACGTGTGTAGTGAGTGGCGTGGCAGTGAGGGGTGGTTAGAACCAGCGCGCACTAAGTGTGCGCAGGCCAGAAAATGCAAAGTGTGCTCAGCAATGTGGCAGAAGCTGGCAGATGTCCTAATCTGTTTCTGCTTTTGACCTATCTAGATATACAGACCAGTCTATCCTGGGGTTGGGTGGGGGGTGGGGGAGGAAGTTAAATTTAAGAAATCCAATGGAAAAATGTGCATATGATACAAAGAGGCAGCTTGCTGAAGACTTACAAACAGAAAAATAAGCCTTGAAAATGCTCAAGATCCCAAATAAGAGGAATAGTAGTATGTGACATTTCTGAGTGCATTCGATGTGTTTCATTCCCTCTTAAACAATTTACGTGGGCAGCCCGGGCGGCTCAGCGGTTTAGTGCCACCTTCAGCCCAGGGCCTGATCTTGGAGACCCGGGATTGAGTCCCACTTCAGGCTCCTTGCATGGAGCCTGCTTCTCCCTCTGCCTGTCTCTGCCTCTGTGTGTGTGTGTGTGTGTGTGTGTGTGTGTGTGTGTGTGTCATGAATAAATAAATAAAATCTTAAAAAAAAAAAACACTTTACGTTAGCTCATTCTTTCCCCCAACAACATCATGAAATAGGTCCCACCATTGTCTGCATTTGAAGGATGAGGTTTTAATTAGTCGCCCAAGGTATCACAGCCAGTTAGTGTTTTCAGATACTTTAGTAGAGGCAGTAGTGTTGAGGAGTGTGTGCTTTACTCTAAACAACCTGATCCTCTGATCCTCTTCTGCAATTTACCAGCCGGGAGTTTGGGCAGATTGTCCACCCTCTCTGTGCTCAGTTTTTTCATCTGTAACTTGGGGATAGTGATTGTACCAGCCTCATAGAGCTGTTGAGAGAGATCAGTCTGTGACTGTATTTAAAGCATGTAGCTAGTATCTGACATGAAGTGAGCACTCACTATTGGAAGGAAATACAGCTAATCATTAACAGTTTCTTTTTTACTTTTTCTAGGAAATAGGATTATGAGACATATTTTAGTTTCTTTGTATTGGCATTTTTCATATTGATCTTCTATATTCTTAATACCAAATAAATACATTTCTGTGCATCAAAAAATAACACTATAGCCCATTGGAAATTGTAAGAAATAATTGAGCTTTTCCTTTATGAACTGGTGAAAGGGACCTGGGGATTATCTAGTGATACCATAGAGGGCAGGTGACCAGGCCAGTCACCCCAGGGCATATGTAAGAGCTATGCATGAGGGCTATTGGGGACATGGAAGGAAGAGGGACATTTCTGCCTAACTATTCCAGTGCTTGAGCCACTATTTCCCACACAGAGTAGTTGGAGAGTTAGGGGGAAAGCCAGTTTTCCAATATGCTAAAACTATTTTTAAGACTGAGTTCAATGCAACAAATATTCATGGACACCTTGAATGAACACATTTTAACTTAGCTTTTTGTTTTTATTTTTTAGATACATGTATTTGAATGTAGATAGGTAAGTCAACATACCTATAAAAGATAGAATGTCAGAAGTGGAGTTAATGCTCTTTGGGCCCCCCTCTGTCTTCTTTTCCTCTCTCCTCTGGAGGAAACAGCACCACCCCTGCTTTGACTGTGCTGTGTTACTTTCTAGGTGCCAGCATGTGACATAAATGTCACCACAGCATACTCAACATGTTACAGTATCGCCCATTCTCATCCTATAGATCAATGTATGTGTTGCAACTACCTTTTCAATTCTGTTGAAACACTCAGTCATAATTTAGGTATACCTTCTGGTACTGACTGAATTTAGATTCTTACTTTCTGCATAGTTACTGATGCTGTAATGAGCCTTCTTAGTCCCACCTCCTAGAACCCTCATGCAGCTGTTTTCTGGGAGAGAGTCTGGAAGAGGTGTTACTGTCATGAGTATGTGCAATCCTTCCTTCGTTGGATATTGCCAAATTGCTCTCCATTTGCAAGGTCTGGGCATATCTGTCTCCCTACAGGTTTAGTAATACTAAATAGTAACAGACTTCTTGCTTTTTTGCCAGAGATGTAAAATATTATCTCCAAGTTTTTAGGTTGTGTGTTCCTGATTACTAGTGAGAATAACCATTTTCCTTCTATTTATCAACCAGCCAGATTTCTTTTTCTATGAATTTCCTGGAGTTTTCTTTGGTTGTTGGTCATTTATGTATTTTTTATGGATATTAATTATTTGGTTCTGTCATGTGTTGCAAACATACTGTCTCAGTATGTTGCTTATATTTTATCTTTGTGGCATCCGTTGCTCTGCAGAAGTCTTAAATGGGATACAATTAAAGTTATCATTCTTTGACTTTTGTTATGTCTTAATTTTCCATCTTGTCTAAGAAACATTTTTTAAAGTAATTTTTTTTAATTTTTAAAACTATTTAATTTTAATTTATTTGGAATTTATTTTTGCATGGCCTAAACAAAGAATCTAATTATAGTTTTTTCTTTTTTTTTTTTGAATTTTTTTTATTAGAGTTCTATTTGCCAACATATGGTATGGCAGTGCTCATCCCGTCAAGTGACCCCTCAGTGTCCATCACCCAGTCACCCCATCCCCTGTCCGCCTCCCCTTCCACTAGCCCCCGTTCATTTCCCAGAGTTAGGAGTCTCTCATGCTTTGTCACCTTCTCTGATTTTTCCCACTCATTTTCTCTCCTTTCCCCTTTAATCCCTTTGACTATTTCTTATATTCCCCATATGAGTGAAACCATATAATGTTTGTCCTTCTCCGATTGACTTACTTCACTCAGCATAATACCCTCTGTTCAATTCATGTCGAAGCAGATGGTGGGTATTCGTCATTTCCGATGGCTGAGGAATATTCCATTGTATACATAACCCACATCTTCTTTATCCATTCATCTTTCGATGGACACCGAGGCTCTTTCCACAGTTTGGCTGTTGTGGACATTGCTGCTAGAAACATCAGGGTGCAGGTGTCCTGCCATTTCACCGTATCTGTACCTTTGGGGTAAATCCCAGGTAGTGCAGTTACTGGGTCATAGGGCAGCTCTATTTTTAACTCTTTGAGGAACCTCCACACAGTTTTCCAGAGTGGCTGCACCAGGTCACATTCCCACCAACAGTGCAGGAGGGTTCCCCTTTCTCCACATCCTCTCCAACATTTGTGGTTTCCTGCCTTGTTAATGTTCCCCATTCTCACTGGTGTGAGGTGGTATCTCATTGTGGTTTTGATGTGTATTTTCCTGATGGCAAGTGATGCAGAGCATTTTCTCATGTGCGTGTTGGCCATGTCTATGTCTTCCTCTGTGAGATTTCTGTTCATGTCTGTTGCCCATTTCATGATTGGATTGTTTGTTTCTTTGCTGTTGAGTTTCATAAGTTCTTTATAGATCTTGGAAACTAGCCTTTTATCTGATACATCATTTGCAAATATCTTCTCCCATTAGGTAGTTGTCTTTCAGGTTTGTTGACTGTTTCTTTTGCTGTGCAGAAGCTTTTTATCTTGATGAAGTCCCAATAATTCATTTTTGCTTTTGTTTCCTTTGCCTTCATGGATGTATCTTGCAAGAAGTTGCTGTGGCCAAGTCCAAAAAGGGTGTTGCCTGTGTTCTCCTCTAGGATTTTGATGGATTCTTGTCTCACACTTAGATCTTTCATCCACTTTGAGTTTATCTTTGTGTCTGGTGTAAGAGAATGGTCCAGTTTCATTCTTCTGCCTGTGGCTGTCCAATTTTCCCAGCACCATTTTTTGAAGAGACTATCCTTTTTCCAGGGGATATTCTTTCCTGCTTTGTCGAATATTAGTTGACCATAGCCTTGAGGGAACATTTCTGGGTTCTCTATTCTGTTCCATTGATCTATGTATCTGTTTTTGTGCCAGTACCACACTGTCTTGATGACCACAGCTTTGTAGTACAACCTTAAATCTGGCATTGTGATGCCCCTGGCTCTGCTTTTCTTTTTCAATATTCCCCTGGATATTCGGGGTCTTTTCTGATTCCACACAAATCTTGAGATTATTTGTTCTAACTCTCTGAAGAAAGTCCATGGTGTTTTGATAGGGATTGCATTGAAAGTGTAAATTGCCCTGGGTAGCACTGACATTTTCACAATATTTATTCTTCCAATCCATGAGCATGGAATATTTTTCCATCTCTTTGTGTCTTCCTCAATTTCTTTCAAGTGTTCTGAAGTTTTTAGGGTAGATCCTTTAACTCTTTGGTTAGGTTTATTCCTAGCTATCTTATGCTTTTGGGTGCAATTGTAAATGGGATTGACTCCTTAATTTCTCTTTCTTCAGTTTCATTGTTAGTGTATAGAAATGCCCCTGATTTCCAGGCATTGATTTAGTATCCTGGCACATTGCTAAATTGCTGTATGAGTTCTAGCAATCTTGGGGTGGAGTCTTTTGGGTTTTCTATGTAGAGTATCATGTCATCAGCGAAGAGGGAGAGTTTGACTTCTTCTTTGCCAGTCTGAATGCCTTTAATGTCTTTTTGTTGTCTGATTGCTGAGGCTAGGCCTTCTAGTACTATGTTGAATAGCAGTGGTGAGAGTGGACATCCTTGTCATGTTCCTGATCTTAGGGGAAAGGCTCCCAGTGTCTCCCCATTAAGAATGATATTTGCGGGATCCCTGGGTGGCGCAGCGGTTTGGGGCCTGCCTTTGGCCTAGGGCGCGATCCTGGAACCCAGGATCGAATCCCACATCGGGCTCCCAGTGCATGGAGCCTGCTTCTCCCTCTGCCTGTGTCTCTGCCTCTCTCTCTCTCTCTCTCTGTGACTATCATAAATAAATAAAAATTAAAAAAAAAATTAAAAAAAAAAAAAAGAATGATATTTGCTGTGGGCTTTTCGTAGATGACTTTTAAGATGCTGAGGAATGTTCCCTCTATCCCTACTCTGAAGAGTTTTGATCAGGAATGGATGCTGTATTTTGTCAAATGCTTTCTCTGCATCTGTTGAGAGGATCATATGGCTCTTGCTTTTTCTCTTGTGGATATGATCTATCACATTGATTGCTTTATGAGTATTGAACCAACCTTGCATCCTGGGGATAAATCCCACTTGACCATGGTGAATAATCTTCTTAATGTTCTGTTGGATCCTATTGACCAGTATCTTGTTGAGGATATTTGCATCCATGTTCATCAGGGATATTGGTCTATAATTCTCCTCTTTGGTGGGGTCTTTGTCTGGTTTTGGAATTAAGGTGATGCTGGCCTCATAGAACGAGTTTGGAAGTATTCCATCCCTTTTTATGTTTTGGAACAGCTTTAATAGAATAGGTGTGGTTTCTTCTTTAAACATTTGATAGAATTCCCCTGGGGAGTCATCTGGCCCTGGACATCAGTGTCTTGGGAGGTCTTTGTTGACTGCTTCAATTTCCTCCTTGGTTATTGGCCTGTTCAGCTTTTCTAATTCTTCCTGTTCCAGATTTGGTGTTTTGTGGTTTTCCAGAAATGTGCCCAATTCTTCTAGATTGCCTAATTTATTGGCGTTATGGCTGCTCATAAATATGTTTTTAAAATCGATTGTATTTCCTTGGTATGAGTTGTGATCTCTCTTTTTCATTCATGATTTTATTAATTTGAGTCTTTTTTTCCTTTTCTTTTTAATAAGGCTAGCTAATGGTTTATCTATCTTATGAATTCTTTCAAAGAACCAACTCCTGGTTTTGTTGATCTGTTCTACAGTTCTTCTGGTCTCTATTTCATTGAGTTCTGCTCAAATCTTTATTAACTCTCTTCTGCTTGGTGTAGGTTTTATTTGCTGTTCTTTTTCCAGTTCCTTTAGGTGCAAGGTTAGCTTGCATATTTGAGTTTTTCCCATTTTTTTGAGGGATGCTTTTATTGTGATGTATTTCCCTCTCAGGACTACTTTTGCTGTATCCCAAAGATTTTGAACGGTTGTATCTTCATTCTCATTAGTTTCCATGAATCTTTTAAATTCTTCTCGAATTTCCTGGTTGACCCTTTCATCTTTTAGCAGGATGGTCTTTAACCTCCAAGTGTTTGAATTTCTTCCAAGTTTCTTCTTGTGATTGAGTTCAAGTTTCAAAGCATTATGGTCTGAAAATATGCAGGGGACAATCCCAATCTTTTAGTATCGGTTAAGACCTGATTTGTGACACAGTATATGGTCTATTCTGGAGAAAGTTCCATGTGCACTTGAGAAGAATGTGTATTCAATTGCATTTGGATGTAAAGTTCTGTAATATCTGTGAAATCCATCTGGTCCAGTGTATCATTTAAAGCTCTTGTTTCTTTTTTTTAATAATAAATTTATTTTTTATTGGTGTTCAATTTGCCTACATACAGAATAACACCCAGTGCTCATCCCGTCAAGTGCCCCCCTCAGTGCCAGTCACCCATTCACCCCCCACCCCGGCCCTCCTCCCCTTACACCACCTCTAGTTCGTTTCCCAGAGTTAGGAGTCTTTATATTATGTCTCTCTTTCTGATATTTCCTACCCATTTCTTCTCCCTTCCCTTCTATTCCCTTTCACTATTATTTATATTCCCCAAATGAATGAGACCATATAATGTTTGTCCTTCTCCGATTGACTTATTTCACTCAGCATAATACCCTCCAGTTCCATCCACATTGAAGCAAATGGTGGGTATTTAAAGCTATTGTTTCTTTGGAGATGTTGTGCTTAGAAGATATGTCATTTGCAGAAAGTGCCGTGTTGAAGTCTCCCAGTGTTAGTGTATTTTTATCTAAGTATGTCTTTTCTTTGGTTATTGATTGATATACTTGGCAGCTCCCACATTAGGGGCATAAATATTCATGATTGCCAGGTCCTCTTGTTGGATAGATCCTTTAAGTATGATATAGTGTCCCTCTTCATCTCTTACTACAGTCTTTGGGATAAACTTTAATTTATCTGATATGATTGCTTTCCCTGCTTTCTTTTCAGGAGGATTTGAATGATAAATGGTTCTCCAACCTTTCATTTTCAGGCTGTAAGTGTCCTTAGGTCTCAAATGAGTCTCTTATAGCTAGCGAATAGATGGGTCTTCCTTTTTTATCCAGTCTAAAACCCTGCGTGTTTTGATGGGATCATTTAGCCCATTCACATTCAGAGTTACTATTGAAAGATATGAATTGAGTGTCATTGAATAGGACCTATTCAGTCCCTGTTTTTGTGGATTATTTCTTTGGGTTTCCTCTTTCTTTTACAGAGTCCCCCTTAATATTTCTTGCAGAGCTGGTTTGGTGGTCACATATTCTTTCAGTTTCTGCCTATCTTGGAAGCTCTTTATCTCTCCTTCTATTCTGATTGAGAGCCTTGCTGGGTAAAGTATTCTTGGCTGCATTTAGGACCCTGAATATATCTTGCTGGCCCTTTCTCACCTGCCAGGTCTCTGTGAAGAGGTCTGCTGTTAATCTAATCTAATCTGCTGTTAGGGATCTCTTGTCTCTTGCTGCTTTAAGGATTTTCTCTTTATCTTTGGAATTTGCAAGTTTCACTATTAATGTTGAGGTGTTGACTGGTTTTTATTGATTTTTTGGGGGAGATCTCTCTATCTCCTGGATCTGAATGTCTATTTCCCTCCCCAAATTAGGGACATTTCCAGCTATGATTTCTTCCAATATGCTTTCTGGCCCTCTGGCCCTCTCAGCATTTTCTGGAACCCCAATTATATGTAGATTCTTCCTTCTGAAGCTGTCATTTATTCCCTTAACCTTTCCTCATGGTCTTTACTTGTTTTTCTCTTTTTTTTCCTCAGCTTCCTTCCTTGCCATCAACTTGTCTTCTATGTCACTCACTCTTTCTTCTACCTCATTAACACTCGTTGTTAGGACCTCCAGTTTGGATTGCATCTCATTTAATTGATTTTTAATTTCAGCCTGATTAGATCTAAATTCTGCAGTCATGAAGTCTCCTGAATCCCTTTGGTTTTTTCCAGAGCCACCGGTAGTTTTATAATTGTGCTTCTGAATTGGCTTTCTGACATCGAATAGTAATCCAAATTCTGTAATTCTGTGGAGAGTGTACTGTTTCTGATTCTTTCTTTTGTGGTGAGTTCTTCTTTCTAGTCTTTTTGCTCTGTGTAGAACAGCTGTATGAGTGGACTGAGTCAAGAATATCAACCACGACCTAAGTAAATTTCACCCTAGATGATTCTTGTTATAAGTGAACACCCTTCTCTGTGTAGCTTTCCAGCTGTTCTCTCTTTAAATCTCAGGTCAAATTTGTAGGTGTTCAGGATCATTGAAAGTTACCTAGATAAGTTGGTGGGGCCAGGTGAGTTGAGGACCCCTACTCCTCTGCCATCTTGCCCTGCCCCCAGTGTTTTTCTATGTGAAACATGAATTGTCTTATTATCATTTATTGAACCATCTTTCCTGTCTCCTCTGCTTTACAGTGCCTCTTCTAGTTTATATATGCATTTAATGTATGTTTGAACTGTTAATGGGATTCTTATTCTGTGCCACTTTTTCTGTCTGTGTTGAGTCCTGCCACACTCTTGTATTCACTGCAGCTTATGAATTTGATAACTTATAGGTAAAATCCCTTCCCCTCCTCTGCCTTCTTCTTCGTCACTTCCCCCTCCTCCTCCTCCTCCTCCTCTTTCTTCTCCTTCTTCTCTCTTCCTCTTTGACATTAAACTCATCTTGGCTCTTACTATACCTTGTCTCTTATGTGTAGATTGCTTTCCTTGAATGCATCATAAAAGCCCACTTCCTGAGAACTGATTCTGAGCATGGTGCCTCACCCAGCACTCTAGGTAGATCTCATTTGTTTCTCACAAATAGCCCACAAAGCAGATGCTCTTATCATCATGCTCATTTCACAGATGAGGAAATTGAGGCACAGAGTGATAAAGTAGCCTACCAGAGGTGGGAGGCAGTTTGGTATTAGAGCTAAAAATACAACTTTACAGCATCAAACTATAGCAGGTGAGTGAGAATGCTGGGATTCAAATGCAAATAGTTTGATGCTGTAAAGCTGTATTTTTAGCTCTAATACCAAACTGCCTCCCAGCTAAGAATAGAAAGTAGCTTCATCATGGAAAACTGACATGACTTTTTAAACTGCTCTCTCAATCTTTTATTTCAGGATAGTTTCAAACTTGAAAAAAAGTTGCAAGAATAATAATATAAGTGTCTTTTAACACCTGTATGATTTGCTGATTTCTTAATCAAGAAATCTACCATATCTTATGTCTCTAGAGAGATATAAAACAAATGAGGCTATATATACTTCTATAAATAGAAAGAGATATCTTTTTTTCAGAGCCATTTGAAATTATGTTGTATATGTCATGTTTTTTTAAACCCCTAAATACATTAATGTGTATTTCTTAAAAACAGAGACAATGTCTTGCATAACCACAGCACAGTTAGCAACTGCAGGAAAGTTAACATTGACGAAACACTTTCACATAATCGATCACAGTCTAATATTTTCAGTGGACTTACCAATTCCCTTTATAGCCTTCACTGTGCTCAGCAAAGGAGCCAGTAGAGGGGCAAGTGCTGCACTTGGTGACTTTGTTTCTTTAGCCTTCTTTACTCCCTAGCCATTGTCTTTTATGCCAATGATATTTTAGAAGCTTCCATCTCCTTTTCTTTCATAGAAAATTCCTCATTTTGAAGTTTGCCTGGTATTCTAATGATTTCAGTTATCCATTCTGCAGTAGATAATGCATAACTGCTCTTGGGTCCTTCTCAGGGCTTCACATTTGGAAGAAGAAGATATCTATCTGAGAAAGACTCATGTTCCTTTGACATGATGATAAAAAGACTTAAAGATAGATTTTGGATTATGGTTGTCACAATTTTAAATAAATTATTTTCCACTTAACTACCAACCAATCAATATTGTTAAATTTTGGTAATATATTGCTATAAGAATAGCTGCTGAAAATATGTGGTGAAATTTCTAGGCATGTTCTTAGAGGTGTGCACCTTCCTTTTTAAAAGACTGCCAGATAAAATATTCCTATGGACTCTTAATTCCAACCAAAATGTCAGCCATCTGTCTCCATTTTAATTCTGTTGGAAACCACCCGCTGAAATCTATGTATTATTATAATCATGATAGTAAAAGAAGTACAGTATCACTGTAATTATGTTCCAGTGCCTAAAACATTCTTCATTGAAAGAGCCAGAGTTATTGAAGAGAATGGAGGCTTCCCCCCATCCCTTAATTTATAATGAAAAGATGGCAGAGGCCAGGGTAAAGAGAATTAAATTCGTTTTTATCTTACAAGTCAAAGTCATCACTTTATTCTTTGGCTCTTAGTCCCTGAGATCTTTGTAAAAATATTTCCTGACAGCTTTTCCCCTGTTTCAGATTCCTGCCAAGACAACAGTTCAGAATAATGCAGTGAGCAGATTCCAGGAAGAAAGAATTCTTGACATGTTAGTTTTTTCTTTTGCTGTGCAACAATTTATCACAAGTGTAACAAAAGAAAATAAACAGTAGGGTCACTCAGAAAGTCAGCAGAAGGTAAAGGAAGAGGGAGAACCCCAGGAAGGGGAAGAGAAATGTCCTCTTCAAGCCAGAATTCTCTCCGTGACTTTTACCCTTTTCCTTTGTGTGTGTGTGTGTGTATGTGTGTGTGTGTATTTTTTTTTTTATTGGAGGAGTTCTATTTGCCAGCATATAGTATAACACCCAGTGCTCATCCCGTCACCGCCCCCCCCCTCAGTGCCTGTCACCCAGTCACCTCATCCCCCCGCCCTCCTCCCCTTCCACTACCCCTTGTTCGTTTCCCAGAGTTAGGAGTCTCTCATGTTCTGTCATCCTCACTGATATTTCCCACTCATTTTCTCTCCTTTCCCCTTTATTACCTTTCACTATTTTCTATATTCCCCAAATGAATGAGACCTTATAATGTTTGTCCTTCTCTGATTGACTTACTTCACTCAGCATAATACCCTCCAGTTCCATCCACGTCGAAGCAAATGGTGGGTATTTGTCACTTCTAATGGCTGAGGAATATTCCATTGTATACATAGACCACATCTTCTTTATCCATTCATCTTTCGATGGACACCGAGGCTCCTTCCACAGTTTGGCTATTTGTGGACATTGCTGCTAGAAACATCGGGGTGCAGGTGTCCCGGCATTTCATTGCATCTGAATCTTTGGGGTAAATCCCAGCAGTGCAATTGCTGGGTCTAATTGGTTTGCTTGGATTTTCCTTTACTATTGAAATTTTAAGAGTTCTTAATATATTCTGGCTATGAGTCCTTTGTCAAATATGTGATCTGAAAATATTTTTTCCCAGTCTCTAGTTGGTGTTTTCATCCTCCTTTTGTTTTTCACAAAACAAAAGTACTTAATTTTTATTAAGTCTAATTTACTGATTTTTTTCCCTCTTACAGATCACACTTTTGATAGCACATCTGAGAAGTTTTCACCACACACTTGTAAAGTCTCCAAGATTTTACCTTCTGTTTTCTCCTAAAAGTTGTCAACTTAAAAAAAAAAAAAAAAAGCTGAGCCAAAATGAAAATAAAAGCATTGATTGGGGACCTTCTAATTATAATTCTAAAGCACAGAAGATTTGGGCAGCAATACAAATAGTGTGGCTGCCTCCCCCACCCCCTGCCCGCCAGGGGACAGAAGTCAAGGGTTCCTAAAGACAAACATCAGGATTGCCTGTATGTTGTTTACAAAGAATTTTTATTGGTGTTGGCAGCAGAAAAGTAATATTGACTGAGTATAATTGGTTGCTAAGGTTATCACTAAGCCTTCTCTTAGTAAGTTGTAGGTGTTGGGGCTGAATCCTTGCAATATTTACAGGTTGGCCCAATTAAAAAGTTCATGGGTCTACCCAGTAAGGACATGCATAAGGTCCATCTCCTTTAATGGCTTCCTGGTTCCCTTGACATAAACCACTCCATTTATATTTCACCTTTTACAGAGTTGTATACTTTTATATTTAACATTTAAATCTATGATCCACTTGGAGTTCGTTTGTGAATTTAGCTCAGCATACTTTATTGTTGTTGTTGCTGCCTATAGACATCCAATTGCTCCAGCACCATTGGTGGAAAAAAGCTATTCTTCCTCTATTTAATTAATTTTACTCTCTTGTCCAGTCATACTTGTATGGACTATTTCTGGGTCATCTTTTCTTTTCCACTGATGTATGTATCTGCCCCTCTGCCCATACCACACAGTCTTGATTTCTGTAGGTGTGTAAGTTTCAAGGTGGAGAGTGATCCCACCTACTTTATTCTTCATTTTCTTTTTTTTTAATTTTTTTTTATTTATTTATGATAGTCACACACAGAGAGAGAGGCAGAGACACAGGCAGAGGGAGAAGCAGGCCCCATGCACCGGGAGCCCGACGTGGGATTTGATCCCGGGTCTCCAGGATCGCGCCCTGGGCCAAAGGCAGGCGCCAAACTGCTGCGCCACCCAGGGATCCCTTATTCTTCATTTTCAAAAAAAGGTTTATAGCAATTCTATTTCCTTTACCTTTCCATGTAAATTTTAGAATAATCTTATCTACAGCCACAAAAAAAATCCTGCCAGGATTTTGATAGGAATTACATTAAATTTATAGATCAATTTGGGGAGATTTGACAGCTTTTCTATTTATTAAGATTCTTTTTTTGTTTCTCTCATCACCATTGTGGAATTTTTAATATGTGAGACCTGTACCTGTATTAGATCTATACCTAAGTATTTTTTGAGAAGTGATAGTAAACTGTATTTAAATTTTCTCTATGTGTCATTGTTGGAATATAGAATTATAATAGATTTGTGTATGTCAATCTTCTATTTTGCCACCTTAGTGAACTAGCTTACTAATTCTAAAAGTTTTTTTTTTTTTAAGATCCTTTAGGATTTACTGCATGGACCATGATCTACAAATGGTTGTATTTTTCCCTTTTTGAATGGTATGTGCTTTTTATTTCCTTTTCTTGCCTTATTGGACTGGCTGGAACTTCCAGTACCATGTTGAACAGGTAGAGTGACAACTTTAACTTGTCCTTGATTGTAGTGGGAAATCATCTTATTTCTTACAATTAAGTATGATGTTAGGTATAGGATTTTTTGTAGATTCTTTATCAAGTTGAAGGTGTTTCCCTCTTTTCCAGTTTTCTGAGAATTTTTGTCATAAGTGGATATAGAATCTTGTCAAATGCTTTTCCTGCATCACTCAGTATGATCATGTGATTTTATTTTTCTGTCGTTTGTTAATGTGGTGGACTGCATTGATGGATTTTTGAATATCACTCCAGCCTTGCATCCTTGAACGGACTCCATTTAGTCATGATTTATAATTTTTTTTTTATTTTGCTGAGTTCTACTTGATAACATTTTGGTAAGGGTTTTTGAGTCTTTATTCGTAAGGGACACTGGTCTGTAGTTTTTTGCACCTTTTTTCTCTGGTTCTAATGTCATGGTAATGTCGACTTCATAAAATAAATTAGGAAGTGTTTCCTCCTCTTCTATTTTCTGGATGAGGTTGTGTATAATTCTTGTTAATTTTTCTTTAAACATTTGCTAGAATTCTTCCCTGAAACTATCTGGGTCTGTGAATTTCTTTTTCGTGGTTTGTAGATTATGAATTCAATTTCCTTAATAGTTATAGAGCTATTCAAAGTATCTATTTCATATTGGATGAGTTGTTACAGTTTCTATTATTTGAGGAATTGGCCCATTGTATCTAAATTACCAGTTTTTTTAAAGACTTTATTTATGAGAGAGAGACAGAGCACACTGCGTGCATGAGCAAGTGCATATACATGAGGGGAGGGGCAAATGGGGAAAGAGAGAATCTCAAGCAGGTTCCCCACTGAGCATGGAGCCCTTCATAGGGCTTGGTCTCACTACCCTTAGATCATGACCTGGCTGACACCAAGAATCAGTTGCTTAACTGATTACATCACCCAGGTGCCCCTAAGTCACCGGGTTTTTATGTGTAGAGTTGTTCATAGTATTCCCTTATGACCCTTCTGATGTCTATAGGATCTGTAGTGATATCTCTGTTTCACTTCTGATATTGGTGTCATCTCTCTTTTTTCCCTTGTCAGTCTTATTAGAGGTTTGTCAGATTGATCAATCTTTTCAAAGAGTTGGATTTTTTTGTTTCACTCATTTTTTCTATTATTTTTCTGTTTTTAACCTCATTGACTTCTGCTCTTGTCTTTATTATTTACTTTCTTCTGTGTGTTCTGGCTTTATTTTGATGTCCTCTTGGTTTCTTCAAGTGAGATATTAGATTACTGTTCAAAGACTTTACCTCTTTCCTAACATAAGCATTTAGTACTACAAATTGCCCTCTCAGCACTGCTTTAGCTATGTCCCCAAAGTTCTGATATGTATGTTTTCATTTTCACTTAATTAATAAATATTTTTATTTCTCTTGGGACTTCCTCTTTGATCCATGAGTTATGTAGAAGTATCGTTAGTTTCCAAGTGTTTGGGAAATTTCTTGTTATCTTTCTATTGTTGATTCATTGTGATCACACTTTATATGATTGAAGTTATTCTAATTTTGTTGATATTTGATGCAGAATATAGACATCTTGATATATCTTACATAAGTGCTTGAAGAGTTGTATATTCTGCTGGTGTTGAATCCTGTTGCTTGATAGTATGGTTGAATTTTTAAAATTTCCTTACTGATTTTCTGTCTAGTTGTCCTATCAATTGTTGAGAGAGGGCTATTGAAGCTTTAACTACCATGCATCTGTCTATTTTTCCTTTCAGTATTATCAGTTTTTGCTTTATATATTTTACAACTCTATTTTTTGATTATAGGAATTTAGGATTACTGTGTCAATTTGGTGGATTGACTCTTATCATTATGTAATGTAATATAATACCACATAATATCTCTGGGTCTATGATTTTCTTTGTTCTGAAATGTATCTGATTTAAATATAATCACTCTTCTTTCTTTTTGTTAATGTCTGCATGGATTTTTTTTTCATTCTTTTACTTTCTAGCTATCTATATCATATTCAGAGTGAATTTCTTGTAGACAGTTTATGGTTTAATCATTTTCTTAATAGACTTTGCAAACATGTTTTTTAATTGGTTCATATAAGCAGTTCATGTTTAATGTAGTTCTTGATATGTTAGAGCTTTCAGTCTGCCACTTTATATTTTGATTTCTCCTTTTTCTCTGTTTTTCATTTCTCTTTTTCCTACCTTCCTGTGTATTACTGGAACATTTTTTAGAATTCCATTTGATTTGCCTATAGTGGAATTGGATGTACTTTCAACTGTTGCTGTAGGTGTTACATTATATATACATAACACATCACCATCTATTGTTGTCAACATTTTAACACTTTGAGCGAAAAGCAGAAATTGTGTCTCTATGCTCCTTTCCTCTCTTTAATATTTTCTCTACATATATTGAGAACAACTTTAGACATGCTATTTTTTAGCCCCAAACTGTCAAACATGATTTAGAAATCTTAGAGAAGAATAAAAGTCTTTTTTATTGACTCATATTTTTATGAGCTGTGTCAACCATGCTTCGACCTCAGGCTACATGCTGCATCCAGTGGAGGGGGGTGGTCCCAAGGTCCTCAGGTAGTATGCCTTCATCTCTCCATCTTTCAGGATCTTCTTATGTTTGTTTGTTTTTGTACAATATCTAGGTTTTAAGCTATATTTAGTGAGAAGAAATGGAAGTCTGAAATGAGTTTTTAAGAACCTGGTAGATGGGTGATTTGGAGGAAGCTCTTTGAGGAGAGGGGTATGGGTTACTTGACATCTCTCAGACACACAGCACTGATCCTGGGAGATCCCTGGGGATGAAGATGCCCTGTGGTAAAGGCAGGAGAGGTGACCTCAGCAAAGTGCCTGCTGGGAAATCCCCATGGTCCTTGAACCCTGGGTGGGAGCTGACCTGGCTGTCACACAGATTAGCAGACTTTTTCACTCATTTCCAAATTAAACCACTTGTGTTTCCTCTTTAAAGTCACTGTAAGCATCTCTGTCACATCCAGACCCTCATTTATCCTCCAGAATTGCCTGAATTGCTCCTTTTATGAAATTTGATTCCATTAAATAACAGGCTAATGGTTCTCAGTAAGATGAACTGGCTTGCTCTCTCCTGCTTGTCTGAACAAAACAGATGAGCAGCTGGGGAATTTCTGCCTGGAACCTGGCTGTACCCCCTCAGAAACCCATGCAAACCTTTGGGCCATGCTGTCAAGGGCTTGCTGTCCAGGGGAAGAGGTAAAGGGCCTGGAGCTAGGCTCTTGGGCCGTCCTACGATACTGGGACACATGGACATTGAGGCTTTCTCTTTTGTTAAGCAAATATTGATTTTTATCAGGCTCTGCTATGACACAAAGTCAAGGCCATATCTGAAGGAATTGACATTCTACAGGAAGGACAGTTGCAATGTGGTGTGTTAAGTGCTGAGATGAAGGAAACCTGGAGCGAAATAGAGAAGCGCCTAACCCAAACTAGGGTGTCCAGGAGGGCTTCCTGGAGGAGGAGTTCTACTGAATGAGAGTTGATTACTCCCTGCCTGGCTAAAATCCTTTAACAGCTTCCCACTGTTGCCAGGAGAGACCAAAATGTTTACTGTGTCCACAGGTACCTCTCTTCCAGCCCCATCACATGTCCCATCTTGTGCTTTGGCTTTCCAGCCAAGTGGGATAGGTGTCAAGTTTCCGTCTAGCTTTGAAGCCTTCTTTTCATGTATCATCTGCTCCTTGTGGGATTTGTGCTCAACCTCCCTAGGGCCCTGGGAGATACTCTCTCAGAGAGGTCCTCACAATCCTACTAGCATATCTGTCTTTACGTCTGCCTGTCTGGGAGAGAAGACAGGCGGGATTTATCCAAAGCCACGCTTGCAGGGTCTGCTGGCCTGCAGGCCTCATTGCACACCTTATCCCCACTTCCCCATTGGAGGCAGCATGTGGCCCGAGGTCAGAGGCTGTGGTTGAGGTGTTGGTGTCTGTCATAGCTTGTAGTCGGTCCATGCTTGGCCCCACAGAAAACAAAACAACGTTGAATGGGGATGAGCCAGGGAAGGCTCTGGAGACACTCAGAGAGGGTTCCCGGGCTGACCTTGGAACGCTAAGAACAGAGATCCTCTCACGGTGCAGATGAGCCTAGTCATTGAGCCACACATGGAACATTAAGAAACTACGGTTGACTCAGAGCCACTGTCCCACCTGTGTGCCAGTGTGAGACCCTTTCCTGGAGGCAGGCTGACCCAAGTTCAAACCCCAGGACTCTCCTATTCAGACATGTGACCCTGAGTTGGCCTCTCACCTGCTGGGGCTTCCTGGGAAAAGGAGGCTGAAAGACCCCTGTCCCTACTCTGGCCTTAAAGGATCCCCACGTCATTCATACCTTTATCCAAATGCAAAGAGAATTTTCTTTTCAATCTTGTCATAAAGTGTTTCCAAAGTTCAGGAACAGGGGCAGCACACACTCATAAGGAAGGGGGACTTGTCTGTGCTGGGAGTGAGAGTGGTATGTGCAGGGAGGAAACCCAGCTTTGTGGGGGCCTGGGAACGAGACAGCAAGAGAGGGACTGCTCTTGTTTGAGTGACCAACAGGCATTCCTTGGCAGATAACCAGAAAAATCTCACTTCCTTCCTCCCCTTGGTGAGCTCATCTGGGAGGCATGCCTCAGCATTGGCCAGAAGTACAGCCAGGAAAGTGAGGTGTCGAGCAGAAGGCCAGGTCCTGAAGCCTGCCGCATCCTGGCATTTGGGAGGCCAGGTCAGGCCCTGCCTCCTCCTGCTCCACCCAGAAGATCAGCCAGGCCTTGGGCTCTTGGGAGGGTGAGCTTCCCCCTTGGAAAGATGACCCGTGGGGAATGGACTGCAGGGCTCTGGGGAACAAACAGGGCTGGGCCCTGTGTGGGCGGGTCTCTAACTTTTACATATTTAGACAGTGGCATGATCTCAGCTCTGCAAATGTTACAGCTGCCTTAAAAGAAATGCCTGACACGGACCCTGACACACAGTAGGGCTCAGAGAGACCCTCAGTCCTGGTGGATGGAGGCAGACGGTGTGGCATTGCCAAGGCCCTGGTGCTCTCTCGGGCCTTCCCCGAGGGCCAGGCCAGCTGTCATCCCACAGCCCCCTCCCCCCCCCCCCCACATGCTTCCCTCAGCTGGTCTCCAAGGACTGCAGAGGAGTAGAGCTTCTCAGAGGCTGAGGAGCACAGTATGAATATTGCATGAATAATAATAACCCCACCACTTAATGGTTATGCAGCGCTTTCCCCTTCCACAATACTTTACCATCATTAATTAGTTATTCTACATTGCTTCCAGCCTCCCCTGCTCTCTGCAAAGGCAGTCTTGCACAGGGGCCTTCCCTGGTCTGAAGCCCCAAGGCTGAGTGTGTGGGCTGCCCCCCACCTGGACTCACACAGCTTTCTGGAGGCCTCCGCTCGCTCCGTGACTTCTGGTAATGTTGATGGGGAGGACAATCTCCCTTCTGACCTGAGTTCCTGCCCAGAGCTGCTTCCTAGCATGCTCTGCTCCTCACATACCCCGCGGCCTCTGGGACAGCTGAGGACACCCTCTCCAGCGGCTGAGGGCCCCTGGAGGAGAGTCCCCTCCTGCACTTCGGGCTGTGCCCACACACCTTCAGGGCATTCTCGAAGCCCTCTGAGTGTGATTCGGCAGGCTTCCTGTGGCCAGTCCCGGGGCAGAGTGGCCACTGAGCTGGGCGTCATGTCGTGTCTGGTCTTGAGCCACTGGCTAAGCAATGACGGATGGAGACTCACATGTTCTGGTCTAAGGGTCCTTCCTCTCCACTCACCATGGAGTCAGGCGTATTAGGCTCCGCGCTCCCGCGGAGACATTCGAAGATGAGCCACCCCCTCAACCAGTGCGTGTAGCGTTAGCTGGGTGTTCCTTCCCGTCCTGCCCTCCCTGGACACCACCACGCACCCCACCAGAGCGGCCTCGGGCTCCCCCTGCTTCCAGAACCTCTGGCTCCCAAAACATTCCAGCAGCAACCCTGCTAGGTGTGACAGCGTGTGATGTCACCACCTGCTGGCCAGCGGGTCTGGGATGCCCGGGGGCGTGGGGGCCGATCCTGCCCCTTTCAGGACCACTCCCCATTCCTGGAGTGCCTTTGGTTCTACCTCGGGCCAAAGCCGGCTCCCTGCCTCCAGCCCCTCCATTAGCCTGGAAAGGTATTGATCAGTTTGGCTTCTGTAGCTGAGTGTTTTAATCCCATTGTGAGAATCTTTAAGAATTAATTAGCAAAGACTGCTTGGGAAAAACAAAGTGGGCACAAGTTTTGGTACTGTCTGGTCAGCCACCAGGATTATTTTCCTCTTAATTATGGTGCTATTTCTGGAAGCTGAAGGCATGTTCCCTTGCCTTTCATAGCCTCGGGTCAACCTCTCTTTCTTTCTGGTGGCCTCTGGATTCTAGTTCCTGCTCAGGGCAGCTGTGTCGCAGCTAGCTGTCCTACCTTCATCCTCTGAAGAACCCTGAGAAGCCTCAGTTTGCCACCCCCCACCCCCTGCTGCTCTCTGAGCTGCCACCTTCTTTCCCAGGCCCGGACTCCTGCTCTGGCTGCATGGCCTTTGCTGGTGCCTTTTCGTCTGCCTGGACACCTTCCCTGCCTGGGCCCATTACATGGCCCCTCTCTTCACTTCTCCTTTTGTTTTTAGTTTAAATACTGCTTACTCCCAGGGTCCCTCTCTGACTCCCCCAGTCTAGGGTGGGCACCCCTTGGTCCCCCTGGCTGGCTGATGGCTGCAGACCTCCATGTATGACAGAGACCCTGGGTGAGGAATTCCCTGCTCAGTGGGCATGTTGGGGCACCAGGGCATATGGCTGGCGGAGCCAGGGGTGCTGAGCTGGATTTAGGGAGCTGATGGTCTGACTCGGTGTGCTCTCTGGCTGTGGACGGAGGCCCCCACCTCACCCCTGAGACATCTTTGCTCTGCTAGCCTTGCCCCTCGGTTTTCCTTTTACTTTGTCTCTCTGGAAGCTGCACGACTCCTGCAGGTGCAGGGTCCCCCTGGGTCTAGGGCCTTCCCGGGGAGGCAGGGGATACCACGGTCCTGTGAGAGGAGCTGGGCCTGGCACTCGGAGGTGACCGCTGCAGTCTGCCCAACAAGATGGGAAGGTGGGATGGAGCCTGAGCAGTGTCAGGAGGTTCCCAGGCTGGTGGACAGGGAGTCAGAGGTTTCTGCACCTCACAACCATGCCAGGGGGAAGGCTTGAGACCCTAACACACAGCCAGCAGCCACAGGGAGAGCTGGTCACCCAGGCTGGCCCAGGGCTCCACTCAGGAGAGGACTGAAGCCTCAACTTGCATTCAGACCTCATGTTGTTTAATTTGCAGCATCAAGCCGCCTCTGGGGGATGAGAGGGACCCCGGCCACTGGCCTGGTCTCTCTGAGAGGTGCACCCGTCCATGAGCCCAGTGGAGGGGAAGGGAGAACGAATGGCGACAGCGCCCAGGCAGCTCGATCACAGGAGCACGCCTGTGTTCCGCCGGACCATGAGGTCCGCTTACATTTCAGGGTGGGGGTGGGCTGGGGACAAATGAGCAGAAGAGGCTGTCTCAGCGAGTCCTTTCTACATGTTAGGGTCTTAAGTCCCCATTTTTAGATAAGAGGAGTGGGGCCCAGGATCAACCCAGGGGTGAAAAACAATCGGACTGCTCCCTTTCCTTCTGCACTTCCAGCCCCTGACGCGATCCTTTCCCCAGTGGGATGCTCGCTGTGCTCTACTTGATCTGGGACCTCGGGCAGCGAAGACAGAAGCGCCCACAGCAGTGGCAGTCATGTGTGTGCCACGTGTGTTCTGTGCGCACCCCATGAGTGTTTCCCGCCTCAGAGTTACAGGAGCAATGGTCACTCATTTCTCCGTGGCCAAACTTGACCTCCTTCTTGAGCCCTCAATATCATTCGGTCCTGGATACTCAGTCTTATCACCCGAAACCACTTCTGGTTTTATGCTCAGGAGATTTGGGGTCACTTCCCAGTTAGTTCAAGGTTCTATCCTCCCAGCTTCTCTCTGCATCTTGCAGGAAAAGAAACTAGTTCCAAGGAACCTCACATATCATCCAGGTCCTAGAGAGAAACTGCTTATCCTGAAGTATATATTCTTTGTGCCACAGCATAAATCTTTGTACCTGCCAGACAGCATAAGGGGAGCGGGAGCAGAGGTGCAACAATGTGACAGGGGTGATCCCAAACACTGAGGAAGGGGACTTCCAGAAGAGGTGGATTTGTACTAAGTCTTACAGGATAAGTAAGAACTTTCCACAGGAACAAGAAAGGCGTTGCATCAGACAGCTCGTGCCAAGGCAGAGGTGCAATGATTGCTTCGCTTGCGGACCCCAGTTGGATTTATCAGAGGTTGTGTTGTAAGCAACTTGTTCACAGCTGGCATTCTCTGCTCCCCTCTCTGCCTTGCCAACCTGATTGCTGGTAATGCTTTATGAAAGACCTGCCACTAAGTCATCAGCGCTCTTCTGATTGTGGATGACCGTTCCTTAGCTTGGATAAGATTAAGATAAAGAGAGTGTTTCCTTACTAAGGTGACTGGTAAGTCAAGAAGAGGTGTTGCAGGCACAGCTGGATTCAGGCACTCAAAACCTTTTTGGAAGACTTGGTCTCAGCTTGACCCTCGTCTGTGGGGGCTTCAGTCCCAGCAGGGTCTCTCCTTCCAGTAGGCCACTCTCAGCCCCACAATTACCAAATTCTGGAAGATACTCCTGTTTCCCCATATTTCCCTTGAAGTCCCAGAGTTGTTACTGGCCTGAAATGGATCTCCCGCCCCACCCCTCAAACCAGTCACTGCTGACAGGAAGATGGAATATGCTAATTTACCAGTTAGGGTAAGTCCATGTATTCATCTGGGAGCCTGCCCTCGGGGGAATCACATGGAGATGGTGACCCAAAGGAAAGCCAAGGTACTTCTAGCAGCCAAGGGTCAGGGGAGGTGTGCAGGCCACACAGCAAGTATCCATTCTACATGCTTCCATTCAGACTTCCTCTATCTAGTGGAGACTGAGGTTTCCAGGAAGGTGCTGGCTGTCATCCATGACACTCTGATTTTTCCTTCTGTCTCCCTTGTCACTCCATGAGCTCCTTTATGGGGGACAGGGGTCTTGGGTTGCTCTTGGATGCCCTATCCAGAGCATACTGCAAGCACTTCCTGATAGTGTTAGATGATGGATGCCTGTCTAGGCTCTTGAAGCCCCTTCCTCTGGCTAGGAACGTTAGAATCCTTGAGATCTAAAGTTAGGAGCCTTTCTGCAATATTTAAGTTCTCAGAAGAAAATGACCCGGCATCAATTGACAAATACTTAGGGCAGCTTCTCCTTATTTTTAGTTCAGATACTTATAGAAAGACATCTGAGTGCCCGCACGCCCACCATCCTACAACTGGAACCACATAGCCCGATTCTGCCCAAATAAGGGTGGTGAAGCATTCCAGCTCCTGTTGAGGGCAGGCCCAACAGGTGTCCTGGACAGTACAGGAAGTCTGGACGTCAGGGATGGACTCTCAGTGAGTCAGATTCCAACTGAGATGGGGCAAGGCCATGCTGCACCCGCAGCTCTCTTGTAGGGAGCAACCCTGTTGCTGCCTTTCCCTGAGGGCTGCCCTCTCATGTCCCAGGGGAGGGGACCCTGGAAGCCTCAAGGTCTTAGGACCATTTACTCTTATAGGAGGCTTCTATCCTGTTTGGAAATCACTTGCGGAAGCAGGCTGTGCTCTACATGACTGGGGAGGAGGGGCTGCAGAGAGGAGGGCTGGAGACAGGCTCTTTTTTTTTTTTTTTAATTGTAATTTTAAGAACCATTATTTTTTAAATAAATTTATTTTTTATTGGTGTTCAATTTGTCAACATACAGAATAACACCCAGTGCTCATCCTGTCAAGTGCCCCCCTCAGTGCCCCTCACCCAGTCACCCCCACCCCCCGCCCTCCTCCCCTTCCACCACCCCTAGTTCGTTTCCCAGAGTTAGGAGTCTTTATGTTCTGTCTCCCTTTCTGATATTTCCCACTTATTTTTTCTCCTTTCCCCTTTATTCCCATTCACTATTTTTTATATTCCCCCAATGAAGGAGACCATATAATGTTTGTCCTTCTCCGATTGACTTACTCCACTCAGCATAATACCCTCCAGTTCCATCCATGTTGAAGCAAATGGTGGGTATTTGTCGTTTCTAATGGAGACAGGCTCTTTCGGGAGGGATAGAATAGCACCCTTGGGCAGCAGCATGTTCAAAGGGGGCATGCAGAGGACACAGGTACTCTAGCCTCAGATCCTGTACTTACAGGTGCCTTTGTGCACCTGAAGAAAAGGCACCATCCCCAGACAGGTGTAGCCTAGGTGTCTCTCTGGGCACACAGGGAGACTATGAGGGTGGAGACCCAAGTAGAGGCAGCCCTCTGCTCTCTGCACTGCAGCAGCCAGGGCTGGGCTCTGGGACCTCTGCTCCTGTCCCTGTCCCCAGTGCCTGGTTCAGTATGGGCACTTTTTTTTTTTTTAAAGATTTTATTTATTCATAGAGACAGAGAGAGAGGGGGGGGGGGGCAGAGACACAGGCAGAGGGAGAAGCAGGCTCCATACAGGAAGCCTGATGCGGGACTCCATCCTGGGTCCCCAGGATCACACCCCAGGCTGTAGGCTGTGCTAAACCGCTGCGCCACCAGGGCTGCCCCAGTATGGGCACTTTGAGGAGTGCTGACAGTCAAGTTAGGTTTGGTCAGCACGGTGCCCACTCTCCCCTGAGCTGGAGAGTCTGTCCTCTGGTTGCTAAGCTTCTGCCTTCTGTTTGCAAGAGAACTCAGAGAATCCCAGCAGGGAACATGCCCTGTGACTTCCTCCTGGGGCTCTTACAGACCTGAATGCAGGAGTACACTGGAGCCCTCCCCCCCCCCCGCCCCCCGCTGTGCTGCTAGGGCCATCCATCCTCCAGCTACTTTGCAGAACCAGGGGAAATTAGCACTGGGGCTTCGCAGAGGGTCTATGGGCCAGGAGGGACTCCTCCAGCTCAAGACCCTGGTATGGGGGGGAAGGGGTCGGCTGAGCTCACATGCTTGTGACTGATCCTCACCCAGGGGCTTGTTAGAGCACAGGGCAGAGAAGGAGTGCAGGGGGAAGGCTGCAAGGAGGGAGTTCCCTCCCCAAGGAGGGGAAAGGCTGCCGCCGAGTGGCCATCTGGCCGGCTAGCAGGAATTACTGGGAAGGATGTGTCCACCGCCCAATTTTGTCTGCCTGCAGTTGGAAAGGTGATCCCACGGAGGGCACTCACTCAGTCCCTGGCCTAGGACATGGTGGGAGACCCTGAAGCCCAGAGCGCCTGTCCGGGGCCAGGGACCAGGAGCAGCCTCGGGGCTTGGAGCCAACACAGAATGAAACGTTATGATGATTCCTTTCCCACTGAACACATGCAGAACAAGATGTCCTCTGTAGAGTGTCAACCAACATGTCACCCAGGCAGCATTGTCTGTAGTCAGCAGATGTGGTTTTGGGCTGTCATTCAGTCCCCAATAGGTGGGGAATTGGGAGGTCAACTTGTGTCAGAGCTAAGCTGGGGAAGATCTGGCCCCTCCCAGTGAAGTCACCCACTCCCTTTAAGAAGCAGGGGTAGTGGCACTTCCTGCTTCTGCCTTTGCCTGGAAGCTTGTACCTAGAACCAGGCTTGAGTCTCATCATCCACCCACTCCAGCCCAAGCCTCTCCACCCCTTGACCTCGCGGCTTGTGGCATCCTTTTGTTAGCTTCCTTGGACTCGAGTTTGCAGGGCATCACAGGTTCTCAGTGCAAGTGGCATGGCTCAGACCCTGGCCCTGCCATGTTCCACTTCCCTTGGCTTTTGGGCACATTATCCAGTCTTCAGTGCCTCTGGTTCCTCATTCATCACACGGAGATGATAATAGCACCCATCTCTCACAGCTGTTACTGCGAGTGGGAAGTGCATTCATGCAAGTGCCGCACCCAGTATCGCCTCGAAGTAAGTGCCCAGTTATTGGGCGCCTTTGCCTGCAAGGCCTACAGCTCTGCCCTAGTTCTTCAACAGCCAGTCTGCAGGGACTGTGGTCCCAGCCTGAGCCCCATTTCCTGATAGAAGCTTTCGAGCCCTGGCCAGAAGAGTGAGACACCCCTGCAGCATGCTCCATTACCACCATTTGTTTGGCAAATGTCCATTAACACCTCCTTCGTGCCAGATGCCGTGTCAAATGCTGGGCGTGGAGCACTCCACGTGTTAACAATGTCACAGAGCACTGCTGTAACAGAGCACAGGGCAGAGAATCTAAGAGCTTCTCAGCTCTTCATCCATCAGCTGCATCTTCTGTGCTGTGCATGCCCCGTGGAGTGCTGAGACCCCGTGAAAGAGCTGGCTAGACTGAACTTGATGGAACCCTGCTCTCAGTGTGGGTGTGGAGGAGGTCCCGCTGAGGCCCCAGAACACTCTGCCTCTCGTTCCTGAGGCTGGAGGCCAGGTGGGAGAGGTGCCTGTGCCAGGCCTTTCAAGACTTGTGGGAGATAGTGGTTGGAGAGGGGGCTTTGGCCCTTGACCCCTAGTCCCATCACAGCCACCAATTTTGTTCCAACCAGACTCTGGGTTTTCTTCCTTTGCAGATATTGGAGGAGCTCAAGTATTAGCAACGGGCAAGTCTGCTGGGGCAGAAATTGGTAGGTGGCTGCCCAGCTTCCTGTGAGCTGGACTCAGGGAACAGGAGGGGGCACTCCAGGAGGCAGGGGCAGGTGGGGGTGTGCTGGGAGTGGGGCTGGCTTCCTGCCAGTCATCACAGAGCAGGGGCTGCACTCACTTCGAGACCTGCCGGGGAGCTAACACAGCTTGACCCCAAGGGTGTGGACCTGCTTGAGAGCCTCTCTTCAAAGGCCACATGAGTCATCAGGACCACCTTTGTCTGCTCTCTGTAAGAGTGGCTCCGGTGCCCACAGCACCCTGCACTCTGCGGTGCCTCCAGGCCCTCCTTCCACCTGCACCCTCAGCTTCTCTCCATCTCAGGGGCTCACCCCAGCAGGCATGATGCAGGCTGCAGACGGGTCTAGACATCTCCATCCCTTCTCCTCTGGGAAGGCTCCGGGCTCCCATGGCAGCCCAGCCTGCACCGTTGTTACCTATGGTATTAGGGTGAGCTCCTGGGCACCAGCTCACTGTAGGGCCCTCAGGATGGAGTCAGATCTTTCCCTTTCCCTTCTGTGCTCACCACAGAGCAGGTGGGCAATTAGCACATACACGATCAATGAACTAATGTGAAGGTCAGTGAGGTAGGGCTATGAGAGGCGGAGAAGTGAGCCACCAGCTGCCAGGAAATGATCCCCACAACCCAAGAAGCAGGATCTTGTTCCAAGAGGAGGGATGGGGTGGGGGCGCGGGCAGGGCGCCAGTGTGCCCCTGGGCTTCAGCGGATTGCAGCGCAGAATTTTAGAGTGACTTTGAACGTCACCCCGGATGTGAAGGGAGCTGTAGAAGACCTCGGCAGGGTTTGACGGACGTGGGCGCCTATTGTGCAATTTCTCCCCGCCCCACAGACATCAAGTACGCCGTCATCGGGGCGGCTCTAGGTGGAGCCATAGCGGCCGTCTTCCTGGCCCTGAAGGTCTGCATGATCAAGAAGCATTTGTTTGACATCGACTCCTCCAACTTGAGAAGCACAACCCCGGGCTTCAGGGGTAAGGGGGCAGTGACCCGCAGCCTGGCTGCAGCCTGCCCAGACCAGGAGATTCCCCTCAGGCCCTCTGAAACTTAGCTGGAGAAAGACGGACCGGCAGGATCGAAGAGAAACACAGAGACCTCTCTATGTCTCTGTCCCTCCCTCACCCTGCCTTCTTCTCTCTCTCTCTCTTTCTCTGTACTTTTCCATTCCTAAGAATCAGATTTCTTGGAGAAAGGTGGGGAAGGAAGGTGAGTTGGCTTCAGCCAGAAAGATCTATTCCCGTATCCAAAAATGTGACCAGATCAAATTGATCCCAAGAGGTGACGAGGCTGAGTGCATGGCGGAGGTGCTGTAAACTCCGGTTATATGGGCTGAATTGCTTTTTTGTCATAAACCGGGCAGGTTCTACTCGGAGCGGTGCCATGTCCTCTTGGTCCAAGCAGAGCTTACATGAACCCTGGCTTGGCTCTGGGTATCCTGTGGCAACTGTAGGGAAATACAACCCACAGTCAGTTTGTGAGTTTTGATAGCAAAATACGACATTGATTTGCATCCCCTTTCTCTCAAGATGGGATGGGACTTGGCAAAACTCATTCCCAGTCCTGGAAGCCTGCTTAATGGGATAATGATGGAGCTTTCCATGAAATTTTCCTGAGGATGAGGAGGAAGGAGCCTCTCTGTGTCTTTGGAAAATGTGGTTGTTATCTGCAAAGATATGCAGAAGGATAGTCTGGGGTGGGGAGAGGAGGCGTAGCCCTCAGAGCTTCCCGAGATGCCAGCATGTCCAATTATGCAAAGGGTTTAATTGGTCATGGGAGTTTGCTTACCATTATTTTCCCTACGAATAGGAGGGGAGAAGAAACAGCCTCTTCATCACACAGTGGGAGACATGCTGGATCCCTTTAGACCAAGAGGGCCCAGGAGCAGCAAGGGAAGGGGATGAGGAGGAGTGATGGGGATAAGAGGGCTCCAGGGAAGACTCAGTTCCACTTATGTGCCCAGCTAAGCGGGCTCAGTGAGGGGACCTAGATGGAGAAGCGCCAACAGAGCCAAAGGAGAAGGATGAAGAGCAGCCACTCAAGACCACCACCCCAGTGGTCCCGACCCAGGGAGGCTCTCAGAGTTAATTGAGTCAGGTTGGGTCTGACTCGCACCTTAGCGGGCACTGAGCGGGTCACATGATCACAGTGTCTCCTTTCTAATGCCCTGCTTTCTCTGTGTAGACACTGTCACTCTGAAGAAGAGAGTCCCAAGGTAAGGTCACTACCGTGGTAAGTGAGGGGTATTATTTTTCCTGCTGTTTTATTCATCGTGCTTCCTTGCCTGCCATCTGAGCTCTTCTCTCCACTCCAAAATGCTTCCTAGAAGACTAGAACACACTCTTCTCTTCTTCGGTTCAGTAGGCAGGAGTCATGAGTGGGGGGCCACAAGGCACATTAGCCAAAGGGGGCTTGAACCTGTTTCTGCATACCCTCAGTTACATTCTGCCCCACCTCCCACACAGAACCCCTAAGTACATTCCCCCCAGCACTCAGAATGAGGTCCTTAGCCCCTGCCATGACCCACTTGAGAAGCCCATATGGTCTGCTCTGGGCTACCTGACTTCCCTGCTGGCAATGAGCCATGCTGGTCTTCTGCACAAAGACTATGTCCTCTGAGGACAGTCCTGCCTCAGGACCTCTGCACTTGCTGTTTTCTGTCATAGGGAATGCTCTTCTCCCAGATAGCTGCAAGCTCTGCCCTTCATTTTCTTCATATCTCTTCTTCAAGGCCACCATTTCATTGTACATGGCCTGTTTAAAATAGAAACCCTTCCCCTGATCATTATCTTCCCCTTACCTAGTTTTATTTTTCTTTATATTACTTTCCATCACTGACATTATGTGATATATTTATCTATTTCTTTTTATGGTTTTCCCCCCAAAGTGTAAGGTCCTTGAGGGTGGGATCTTTCTTTTCATCTTTGTAGCCCTGGCATTTAGCACTGTACCCAGAACAGAGTGGGTGCTTTTGAATGAATGAATGAATGAATGAATGGGCGATATGGCATGGAGCAGGTGCTGAGGATTAAAGGAAGACAGGCTCCCTTTCAGTCTGCAAGGGAGACAGACACATCCTGGGTGCTCATTGCACAGGATTGGGGTCAGGGGAGTGCTATGACACAGCTAAGCCCGTGTTGCCTTGTGCCTGGGCGATGCAGAGGGGTGCATGTTCCAGCTGGGAAGCGGGTTGTCTGGAGGTGCAAGCAGCACTGCGATTGCATGTGGACGGATGGGAAGAAGTTCTCTCCGGGAAGAAAGAGAAGTGTACACAAGCAGAAGGCCCCCTGATGGGTGCCCGTGTGCACATCCAGGGACCAAGCATTCCATGTAACGGAGCAGAGGCTTCACATGAAGGTCTGCAGAGGAGGCTGGGGAGGTGGGTAGTTTTAGTCAGGGTCTTGTATGCTAAGTGAAGGAATCTGAACCCTATCCTGAAACTTCTGGTCAGTCACCGATGGATTCTAGGCAGCAGAGGGATGGAATATCTTTTATGCTGTAGTAGCATGAAGGGGGGACCCCACTGGAGACAGGCAGGCCTGCCGGGGAGATCTTAGAGGGATTCAGACCTGCTGCAAGGCCCTGCTGGAGGTGGTGGGCTCAGGACCTGGCAGCTGAGTGAAGGTGCAACCAGCAGGAGGGAGGAATCCAGAAGAGTGTATCGACTGTGGGAGTGGGGAGGCCCCAGCAGGGGAAGTAGGTGGAGGGACAGGTTTGGGCAATGGGCAATGGGCTGTGGGACTGAGATGGGAACTCCTTTTTTAAACACAGTGCATCTGAGGCTTCTGCAGACTTCCAAGTAGAGGGGGTGCTCAGTAAGGGTTGGCATGCAGACAGAGGTCTGGGCTGAGTGGGGTGGTGGGTTTTAGAAGGGACCTGGAGCATGGACTCGCCTCCATTTCCTCCCTGGGACTCACTAAATGCTGTGGCCTGTGCATGGAAGAAGTGGTGGATTTGTGAGTGAACAGAGAGATGAGACAGATGCACGGCATGCTGTCATCAGGGTGATGCCCTGGGGCTGAGCTGGAAACGGATTTTCTCCAGAAGTTCACTTCCTTGAGGATCTCCCCTCCTTCAGATGTCCTGGCTTCCAGGCCCTAGAGGGTGTTTCATCAACTCGGCCTCCAACCATTGCCCCTCTTCTTCTCTGACTCTTACTGTCTCTCTCTCTCTCTCTGTCCCATCCTCTCCCCCCACGCCCCCAACCGGAGCTGTTTGGCCGCCCCACAGGGGCCTGGGCTGGGGGTGAGGAGTGTGATTATGGAGGCCAGGGATGTCGCCCTCCTACCACGTTAGAGGAGCCCTTCTTGGCACGGATCACACCAGCTCCTCCACAAACGGATTGCTAAGAAGGGAGGCACAGTTCAAGTTTCCAAAGCTAACACTAGATGGAGTCAGGCTGAGTCAGGAAGAAGTTAGACCGAAAAGAAAAAATCTAAGAATTGGCAAGCTGTTCTCCTAGAGCGAAACTTCTCATGTGCTTTTTGTCACAGGGAATGATTTAATGAACATCCGATTCTTCTGTTTTGCAGGTCAAAGCTCCATTTCTCCGAGAGGTGAGCTGTAAGAGCAATCACTCCTTCTGAGAGGGAGAGAGTCAGTGGCTCCCCCGAGGTGGCCCCCACACAGGATGGGAGGGGATTGCTAGCCACCAGCCAGGACTCCTCAAGCCTCAGCTGGGACACCAGGAATCCACATCTTCTTTTTGTTTTTTTCCCTTCCAGAAAGTCTTAATTTAGTAGCACTTCAGGGAGATTTAAAATGGAGCTGTGGGAGCTTCTTTGCCTGATTAGAGCTGAGAAGATGGGATTTTAGAAGCAGGATAGTTCACTTTCTTTTACTTGCCAAATTTTTCCCTTGAAAGGTCATTCAAACTGTGAACTCGCCAACTTAATCCACATGACGAAAAAAAAATTCCAAGACTTTTGTGTCATCAAGCTATCAATTTGGCTGAAGTGTCTGTTTCCCTTGTTGCTTTTGGGTCTTACAGTGAGGCCTGCGTATACAGGATTGGTCACGGTTCACATTCCCTTGACCACTGGTCTCCACCTCATGCATCACCCAAGTGCTCTCACCTTCCTTCTTTTTGAAAACTCTTCAAATCCACGGAAGAATTGAAAGAATAGTGCAAACAAAAAAAATAATAATACATCCTTCACCTAGATACACCACGTTAATATTTCCCCCCATTTGCTTTATTCTGTATACATACATTTTTTTTCTGATCCACTTAAAAATTAGTAGCAATATCACCCCTAAGTTAGTAGAGATATTTCACCCCTAAATATATAACCAGATGTCTCCAGCATAATCATAATGTGGTGACTACATCTAAGAAAATGACCAGTAATTCAGTAATATCATTTATTACACAGCCCATATTCAAATCTGATTGTTTTAAACATATCTTTATAGCTCCAGTCTTCCAAACCCAGATCCATGGGGTTTGTCTCTGTTCTGTCTCTTTTTGTGTTGGACAACTTCTCTGTCTTCTTTCCCTGTGGCATTGTCAATTTCAAAGTCCATTTGTATGACGTCATCTTCTGGACTGGTCTGATTGTTTCTTCCTGAGTAGATGCAGGTTAGGACTTTTTTCAAGAACACCATGGGAGTGACATTGTGTGTACAATAGAAATATTGTACTGCATCAGGACGCACAGGACACCAGGATCTCTCACTGTGGGTAATTCTACCCTGATTAAGGAAGTGACCACTAGATCTCTGCTTTGGGGAGACAAGTTTTCCTCTTCCTAATTAGTTGATAATCTGAAGGGTGATACTTTGAGACCACGTGAACATCCTGACCTCCAGTGATTCTTCACCCATTGATTTTACATCTGTTCGCAATCCATGTTTGAATCAGTTATTGCATTGGGGCTTACAAATACTGAGTTTCATTTCTTTTTCTTTTTTTTTTTTTAATTTTTATTTATTTATGATAGTCACCAAGAGAGAGGGAGAGAGGCAGAGACACAGGCAGAGGGAGAAGTAGGCTCCATGCACCGGGAGCCCGACGTGGGATTCGATCCCGGGTCTCCAGTATCGCGCCCTGGGCCAAAGGCAGGCGCCAAACCGCTGCGCCACCCAGGGATCCCTGAGTTTCATTTCTAATGCTAGCATCCCTTCTGCATTTAATAGCTGGCATTCTTCTGGAAAAAAAGACTTTTTCCTTCCCCCTTTTCTCTTTCTCTCACTTGTTGAAATAAACAACATATTACAATTCATCACCATCATGGATCTTTGTGATACTCAAATTGTGCCCGGTTCGTCCAGAACCAGTCACTTCTTGGTGGCTTTTTTTTTTTTTTTTCTTTTTTTTTTTCTCTTTTTTTTTTCTTTTTTTTTTTTCTTTTTTTTTTTCTTCTTGGTGGCTTTTGAGCATTTCCTAGATTTCTTTTTTCCCCAATTCTTAAGACTTTTGACACAACACGGTATCCAGGCTCATCTTTTACTGTCCCTGCTCAGACTTGGAATCACCCATGTACCCCTTAGATCCTTGTTTTTTCTTTTTTAAAAATGTGTTTTCTTCTTTCTTTCTTTCTTTCTTTCTTTCTTTCTTTCTTTCTTTCTTTCTTTCTTTCTTTCTTTCTTCTTTCTTTTCTTTTTAAATATTTTATTTATTCATGAGACACACACACACACACACACAGACACATACACACACACACAGATTGAGAGAGAGAGAGAAGCAGAGACACAGGCAGAGGGAGTAGCAGGCTCCACCCCGGGAAGCCCAATGTGGGACTCAATCCCAGGACCCTGGGATCACTCCCTGAGCCAAAGACAGATGCTCAAACACTGAGCCACCCAGGTACTCCCTTTTTTCTTTCTTGATGTGGAATAGTTTTTAGAAGACAAGATCTGGACACGTGTGCTCATGGCTCCTGAGACATCACTGCTTCTAGGGCCTGAGAGGCTAGGACTGAATCAGTAAATGTATATTTAAACCACAAATTTAATACCATAAGGCTCTTCTTAAGCTTTCTTCACTCCATATTTTTTTGCCTCCTCCAAAGTCAAAACCCTGTTCTATATAAATATTTTTACCCTTTTGCTCTATTCTCTAATATTACACAAAATACTTCCATAATCACAACACTCTGCAACTACAAACTTGCTTAGTAGCTTGAAATTTTCTTTTTTTTCTGAGAATTTAGCTTTTGTGTGTACCAAGTATTATATTCAAATTGAATTAGTTATTTTCTCTGTGTGATTATGCTCTCAATTTGATATAGGATTGGTATCCATGTGTATGCTATTTTAATGCTCCCTTTCAGGCAGCCCAGGTGGCTCAGCGGTTAGCACCGCCTTCGGCCCAGGGTGTGATCCTGGAGACCCGGGCCCATGTCAGGCTCCTTGCATGGAGCCTGCTTCTCCCTCTGCCTGTGTCTCTGCCTCCCTCTCTCTCTGTGTGTCTTTCATCAATAAATAAATAAAATCTTTTTAAAAAAAATTAATGCTCCCTTTCTTAATTCTTTTAGTTTAATTCTATTATTTTTTTGAGTTGTGAAACATGTAGATTAAAATGTAAACAGGTAAACTCAGAGAAGTCTCATTCCCATACCTGCCCACTCTATTCTGTCCCCACCCACTGTGCGGAGATGACTATTTTCAAGAGTCTTTGCTTTATCTTCCTGTGTTCCTTTTACACAAATGTATCTAATTAAAATTATATATATACAATTTCCATAAAATTAAAAATGTTTACATACAGACGTGTGTATATATATATATATATATATATATATATATATATATTCCAGTTCTTGCAAAGTTTTATTGTTTGGATCTCTGATCCATTTAACATTTATTGTGGTGTGTAGTATGACATATGGATCCAATTTAATCTTTATCCCAAATGGCAATCTATTTCAGTATCAGAATTGAAAATATTATTTTCCCCAGTTTTATTTTCAATCTTTGTTGTATTCTAAATTCCCATGTGTACTTGGGCTATTTCTGGACTTTATATTATTTTCCATCATATTTGTGAGTATTCTTGTGCTAGTACCACACTCTTACTTGTGCAGACTTCATGGTTCACTCCACCATCCGGCACACTCCCATTGTGCTTCCTATTCAAGAGCACATTCTTGCTATTCTCTTCTAGCTATCTTGCATATTTGTTTTTCCGTATGAGCTTCAGAACCAACTCCAGAATCTATTCATGGAGCAAACACCTTTGTATTTTTGTTGAGGTTGCATTACATTTATGTGTTAGACTGAGGATGACTGACTTCATTATGATGTTAAGCAGTCCTTCGTGGAAAGGTGAATGTTTTTGCAAGGCTGTGTTTATGTGTCTTAAGGAGTTTTTGGCTTGACCTTATGGGTTTTTCACATTTCTTTTTAAGCTTATTCCTAAGTATTTTTCTGTTCTTGTTGCTTTTAAGAATGGAGTTTCCCATTATGTCTCTTATTTGGTCATTGACTGCTTATGGATTATTTTTGTATGTTAATGGTATAGTGATGGCCTTACTGAATGCTTTTATTGTGTGTGTTTTCTGCTTGATTTCCTTGGGTTTTCATAATATTATGTCATCTGCCAAATTGTAGATTGCTTTTCCCAGTTCTTATGACTCTAATTGTTTTCTCCTCTCTGATTGCATTGGCTAAAACCACTAATATTAAATAGTAGTGGAAACAGTGCAGATACAATCTTCAAAAGTCTTTTTCTCTTTCTCTTGACACCCAGGGCAGGTCTGCAACCTGATTCACCTGCTAGTCCAGCTGGCAGCTACTGTCCCAGCCTCTATCTAGCTTATCTTTTCTTGCATGTTGTGCCTGTCTCTCTAGGGACTGGTGGCACATCTGTATGCAGGGGAGTGACTGCTCTGTAAAAGAATGACTTCTTCCAGGGAGTAAGTCATAGGTGCCACTTCTCCACCTTAGGGCCATCAGGAATAGGAGGAGGCTGCCTTTCTGGTTTTTCCATCTTCTGCAAACATCAGTATTTCAAGAGCAAATGCTGCATAGGTCCAGCCACTTTGGATCCTGTTCTTAATAACCCCTGAAAGGGTCCTTTGAATTCAGGACTTATTAAAGATAATATAAGATATGAACTTTTTTTTTTTGAGCCCCTGCTCCTCTAGACCATCCAACTTAAACTCTGATTTTTGGACCCACCATGTTTTAAAGGAGAAGCACAAAAATCTGACAGCCTTTAGACTCTCTTGCAATCCCTTCAGACTCCTGTCACTATCCTTGCTTTTTTCCAACTTGCTTATCTTCCATGCTGGCTCTGCTGCCATCAAGCTCTGTAACTCCAACCTCAATGTGCGTCCTTGGTCCTCCATACATCGGGTAGGTAGGTGCTATCTCTTTTACGGCATTTGGCTTGGCTTATCCCCCTGATGCTTCACTCTACCCCATCTTTATGCTGTTGCTGTCCCTTCTCCCATGTTAGATATCCAGACACTGAGATCAGGCATGCACAATTGGATGGCATAAACAAATATGCAACATTCAGTGTAAACATAGATATGCAATTCTGTTAAAATTATAACTCTTATGAGAAACTATAGTGAGATGTTGGTGTGAATTCAGTCTCTGTGCATGGGTGGGTTGGTGAGGCCTTTAGTTGAAAGTGTCCACAGCAGGCGCTGTTCCCTACTTTATTGAGCTCTACTATATTGGGGTCTGGTTTGGTGACCTCATCTTTTCTTCTGTGCTACTAATTTTAGGTAGATACAGAGATAGAGCTAGATATGCCATGTATGGACAAGTCTCTTCTTGTGGAATAGCACAAGTTTAGACTTGAATGTACCTAGTTTCTAGTTACCTTTGCAAAGGTCCATCTACCTTGTTACCTGTAGCATCTTCTTAGATGGGTGCAATCTCTTCAAGTACATAAAGTGGCATTTTCCTGCTGGTGTGCCTTTTAACCTTGAGGTTAAACTCCCCTTTTGGCCACGGGGGTGGGTGAGGTTTTGTGGCTTGAGATTGGCAAGCAGAAAAGAACCTCTCAGTTGGGCTCTATCTGAAAAACTCTCCCTTTAACCTAGAAGCCACTGGCCTTCACACACTTTCTATACTGCATGGGGAAATGTCTCACCTTGCTGAAATAAGCTAATGAATTCTTTCATACCTACTAAATAGTGTGTGCTGCTCACTATTAAGCCTATAAGGATATGCCATGATTAGTTAGAGCATAATCACTCTGTCTTTAGGTCTTCCTGATGGTTCTCTTCCTTTCCAGAGATGCAGAAGTGATTGAGCTCTAAATAAGTGACCTCTTCAGGAGAGGTTGGGCAGTCTGGGACAATTTCCCACAGTTTCAGCCTCAGGGATGTCATGAATTTGAACTTCCAAAGATGGACCTTCATGTGGAGCTCAATACTCAGAGCAAGTAATATATGGAATGAAGTCTACAGTGTTTCTGTCCTAAAGGAAAATATCAATTCTCTTCCACAAGAAGCTGACTACATAGATGGAGGCACAAGCACTTTATCCTGCAGTAAGAAAGGATGGAAGCCAATAAATCCACAGTCTATCCTGGTCCTCCATAGTGGAGCTGTTTATGATTCTATGGTAGCATTGTATCCATATCAATGGAACCCATAGCAAATGGCTCATGGAATGGAGATGAAAGTCAAGACACAACCTCCTTAACACTATTGTCTATCAACAGGTAAGCATCATTTTCTAGAACTGATGGCCTCACCTTCTCTGTTGCCATAAGAATTCCCCTGCGAATATTCAGGATTCTTGAGACATGAAGACTATGGGATAGTTTCCAGGCTTATGAATGAAAGACTAACTTCCCACAGGAAGAAATGGAGGGCTGGGCGGGAGAGGAAGGGTCTCAGTGGCCACAGAATGGCTTGCAGCTCTGCAAATGATGGAACCAATGAAGGATTAATTGAAAAAGCCAATGATGTGCCAAAGGTAGGGATCTACACAAATGTAAAGGATTACTGTTATATTTTTACCATAGTATTATGGTTATTGGTACAAATGTGAATGGCTTTCGTGTGGAGGACATGACTGGCAGAGGCTTAGGAAACCCCCATCTTTTTTATTATTGTCATCAACTTAAGGCTGTGTGGCACAGACCCTGTTAAGATTTCTCTCCCCTATACTATTAACCCTGTATTTCTGGGGCTGCATTATGGAATACTCTTTGCCTTTCCAATTAAACAGAAATTCAGGTGATTGTGTGGGCTGGTTCTTTTTGGATTGGGTTATTCTCCTTGTGTGTGATGAAAGATGAGCAATATTTCAAAACAAAGTGCTGTGTTATAATAATTTGCCTGGATTCCCAGGGTGTCTTTTATCTGACTTGATAACAACGTAGTTCATTAGAAGCCTTTGTTAGCTGATAACCTAAAGCGGTAACATGATACTCATAAGCAATTTTCTGTGTGTAAGATAGAATAAACCATCTTGTAAGGTATCTGTTAATTGATTTGCTTCTTTTAGCAGCATTTTAATTAAGACTTCTGGTTTCTGAATGGCAAAGGCACATACAAACTGAAGGTGAATGCCTCAGGATTCTCAGTAATCATTTTCTATAGATACAACAAAACCATGGAGTCCTCTCCTCCATCCCACATCACAATACATTTTCCTAGCACTGTTCCTGGGTTCTGTTTTAGGTTTTGTTTTAGCCTCACACAGAGTTTCCTGGGTGAAGAACAAAGAAATATGCTGAAGCCAATGTTCTCTCCTTGGGTTATAAAGTCTGACATGCCCTGGGAGATGGCATATAATGGGTCCCTTTGACTTCCACCCCAGATTCAAGCTCAGTGGCTTCCTTCTGTGGAAGTCCAACTGGAAGCTCTCTGATGCCCCTCTACAGATATTCTCCCTGGTAGCAGTTCTTGGGGGTGGAAGTTGCAATAGGCAAGAGCACTTGGAAGTGTTTGGAGACAGCCACAAGAGGTCACTGTATGTGTAAATGCAGTGTCATGAGTGAGGGCCATTCTGACTGCCTCGCCCAGTGGTTTGGGAGTATAGTAGCAGAGGCCGAGGGTTAGAGAAGCTCCTGTCTTCCCAGCCTAGTAGGCCCTGGGGCCCCTGGAACACATGCAGGTCCTGAACAGCCCAACTTGGCAGGCCAAACACCCAGCCCGGTGGGGCAGCAGAGGGACCAATGATCCTCAAACACTTGAAGGAAGAGCCATCCCTACATGGATGGGGCAGGCAGCAGCCAGTGGCAGCCAGCCAGGGTCCATGGGCATATCTGTGGTTTCTACCTCCAGGACTTGGTACCCACAGGGGGAGAAGGTCAGATGGGAGAGGTATATCTGGCAAGATCAACAAATAAAAAATGAGCATCAATTTCTATGTCTATAAAAGTAAAATGTATTTACATTGAACCTATAAATTAAAATCAATACATAAAAAGCAAATGCATATATGTCTATATATTCTTTTATGTGTGTTTTAAGGTATACATATCATAGAATTTTAAGAAATAAGTGGGGATTTGAATAAGTTGATAAATGATATGCCTTTTCATCATCCAAGTGTGGAAATAGCTGAGAATAGACAGCAGATGGAGATTAAAATATGAGAGTTATTGTGATTTCAAATAAGTCATGTCAATATCACTCTGGGGTCCCAAGAGCGCTGCTTGGTATCCTCGCCCCAGTCCAAGTAAGAGGTAAGTGTGGCTTGGGCTAGGGTGCTGGCAGCAAGGATGCAGAGGGTGGATGTGTTGGGTTGGGGATTGGAGGCGAAGATGTCAAGAATTACTGGTGGGTAGATTTGATCAAGAAGGAGAATGTGACTCAGCATCGCTCCTAAAGTTTGGTGCCTTTGAGTAGAATGTGGAGGACCCGGAGAGTGCTAGCCTCGGGAAGGCTCTGCAGCTGGTCTTTGGTCTCCTGTGTCAAGCATTAGGGCACCAAAGGGTGGGATACATTTAGGGAGAGTGAACCCCACATGCTTGCAAGTGTTTATGCTTGGGTACTGGGATTAAAAACACATGTGTTGGAGATTGCTCCAGAATATGCTCTGGGATCCTGGGGGGAAAGTAGGGGAGGGTAAGCCTGGAGGAGTCCTAGGCTTCTTTCTGTGAGATAGAGTGTGCATGGGGTTGCTCAGTCAAAGGGGGGTTGAGAGGAGCAGAGCCTGAAGATAAAGCAAAGGGGGTGGTGCCTGTGACATGACGTCTAAAAGGGGCCAGGTCTGGGCTGTGCTCAGGGCCCATTCTGTTGACTGGTTCTTTTCCCTCTGAGTCATTTGTCATCATCTCAGACTTGTCAGATAAATTAATCATCCATCAAAGGATAGGATTTTTCACATGTACGTTATCACTGGATGACAAGTGAGTGGTACATCTCTACACAGAGAGTGGGGCAGTTGCTCAGGCCTCCTACATTCCAGCCTCACTTATCAGCATCTCTTGCATCTTAGTGTTCATGGTACTGGAGTTTCCACTGACTCACGATTTTCTCATCATTTGTGATCCTCTCTCTGTGCAGTTTAGGTACATGATAGAGTTTGTAGGCTCTGTAGCCAAATGTTGCTTTGTGAATTGGACAAACTGTTTAACTTTGCTATGCCTCGGTTTCCCCATCTGTAAAAATGGGCTAATAGTTGTACTTACCTAATAGGCTCTTTGTCATCACTAAATGAAGTAACATATGTAAAGCTCTTAGAACACTGACATGTAGTCTGCACTCAGCAAACACATTTGGTCACATTTTACTCATTATAAAATTCAGAGAAGGTGAGATTAGGGAAGTTTTCATTTTTAGACGTTCATTTCTTTATGTATATATTTGAATCAAGTTTTATTTTAGAACAGTTTTAGATTGTCCTTAAAGTTGTGAGGGGATTTCAGAGAGTTCACCTATGCCCCACACCCAGCTTCCTTAGATATTAATAAATATCTTACATTAGTATGGTTTATTTGTCACAATTAATGAGCCAATTCGATTACACCACTACCTAAAGTCCTTTATTTGTATTTTCTTAGTTTTTTTTTTAGTTTTTACCTAATATCCCTTTTCTGTACTAGGACCCCATCCAGGACGCCACATGACATTTAGTTATTGTGCTCCCTTAGGCTTATCTTGGTCGTGATGACCTCTCAGATTTTCCTTGACAGTTTTTGTTTTTTTTTTTTTTTAATTTATTCATGATAGTCACACAGAGAGAGAGAGAGGCAGAGACATAGGCAGAGGGAGAAGCAGGCTCCATGCACCGGGAGCCCGACATGGGACTCGATCCTGGGTCTCCAGGATCAGGCCCTGGGCCAAAGGCAGGCGCTAAACCACTGAGCCACTGGGGCTGCCCCGGCTCAGCGGTTTAGTGCCACCTTCGGCCCAGGGCTGATCCTGGGGACCCCGAGATCAAGTCCCATGTCAGGCTCCTTTCGTGGAGCCTGCTTTTCCCTCTGCCTGCGTCTCTGCCTTTCTGTTTCTCATGAATAAATAAATAAAATCTTTTTAAAAAATCTCACTTAACCTTAAACTGGTAGGTTCAGTAAAAAGGAAAACTTTTCTTTTTAAAATAAAACAAAGCTGGTGTTTCTGGTTAGTATGGGGCTGCTCAGTTTAGCATCTCATAACCATTCTGCATGTTAGACCAGCAGTAGAGACCATGAGAATACTTGGGCTCCTGTTTGGGGCAAGTGTAGATCTGACTCCACTGTCCTCCCATACCCAAGAAAGGATGAGCCCACCTTTGCTCGTTCTGTGGACAAGCAGGAACCCTTAGTATTGTGGCCTGAGCTCTCCAGAAATGCTGTTCAGAGCTGCCCATTATTTTTCCTATCAAAAACAAAGACCCATAAAGAAGCCATACATTGTGGTTTGAATTTTTTTGTCCATTCCTGAGTTTATTTTATTTTATTTAAAGATTTTATTTATTTATTCATGAGAGACAGAGAAAAAGATAGAGAGGCAGAGACACAGGCACAGGGAGAAGCAGGCTCCATGCAGGAAGCCTGACATGGGACTTGATCCTAGGTCTCTGGGATCCTGCCCTGGGCTGAAGGCAACACTAAACTGCTGAGCCACTGGGGCTGTCCCCATTCCTGAGTTTAAATCAGAAGGTGGTTCTTACGCACTGGCAGCAAATTGTGAGTCAAGCACAACTGCTGACCAAAAAGGAATTAAAAGGATGTCTAAGGATTACCCCTAACATGTTCAGATGGGGCATTTATGGCAGGCAGCAAGGGCTCTGCTCTCTGTCACCAGTAGACTCACTCCAAGGGGAGATATTGTGTGGCCTCAACCACATCATCCAGAAGGTACTACCTGCTGCTACTGTAGCTGACCCACCTCTCCTTCCATCAGCCTTCTGGAGGGAGTTGGGTTGGGTTAATGACTCTTAACACCTCTGGCAGAACTTGGTCTAAGTTCAAATCACCAAGGATTGAAATTATGCATTTTACATTTAATGACCCCAGTGACATATTTTCAAAAATTTTATTTTATTTTTTTAATTTTTATTTATTTATGATAGTCACAGAGATTGAGAGAGAGAGAGAGAGGCAGAGACACAGGCAGAGGGAGAAGCAGGCTCCATGCACCGGGAGCCCGATGTGGGACTCGATCCCGGGTCTCCAGGATCGCGCCCTAGGCCAAAGGCAGGCGCCAAACCGCTGCGCCACCTAGGGATCCCAAATTTTAAATGCTAGTACAAAAATATTTCTAAGCTTGGAAATCTTAAAATACTTTGAAAAACAACTCTTAAGGGATTCTGAAGCTGGGTATGATAGAGTAGTGTATCATTCTAACTCTCCTACCAATAGCAATGATAAATTTAGTACAAAATACAGTAAGACAACTATTTGAGGTACTGATGAGCCACTCAAGGCAGGCATAAGCTAGAGAGCAATTGACTCTTGAAAGAAGAGAAGTGGGTGAGTTCACATTTATTTGGCTCTACCCTTGAAGACACATCCAGTTTACATTGTACACAGAGTGTTTAAGTAGAGAGTGGCTATCTCATTAGGCCTGGAAGACAGAGGGTTGGGGTCATAGAAATCATAGTGGCTAGAAGTTTTGGGAAACAACTCTAGAAAGAAAGCATTCTTAGAGGGGGATACCCAAAATCTGCTTTAGAATTCCCCTTAAATTCTTGACTAGCTTCTGAACTGGGCACGCACACAGTGAAATTCAAAGGGGCTCGATGGGTAACAACAGTGGGAAGTTTCAAAGGAACTAAGAAGAGATTTCAGCAGTTGCCCTGCAGTTGAGAGGCAGTTTGAAGTTCAAATCCTGCCAAATCAGATGGGTGTGGTATGATGGCTCATTTGATGTGTTCACTTGGCCGGGCCACAGTGTCTGGGTGTATGGACAAACGTTATTCTGGATGTTTCAGTGAGGGTGTTTTTGGGTTTTTTTTGTTTTGTTATTTATTTATTTATTTATTTATTTATTTATTTATTTATGATAGACATAGAGAGAGAGGGAGGCAGAGACACAGGAGGAGGGAGAAGCAGGCTCCATGCTGGGAGCCCACGTGGGACTCAATCCCAGGACTCCAGGATTGCGCCCTGGGCCAAAGGCAGGCGCCAAACCGCTGAGCCACCCAGGGATCCCCAGTGAGGGTGTTTTTGGATGAGATTAACATTTAAATGGATGGACTTTGAAAAAAGCAGATTACTCTCCATGATGTGGGTGGGCCTCATCTAATCAGTTGGAAGCCTAAATGGAGCAAAAGATTATTTTCTGAGCAAGAGGGCACTTTGCCAGCAGACAGCCTTTAGTTCTGCCAGCCCACCCTGAAGATTAGGACTCACCGACCTCCATAATTGTATGAGTCGATTACAAAAAAATAAAACTCTTTATATACATGTATACATACACACACACACACACACACACACACAAAACCTTGGTATAGTTCTCTGGAGGACTCTACCTTATACACTTGGTAAACATATCTAGCTTTCCATGGAAACCAGGACTAGAGGCAGAACCAAAATGGGCCCACTCAACAAACCCCAGAACCCAAATTCCACAGAATCATGGTGATTTGCAGTAATTTAATTTGGCAGACTAACCATTTGTTCCCAGGTCTTAATTTATAAAGGTAAGTGGCAACACAAAGAGTTCAGTGCCATTGAAGATGAAATTTATTGTTTACTCTTCTGAAGAAAAGGAGGAATGTAAATCCCATGCCATGTGGGGCCACAGCAGGGAACACCAATTTGGTCTGAAGGTAGAAGGGAGGTGAAAACATGGCCCAGAGCCTTTATAATGTTTTCCACAGGAGAAGCAAGACAGGGAAAACAGCTCAGGATTGGCTAGTTTGAATGATGTTGATGGGCTCTGGGCTATAGGTGTGGTCTCTGGCCCTGGATTGATTTAGGGCAGGAGAAATATTAGCTTGGTGTGTAAGAGTTAGCTAAAGAAGAAAATGAACTCCAGGTTAGCTGGAATGTTTATAATATGATGTTCTTTTCTCACAGAAGCTGGATTTCAGGGGAGGAATATGCAATTGTGGCTGTTAGTTTGGCTCTGTAATTAGTGGATGCTAAATAGAAAAACAGAATCTAAAAAAAGGCACAATTAGAATGACTAAAAACCAACACTTTTCAGAGGAAGATAACAGAACCCAGAATCTCCCCCATGTCCATTATTCCATAGAACAATACCAAATTTTCAAAGAAGCAGGAGCTCCTGACTTTTAGTTAAGACAAGAAGACAGTAGATGTGGATCTGTGATACAAAATAAATGAGCAGATGCAAGAGAGAGAGAGAGAGAGAGAGAGAAACCAAGAAACAGATCGTTAACTCTAGAGAATAAACTGATAGTTACCCAAAGGGAGACAGGTGAAGGGAATGGGTAAAATAGATGATGGGGATTAAGGAGTGCACTTGTCCTGATGAGCACTGGTGTTGAATCACTCTATTGTACACCTGAAACTAATATTACTCTATGTTAATTATACTAGAATTAAAACTTTTAAAAAGGTGAAAAAAAAAAGAAATGGATTTGTGATAATACTGAGGTTGAAATGTGCAGTCAAGGATATCTAAAAAAAAATGTTTTTTGAAAAAATGAATAGATAGGTGAACAGAGAGGAATCCTTAGTTATTAAATGGTAGCACTGAAACAGAGTCACGTGGAATTTCAAGAATTAAAAAATGCCCTATCTAGCCTCCTTGTACTTGCCATTTCTACTGCCTGAAAGATACTCAAATGGTTCTCTCTCTTCAGAGCTCTGCCTACACATTTCCTAGAGAGCACTTCTATAGCTGTCTCTCCAGGTACCATGCTTTATTTTTCATCACAGCATTTGCCACCTTGTTTACATTATATTATACTCTTATCTTTGTGTCCACGGGTTTTGTCTGTCTTCTTCACTGCTTCATTCCCAGAATTTAGAACAATGCTGGGCAGAGAATAGGTGCTTAAGATATTTATTGTTATTGACCTACAGACATTGATAATAATAAAAGACTACAACAAAGAATACTTTTATAGAATAAGTGTATTAAATTTGAACATCTAGATAATATGGACAGTTTTCCCACACAATTTAAATGACTATACTTGGCTCGAAAAGAAGTTGGAAAACTGAATAGGTTAGTTACCATGGGGGGGATTGAAAGTAAAAATTGTTTTACTCCCACTGACAGTATACAAGCACTATCCTTTCCCCACAGGTTCACCAATGCTTTTTGCCTTTTAAGTATTTTGCTATTTTTTTATTGATTAAATTTATTTCCAGTGTTCTACTCTGTTTTCTAATGTATGCAATTTCTAAGTTTTTATTCCTATAAATCACACATAATGAATTTTTTTTTTGTATATATTCTTCTGGCACAGAGTTTTTCTAGGGCAGATAGAAATTTTACTCCTAAAATCATAGTGTGTCTATGGGATGACCAGCATGAAAATGGCCAGAGTAATAGTTTTACATATAATAGTGTTATCTCTGGGTGATTGACCCTGATGTTGGAATGGAAGCACCTTCTTCTCTCATCATTTTGTCCAAGTTTTGCCTCCAATGCCAGGCTGCCATTGTAGAGAGTGAGAGAGATATAAAGTGCTTTTGCCAACTTGAGGTGGTGTCCTCAGGTGATCCTGGCCAAGAGAGTCCCTAGGCCCAGAAGGAGACAGAATGAGCTATGAGATGGCTGTAACAGGAAGGACAATGATATGATAGAAACAAGATCAGGACAGGCCCGGGCCTGGGTGAGGTAGAAGGTGGGGATGCTGTGAAGGCAGCTGCAGACATGGGCATGAGTCAGGCTCAGAGGGACCTGTGGGTATCAGGAGAGGCAGAACAAGTAGGAAGTCAAGGTGATACTTACTCATCCTCTTCTCTGGCTTAGGAGTAGCTAGCTGAGAGATGCCTGTTACTCCCAGTAGTTGGAGGAACTGATACGGGATGGGTCTTAAATCAGTATGGGAACCTCTAGGAGTGATGGCAGACACTCTCAGTTCTTCCCATGGATCTGGCCTACTCCTGAAAGAATGAGCAAAGTCACTGAGGGCCACACGGAGGGTTTTGTGCACCTGAATTGTGGGAGAGCCTCCCCTTGCAACAAGTCCAGGCTGAGGGAGCAGACTCCACTTCCCCAGAGAGGGGGTGGGGGGAAGAGCAGGACAGCAAGAAGGGGATCTGCTCCAGAATAGAGAGATTTTCCACGAATGAAACTTTTTAGAGAGGAAACAATGTCTAAAAACAAAATTTCAGAAGTTTTGCCATGAAAAGCCTCAGCCTCTGCTGTCCCTATAAGGAATGATGATGGGGTGATGCTGATAAAGGGAATTAAGAACACTCTAATCTTGATGAGCACGGAGGAATGTATAGAGGTGTCAACTCGTTATATTGTACCCTGGAAACTAATGTAACACTATATATTAATTATACTTGAATTTAAAAAGGAAGGAAAAAAAAGGAAGATGGATGCTAGCCAGGATGGGCACAAGGTGCCTTCAGGTGGGCTATGATCACCCCCTTTCAGTGGCTTCCTACATGGGAATGGTAATGACTCACCTGGATGAGGGAAGGGATGATGAGGGAGGAGAGGAGGGACAGACACGATTCCAGGGCTATGCCAGAGGTGGCTCACACCTGGAACCCGCGGGGTTGCTGGTCCCGCTCTCAGACCCCATCTGAGGCTTGAAGGTGACCCCTCCTTCTGCCTCACTGATTCTGAGTGGGGAGCCTGGGTCTATGCTTTTAAAACAATGAGGGCAAATTACCAAAGGTCGTATTTTAGGCTGAGGCCAAGGCCAAGAGAGAAAACTTCATTGTATTGTAACTTCTAAGCCTCAGCTGTTGTTCATGAGATCTGTAAGGCTCTTTTGTCTCCCAATGGGAAATGTCTCTTTAAATTAATGATGATTTATAATATGTGCTTAGCGTTTGCCTGTCACAATTTTAAATAAGCATTGCAAAATTGCCTTAACCCTTATGGGGTAGAAATAATGCCAAGCCCAAGGCTCACACCAGCTTTGTGAGGGGCTTATGTGTTCAGAGGAGTGGTGGATGGCAGTAGGGGGAAGAACTGTGGGCTGTGGCCGGTGTCCAGAGGGGCAGGGAGGGACCTGGGGAGGGCCCTGGGAGGACTCTGTAGGGGGGCACTGATGACAGCCCGGCTTGCCATGATGGGGAAAGCCTGTGCTCTGCAGATGGATGTGGGCCTAGTTCAGATGTCTGCTCAGCTGCTTAGCAGCTATTTGACCTTGGGCAAGTTAGACGTGGAAAATGAAAGCAGGGTGGGGGCTGGGTGGTGGTGGTGGTGTCTCCTCCAGGACCACCATAAAGATTAAATGACAAAATGAAACTCCCTGCTCTGTGCCTGGCACACAGTTGGCAATAGATGCTGACTCTTTTCTGTTCTACGACCTTGAGGCCTGAGAAGACAAAGATCTGGGTGGACAGTCTCCTCTGGACAACTAGAAGGGCTAATTGAGGTCTCAAAGCGCCTGAAGCCCAGCGCCTGAAGCCCATCACACCCAACGTGGCCTGGCTGAGTTTGTGTTCCAGGCCCTACTCCCTTGGGCATCCGCCATAGCAAGAGGCGCCCCCTCCCTGCCCCCAGACTGGCCCAGGGAGCCTCCCACCCTGCAGGCGCTCTTCCTTCTAGCAGCCGAGCTGGCTGGCCCAGCTGGCTTTGATCAGGCTCTCACTGAGCCGAATTTCTGTCTTCATTTGTCCCCTGTTTATGTTTCCTTACAAACAAATGTCATGTCTTTCCCACGGGGCTGCTCTCTGGCCAGTTTATTTTAACCCTGTGCAGACAGGGGCAGGGTTTTGCTCTTCATCCCAGCCCTGTTTGCTGCATTTTAGCCAAATGCTGCCTCTGACCCGGGGAGCTGGTACTGTCCCCAAGCCCTGGGTTGGACCCACTGGCCCTGGTGTGGAGTATCCTAGGGATGGATGGTAGGAGGCATGGGGCTTGCAAAATCTTGCTTGTGAGCCTGTATTTTATTTTTATTTCATTAGTATTCAAATCAACCTAGAAGTAATTGATTGCTTGTTTTCTTATGTGTTTATGGCACAGAAATTAGAAAATAAGAGGATAGGGGAACCTCCTTTTCAAAGATAAATGCTGCTCACATTTTGGCATGTGTCATTCCAGACTTTACATGTGTGTGACATGTAGATATACATAGACTGTGTTTTACATAACTAGTATTATATGGCATATGTTTTCACTTTATTGTGAACATATTATTCTGCTTCCTTCATAAATGGCATTGTATTTCTTCGTTTAGTTGTCCCATAGTTTATTTAACCCAGGGGGTCCTCTGAATTTATTAGGCACCCAAATCAATCACAGGGGGGACTTATTTACACACAGATTGCCAGCCCACAGTTGATTGGAGCCCGAGAATTTGTATTTCTAACATATTCCCAGGTGAGGCTGATGTAAACCAATCAGTTGAGCCCAAAAATCTTGATTGAGACATGGGTCCCTTTGGGGTTTATGAGTATAAATGACCTGCACTAAAAGCCAGCTAGCAACATTTGGGCACACCCCTCCATAAGGATAAATATCTAAAAGTGGGGGTTTCCAAGACAGATGGTATCACAAGCTTCGAGTTGTTGCTATGTATTGCCAGAAAATTTGTTTCATTTTTCCACCAGTCTACCTTGTATGTATGTATTTATTTTTCCTCCTCCTCCTCTTCCTCCTTTTATTGTTTTTTTAAATATTTTATTTATTGATTCATGAGAGATACAGAGAGAGAGAGCAGAGGGAGAAGCAGGCTCCATGCAGGGAGCCTGATGTGGGACTCGATCCCAGGTCTCCAGGATCAGGCCCTGGACTGAGGGCGGCGCTAAACCGCTGAGCCACCCGGCTACCCTCCTCCTCCTTTTCTAAATAAAATGTTCTCACCTAGGTAATCTAGCGGAGAAAGCTCGGTTCATATTCCACAGGTTGTGTAAACCCAGAAAACTCCCCCTTACTCCTCTGAGGCTTGGGTTCCTCATCTATTAGAGGGGAACGAATACTCTTTTCCCCATTCCTGGGTTGCTGTGAGAATCATAAAATGATGAATGGGAATGTCCTTTCTAAATTGTGATCCATGTGCAGGTGGGAGGGTCCTGAGCACTTTCCTGAGGGATTAAGATACAACCTAAATATATATGAGTCTATTTCTGGTTTTAATTAGTTTGTTTTTAGATTATACATAAAATGAAATAATAGTATTTATCTTTCTCTGTCTGACTTTATTTCAGCTAGCATAATACCTTCTAGGTCTATCCATGTTGTCCATCTTAAACAGCAAGATCTCTTTTTTATGGCTGGGTAGTATTCCACTGCATATATATACCACATCTTCTTTACCCATCAATGGATGCTTAGGTTCCTTTCACATCGACACTATTGTAAACGATATTGCATTAAACCAGAGAACAAACTGGAGGTTTCCAGAGAGGAGGGAGTCGGGATGGCAAAAATAGGTCAAAGGGATTAAGAAGTACACTTCTAGTTATAAAATAAATAAGTTACATGGATGAAAAAATACAGCATAGGGAATATAGTCAGTAAATTGTAATATTTGTATGGTGGCAGACAGTAACTACATCTCTTATGGTGAGCATTGTATAATGTATATAACTATTCAATCGATATGTTGTACACCTGAAGCTAATATATTTTATGTCAACTATATTTCAATAAATAATTACTTAATTAGTTAATTAAAGATATAGCCTGTACTGTGGAAACTTCTGGAAAGTTAGAGAGACTGGGGGGAAAGTTGCTTAGTGGGTTTGTCTTCACAGCCAGAACTATGGGTTCCACCAGTTGTCTGCAGAGGCTCCCAGTGGTATGATCAACAAGGGGTGGGGTAGGAGAGGCCTTGATTTTACCCTATGCTAATTACCACTGTGTCAATACTTCCTCCAAGCCCTTTTGCAAGCTGCAAATGTGCCATAAAATTTAGTAAAATAATTAGGAATTGATGAGTTTTAAGTATTTATTACTTTTGTGTTTAATATAATTTATTTAGATATAAGTTTATACGAGTTTAATTTCGATAAGAAGTGTGTTTAACAACTCGCTTGCAAAAAGTTCTTGAAAGATTTAGCCATTAGCTATCAGTAGCCATAACTAGGTGGCCTTGGCCCACCATTGGTTGCCCATCTGGTCTGTGAACTTGTTGAAAATGCAAGTCACTTTTCCAACTTTATGCAGGAGTAATGCATGGTTATGCCGACTTCATCTTTTACATTTGACTGACGGCTACATATTGGCAATATAAATTATTTTGGTTTTGGCATTTCTATATGAAAATTGTCCAGTATTAGTTAGGTTTTGCAAGGACTAAAATTGGGATCCTGCGAAGACATTATCTGGCTCTCACGCAGTGAAGCCAAGCTCCTTCTGCATGTGTCTTGTGCAGAAAGAAAGCTGGCAATTTGGGGGAAGCATGCTTTGTTTCCAGAACCTCATCAGTGAGGTCTTGAGAGATCAATTTTCAATTGCTGCTATTCTTGCCTTTTAATTATCTTAGTTGGGCTTTATCGTGATCAATTTAATTTGTTGTGAGCTGGGTGTTGAGTACTACAGTGCGCCTGCTCCTTATCACATTACTAATGTTTGTGACCTGGAATTTTCTAATAAGCCAATTTGCATTTGTGTATAACTTTATGGTTCAGATATGAGCCTTCATACCTCTTTTACTAAGGCAGGTAAACAATAAAAAAAAAAATTTGGCCTATACAGTGATATCTCAGCATCTATGATGTACCACTGCCTATGAATCCGTGCTATGCAAATAGCCTATTAGGTGTTGTGTCCAGTGAAATGATAATACACTTGCTGGGTTATCTCCAAGTTTTGGGGAATTGTTTTAAAACTATAAAGCAAAACTTAAATGCAGATGCTTATAGTCTTCTCCTCTAAATATAATTCATATAGCCTCCTCTTCGATCTTTATCAGAGTTGTTGAATTTCTGAAAGCCAGGGGGGACTTGAGATGGCTTCTGAGGAGAGTTATCTTTCCCTCGTGAAGTGAACCAAGTGAAGCTGACCTCCTGACCCTGGCAGGGCTTCTCTCTCCTCCCCAGGAGTGGATGCTCACAGTGCCCCTGGTGCTGGCTCATTCAGGTGATGGGGGTCAGACGCAAGGTGCACGGTTCCAGCCACCCTCTGTTCATTCCTCAAGCACTGCAGGTGTGCTGGAGCCCAGTTCTGCCCCCCTGACCATGTGTGCTCCTCCCATTTCATCAACCTGAGCATGATGATCATATGGAGCAAGTGGGGGCCGTTAGAACTGGACCTCCCTATGTGAGCAAAGCTAGATGGGATCCTGGGGATGCAAAATGTGGTTCAATATTTTGAAAGTCAAGAATTTTGATACACCACATTAATAGAATGGAGGGAAAACACCCCACATAATCACGTCAATTGATGCAGAAAAAGCATTAGTCAAAAGTCAACATCCTTTCATAATAAAAGCACTCAAGAAACTAGAATTCAAAGGGAACTTTTTCAACATGAGAAAGGCCATTTATAAAAGCCCACAGCTAGCAACATTCTCCATGGTGAAAGGCTGACAGCTTTCCCTGAAGATAAGGAACAAGACAAGGATGCTGGCTTTCAGCACTTTGATTCAGTATAGACGAAACTTCTTGCCAGGGTGATCTGGAAATAGAAAGAAATAAAAGGTATCCAGATTGAAAGGGAAGAAGTCAGACTGTACTTGCAGATCATGATCTTATGTATAGAAAATCCTGAAGAGTTCACAAAAAACCTTTAGTATGAATAAAAATCAGCAAAGTTGAATTCAAACTGTTGTTATGGAGGCCGAGAAAATTAAGGCCATTCCACTTTAAGTTCAGTGTTAGCACAAGTACGGCCATCCCAGGCCCCTGGGAATAAGAGCTGAAGTTTACTGTTACTCCAGTTACAGGGGAAAAAAACAGCTTACAGCTTAACGTCCTAGAAAGCCCCATATTAGAATAAAAACAGAGCCCAAGCCAAGGGCAGGAAGCCCCTATTAGAATAAGAACAGAGCTCAATGCCCTTGAAAGCCCCATATCAGAACGTAAACAGAACTTGAGAAATTCCTCCAGCCCTTCTGGAGGTCCCAGAAACCAGCCCTTAAAACTAATAAGGTGGAACCCACCTCGGGGTCCAAGTCCCTGCTCCGCTGTGTCGGGTGCACTTGGACCCAAGCTTGAGTTTGTAAATCAACCCTCGTGTGTTTGCATCGGTGTCGGCTCCTTGGTGGTTTCTCGGATTCGCAATCTTGGGCACAACATTGTACTTCTGTACAAGAATAAGGAACAGGGCAGCCCAGGTGGCTCAGCAGTTTAGCGCCACCTTCAGCCCAGGGCGTGATCCTGGAGTCCTGGGATCGAGTCCCGCGTCGGGCTCCGTGCATGGAGCCTGCTTCTCCCTCTGCCTCTCTTTCTCTCTCTCTGTCTCTATGAATAAATAAATAAAATCTTAAAAAAAAAAAAAACAAAAAACAACAAAAACCTAAGGTTTACTGTGAAAAAGATATTAAGAAAACAGTTACATTTACTGTTGTACCCAAGATTGCGAATCCGAGAAACCACCGAGAAGGCGACACCGATGCAAACACACGAGGGCTGATTTACAAACTCGAGCTTGGGTCCAAGTGCACCCGACACAGACACAGCGGAGCAGGGACTTGGACCCCGAGGTGGGTTCCAGCTTATTAGTTTTAAGGGCTGGTCTCGGGGACCTCCAGAAGGGCTGGAGGAATTTCTCAAGTTCTGTTTACGTTCTGATATGGGGCTTTCAAGGGCATTGAGCTCTGTTCTCCTTCTAATATGGGGTTTTCTAGGAGGTTAAGCTGTAGGCTGTTTTCTTCCTGTAACTGAAGTAATGTAAACGTCAGCTCTTCTTCACAGGGGCCTGGGATGGCTGTACTTGTGCTAATGCTGAACTTAAAGTGGAATGGCCTTAATTTTCTCGGCCTCCACATTTACATAGCATCAAAAATAATAAAATATTTAGAAATAAATCTAATCAAGGAAGGACAAGAAGAGGGAAAATACAAGCACCCCACCCTAAGGTGGAGAGAGGCTGGAGCCAGTCTCACTGCCCTGATGGAGTACAGCTGGCAGTGGACCCGTGTGGCCTCATATTCAGGCCCCTAAATCTTATACTCAGGTTCCTTTCTGGGGAAATTGCTTGCAGCCTCACTTGGCCTGGCCAGAAATCATTCCTGGAGGGCCTAGGATCAGCTATAGGGCTTTGGGTGGTGTGTTGTGGAAGGAACAGTGACTGGCCTCTCCCAGGACACCTTCACCATCTTTAAGCAACTGTATCGTCTCACAGAAGAGACACTTTTCTCTGGAGGACTGTGTTGTGCCCAAGATTGCGAATCCGAGAAACCACCGAGGAGCCGACACCGATGCAAACACGCGAGGGTTTATTTACAAGCTCGAGCTTGGGTCCAAGTGCACCCAACACAGCGGAGCAGGGACTTGGACCCCGAGGTGGGTTTCAGCTTAGTTTTTATAGGCTGGTCTAGGGGACCTCCAGAAGGGGCGGAGGAATTTCTCAAGTTCTGTTTACATTTTGATATGGGGCTTTCAAGGGCATTGAGCTCTGTTCTTATTCTAATAGGGGCTTCCTGCCCTTGGCTTGGGCTCTGTTCTCATTCTAATAGGGGCTTTCTAGGACGTTAAGCTGTAAGCTGTTTTCTTCCTGTAACTGAAGTAAGGTAAAGTTCAGCTCTTATTCACAGGGGCCTGGGATGGCTGTACTTGTGCTAACGCTGAACTTAAAGTGGAATGGCCTTAATTTTCTCGGCCTCCACAGACTGAATGGGAAGAAGCCAGTCTTAAGAGGAGAGTCTGCAATAAATCTTCTAATTGTGGGGGTGGAAATAAAGCATCCCAGTTATCTGTGAGCATATGCATTGCAAATGCCTTGGAGGTGAGCCGAAGGCTGAATGGGAGTAAGCCCAGCACACTTAGAAAGCACGGAAACTTTCTGTTGGCCTTTGGGGTCCTGGGATCTCACCTTCCAAGTGGAGCCATGCTTCCAGAATGTTCATTCAGTAGGAGTTAGCAGCTGGTGGCCTGAGACCTGTGTCCAGGGTGACCTTTGGCCAGCATATTTTGGACAAAGAGAGAAGGAAGACCCAGTCCTTTCCCCAGAGCTCCCAGCGTGGCTGTCTAAGAACATGCACAGGGAGTGGCCAGCTGCCAGGATCTTGGAGCTCCTGGGTCACCATGTACATGGCCTCCAGCTGGGCTGTCCTTCCTACTAGCTGAAATCACCCTTCCAAGGAAGCATATGTTGGAAGAAGACACTTGCATCCAGAAATCTCATTGAACATTCAAGATCCCATGGAACCAGAGCTAGGAAGAAAGGAGGCAGGGCTCTGGGGCCTGGAGCACAGCCATGGACATGCCCGGGGGCCCAGTCTGAAGGGTATCCCCCTCCTTGCTCCCTGATGACAGAGAAGGCCTTGACTATTTGTGTGGGTGCCCTGAGGTTAAGGTCAAAACCCTGAGACAGCTCCAAACAAACCCCGGAGAAGCAGCAGCCTGTCATTAAGGCCGAAGGAGGGAAAATAAGCAAAACTCCCTTCCTCACTTGCTTGGGAGCCTGAGGAAGAGTTCTTTATATTACATTTCTCTGTGGCTCTGTGGCTGAGTTTTTCCTTATGTGGTCCACTGACTCACTTTTTTTTTTTTTTTTTTTTTTTAATAGTTACAAGAAGCAACAGAAAATGAACTCAAAAGAGAGTACTTCTTTACTCCTCAAATGGTCAGACATCTTCTGGCACTTTCTCTGCAGCGTTGGCACAAGGCTGAAGTCATCAATGATTCCTGGAATAGATCTTCACCAGGAGAGACTCCTCACTGTGGAGCCCACCCTGTGCCTGGTCAACAGCATCTAGGGCAGCTCTCTGCTTTGCTCCCTTCCTTTGGGTGTTAAGTCTGATCGTAGGAGTTCTTTGTGGGGCAGCAGCAAAGTGGCTGGTACTGCTTCAAGGGGCCCTATTTTCTAGCGTGAAGAGAACACCGCCTGCTTAAAACATTTCCTATAGCAGCTGGGCCACAGAAATGTCATGACTGATGCACCACCCCGGCAACGTCAGGCTCGTTGGCCAAGTGGACAGGCAGTTTCTGGATACTCATGGGCTCTGGGGTGAATAACCCGACTCCCCCCATCATGGAGATTGTGGCACAAGCCAGCTTCTGGACTTATAAGTGAAGAGAAAGGAGAAGTGGCATCCCTGCTTCCTGCCGTGCCTGTGGCTCCTTTACTTCCTGTCAGCCTCTTCCTGGCTGAGAAAACCGAGGCTGGGAAGAGGACATTTTAGAATAAAAGTTAACACTCCAGGCCTTCTTGATGAGGTTTAGGGCTTACATGCAATGTGTGAAATGAGTTGGCTAAGACTCAGAGCTCCAAGAAAATGCTGTGTTGGTCCTTTTGGGGTTTTGCACACCATCCCTGCTGGCTCAGGCAGTGGAGCACAGAAGTTCTTGGCAAGGCTGGAGAACCAGCTGGAAAACTTCAGGGCCTGGGACACAGTGGGCTGGGCAGGCCTGGGTCTTAACCATTTTTCCCTTCTTTCCCCTGAGGGAGGGCAAGAACCCTGTATGGGTGGCCTTACTTAGCTAAGTATCTGCCTGGAGCAAGGAGAGGGCCTGGGAAAGAGGGCCTTCCTGTGGACAGAAGCAACCCAGAGACCACGTGGGGGTGAAGGCTATTGGCACACCTTTGGGGGGCTTTGCTCTAAGCCACCTGCTAGGAAGTGGCCCCTCAGGAAATAGCCTTAAGGCAGTATGGCAGGTGCACCTGGATGGCTCAGTCGGTGAAGCATCTTGCCTTCGGCTCAGGTCATGATTCCAGATCCTGGGATAGAAGAACCCCATGTCAGGCTCCCTGCTCAGCGGGGAGCCTGCTTCGCCTTCTCCCTCTGCCTGCCTCTCTTCCTGCTTGTGCTCTCTCTCTCTCTCTCTCTGCCAAATAAATAAATAAAATCTTAAAAAGAAAACCAAACAACAAGCAGCAGCATTTATTTAAAAAATGCAGGGGGACAGCATGGCAAAGCAGCCCCACCTCCCTGCCTGAGATGTAAGCACTCCAGCTCATCCCTCCTGCCTGAGCCTTACCTAATCTCTCTGAGCTTCAACCTCACTCAGTAAAGTATTGTTAATAATGCCCTATCTGGCAGGATTGTTGAGGAAATTCAAAAGAACATATGTAGATTCTGGAGAATAAAGGAGGTGAGTCATGTGACTATGGAAGATAGTGTTTTGAGTAGAAAAAGCAAGGCTAAAGACAAAAGCAAGTGCATATAAACACTAATGTAGGTAGTAAAGCAGTTTCCCAGAGGGATACAGGTTAACAACCTTGAAACTGCTGTACGTGAATACTGGAAGCAAACAAACACCTGAATGGATGATGGGTAGTAGGCATCAGCTCCCCAGTTGTCCCTAGGGAAACATGGTGCTCCACCAGGACACTGCACTATGGTAGCGAGGCATTGGAACTAGAACATATTTAAACATTACAGATAAAATCAAAATCAGTTGAATTATGATGGCCCTGTAACAAGTTGCCCCCAAACCTAGTAAAAGATTAATCTTTTACTCTGCCCATGGCTTCTGAGGGTCAGGAATTCAGGCAGGGTAGATGGCTGGACTTGGAGGGGATGGCTAGTCTCTGCTCTGAGATGTTTGGGGACCCAGCTGGAATATCCTAAAGGCTAGACAGCAGAATCATCTGAAGGCTCATTCACTGGCATATCTGCTGGTTGGCTGGGACCCTGCCAGACCTGTTGGTTGGAACACCTCCTTGTGGCCTGGGCTTCCTTGCAACATGGTGGCTGAGTCCTAAAGAAAGCAGAAAGAAAGAAACAGAGAAACAGAGAGAGAGAGAAAAAGAGAGAGAGACAGAAGGAAGGGGGGGAGGGGGAGGAGGAGGAGGAAGTCCTAGGATCTTTTATGACCCAGCCTTGAAAGTCTGGAAGTATTACTCTCCTGCCTTCAATTGATGGAGGTGCCTACAAAGTCCACCCTGCTTTCAGAAGAGGGATCCCATCTTTCCATGGAGTGTCAACTCGTAAGAAGAACATGTGGCGTGGGAGATACACTAGTGTGGCCACCTCTGGCATATATAATCTCCTATAGCCCCATCTAATGTCTCTCCCTCTTCCCAAGGTCACCACCATTCCCAGGGGGGATGTGATTATCTTCAGATGCCCCCCTATGTTTTGCATGCATAGACAACAAAGATTTGGTTTGGGGCTTTTGCGGGAGAGGGTAGTATGTTTAATTTTCACTAAAGCGGAATTCCCTTGCATTTTGCTTTGTTTGCACTTCACTTGAATTCATTTATTAGTATGCATAGATTTCTTTTTTTAATGTAGTGTAGTATTCCATAGTTTGATTATGCTGTACTTTAGGTAACTTTTTTCTTTTGATGGATCTTTGAAATGTTTCCCTTTTTTCCTATTATAAATAATACTGCAACAAATATTTCTCTATGTATTATTTCATGCGCATAGCACGAAGTATGAACATTTCCCAGGAAAGAGATGGAAGAGTAAAAGGCTGAGTGAAGGAACACATCCACTTTTAATTGCAGTGCCTGCTATCCAGTTTCCTCGGAGAAAGGCAGGCTCTCTGTTACAGTAGAATATAAAAAGTCTTCACTTCCTTATGCCCTCACTTGCCCAGAGAATGGTCCATCTTTTCCAATCCTGTCTGTCTTCCGGGCAAATGCAATACACTGCACATCATGTGTTTTTAATTTGTAGTTTCCTCATTATAGTTAGGTTGAGTGGGGCTGAACATCTCCTCTGTTTCTCAGCCATCTGCATTCCTTCTCCTGGGAATTGCTTGTTCATTTCCTTCACTGAGCTGCTCATTGCAGTTTCACTAAAAAGCAGAGAGAAGTGAAAATTGAAACAGTGAAGGTTTTTTAAACCAATGAAGTTAAAAAAAGATGATAAGGACCCCTGATGCTTGTGATGATTGAGATCATTTCGGTCCAGAAAAATGGTCCTATAATTAGGATGTTAACTTATATTTTCTTTCTACACACTTTTAATTAAAACACAGCCCTAGTACCATGTGAAAATATTCCTAATTGTTTTATATGAGGTGAAACCCATGGTGGTTTAAAAAGAATAGCGAATAAAAATTTTCAGCATCACTTATTGACTCCCAGACTTTTGTTATTTGCTTTATCTCTTAAAAGTTCAAATATATGTAAGTGCCTAGTGGCTCAGTCTGTTAAGTGTCCAACTCCTAATTTCATCTCAGGTCGTGATCTCAGGGGGAGTCTGAGATCACCTGACTCAGGAGCTCAAGTCTGAGTCAGGCTTCAAGCTCAGCGAGTATTCTGCTGGAGATTTTTTTCTCTCCTCCCTCTGCCCCTCCCTTTGTTCATTCTCTCTCTCTCTCTCTCTCTCTCTCTTTAATAAATAAAATCTTTTAAAGATTCAGATATATAATATGATCCTTTTCTGGACTACTTTTATTTTGCATTAATCTGCTAATTTTTTTGTGCTGGCACCGCCTTGTTTTTATAAGGCAAACCTCCGGATTTATCTGGTAAGAGAACACAATTACAGTATTTCCGCTTTCAACTAGGGAGCATTGTCTCTTTGTAGGTACAAGTGTGACTTCTCATCACTCCATCAGAGTACATTTTCCTAGGTGCTGTGTATGAGTGGCATTGGGGTTACTTTTGGAATACAGGGATTATTTCCAATCCATTAGCTTTTTGAGCTGTCTAGATTTGGGGAAGCAGAGGAATAGAGTTGGTGACACTGGGCAGAGGTGGGAGGGAAATGGAGAGAAGTATTTTGAAGGAAGTGTGTTCCAACACTAGGACCTCCAGGACCAGAGAGAGGTGGCAGGCGGGAAGGTGTGCCAGAGTGACCATGGCTGAGGTTTGTGCAAGTGGAGCATGGGAGGGGACTCATAGTCATGGAGTGGGAACCATTCTTCCTTGGGGTAGCAGAGAACTGAGATGCGGAGAGAGGGCCACTCTGGCTTTTTAAATTGGCTTTATTGAGCTATTAATTTAAATACAGAAATATCATAAGTTTTAAGTGTACAATTTTAAAAAAGATTTTTTTAAAAAGATTTTATTAATTTATTTGAGACACAGAGAGAGCACAAGCAGGGAGAGTAGTGGAGGGAGAGGGAAAAGCAGGCTCCCCACTGAGCAGGGATACTGATATGGGGCTGGATCCCAGGGCCCTGGGATCATGATCTGATCTACAGGAAGACATTAACTGAGTCACCCAGGCGCCTCTTTAAGCATACAATTTGAAGAATTTTGATAAGTGTACATTTGTGTAACCACCACAATCATGATACAGAATATTTCCATCATCACCAAAGGTTCCTTGTGACCCTTTACAGTCAGTTCCCTGGCCACCCCAGCTCCTGGGAACCTGTGATCTCTTCTCTCTCCCTCTAGCTTTACCTTTTCTAGAACATCATCTAGGTGGAATCCTATACTATATGGCCTCTTTACCGAGGGTGCTTTCACTTAACAGAATGCATTAGGGATTCATCCACATTCCTTCTCACCAGTGAATAGGCTTGCAGGGTATGGATGAATCATAATCTGTCTACTCCCCAGTTGATGGTCTTTGGGGGCTTAGTCGAGTTTTTGGTGATTACATTCATGCATTATATGATCCCTATCAGTACCCCATAAGGTAAGCATTGTCACCTCCATTTTATGAGGAAACAGATACAGGAGGGAACAGTCCCTGCTCAGGGGCCCTGAAGCCTACACCGGTTCAGGGTCCTGAAGGTGGGTTGTGGTACTGACCCCTGCAGGGACACTGACGAAAAAGTCCTTCTACCTCTCAGGGGCTGTAAAGAAAGAGGAGACCTCTCTGTGGCCAGGACTGGCCATTCTCCATGAGGAGGACATCTACTTGGCCAGCAGGGCTCAGGTGATGCTGAGCTGGAGCAGCTCTCCATCCTCCCAGTCCTCCTCTGAGTACCAGTCCTACTCCCAGTACCAGTCCTGCTACTCCTGCACATACGAGGATGAGGACACGGCCCAGCAGAGCATGTGTGCCTTCTACACCCACGTGCAGACGGTGCAGGGAGTGGCCGTGGCCTGGGAGACTGAGACAGGCTTTGAGCCCATCAGCAGGAAGCCCCGCATTCGTGAAGCCGAGTTCATCAAGAGGCAGAGGAGGAAAGGCTCCTCATTTGAGATGGCTTCCAACACTGGCCTGCACTGGGAACCAGAAGCCAGCAAGAACAACTGCTGCCCAGAGCAGGATGACACGGAGCTGCTGGGCCCCCTGGAGTGCTGCCTGCAGAAGCTGCGGGACACTCCGGACTGGCTAGTCACTACAAACTACGGGCTGCGCTGTGTGGCCTGCTGTCGGGTCTTCCCCACATTGGAGGCTCTGCTCAAGCACGCCCATTATGGCATCCAAGAGGGCTTTAGCTGCCAGATCTTTTTTGAGGAGATGCTGGAGAGAAGGCAGGCCCGGGGCCAAGTGCAGGAGCTGGACAAGGAGGAACAGAGCCCTGCAAGAAGGCAGTGAATGCTCAAGGTCCCACGCTGGGGTGCTTCCCTAGCAGTGGCAGAAGCAGTGAGCTGGAGGTGATGTGCCTAGCCCTGCCCTCACCTCCAGCACCTCGTTTGCTCCTTCCCCAGCCAGCAGGACCAGAACTCTAGGGACAGGGCCAGAGAAGGAGGGACAGGGGAAGGAAGGGAGCAGGAGCTAGAGCTGGGAGGGCCGTGACAAGGGAAGGGGGGGAAGATCCCTTCCAAAGGGCACAGCATTTCAACCAGAATCCATTTCTAACCTGAATCCAAAGAGGAGGGCTTCAAATGTTTCTTATGATGGGCACAAGATCTGAGGCTTGCAAGCATGTGGCCACAGGGATTTCTATTTTTGTTGGTGGATCAAGCAGGTCCTGACTCACAGAAAAGCCAACTGCAAATGAAATGTCAGCCCTATATTTTTCATTGTTAAGAACCCGCCAAATGCCCTTGTTCTATGTCTTATTATAGTGGGATTAAACTTGAGTAACTGAAAAAAATAAATAAATAAACTTGAGTAACTGAAAATGTAAGGCAACGTTTAAAGGAGTGAACTATGCTATTAGGTCAGAGCCATAGGAAATTGCCATTTCTGTAGGGTACACACCAGCACAGATACCTGAAAACAGGCAGGTTTCCAGAGAGATGGGATATGGGTAAGTCCTGCTACCTATAAGTTCATATGTCAACTACAGGTTTTAAAATGTTGTTACAGGGATCCTTGGGTGGCGCAGCGGTTTGGCGCCTGCCTTTGGCCCAGGGCGCGATCCTGTCCCATGTCGGGCTCCCTGCATGGAGCCTGCTTCTCCCTCTGCCTGTGTCTCTGCCCGTCTCTCTCTCTCTCTCTGTGACTATCATAAATAAATAAAAATTAAAAAAAAAAGATTTAAAATGTTGTTACAGAATTCATTTGCATACTCCTGTCTGTCCCCAGCTCAGGGAGTGGCATTCATTCGAGAAAATACATGGATGTCTCACTGTGTGTTAGGCTGATGAAACATGTAGATAGAATAGGCAGCTGCAAAACAAGGGGGTGAATCACATAAAGGAGGTTTGGGGAGCTCAGCCGAGGGCCCCCCAAACTCACACTGGTTGACAAGGAAAACTTTCCAAAAAGAGGCAATGTTCACAAAGGTTTGCTTCCAAACCTTTGGAGGTAGAACAGGTAGAATTAGTAAGAGCGGGCTTCTCACTCTTGATGTTGACATTTTAGGTTGAGTAATTGTCTTCATGTCAGGGAGAGCTGTCCTCTCTCCACTGTAAGATATTCAGGAGCAGCCTTGGCCTCTACCCACCAGATGCCAGTAGCATCCCCTTCCCTACAATTGTGACAGTCAAAAATGTCCTGGATATTAACAAACATTCCCTGGAAGCAAAATTGCTTGTTGGTTGATAATCACTGAGCTAGACAAGAATGAGGATCTTAGAAGAGGGAATGGCACAAGACGTTTGGGCAATTGCCAGCCACTTGGCCTGGTTGGAACTCTGGAGACATTTCTCCCCTCATACACTCTATAAAGATTTAGCACCTGCTATGTGCCAGACACTGTACTGTGCATGTGAAGCAGACAGTGAACAGGCATGGATGGTTCCCTGTGGAGCTTACAGCTGGTGGGCAAAAATAGACTCCATATATGCAGATTTAGAAATAATTATGGAAGTACCTGTTTTATGGCCTCCAAAGCCCAGGCTTTGATACCTTCTCCATCACCATTTCACAGCATTCATTGATTCACTCACCGTGTTCCAGCCCCATTAGCTTTCTTTATGTGCTTCAAGCTTTCATACCTCAGGGCCTTTGCACTTACTCTCTCCTCTAAGTGGAGGGCAAACCCTTCTCTGTCACTCTTCTGGCCAACTCTTTACTTATCCTTGAGGTTTCAGCTTTGTCACTTTTTCAAAGGGGCCTTCTCCAATCATGCTATCTTAGTGTATGCCTGATTCTGTTTGCAGGTGGTTTTAAAAAGAGAAGTAGCATGTAGCATGATCAGATTCATGTTCCAAACTCATCCTGGTTGTATGTGAAATATGGATTGGTACAGTAGCAAAAGAAGAAAGGAATAAGTAGGGAGATCACTTAAGAGGCTATTGCAGAAGTCCAGACAAGGGACGATGTGGCTTGGATAAAGCTTGTCAGATGCCAAGAGGGAGTGAATGGATGTATTCAAGACATATTTGGGGGAAATCTTAGAACAGTGAAGCAGGTGAGAGAGGGCTGCATCCTGAACAGACATGGAGAAATGGGCCTTTGACAAGAACATCTTTGTGTTCTCTGTTGCATCAGATGGGCAGTTAGGTCAAGTAGGGCTTAGGAGACAAAATTATAAAACTTGAATTCCCACCCCTCACTCCCCACTGAAAACTGCAAGAGCTCTTGAGGAATTGTAAGCAAGTCAAGTTTGCATTTGCAGAAAATTAGGAATTGTAAGCAAGTCAAGTTTGCATTTGCAGGGCTAAGAGTGGATGAGAGAAAGCACTGTTGGCAACAAGGTGTACGGTTAACATGCAGAATGAGCTTAAGAGATTTGAGAGATGGAAGTGAGAGATTTTGGCAAGCATTTGAGGAGGGTGGTAAGAGAACTGTGTCCTGAATGACTTCCAGGTTTTTCAAATAGGTGGCCAGTAAATATTGGTGCCATTTCCAGATGATGGAAAACGAAAGTAGAAGATTTACTGGGATACCAATGAGTCCACTTTTGAAAAAGCTCAATTTGTTATAGAAATATCAAGAAGGGAGTTAGAAAGATCTGGAGCTTGGAAGAGTATTACATGAGATGAAGATAGATTTGTTGTCATCAATGTGTATGTGGTTAACTAAGGCCATGGTCCTTTAGGTGGACTTCATGTGGGATGCATTTTCTCTGCTAGCCTCAGTGCAACAGGAAGTCATGAGATCATCTTAGAATGGACATCAGCCATGGGGATGACATCTTATCACAATTTTCAAGATGTAGCAGAATCACAGACTTTCTAAATTCATTGTGAAAGGGGGGAGGATCTTAGAAAGAAAAAAGAAAAAGAAATGAGGCAATAGCCCTACTTGTTAAACTCTTCTTAGAAAAGCTATTTGGTGTTTGAGGAAAGCTCAGTAAGTAGGTAGAATCCAGGCACAATCTAAGGGGAGGGGAGGCAGCTGAGCCAGAAATAGTAGAGCACTAGTGAGAACGTTTCTATTTAGAAATCAGTGTGCAAAGGAAATAAAATGAGTCATGGCTCTGGAATTTCAGCCTTTAAGATGAATGTTGCCTTGATATTCTAAGCACCAAGCATTGCTCTAGATATCCTGTGAACACTGTGCTCTCCACAATCTAATGAGGTGGGTCCTATGATTAGTTTGATAGGTAAGTAGGCTGAGACTTTGCCAAGACTATACAGCTGGTGTACAGCAGAGTCAGGCTTTATACCAGTCAGTGTAGTTTCAAAGCCTATGCTGTAACCATCACACCGAGAAGAAAATTTTAGTGTAAAGACAGATGCAAGGTATTTAGAAAAGCAAACATGTCAACTCCACAGGTTGTATTTTCTTTAGATTAAGTAGCAGCAGCTGGAGATCAGGAAAAAATGATGGGCATTCAGAATAAATGAAAGATGACAGGAACCTTGGGTAAGCAAACTCTTAATGTAGAGGATAACTTATGCTGACATGGATGGCGGGAGGAATGGATAAAATCACTCTTAAATAGTGACTTGTTCTTAAAATATAACTTAACAGTATTCACTTGTGGTTTAAACTCATCACTTTGCAGAAACCTGGGACTGCCACCAAATAAGAGAAGTATCAGGGTGAGTAAGCAGAACCACTCTGGAGGCTCAAGGGACCTAAACATTTTAGATATTGAACCACTTTAGACCTTTTGTTTTCCAAACCATAGAAAAAGATGCAAATCATTTTATGACACTATGGAAACCTGATAACAATGCCTTTCAAAGACAGCACTAAAAAAGTGAATATATCAATATCACTTATAAACAGAAAATAATAACTAATTGAAATTTTTCAATTAGGGCACCAAGATAATTCAATAGGGGAAAGAACAATCTTTTATATAGTGCTGGGACAACTGGATAGATCTATATGCAAAAGAGTGAAGTTAGATCCCTACCTCACACCATATGTGAAAACTAAAATGAAAAAGACTTAAATGTAGTAGTTAAAACTATAAAACTCTTATAGGAAGACAAAGGTGTAAATATCCATGATGTTGGATCAGGCAATGGTCTCTTAGATATGACACCAAAAGCACAAGCAAACAGAGAAATACAAGTTGAACTTCATCAAAATTAAAAATTTTTGTGTTCAAAGGACATTATCAAGAAAGTGAAAAACAATCCATAGAATGGAAGAGAATACTTGCACAACACATATCTGAAAGGGTTAGTACCCAAAACATATAAAGAACTCTTATAAGTCAACAATAAAATACAAATATTCCAATTTAAAAATAAGCAAAATATTTAAAAGATATTTCTTTAGAAAAATATATAAATGAGCAATAAGCACATGAAAAGATACTTAACATCATTAGTCTGTAGGGAGGTGAAATGGTGCAGCCACTTTAGAAAGCATTCTAGCAGTTCTTCGAAAAGCAAAAAATAGTTACTGTATGGCCTAGCAATTCTGATACTTGAAAATGTAGGTCCACACAAGAGTTTGTATATGAATATTCATAGCAACATTATTCCTAATAAAAAATAGTAAAAACAACCTACATGACCATCAAATGATGAATTGAGAAAATGCGGTATATCCGTATGATGGCATATTTTGCAGCCATATAAAGGAACACAGTACCGATCCATGCTACAGTGTGAGATGATCTTTGAAAACTATGCTAAGAAAAAGGAGTCAGACACAAAAGGTATACTACATAATGAGGTACACTATACATTATATAATGCACGATTCTATTTATATGAAATGTGCAAATAGACAAATTATTGTAGAGACAGAAAACAGATTAGTGGCTGCCAGGGATTTGGGGGAAGGAGAAGACTGGGAAGTGCTTGCTCATGGGTATGGAGCTTCCTCTTCAGGTGAGGGAAACATTCTAGAATCAGAGAGCAGTGATGGTCACACAACTTTTGAGAATCACTATAAATTAATACATCCATCTAAAAAGAAATGTAATACAACAACTATATATTATTATTTAAATTTTAGAGGGGGAGGCGCAGAAGGGGAGATCATCTTAAGCAGGCTCCATGCCATGGAGCCTGACCTGGGGCTCCATCTCACAACCCTGAGATCATGAAATGAACTGAAATCAAGAGTTGGATGCTTAACCGACTAAGCCACCCAGGTGCCCCTCCAATGTTATTTTTTAAAACTGAGAAAAGAAATTTTCTTCATATGATATAAAGTATCTTAAACTAGGTAGCAAAATAATCTGCACGTGTTTCCATTGAAATCAGATAAAATATGTCATCTATTACAGTTTTTATTTAAAGTTCTGGAAGTTACAACAAATTCAATGAAAATATGAAACAGAAAGGTTATAAATAAGTGACAGAAAAATCTCTCCATTTTTGGAAAAAGACAATATTACCTTGAAAGCTCAAATAACTTAATTCAAAATCACTTATAAAAAAGAGGTAAACAAAGGGCTGATAGATGGATACTCCATTCACTAGATAAACAAAATATTCTTAGAAATATTGTTAAATGCAGTGAATTGTCAAAGTGATTACCTCCAGTTTATAATTGTTGACAATTTTGCATTCTATACAATGCATATTTTTAAAGTTTTCTAGATGAGTAAGTATGGCTTTTACTATAAAAAGACAAACATTTAATCACATCTTACCTTAGGTTAGAAGTGACACTGGGGGCTGCCTTTGTCCACATTTGCTGTCTATATGCATGAAGAACCCCAGCTTCTAACCTTGGACTCCTTGGTCCTTGCAAAATGAAATTAGCTTTGATTTTAAGAGTACTTTGTAATGGATGAGGACCTAGCCAACTCAAGAGAGTTGTCACAAAGCTCTTTTTGTGCTGTGCCTTCCTTTCTTATGAAGGTTGACAAAAGCTGTGAGTGAGAAGGAGATCTTGAGAGAGAACCAAGGTGGGAGCTCAGCTGAAGAGTAATGACAGTGAAGCTGGGAAAGAAAACAAAGGCCCTGAAGGGAGACCAGAAGGTTGTGTGGGAGGATGAAGAAAAAAGGAAGTTGGGGGAAGGAAGACAGAAGGGTTGAGAGAGAGGAATGCCAGGTATTAAGGAATAAATTGACTGGGGAATGTGACATCACAAAGGGGGTCCAGGTAGGAGGCTGGTGGGGAAAGATGAATGCTCCATCAAAGACGGTGGAACCCATTAGGGTGGGAGTCAGCAGGGTCTGAAGTGCTTGGTGATGGATGCTATTACGGTCTGAATTGTGTACCTCTCAAATTCACATGTTGAAGTCCTAACCCCTAGTACCTCAGGATGTGATCTTATTTGGAGATAAAGTCTTTAAAGAGGTAATTAAGGTAAAATGAAGTCACAAGGTTAGATTTTAATCCAATATGACTATAGTCTTATAAAAAGAGGGGATTAAAACACAGATGGAAGACCATGTGAAGAAGACACAGGGAGAAGACGGTCATTTACAAGCTAAGCAGAGAGCCCCAGAAAAACCGGTCCTACGGGCACTTTGATCTCAGACTTCTGGCCTCCAGAACCGTGAGAAAATCTGCAGTATCTTGCAGCCCTAGGAAATAAAGCCCTAGGCAGATGCTGAAGAGGAGGAGACAGAGGTAGGAAGGCAGCAGCCAGCAAGGTCCAAGTTTCCAGTAGGGAGCCTCCTGGTCCCAGGTTCTTAGGAGAGCAAGCACACAGTAAGTGCTCAATCAATGTTTGTTGACTTAAATACTCGGAGTGTCATAAACAAATTTGAGGACAAAACCTACTGACTTGTGACAAACACTGAGTGGCCTACTGGCCCCGAGGACTCAGTGTGCTTTGGGCCTCTGTCAGAGGGTTTTGGAGAAGGAATCTGGTGTATGCTTGCACATTGGTGTGAGGATTAGTGAAGACAGCACAGTGTGTTTTGTCTGATTTTCTGCTATGCTTCTGATGGGTCCCAGTGAGACCCAAGCTAAGGCCCCACCAGCAGATGATCTGAGCATAGGGAAAATGGGGACCTGGATGTGCTGAGCTGTAGGGAAGATGGAATAAGCAGTTCATGAAAATGCTACATCGAGAGCTCAAAGCCTGGCACCAGAAGCCAGACCCTGTGTGTACATGCATCCATTCATGTGGGTATGAGTTTTTTAGTGTGTATGTGCATGTGCATGGTACATATTGCTCTGCCCTGGGCCATGCTGAACCTGGGTTGGAGCAGAGCACAAGGACCTGAAGAGAAGGTCCAGGGGTGAGGCTCAAAGCCTAGTTGGGGCCCTGCTTCCAGCCTTCCTGCAGCCACTCCCAGCGCTCACCCAGGAAAAGGGAGTGAGTGAGAATACCCCATAACTGTGTTTCTCAAACTTGAGTACCATCCTTACAAAGCACAGAACATTCTTCAACATGCTCATGTTGACTTCAATTATTGCTGCTGAAATTGCTTTACTTCCATGTAAACATTCAAATTGATAGTTGTTTACAAGTATAAAATAAACACAAATTTATAAATACAAACACAATTACAACAGCCATAAAACTCAAATTAACAGCATTAATTTTATGTGACCATTGAGCTTAGTATTAGTAAAACCCGCTTGCCTCCAGAGTGAATATGGGACTCAAGGGGAGGCCAATTCCTCTGTGGGAGATGGGTCCTCACTGCCACAGGCTGGACACTATGGATGCATAAAGTCATCCACTTGAGGTCACCTTGATTGCCAGCCTAAATGCAAACAAGGGCATAGGACTCAGGTGCCACCGGGGTTGATAAGGTATCCAGATTATCCATGGGCTTTAAAATTTTTTTCTAGATCTTCCTGAAATTTCAAGAACTCTATTAGGAAGAGTGAAAGCCCTGGGGTTGCTCATGTTTTTCCCAGGAGAAAAACAGCCTGAACGCACTTACATAGAACATCCTTCATTCCACAGACGTTCACCCATTACTTCCCCCATGCACAAGGCCTGGGCTCAAGGAAGAGGGACACGGATGAGTGAGAGCCAGCATCTGGCCTTGGGGATTGGACAGGGTCATTTACTTAAGTATCAGTGATGCTGCATATAGAGGTTTGTATATGAAACCATATAAAAGAGAAGACCTACTAGACTCTGGGGGCTTGGAAAACTTCCTGGAAAAGGTGATGGATGACCAGCAAATGAGCTGAGCACAGAAACACTGAGGACCTGGATGTGCTGAGAATCTTGAAAGATTAGAAGTTTACCTGTGCCCTCGAGGAGCAATTATTCCAGACATCCCACGCTGAGCTAGGACTGGGTCTCTGCATTTCTAGAACAAAAGCTACCCTCATGAACAGGAGAAAGAGGGTTTTCTTCCCTCCAGAGACCTCACCCCTTCTCCCCACAATCTCTTCTGAGGGGCTGGTGGTGAATTCAGCAATTTCATCATCAGAGAGCCATTCGTTGACTTAACATTTTTCCTTCTGTACTGCAAAAATAATATCCTTGCAAAGCTCATAGAGTAAGACAGTATCAGGGTGAATTAATCCATCAGTTTGCTACAGGGTCAGAGAAAGTCCCTGAGGGGGTGGAAATGGGGTGTGGGTGGGGCTGTGAAAGAGAAGTGGAGGCATATGTTAGCACTTACCTGATGAGGGCTTAGTGCCAGCAGGAGGGAAATGTACTCTGGAGACGTCTCATTCCTCGTCCATCCATGTGTGGGCTGGTGTGTGTGTGTGTGTGTGTGTGTGTGTGTGTGTGTGCAGGTAGGGGAGTCAAAGTGTAGATAACATGGGATGTCTTCTCGCTTAGTGGGTAGCCTCAGCTTTCTCTGCCTCCGATTGTAGTTGCTGCACAAAGGACTAGCTCCTTGCATCATGCCCTCTTCCAGCCAGGAAGGCTGAGAGGAGCAACCTGGCCTGCCTGAGATGGAGACCAGAGCTTTTGCCCAGCAGCTGCCTGGGCTCCTGGAGCTGTCAGCCTGGCCTCCCCCTTGGCCAGCCCTGACACTCTGTTTGAGCCAGTGTTTGGGAGGAATCTAAGCAGTCTGAATCTGATTTTCCTGTTTGCTGTCCATCGAGACTGAGGGTAGCTAAGAGCAGAGCTCAGCTGGCCCCACTGATTCTAGAAGGAAAGAGCACCCCTCTGCAGAAGAAGAGTAGGTATGAGGGGAAAGCCAGGCTGGCAGTGGGAGCCTCAGCTTGCAGATGCCTAATCTGAGAACAGCATGTAGGATAGGTGACAAGCAGCATGCTGACCTGGAGTTGGGGTAAGACAATCAATAGCCATTTTGTACTTGGACATGACTCTAAACCTTGTAAACCATTCTTCTTACAAAAGCCCAGAAGGCATCGGTTGCCCCAGAGGACTGCTTCATTGACTTCTGTTCATCCTGTCTCTCAGTTTCCTGGTGGGGGCACCACCAGCATTTTGTGTGGACTGTTACCCCCAGCACAGGACTGTCCCTTGCATTGTAGGGCAGCAGATCACAGCCCAGCCCCCCAGTGCCAACTGTAGTTGCACCTCTTGACAGGGTTCTGCAAGAAAGCTGCTCCCAGCTCCAGATCCCCTCCTGGCCTGGTAAAGTCTCTTATTTAGAAACACTAGGATGTGCCACAGAGGTATATCTTCCCAGATTACTGTTTTTTCATTTCCAGGTCAGCAGAAGAAGATTAGGGATTTTTCTTGGTACTCCTTTGCCTTTTGTTTTGGGATAGTTGCCTCTCTGATAACCTCAGAGATCAGGCCTCTAGGGGGACAGAACAGCAGTCTGCTGGCTTCCCATCCCCATCTCTGGTTTGCCAGCCTCCCTCATCAGCTCCCTCTTTGGCTGCTCTCTCAAAGAATAATCTGCCTTCCCTGTGCTCCCCCTTTCCCTCTCCCCTTTCTTTCTGTTATGGGCTAAATTGTGTCTTCCTAAAATTCATACGTTGAAGTCCTAAACCCTAGTACCTTGGAAAGTGACTATATTTGAAGATAGGGTCTTTAAGAGGTAATTAAGTTCAAATAAGGTAATTAGGATGAGTCCAGTCCAATATGACTGGTGTCCTTATAAGGAGAGGAAGTTGGACACAGACACACACACACAGAGGGGAGACCATGGAGAGACACTGGGAGAAGATGGCCATGTACAAGGCAGGGAGAGAGAGACCTCAGAAGAAACCAATGACATCTACACCTTGATCTCCAACTTCTAGCCTTCAGAACTGTAAAGAATAAAATGTCTGTTATCTAATGCTACCCACTCTGTGGTATCTTGTTATGGTGGCTCAAGCAAGCTCATGCACCCTTCCTTTCTTTCTCTTTGCTAATCCACAGATGCACCCACGGAATAATGATCAATGACATACCATGTGTTGTGCACTGTGTAGGATTGGATGTCCAAGGGCTCAGTACTCAGCCCTCACCTCATCTGAGAGAATTTACCCTGGGCAGTGGTATTTATTCCCAAGGCATCCCACGTAGGCTTGAAGATGAATCAGTTGTCTTTCTCTGGCTCTACCCTCAGTTACAGACCCTTTCAGCATTCAACATTTCTTGTAGATCTTCTGTCCATGGTATTGGACATACTAGGCTCCATATAGCCCCTTCCTCCAAGCCTGCTCTTCTTCTAGTGGTCCCTTGCTCTGTGATTCTTAGGAGACCCCCATGATTTCTCCCTTCCTTCAGTGTTACTTGCCACTTTTGAGATGAAGTACAAACACTTGGGTCTGAAATGAGGGGACCTCTAAGAGCTTTGTGTCTGTCTGTCTCTCTAGCCACATCTCACTTCCCAGACGCAGCTGGTCTTCTAGGTCCCCCAAAGCTACCCATGAAACTTGAAAGTCCTGTGTCCTTTAGCCTCTCTGCTTTGACACACATCGTTCCCTTGACTGAAATAAGCCACTCACTGTCTTCTTTCAGCACTCTCCCAGTGTCCTTTCAGGTTCAGTTCAAGGGCTGGCTACCTTTATGTGAATGTTTCCAGTATGACTAGGAAGAGGAAGTGGACATGGCCTCCATTGTGGTCAGTGATATAGACAACACATTTATTTCTTTATTCCTCCTTTCCTCCAGAGTCCCTAGCATAAAGCTCACAGTCACTCCTAAGATCATGGAATGATCCCAGTTTATCATGGTCACCAGTGAGGTTGGTTTGGAAAAGCTATTTCTATCTAGATCTACTGTCAGGCTTACAGCTTCACATTCCCTCCCTTTAGGGAACACCCAGTGCACCTCACATCTCTTTCCCAGCTGTGCAGGTCTCATGGCAGTTCCACCATCGGCTAGCTCATGGCTTTTCCTTCTGCTTAGATGGACATATCCTCTGTAACTATGATCCCTTCTTTCATACCCTCCCCCCAACCCCATGAGTCAGAGCTGAAGCCCTTTTTTATCCAGAGTCCACTCTTTGTTCACCCTCTCTCCGTGATAATTCAAGTGTGTAACTGATTGGATTCTGTGGTAAAGTGCTTGTGAGCAGTATGGAAGAGATCTCAAAAATGACTCGTATAAATCCAGACAGAAGGAACAACCCAGAAATCTGCCGAACACCTTAGAAGAGGGTGTTTACTTTTCCTTGGTGCTTTTAGTTTAGGGTTATATTTGCTGTACACAAAATCAAGCTGAGTCCTGAACCATGCCATACTCTCATGTCAGACCCAGATTTTAGCAGACAACTGCATATTGAAAGAAGAAAGAAGACCTCCACTCACCAGCCCACTATGTCATAGCAGAACACAGTTATTTTGAAGGAGTTCAGATTTCTAAGATTCTTTGGGTGGTGCCTGATGGAGTCCAGATTAGTTGAGTAGGGCTTCTATGTCACCCATTGTCCACAGGGACCTGGATCAACTTTAGAATAGTCTGAACCCTCATCCAGAAACTCCAGACAGGGATTTTTACAAGAGGTAACTAAAAAACTAATAATTGACTTTATTATTTTTCTAATTCAGAACACAGACCTGATAGAGCCAAGGGATGGGCAAATAAGTCAATAGAGGATTTTCAAATGATCTTAAGCTTGTGAACAAGTGGGTAGATGGCAGGGTGAAGGTCTTTGCTACTGCAATCCAGAGCAAGCTGAAATAGAGTCTCCTCTGGGTCACCGTCTGTTTCTCCCTTGGGGAGTGGCTGTATTTTCCCATTCCTGTGCCATGCAGCAAAGGTCTTACCAAGATGGTCTAGTAGATTATTTGGGAAACTGAAAAGTACTGAGAGAGCACACAGTTGAAAACAAAACAGCGTCATATATCATTAGAAGCACAAGAAAAACACTTTTCAGCCCTGAATCTCCAGCAAGCACCAGGGAAAGCTGAGCAGAGGGTGGGCACTTAGGTCTAATCCTGGGCTGAATGTCCACTCAGTCCTGTAGGGAGAGACTGGATACTTAGAAAGGATACAATGATCACAGCAGGAGTTGGTTCCTTCAAGTGTGGCCACCATGTGTTAAGGTGTCCCTTCTGCTTTCTACCAACCAGAAGAGCAAACTGCAAGCACAGAGTGTGAGGTGAGATCACGCAGACACCAAACAGGCCTGCCACCTCCTGAGCTCCTTGTCCACATGCTGGACAGTCCTGCTGACAGGCTATTTTATATACATCACTCTCATCTGGAAAATGAAGTTCAGAGAGGTTACATTGCCCAAGGACCCACACTGTTATCTAGGATCAGGTGCTGGTTGGCTTTAAGAACCAATGCTCTTCTTCTGCACAAATCCAACGTCCCATGTCAGACACTCAGGAGCCCACAGAACCCTGGGTGGGACTGTGGTCCTCTTTGAGCCTGAGCTCACTAATCTGAGAAATGGAGCCTGGGACCTCACAGAGATGGGGTATGAGGCTTAGCTGGTTACACATGCAAAGTGATTTCCAAGCTCTGGTCTGGAAGTCTTCTAGGAATGTTTGTGTTGTAGGATCCAGACTGACACGGGTTCTTGTCCTTGTCTTCAGACCTAGAGACCTTGCAGCCAGCTCACTACAGACTCCTCAGGTCCTCTTAGCAGCCTGGCTGCTCCCTCCAGCCTGGCTACCTTGATGGTCCGCCAAGTCATGGCAGGGGCCCACCCTACGGCATGGTCTCCCAGTGAGAAGAGCCCTATAGGGACCAGGGACCCCAGGAAGTACCTGGGATTTGGAGACTCCACAAAAGCTTGCACCCACTGGTCTGGGCTGCAGGGATGGATGGTCCCTCTGGGACAGGCCCGGTGGCTCAGCACCAGGGGGCACCACCACCTCTCTCTCCATGCCTTCCCCAAGCCTCCTCTGCTCTTAGAGGGGAAGAGATGGGGACCCTGTTCTCTTGCTTCTGCAGGGACCCACTCCCAAGCAGGACTCCCCTTTTCCCCCGACAGACACAGAGAATATAGCTAATATATACTGTTCTCGAGCTAGAGACCCCGGACCAACACATTAGTGAGACTCAGTCTCCAAGTTAAGAACCATGGCAAAGAGACTGGTATCGGCTCACAGTGACGTGCGTTGAGTGGCTTGGTCACTCCTCCCGCCCTCTGTGTAGGCTTCCTTACCTGTAAACCATGATCCTAATGAAGGCTGCCATTCATGGGCCAGGGGCCAGGGGCTGTGCCCTACCTGGAGCTGTCTCATTTGGTCTTAAACACCCCACAATGGATGTTTCTTTCCCCCCATTGTACAGATGGAGGAAACGGAAGCACATGGAAGTTAAGGAACTGTCCCAGAGTCTTACAGCGCCGGGACTCAGTAACACGGAGCAAAGTACTTCTCCCAGGCTGTGGCTAAGGGGACCCTAGTGTCCACGCGCTCCGAGCTCGCCTGTGTGAGCCCTCTCAGTTTTCCAAGCTTTTCCAGCTCATCCCTGACATCCCTCCACACCCGGTTCAGGGCAGCAGAGCGGGGCTTTTTCTCCTCTGGCTGCTCCTTGGCTCACAAAGGTCGCCGTGGAGGGCTGGCGGGGGCCGCTGGGCAGCAGGTTAGCCCCAGGCCCCGCAGCCACTGGGTTTGGTGCCCACCGGCCCCAAGGCCCAAACTCCAAGCAGCCTTCCCCTGGGCAGTGACCTCGGGCGCAGAGCGACCGCGAAGCCCACTGCGGCTGTGCATTCCCCGGGGCCCGCGAACCGGTCTCAGAACCTCAGTCTTCCCGCCTGTGAAACGGGGACGTTGACAAGGAGCCGCCCGCAGGCGGCCGGGAGGGCACCTCGCGGCCCCCGGGCACGCGCGCGGCACCAGGCAGCCCCGGGCCAGCGCGGGCGGGGCGGGGGCGGGGCGGGGGCGGGGCGGGGGCCGGGGCCGGGGCCGGGCCGGGGCGGCGCGAGGCGGGGGCCGGGGCCGGGGCCGGGGCCGGGGCCGGGCGGGGGCGGGGGCCGGGCGAGTGCGGGCGTCACAGCGCGGGGCGGCGGCGGGGAGATGCGGCTCGTGGCGCTGGCGGCGGCCGTGCTGCTGGCGCGGGCTCCGGCCCCGGGTAAGCGCGGCGAGGCCGGGCGCGCGGGTGGGGCAGGGGCAGCCCGCGCCGGGGAGGCCGCGCCTGGGGGCCGGGGCCGGGGCCGGGGGACTCCGCGGACCCTCGGCACAGCGGCGGCGCCCCGGGGCCGGGCCTTGGGGCGGGGTGGAAGCGGGCTGCGCCGGCCTTGTGGCTGCTTCGTGTCCTTGCGGGTGGCCGGGCCGGCTTCTCCCCTCGCCCGCCGTCCTCTCCCGTCCTCTCCCGTCCTCTCCTGTCCTCGCGGGTCGCCGGCCGGGCGGGAGGGGCCGGGTCTGGCCTGCGGCCGAGCCTTGGGACCGCGTCCGCCTGGACCGCCGGCTCTCTGCTCCCGAGCCGCGTCTCCCTCGGCCCCCGGGAGCCCCGCCCGCCCGCCCAGAGCTGAGAAGCCCCTGCTCCTAGTAATAGTCGATACCGACTACCTCGGTGGCTCTTCTACTCCTTGGGTGCCTCGCACGGTGCTGCACATGATCTCCCCTAATCACAACAAGGCTGCGCTCGCGACAAGAGCAAAATGTGTGCGTCCGGGTGCCTTGCAAACATTAACTCGCCGGTACCCTCTGGACGCCGTGTTGTGAGTATCCCATTTTAGAAATGAGAAAACTGGGGCTCAGGCCCTGGAATCGACTTGCCTTAAATCACAAGGCTTGTACGTTGTGGAGGAGGGATTTGAACCCAGAGAGCCTGGCTCCAGATTGTGCTTCTCCCATCTAAGTTGCGTCTTGTAAATAAGGAAGCTGATGCTCACAGTGAAGTGATTTGCCAGGGGTGACCCAGCTACCAAGTGGTGGAGCTGCCATCTGAACCAGTGTAGATCAGAGGCCGAGGAGGAGGAACTTGGATCACAAAGCAGGAAGAAGTTCACCCTCTGTCCCCCGGCTACCAGTGCAGCAGGGTTTCTGGTGAATCTGAAATCGGTGCTGTGAGAAATGCTTTTGTCATACCTTTCAATGTCTTGGCTGCCAGTGACTGGAGGTTTGGACAGGACAGCTCTGGTGGCTTGCGTGGAGTAGCCAGCCGCCAACAGGATGCAAAGGGGCACAGGGGTCCTCATCCCCTCCCAGGCTCCCAGACCACCTCCTAATCACAGCTGCTATCAATGAGGGCACCCGCAGAGAGTGACTTTGGGGGGGGGAGAGGGGGGTGTCAAGGAATTCTTATATTTTCAGGAGACTCCTGGAGGCTTGACAGCTGCAATTCAGGCTCCTTTACAGTCTACCCTGGCTGTGCCCAAGGCCATGCTGTGGATAATCCTGACAGCCCTGCTTGTGTGGCACTCACCCTGTGCCACTGTCTGCTGAGTGCTTCACCCATGACGCCTCACCACAGTCCCCCAGGGCAGGCCTAGCCTAGCTGCTTTTTAATGTAGGTCTGCTGCACTTTCCTACTTCTTGATTTGGGGGCAGTGTGGGACCTTAGCAGTTACCTGGTCCAGCCCCTCACTTTACAGGAAAGGAAACCGAGGGACAAAATATTTACTAAAAGCTAAACCATGGTCCAGCGTGGTGATTGAGAGTTGCTTTTGAAGCCAGAAGGCTTGTGTTCAGATTCCAGCTCTGCCATGTTCTGTGTAAGCTTGAGCTGTGGGCTCAGCCTCTCTGTGTGGCAGCCCTCTTCTCTGTAAAATGAGGATAAACATAGTATGAGGGTCAGTTGGGAAAATAAACCTAAGGTACTTAGAATAATGCTTGGCATAGAGTCCACCCCCAGCCAGTGCTAGCCTTTATCATTGGTCAGGGTCCTGTGTTTGTCCTGGCTGAGAGCTACTTCAGGTGACAGGCTTTTAACATGAATGCAGCACCCCAGAGGCTGGGTCTGGTAGCTCCTCTGTGTGGTGCTTGATAAATATGGGCTCCTAGTGCCACAGGTGTATAAATAACACAATTGCATTTTGTTCAGAGATATATGTCAGGAATTCAGACTATCTTTTTGATATGAATGATTTTGCTACTGATTGGCACCCACAATTTGAATTCTTTTTTTTTTTTTTTAATTTTTATTTATTTACGATAGTCACAGAGAGAGAGGCAGAGACATAGGCAGAGGGAGAAGCAGGCTCCATGCACCGAGAGCCCGATGTGGGATTCGATCCCGGGTCTCCAGGATCGCGCCCTGGGCCAAAGGCAGGCGCTAAACCGCTGCGCCACCCTTGGATCCCTGAATTCTTTATAAACGCAGAAACTTCTGGCTGGGTGGCACCCAGGAGGAGAGACCCTAGGGAAGTGACCAGGAGCAGAGGCTGAATTGGAGTTAATGACATAAAATTCAGGACAGCAACGAGGATTGATCTGAGTGGGAGCAGTTTCTTCAGGACAGAGAAGGAGCATGGGGCACAGAACCACTAGCACACTGGTGGCAGCCATATGCACCTCTGCGTCCCAGGCAAGGTGGACACCTTGTTGTTAGAAGTCCCACACTCCCCTGCAACTGGAAAGTGCCCTCCCCCATTTCAGGGTGAGTGCTAGAGAGAGGCAGAGGCTCCGTACTAGGTGAGTAGGTTGTACACTCTTGGGTAACAGGGATTTTCTTTGAAGCTGTATTCAGAGCTGTGTTAGTCCTTCTCATGACAGTATCCAAATGGGAGCAAGAGGGTTAGACCCCATAAGTCCTAGCCATGAGAATTTAATGTTCACCTATAGGCAGAACAGCCACATAATTTGTGGGATCTGGTACAAAATAAAAAAGGGAGCTCCTTGATTCAAAAATTTCAAGAGAGTGACAGCAGAGATTGAGCCAAGTGGCAGGCTCCTCCAAGTACGTGTAGGGCCCTGGATGACTGCGGATCATACACCCAAGAAGCCCACCCTGCTCACGGGTCAGCATATGTGTCACTTTCTGTTGGCCTCCTCCCCTGCCCAGCTTTCAGACCTTACACACAAGCGTCAGTATTTGAAAGCTGTTTCCTCCTTGGAGCCTACGCTCACCTTGCCAGGCATCATCTTCCAACCTTTTAGATGAGGAAACTGAGGCTCTCAGAACCTCACACTTAATAGCACCAGGTTTCTAGCCCTGCTCTATTGAACACCATCCCCCTGGCCCTCTGCCCAGCCCCACCAAGCCACTGGGAAGGCCTGGACCATAGGGGGCCATGTGCTTGTTGAAAGAATAGGATTCCTTGCTGCCTGAATCCCGTTTACTCTATTTGGTTCAGTGTCTTCCCTGCCTATGTTGTCATATTCCTCTTTTAAGAGTTAGCCTTGGGGGAGTCCTTGTTGGGGTGGAAAGTCCCCTCCTGCTGGTAGGCCTGGTGGCTTTCTGGACCACTGAGTGGTACACCTCACCAGAGGACGTTGTACGTTCTCTGTCCAGCCCGTACCAGCTTCCTCGTGCCTCAGGCTCTTTGCGCAGGTGGCACCCCTCTCTCTCTCAGGGAGGACATTCTTTGCCACTCTCCTGAATTTTAACTTCAACTCAGCCTTTAGCTTATGGTCACTTCCCCAGAGTTTCCTTCTTCCCTGATCCCACAGGCTAGATCAGGATTTTGCCCGGAATTTTTTAAAAGCCTTGCACCTTTTTTCTGCTGCATGTGACACTGATGGTTGTCACTCCTGTGTCCTTATCCCCCACCATGACTGGCCACCTGGCCCACTGGCCTCTCAGCTCCATGAAGTTAGGAATGCTGTCTTCTTCGTGTAGTGCCTGGCACTTAGCTATTCCTCAGCAAGCATTTGTTGAGTGATTGAGTGGACAAAGCATAGGCTGGGATGTAAGCTGGAGGACATAGGAACTCTGAGTGCAGGGGGGCCTGGGCTGGGGGGCTGGGGAGTCTACCTCCCACCTCCATTCCCTGCAGAGCTGGGTCACAAAGCAAGAAGTTCAGTTCTTCTCTGGGCATGAATGACTCTTTGACAATTCTCCCTCCTAGGCCAGGAGAGGGGAGACTGCCCTGTCTGGAGGGTGACACCCATCCTCCCCTGTCTTTAGCTGGCTTGGCTCGTGTTTGCTTGGCTTCCCCTTTGTGCTTCAGGGTGGGTACGTACTCTGTCATTTAGACAGACCCGGAGGGAAAGGTCTGGACTCCTCCGGGCACTGCCTTCTGGTCAACCTGACTCCATACATTGGTGTTGTCCTTACTTCCCCCATCCTGATTCCCACTGCTCTTATCTCTGCTGAGCCATCGGGGGCCTGCTAACTGTGGGGAGGCAGATGCTGCATGATTTTTCTTTTCTAGTACTTATCTAAATATCCAGCTCAGCTGACATCTAGTAGGCATGGGAACCTCTGCCTGCATCCTTTCGCCTCCCTCCCCATGCATGAATGGGAACTATGCTTGCTGGGTTTAAACTCACCATCTCCAGGGTCAAGGAAAGGGTGCTGCTGGGAACATCTGACTTTCAGGGAAGTCTCATTGCAGGCCTGGGGACCCCTGAGGGCCTGTGTTCTCTGGCAAAGCTTTAGACCCCAAGGGGGCCTTTGGCCATGAGTTTCAGTCATCCTCCACCAGTATCTTTGAGTTGAAAGTGGGTGTAAATATCTAGACAGGTGGAGTGCCCAAACAAGCCTTCCTGTGAACCTACAAGCCTTCAAGGTTGTATTGACTTGCTAGGATTGTCATCACAAATTTCCATAGACTGGGGGCTTATACCACAAACATTTCTTTCTCACAGTCCTGGAGGTGTTGGGATCAAGGTGTTGTTGGGAGGATTGTTTTCTTCTGAGGGACCCCGTTTGGCTGGCAGATGGCCACCTTCCCCCTGTGTCCTCACATGGGCTTCCCTCCTTGAGGGCACATGTCTGTGCCCCATGTTCCTCTTATCAGGACTCCAGACGTGTTGGATCAAGGTGCTCTCTAATAGCTTCCTTTGAACTTAATCACCTCTGTAAAGGTCCTATCTCGAAATACAGTCAGATTCTGAGGAGTGGGGACTCGGGCTTCCAACACAGGAATTCAGGGGGACAATTCAGCCCATAACAAGGGTCTTTGCACTTTGGTGGGAGAAGCATGTGCCGACCCTCTGTAAGAGAATATAGGGCTAAATGAAGGCAGAGAGGCGCACCAGTAAAGAGAAAAGGAGGGGTCATTTTAGGCAGATGGCTCAGTCCATTGGCTTTCACAGGGGCTGCCAACTCCTGGTCTGAACTGCAGAAGTAGAAGGGTTACTAGTTTGCCTCCAGGATGGAATCTGGCCTCCCATGGAGACTGAGCACTTGGCACATTCTCCTGGTTTTAGACACTATAAATAATCCCTCCTTCACACGACGTTAATAGGAGGAGACTGGAGTGTGGGGTCTGGGCTCTCTCATCCCACCCATATTGTTTCAATTTCCTGCCTTTCCCGGTTCTCCCCTCGACTCCACTGGGGGATCCTTGGGGGCAGGGAGAGCTGGGCTTCAACTCTGGATGCCAGCTGCCGCTCTCTGCTGCTCTCTGCCTGTCAGTGCCCGGGCAGCTGTTGAAGTGGGTCAGCCTGGTGCCCTGTGTGTGTGGCCCATGGGGGCTGCAGACAGGGCCTTAGCAGTGGGGGGTGGACTTGGACTAATTGAATATGGTGAACGGGTAAGGTGTAGGGCAGATGGGCAAGATGGGAGACAGTGGGGGGTGGGGGCGGGTCTTCCTCTTCTGTCCTACATGAGCCATTTCTGTCACAGTGAGATTATTCCCAGAGATTGTGCACTTTCCCTTGGCTGCTAATGCTCTTCCTCCCCCGAGTATCTCCCTAGAATGGGTTTGTCCTCTGTGGCTGCAGGCATAGACGATCTTATTCTTTTCCATGAGGAGAGTCCAGCCCCAGCACCAACCTCTTTCTTGTGAATTTACACCCATCTGTTTTTTAAGGTAACAAAAGATTCTCATGATGTGGTAAAAGTGAGGTGGCCCCCCCAAAATGTCTGTGTCCTAATTCCTGGAACCTGTGAATGATCCCTTGTGTGGCAGAAGGTCCTCTATGGATGTGATTAAGTTGGGTAAAGGATCTTGGAGTGTCCTGGAGTATTCAGGTGGGTCTGGCCTCTGAAAGATGAGAAAGTAAATTAGAGGAAAGTGACCTGTAAGTCATATCTCTGAAATTATTTAGTTTATTAACTCAAAAGTGGAAGCCATATGAGAGGATGAACTTCTTGCCTGGATTTTTACAGTGAAGAGTGTTTCCCACCCCAACAGACACAGCGCCTCACCTTGTTGGCTTGCTGTCTCTTCACAGTGGAGGGTTCAAATCTTTCTTGATCTCTTTTTCTTTTTTTTTTTCTTTTTTTTTTTTTTTTCTTGATCTCTTTTTCATCCTTCCTCCTTGCCTACCTGCAACACTGGCCAGAGTTCAGAGCTTTTGGTGACCCTCACATCAGGACCCAAGCCCCTTCATCATGTGACCAGAGGTGACATTTGGGGTTGAAAACTGGCTTGAGATGACCCCAGGGACCCCTGCCTGTGCAGGGCAGGCAGGGGACGGTGCTTGCTGCTGGGCAGTTGGCAGGGCAGGGTGAGGACGTGGGACCTGGTGTGAAGATAGCCCTGCTGTCAGGTTCCGGGTGTCCTGTGTGAAACATCCTTTCTGGGCTCTGCCTGCCAGCTGGTGACTCCACCGGTGGACTCTGGGGCAGGATGGCCACACTGCTCAGTCGCTGGAGTCACCATGTATTTATTGGGTCTCCACGGAGGAAGGGCTCTGTGTGAGGTCTACTGGTCTGGCTGGTCCAGGTGGATGTTGGGGTGGCTCCCTCCAAGGTCAGCTTGGAGATACAATGGCAGTTCAGGAGGGGCAGCTGATGGGGTGGATCTAACTAAGAAAACAAAGTACAGGAAGTAGTAGACCAGGTCTGGGATTTTGGAGCATCTTTTGGGTTATGGGTGGTGGTGGCGGGGGGAGGAACCCTGTTCCTGGGTTCCTTCATTCTTTATCCCTGCACTGTAGCTCTGAGACCATGGATCGGGAGCCCACAAAAGACTTAGAGCAAGGAACTGAGAAACCTCTGTTGTTCCAGCAACTTGGTACTAACTAGTTCAGTGCCTGTCTGACCAGCATTGATACTGTGCCAGCTGAAATAGCTGAGACAGGGCGAGGGGCTTGGAAGAGCAACTCCCGGACCCACAGCATTGCTGACTCAGGCAGGTGATGAAAGTGATCGGAGTGTATCCTGAGAGGCAGCTGGTGGATGGGATGTGGGTTGGAGATTTTTAAGAGGTATCCCAAATCCAAACCTTTATGTGAAATTGTCTGAATTTTAAGAGTCAGCAACTAATCAAAAAATTTTTTTAATGATGTCTGGGCCAGGTGGTCAGTGGCATCTCATGTCAATGAGACTGTCTCATGGCTGAGGACATCGGAGCCCACGGAAACCCCCTATCTCTGCCATGCTCCAGAAGGAGTCCTCCTGTTCACCACAAAGGCACAGAGTGAGCGTGGAGGGTATCAGGTGGCAATATAGATGGCTCCTGGAGAAAAGACGCACTGTGTGTCCTGCTGGGGAAAGGCAGCTCATTTGCTTCCTTCCTTTTCCCTCTGCAGAGGTGTGTGGGGCCCTCAATGTCACCGTGTCCCCAGGGCCTGTGGTTGACTACCTGGAGGGGGAGAATGCCACTCTTCTTTGCCATGTCTCCCAGAAGAGACGGAAGGACAGCTTGCTGGCTGTGCGCTGGTTCTTCGCAAGCCCCAACTCCCAGGAGGCCTTGATGGTTAAGATGACCAAGCTCCGGGTGGTGCAGTATTATGGGAATTACAGCCGCAGTGCCTTCCGACAGAGGCTGTGCCTCCTCGAGGAGAGGCAGGGAGCACTCTACACACTCTCTGTTTTGACCCTCCAGCCAACAGATCAAGGGCATTACGTCTGTAAAGTCCAGGAAATCAGCAAGTACAGGAATAAGTGGACTGCCTGGTCCAATGGATCATCAGCGACAGAAATGAGAGGTAAGGGCATTTCTGCAATTTGGGGAGAGAAGGGGGGACAGATGAGTGGTCCTCCCTCTAATTGGTGACATAGGGGCCTCCAGATGGCTCTGCTGGGCTTGAATGCATCTTCATGGCCTCTGTGGGCCACAGCCATGTGAACCAGGCTGCGAGCATGAGGCTAGATCTTGGACACTGGGGCTAATACAGAAGTAAGAGAGGAAGGAGCAAGTGTCTGGCCCCATCCTGCCCAACTTGGCCCTGGGTGAAACCTTCATGTCTCAAAGACTGGACTGGCTGTGTGTGTGCTTAGCCGTGGTGGTTTTGGCTGGGGGATGCTGGGCATCCACGGGAGGAAGCATGCGTCGGGAGGTCCTGATAACAGTTTCCAGGCCTCAGAGCAGGGCAGGCTAGTAGCTCTGATCTGTTGCCCAGAGAAACTGATCCAAGCCTTAGGCAACATCTCACTTGAGAAATTCATCTGAAATCGGGCAGAGGACCAGAGGTAACCCTCCCTTCCTGGTGAAAGATAGGAAGCATGGGCCATGTTCTGAAACATCTTAGCTACCAAGAGCCACATTCAAGAGTTGCTGTTTTTTATCACAAATATTCTACAGTTTTGATAAGACTTGCTATTGTGTGCTATTACATTTTTGATTGCTTTGAACTTGAATTTGGTCTGGTAGAAGATAAAGAGGATCACAAAGTAAAGCTAACGGTCCCACGTGTGAGAAAAGAATCTAATTTTATTACATACATGTAATATAGTATTAAAGGCATTAGTGATGTTGTTTTGATAAGCTTTTTTTGAAGGGATAAAACTCAGTTGTGAAGAGGTGGGTTTTTTTTTTTTTTTTTTGATGGAAGGAGAAAGGGTATTTTTAATATCCTGCATGAGTAAAGGATATGTTAAGGTAGATAATTTATGTAGATAGTGGTCAGTGCAACTTTATTTGCCTTTGGAGTTTGCTCGTTATAATGTTCTTTTTTTTTTTTTTTTTTAAATTTTTATTTATTTATGATAGTCACATAGAGAGAGAGAGAGAGAGAGAGAGAGGCAGAGACATAGGCGGAGGGAGAAGCAGACTCCATGCACCGGGAGCCCGACGTGGGACTCGATCCCGGGTCTCCAGGATCGCGCCCTGGGCCAAAGGCAGGCGCTAAACCGCTGCGCCACCCAGGGATCCCCTCGTTATAATGTTCTTAAGCGCAGAATGATGTATTATCTGAAATGTGCACTTTTTCTCCCAGAGCAAATTCATTTAAGAAAACAAATGACTATTAGTATAAATATATCTTTTGGCCCAGAAAACAGAAAAATGCATCAAATGACCAAGGGCTGAGGAGGGAATCCACTCTGAATATCACTCGGCTCTGAAACATAAAATCGTGTATGTGTCCTTTTTATTTGTATGTCACAGTATATTCTGAAACTGCACACTACATCTCTCGGTTGTGAGGACTCTGTGCCAATTAGAACAGATGAAAAGGTTCCCTGCATTCAAATGCAGTCATCTAGTGTACTATTTAATGTGAATCTACTTTCATTGGGTGAAGCTGAGTTCCTTCTAGAATGTTTATTTAGGTACTTGCTCCTTGGGGAACCTGAAGTGGTTCTTAAGATTTCACTGGAACCATGGACTCTCCTCTCCCGACCTCCCCTCTCCTCCCCCCACCTCCCTTCCTGCCTCCTCTTCCCCCTCTCTTCTCTTAACCTCCTTTCTCTTCTTCCTCTCCTTTTCCTTCCATTGCTTGGTTTTCCCGTTTCTGATTCTTCCCCTCCACCCTCCCCTTCCCTTCACTTACTCTTTTCTTCTTCCTTTTACCACTATCTCTATCTGTCTGTCTGATGCTCACTCCATACATGCTCTGGAAGTGGTTGTAATCTCACAACAGATCTGGGCCTCCCTGGCTGCATCTGCTCTGCCTCAGAGCCTCCTGCTCCTCACACTGGCTCAGCCTCTGAGCAGGGCTGTGGTTTTCTGACGGGATGATTGGAAACCTTAGGAAGTGATGACCATGCCTTCTAGAACATTCTATGTAGGCTTCAAGGGAGACTACACTAGGAGGGTTAAGAAAAGGTAACTCCAAATAAATGCCCTGAAAGCAGACTGGCTTGTTTAGCTTAGAACAGGTCTGCCCCAGGCTTGCGCGGGGGGGGGGGGTGAGGGGTGGGGGGGGTGGGGGGGGTGGGGGTGGGGGGGGTGGGGTGGGGGGGGGTGGGGTGGGGGGGGGTGGGGGGGGGTGGGGTGGAGCATGCAGCAGCTTGGCTCACTGTCCTTCTGGGCAAGGAGGGGAACAGGCTTGAGGCTCCAGCCTCCTGGGATGCCTTTCCCCAGGCCCTTTCCCTTGCTCATTTCCAGGGGCTTTGTTTTCCTAAATCTTCACTTCATGTTCATAATTGTTATATGGAAAACCAGAGGGATCCCTGGGTGGCGCAGCGGTTTGGCGCCTGCCTTTGGCCCAGGGCGTGATCCTGGAGACCCGGGATCGAATCCCACATCGGGCTCCCAGTGCATGGAGCCTGCTTCTCCCTCTGCCTGTGTCTCTGCCTCTCTCTCTCTCTCTCTCTGTGACTATCATAAATAAAATAATTAAAAAAAAAAAAAAACTTAAAAAAAAAAAAAAAAAGAAAACCAGAACAGAAACAAACACAATGGAAAGTTCTATGGGCAAATACTTTTGGGTTATAACACTGATTAGCAATTCTCAGAAGTGAGAATTTTGGAGTGAGTGCCTTTTCTTCTCTGGGCCCCAGAGCCCTTCTTTTCTAAGGTACTTACTTTGTTCTTCTTCCTGGAGGCTTCTCAAGCCTTAACAGAGGAGAGGGGAAATTTTCTCGGGATTGTTTTTAACACTGCGCCCATCCTCTGCCCTTGACCGTGGATGGTCTTGCACTCTCCTTGCATTGTTCTTTTTTTTTTTTTTTTTTTTAAAGATTTTTATTTATTTATTCATGATAGTCACAGAGAGAGAGAGAGAGAGAGAGAGAGGCAGAGACATAGGCAGAGGGAGAAGCAGGCTCCATGCACCGGGAGCCCGACGTGGGATTCGATCCCGAGTCTCCAGGATCGCGCCCTGGGCCAAAGGCAGGCGCCAAACCGCTGCGCCACCCAGGGATCCCTCCTTGCATTGTTCTTAATGTGAGATGAAATTGCTGGTCTTCCACTGTGAACTCCCAAAAAGAAAGGTTGACACATGGTGTCTTCTCATCTCACTGCTGCAAAAGGAAGTTGACTCGCGCTGTATACTGATGGGGTGGTTGCTGGCACAGAGCAAGTGTCACAGCAGTTTGGCCTGGTCTCGCCATGTTGGCTGTTTTCTATTGCAAAAATAATAGTTTGAGTAGAGACTATGTGAAGAAATACGGAAGGGATTTAAAGAAGAAAATAAAATGGCTTGTAATATCTCCACACAGGTATAACTAAACGTTTTAAAGTAGATCCTTCCAATCACTTGTATGCAAATAAAAATTAAAAACCTAATTCCACTCATAACCATAAGTACTATTTTCTGACTGGCTTTTCTCATGTTACTAGAGTGTGCACATCTTCCCATGTTGTCAAATATGCTTCCATCACATAATTTTAATGACAGGCTGGCGTTCCATGGTGTGGACGTATCATAATTTATCTTTTCAGTTACTGTTATTGGACAGTTAGGTTGTTTGAAATTCTTGCCAATAAATCTCCACAAATGTCTCTGCCTTTAGAATAAAGTCCTGCAACTCAGATTGCTGGGTCCAAAGATATATTCAATTTAATGACTGAAATAATTTAGATTGATAGTTTGAGGAGGTGACCTTTAGAATTTATGACTTTATATTCCTACCAGCATTGAAAATGCCCTTTTTCCACGGATTGGTCTATGTAATATAGACTTTCTGGAGATGATGATGAGGAGGAGGAGAAAGAGGAGGAGGACTATGAATGTCTAGTATATGGTTGACTCTCATTAAGTACTTGATGAATGAATGAAAAGCTCTGATAGCATTTCTTGTGATTGATACTTGGAGGTAGGTGAGACTTGGTGGATAATGTCACCTTCTTTGGGAGAAGTCACCCCTCTTTCCCTTGGCCTATTACAATTGTACATTTTATTTGAGGCCCTTATCTATCCTTCTTTCCTGAGGACTTCTTTGCTAGTCCTCAGAGATCTATCCTAACATTCTCAGTTGCACTGCCATCCCGAAAGGTAATCATCATCAATGATGTGGTTTACAACCATCAGGTCCCTCTTCTGTGGGCATTTGGGGACGTATATTCTAACACTACACTTCATGCCTTATGAGTATCATTGGGGATATTATTTATACTTTTCTGTAACTGATATTACATAGCCAGGCAACATCAAATTGCATGCCATCATTCCGCTAGTGATGAGGTCGTATGAAACTTCCAATTTTTCATTAACACAAGTGCTTTAGTGAACATATTTCTACACATTATCAAGTATTTCTGTTGGTTAGATTCCTGGAAAGAGAATTGCTGGGCTTAAGGCTATGTATATTTAAAATTTTAATAGACAATGCTTGTATGCTCTCCAAAAAGATTTTACGAATTTATAGTCTGGCCATCATTGCATGATAGTGTCTATTTCCCTGAAGCCTCGTTACCAATGGATATTATTAATCTTTTTCATGATTTATCCCAGTGATAGGAAAAATAATATTTCATTGTTGTGTTAATTTCAATTATTCAATACAATTCAATTTCAATTATTATATAAAATTATTTGTGAGATTGAACATATAGTCATATTTATTGACTGATTAGAAAATCAGTTTCTGTCAGGGCATCTGGGTCAGTCATGGAGCATATGAGTCTTGGTTTTGGCTTAAGTCATGGTCTCTGGATTGTAGGGTCCAGCCCTGTGTTGGACTCTGCACTCAGTATGGAGTCCACTTGGGATTCTCTCTCTCCCTCTCCTTCTGCCCCTCCTGCTTGTGCATGCTCTATCTCTCCTCTAAAAATAAATAAATAAATAAATCTTTAAAAAAATTTGCCTATACCTAACCTTTGCCTGTTTTTCAATGGGATGCTGTCTTTTTAATATATATATATATATTTTTTTTCTGAACATTAATTCTTTTTTTTAATTTTTATTTATTTATGATAGTCAGAGAGAGAGAGAGAGAGAGAGAGAGAGAGGCAGAGACACAGGCAGAGGGAGAAGCAGGCTCCATGCACCGGGAGCCCGACGTGGGATTCGATCCCGGGTCTCCAGGATCGCGCCCTGGGCCAAAGGCAGGCGCCAAACCGCTGCGCCACCCAGGGGTCCCTGAACATTAATTCTTTACCTGTTATGTATGGTACACAATTTTCTTCCTGTTTATTACTTATCTTTACACTTTATTTATTTTTATTTTTTTGCCAAATAGATATTTTACATTTTCAGGTTATTTATGTTGTCAGATTTGCTGTTTTTTTTTTTTTTCCCGATTTATGGTATTTCTTTTCTCAGTTGTATTTTTTTGAGAGGTAATTTATTCAATAAATTGCACATGGTACCTTGATTTCATATATTATCTAGGAAAGTATTTCCCACCCAAGCTTATAAAAGTATTTTCTGTATTTTTAAAAATATTTTCAAAGATTTTCAAAGTAAAAGAAAGTTTTACTCCTTTATCTTTTGGAATCAATTTTTATACAAGGTGTGGGATAATTAACTTTTTGTTTCTGAATGGCTATCTTGTTGTCCCTACATTATCTATTGAACAGATAAAATTTTCCTGTTTTGAAATGCTACATTGTCATAAGCAAAATTAAAAAAAAATTTTTTAAAGATTTTATTTATTTATTCATGAGAGACCAGAGAGAGAGAGAGAGGGGCAGAGACACAGGCAGAGGAAGAAGCAGGCTCCATGCAGGGAGCCCAACGTGGGACTTGATCCTGGGTCTCCAGGATCACGCCCTGGCTGAAGGCAGTGCTAAACCGCTGAGCCACCGGGGCTGCCCCCCAATTTTTTATTTCATTTCATTCCATTCCATTCCATTCCATTCCATCCATTCCATTTCATTTCATTTCAGAGAGAGAGAGAGAGAAAGAGAGAGAGGCAGGCAGGCTCCACTCTCAGCATGGAGCCTAATGCAGGGCTGGATCTGAAGACCATGAGATCATGACCTGAGCTGAAGTCAAGAGTCGGATGTTTAACTGACTTAGCCACCCAGGCACCCAATGTCTTTATGATCTTAAATGTTCCTATCCATAGAACTGCTATGTTTCTTCATGCGTGCAGAGTGATTTTTTAAAAATCTTTCAGTAAAAGATACCTTAACATGAGTCTTGAACATTTTTTATTATGTATATTTCTAGGTATCGTATACTTGTAAGTAGGATCTATCCTATCTCCCTACAGGCGCGCGCGCGCACACACACACACACACACATCTCTTTTTAAATTGGTTATTACTGATGTATAGAAAGTTTGTTGACTTGCATTTGGCAACATAGTAAGGTATCATTTTTTTTTATAAATTTATTTTTTATTGGTGTTCAATTTGCCAACATATAGAATAACACCCAGTGCTCATCCCATCAAGTGCCCCCCTTAGTGCCCGTCACCCAGTCACCCCCACCCCCCATCCCACCTCCCCTTACACCACCCCTAGTTCATTTCCCAGAGTTAGGAGTCTCTCATGTTCTGTCTCCCTTTCTGATATTTCCCACTCATTTTTTTCTCCTTTCCCCTTTATTACCTTTCACTATTTTTTATATTCCATCAAAATTCCATCAAAATAATTTTTTTTTAATACAGCTTTTTTTTCAGTTGCTTCTCAAGGATGCCTGCAAATTGATATCTCATTGTTTTTGCTCACCTTATCGTATTGGCCAATATTTTATGAGTAGTTAATTATCTACCTGTACTTTTTGTTGACGGCTCTGGGAAATTTCATTTTACCATTTGGTCTTTTGTCTTGACCATATTTTTCCATCTAGCCCACATGGCCCCTGCTAGTGACTGTCAGTTCTCTATTAAAAAGCCAGCTTTGAGATATCCATGACTTTTTCATGATCCCCACTAGTAAACCTATCAGAAAAGCAAGTGGGATTGACCTGACAAAGTCTCTTAGTAATTTACCTTTTCCTTTTAAAATTTCTTAAAACTCTTTAAAAAATCCACTCTAAAGAAATGAGCTATCATGCCATGAGGACATGGAGGAACCTTAAATGCATATTGTGCAGTGAATGAAGTCAATTTGAGAGGATGTATCGTGTATGATTCTAACCATATGACATCCCGGAAAAGACAAAACTATGGAAACAGTGGTTGCCAGGGGTTGCAAGGAGGGAGAGTTGAATAGGTGGAGCACAAAGGAATTTTACAGCAATGAAAACATTCTGTGTGATACTCTAATGATAGACACATGCCATTATTTGTCCAGACCCATAGAATGTACCATACCAAGAGTGAATCCTAAAGTTAATGATAGACTCTGGGTGGTTATGGTATATTGTTGTAGGTTCATCTCTTGTAACAAATGTACCCCTCTGGTGGGGGGTGTTAACAGTGGGGGATTCTATGCATGTGGAGGGGCTGGGGGTCTGGAAGATCTCTTTCCCCTCCCCTTAATTTTGCTCTGAATCTAATACTGCTCCAAAAAGAATTAAAGTCTTAGGAATAGTAAAAAATCCATTCTAGAAACTTGTCAGAGATAGCCTAAAGTTTTAAAATCTTTCCTATTAATTTTTTTTTTTTTTATCAAGGTGTTACTGACCTCAGGATTCTCTGACCCTCCCAGGAAGAAACAGACACAAGGCCAAAGATGGTGTGGAGAGTGTTTCCTGTAAGCTTGTGCCTGGGCATGAGGGAGACAGTCTTAGGAAGAGGGATACCAGGCTGCTCCCCGAACAATGGCCCGGGAAAGTGTTTGAAGGGGTTGAGGCAGAAAAGGAGTGATGTCATGTATGTATGCCCCACGTAAAGGTAGGGAAGTATAAGGTATTAGGTGTGCAGATACAGTAGACAGATGTTTAGTCTCCACCCCAGGAATGATTTTTAGCATTGAAGTGAAGGAAAAAGTCAAAAGGTCAGGGCTGGGGTCCATCATGGCTCTGACTGGCCTGGTCTGGTCTTTGCAGAAGCAAACTGGTTCTAAGTTGCAACCTGGAGCTTGTTTTAAGCTTGTGGTTTCTGGCTTCCTGATTCGATGTGGCACCTGCAAAGTGGGCTAGAGAAATGGCTTATTGGAGGGGGCTGAGGTTCCTGGAGAGAAGAAAAGTATGAGCGAGCAGGTGGATATTCAAATAACTTTCATTTTGGAACACTGAAATTATAAGGAGATCAAGGCCTAAGACAACTTCATCCCAATGTATGCTTTTCTAGGCAGGCGCCTCAGAACCCCTGTCTCAAAGCCTCTAGCATTGGGCATCTTTCCTCTTTGGGACATCTGACATCCTTTGCTGGAGTTCTTTCTGACCTATGAGTGATCACCACTTATGAAAGGTCACATGTTGTTCTCCTCTGAGGAAGAAAGGGATGGAAATGTGGTTAGTGGGCCTACCAGTTGCAAAAGTCATTACTGGAAAAGTTCACTTGCTAGGTTGTTGAATAAATGAAACTCGTAGACATTGTTGTGGCACCACAACTAAATTTTCATGAAAGTCGATTAAAGTCTAGCATCTTTAAATTGTTTACATATGTGACAGTGGAGTCAAGGGTGTGATCATATGTCAGTCCATATCACTTACGCTTTGATTTGATCTGTTGAAGGGAGAAAAAGGGATGGTGTTACAAGGGGTATTCAGGGAATTGTGCATAAACCACAACCTGTCATGTCCATGCTACTTCCCTAGGATGGTGACTCTTTACAAAGGCCAGATTGTTATCCATGTGCTTTTAAAATGCTTTATAAATGTCATACAAAATAATAAAAGAAAACCAGAACAAAAAACCCAAGACCAAATCAAATACTCATCCCAATATCTGCAGTGTTATTTGCTTTACTTTGCTCTCTATATTTTTGAGTTTCCCCAAATTTGGAGTGAGTCCTTGAGCGTGTAGAAAAGATAGCAAGTTCTTAGAAAAAAAATCTGCACTAACGTATGGATTGGTCATGGCTTTTTTCCCTGAAGACATCTCTGAAAGTGTTTGGCTAAGAACTGTAAGGGTATTAATTTGAGGCAAAACATAACTAGCCGTTTTATGTTTTAACTGTGCATGTTAGTAAAACATTATGGAGAGGTGGGGATTTTGATGAAAAGGGAATTATTATTTTTTGTATTTTTTTATTGGAGTTCCGTTTGCCAACATATAGCCTAACACCCGGTTCTCATCCCTTCAAGGGCGTCAGTGCCCGTCAGTCAGTCACCCCCACCTCCCACCCACCTCCCTTTCCACCACCCCTTGTTTGTTTCCCAGAGTTAGGAGTCTCTCATGGTCTGTCTCCCTTTCTGATATTTCCCACTCATTTTTTCTCCTTTCCCCTTTATTCCCTTTCACCATTTTTTATATTCCTTGTATGAGTGAAACCATGTAATGATTGTCCTTTTCCAACTGACTTATTTCACTCAGCATAATACCCTCCAGTTCCATCCACGTTGAAGCAAATGGTGGGTATTTGTCATTTCTAATGGCTGAGGAATATTCCATTGTATACATAGACCACATCTTCTTTATCCCTTCATCTTTCGATGGACACCGAGGCTCCTTCCACAGTTTGGCTATTGTGGACATTGCTGCTAGAAACATCGGGGTGCAGGTGTCCCGGTGTTTCATTGCATCTGTATCTTTGGGGTAAATCTCCAGTAGTACAATTGCTAGGTCATAGGGTAGCTCTATTTTTAACTCTTTGAGGAACCTCCACACAGTTTTCCAGAGTGGCTGCACCAGTTCACATTCCCACCAACAGTGCAAGAAGACTCCCCTGAAAAGGGAATTATTAAATCTGGGTTTATTTGCAGATCATGTATTTGTGGAGATTGTGGGAGGGAGGGCTCCTCACTATATGGTTGTGGGTGCTGTGTGGCACAAAAGGATATGATAAATAATGAAAATTGAGAATATGTGACTCGGTGACAATGGAGTCATAGCTTATTTTAGAGAAGCTGTCATATTAGATGAACTTTTCAGTGTTATTTTTATTACACAGAGGTGGAAGGAAAGATAAGGAATATTATGCATATTCTTCAATTGTTTGTGCTACATGAGCATCATCCAGAGCAAGAAGCCTTGCCTGCAAAGGAAATTGATCAAATAGTCCTAAGTGACACATGGCACTGGAACCCTCTGGAGAGGTTTTCAGTGGAAACCAGGAGGGCCAGTGTTAGATTTGATTTCATTTAATTGCGTAATCAATGACATTGAAAAAGGAGTGCATGTCACCCTAACGAACTTTACAGAAAATACAAAATTGGGAAATGCTTTTAATGTCAGTGAGGAGTAAAAACATAATAAAAATGAATCCAGAGAGGTAAGAAATACAGGCAGGAAGTAACAGAATGAGATTCAATTTGGAAACTGGCAGAGCAATACAGGTGGGGACAGTGCATCTCAGGCACTGTTGGCTGGTCCGCGGGAGGCTGGGAGGCTGTCTTTGTGAAGGGACCTTGGTGACGGTGGCAGTGAGGGAGTTGTGCATCTGCCATGTGATACCGTAGCCCACAGCCCACAGCCCGCGCGCTATTTCCGTTCGCATACCAATTGGCCTGGTGTCCCTGCAAAGGAAGGCAGTTGTGTTGTGGGTACTACACTGGGGAGACTACCAGGGACACAGAAGTCCATTTTGGGAAACTCATTTCCAGAAAGATTGACTCAAACTGGAGAAGAGGCAAACATGATAAGGAAATGAGTGTCAGCCTCCAGAGATGTGATCAGTGCAGCCAAGGAGGCTTTGCAGCACTCAGTGAACATATTGCATTGGGAAATAACACATTGACTAGAGCGTTCAGCAGTCCTGGGTGGACTCATTTATCCCTTCATTCGATGGGCACTTTACTGTGGACTGCTCTGCATCGGGCTCTTGCTGGGTTGGAACTCAGGGACACATATGGGTAGATTTGTCTATCGGGGTGGCAGATACACAAACGGATAGGAGGTTGCAGGGTACTTGTAATGATCACGGTGTACACTGGGCACATAGAAGAGCCCCTAAGGAAGAGAGAGAAGGCAGTGCTGTTTCTGCAAGGCTGGAAATGGGGAGGAAGTGGCATCTCAGGGTGTGGACATCCTATCACAGTGGGTCAGGAACCTGAGCTGGGGCTGGAGCCTGAGCTGGGGCAGGGGTGGCCATGGATAACTAGGGATGACAGTGGTGGAGGGACTTGTACTGAATGTTAAGGAATTTACTCTTGATTTTGTAGGCTGTTCTTGACGTCACCTAATGATAAGAATCACTGGGACCACTATTAACATGTAGATTCTCAAGCATCTGCCCAGGGGATTCCAGGCCTGGGGTGGAATGTGAATATGTAACATGAAGGTTGGGTGATTTGATCATGGGCAGTTTTGGGGATCTCTGCTTTAGCCCTTGGAAAACTTGAGAAGCATTAAAGTCTTCTGACAGATCCCTGTGTGGGCTGCGAAGGGCATGGATTTGGGAGACTAGACTAGAGGATGAGGAGGCATCCTTTTGCAGTTGCCCAGGCTAGGAGTGATGGAGGACTGCATTTGGCAGTAGCAATGGAGGGACCTGAAGAGATCAGATGAGAAGTCTTTAGTAATCGATTGGGTACAGGCAAGAGAGAGAGCTTGAGATGGCATCCAGACGTCTAAGTCAGTAGTATGAGCAGGGTGGAGCCCACAGCTGGTCCATAGGGGACATTTGGGATTGAGAGTAAAATGGCTGGAGGCCACCCTATTGTTGTGCCCAAGATCGCGAATCCAGAAACCACCAAGGAGCCGACACCGATGCAAACACACGAGGGTTTATTTACAAGCTGGAGCTTGGGTCCAAGTGCACCCGACACAGTGGAGCAGGGACTTGGACCCCGAGGTGCGTTTCAGCTTAGTTTTAAGGACTGGTCTAGGGGACCTCCAGAAGGGCTGGAGCAGTTCCTCAAGTTCTGTTTACATTTTGATATGGGACCTTCAAGGGCATTGAGCTCTGTTCTCATTCTAATAGGGGCTTCCTGCCACTGGCTTGGGCTCTGTTTTTATTCTAATATGGGGCTTTCTAGACTTTAAGCTGTAGGCTGTTTTCTTCCTGTAACTGAAGTAAGGTAAAGTTCAGCTCTTATTCACAGGGGCCTGGGATGGCTGTACTTGTGCTAACGCTGAACTTAAAGTGGAATGGCCTTAATTTTCTCGGCCTCCACACCTATACCGATGTCTCTTCTGACTAATGAGATCTGATTCCTGAGTTGGGCAGCTGAAACCATGGGTGTGGGGTGAGATGCCAAAAAAGCTGGAGCCAAGGATGGAGGCAATATTTGGGGCATCGGAAGGAGCTAGTTTGGGTTGGTGTTGGTTCAGGCTCCTCCAGCCCAGCCCATTGGCTATCTGGAAAAAGCAGAATGTTCTTAGCATTTCACCTGGAGGGTGAAAGTACAGCAGCTCTTTGCCTGGAGCTCAGAAAGTCCATCTGTGGGAGATCCAGAGAAGTACAGTGCTCTGGGTGGGAACCAGCTGCATTCACCATGATCCCCAGAGGCCCAGTGTGCCTTGCACCTTCTGCTGTAGTGGCAGTCATCTCTAGGTAACGTCTTCTCGCTCATGCATCATGAGCAGATGAGATGCAGGTATGGGCCTCACTGAAGGTGAGACATCATGAGGTGAAGAGCAGGGTAAGGTCCTGCCCGACCCCAGGTTGGCAGGGAGGTGGAGGCCTGAGTGCCCTATACCAAGTGCTGTGGAGATACAGAAACGTTGCACATGGCAGAACAAGGAAGTCAGGATGGAAATAAGGGAGTGTTAGCAGAGGGTTGTGGCACTACCCAATGGGGAGATGAAGCTGCTCGGTGAGATCTCTCTCTCTCTCTCTCTGTCTAAGAGGGTGACTTATTTATATTTGGGGTCTTCAGAATTTTCTGGAGTAGATAGACTAGTGCAGAGATTTTCAAGTGTTTTTGATTCTCAGTGCTTTTAGGCCAAAAGAAATAGTTAACAGTTTTGCTTTTGAAGTAGTTGGCTCCAACAACTTAATATAAGTATTTCTGTCCTAAAAACTGAGAGCATAATATATCCCCAGAGACCAAGGCAAGCTATTCTTTCTAGGGTAAATTCCAAGGTCGCTTTTGAAATGAGGTGAAAATTTGATATTTTAGGAGATGGAAATCTCTTTCAGTGAAAAGGAATGGCTAGTTGTGATTAATTGTTTTGCAAATAATGGTACTTATTGAAGAAGTTCACTGTGTTCTATCCCTATAGGCACAGGAGTGCCTGAGCCTGTGTTTGTTCTGCACGTTCTGTGTGGGTTGGTTACTTGCTGCATATCAGGCATGCAGTTCATAAATTAAGCCCATTTCCTTCTCATTCCTGGGACATTGGGGTTCCTGGAGCTCCTCCACGTACCTTTCACCCCCTCTACCCTGTATCCTCCTGTCCCTGCGTCTAGGCGCTTGCTGGTGATGTCTAGTCCCCAGCTTTGACCTCCTTTTGCTGCCTCTATTTCCCAAACATTGGGAGTCTCCCTGCCTTTGTGACTCTTCCATCCTGCTTGATGTCCCCACAGCCCCCAAAATTGTTCTCTTTGTGCACTGATCCGGTATGGTCCCTCCCAGGACATGCAGACCCTGTAGAGTTCTAAACATGAGGATGGCCCTGGGCAGGGATGAGAGTCTAGACTAGCCCCTAAGCTTGAATTTTCTTCAGGTGTTCACGGGGTAATTTCTTTCTTTTTTTAAAAAATATTTTATTTATTTATTCATGAGAGACAGAGAGACAGACAGGGAGAGAGAGAAAGAGAGAGAGAGAGAGAGAGAGAGAGAGAGAGGCAGAGGCACAGACAGAGGGAGAAGCAGGCTCCACACCGGGAGCCTGACATGGGACTCGATCCTGGGACTCCAGGGTCACGCCCTGGGCTGAAGGTGGCGCTAAACCTCTGAGCCACCCGGGCTGCCCCACGGAGTAATTTCTAAGACAAAGCCTGAAGCTGTGTCTGTGGGGCTCCTCTCTTAAGGGTGAGTCCCAGTGCAAACCTGGGTGCCACATATTCTTGAAGATCGCTGAGCTTTGAGACAGGCCAGTTTGTGGGGACCAGCCTGGGGGTGCTATGTATAGGCCCTTCACACCAGGAAGCCTGAGTCCCCGAGGTTTGCAAGAATGATGTTGCCATTCCTTTTAGGCTTCCCCTGTTAAAGGGTGGCAGCTTTAATTCCCCAGATCTCATAAAAAGTTATCCTTGATGGCTTCTCAGCCCAGTCTTGCCACTGCAGGCTCAGAGGCGGACAGATACCTTGTGCCAAAATGAATCTGCATACTTTCAGATGGAGACATCTTCATTATCGGTGAAAACGCTAATAATAGAAGCAATTTGCAAAGGCTGTCTCCTGCAATTTAATCAGTGTCTCAGTCTGACCCCAAATAACATATTTTAATAAGCCAAATGGCTACTTGACTTAAGGTTATATAAATAAGCTTTAAATGTGGGGAATGAAAAAAGCAAACAAAAAACTCTGTTACCCTAACAATATTTGGGAGCAAAGATGAAATTATAATTTCTTATTTGGCTACTTAACCCCAAAATGTTAGAAGGAATTTAATAATTGGATCTGAAAGTACTACCACAGGGAATGCATATTTCAAGTTTCAGGGGAAGAAATTAAATAATTCCTTTTTTCTCTGGAGACATGGAGCAGATAATGAGGAGTGAGATTTACTAAACATTTAGAGCTACTGCTTAATTAAGCAAGCGCACATCATGATGTTGAAAGTGTCAACAGGTCCAGATCCTCAAAGGGAACAAATTGACAACAGGAGTGTAATTTAAACTACACTTGAAACAGTTCTTCAGTGTGCCTTCCCTCACTCCAACTGCCATGGTCTTGGAAGAATTGAAGAGATTGAAATCAAACTGAACAAACATGTATTAAGCCCCATTAAGGAGCCTGTTACCACTGTGCCTACCTTAAAAAGAGGGAGGGGTGGGGAGGTCTGATCCTCACCCTTCCAGGGCCCCAGGCTTGCAGTCTGGAGGAGGAGACATGTAGATATGAATGTAGATCTGAGGGATATTATGGAGATAGCTAATAAGAGGGGAGTCTGAATGGGCCATATACCACAGTGACCCTGGCATGGGAGTAAAGGAGAGACAAAGATACATTCTCGGGGGAAATGAGGTCACCTCAAGGATGCGGGATTCCACTGGGCTACAGGGTGAGGGGGGCTCTGACAGCTGTGGATTGTGCCAGGTCAAGAGATGAAGCAGGCTGAGCAAAGGTAAGACAAGGGAGAAGAAGAATTGCAGGTGACTAGATAAAGCTGGATCAGCGTGTTTGTGACTGGTGAGAGCCAGAGGTGGGCATTGGTAAGAACCAAGGTTGGCACGGTGGATCTGGTCAGGGACCTTGACTTCAGGGACCTGCCAGGTTCTTCTAAAATGCACTCTTACACTTGACATGGTGCATGGTACCTAGAAGGGCTCAGTGATGATCTTTTTTTTTTTTTTTTTGGAAGAATGAACGAGTGATCAAGCTCTTTGGTAAAATGCTACTTTAATTAATGGCAACAAGGAGTGGAAGGTATAGTGAGCAAATAAATAGCCCTGGCCTGGAGTTGTATCTGCAGAGAGCCAGTTCCTGAGCCCTGCCCTTCAGGGTTTCCTAATGGCTCTTTGGGGACATAGGCATGGCCTTTGTATTCTGTAGGGATTCCATCCCCCAAGGTGACTTTCATAATGGGAAGTCTATTTAATACAGGGTTTTTTGTTTGTTTGTTCTTTTGTTTTCCTTTGTTTTTTAGAATTTGTCTTACAGTGAATGCAAAAGAAAAAGGTGGCTTAAAATAGACAAAACTGGAGCTTTTCTGTTTCTCATCAGCTGCTCCCTGTAGGTCACCCGGAGGTCTTGCTCACATGGATGGCTTTGTCTGAGCCCCAAGAGAGATTGCCTTTGGACTGAATCTTGATGACACAAGGGGGAAGTGAAGCAATAGGAAAACTTCCGAGGGTCAGAGACAGGGAAAGTCTCTGTGTGTCGGGGGGGGGGTGGGGGTGGGGGAGCAGTTGCCTTCCCTGAAAACACTATAAATAAATAGTGGCGACATAGCTACCTTTATAATGTTTTCTTCCCACCTTGGGAAACCATCTCATCATTGAATAAGAAGGGACAGTGAACTGAGTATATTCATTTTTGAATTTGGAGCAAAGTGTTGACTCCTCTTTATTTTCTTTAAGGATCTTTCCTTGTGCGCATACTTCATATCACCAACCTCTTCTGGTCTCCTTAGATTTTTCCCTCCTACTGATTTGTGCAAGATGCTGCCTAAGGAAATTGAGGTAAGGTGGTATCTGCTGTCTGGATTCCTACAGCCTCTGGGTACAAACGGGCAAGATTTCCTCCATTCCAGGGACCAGGGCTTTCAATGGCTGCCTTCTCCTTTCAACTCCAGTGAACGTAAGAATTGACTTCTGTTTCAGGTCTGGGGGCCTCTTGTCTCCATTCTGTAATGAACTAAGAACTCAGAAGCCATTGGATTAATCACAACAGACCCAGAGGACATAACTCCTAGGCCAGAACATTGCAGAGAGGTCAGGCTTGAGGGCCTAGTGTGTTGGTGTATTCCTGTTGCTCAGGAGGCAGGGCTTCCTGATGAAGGGAGGTGGCTAGGTAGGGTGAGTCTATCCCTGGACTCTCTTCCCAGCCTTCCAGAATGTAACACTGTCATTGTCCCAGACCAAATTCCTTTTAGGAGATCTTGACCCACCAATACCAACACTCATGCCCATTCCATTCATTTGTTTGTTCAAAGTAACTGTGGTTCACAACAGGCCAGGAAGATTCTGGGAAGTGGAGAAGACAAGTGTGGTCCCAGTGGTCACCTTCCCATCTGCTGGTGGTGGTGGATAATGGACTCAAGAGGAAGGAATGAAGTACAGGGATGCTTTCCAAGGTAGCACATTGGGCAGGGAGAGAGGGAGGTCATGAAATAGCAGATAATCATTGGAGGAGGGTGTCTCTGACTCAAATTCTCTCCAGTTCCCAAGTTTGAATCAGTTGCTTGGGGAGACACGCCAATCGTTATAGATGCTCTGCTCTTTCGAAAGCAATTTCCTTAAAATTGTGTTCTTTTGTCCTGAGATGTGCTATTTAAAGGGGACTGTTTGGAGTTTTTTGTAAACAACACTCATGTGACAGGCTTACTTCTTAGGTTTTGCTGTTACTTTTCCTTTCCCCAGATTAATAAGCAGAAAGAGGCATTGTTTGAGTTTAGAGTTCTAGACTCTGTTCTGAACTGGATGAAAAATTGAGGCCCAGGGTCTGGCTTCTTGTGACTTGAATGTTCTCTCCCACATCTCCTTGGCCTCTGTGCTCACCTCGCAGAGTGTATGAGGCAGGGCTTCTCTAAGTGGAGTCCTTGGGACCTTGAGCCTCAGGCTTCCCTGAATGATGCACATTCCCAGGCCCTCCCCAGATTTCTCATCAGAAGCTCAGGGGAGATGCCTGGGAATGTTCATTTTAGCAAGAGTCCAAATTAATTCCATCACACATGAAAGTTTCAGAAATCTTGGTCTTTGGGCACTAAATAAAGGCAACACCCTCTGTAATTAAAATCTGTGTAATTAGGGATAATACTTTAGCCCAGCCTGATGAGTGGGGGGAATAGAAAGGTGAAGATATGTCTCCTGAGTTCAGGCTGGCCTTTCCCATTTCCCTACAGCTTCCTCAGTCCTCTGGCTATGCCAGGGCCCCCTCTACGCTCCTCTCCATCAATACCTACATTCCAGAAGGTCTTCCATATCAGAAATGTGTGGTGCACCTTCCTTTGGATGTCACCCATGGTTGCAATTAAAGCTCCTTTAATTATAGGATCTTTTGTTAAAGGAACTGGGGACATAGGGGAGCAGAAGAGAAAGAGCTTTGGAACAAAGAGAGCCTTTCTAATGCCGCTAAAAATCATCAACCACCTGTTCTACGGATACTGGGGTCAGCACTTCAGTGCAACTCCAGAGAAGAATGTCAGTATGATCTGTGAAAGGGAGACCAGGAGGGGAATGGGAGACCCCTCAGCTGGAGGGCATTATCACAGGGTCTCCATGTTAAACTCAGGGGATACCGTCTGCCCCACACTGTGAAACATGTGCTCCCCAGGGAGTTGGCAGGACATTCTGTCCAAGTTAGGAATCAAGTGTCTCAGCTTTCACTTCTCTGAGTGATGGTTTCCCCACGAGTCTCATCACAGGGGACTTGACTAAGATTCTTTCTTTCCAACCTGCTTTTTCCAGACATCAGGCGGATATGATCAGTTTGTCTGGGTGCCTCTGGGCGGCATTCTTCCAGACTGTTTGATCCTGCAGCCACTTTCAACCAGTTCTTCCCAGAGGGGCCAAGATAGGGTGGATCTCATGACTTGCCCCTCCTTAGATTCAGCTGATTCTGCTGTCTTGGGTAGAGGCTCCCAGATGGCCAGCAGCTCCATCATCTGCGCCACTGCCTCACCAGGCTCACCAGGTCACACAGGCTCTGCCCGTTGGGCACCAGGGTCCCAAGAAATTACAAAGCAGTCAGTAGGTCAGTTGATGACTTAGCCTTGAGGGCTCCTTACTCTTTTTCCCTACTCTGATCCCAAACCGATTGATAAATGGGCATAGGAGTCAGACAGAGATAAAAATACCTGCTTTATTCCAGATAAAGCTGCATTGAGAAAAGCTGTTTGGTGCTAAGGTCTAATTGGACTTCCTTTTGCTTTCCTGATTAATTACCTCCCCTCCCTGGCACCCTTCCCTGGGGCCCAGCATGGCAGTTCTGGGGCCCCATACCTCTGTGGGTGGAGGTGGCCCTTGCAGGTAGGTTAGAAGAGGAGAGTGCATGTGAGTGGCTATAGGCAGGGCTCCCCGGGCAGCAGGGTTGGCATCACCCCAGCAGCTGGGGTAATGAGACCTTCCTGAGGGGGCATGTGCTGCCCATCCCCTCATTAGCTATCTGCTGAGAGCCCAGTCTCAGAGCGCATACTACACAGGCTGCCTTGAACAGGGGCTTGACCACATTCCTCTCACCCAGACAGGGGTAGTGTGTCAGGAGCTCCCCTGGGTCAGGACTCCTCCCCAAACACCTTGCCTCGGGGAGTTGGAGGGTAGGTGGAGGGAGGATAAGGCAGGGTTACTGAACTAACATGCTCCCTTCTGGGGAGGGATGGAAGTGCTATTCCTCCTCCGAACCTTGGAAACCCAGCACAGAGGACTAGTATGGTTCCCCCATCATGACCGTATAAGACAACCCATTGGTTAAAAGGCTGCCTGAATGCATGTGAATTCTTAATCTTGGAGGGATTATGGTGGGAACTCCCTCAATAATACATAGCTGTTAGAAGGTAAGGATTTGCAGCTCTCCTGAGCTGATGCTTAGAAAGAACCAGCACTTTGGGTATGAAAGGCTGCTTGCTGCTTTCTTCCCAGTTGAGAGTCCAGCTGGATCCCCAGGTGAGGCAAATGCAGTTGAAAGTGATAGATGTATTGAATCTTGTTTAAAAGGCCACAGCCTTCTTACGGCTAAATTGATCGGAAACCATTATAAATGCTTTATGATCAAGAAACTTGCACTTTATTTCTGAAAGTCTTCGATCAACATGAATGATCTGTGGTTGGAAAATTTGCTACTCTTTCCTTGGTGAAGCAGAATGTTTCCTTGAAGCATTTTATCCTCTTCCATATCTACCCTGCGGTGGCCTTCTCCACACAGCATTTCTAAGTTGGCTGCTGTAGATTTATGTCTGCCATGTGCAGCCATGCTGTGAAGGAGGTGCGCTGATAAAGTTGGTGAACCCCTTGCTTGTCCACGACAAAGCCCTTCTATCCACCTGGCCCTGTCCCACACTGTTTCCTTACGGTGTGTGGACTCAGACCCCCTAGACCCCGGGCTTGACAATGTATCAAATTCACTTTGAGATAGCAGAAGGTTAACAGCTGCAACAAGATAGTCATGACAAAACCTTGGAAAAATTTCTGAAGCTCTGCAAGAATCCATGGAGCAGATAAAGTTGTAACAGGTATTACTAATCCTATGCAAACAAAGTTGCTGCACTTGCCCATAAAACCTTAGCCCTGGCGGTAAATAATGAACATCCATGAGTTCCTTGCTTAGAGCCCTATTAGCTTAAAATCCCAGTTTGTTGGCTTTTTCAGCGCATGTCTCTATAAGTTGGTTAGGGAGACCTTGTTATCTTGTATCTCAAATAAGGCAAAGTCATTGTTATTGATCACATCAAGGGCCTGCAATTTCTGAATAGAAAAAATGAAGAAAAAGTTATCCAAAGACACCTGCCTTTGTTAGAACAGTAGCAGCCCGTCTGAGCTGTAGGCATTTAGCGACAAGGACAAGGAACTCTTGTGGACCATTTGGATGGTTGAAGATTCACACAGAGAAACAAAGGGCTGACAGCAAAGGAGGGCCATGCTGGAATTAAGCGCAGGAATTAGAGCAGTGACTCAAATAGACAGTTTTCTTATGGAGCTAACAACATGGATACAAATGGCTCACTCAATGTCAGGCACTGTTCTAAGCATGTCACATATCTTAACCCGTGACTCTCACACCTCCCTTGAGAGAAGACACTTACCATCCCTATTTGTGAAACTAACGCACCAGGAAATCAAGCAACTTGCCCAAGGTTACACAACAAGTAAATGGCAACTTATTTTTTCAACCCAGTGTGTGTCAATGCATCTCAAACTTTACAGTTTGTGTGATTGATCCAGGATATCTGGTTTATTTATTTTATTTTATTATTATTTTTAAAGATTTTATTTATTCATCAGAGACACAGAGAGGCAGAGACACAGGCAGAGGGAGAAGCAGGCTCCATGCAGGGAACCCGATGTGGGACTTGATCCCAGAAGCCCAGGATCACGCCCTGAGCCGAAGGCAGACGCTCAACGACTGAGCCACCCAGGCGTCCCAGGGTATCTGGTTTAAATGCAGAGTCTGATCCAGTAGATCTGGCTTGGGGACCCTGTGGTTCTGCATTTCTTTTTTTATTTTTTAATTTTTATTTATTTATGATAGTCACACACAGAGAGAGAGAGGCAGAGACACAGGCAGAGGGAGAAGAAGGCTCCATGCACCGGGAGCCCGACGTGGGATTCGATCCTGGATCTCCAGGATCGCGCCCTGGGCCAAAGGCAGGCGCCAAACCGCTGCGCCAGCCAGGGATCCCTGCATTTCTGACAAGCCTCCAGGTGACAGTGCACTGCTGGTCTCTGGACCACATTTGGAATGGTAATGCCTTGGATTATGATGAGCATCCTCTACACCCAGGGTGGGGCTCGAACTCACAATCCTCAGATCAAAAGTTGCCAGCTCTACCACCTGAGCCTGCCAGGCACCCTGGAAAATAAAATTTTACCTACCATCTCCATGGTTTTCCATATACAATGTCTGACATTCAGTTTAAAAAAATGTAGTAAGACATAGCACGGAACAGGATCAAAAGCAAAGACAGATAACAGAAACAAATCTATGGGCGATGCAGATATGAAAGTTATCAGGCACGAGCATTAAAATGATATGATTAATATGTGTGCAAAATTAGGTGAAGCTAGAGAAATTCATCTGGGAGCTGGGATATATAAACATGAATAAATTAATTAAAAATAAAAAAGAATTAATAGATGGGTTTATCAGATGGAAAGACTGGTGATCTGCAAGATGGGTCAATAGGAAATACCCACTACAAGGCCTAGAGAAGTAAGAAGTAAAAAGACAGAAAATTTAGACCGAAATTCATGACAATATAATACAAAAGTTTTGTGGGGGTTGGGGTGGGGGGATAGTAAATAGAGTTAAAGTTTCAGACAATCTCTCCCATATGCCTTGTCCCGCATACTGATTCAATCCCCATTCCAACCTCCTTTGTCTTTCTGTTAAGGTCAGAGATTCTCTTCTTTAGAACCCCCCAATGTGGTAGTCACAGACCACATGTGGCTGTTTAAATTTAAATAAAATTAAAAATTCAATTCTTCAGGCCCACGTGGACTAGCCACATTTCACATTCTCAAGTAGCCAGAGGTGGCCAGTGGCTACTACCTGTACAGAACAGACATAGAACATTGCCTTCATCCTGGAGAGTTCCATTCGACAGTAATCTTGTTCCTGACATTTTGCTTTTTTTGGTCAGCTGAACTTTTATATTTTTACTCATGGTTAAATTACCCTCATGCACAGAACCTTTCCATGGTTCCAACCTCTTTAGTGTAATGTCCAAGGTTTTACACTGTAGAGCTCAGTTCTGTTTCCCTGACTCTTGAAAACAGGCACAGTAAATTCACTAATCAACTACAGATTAAAAGTGGACAAAATAGTCTATCAGATGCTTACTGCCTGTGTGACCATCTGGCATGGATGGATGCTCAGAGTGCGGGCCCTAATCCATTAGATGACTTCAGGCTCCTCTATCTAGGGGTGCCCAGGCTGGTGCACTCTACTTAGAAAGATGTCCACTAAAATGGTAAAATAAATATTTTGATGCTTGGGATTCCCACTGGGGAACTCTTTATTTTGCAAGTATGTGGGGCAAGTGGGACTTCTACTGTACCACATCCCAGCTTTGCCATTTATTGCCTTTTAGACAAAGACAACCTGCTTTCCCCTCATTGGTGCCTCAAATGTTGCATGTCAGGCATCGTACCTCTCCCTAATGTGTGAGTTGTGATAATGAAATGTGGTTTCCAATTGGGAAAATTGCTTTATGAATGTAAGTGCTGTATACACCATATGGCATGATCTTGGATTACATGTGGGCCGAGTCCATAAACTACTATACTTCATGCTATATGCTGTTTCTTTTTTGTCTTACAGTGATTTCCCTGAAAGCTTCTGAAGATTCATCCTTTGAGAAAAAGAAAGAGTCCTGGGCACTTTTTGAAGGTAGAAACTTTTTGCAAGTTTCTTTCTTCTAAGATGACTTTTGCTTTTAGATAATAGGAAAGGCATAGAAAGGGAAGGAAGTGTGAAGAACTCAGAGGGGTCACCACTTGGGACACACCACATTGAATACAACCTGAGGAAATAGTGAAGGCTAAGGACTTTCTGTTATTTGTTAAAAGTAAGGAGACAGGGAGCTAGCTCTCAAAGCACTGTCTCCCCAGGGGGTTGGTACGGGAAGCTTTTGTTCAGTGTGCTAGGGAGCTTGCAGAGGTACAACCGCGCATGCCTAGCATGTCAGTGTGCTAGTGCATACACCACATGTTCAAAAGAAGGCAGAAAACTCTGCCCATAGGAAGTGATGTTAGTATAATGAGCTAAAGGTAACTTCAGGGCAGCTCAGGGGGGGCTTCTGCACAGATCCTCAGCTCCAGGCTGGCTCAGCCTAGTTCCCATGGGACTGTTAGGAGAGACACACCTAGCAAGGGGCTCTCAGGTGGAACACTTAGCTGGACATCTCCTTGGCTGGAACCGTTGGTTCTGTGAAACAAAACACATTCCTTCCATGCCTTTGTCCTTTCCCATCCTCCCTTCTGCTGATAGCTTCCATCCACCTTATTTGAGTAACTCCCTATTGCATTTTAGCTAACCAGAGGACCCTGACTTCTTAGTTGTGTTATGACATCAACTTGTTTTCTTATCCTAAACTTACTCAAGAGTGGGGTGGGAGGGGTCCCTGGGTGGCTCAGTTGGTTGAGTGTCTGACTCTTGATTTTGCCTCAGGTCATGATCTTGGGGTCATGAGATTGAGCCCTGCGTGGGGCTCTGTGCTTAGCAGGGAGTCTGCTTGTCCTCTCCCTTCCCCTCTTGCCCCTCACTGCTTGTGTGTTCTCTCTCTCCCTCTCTCTCTCTCAAATAAGTAAATAAAACCTTTTAAAAATACAAAAAAAAAAAAAAAAACTATAAAAAGAAAAAGTAAGTAGAATCCCTGGTACTATCAGCCCATGGGTTTTGAAAGAGTAGAAGCAAAAGCTCCAGTCTGTATAATTTGGGGTGTTTTTGTTTTGCTCTAGAATTCCTACTCCTAAGTGATTTTAGGGAGGGATCTTCAAGTCATATAAAGAGGAAATGTGTGCCTACTGTGACAGACTTTATCTCAGGTTTCTTATGGAGTTTAGGATTTCAGAAGTAGTTTGTGAAACTTAAGCAAGTGATTCTCAACCCATGTCAGAATCCCCTGGGAATCTTTAAAAATACTGATTGCTGGGCCACATCTTTGAACATTCTGATTGAGCTGAAATTTGTTAAAAGCCCTCCAAGTGGGCACCTGGGTGGCTCAGTGATTGAGCGTCTACCTTTGGCTCAGGTTGTGACCTCGGGGTCCTGGGATCGAGTCCCACATCGGGCTCCCTGCATGGTGCCTGCTTCTCTCTCTTCCTGTGTCTCTGCTTCTCTCTGTGTGTCTCTCATGAATAAATAAATAAAATCTTAAAAGGAAAAGGTACAAAAAAACCCTCCAGGTGATCCTGCAGCAGCCCTGTGACTGGCCCAGATCAGTAGTAGCAGCGGTAGCCGCAGCATTACCTGGGGGCCTGATACAAATGCACACTGTTGGGCCCTCCCCTCACTCATAGGATCAGAAACTTGAGGGGCGGTGCCCCCACAGTCTGGGTTTTCACAAGACCTCTGGAGGTGGGGGGATTCTGGTGCACTCAGATTTGAGCCTCGGAGTAGTGATTCTCAGCAGCAGATGGTTTTGCCCCTCCAGGATAGTTGCCAATGTCTGGATACCTTTTTGGTTGCCACTAGCATTTTGACTGACTAGCATTTTGATGCTACTGGCATCTACTGGGTAGAGGCCAGGGGTGCTGCTATATGTCCTAACAATGCACAGGTCAGCTCCCCACAACCAGCAATTAATTGTCAGTCCCAAAATGTCAAGAGTGCTGAGGTTGAGAAATCTTGTCTTACAGAGAGGAAAGTTCAAAGGAATTATTATCACAAAGTAGGTGAGGATTATGATCATAAACAATGGAAGAATGTTACTTTGTGACTTCTTAGGCAGAGCCTTTGGTCAGTGAAAAACTGATGAATGTCAAAAAGTGATCAGGAAATCGTGAAGGATTGTGTTTAGTGAAGGCATGGCATCTATGGATAGTGAATCACCTTGCCAAAGGGATGGATCTAGGGACATGTGTGTGCCCTGGGGGCTTCCTCCCACCTTCAGTTAACTAACAGGTATGTGGAAGGAGATCTTGCCCCATAGGGGTGGGTGGCACTTGGATCCAAACCCACCTCTTCCAACAGCCAGTGAAATGCAGGGGATGGAGGCAATTTCTCTCTCAGAAAAATGTTTTCATAATTGTGAACATTATTTGCAAACTGGAAAGTGTCACCCAGACCGGCCATTAAGATCATTGTTTTGCCATCAAATATTTTCTTTCTCAAATTGCACTTTACTTCAGTAGCAATTCTTTATATTCCCTGCCTTTTCTTATTCAGGCTTTGTGGCAGTCTTTTTATTTAATGACCCTCTCCTACCAAAATAATCCCCAGCCCCCTCCCTCAGCCTTTCATTCAGCGAATGCCTATTCCTTAGCAACCAGATGAAGGTGACTTGACTCCTCCTGGAGTGAAGCAGTGGAAACAAACAATTGATTTACCCCATGTTTCTGGGAGCTGCCCCCATGACCCAGCAGGCCCTACAATGGGATGAGGGAGAAGTCTGGAGATACCCAGGGCATTCCTAAGGCAGCTGTGACAGCAGGAGCCTTGTTAATCATCAGATGCAGAAGGATCTCTGGATTCCAGGTTTCCCCCTGAGAATCTGATTATTGCATTTAGGAAGGAGCAAAAAACTTGTATTGGGGCCCCAGGTGTTTCCCCAGTGTAAGTGGTCTGAGGACCATATTTAGAAAATATGTATGGTACAAAAAAACAAGACTTCATGTATCTGGAAAGGTCGCAGCATGTGGTCCCAACATGCCTTGCAGCATAATCAGCGTGTCTAAAAAACAATTGTATAATGAATAGTACTTTATAATTCACATGTATCTATAGAACATCAGGAACACTCTCGATCTAGCTCTTTTCACAGAATTCGTAGCCCAACATGGGCTTACTTCTCAATACAGAGAATTGAGTCCTTTCAGAAAAGATTTGGAATTCTCACTATGTATAATGCCTCGGAGCAGCTGTTTCCAGAGTGTTCTTTTCCCTGTGATTCCGGCAGCAGGCCGATGTGTTTTGCTTTTTTAACCCAGCCACAGTGTCAGGGAGGCTAGGGGCACAGATGAAACTCCCTGGTGCCTGATCCCAGGCCTTTTTGCCCTTTTGTTCCTGGTTGGGCGAGCTGCAGCAGGGCTTGTGGATGGATGTTCATCCTCCTGGGGCTTAGCTCAGCTGGCCACATGCCCGCAGCACAAACCCAGTATTGTCAGGCCTCTTGGTGGAATGCTGGAGTGAGTTAAAATCCCTCAGGGCTATTGCTCAGGTATTTCTCCCTGAGCAAGATGATATTACAAGCTGGATTTAAAAAAAAGAAAAAAAAGAAATAGAAAAAATAGAAAAAAAAAAAAAAAGAAATAGAAGTACAGTTTGCTGCCCATTCCAGAGATCTTGGCATCTGCATTTTCCCTGGAAGAGTGGAGGACTGACATGGAATTTCTTGAGTCAGTGTCTGGGAGAGACACTCACTGTGCTGAGGCCTGCTAGGGTCACCAGGCTTCAAAGCAGTGCTGAATATCCCAGCTGGCCTCAGGGTTGCCCGGCAACAGGTGCCACCTGCCTTTCACGGGAGGGGGCAGGTGGTGGGGGGGCTCTCTGCCTGGCCTGCCCTGGGGTGGCTTGGTGTTCTGGGAGGGAGTAGCTGGCACAAGCACACTGTGCGCCTCGTGATGGCCTCCTTGCCACCGAGTGTCAATCCAGCCTGCTGGCCCACCATCTGCTTCAGGGAGGCCTGGGCTGGGGACGGGTTGGGAGGGGGCGGGGGACATTTTCTGCATGGCAGCTTGCAGTTGAGCCTAAAAATGACATTGGTGTTTTTGGCAGTCTGATGGCAGAAGACAACACTGCAAATGAATCCGAGGAACGGAACTAGATTTTTAGAATTATTTTGAGTGTCCAAGTATATGTGGTGCTTTAAAAGCTAAACCCCAGATTTGGGTAAATGCAGATGTTTTGTTAAATTTAGATCTGAAGGCATGGGTTCAGCCTCCAGACAAGCATCGTTTGGCCAGGTCTGAGTTTTGAAACCTTTGAGCCAACATTTATAATTAGAGACGTGTTTACAAGGAAGTTAAGGGAGAGTTGGAAACAGGGCAGCATGGGCCGTCCTTCAGGGCTGAGGCCGGCTGTCTGGAGCATCTTGGTGCCTGCCCCTGGTGGCCAGGGCACAGCTCTGCTCTAGCTCGCCTGGCAGCAAGGTGGTGAAGGATCTAGGTGTTTGTGACCCTGGCTTAAATGGCTCAGGGTTTTACACTTTGTTTGCAGAGAAAATTGGGACTAGTGGTTTCAGTGCGTTGAGTAGATAAAACAGGGAAATTGTCTTTAGGCAGCAAAAGGAATGCCTGGAACAGAGAGAAAAAATGGGAACTGTGGAGTACTAGTTGCTGCCCCTTCCAGGGAAATTCAGATGTTCTGTTTGAGCTTTTCTCCTCCTGCAAGGTGACACTTTTTAAGGTTCCTGTAGCTTTAAGAACACAACAGAGAGCAGGCCCAGTTGCTCCTAGGCCTGTGGGGACCCACACTCAGGTGGCTGGTGCCCGAGCCTGCCAGCCAGTGTCCACAACCCAGAGGGCCTGTGTGCTTGGCAGTGTAGCTGAGCCTTCCGGACTGGCCAGATGTTTTATGAGTCTACAGCTAGGGCTGCCTGTGGAGAGCCCCCTCTTTGCCACATGGTGGAGGCTGTGATCTGAAACCAGAGTGTGGACCTCTTGGAGCCCCTGCCTCCTGCTGGGGCAGAGCAGTCCACAGATGTCTATAGTATGCTTCTGGGGACGATTGTGGGAGGTTCTCACCATGACCTTGTTCTGTCTTGATTGCTATAGTTTTGAAATCAAGGAAAGGGCTCCGATGGAGAGGGAGCTCGTGGAGGACGCTGCTCTCTGCTCCAGTGGTGCAGAAGCTTCCAGTAAGACAGTTTGCCTCTCCAACTAAGAGTGAGACTGAAGCCAAATTGCCCTTGCCTTTTAGTCCAGGGGCCTGCATCTTTGGAATCCCTTTGAGGCAGGTGTTGTGCCCACCTGCCCCATGCCTGTGTGCCTGGCAATGGGACTGGGTTATTTGCCATCCTTTCATGCAAGAAATGGCTACGCTGTCCTGGTAGATCCAGGACTGGCCATATGTTCTCTGTGTTTGGGCCCATCTCATGTCCTGTCATGAATCCTGGTCTGGGACCTCGGCTCTAGCTCTCTAGAGTTTTGTTGCTTAAATGGAGACCCCCTAACTCTGACCACTCGGAGTTCTCACCAAATGAATCTGCACAGCCCATGCATCTGAGACACAGGTGTCTAGACAGAAAAGTAGTTTTGATTTTAGTTGCAGGAGCAGGTTTCCACAATTTCTGTCTCAAACTCTCACATACACTGAACTCCTCGGCCCCTGTAATCTGGCTTGGCCCCCACTGTCCCACTGATTTGGTTTTTCCCCAGGACTTCCAGTAGCTTCCTAGCAGGAAAACCCAGTGGATGTTTTCCAGTGGCACTTGGTTCTATTAAAGAATCTTCTTACAACATCTACTCTCTTGGCTTCTGGAACTCTCACTTTAGGCTTCCTCTGCTTCTGTGACTGGCTCCCAGCCTCCTCCACAGGAAACTTTCCCTACCCACCTTCCTGCTCCCTTAAATATTCGGGCTGGTGTCCCCTTCACCTGCAGCCCTGGTCTTACTGTGCTTTTCACTTCTTTTATTTTTAGTCCGGGCTCCTAAGTTCCATGGACAGAAACCTTCTCAGACTAGCTTAGGCAAAAATGCTGACTGAGCCTAAGACCACAGGAGGAACTCGTGGGTTCTGGGTTAGAGACTACACTGTGTCTCCTGGGGTGTGGGCCAAGGAAGGGGGAGTCAGAAGGAAGCTGGGATGTATGCGGGACTAGATCCCAGGACCCCGGGATCACCACCTGAGCCAAAGGTAGATAATACTCAACCACTGAGCACCCAGGTGCCCCTAGTTTACACACTTAATGAACTTCTTCTCCATGTCCCAAGGGCTTGACAAAGATGCATTACTGTCAACTCAGTGATTCTACTTCTAGGAACTTAATCTTAAAAACCAAATATGAGAGGGGCATTAAGGTTTGAGTTTGTGAGTGCTTATCATACTCATTTATTAAGGCTGCATTAGAAACACTTAGAGTGGTCAATGAGAAGGTCCTAGATCCCAAAGTTTTTTCTCCTATATTTTTTTCCCCAGTTTACCTTTTCTGTTTAGGCTTGAGGTTCATTTTGAGTTGATTTTTGGTAATGCATAAGGTTTATCTTGTTTGGTGCCTCTCCTCTGACATGGCTCATCCTGACAATGCCTCACTGTGTCCTTGCCTTCAGATCTCTACATATACGCCGTGCTCGTGTGCTGTGTTGGGATTCTCAGTGTCCTCCTCTTCACCCTAACCATCATTTGGCAGTCTGTGTTTAGCAAGAGGAAATCCAGAGGTAAGAGAACCGATAAGGTCATGTCTGGAATGGAAACCCAACCAAACCACAGACAGGCAGGAGATGCTGGACAAAGTATAACCTTGTTTGAAAAATGCATCATGAGTCAGGGATTATTTCCCCGTGACTGGTGAGTACAGAGAGTGAGGAGATGTGTCTCCCTTGGACTCAGCTACAATCAGCTGCAATGACACTTAAATTCTTTTTCTCAAATCCCTTTCTTCCTCGGTTTCTGAGGGGGCGGCCCCTACCTCTCTCATTCGCCCCAAGGGGCTATGGAGTCAGATGAACCTGGATTTGAGTCTGGCTCTGCTGCAGAAGACTGATTTTAGACATGTTTCTTAACCACCCCGAGCTTCAGTTTCCTCATCCATGAAATGAAATGGGGTGGGCCGTGTCTTCCTCAGGTTGCATGCTGTTGTGAGGGTCCTGACCTAATTGCTGGACAGGGGTGTACTGGTGCGATGCCTGGCAGGCAGGTGTGGTTAGGATGGCCCCTCCCAGCCTAAGCAGTCACTTCCCTCTGCTTTCCCATTGGCGTCCCTGTTGCCCTCGATCTGTCCTCAGCCCCTTCTTGCTCTTCTTTTTCTCTCATAATGATTACAGTTCTGGTGACTCTGACTCTTACCTCCCTATGCAGGCTGCCAGCATTCCCTCTCCAGCCTCCACCTCTCACCAAGCCTCAGTGTCTCCTTTCAGCCAGAGCCTGTGCATTTCCTCTGAAATATTCTCCCTTCACCCCTTTCCGAATTCCCAAAGCTGGTACGGATGGTATAGCTCCCCAAGATGACGTGGGTGACAGCTGGGTGCTGCTTCAGATGGCTCCTCTTCACTTACCAGCTGATGACTTACCTGCTGCGCCTCACTCTTCCCATCTGAGTAATGGGAAAGCAGTAGTGTGCCAGTGTCATGGGATTATTGCGAGGGTAAAGTTCAACAATGACACAAACTATAAAACCTTTAACACATTGTGAGTCTTGTAAGTGTGTGTAATGATGTGTGATTATAGTGATGCCTTAGCCTAAGGTTACAACACTGAGAAGTGTTAGATTTGGTGGTCATGGTGCAAGGGAACACTAGACAGGGGAACAGAGCAGGGCTTCCGGAGGGCCTCTCCACCAAGATGCAGGCAAGGCTAAGGGGGACCCAGGAAGGAGGGAGGGGGTGCACTCAGGGACCAACCTGCATCTGTTGCCATTGCAGAGGTAGGAGACAAGGGCAGGAGAGGCTCCTGAAACTTTCGGGAGCTGCCACTATGGGAGAAGTGTCACCAACGGGAGCCTTAGAAGAGGGACCCAGGCAGAGTGAAATCTGGAGGCAGGGGAAGGAGCCAGGAGCATTCATTTCTCAGTCCTTCCTTCTCCCCCTTCCTCGATGCCCTGCTGCTGCCTTGCTTTGCTCTCACCAACCAGGAGCCAGAGGGCAGGGCATGGAGGTCAGCCTCCAGACTAGTCAAGGTAGAAAAGGGTTGACAGAGCTTCAGAAAGGGGCACAGAGATGCCCCCCACACCCAGTGCTGGAGACAGAGCAAGGCCTGTGGCCAGATCTTTCTCCTCTCTGGCCTGTACCCTTCCCACTGTGCTATGTGTGGGCTCCGTGCTGTGCCAGAGAGCTTTCCTCCTTAGCATCCGCTTACCTTGTCAAGAGTGCCCAAGCTTTTCTCCTGTTCCAAACCCTTGCCTATGCCTTTGAGCTTGGGGCATGTGTTTCATGTGGCCAGATGTATTTGCCTCCCTTCAAGAGAATAGTGCAGAAGGCACAAGCCAGCCATCTGACCCATCCTCCTTGGAATTTTGCTTATGACAGCTGCTCAACAAATGGGGGAAAATGTGTTTGTTTCTCAGCTGCTTTGTTCCCAACTGTTGGAGTTTGGAAGCCACACAGGCAGTCTCCAAGCCTGTTTTGCTCCTCTGCCTGAGTTCAGGGGCATGATAGAGAAGTGTGCCTTGAGCTGCAGGCTCTGTTAGTTCTTAGGCAGGATCAGGGAAATAAAGCAGGGTAATTAGTTGAGGAGACATCCATCTCCTCCAGAGCCAAGGAGGAGACACACACTGCAGGCCTCACACAGAGCCACTGAGAACCCCCCGGATAGCCTCACATGCACCTACACACAGTGCCACGAAGCCCTACTGAGCTTTCAGGAGCTTTGCCTGGGCACCTCCTGCGGGCCACACTGCTCACTGGCTCCTCCACGTTCTAGCATAATCCTCACCACCAGTCTGGAGTGACAGTCCCTGTTGCTCCCCTCTGCGACAGAACACAGCTGAGGAGCTTGATAAAGTCCTGAAACAGGGGTGTGGCCGAGCCCCAGCCCAGCCAGATTCAGAGGGAATTTCTATTCAGGGAAACTGTCTCCATCTGGGGGCCAACCTTGCCAAAGAATTTTCCATCAGCCTTCGGTGGTGGTTGCTGCCAAGTTCCTTTCCAAACAGGAATCAGAGCCCCTGCAGTCCCTAGGGAGCTTGGCTGTACACCAGCAGGCTGGCCTTCTGTAGCCCTGGCAGGGCAGTCCTGCCCCATGTGGCCCTAGGAGCCAGGCGCCTCCCAGCCACACCCAAGGGCCAAGGATCACAGGGCGAAGGTCAGGGGACTGTGCGTGGCTGGCCCTGGAGCCTTAGAGCAGCACTGCCCAAACTAAGCAGTGGGCTGTTGACCAGGAACCCTGCTCAAATGAAGATTCTGATCCAGTACTTCTAACAAGATCACCGGTGGGGCCACCAGGGCTGGCCTGAGGTCACCCTTTGATAGCAAAGTTTTAAAACCAGTTGTTCTTAACTCTTCTACTCTGTACCTCTCTTTTATAACAAATATTTTGAAAGGATCCCATTGCTGTCTTGAAGTGAAACTCAGGGATGAGATATGCTTCCTGTACCCACAAAAATGAAATCAGGCCCAGACCCCCATGTTACATGGACATTTCCTGGGTTTTCTGTGTAACTGTGGGTGTGGGGGGCCTTCTGTACCCTGGCCACATGGAGGAAAGCCCAGCTTTCTTGCCTAGGTAAGAATCACAGAGCTGCTCACATACACATGGAAAGTAGAGGTGAGCCCAGCACCTGCTCTCCTGCTCTTTTGGCAAGATCTGTCTTCAGAGGCCATCAGAGCTGCTGTCCCCACTCCCAGTAGGATCCCCTGAAGGGCACACCCGAGGTAAACAAAGCCCATCCCAGAAGCTGAGGGGCAAGAGGGCTAGTGTCCTTCTCTCAGTATTCCAGGCCTTGTGGCCTTGTGCTGCTTCATTTTCCTGGGGTGTTCCTTCTTCCTGTGAGCTGCAGTTAATTGCACCTGTGTGTTACGTGCTCTCCACTTTCCTCCTAAGCTGTGAATCTTCATGCTGGCTGTTAGTGCCAGGCTGCCTGGAACTTTGTCCCAGGGCCTCTGTGGCTCTGAGTCACCCCAGAAAATAGTAGTCCTGGTGGCCTTGGACCAAGCCTTGAGTTGTTCCAGTGGCTCCTCTAGTTGTTCCAGTGGCCTTTACTTGTTGAGGAGAGTCCAGACTCACAGATTTGAGGTGGCGCCAGCACTCCCCAGCCTTCCCTGTCTCAGCTCTTAAAAGGGCAGTTTTAAAGGCACTCTAGAACCAGATGGAAGGAGAGGGGCTTAACCCCTTTGTCTTTACTGTCTGTGTTTGTGATGTCTTGGTCTCGCGTCCACGTAGTATGCTAGAACTCATGCGCTGGAGCCAGGGCTTCCTCGAGCTTGCTAGACACCCATGTTCCCCTGAAGCAAGCTTGTTCTCCCTGGCTTCCCCATGGCGATGGGACCAAAGAGCTGTGATCTTCACTCCTAGAGGTACAAGGAAGGGGGTGTGTGATGCATCCCTGTCACAGCCACACTCAGTGCGGGAGGAGGCTCAAAGCATGGAGTGGGGTGGTTGTGGATGAGGAGCAGAGGGGTGACCCCAGGGCCTTGGGGAAGTTGAAAGGCTCACCTTCCTGATTTCACAGATGCTTGGACAATCTCTAGCATGAGCTCTCCGCTCCAGACACTTACAAGGCGCAGATTTTGTCTTCCGAGCACGTGGAAAGGCTTGGCTGGCTCTCATGGGCCCCTGCTGCCTTGGGAAGGGAGCCCATACTCCCCGTGTGGGTGCTTATAAGCCTCTCCAGGAGCATAGCACAGACAGCATGGATACAGAACCTAGAGCCAAGCTCCTTTACCTACAGAGTGGGTCTTCTCAGGCCCCGAGTAAATGTCCTGAGTCCCCAAGTATCCTCACTGTAAAAAAGGGATAAGAGTTTCTCTTACTTGTAAGCCTGTGGGGAATGCTTTTCCCATTGTGGTGTGGGCACCAGTCCTTGGTGTGGGCAGTTCCAGGGAGCACCATCTCCCGGGTGCAGCTCACTTTCCTAACCACATCCTTGCGTCATAGTCATGGTGACTGGGATCAACCATGTGAGGGCAAGCAGAGCCCTTCTGCACACTGTCCTCAATAGAAATAATACAAGCCCCGTATGTAATTGGACTATTTTTTTAGTAGTCACATTAACGAGGTAAAAAGGTAAAACAAACAAACAAAACATATTTTGTTTAACTCAACATATCTAAAATAGCATTTCAACACGTGTCAATGTAAAGATTCAGAATGAGATATTTTACATTCCTTTTTTTATACTAATCCATCATGATTTCATACTTCTAGCACCTCTCATTTTTGAGTGCCAAATAGCCACCTAGGGCCCACGTCTACCATCTAGGACGAGTCTCTAGACACATAACCTTGTGTGCTGGTGCTTTCCATCAGTGCTTTTCATGTGGCCATGAAATGGCTCTCCGTAGCAAGAGAACTGGCGATAGAAAACCTCATTCTCTTTTTCAGCTTCCTACTTGGTGACCGAGAGAAATGACTTTACCTGTCCTTGTAACTGTGCCAGCCTGGAAACGCTGTCAAGGCAAGGCTGCTTCCTGGAGAGGGCTGGGGTTTTGGCTATGACATGATGGGAGCATAGTTCTGTGTAAAGGGAGGGGCTGGCAGGAAATGGGGCACCCCTGCTCTTGTCTTCCCCCCAAGCGAAATGCAGGTGGTCTTTTCTAGGCTGCCTGGCTCTCTGCCGGTGCTGGGGTAAAGGGAGGCTGGGAGAGCACTGTGCCCAGTCCTTCTGGCTCCTTCTGCAAATGTACAGGACCTTTTGCAGGGGCTATTACAGTGTTCACACCGTGTGGGGGATGCTTGGGGAACAGAGCAAAGAGCAAAAATATCCATGGGTCCTATCTCAGGGTCTCTGTGAGGCCTGGGGGTCTGGAGAGGGTGCAGGCAAATTGGAGAAAAGAGGGGGATGGTCAGCCATACCTTGAGGCCCCTTGGCTACTGCTACAGGGCTTGACATGAGTGAGGAGCATGGCTACCTCCACTTCAGATCACCTGCCTGGAGGTGGTAGTGAAACAGAGACAGGCTCAGATGGGGATGATGCAGACTCCAGCCTGGACAGGTCATGTGGGAGGTTTGGCCGTGAGGTGAGGGCTAGGAGCAGTGTGGCTCCAGCTGAGGAGGCAGAGAAAGGGTAGCCCAGGGCCTGGTGCTCACAGACATCATTCTGCCACGAGGTGAGAAAAACAGTACTTTCTTTTACTCTTTAAAGTCTAAAGATCGCAAGATCACCATTGAAAAAGAATTGTGTCCTGAGTTTTCTTTTCTGTGCAGTATGATTGCCTTGTGCGGAGCCAAGAGCCTCTGGGTCAGGTGTGCTGGGTGTGAGGCCAGGGCCCACGATGGAGACAGGCTCCAGGATCACCCTTTATTGGCTTCTTTCTTTTCCTGGTCTCACTTGCCCACTCTAGTGGGTTTGCTGGGATCACTTCCCACATGGATTCTTTGTACCCAAGCGCTTATCTTACAGGCTCTGTTTCCTGGGCAGCTCTAGCTATGTAGTCAGCACTGATTATGTTCTGTGTATTTAAGGGTGACTCTGGGCCACGTCTATTTCTCAGATGCCCATAAGTCTTATGTTTGGTGTTCAGGATTACTTTTGGTTCCCTGGGCAGTCGTCTTCATTAAAGAGACTTCAGCCCTGCATTTACTGGTCTGGGACCTTGTAAGCATTGGTCAGCAAGTGCTGCCAGAGGTGCGTATTTTGGCCTGGCGCTTTCTGAGTCAGCCTCCTCCCCTACAGCCAACTATTACGAGTCCCCCTGGGCTGCCCTCTTGCTCCCTGACTTCCTGAACTCCAGGCTGCTCACCTCAGCGCCCCCGGACTGGATTTCCCAAAATACCCATTCTTATGGGTTCCCTAGGGCCCCAGTCCCAGCTCTGCCCTGCTCCAGCTGTGGCACAGTGGGCCAGCCATTTCTCCTGAGACTCACTTTCTTCATCTATAGGAGCTCTAATGCCAGTCGCCCAGTTTCTCTGAGAATGGTGAGGTACTAGTAGTTACAAGAGGGCTCTGGAGTCAGGCTGCCCAGTTTGCCCCTTCCTGGGTGTGTTAGTTTGCTTGGGCTGCCGTAGTAAAGTTAGAGGTGGCCCTCTTCTCCCTGTGTCTTCATGTGGCCTTTCCTCTGCACTTGTCTGTTTCCTAATTTCTTCTTATAAGGACATTAGTCATGTTGGATTAGGGCCCACCCCACTGATCTTATTTTAACTTAATCTTCTGCTTAAAATCCTTATCTCCAAATACAGTCACCTTCTGAAGTATTACATTTTAGGGCTTCAACATGGGAGGGACACAGCTCAGTCCATAGCACCAGCTGTATGACCTTGGGCAAGGTCAGTAACCTCTCTATGCCTCAGGGCTCTCTCCACTGTAGAATTAGGTGCAATGACAAGGTTTTTGTGAAGATCAAATTCAAGTGCAAAGTTGTGGACTTCAAATATTTTTGATTGCATAGCATCTAAAAGTGTTTCAAAAACTATGCATGCTTGAACATTTTTTTGTCGATATTTAAACTTTTTCATCATAAATGTAAATTGTTGGAAAGGAGGTAATTTCCAGGGCATCACAAATATTGACATCTTAAAATGAAAGAGTTAAATCTCTTTTACATCTAAATGTCATGAATTTAATAACTACCTCCCTTTGTTTAAAAAGACTCCATGAACATGCTTTAGCTATTAGAAATTATATATTGTTCCTTTTTCTCCTTGAACTTTTATCTTTAATCCACTTACCCCACAAGTATCCCACTTTAATAGTTTTTTTGTTTATACTTCTCTGTAAAAATGTGTATAAAAATTTAAATTAAGAATTTTTAAATTTCCTTATTCCAGAAGTTTTATTAAATTTTTTATGTATAGAATTATCAATATTGCATAATTAATAAATTTGGAAGATGAGTATAAAATTATCAAAACCTCATAGATATTATCAATTTAGATAATAATCTTAACATTTCGAAACATATTTTTATTAACTCTTTTAATAAACATGTTTTTTAAACATATTTTTATGCTTTAATAAACATATTATTTTTTATTTTTTATTTTTTTTAATAAACACATTTTTTAAAGATTTATTTATTCATGAGAGACGCAGAGAGAGAGGCAGAGACACAGGCAGAGGGAGAAGCAGGCTCCTTGTAGGAAGCCTGATGTGGAACTCAATCCCGGATCCCGGGATCACACCCTGAGCCGAAGGCAGACACTCAACTACTGAGCCACCCAGGTGTCCCTAATAAACACATATTTAAATAAATAAATTTTTATTTTACTTCATATACCCTTGCATGAATTTGCTTAATAATAGAATTCAGCATCATTTCTATTTCTATTTTTTAAAGTTTAGATTGATGCTGAATTCTATTACTAAGCAAATTTATGCAAGGGCATATGATTTATCATTGAAAATGGTTTTTAATACTCTACCAGCTGGCAACTGGATTAGGTCATTATTTATCCTTGTTGAAAGCAAAATATTAGAAACCTCTCTGCTGGTGAAAGGTTTAGTTGTCCAGTCGTTAGTCATTCGCTTTCTCATTTCAAATAATTTCTTGTTTGGTGCCTACTGTTTTTTACCTCCATAGTACAAGTCAGGATGTGCAACAGGGGTGCCTCAATTTTGTAAAGAGAAACTATGATGTGATGGGGAGGGAGGGAAAGGAATATAGAGCTCAGGCATGTTCTGGAGAATGAATTCTGATGAAAGAACAGCATGCTAGGTGAGGATCTAGAAATTGATTTCCTTAAAACAGCCCTTCCTAGTGGTTTGCAAACCCCAAACAAATGATCACTGATTTATTTAATAAGTGTAGTAAGACCAGAAACATAAATACTAGCTATGGTTTTTATTATTGCTGCATCTGTAAATTATCCACCACAGAATAGTACACAGGATGCAGAAAGAGCTTATGTGGTAATAAGGAGTCGTAATGGGTAAATTGAAAATGCCCTCTCTAAAGCTGAGCTTCTGTCATGCTGGTCTGGAACCTGCCCTGGTCACCTGTAGGCAGATCAGTCTTAATATAGTAGCTTAAAACAACAACGATTTTATTTGCAACTAGAATTTTTTTCCCCCCCTCAATGAGACCTACTGTGGAGGATGTCTTGTTCTAAGACTGTTTTTCCAAGGTCTCCCCTGGAAGAGCATTGATCAGAGAACAAAAAAACCCACTTTATGGAGAGGAGCATCTAAGTGGAAACAGGTTGTCCCAAAAGGCTTTCTCATGACTGAGGCAGAGCTTTGAAGTTGAGTGACTCTTACTCCAGGACCTTTCAAGTTAGAACTCACCTCAACCTGGCTTGGAAAAAAAAGTGACTATTTTGGGTTATCAAACTAGGAGGTCTGGGGTGTATGATTTCATGCCGGACTCCATCAAGGTGTGGAACAGTATCAAGTCACTGTGGTGTCCATGCCATGGCTCTGCTCTACTAATCCAAAGAGAAGTATGAAAACCCCAAGTGGTGGCTTGTACCAACATCTGGGTGACATCTGGGCACCTACATTTCCTGGTGATTCCTGGAACATATATATTTAAAGTAACATTTATTTACCATTTTCTATTTCTTTTCTTCTCCCCGCCCCCCCTTTTTTTCACAGCGAGACATTATTTGGTGAAATGTCCTCAGAACAGGTAAGAATATTTTCTTTTTTTAAATGAAACTCTGATATTTTACTTTATACTGAAATTACCAACAAATTGGCTAAATTTGTTGTATCTTTACTTAAAGGTCTGCATGTTAGTCTGCAGGTTGGCCTAAAAATGTGTGTTCTTCATGCACTTGCATGTTTCTAGATTCCCTGCTCTGGTTATCACCCTCAGAGAATCCAGAGAAAATATGGTTCAGGCTGGTTCAAAATGCATGCTGGAGGAGGCCTGACTCCTGCTCCTGGAGGGCTATTTCCCCTGTTTAGGAAGAGGCTAGCAGCTGGACTGAACCACTCTGATGCCTTTTGACCACAAAGCCTCCTAATTCCCTTCCACCAGTGTCTGCTTACCCTTTGCCCCACTCTGAAGAATGTGGCCATTAGAAATATATGTGCTAAGAGGTTAGCCTTCTAACTGGTGGTACACCTCACAGATAACATGACAGTTATAGTAGATATTGCAAACTCAGTGTTTAGAAATTTGAGACTTTGGTCCAGACACAATAGCATAGGTCAGTTTCTCCCTGCTCTTCCCTGCTAAGCACACCATAAACCCTGAAAATAATATCAGAGACAATCAAAGAAAGGTGGTAAGAAGAACATGATGAAATCCAAAGACAGAAAAACAACTTAAAAGCAACCAGAGAGAAATGATGCATTATCTATGGGGAACACAAATTTGAATGACAGTGTATTTTCGTTTGAATCAATGGAAGGCAGAAAGAAGTGGCACATTTTCTTTTTAAGAAATTCTATCTATCTATCATCTATCTATCTATCTATCTATCTATCTATCTATCTATCTTTACGTATTTGAGAGAGAGATTGAGAGAGAGATTGAGAGAGCACTCGAGAGTGTGAGCAGGGGGAAGGGCAGAGAGAGGGAGAGAGAGAGAGAGACTCTCAAGCAGACTCCTAGCTAAGCAAGGAGCCTGACTCAAGGCTTAATCTTGTGACCTTGAAATCGTAACCTGAGCTGAAATTGAGAGTTGGACATTTAAGTGACTGAGCCACCCACACCCCAAGAAGTGGCACATTTCAAATATTGAAAGAAAAAAACTGTCAAGTACAAACTCTATATCCAGCAAAATTGTCCTTTAGGAATAAAGGGAAAATAAAGACATTCCCAGAGGAAGGGAAACTTAAAGAATTTCTCACCATCAGGCCTACTTTAAAGAAAGGCTAAAATAAATTCTTGAAATAGAAGAAAAAGACTCGGTACATTAGGAAGGAAGAAGGGACAGTAGAGCAGAAATATTGTTATCTAAGTAAGCTGTTCTTTTCCTCATGAGTCTTAAAAATAATATTTTATAATTGAAATAAAAATTATAAAACCATGTGATACTCAAGAAAAGCATTACGAAATTTAAAAGTGGGAGAGGAAAAGTTACCTAAATAGAAGTGAGATTTTTACACTTCACTCAAAGAGATAGAAATTTGGTAAGTCACACATGTATATTATAATGCTCAAACTAACCATTAAAGTGACTGAAAAAATTGAACTCAAAAACAGTATGGAAAAATAATGATAGAATCCTAAAATATGTTCAAGTAACATAAAGGAACAGAGGAATGAAAACCATGGGAAATAAACAGAAAACAGATAATAAAATGAAAGACTTAATTGCTAACATATTGTTTATCTTAAATCTAAATAGTTTATTTTTTTTTTTTAAATCTAAATAGTTTAAATATTAATCACTCAAATGGTAGAAATTGATAGAATCAACTTTTATAAAAACACAACCCACCAATATGCTCTTTACAGGAAACTCACTTCAAACACAGTGACTTAGGTGGGTTGAAATAAAAGGAAGGTGGACAGCCCAGGTGGCTCAGCAGTTTAGCACTGCCTTTAGCCCAGGAACTGATCCTGGAGACCCAGGATCAAGTCCCATGTCAGGCTCCCTCATGGAGCCTACTTCTCCCTCTGCCTGTGTCTCTGCCTCTCTCTCTCTCTCTCTCTCTCTCTCTCTCTGAATAAATAAATAAATAAATAAATAAAATCTAAAAAAAAAAAAAAAAGAAATAAAAGGATGGAAAAAGTTATGCAGCATAAACTATACCAAAACAAATCCGGATATACCAATAATATGATAAAACAGAGGTCAGAGCAGAGAAACTTATTACAAACAAAGAGATACATTAGATAATGATTAGAGGATCAATCCACCAGGAAGACAAAGATCCTAAATTATACACACCAAATAGCAGAACCACGAAGTATATAAAGCAAAACCTGAAACAGCTGAAAGAAGAAATGGATAAATCTACCATTATCATTGGTAGTTCCTGCACCCCTCTTGGCAACTGATAGACCTTCTAGACGGAAATTATCAAGGCTATTAAAGATCTAAGCACCACACTCAACTGACAGTACCAAATTGATACGTATCAGACACAGACCAGCACCAGAAGAACACTTGTATTTCCAGCCCCTTGCAGAACATTCACCATAAGATACAGTTTATTTTAAACTAAATCTTGGTCTTTAAAACAAACCTCAACAAATTTAAAGCAATGGAAATCATATAAACATGTGGAAACTAAACAATACACTTTAAAAATAATCCATGGATCAGAGAGGAAGTCTCAAAGGCAATAAAAAAATAGAGAATTGAGCAAAAATGAGAATAAACAAAACATGTGGGATGCATCTAAAGCAGTGCTGATGGGGAGAGATATGGCATTAAATGCTTATATTAGAAATTAGGAAAGTCCTCAAGTCAACAATCTGAAGTCTCACCTCAGTAAATTAGGAAAAGAACAAAATAAACCCAAAGCACACAGGGGGACAAAGTGATAAAGACCAAAGCAGAAACTGATGAAATTTAAAATAGCAAAACAATAGAGAAAAATCAATGAATCAATATCTGGTTCTTAGGAGATTGCTGGGAGAAAATGGGTAGAGTCTACCCAGGATCTCTACTTAAAATCTTATGACTGTGTGTGAATCTACAATTATTTTCATAAAAACTTAAGTTAAATGTGAATTTGGATGTCTCTGGGGGATTCTGTTTACAGCCCCAACAGTTCCTATACCTGACTATTTTGTGTTACTGCTGCAGAGTTTGGGATCCAGAGAAACCCTGTTATTAAAATCAAAATGCAGATTTATATTATGAGGGTTTACTGTCTACTAAGAGTAGATTAACAATGAGGAAAAAGCCATAAATCCCTGCTTTGTGGAAGTTACCAGGCAGTGAGTGCAAATGCATGTGTCCCTGGGAGAGATGTCTCCCAGGTTGGTGAACTCGTTCAGAGCAGGGAGTGCTATGAGAACTACCAGATGCACTGTTGTGATAGAAGGGGCCTCATGTGACTTGGAGTAGTGTGGAGTGCTCATGTTCAGCAGCAATGTCAGTGGAGGTGACTGTTTGTTTTTTTTTTAAGATTTTTTTGTATATTTCTTTAACTGGATTTCGATTTGCCAACATATAACATAACACCCAATGTTTTCCCAACAAGTGCCCCCCTCAGTGCCCATCACCCAGTCACCCCATCCTCCTGCCAACCTCCCTTTCCACTACCCCTTGTTTGTTTCCCAGAGTTAGTAGTCTCTAATGTTCTGTCACCCTCTCTGATATTTCCCACTCATTTTCTCTCCTTTCCCCTTTAATCCTTTCACTATTTCTTATATTCCCCATATAAGTGAAACCATATAATGTTTGTCCTTCTCTGATTGACTTACTTCACTCAGCATAATACCCTCCAGTTCCATCCACATTGAAGCAAATGGTGGCTATTCATCGTTTCTAATGGCTGAGGAATATTCCATTGTATACATAGACCACATCTTCTTTATCCATTCATCTTTCGATGGACACCGAAGCTCCTTCCACAGTTTGGCTGTTGTGGACATTGCTGCTATAGACATTGGGGTGCAGGTGTCTTAGCTTTTCACTGCATCTGTATCTTTGGGGTAAATCCCCAGTAGTGCAGTTGCTGGGTCGTAGGGCAGGTCTATTTTTAACTGAGGAACCTCCACAGTTTTCCAGAGTGGCTGCACCAGTTCACATTCCCACCAACAGTGTAAGAGGGTTCCCTTTTCTCCGCATCCTCTCCAACATTTGTGGTTTCCTGCCTTGTTAATTTTCCCCATTCTCACTGGTGTGAGGTGGTATCTCATTGTGGTTTTGATTTGTATTTCCCTGATGGCAAGTGATGCGGAGCATTTTCTCACGTGCTTGTTGGCCATGTCTATGTCTTCCTCTGTGAGATTTCTGTTCATGTCTTTTGCCCATTTCATGATTGGATTGTTTGTTTCTTTGCTGTTGAGTTTAATAAGTTCTTTATAGATCTTGGATACTAGCCCTTTATCTGATGTGTCATTTGCAAATATCTTCTCCCATTCTGTAGGTTGTCTTTTAGTTTTGTTGACTGTATCCTTTGCTGTGCAAAAGCTTTTTATCTTAAGTCCCAATAATTCATTTTTGCTTTTGTCTCTCTTGCCTTCATGGATGTATCTTGAAAGAAGTTGCTGTGGCCAAGTCCAAAAAGTGTATTGCCTGTGTTCTCCTCCTGGATTTTGATGTATTCTTGTGTCACATTTAGGTCTTTCATCCATTTTGAGTTTATCTTTGTGTCTGGTGTAAGAGAGTGGTCTAGTTTCATTCTTTTGTATGTGGATGTCCAATTTTCCCAGCACCATTTATTGAAGAGATTGTCCTTTTTTTTTTTTTGAGACTGTCCTTTTTGCAGTGGATAGTCTTTCCTGCTTTGTTGAATATCAGTTGACCATAGAGTTGAGGGTCCACTCCTGGGTTCTCTATTCCGTTCCATTGATCTATGTGTCTGTTTTTGTGCCAGTACCACACTGTCTTGATGATCACAGCTTTGTAGTACAACTTGAAATCCGACATTGTGATGCTGGCTCTGGTTTTCTTTTTCAATATTCCCCTGGCTATTCGGTGTCTTTTCTGATTCCACACAAATCTTGAGATGATTTGTTCCAACTCTCTGAAGAAAGTCCATGGTATTTTGATAGGGATTGCATTAAATGTGTGAATTGTCCTGGGTAACATTGACATTTTCACAATATTAATTCTTCCAACCCATGAGCATGGAATATTTTTCCATCTCTTTGTGTCTTCCTCAATTTCTTTCAGAAGTGTTCTGTAATTTTTAGGGCATAGATCCTTTACTTGTTTGGTTAGATTTATTCCTAGGTATCTTATGCTTTTGGGTGCAATTGTAAATGGGATTGACACCTTAATTTCTCTTTCTTCAGTTTCATTGTTAGTGTATAGAAATGCCACTGATTTCCAGGCATTGATTTTGTATCCTGCCACACTGCGGAATTGCTGTATGGGTTCTAGCAATCTTGGGGTGGAGTCTTTTGGGTTTTCTATGTACAGTATCATGTCATCTGCAGAGACAGAGAGTTTGACTTCTTCTTTGCCAATTTGAATGCCTTTTATTTCTTTTTATTGTCTGATTGCTGAGGCTAGGACTTCTAGTACTATGTTGAATAGCAGTGGTGAGAGTGGACATCCCTGTCTTGTTCCTGATCTTAGGGGAAAGGCTCTCAGTGTCTCCCCATTGAGAATGATATTTGCTGTAGGCTTTTCGTAGATGACTTCTAAGATGCTGAGGAATGTTCCCTCTATCCCTACTCTGAAGAGTTTTGATCAGGAATGGATGCTGTATTTTGTCAAATGCTTTCTCTGCATCTGTTGAGAGGATCATATGGCTCTTGCTTTTTCTCTTGTGGATATGATCTGTCACACTGATTGCTTTAGGAGTATTGAACCAGCCTTGCATCCTGGGGATAAATCCCACTTGGTTATGGTGAATAATCTTAATGCACTGTTGGATCCTATTTGCTAGTATCTTGTTGAGAATTTTTGCATCTGTGTTCATCATGGATATTGGTCTATAATTCTCCTTTTTATTCATGACAGACAGAGAGAGTGTGAGAGAGAGACAGAGACAGAGAGACAGAGAGAGAGAGAGAGGCAGAGACACAAACAGAGGGAGAAGCAGGCTCCATGCAGGGAGCTTAATGTGAGACTCAATCCTGGCACTCTGGTAGCATGCCCTGGACCAAACACAGGTGCTAAACTGCTGAGCCACCCAGGGATCCCTTGGTTTTGGAATTAAGGTGATGCTTGCTTCATAGAACGAGTTTGGAAGTATTTCATCCCTTTTTATCTTTTTGAACAGTTTTAGTAGAATAGGTATGGTTTCTTCTTTAAACATTTGACAGAATTCCCCTGGGAAGCCATCTGGCCCTGGACTATTGTGTCCTGGGAGGTTTTTGATGACTGCTTCAATTTCCTCCCTGGTTATTGGCCTGTTCAGCTTTTCTGTTTCTTCCTGTTCCAGTTTTGGTAGTTTGTGGTTTTCCAGAAATACATCCATTTTTTTCTACATGGCCTAATTAATTGTCATATAGCTGCTCATAATGTTTTTAAAATAGTTTGTATTTCCTTGGTGTTGGTTGTGATCTCTCCTTTTTCATTCGTGATTTTATTAATTTGAGTCTTTTTTGTTTTGTTTTTAATAAGGCTGGTTAATAGTTTATCTATCTTATGAATTCTTTCCAAGAACCAACTCCTGCTTTTATCTGTTCTACAGTTATTCTGGTCTCGATTTCATTGAGTTCTGCTCAAATCTTTATTAACTCTCTTCTTCTGCTTGGTGTAGGTTTTATTTGCTTTTCTTTTCCAGTTCCTTTAGGTGCAAAGTTAGCTTGCATATTTGATTTTTTTTTCCCAATTTTTTGAGGGATGCTTTTATTCAGATGTATTTCCCTCTTAGGACTGCTTTTGCTGTATCCCAAAGACTTTGAATGGTTGTATCTTTTCATTAGTTTCCATTAATCTTTCTAATTTTTCTCTAATTTCCTGGTTGACCCTTTCATCTTTTAGCCGGATGGTCTTTAACCTCCACGTGTTTGAGTTTCTTCCAAATTTCTTCTGTGATTGAGTTCAAGTTTCAAAGCATTATGGTCTGAAAATATGCAGGGGACAATCCCAGTCTTTTGGTATCTGTTGAGACCTGATTTGTGACCCAGTATGTGGTCTATTCTGGAGAAAGTTCCGTGTGCACTTGAGAAGAATGTGTATTCAGTTGCATTTGGATGTAAAGTTCTATAAATGTCTGTGAAATCCATCTGGTCAAGTTTATCATTTAAAGCTCTAGTTTCTTTGGAGATATTGTGCTTAGAAGATCTGTCATTTGCAGAAACTGCCGTGTTGAAGCCTCCCAGTGTTAGTGTATTATTATCTAAGTATGTATTTACTTTAGTTATTAATTGTTTGATATACTTGGCAGTTCCCACATTAGGGGCATAAATATTCATGATTGCTAGGTCCTCTTGTTGGATAGATCCTTTAAGTATGATACAGTGTCCCTTTTCATCTCTTACTACAGTCTTTGGGATAAACTTTAATTTATTTGATATAAGGATGGCTACCCCTGCTTTCTTTTGAGGACCATTTGAATGGTAAATGGTTCTCCAACCTTTCATTTTCAGGCTGTAGGTGTCCTTAGCTCTCAAATTAGTCTCTTGTAGACAGCAAATAGATGGGTCTTGCTTTTTTATCCAATCCGAAACCTTGTGTCTTTTGATGGGATCATTTAGCCCCTTCACGTTCAGAGTTACTATTGAAAGATATGAATTTAATGTCATCATAATACCTATTCAGTCCCTGTTTTTGTGGATTATTTCTTTGGGTTTCCTCTTTCTTTTACAGAGTCCCCCTTAACATTTCTTGCAGAGCTGGTTTGGTGGTCACATATTCTTTCAGTTTCTGCCTATCTTCACAGCTCTTTATCTTTCCTTTTCTGAATGAGAGCCTTGCTGGATAGAGTATTCTTGGCTGCATGTTCTTCTCATTTAGGACCGTGAATATATCCTGCCAGCCCTTTCTGGCCTGCCAGGTCTCTGTGGAGAAGTCTGCTGTTAATCTAATAGTTCTCCCCATATAAGTTAGGGATCTCTTGTTTCTTGCTGCTTTAAGGATTTTCTATTTATCTTTGGAATTTGCAAATTTCACTATTAAATGTCAAGGTGTTGACTGGTTTTTATTGATTTTGGGGGGGACCTCTCTATCTTCTGGATCTGAATGTCTATTTCCCTCCCCAAATTAGGGACGTTCCCAGCTATGATTTGTTCAGATATGCTTTCTGTTCCTCTTTTCCTCTCAGCATTTTCTGGAATCCCAATTATATGTAGATTCTTCTTTCTGAGGTATCATTTATTTCCCTTAACCTTTCCTCATAGTCTTTTTTTTTTTCCTCATAGTCTTTTAATTGTTTTTCAGTTTTTTCCTCAGCTTCCTTCCTTGCCATCAACTTGTCTTCTATGTCACTTACTCTTTCTTCTACCTCATTAACCCTCGTCGTTAGTACCTCAGTTTGGATTCATCTCATTTAATTTCAGCCTGATAAGATCTCAATTCTGTAGTCATGAAATCTCTTGATTCCTTTATGCTCTTTCCAGAGCCACTAGTAGCTTTATAATTGTGCTTCTGAATTGGCTTTCTAACGTCGTATTGTAATCCAAATTCTGTAACTTTGTGGCAGAGAGTAGTGTTTCTGATTCTTTTGTGGTGAGTTCTCCTCTCTAGTCATTTTGCTCAGTGCAGAGTGGCTAAAATGAGTTGTACTGGAGAAAGGAAGGAAAAAAAAGAGGGGTATAATCTGGTTCTATATACTGTAAATCCTTTGACCTCCCCTGGAGCTTTCCAGTGCTGCTTGGCCAATAACTTGCTCTTCCTGTGTCCTTCCAGCTAGTCTTCTTGGGGAGGAGCCTGCTGTGCTGATTCTCAAGTGTGTGCACCTGGGGGAGCTGCCCCACCCCCCCCCCCCTGACAGCTGGAGGGCTCATTGGGAGCTGTTTACCTCGTGAGGGCCCTGTTCCCTGGGGGCTGCTCCATCCCAGGCACAGGGTGACACAAGGGAGAAGAACCACACTGGCGGCAGCCAGCTCTCCAGCCCTAGAGTCCGCTCTCAGAGTAACTACTGCAATCTCCCAGTCCACACTGGCCTCGATGCTCCGGGGGCAGGGGTGCTGATCTTCACAGCTTGGGGGCCCCTGGGGGCTAAGAGTCCTCGCTGTCCTGTGCTCTCCTCGCCTCTACCTGTCTCAGGAAGAACCCCGGATCCTGAACACAGGATCCCCTGGCGCCCTGTGATCCGGGGCCTGTGCTGCTGGAATTGTACTCCCGGGGTGGCGGCTCCCAAAGGCAGCAGGGCGCAGCCCCCTCTGCCCAGAGCCACTGCCTGAGCTTCTCCTCGAGGCCCTGCCAGGAGCGTGGTTCAGCCCTTTACCGAGATCGGCCCACAGTCTGTGGTGTGCTCTTACCCAGGGTGCACTTCCTCTACTAGTGACTCCGGGAGACTGGAGGCTCCACTGCCCCTCCTGCAGTTCTGCCTGATTTCCCTAAGTGCCTTTCCATTGGGGAAGAATCCAGTGCAGATTTTTTTTCTTTTTTCCAGTGCAGATTTTTAAAGTTCCTGATTCTCCGGGGCTGGGCTTTCCTGTCCCGGAGGCTTTCGAGGCCTGGCCTTAGCCCAGCTCCTCCCAAGGTCCCTCCCCCACTTGATTCCTTTTTTTTAAATTCTGCCTTCCTACCTTGTTAGAAGCGAAAACTCTTCTCTCTGTAGCATTCCAGCTGTTCTCTCTTTAAATCTCAGGTTGAATTCGTAGGTTTTCAGGATGATTTGAAAGTTATCTAGGTAAGTTGGTGGGGACAGGTGACTTGGGGACCCTAACTCCTCTGCCATTTTGCCTCCCCCTCCCCCCAGAGATGACCTTCTTTGGGGGATTGAGCAGGGAATCCAATAGCTCTATCATCCTGAGCTTTTGGTCACAGTTGGGGCAAGTGTATCTCTAGCTGAAGCAACATGCATGAGTAGCAGAGAATGGAGAGCACCCATAGGAAGAGAACAGTACCAATAAGAGCAAATAGTAACAGCAAATAGTAACAATAAGAGAGGTAGCTAAATTAATCTCACATAAGCTATAATTTAAGACAAGAAATATTACTAGAGACCAAGAAGGAAATTACAAATTATGAAGGATCAACACACCAGGAAGATACAACAATTATAAATGTATATGGGCCTAACAACAGAGCCTCAGCAACAAAAAGCAACAACAAGACACCAAAATTGATTTTTTAAAAAAGCTATAATGTGAATAAACCTGTAATAAGTCAAGAAATTGAATTGTTAGCTAACATCTTTCCAACCAGGAAAAGCCCAGACCCATATAGCTTTACTGGTGAAATTTATCAAGAATTAAAGGGAAAAAAAAATACCAATCCTTCACAAATTATTTAAAAAAAAATTTGAGAAAGCACATTCTTTTCAACAAATAATACTGGGATATATAAAGAACTCTTACAACTCAATAAGATGACAACACAATTTAAAGAGGGCAAAAAAGATTTGAATGGATCTGTCCCAAAAGAAGATACACAAATGGCTATCAAGTTCATAAAAATATGTTCACCAGCCATTAAGAGGTACAAATAAGACCATAGTGTGGTGCCACTACATACCCACTACAATGTCAACTGTTTGTGATCATGTGGAGAAACTGGAACCCTTTCTGTTGCCATTGGGAATGTAAAATGGTATAGTCACTTTGGAAATCGATTTAGTAGTTTCCTAAAACATTAAACATAAACTTACCATATGACCTGCCCAGGAGAAATGAAAAGCATATATCCACACAAAGACATGGATACAGTTGTTCCCACCTGCTTTGTTCATCATAACCAGAAGCTGGAAACAATCTAAATATAGCCAACAACTGATGAATGGAAAAGTAACATTTAGTGATCTACTCCATGAAATACAATTTGGCAATAAAAAGGAACAAACCATTGATACATGCTGCACGTAGATGAACCTCAGAAACATTATGCTAAGTGGACTAAACCAGATGCAAAAAACTACATATGGTATGAGGTCATTTATTTGGAGTGTACAGGAAAGGTAAATTCATAGGAACAGAAAATAGTTGCTTAGGGCTGGAAGGGTGGAAGCAGGAATTAACTATAAGTGGACAAGAGGGAACTTTTGGGTGTAATAGAAATGTTCTCAAACTGTGTTGTAGTGATGGTTGCACCACTTTATAAATGTACCAAAAATTATTGAATTGTACACTTAAGATCAATGAGTTTTATGGTGACTAAATTATCTCTCAATAAAGATATATTTTTTTAAAGCAGGTACCCTACAGGGCCCTAAGGACTGGCATTTCAGTTATGGGGGGACGTTATGGCTGGGGAACTCAGAAGCTGTGAGGGGCCAGCCTGCAAGTGCTTCTCACGATTTGCTTGCTGTGGTCTACTGTCTGGGTTTTCATTGTTAGCAACAGTGCCCAGTGTTTGGGATCCTGCCTTCCCCTCCTAAGTATTTGTTTGCCCTTGGGTTGCCCCTATTCTGAGCCAGTGCTAAGGCTGCAAGTATAGTGAGGGGGTTACCCCAGCCTGTTGGGCATTAGAGTTTGGTCTTCCCCAGTCATGGGATACCTAACCAGACATCAGGGGTGACCTTAGAGTCCAACTCAGATGCTGCCCCTCTACCAGCTGGTGCTATTAGTGAGTCTGTTTGAGTGATGGAGTCAAGCTGTCTCCATGGGCCTGTCTCTTGTTGGGACAGCCCACAGATCAACCTCTGAAAGGCTTGTCTTTACTCCACTACACCTCAGGCCATACAGAGGTGCCCTACTGATTTGTATTCATTTTCCTGATTAGAACCTCAGGCTAATTTGACCTTAATACAGCCGAGATCCCCTGCCACGGTGCCTGGCTAATAAACTGGTTAGTCCTTGCCTTTCAGCTAGTTCTGGCCTGAACTGTGCTCCATTTCTGGAACCCAGGCTTTTCCTGTCCCTGTGGTGCCGGGGGCTCCCACGTCCTGGCTCCATCTGTGCTATGGCAGTGGGAGGCTGGGCTGTTAGAATCTCAAGCTATTAACAGCACAAATGTGCTTCTCTGTTTTCTGACCACTTCCTCCTAAGGGAGGAAGGGCATAGGGCTAGGGCAAGATGCCAGGAACAGAAACCCCCAGGCAGGAGAGGGACCCTCAGGAAGAGGCCATGCTGGTGCTGAGGCTGTGGTCACCACGAGAAGGCCTGCCAAATGACTAGGGCAGAACCTGGAGACCCCAGGGGATTCCATGACTTATTGTGAGAAGTTCATACAGAAGGAAAACGAGTCTCCTCTTGAACGTGTGTCATTCCAGAAGTTGGAAGTTGCCATCTCTTGGGAGGGGTGGTGCTGACTTTGGGGTTGGGAGGCTGTTCCTTTCCCATGGCTAAGGGCTTTTCCGGAGGAGAAGGCTGGGTCATAGGGAGCATTTCAAGGTTCTGCAAGCTCTTTTGAAAGTGCCTTCCCTAGGGAAAGGCAGCTCCCTGAAAGCTGCTCAATGGGTGAGCATGAAACTGCTCCAAAAGGTCCTGGAAAGTCAGATTTAAAATGAAATGCCACCAACTGCATAGAGATGTGGTGTGTCCCTACATCATGACACTTCTTCCATGGATTCAGATGCCTTCTTTCCTGTGGGTCAAGTTCAAGAAAGTTGCCTAGAAGATGGACATGGGCACTGAAAAAGCAATTCCTAGTCAGTAGACTTCCTGACCTGTTGCTTGGCCTCTTCTTATGAGTTTGAGATAATAAAATATTTGTAAATGGGAGACATTGAAGTGGACAACGTATTCCCCATGCCAACAGCAGTTATGACAGAAGGAATCTGAGCTTTCTTCATGTTTTCTGGTGTGTATGCTTCTTCATGGATAAACAGGAGCACAGACTATATGTTGGATAAATTACAGGCACAGGATTACTGTGGTTTGTGAGCTTAGTTTAAAGCATTTTTTAATTTTTTTCTGAACCATCAGAGATTTTTTTTAAAAACATACCCCTGCAGTCAAAGAATTAATTAATAATTTATGAGATTTAATTAATAATTGATTTATTCAGGATCTTAGCATGAAGGCAGAAATGATTTCAAAGAGAATGTAAACATATCAACTCTAAAGTCAGATATGTAACTACTTGCTTCACTTTCATAATATTGCAGAGTGGTAGTATTACAGAATTTGTTTCTTCTGTGGAAGGTAATCTGTGATGTTTAAAGATTCTGGGGCCAGGCTCCTGTTTCAAATCTGGACTCTGGCGCTGATTGCTATGTACCTTTGACTAGGTTTTCTACCTCTCTGATGAAATTGGGGCAAAGATAGCCCTAGCACATAGTGGTATTGGGAGGATTGACTGAATTAGTCTGTATAAAGTGCTTCTAACTGTCCTGGCAAATGGTGAGCTCTGTGCAAGTGGTTCTGTTATTATTCGATCATACTTATGAAATATTTATGAGTGATTCCTCTATAAAGGACTTCTTGTCAGGCCCTAGGGCAAGGATGAAATAACACACAGCCCATGCCTTTGAGGTCCACGTCAAATGGGAGAACTAGAGAAGCAAAACTGTGGTAGACCCATGTGGTACCCACAAAGCTGACACCAGCACCCAGAAGAGGTGCTCCTAACCCCGTCTTTGGGGTTGGTGAATAGTAGGGAAACTTCCTGGAGATGAAATTTGGGCGAAGTATAGAAGAAGGGGTAAGAGTGTTCCAGAAGGGGGTTGGGGGAGGGCAGTGCACAGAAGTGGGGAGAAAGGGGTTCAGCGGGTAAGAGGCTGGGGGTCTAGAGGCACTTGGTCCACAAGAATGAGGTAGTCTGGAAATTCAGAGCAGAGCACCCGGGAGAAGAGGCAGGAGGAGGTGGCAGGGCCAGATGCCAGATGAGCACAGGGCTAAGCATTGCCACACACCATCTTCTTCATTCCTCACCACAACCCCATGAGTGGGTGTGGTGATGGTCCCATTCTACAGATGAAAACTGATACACAAAGAATGTGGATGGTGGTTGGGTCTTTGCTGGGTAGAGGTGGAATAGCGAGGGATGGCAGCCCAGGCCACCCGGCTCCAGGGCTAATGTCCCAGGCATGCTAGGAGACTCAGACTTGCTGGTCACTGCTTCAGTTTTGGCATTCATGCAGGTGAATAAGGAGGAGACTCTACAGAAAGTTGGGGCAATGGAAGGAAAAGAGAGAAGAGGATAGCCATTCATCTGCCCTCCGTCCTCCTGACTTTGAAAGGTCCATGTGCTCTGCTCATAGGCATCAATTTGCAAAGGCTCCAACCATTGTTGTTTTTGGTTGGTTGGTTTTAGCCCACATACACGCTGAGTGCCTTCCCCTCTGGCCACAGTCACCCAAGCAAGCCAGGTGGTGAGTGCAGGGATAGCAGACATGGCACTGTGTTTTCTTGGCCCCTGTCCTGCATCCCTGATATCCCTACTGTGCCTCTTCTCCTCTCCGGCTCTCCCACCTCAGCTCTGAGGCTCAGTGTCCTACTGGGGCCCCCAGGCAGACGCAGGCACGAGGAGGGCTGGCCTGTGAGATAGAGCCTGGTTGGTACTCGTTGTATGATATGAAAAGCATTCCACCTGGTTGGTGTTAGCTGGAGCCATGGCACGTAGCAGGTTGGTGGCCTTTGGCCATTTGGCTTCTCTGGAAATTTTTCCCCTCCACAGAATGGGTGCAAATTTGCCTTTGTCCCTATCGCTCAGGGTCGTTGTAAGGTTTCAGTGAGATTGTCAGTGGCTGTGGGCTAATTCCTCGTAATTACTCACCGTGTGCCCCTGCACCTTCACTTCTGAACACTTGATGGGATTTATTTCTAATCCTCATAAAACCCTGCAAAGCACAAATTAGTCTCCCCAGACTAAGAGCAGGAATAAAACTGCCAACTATTAGATAAATAGTTAGTCCTCTGTACTATTTACGAACCTCTTGATTCCAGGTGACAGGAAAGCTAGCACAGATGTAATTCCCCAGGAAGGGACTTGGCTGGCTCATCTAACTAGGGGTGCTGTGGTGGATGGGCCCCTGGGAAGTTCTGTCTAGGAGACACAGTGTCATTACGTTGGTAGCTTCCATTCTCAGCCTTCAAGGGTTGGCATATCCTCAGGCCAGGCTGGCTTTCCTCAGGAAGAGAAAGATGGTGGCAGGTGCGTTCCCTTCTAGCCTAATGAAGGAGTTGTCTCACTTTCTGACAGCAAACACTATTGCACCTTAGTGTTAAGGGGCCAGCATGAACCAAGCATGGTGATCAGGGGATGGCTGGGGTCAGTCTCACCCAAACACAAACCCTCAACCCAGGGATACAGGCGATAGATGTGGGACACGTAACCCCAGTGACTTCTCTCTGCCATTATTACAATCCAAGACGAGAACACTGCATGGAACTGCTAAATATTAATGAAGCACCTCCCCATCTTACCAGTCTGTATTCTGAGATTTTAAATTCACAAACAAAACCAGTGGCCTTGCAAAGCCTCTGCTCAGACTTCACGAAGCTGGCAGGCACTGCAAAGGAAGAGCTTTAACAAAGAAGCCCCAGCAGAACCTCTCGGTTTGTATAAACCATGTATAATAAAAGGTCATGGAGGCTGTGGACAGAGAGATGCCTTGGCAACTCCCTCAGAGAGGAGCAGCTTTATTCTGACACAGCTTGGAATGTGCATGCAAAGACATCATACGATGGAAGCAGCAGAAAATAATGCAACCGTGACCGTCTGCCGGTCTTTTCTAGGTGCACCGGTTCTGGCTCACGTTGCGGAAAACTGTCATGTCTGGCTCTCTGTTCAAGGACTCTGAGAGGAGATTCCACAGTAATGATGATAATAATACTGGTAAAATAATAGTGAGACCCATTAAATGCTTATTGCATAGCAGACACGGTTCTATATTCTTGGCATGAATTACTCATATATGAGAAAAGTCATTTCAAGAGTCACGTGAGTGAGTGGCACCCTTGGCTCCTCTTTGAGAGTGGAGTTCTACAACTTTTAAGCAGCCCCTGGCATGTGGTATCCATCAACCTTGAGTAGTCCAGTGGCAGGGGAAGTCCACAGAACATGTTCCGAAGCCTAGAGCGAGACATCAGGAAGTTTGCCCTTTTGCATGAGTCATTGTCCTTTCTCAGTGGCAGCCAGCCTATGGGTAGAGGCTGTAATCACACTTCTCCCTACAGCTTATTGAGATATAATTGACCTTAACTGGTAATGACAGTGAGTTGCTGCCATGGTTGTTGAGACCAGTGTTCCTCCTTCATGATTCCAGACTTGACATTGCAGAGTACAGGGTTATGGGGTGATCAGTGCATTGTGTGAAATCTTGGGAAGGAGAGCACAAAGCTGTTTGGCAAGGAGCTCATGATCTTCTGGAGACCCGTATCAGGCATCATCAGTGTCAAAATTGAGATATGTGGGAAAGAGGAAAGGAAGCACATGGACATTTCTGCAGATAAGACAGGCAGCTAACACAATGATTTTCAAAGACAGTACAGAGTAAGAAGGGTTTGGGAAGAGATGGCTCCAAGAAGCAGGGCTGGGGGGATGTCGGTAGGATCAGAACCAGCACGTCTTCCTCAGCCCCATTCATGAAGGGCTTTCTGGGCTGGGTTTGTTTGATTGACAAACAACACTTGGCATCTCTGGCCATCCCAGTTCAAACCACAACAAAATCCTTTGCAGATGTGACAGACAGCTGTTTGCCCAGGGATGAAGACAACTGTTCATTCAATGGGAAATAAGATTAAACAGACCTCAAGGAAGCATTTTGATTCACAGTTCCTATATTGAGGCACAAAGATTGTTCTGGACCATAGGAAATACTTGGCATCTGGGGAACAAGGGCTGGATGTACTGAAGCTCCTCGGCATGAGTGGTTAGCTGCACCTCTGGTATTATCCCAGAGAGAGGCGAGAATTAGGACGGTCACTGAGGTGAGGACTCATACGCCACAAGGACTGTGGTTCAATAGGAGGGTGCTTTGATCTCACATTTAGTTATGAAAGCAATATGTGGCTGCATGTATGAGTCTTAGTTATAATTATGTTCTTTGAGGGGATCAGCCCCGTTTGTGCTGTTTTATTGTTTTTTTTCTACTCCCCAAACTCTTACCTATATAGTAGAGGCACCAAATTTCCACATGTCCAGCCTACCCCCTCCCACCTCCATTTTGATAGCTGACCTCTCTTATTTCAGATCATTCCAGGCACAAGAACATGCCCCCCTCCTCCACTGCCCAGTCTTGGGCCCAGGTGGCCCTTGGTCTTAGACACCAGCCACAGCTGGTGCCACAGCTCCCACCTCCCAAGCTCCCAGCAGTCAGGTTGGCCCCTCTTCTTCCCATCCAGGCTGGGCTTCAGCAGCTGTAACAGTCCCAGATTTAGTACAAACTTAAATGCAGTGGAATGTTAATATGACCTTTCAGTACCTTCTTTTTAGGGTGCCAGTTTAAGCCCAGAGCAGCCATTGTGCATCTGGCTTGATTTATCCTCTTCTTGTCCTAGTTTTCTTATTCTCTGTTGTCTGGGCTGGACCCAGAGTCCTTTCTTCAGGGCCAAGGAGGCAGGCTGCCCTGGATCAGATCCCATGTCTCCTGCCTGGACCTCTTTGAGGCTTCATTTCCCTGTCTGGGAGGGTCAGAGATTATAGATATCACACACTTTTTATAGTGTTTTGCCTAGGATAGAGACAAACATAGCTCATACCAAAGTTTGGCAAAATATAGTTTGCTCACAGTATGTTCAATACCTAGCAAAATCCAGATTGCCTGCCTCATCTGGTGTGCATTGCTCTGGGGTGCGGCCTCTTCCTTCTCTTTCCCTGCCTGCTGTATGCTGTGCTGGTTCTTCTAGAGCACCACTCTATCTGTAGCAATAGGAGGACATGCTGTACCATCTTGGGCAGAAAGATTTTCTGATCAAAGTTTAAGTTGTCACTTGTAGCCCTCTCCTCAGGGCCAAGACATGGTGCCAGGAGATACCCAAGTGGCAACATTGTTCTCCGTGGGTAACACCATGAAACATCCCCCCCTACCCCCACACACCAGAGATTTTGGTCAGTGTTCCTGAGCTACTTCATGCCCCATCTAAGTTGGGCTCCGCCAGCCCATCTGACCCTCATAATAACCCCGTGTGATAGATGGCAAGTGTATGTCTCCCATTTTACAGATTGGGGGATGAAGCCCGGGAAGTGAGTTATTTGCCCAGGGTCACCTCTTGGGTCTGAGTGGAACCTGCTTTAGGGCAGGCCTTCTTCCTTTGTCCATTGTCCATTCATAGATCTGACCACCATGTGCCACAGAATGGAGGTACCCAGCTTTTGTGAGAGGGAGGCACCCATGATGGTGGCCAGACCAGAACCTTCTACCTGTTACAACACAGGCCTCGCACGTGTGCCAACCATGCGGCCCTAGTTAGAGCTGGAAAGAGCCCTGTTTTCCACATATAGCACTGCTTTCCAATCACACAGCTCTCTCATTTAGACAGAGTTTCTGGCCTGTTTTCTATCTTTTTTGGATTGACTGCTTCCAGCAATGCTCACTCCCTTGTGTCAGAGACAAAACACAGTTCCATTCGAATCTAAGATATAGAATAACTTTCTTGTAAGTGAATCATAAAGTGGACTTTCTTTGTCAAAAATTTCTACCAGTCTTGCTGGCTCAATGGGAGACTTAATATTCTGTGAGCAAATTTATCTGCCATGTCATAGGGGTGACTCATTGTATATGAATTCTCATTGTTGAAGTATGAATTAGAGCTAAATTTCGTTTTAGTGCAGTTTTGCTGTTTTGAAGGAAAACAGTGATGACAAAGCAGATCTTTTTTAGCTTACTGAAAGCTCTGGTCCTGATAGCATGCATTTATATAAATGATGTCCCAAAACATTCATTTATGCTAAAGAGTTAAAGAACAAAATCCAAAAAAAGAGAAGAGGAAGGGGAAGTCTTTGATTCTGCAGGGGTGTGGGGTACAGCTGGGGAGGGTGATTTAAGCTTGGCGCAACAGACAAAAAGAAAACACAGAACGATTTTAGCAAAAGAAACAAATCACTGTGCATTTAACAGGAAGCCAAAATTCAAGAGAAATTGGGGGAAATGTTTGCAATAGACATGACAGACTGATGTAAAAGGTGCATGAAAATGTATAAGAAAAGCTCAGGACCCTAATCCATGGTAGCAGATGTCCATATGTCACTCGTAAAAAAGGAAACACGATTAGACAAATGCTGGAACTGCTCATTCTCACTGGCAGTCAGAGAAATGCAAGTAGAAGGGAGATCACATTTTTATTCATAAAGCGAGTAACTTTTTAAAGTTGATAGACCTGGTGTTAAACAGGCTGGAAACTGAAATTTCCTTGTCCATTGACTGGATGGCTATGAGGTAGTGCTAACTTATTGGAGATCATTTTGACAGTGGGAATTCAGTACCCTTTAAAATGGTCATACTCCATGAACTAGTAATTCCACCCCTAAGACTCTAACCTAAAACAAAATAAGAGTGGAAAACCATGATGCACAAATATATTTATGGCAATATTACTCATATATAAAGTATTACTTAGATGTCAGGAAATGGCTGAGAAAATCTTGGCATATCTTCTCACCGGAAAAGTATGAGGATGTAACAATATGTAAAATAGAGATTAGACAGAAAGGTGGGAAATTACAATACATTATAACAAAAAAAATGCAGTATATAAAAATCAAGGAAGAGTTGAAACTTATGTCCACACGAAAACATGACATGGATGTTTATTGACAGTGTTATTCATAATGGTCCACTCTTGGAAGCAACCAACATATTCTGTAGTAGGGGAATGCATAGATAAGCTGTGGTACATCCAGACAGGTGGAAATATTCAAAACTAAAAAGAAATGAGCTATCAAACTATGAAAAGACATGCAGGAAACTTAAATGCATATTACTAAGTGAAAGAGGCCTTTCTGAAAAGGCTACATGGTGTATGATTGCACTATATGACATTCTGAAGAAGGCAAAACTATGGAGACAGTAAATAGATCAGTGGTTGCCAGGGGTTGCTGGGCAGCTGGAATGGATAGGTGGAGTACGGTGGGTTTTCGTGGCAGTTCAGTTATTCTGTATGACACTACAACAGCGAATACATTATATGCTGGTCCAAAGGCATGGAACTCACCCAAGGTGATTACGGACTTTGGGTGCCAATGACATGTTGATGTAAGTTCATCAATTATAACAAATATCCCACCGTGGCAGGGGGTTGATGATGGCAGAGGCTGTGCATGTGGTGGTGGTGGTGCGGGGGGGGGGGGGGGGGGGGGGGGCGGGCAGCGGACATATGAAAAAAATCTCTGTACCTTTTGCTCCATTTTGCTGTGAACCTAAAACTTGTCTTTAAAAAAAAATGAAGGCCATTAAAAAAATTAAACAAGAAAGAGGAAAATAAATATTTAAGAAGGTTGTGTTTTGGTTAGGATAGACTTATTTATTTTCCTTTTTTTTCCTCCATGCCTGTCATTACCATTTGAAAACATGACCATGCATCAATTTATAATGGAAAGAAAGAATTAAACACTTCAAGAGTTTAAAGCTATGAGATGAAACCGTACAGGTGGTTGTGTATTTGGGCAATTCTGAGAGGTTTTGATCCTTTGTTTCTTCTTAATGGTCAGCATTTTGTAAATGCACATTCCTTTGGGCTATTTGTTAATTTACACAGTTGACCCTGTCTTCTAAACCTATGGCCAGTTGGAGTTTCAGTTCCCAGTAAAAATAAATCATCTTTGGGGAATCTCAGTGTGATCCGTATTCTTGGAATTTTTCCCACAACATGCGAGTCAGTCTTTCTTCGTTTTTAAAATCCTAGGACTATTAGAATAGCCTACCTTCTCGTATTAAATGTATACAGATACTTATTTGTGTTTAACTCTTTTGCAATGATTATGTTTTTTAATGATTGTATAATCATGTGGCTTAATAATTAAAATTTAAAAGTTAAATAAGTGACTAAAAAATATATATAGTGATAATTCTTCCTGCTGGATCTCCTATCTGCTTAGTTTCTCAGCACCCTCATTCATTCATTCATTATTTGAGACAGAGAGAGAGAATGGGCAAGTGGAAGGAGGGGCAGAGGGAGAGGGAGAAGCAGAAAATCCCAAGCAGACTCTGCGCTGAGCACAGAGCCCGATACCAGGGTGGATCTCATGAGCCCGAGATCATGCCCTGAACTAAAACCAAGAGTTGGACACTTAACTGACTGAGCCACCCAGGCCCCCCACTATTTTAGAATTCTTGTGACTACTTCCAGTTTCTTTAAGCATGTGTATGCAAATGCTAATATGTATTTTTATTTTTCCCTGTTTTTTATACTAAAAGGGGCACATTTAACACATTGTCTCACACCTAGCTTTTCCACTTAGTGATGTATCTTTCCTCATCAGCACATAAATAGCTTCCCATTCCTCTTTGCGGCTGCAGAGAACCCCACATGTGTATTTGTGGACTCACCATCATTTCCTTAATCAGTCCCCTGCTGATGGACAGTTGGGTTCTTTCTGATCGGTTGCTATCAACAATAGCACCATAAGGACAAATCTGATATGTACATTTCATACACGTGCAAAGATATCCACGGAATGAATTCCCGGAAGTGAAATTGCTGGGTCAGAGTATGAGCCTCTATAATTCTGATTGCCAAGTTATTCTGAGTGCCAAGTTATTCTGATTGCCAAGTTATTCTCCTTCGGGAAGGGTTTATACTCGTACCAGCCGTATTTCGGAGTACCTGATTCCCTGCATCCTTGGCAAAAGAGTGCTTTGCTTCCAAAGTGATTATTATCATTCTGATAGGTGGAGAAAGGAAGTGCAGTGTGTTTTAATTTGGCTTCCTTTTGTGAAGGAGCTTTAGCGTGTTTTCATAGATAAGAGCCTTTCCCCTTGTGTGATGACTGTTTACTGTCTTCTTTCATTTTGATTATTAGGCAGTTGGTCATAGTCATAGGGATTTCTGGAAATTATGGAAATGTATTAGGGAGATAGTCTCTTGTAACTGCATCCCTCCTGGCTGGAACATGTGCCTGAGGACAAGAGATTCAAAAGGGACCTCCCTATGGGTTGCTGGAGCTAATATGATGCACTTGAGATAAGAGTGATACCATTTAAGGAAGTGCGTGGGCTCCATCCCACATGTAGCATCAAGGTTTCACATCAAGCTGGTCTGTGTTTGTAACTTTTGCCACTTAGCTTCTTTATGTCTTGGTTTTCTTACCTGCAATATAAGGCTTATTAACACCATCATTCTGGGTAACAGGAAGAACCTGATACTACAGCCCTCCTCACGATGAAGCCACTTACCCTCTACTATAGGTAAAGGTATAGTGGGAGAAGAAAGTATGAACAAGCATGGGGACCCTGGAGACTTCTGGATGTAGCTCCCAGGGTCCTTTCTCCCTTGCATAAGAGGTGCTCTGTTTGTGGACTGTGAACCACAAAAATACATGCAAAGCATCTTGGTTTTAGGGTAGTCCAAGCAGAAGTTTCTATTAGTATTGTAAATCCTACTGGTGATGTGGCCAAGCCAAACTGTGTAACTGATGCAACCAGCATAAACCATCAATCTCTGTATCTATAACTGTAGACAAGCTGGCCCTGGATCTCTCCGGGGATCTTTGAACTTTAAACAGCACATTATAAATCTCTAGCTCATCTCATCATCCTTATCTTAGCCACAGGTCAGTATGAGAGTTCCAGACATCCCTGGAGATAATCACAGAGTGATCCCAGTCCAGCCCTAAGATGACTTTACCTTACATAAGTAGTCAGGAAGCACACAGAAATTATTGCTTCTTTTCCCTTTCCCTGGAACAAACCTGTTTTTGCCTTCACCAGGAGTCTTTTCTTCTATAGCTCAGGGGAGACTGTTACCAGTGTGACCAGCTTGGCCCCATTGGAACCCAAGAAGGGCAAGAGGCAGAAGGAGAAGGCTGATGTCCCTCCTGCAGTCCCTGCCAAAGGTAGGAAGCTAGCCTACTGTTACCCACGTGGGAACCAGCATGGCTGATCTAGAATGGGTCTGAGGTTTGAAATGGGATTGGGACAGGAGGAGTAGACGACAGATGGAGGACATGACATCCATGATTATATGGCCTGGAGAACCCCACTTAGATTTTGATCATAATTGAGCACCATCACTGGGGCAGGGCGAAGGGTGATGCATTGGCCCAGCCTGGCTTTGTGGACAGATGGGGGTTCAACATGCACAGATTGATTCCACAGTGTATTTCATTTTGAACTATTACCATGGTCACACATGGTGGGGTGGGACAAACGAGTATCAACATAATCTTGGTTCATTCAAGGGAACGAAGCCTCTCTGATATTTCCAAAGATGTAAACCAGGTATAGAGTTTATTTTGGATTTGTACTGGGGATACAATGAGGGTTAGTCTTTGATTCCAGTTATAATGTAGAGTAACATAGGTGAGAAAAAGAGTGTTTGTCTAGAAGAGAACTGCTCATGTCTTAGAATAAGATCATTTACAGGGGATCCCTGGGTGGTGCAGCGGTTTGGCGCCTGCCTTTGGCCCAGGGCGCGATCCTGGAGACCCGGGATCGAATCCCACATCAGGCTCCCGGTGCATGGAGCCTGCTTCTCCCTCTGCCTGTGTCTCTGCCTCTCTCTCTCTCTCTGTGACTATCATAAATAAATAAAAATTAAAAAAAAAAAAAGATCATTTACAGATAGTTTCTAAAATAACTGTGGCCAGTTTTGGAGATGTTCATACCTCAAAGAATTTCAAATGTAGTTGGAAGTCCTAGGACTGTCCCCTAAGAGTCTTTGGGTTCCTTTGCTGAAAGACATTGGTGCTCAGGCTGAATACACGTTGGGTAGAAAGAAGGAGTTGGAAGGCCTAGGCATTCTGGGAAGCATGACATGTGTAGATCTAGGGAAAGAAGGGGGCAGAGAATCCTGCCACAACGTCTCATTCAATCAGAAGTAGATAGTACCCTACCTTACAAAAGGTGAAAGTGAGCCTCAGAGAGCTAAGTGGTAGAACCTGGCATGGAGGTGAGGTCTTCCCGACTTTCAAGGTCAAGTTTTTAAGGTCCAAAATATTGAAATACTTGTTACATGATACTTGAGAGAAAAGCCTCAGTTTTCTCCTCTGCTGACCTCTCAGGGCTGCTGTGAGGGGCAAGGTCACTGCTTCAACTGTTAATGTGTAGTTAGGATGAAGTCCCAGGGAAGTTCGCAGCTTCAGGCTTTACCAAACGTACCTGGTTCTCACCTGGTTCTCACCTGGTTCTCTGACCTCTTTGTAGTTGACAGTGTTTGTTTTACACAGAGTTGTTTCATTGACCTCGCTGATGGGAGAGGATGACATGTACAAAGACTAGGGGAGCAAAAGATAAAAGATTTATACTATTTGAAGAGAAACCTGGAGGGTATTATGCTGAGTGAAGTAAGTCAATCAGAGAAGGACAAACATTACATGGTCTCATTCATTTGGGGAATATAAAAAATAGTGAAAGGGAATAAAGAGGAAAGGAGAGAAAATGAGTGGGAAATATCCGTGAGGGTGACGGAACATGAGAGACTCCTAACTCTGGGAAACAAACAAGGGATGGTGGAAAGGGAGGTGGGCGGGGGATTGGGGTGACTGGATGACGGGCACTGAGGGGGAACTTGAGGGGATGAGCACTGGGTGTTATGCTATATGTTGGCAAGTCGAACTCCAATAAAAAATATACAAAAAAAAAAAACAAAAAAAACAAAAAAAAAGGACTAGGGGAGGATTGCTCTCCATCAGGGGGCACCCAGTGATAACTAGATCAGAAACCGGACTTCTTCCATGGGGGCAGGAAGGGATCTGTGTGTCTCCACAGAGTGTCTATGATACTCATGATATGTGGGCATTAAGAGCCCTGGGAAGAATTGCAAGCTAAACCCTTGACATCCTTCCACAGCTCCTGTGGCTGCCACATTCCATAAACCGAAGCTGCTGAAACCACAAAGAAAAGTCACCCTGGTGAGTAATCATATTTTGTGTTGTTGGTGTTCCTTCAAGCCTTAAACACACTTGAGGTCCAAGTAGTACCTTCATTGACTCAAAACATGCTGAAAGTTCTTTGTGCTTAGTCCCCAAGGAGAGACATTCTGTCTTGTTGGGTCAGCTTTTAAGCCATCTTTTCTCCACATCTGGTTCCTAGAGTGGCTTTTAAAAATTCAAGTAGAACAATGTTCCATTAAAAATACTATTTTTCAGAGATCCCTGGGAGGCTCAGCAGTTTAGCGCCTGCCTTTGGTCCAGGGCGTGATCTTGGAGTCCTGGGATCAAGTCCCACATAGGGCTCCCTGCACAGAGCCTGCTTCTCCCTCTGCCTGTGTCTCTGCCTCTCTCTCTCTGTGTCTCTCATGAATAAATAAATAAAATCTTTAAAAAAATTACTATTTTTCAAAAACAAGGAAGAAAAAGCCACACTCTGGAAGGTATAATAGAATATGGACCTGCTTATATAAATTTACCTGTTAACTACTCTGAAGAGACTGCTGAAGAACCTTACAGAAAATATATCATAGCTATTTATTTTGAAAGAACTTTAGATTTACAAAAGAGTTGTAAAGATATGGAGAGTTCCTGTCTGCCCTTTGCCCAGCTTCTCCTAGGGTTAGCACCTCACATAGCCATGGTGTCTTTGTCAAAAGTAGGATTACCATAAGCACATTGCCATTAACCACACTCCAGACTTTGACCAGATTTCAGCAGTTTTTCCACCCATGTTCTTTTCCTGTTCCAGGATCCAGTCCAAGCTATCATATTGCACTTAATTGTCAATGTGCCCTTAGTCTCCTCCAGTCTGTGACATTCCCTAGTCTTTCTCTGAGGTTTTCTGATGAGTAGAGATAAGGTTCTGGATTTTGGAGAAGAACACAGAGGTGATATTTCCTTCTCATTGCATTTTTTCAGGGATGCATGATGGCAATATGTCTTATTGATGGTGACATTAATTGCAATAGCTTGGTTAGGGTGGTGTTTGCCAGGCTTCCTCCATACAGAGTTAACTATTTTTCCCTTTCCGTACCTGTTTGTTAGGTGTTTTTTTTTTTTTGTTTTTGTTTTTGTTTTTTGCCGGTTTTTCTTTGATCCATTGGGAATTTGGGAATGTATCCAGTTTTACCTCAGATTCTTTTTTATTTTACTTTGTTTCATATTTCAATAGTTATTACTTGCTGATTTCATTAAACTTCATCCCTACATTCTAAACAGTTATTTGAACTAAACATTTACTAGTTTTATTATTATTCTTTCTTGAATCCAAAGTCTTCCCCCCAAATATCTTTTTTTTTTAAAGATTTTTATTTATTTATTCATAGAGACACACACACACAGAGAGAGAGAGAGAGAGAGAGAGAGACAGGCAGAGACATAGGCAGAGGGAGAAGCAGGCTCCATTCAGGGAGCCCGACATGGGACTCGATCCCGGGCCTCCAAGATCACACCCCAGGCTGCAGGCGGCACTAAACCGCTGCGCCACAGGGGCTGCCCTTCCCCCCAAATATCTTTATTTGCCTTTACATTTGAGTAGTTTGTCTGGGGATAGAATTCTAGTTTTATAAACTTTTTTCACTCTGTTCTGGGAAATATGCTGAGCACTTTATGTGCATTTCTATTTACTTCCCGTGTTGCTCAATGTAAATGCCATATTCGTTACTGTGGCCCATAACACCCTATATCATGCAAGCCACATATGTCATTTAAATTTTTTAGCAGTCACATTCAAGAAGTAAAAGAAATAGGTGAAACCAATTTTACTAATATGGTTTATTTAACCCAGGATAGCAGAAAGATTATCACTTGAACACATAATCTATGCAAAAATTATTAATGAAATATTTTACATGCTTTCTGTTCTCCAAAACCTTCAAAATTCAGTGTGTATTTTATGCCTATTGCACATCTCATTTCAGAGCCACATTTTAAGTGCTTAAAAACCACATTTGACTAGTAGCTGTCATGAAAGCTCAGCCATATGTGATCTAGCCCCTGTTACCTCTTTGACATTATTTTTCCTGCTGTCTCCCTTCTTTGTTCCCCTCTGGCCACACTGGCCTCATTGCTAGTCCTTAAACATACCAAGCATGTTCTAGAAGGGCCTTTGCACCAGTTGTTCACTCTGGAACATTCTTTTCAGGTTATGCTTGTGGCTTGTCACTCATCCCCTACGGTCTCTATTTACATGTCATCTTGATGGAGAAACCTTCCTGAAATCCTATATAAATACTTCTCACCCTCTGATGGCACTCCTCATGACAGACACCCTGATGTACTTTATATTTATCTGTTGATTGCCTCTCCTTTCTACCAAAATGCATGGCCCATCAAGGCAGGGAGGCTGTCTGCTCTGGTCGCTGCAATGTCCTCCATACACAAAGCATTATCCAGCATTATGGAGATTTGTTAATGAACCTGAACACCAGCCCTGTGGAGTAGGTTCTCTCATTCTACTTTTACAGTTGAGCATATTGAGCTGCAAAGTCAGGGAGGTGCAAGATGGAACCCAAGGTCATGCATACTTGAATCTGACCCTTCTGAATCTAAAACATAAGGTTTTAACCAGCTCATTTGGATTCTTGCCTCAGAGTGGAGTCTTGGTCTGGTGTCTCTCTGGCCATGGTTCAGACATACTGTCCTGGCTCAGCCTCGCCCCTGCCCATGCCGTTTTGTACCCATGTCTCCTGCTATTCTTCTGGGGAGGCTGATTCACCTCTTTTCCAAAGAGAGCCTTCTTCTGCCTGCAGTGAATTGTGGGTTCCAGTGGGCTTTCCATTCAGTGTGATCCTATCTGGTTCATATCATCAGAAATTCCTCACCAGTCTGGTCTATTGACTACCCCTGTCTTGTCCTCAAATGCAGCTGTACAGTCTTTGCTGATTTTAATAGATCTCTAGTCTGTTGGTGGGCTTTGGAAACTCAGCAGGACACAAAGGCTAAACCAACTTTCCTCACTTCCTCAACTGTGCATATCACTGTGCATCTTTGTGAGTGTATGTGTACCTTTTTCAGATCTTTTCTCCTTGTTCTGATATTTATGAACTACCTCGAGAAAGGATTTTTCTTATAATTTTTCCCACCTTACTTTCTCCCTGAGTTGGTCAGGAGTTGTTGCTTCTAATCCAAAATCTTACTCCAGTTAATAACAGGAACAGCTATGTACTGACACTCCATGGATATATCCCAGAGAGCACCAAAAAACATGCTTTTTGCATGTTGTTATAGTTAATTCTCACAATGAGCTCCCCCATCCAATCTCCAGTTTTGAATGTGAGGACATATACTCTGTTTAAGAAAAGTGAGTTCCTCCAACTCACAGGTGTAGCAATCCACTTCCCATGAAGATCATGCTGCTGACCCAGTGGACTGCCCCTTTGCAGTGTCATCAGTCATAAATGGATGACTCTCTAATCCATGGCTGGGGGGTGGGTACCTCTCATTTATCCATTAAACAAAAATCAGTTGTATGCTTTTTGGGTACAGAAGGCTTCATTAAGCACTTTGGGGCCACCTGTAAAGGGATCAGAGTCAGCAGCATTTTCAAAAATAACACTGGTCTTAATCACAAGTTTTAGTTGCAGAGTTTGGTTTGTGTGTTCATTCAAGCTAGTGTGCTCCTCTCGATGGCAATTCAACATAGGACATTCTTATCTTCACAGGAAGTAGGTTGGGGCAGTTAGAGGCATTTCAGAAGGGGTCTTTGTTTTATGAAGTATCTCCAAGATACTTCTTAAGTACTTCTTAAGTACCAAAGCATCTGTTGATCATCTATGAGATGAAAAGACTTAAAATTTTCTATACCCAAACGAGACCATTTGGAAACCAGTTTATACCCATAACAATAGACAATCAAGGAAAGAGCTGACTTTGAATGGGACTCTCTGGCCGGTGACTTAAAGTCAAAAATACTGGGCCTAGTATGTGTAGGTTTGTGTTAATATTAAGATTTATTTTCCAAGAAGAGCAGCATTGACCTCAGTCTCGTTTGGGTCGATATTTAGCTCTCAGATCAATAGGTCTTGATGGTAGCTGGAACTAAAGTCAATAATTACTTGTTGACTCACTTAGGCCTTAGTGGGTATTTTAGAAAAAGCTTGGAGACATCTTTACTTTGGTGCCTGGTACCAGTTGAGTGGTTTATCTCTGTTGCTATTCTATTTTGCGCCCATTTGCATAAGAAGGTACTTCCTGGAGTGGCCATGGGCCCCAGAGACCCCCAGCCTTCTTTCCAGAGTGACGTTAGCACATTCTCACCCCAAGAAGCCAAATTGCCTGCCACCTCCAGTGACTCATTGCCAAGAGGGAAAATATTTATTTATTGAGTACCTACATGTGCCAGCTCCTCTGCTTGCAGGCTCCATCTCACTCATCTCAAGTGCACGTGTGAACTCCTGGTGGGCCTTCTGGACTCTGGCAGGCAAAAATGACACATGCATTTCCTTGTATTTTCACCCTTAAAGCATGAAAGTGGGAATATTTTTGTGGGTTTCCAAGACAACATGGCATTTTGCAGGAAGTATGTACGCCAGAGACTAATAGTGTTTGGAAAGTTTAAAAGATAGGATTGAAGAAGGAAAAAAGAGATGAGAAAGGCATTTTATTTCTTATTTTTTTTAATTAATTAATTAATTTATTTGAGAGAAAGAGAGAGAGAGAGAGAGGGAACACAAGCAGGGAGGAAAGGCAGAAGGAGAGGGAGAAGCAGACTCCCTGCTGAGCAGGGAGCCTGATGTGGGATTAGATTCCAGGATCCTGAGATCATGACCTGTTCCAGAGGCAGATGCTTAACCAACTGAGCCACCCAGGCACCCTGAGAAAGGCATTTTAGACCTTTTATAATCAAGATACCAAAATAGAGCTCCCCTCTTTTTTTTAACAAAAACAAACACAACAGCCTGCTTTCAAAGTTACCTCATTAGAGAGTGAGGCCGAGCATGATCACACAGGGTCTCTCTGATGGACGATGTGATCTGTTTTTCCAATAACCTTAAACACTGACAATGGGTTATTGTTCCTACATCAGTGGTTCTTCCTCCTTTTGGGGGCAAGGGAGTACTTTCACAACACTCAAAATATGTGGTTTCCCTTTCAGTTGGGGGTGAGGGATTGGCACTGGCTCAAGACCCCCCTGAAGCCTTCTGGTCACCCCCACTCACTCCCCCTGCAGCAGAGTCCCCAGTACACACTCAGGGAACGCAGATACTTCCAGGAAAAGCTGTCATGGCTTCCTAGTTTCTGAAGAAACAGAGAAAGGCAGAAATGCTTTTCATTGCTTTTTACTGCCCCAGATCAGTTATTGATTTGGAGGCCAAGTGGAGGAAGAGGAAGCAGCATTTCTGTGATGTGGAGGCAAGAGCTCAGTGCTTAACAAAGAGCAAGAAGAAATAATGAATTTGAGAGGAGGGGCATCAGAAAAAGAAGAGAATGCGGACCTTTGGGTTCAGTGGGTTTTCACACACTCTAACCTCTGCGTCAGCACCCTCCTCACTGAGGACTGCTCTGTGCCTCACCCCAGAAGCTCTGTAATGAAGGCACCTAGATGTAGTATTCAGTAACTGGAAGGCTCAGGCCACCTCTCTCCTCTAAGGAGAAGAAGATCATCTCTTGTGAGCCGAAGACCGAAAAATCTGGAACGTCATGGGCTTAATTATCTAAACTTTCCCTGCAGGTCTCTTGTTTCCTGTGTGTCCTGCTCAGATCCGTCCTCACACTGCTGCCTAGAGAGTGTTCTCAGACACAGCTCAGACCTTGTCCTTCCCTATTTAATATACTCCCCAAGCTCCCCTTTGCTTTCAGGGTGAAGCCCGGCTTCCTGCGAGCTGTGTGAGTGCGGGCTGGCCCCGGGTCCCACAGGCTCTGTCCCGCTGCAGCTGCCCAACCCATCCTCCCGCAGGGCTGCTGCTCCCCTCCTGGCCCACCCACTACCCACAGAGCCACAAGGGGGGTCCCGCGGGCATCAGCTATGCTCCGCACGCCAGGGAGCTCCCCATCACCACCCCCTCACAGCACTTTACAGCCCTGTTATTTCTGAGCCCTCCCGGCATCAGTGTCCTCCTTCCTGGGGGTGAACATGGGGCTGTGCTGCCACCCCAGCTCACGGCTTTGCTGCACACCTCCTCTCCAGGTGGTTGCACCACCACCGCTCCGGGATGTTGGCTGTCTCCACCATGGTCAGATTGCCGGACACAGTCAGCCCTGGCACAGGTGCACCAGCCACACATGCAGCCCCTCCATTCCCTTGCTTGGGTCGTCAAGGCAGTTCCAAACGGATTCTTCTGACTCTTTATGGAGCATTTCCCTGCAGGCTCCACACCACCCCATTCCACCAGAGTGTACACACAGTGCGGATTCCTGGCCCCTACACCACGTGGGAGAGCCCTGCCTCAGGGACCGGCTATGCCATTCAGAATCTAGGTGTCTTCTGCCTCACCCTCACATGCAGTGGAGACTATGACTCCTCGGCGTGGCCCAGCTTGTCCATGTCCCCTTGCTCATTGCCACAGATTGTCATATGCCTAACACCTCCCCATCCATCTGACTTTGCTTGGGGCATTCACAGCACCTTACCTATATTTGAGCACTTCCCACACCACACTGAAGTCCTGTGTAGCTGCCCGATTTCACTTTCTCCTCTGCTAGAACCAGGCTGTTCCTTCTTACAGAGTGACTTCACATTCCTTAGACTATGAAGGCTCTACGTTATAGACACCTTAGATGGTAGACACAGTAGGGGCCATTTCTTTAAATTGTGCTCAAGTGCACATCACATAAAATTCACCATCTTAACCATTTTGAAGTGTACAGTTCAGTAGTGCTAAGTACCTTCACATTGCTCTGTAAACCATCTCCAGAACTTTTCATCTTGCAAAACTCTGTACTCAATAAATAGCACTCCTGCTTCCCTCGCCTCTGAAACCCACCCCTCTACTTCCTGTCTTTATAAATCTCACTACTCTAGGAACCTCGTGCAAGTGGAATCACGTAGTAGTTATCTTTCTGTGACTGGCTTATTTCATTTAGCATAACATTGTCAAGGATCATCCATGTTGCTATAGGGGTCAGAATTTCTCTTTTTTTCAGGGCTGAGTAGTATTTCCTTGAATGTATATACCACATTCTGCTTATCCATTCATCTGTCCATAGACGTTTGAGTGACTTCCACATTAGCTATTGTGAATGATAACTGTTGTGAATGTGGATGTGCAAATATGTTTTTGAGTTCTCGATTTCAGTTTTTGGGTATATACCTAGAAGTGGGTTTTCTGAGCCATATGGTAGTTCTATTTTTAATTTTTTGAGGAACTACCATACTGTTTTCCATCACAACTGTGCCATTTTACATTCCCACCTTTAGTGCACAAGGACTCAATTTCTCTATATCCTTGCCAACACTATTTTCTGTCTTTTTGATAGTAGCCATCTTAATGGATGTGAGATGCTATCTCATGGTAGTTTTAATTTGCACTTCCCTAACAATTAAGGATGTTGAACATCTTTTTATGTTCTTGTTGGCCATTTGTATAGCTTCTTTGGAGAAATGTCTATTCAAGTTTTTTCCTATTTTTTAAAATCAGGTTGTTTGTTTTGTTGTTGTTGAGTTGTAGAAGCTCTTTATATATTCTGGATATTAACTTCTTATTAGATACATAATTTGCAGATATTTTCACCAATTCTGTAGATTGCCTTTGCCCTTTGTTGATTGTCCTTGATGCATAATAGTTTTAAATTTTTATTAGTTTTAAAATCATCAAGGACTTGCCCTCTTCATCACTGTGTCCCAAGTAGAGGAGCTGGAACTTGCAGAATGCTTGTGGGATGAATGAACAATTGAGGACAGAGATCTGGGACTAGAGCTCTAAGTCCTCACTGCTCAAAGTGTAGTCCATGGACTAACAGCCTGGGCATCCCCTGGGAGCTTGTTGGAAAAATAGAAGCCCAGGCCCCACCCTAGATCTACTGAGTGAGAATTTGCAATTCAGCAAGATCCCAGATGAGTCTGATGAACATGAATGCTTGAGAGTGTGGCTCTGAATAACTCATCAGACTCAGTAGCCCACTCTGGCTGGGTCATTGATGACAAGACAGAGCCCCTCATATCTGGAGAAGATGTTTTTACATTTTAATAAAGAGTTCAGCCATTTGGGAGAATGGTGGTTTTCTTATTTATCAACAAAGAGAACATTAAACATGAGAATCTGCTTCTAAAGCATACAGTGACTTTCCTTCATTCCTGAGGACCTTTCTTGGGCAGCTTCTCCCTGTGATCTCCTAGGCCCTCTGTCAGTAGAGAGTTCTGACATGTGGGGAGTGGCTCTGCCCACCTGGGATTCCCTCGAGCTGAAAGTCTGCAGTACACTTGCCTCCTCCCCTGAACTCTGAAAGATCTGGGTGCTCCGAATGGACATAAAGTATGTGGCTCATTGTATCATAGCTGAGAGGGAGCTTGTCTTAGGAATGGGCCTTCCATTGAGTGGTCAGCCCAGGATCCACATGCCTCAAGGGCTTTGTCCGGTGTTTCCCTGGTCTCAAGAAAGAAGCCCCTTTTCCCAGCCTTGTTTCACTATTGAGAATATCCTGCCAAGACCAGAAAGAGTTTCTCTCTGATCTGTAGCAGAACAGGGCTTGGAGGCACATTAGGCACCAGTGATAGAATTCTGAGAGGATTTTAATAATAACCCAAATCCCAGCAAAATTATTTCCAGAGGACATGCATTTCAGGTTTCTTGAAGGATGTTTATAATTAGCCGGAGAATTTCTCTTGTTGTCGCTAATGTGCTAGAACTGGTTTCAGTTAAATTTTACATCAAAAGGATATATTAACCTGCATAAAATATGTTCATAATCTCGATTTAAAATTAAAAAGAAGAAAAAAACCCCACAATCACTTGTACAATATATTGCCCCAAGTAAAAGCCTTGGGAAAAAAACAAAAACTTTGCTGGTACCACGCTAGTACCATTTTTACAGAGATAAAAATTCTATGCCCCCCTCGGTACACATGCGCATCCCATTATTGTCACGGGGAGTTATGTATGTTGACTGGAGGGAAAAATAGATACTGAGCATTGGAAAGGATGAGAAAAGGGGAAGCAGAAGTCATTTGGTTTCATGGATTCCCTCCAGTCTGGGGAGTGCGGGCGGTGGGATGCGAGCATTGGGGAGGTGCAAGCAGACCCTACCGCCACCCCCGCCCCAAGTGGAGGTGGGATTGTATTAGTTTTGTGTTAGGGACTGGTAACTCTGTCATAGGGCTGGCACCTCCGGGGGTGCCATGAGGTCAGTGCTGAGGCCCTTGGCTGCCGAGTGCCGTCCACAAACAGCTACCAGGTTGGATGCTTCTCTGTTGTGTCAGGCCCATGGAGTTGGCTTGAGGTTCTGTATTCCCCATGGGCCAAGTGAAGCTCTTACTCTCCAGGTGTCTTTTAAGACTGGTCATGCCTGAAGCTCTAATGAGGACCCCCTTTGAGGAATTCAATATGGGGAGACAGTGGAGATCCTACTCCAGAAGTGCTGTGGGAGGAGTCTGCCTCACCCCATTTTAGGAGGATAATGTGACTTTGTACTTTGAAGAGGAAGGTGACTTTGGAATTGACCACCACAGGACCATGTTCCCATTTCCTGTGTCATTGATTCATTCATATCACTTTGCAGTCTTCCACTAGTTATTCATTCCTCACACATTTATGGAGGGCCAGCAGGCGGTGCAAGGTGCTGTGGGGACAGGAGCATGAGCCTTAGAATCTCCTGATGGAGGTGAACAGGTGGCAGAGAGGTAGGCTGGGCCAGAGGTTGGCCGAGGCCAGAGCAGGCCTGGTGGTCCTGCAGGTCTAGCCCCATGAGTGACCCTACCAAGTTGCACAGGCCCGTCCTGCCCCTGGGGGCCCTGGAGAGGCCTCTCTGGGAAGGGCCATCCTCCTTTGTCTGCAGGGAATGTCCCTCTAGAGTGGTATCTTGTTTTCCAGCTCAGCTCAGCTGATTTGCTGCTTTTATTGGGCACTTCATTGTTGGGATCATTGCACTGCTGGGAAATTTTTTTTTAACTTTTACACTCTATTTTATTTTTGTAATCTCATGGAATATCATTTGTGTTCACATTCGATTTTTTTATAAAAAAATTTCATTTAAAACCTCAGTTTTGAGTGCAGAACATTTCAGAATTGTTATTAAAAGACTTTTTCAATCTCAAGTAGAGAATATTAGAAATGAAGTGCCATTTTGGAAAAAAAAAGGAAAAAAAAAAGAAAAAAGTCATCACTGTATCTGTGACATCGAGCTAAGTATTCACAATATCCAGAAGAAAATCTTGATGTGAAGTTCTGAGTTCATGACAAACTAATGGAACATTTAAGGGATTTTATGCTCCTAGCCAGGCTTAATTCTAATTTATTATTATGACTCCCAAAAGCTGAATTTATAAATTCCAACAAGCACATGTGATGTCCAAAAGGCAAGAAGACAGCCTCATGAATGTATGACTAGAGCACACATAGAAAGATGAAGATTGCAAACTCTGAATACAATCATGTGTGCCATTGCTCACATTACATATGAATTCAGGTGTGCCAGCATACTGCTGTTATTTTATGTTTGGTCTTAATGCTTGGTGTGTGCCCTGTATATTGTGTCCATGACATAATGCTAGTGATGGTGGTGATGATGGTGATGTGATGAAGCTGGTGATGACAGTGATGACACACACACTTCACTTCCATGGCACTCCGCATGCAGACAGTATCCTGGTGCTGGTCAGTAGGAATGCTGGGACAACCTGACCTAAGCATTGCTATTGTCTCTTGTTTCCCAAATGAGGCAGGGAGCCACAGGGAGGTAAGTAGCAGCACAAGCTTCCCCACCAGGTGGTGGCAGTGCAGGGTCTGGTTGGGCACTTGGCCTCAGGTCCCTGTTCCTTCCCACCCGGCTCTCCCCGGGCTCCGCTGTGTCTCACAGAAAGCACTCAGCAAAGTCCTAGTCTACCAAGTCTTGACCTCACTGGATGAGTATTTGTATAATGAAAGTTGCAATGGTGATTCTAAGTGGCGTGCAGGAGTGGGGCTGGCAGTTCACAATATCCATTTGTTAAGATAGAAAGTGAAATTCCTTGCATTGACTCTCATTTCTCTGCAGTTGCCAAATCCCTATTTGGCTTATATTCTTTAAACAGTTTTCTGTGTATGTACAAATTCATATCCATCTCTGTCTATTCCCAAAGTGTATGCACAGTCAACCCACAATCAGTATAGGTCATGCCTACAAATTATGACAAATAATTTCTGTGTGCCAACTTCCCCCAAAACGATAGTGGTCTTTTTTTTTTCTTTTCTTTTCTTTTTTTTTCGATAGTGATCTTAAACAGAATGTTTACAATTAAATTGTTTTCTCATTCACAATTCATCAGGCTCATATTTCTATGTCACTACATAGAGATCCATTCCATTCTTGTAATAACTGCAAAGTGTCACAGTATCATCATTTCTTTCATCTGTCTATCTATCTATCTATCTATCTATCTATCTATCTATCTATCTGATATCATCATAGGTCTATATTTTAATCTATGAAGTTGAAAGCCTTAGGCAGACTTATATGATTCCAAGCAGTAGAACCTGGGTATCTTTCTTCTTGGTAGAATGTCCTACAGGAAATTCTAGATAGGCCAAAAGAGAAAAAAGTCCCATGGTTCTGCTCATGATTTCCAAGAGCATCCCCTCCCTGTATTCCTGAGGCCCAGGATATTCAAAGGAAGGTTTTTAATGCAGTGCCAGACTGGTTTTCTTTCATTTTTGTCCTAAACTCATTCAGTCATTCATGTAAAAATTTACACTGAGTTTCTTCTGTGTGCCGGGTAGCACCTGAGTTGGGCACCTTCCTAGAAGCTAAGTTAGAGCCAGTGGTGTGATCCAGCCCATTTCTGTCCACTAGAGAGAACTAATCTCTTTGGCATCATAAAATTTACACATGTAAGTCAGCCAGTGCTATAAACCAGAATTTTTTTCTTGGAGAACTAATTGCTCACAATTTCCCAGCACACTACTCTGGATGTAGCAGTGAATGTTTGACAAAGTTTCTGCTTTCACGGAGATCAGTGATGCAGTTAGAGGCTAGCTCTAGCACCAGCTCCACCACATACTAGTTGTTGACCTCAAGCTTGCCATTTCTCTGCCTCTGTTTCTATATGTGTAAAATGAGGATGATAGTAAGAGGACTTTCTGTGTAGAGTTGTCAGTACACTAAGTAAGCATTAGGTGCTATGATTACATTCTTGTGGTTAAAGGCAAAAGTAATCAAATGGATAGTACTTTATAATTCCAAGGTGTGACACATGCTCTGCAGAACAGTACTGCAGAGCAGAAGAGCCAGGGAGAGACTGTGTTTGATGGGGAGGGAGCCTCCTTGGAGCAAAGGCCCAATAAAGTGAGAGAGCAAGCCACACTGCTATTTGGGGGAAGAACATTCCAGGCAGAGAGCAGAGCCTGAACTAAAGCCTTGAGGTGAACCCTGAACAAGGAATACTGTATAGATGTGTCTAACACATACCAGGAGACCAGGGGCTGAAGCATTGGTCAGGAAGGGGGATGTGTGGTGTGAACAGAGGTCAGAGGAGTCCTGGGGAAAAATCATGAAGGATCAGTATCCTGATAGGGACTCTAGATTTTATTCTAAGTGTGATAAGAAAACATTGGAGAATTTTATGCTGAGCAGTGAGTGGGTTGACATCATTTTAGAAGGATTAACTTTACCACTGTGAAAAAAATATATAGATATACATCTGTCTCACTGGACTTATTTGGCACTGGCCTGAGGTCCAGTGGTATCCATCAGAATCTACCGTGTGATGTCTTCTAAATGAACTGAGTGTCTTCTCTCTGCCTCTCAGTATTTCAAAGGGACCAATTGTCAAAACAACCCTTGTCTGTACTCTATAATAAAAAATTATAGTAATAGTAATAATAATAATAATAGTTGAGCACTTGTGTAGCATTTACTATTTACCCACCAGGTAATTTTCTAAGTGCATTACATATATTAATGCATTTAGTCCTCAAAATATCCCTGTGGTATAGGTACTATTATGCGTCTCACTTTACAGATGAGGAAATGATGCACAGAGAAGCTAAGAAACTTGCCCAAGGTCACACACGTGGCAAATGGCGGTCTTTCTGTCTCTGAGAATCTATGCTCATTTAAGCACCACCATCACTAGCATTGTGTCACGGACACAATATAGTGGTATTTAAACCACTAGACAGACCCTTGAACCCCAGACACCCAATAAGTCAGAGTGTTAAAGATTGCAGCTGATTGGAGGACTGAGTGTTCAAAATTGAAGATTCTCAGAGTGGGCTCCTACATAGAAGGAGATAGCCAAATACTCTCTTTTTCTAAACATAAATATTCTTTTGAATAATATTGCCAGTAAAAGTACTTTTGGAAGGAAGCTGGGAAAACATATGTCTATGGTCCATGGGGAAGAGAAAATGCGTGTCTGTATTAGATCATGGAGCTAATCAACACTATCACTGTGCCACTATGAAAAGTTTCATGTGTCAGAACCCTCCCCAAGGGCTTTATCTATAATCACATTTTAGCTTCCAAACATACATTGGTGAAACCTAGAGACCTCCATCTGTCTGATGACTTGTAAAGCCTTGGGCCTTTTCTGTGCATGGCTTTAGCAGGTTCTATAGCTGGTTACCTCTGTGTATCCTCAGAGCAATTAGCCAGGGGCATGTGACTTACCATCATGTCATATTCATTCTGGGAATGCGCTTTGCTAAACATCTTTTGAATTCTCCAGAGTCAAGAGCATGATGTGAATTTGCTCTGCTCAAGGATTCCAAGTGACTTCATCCAACCCACTGTGCCAAAAACCTGGATACAACTTTGAAATCTTAATCTCCATCCAAAACTTCTCTCCTGAGTTCCAGATCCCTTCTAATTCTTCCAAAGTCATAGGAAACACTGTTTCATTGGCCATCGGTTACTGAATAATCATGTGAAAGCCAGGCATGGGGTAGGAATTTGGGTAGACATAATCCCACAGTCAATAGATGTCTGAAGCAACAGAGGAAGTGAGCATTTTGTGCCTTAGAAAGTACCTGTGCCCCCCTCTGTGATGACCAAGGGTCCTGATTTCTAAACCCTGGCTCAGAGTATTAAAAGGCACCTTTGTCAGCAGTCACAGCTGCATGCTGGATTTGGGATGTGCAACTGAATTCTAGCCCTCACCTCTGAGTGAGGATTCTGGTATCAGTTTTGCTACTGAAGCCAGAGGTCCTAGAGGACCAGTGATTTTACCTCCAAGGAGATCGTGAGTAGATCTGGCATGTGGCTCCAGCACTTACCTTAAAAATTCGCCTGGCCTTTTCCAGTTCTGCATTTTCACACTTAGCTTCCTATTTCTACCTGTTCAGTGGGCATCTCTGATCAAGAGTCTGTTACCAGGGGGCCTGGTGTCTCAGTTGGTTAAGCCTTTGACTCTCAATTTTGGCTCAGGTCATGATCTCAGGGTAGTGGGGTCGAGCCCCTCATTGGGCTGTGCACTCATGTGGAGTCTGCTTGTCTCTCTCCCTCTGCTCTTCCTACTACTCTCACTCTCTCTTTCTCTCAAATAAATAAATAAATAAATAAATAAAATCTTTAAAAAAAAAAAAAAAAGTCTTTTGCCTGGCCAAAGCAGAGTATGCCAGTCGGCAGACCTGTGGAACTCAAAATTAAGTCAAGTTCATATCCAAGGCATGTTGATTCTAACAGGTCCAGTAAGAGCCATGACATAGTTTTCTTTCCCGAGTTTGGACCTATGGATACCCATTGAGGGCCCTCTGTCAACTAGAGCTTCACTGATTGCACAGCCTCCACCTCTTTCGTGGCTATAGTCATAGGTGTGTGGGCATTGTGAGGGGAAAATTTGTTTTACTAGGTACTCCTCTGTGGAATAAAAATGAGCACTTATCTTGAAGGGGGAAGAGGAAGTCTGCCCTCGATAATATGTAATTCTCTCTTGGGTAAATAGATTCCTGATAGTGCAACTTGGTAGAACTGCAATCACATTTTTAACTCTAAGGTGACGTTAGCATAAACATCCCCATGTCCTAGTTATTGATCTTTTGCTCAGATAACGCTATTACCCAATTGAACTTATGACATTGGAGAACTTGCAGTGGCTGCAATTCCATTTTTCTCTTATTCTTGCAACTTAATTCAGCACGCACCTCCAGCTGTGATAGCTATAAAAAAAAAAAGGTGGTTTTTGCAGCAGTCTGCATAGAATATTAAATCAACCTCTCTTTCCTTCTGTCTTTCCTTTCTCCCTCTCTCCTGGTAGGAGTGTTACATTTTGGCTTGGATCCTGGAAGCACACCTACCAAATGAAATACTCAGAAACTACCAGTTAGGAGCCTGAAGTGTGGTATGTGCCCAAAGAGGTACACAATTTCTGAATTCCTGGGGTTTGACTTCTCTAGTCTTAGCCATATCAAGTAAACCCTTCCCCATACACTCACTTTCCATACCCTTCCCCATACACTCATTTTCCATAGTGAATACTCTAGAACTGGGGGACCTTAAATGAGAAGCAGGAGGTCCAACCTGGAGGTTATCATCTGCTGTTGAGTGTCTCACCACTGGCGGAACAGAAGGATGGGCCACAGAAGACTTGGCATTTCACTGCATACTGACCTTGTTACACCTAGAGTCCAGAAGTGATAATGCTTTCTGAATCCTTCTGAGGGAAAGTTATGCTCTGTGGGAACTTAATCCGACTCTGGCAGTGGAGTAAAAGTCTAGGATCTAGGAGGTCCTTGAGGACAGTGGAAGCATACAGCTGATGTTTGAACTAAGGTCCAAATTACTCCTATACTCATGCTCTGCAGTCAGCCATGGGATAATGGCCTAAGGGCCAATCTCCTTGCCTCCTCTGAATGAACATTTCCACCAACTGAGAGAAGAGTCTTTCAAAATTCCATTCCAGTCTCTCTTTGATGCCATCGATGTATGTCTATATGTGAACTTCCATCCCTTCTTGCTTATCGAATCCCCTTCCAGGCTAAGGAATGGATTCTCCCTGGCTGGGAGGAAATGTATCAATAGTAAGATTACAGGTACGTAAAACAAAGAGGTTTAGAACAGAAGAGATCCCAAGCAGTGGTAAACACAAATGCCAGGCCCTTACTGGAGAAATAGAGGAACTGACCAAGAATCTCTGTAGGCTGAGAGGGAAACCAAATAGTCCTGTGAAAGAAGAAATAGGGAAGTTGTTGCTCATGTGTTTGGAAAGTTCTAGGGCTTTTGCTAAAGGACCCTGTCAAACCTTCCCAGCCATTGGTCCACTTTCCCTCCTTTCCGTTTCTTCTTGCTCCTGCTCGCCAATGAATACAGCAACATCAGACATAAGTGTCTGAGGCCTAGAAATCCTGCTTCTAGGAGTTTCCTTCATGTCTGAGTGCAGTCTGAAGCACTTGCAAGAGTGTGAACAGCCAGTTCGAGATCATTGAAGTTTGCACCCTTGGGTGCCCATAAGTACACTTGTGAATGAGTAGGAATGGGGTCTTGAAGAGCGCCGTTTTAAGGGCCAGCAGCTGGCAGGGAACTGACAGAAGTGCTTCTCAATTCATCCTTAGAGACTCCCTTACTGTGCTCCAGTTTTCGAACTGCCGAAGACACTAGGAGTGATTCCTTAGCTTATGCCCAGGACACCTTCAAATGGTCAAGATCACAGTCATCACCAGAAATATGGGTGTGGCCCTGCTGCAGGGTCCTCACCCTGGCTGTACCCTATCAAATCATCCACTTTAACCTTTACATTCTGCTCTTGGTTTCTGGTTTTACTACCAGTTCTATAGTTTTACCAATAATTAATTACTCCAAACAATTTCTCTAAGCTACTTCCCACCCGAACCTTCCACTAAAGCATCAGTGCTGTAAAAAGGCGGCGTGGTGAGAACTGGTGAGGAGTCTGCATTTACCCCCTTTCGTTGGCCATTAGGAATTTATTTCCAGTTAAACAAGCTGGGAAATGTAATTAAGCACATGGTTGATGGTGACAGCCAAGTGTGCATGCCAGAAAAACAATAGGTTCTTTAAAGGTGCCAAGGACCAATATTATGCATCTTCTGTTGGAAACTGTATACACTTCACAATTCAGAGCCTCCTGTGTGCTGCCTCATATCTTCAATCAAATTATTATATCCCAGAAATATGCATAAGGGAAATGATTCTACACATTTTATGGTGGGTTGTTGCTTGTAGCAGTAATTGAAGTACCTTTCCACTTATGAAAGTACTAATTTTATTTATTTTTATTGCTTTTCTAGATGCAATTATTTATTTAGTGTGCTTTGGCTTTATTGAATTATGTTTACTATAGGAACATCATAAAAATGTATGAAAACAACACATCAGCCCAGCCAGCCTGGTGACCTGTATTGAGAAAGCTAGTGTTATTTTTCATATCCAAACATAATGGAATAAGTTAAGAATAAACAGATAATCTACACTAGAAAACAATGCAATTGCAAGGTAATGTAATAAAACACCTGGACAATATGATTTCATAAATCCTGGTTTAAAATTTACATGAGTTGGGTTTTGTGTGCTTATTTGAGGACACATGGCATTTCTAAATGGAATCATTATAATGTGAAATGCAATTAAACTGAAAGGCAAGATGTAAACAGGATTTTTGTTGGCTTGGAATATATGGACAAATAAGAAGCAGTGTAAAGACTTTTGATGTTGAAAGAGAAACAGGAGGCTCTCATCCCTCTAAATGTCCTTTGAAATTTAAAATGGGCTAATTCATGAAGGTCGCTTGGCCATAGCCTCTGATCAGTAGGTACTGGCTATAGGAGTTTAGGTCCTCTCTTTGTCTCTTGCTCCCTGTCTCTATTCTGATGCTCCATTTCAGAAGTAAAAAGGCTTTTTGCTTTAAGCATTCTTTTTAAGAAACTTAAATCGAATACTAATGATTTACTCGTCCTGAATCTTGACAAGATAACCAAAGTGGAAGCACAAAAAAGAAAAAAAATTAAAACAACACAATCAAAGCCAAGAAACAAAAATGAAAAGTATGCTGCCTAAATGAAAGTCATGTGTCTTTAATGACTCTAAAACAGTGGCTGACTTTTATTTTTCTGATTATGACTTAAAATTAATTAATGTGATGTTTAAACACATGTGCCTACTAGAAAATGTAAAAGGTATCAACAAATGTACACACTAAATTGTGGGTCTCCCTTCTGCCATCCAGTTTACATCATGGATACCAGGTGCTTGATTTTCCAAGCAGGCTCCAAGGGCTTTCAAAGCATATAGAATATATACACATGTATTTACACAAATGATGGTAAAACATACAGTAGATGTATGGGTCCATCATTCTTTTTAAAGACTCCACAGTATACCCCATGGTATGAATACACGGTCTCCCACTAATGTTCATTGAAGTGTTTCCAGATTTTTGCTTGTAACAATAAACACCTCCACTAACAATATACAAAAAGACCTGTTTCTTGTGTTTCTTTTGGCAACCATTCTTTTTTAATGTTTGTTGATGTGAAAGACAAAAAGTGACATCTGATTTTAAATTGTCATTCTCTTACTACTGGAGGTCGAATCTCATTTGTATGTGTAAGAGCCTTTGTAACTTACTTTCCTGTGAACTATCTGGTCCTATTCGTTGTACTTTAATTTTCTAATGGGTTATTGGCCATTATCTTTGTTGAATTGTAAGGCCCTTTGATATGAGTTGTAAATCTTTTCATTTTTATCCGTTGTCCTTTGACTTTATTTAGAGAATATTTTTGCCATCTATGGTATGCAGATGTACATATCTTTATATTCATTTACATATTCATTTTGTATCAATCTTGGATTATTCTGTAAAGTACCTTCTGTACACTGAGTTGTTTTTTTTTTTTTTTACACTGTGAGGTTTTTATGTTTTAGTTTTTTTTTTTTTACCCTGAGTTTTTAATTTAATTTTTTTATTTTTTTATTTTTTAAAAGATTTTATTTATTTATTCATGAGAGACACACAGAGAGAGAGGCAGAGACACAGGCAGAGGGAGAAGCAGGCCCCATGCAGGGAACCTGATGTGGGACTCGATGTGGGACTCGATCTTGGGTCTCCAGAGTCACGCCCGGGGCTGAAGGCGGCGCTAAACCACTGAGCCACTGAGAGTTTTTTAAACAAGTGTCCCCACACATTATTCTAGTACTATGAATTTATTTTCCACATTAAAAATTTTAATTTATCTGGAATTTGGTGTAAAGAATGATGTAGGGATATGATTTTCTTTTTCAAGTGGCTACCCAAGTGTCCTAACAGTATTTATTGAAAAATAGTATTTTATTTTACTATTCTGGGTTAATTTCTGGACTTTCTCATCAGTGTCACTGACAGGTGTATCCCTTTGACAGTACCATTCAAATTCTGTCTTTTAATTTTGTTAATTGTTTCTTTTGCTTTTTAGCTTTTCAGTTTTATGTAGTACCATTTGTTAATTTTTTTTCTTTGTTATTTGTGCTTTTGATGTTATTACCAAAAAATATTATTTATAAGACCAATATCAGTGAGCTTCTCCCACATGTTTTCTTCTAGGACTTCTGTGGTTTCAGATATTTTGTTTAAGTCTTTGATACATTTCAAATTATTTTTTTGTGAGTGACGTGAGATAGTGGTCCAATTTCATTATTCTGCATGTGTTTCTCCAAATTTCCCACCACCATTTGTTGAAGAGACTATCCTTTTACTATTGAGTGTTCGTGGCTCCCTTGTCAAATATTAATTGACCGTATATGCTACGGTTTTTCAGTTGTCTAATGTGTCTGTATTTGTGCCAGCACTGTCATGTTTTTAGTACTGTGGCTTTGTACTATAGTTTGAAATCCAGAAGCATAATACCACTGGCTTTGTTATTTTTTTTCTCAGGATTGCTTTGGCTATTTAGGGTCTTTTGTGGTTCCACACGAATTTTGGGATTGTCTCTTTTATTTCTGTGAGGAATGCCTTTGGTATTTTGATGGGGATTATGTTGAATCTGTAGATGGCTTTGGGTAGTATGGACATCTCAGCAATATTAATTATTCCAATCCATGAACATGGGATATCTTTCTCTTTGTTTGTGTCTTCTTCAGTTTCTTTCAGCAAAGTTTTGTGGTTTTCATTGTATAAATCTTTCACTTCATTGGTTAAATTTATTCCTAAGTATCTTTTTGATGCTGTATTGAATGGGTTCATTTTCTTTTTGTTTTTCAGGTGCTTCATCTTTAGTGTAAAGGAGTGCAGTTAATTTCTATATGTTGGGCGATGCCTGGGTGTCTCAGCAGTTGGGTGCCTGCCTTCGGCCCAGGGTGTGATCCTGGAGTCCCAGGATTGAGTCCCACACTGGGTTCCCTGCATGGAGCCTGCTTCTCCCTCTGCCTATGCCTCTGTGTGTGTCTCTCATGAATAAATAAATACAATCTTAAAAAAAAAGATTTTATTTTATTTTATTTATTTATTCATGAGAGACAGAGATAGAGAGAGGCAGAGACACAGGCAGAGGGAGAAGCAGGCTCCATGCAGGGAACCCGATGTGGGACTCGATCCCGGGACTCCAGGATCACACCCTGGGCGGAAGGCAGGAACTCAACCGCTGAGACACCCAGGCATCCCCAAATAAATAAAATATTTTAAAAAAAATTTCTATATGTTGGTTTTGTGTCCTACCATGTTACTGGAATAGATTTTTACTAATTCTTTGGGATTTTCTATATATAGGAACCATATCATCAGCAAATAGTAACAGTTTTGCTTCTTCCTTTCTGATTTGAATGCCTTTCATTTCTTTGTCTTGCTTAATTGCTCTATCTAGGACTTCCAATATTATATTGAATAGGAGCGGTGAGAGTGGGCATCCTTGCCTTGTTCCTGATCTCGGAGGGAAACACTTTCAATTTCTCTCCATTAAGTATAATGTTAGCTGTGATTTGTCATATGTGTTGCTTATTATGTTGAAGTATGTTACTTCTATAACTAGTCTTAAAGGTTTTTGTCATGAAAGGATATTGTATTTTGCCAGATGCCTTTTCTGTATCTACTGAGATGATCGTGTAACTTTTTATCTTTCATTTTATTAATGTGGTGGATTACATTTATTGATTTGTGTATGTTGGGCCATCCTTGCATCTCAAGGATAAATCCCACTTGGTCTTGGTGTGTAATCCTTTTAATATGTTCACGAATTCGATTTGCTAACATCGTTTTGAGAATTTTTGCATCTATATTCATCAGGGATATTGGTCTATAATTTTCTTTTCTTGTGGTACCCCTGCCTGGTTTTTGTATCAAAGTGATGATGGCCTCATAGGATGAGTTTGGGAGTGTTTCCTCCTCCTTGATACTTTAAAGGGGTTTGAAGAGGGCTGATATTAATTGTTCTTTACATGTTTGGTAGAATTTTCCCATGAAGCTGTCTGGTCTTGAAGTTTCTTGTATTGGGAGTTTTCTTATTACTGTTTCAATCTCTTTACAGTTAGAACAATGTCTCTTTCGCTTTTCTATTTCCTCCTGATTAAGTCTTCTTAGGTTATGTGTTTCTAAACACTTCTTCTCAATTATTAAATTTGTTGGCATATAATTTTTCATAGTAGTTTCATGATTCTGTGTATTTCTGTAGTATCTGTTCTAAGATCTTCCCTTTCATTTCTAAATTTTATTTGAATTTTCTCTATTTTTCTAACTTGAGATTTGTTGATTTTGTTTATCTTTTCAAAGAACCAGCTCTTAGTTTCCCTGATCCTTTCTATTATTTTTCTGTTTTCTAGTTCATTTATTTCCACTCTGATCCTTACTCTTTTCCTCCTTTCTGTTAACTTTGGGCTCAGTTTGTTTTCCTTTTGTAGTTCCTTATGGTGTAAAATTAGGTTGTTTGAGATCTTCCTAATTTCTTAATATATGCACTTATTGTCATAAACATTCCTCTCAGAACTGCTTTTGATATATCTCACAAAAATTGATGTTATATTTTCATTTGTTTTGAGATAATTTTTCATTTCTCTTTTGACTCTTCTTTGATCCCATGGTTGTTTAGAAATGTGTTGTTTAGTTTCCAAATATTTTTAGATCTTCTCACTTTCCTCTTATTGATATCTAGTTTTATACCATGTAGTCCAAGAAGATACTTGTTATGATTTCAGTCTTCTTACTTTTCCTAAGATTAGTTTTGTGGACTGACATAATCTATCCTGGAGAATGTTCCATACACTTGAGAAAATGTGCATTCTGCTGCTATTGGGAGGATTATTCTTTTTTTAAAAGATTTTATTTATTTATTCATGAGAGACACAGAGAGAGAGAGAGAGAGAGGCAGAGACACATGTGGCAGAAGGAGAAGCAGGCTCCATGTAAGGAGCCCGATGCGGGACTCGATCCTGGGACTCCAGGATCACACCTGGACTGAAGGTGACACTAAACCACTGAGCCACCAGGGCTGCCCAGGGTGGATATTCTATATGTGTTGGTTAAATCCATTTGTACTAAAATAGTTGCAATTTCAACATTTCCTTGTTGATTTTCTGTTCAAATGATCTATCCATTGCTGAAATTGGGGCATTGAAATCCCCCACAATTATTGTATTGTCTATTTCTGCCTTATGATCTTTTATTAATTACTTAACTTCTTTTATTAATGACTTAATATATAATATACCCATATGCTTAAGTAATACTAATTACTTAATATAATTAATATATACTTAATTCATTCCTTAGTTGTTGGAGCATATATATCTACTATTGTTATATCTGCTTGATGTATCAACCCCTTTATTATTATAACCTTTGACTCTGGTTACTCTTTTTGACTTGAAGTCTATTTTGTCTGATACAAGTATAGCTATGCCTAATTTTTCATTTCTGCTTGCTTGGAATACCATCTTACATTTTTTCACTTTAAACCTATGTGTGTCTTTAGAGCTGAAATGAGTCTCTTGTAGGCAGCATACAGTTGGGTCTTATTTTTTTATCTATCCAGGCACTTGTGCCTTTGATTGGTGAGTTCAGTCCATTTACATTTAGGGTGATCATTGATAATCAAATATTTACTACTGCTATTTTATATTTTGCCTCCTGGTTACTTTGTCTCTCCATTGTTTCTTTTTCCTCCTGTTTCTATCTACTTTTGTTAAGTTGGTGGTTTTTCATGTCACTGGCATAGTCTCCTCCCATCCCCATCCCCTTTTTTTAGTTTTGTGTCTATGCTTTAGATATTTGCTTTGTGGTTGCCATGAGGTATACACAAACCATTTCATAGATAAAATAGTCCTTTTCCTGCTGATAGCGGTTTATCTTCATTTGCCTCTAAAGGTTCCATTCTTTTACTCTTCCCCTTTTATATTTTTATGTCACAAATGATCTCTTTGATACTGTGGATTTGTTACCAAGTTGTAATAACTATAGTTATCTTTCATTCTCTTTTCCTTTAATCTTTGTGCTGTAGTTAAGAGGTTAATATATTATTTTAAAGAAGAGCTATTGTATTCTAATTCTATGTATTGCCTAAATCACAGTTTTGTGTACTTTCATCTTGTCATTTCAGCTTGAGGAGCTCCATTTCTTGTAGCGAAGGTCTAGTGGTGATGAACTCTCTCAGCTTTTGTTTGGGAAGACCTTTTTTTCTCCTTAATTTCTGAAAGATAGCTTTACCAGATATTTTTGGCTGATGGTTTTTATCCTTCAGTACTTTGAATATGTCATTCCTCTCCTGGCCTGTGGAGTTTCTGCTGAGAAATCTGCTGATAGCCTAATAGGGGTGCTTTTGTAGGTTACTGTCTTTTTTCCCCTCTTGGCTGTCTTTATAATTCTTTCTTTATTGTTGAATTTGACCATTTTAATATAAAGTGTCTTGGAGAGGATCTTTTCTCATTGAGATAATAAGGTGTTCTATTGGCTTTGTGGTCTTGTATATCCAGTTCCTTCCCCAGGAGTAGGAAGTTCTCAGCTCTTATTTCTTTAAATACGCTCTCTTCCCTTCCCCTCTCTCTTCTTTATGGGATACCCATTATTCTTATGTTGTCTTTTCTATTGGAGTCAAATGACTCCCATAGTTTGTACACTATTTACAAATTTCGGTTCTCTCTTCTTTTCTACCAGAGTCATTTCTATATTTTTGCCCTTGAGCTCACCAATTCTCTCTTCTGCATCATCTGCTGTATTTCCAGTACATTCTAATGCATTCTTTGTCTCATTTATTGAGTTCTTCATCTCCAGGATTTCTGTTTGGTTCTGTTCTAGAATTTGAGTCTCTTGGTAAAGTATTCCTTCTATTAGTTTCATTACTGGTATCACTGCACTGTCTTCCTGAGTTTTCGTATGGCTTGTTGAACTCTTTACCTCAAGTATTTTAAATTATCAGGTAGACTAAAATATTCCATATCTTTGGGTTTGGTTGCCGGAAAATTGTCATTTTATCTTTGTGAGACCAGGTTACTGTGACACTTTTTCACGTTACTGTGATTGTTCATGATGTTTGATGAGAAGTGGTCCTACCACTGCATTTGAAGTAGTGAACACCTTTTCTATGTAGGCAAATTTTGTTTACTTTGATTCTAACAGCTCCACTGGTAGGTAGTTCGGGACCTTCCTTTTGTTTTCCAGAAGATGGCGCTATAGCACAAGTTTTTGGCTCCTGTTAAGGGAGCTGACAGGCTGCTATGCATTTAAAAAAGCAAAAGGTGAGTGCAGAGCAGGGGTGAGTAAGGAAGGTGTGTGCTCACTCAGTGCTTAGGGCTTTGGGTGTGCCCACTGCTTCATAGGGGGATCCTGAGGTAGGGATAGTCCTTTTGCCTTCTGGGGCAGACAGCAGGAGACACTTTAGTCAATCCCTTTCCCTCTCCCCCATCACTGTGGTCTTCCTTCCGGCTGTAAGGCACATAGCCCGCCCACTTGCACTTACTGCCTTCACCCTTCACCTTCTCTGCCAGAAAGGTGGTGCAGGCTGGTTGCTGGACCACCCACACCTTCTCTGCCATCACTGTCCATGCCACCACTGGCTCTACCACCACCACCCTCCCTCTGCAGCCTCCTCTGCAGTCCATTCCACCCACCTTCAGGTGCACAGATGGACAGATCTCTCAGGTGTCCTGGTCTGCTATACAGAGGTACTTTTCTTTTTGGTTATGGATGTCCAATTAGTTGTACATCGAAGGGGAGAGATAAAAGGAATGACTTCTGCTGCCATGATGCTGATGTCACTCCATAGTAATCCACCAGTTATTCTTTATTTTAATAATGTTTATTAATCATGGCAGGAAAATATATGCCTATGCTTCTTTCATTTAAAAGTTATTTTTAACAAAAATGTTTCTTTTTAATTTTATTAAATGCCTTTCCAGCATCTATAGAGATGACCATATTGTTGTTTGCATCTATTGCTCTAATGGATTGTATTGGTTTATTTTTCTAATATTGAACCATCTTTGCATTCCTGGAACAGTATTATCTGCCCTTTTATTTTTTTTTTATTTTTTATTTTTTTTATTTATTTATGATAGTCACACAGAGAGAGAGAGAGAGGCAGAGAGACATAGGCAGAGGGAGAAGCAGGCTCCATGCACCGGGAGCCCGATGTGGGATTCGATCCCGGGTCTCCAGGATCGCGTCCTGGGCCAAAGGCAGGCGCTAAACCGCTGCGCCACCCAGGGTTCCCTTATCTGCCCTTTTAATGTGTTGCCTCATGCTGAGTAAATCTGACTTAAATTTACATTAATAAATGAGATTGCTTTAAAACATGTGAAGTTTTTCTTTTAATGTTCTGAATCAGTTTTATTACCTGGAATTACCTTTTCCTTAAAGGAATTTCTCATAGAAATTTTCCTATAAAGCTGCCTGGCCTCGTGTTATAATTCTAGTGTTGTTCTGCTTTGTGATTGATAGAATCTGCTTTAATTTGATTGATATTTCTTTTTATTTTTTCCCATTTATTTTGTTCTTTTCTAACTTCTTTAATTGGATGCTTGATTTATTTAATTCCTAATATTAATATAAAAATTTAAGATTATGATTTTTCTGTGAGTACTACATTCTTTGGGTTCTGGCAAGTAATATTTTCTTTTTCATCATTATCAAGATATTCCAGAACTTTAGTTTTATAAGGTTAAGTCATTCAAGAAAATGTCTAGATGGTACCATTCTAATTTTGTTATTAATTTCTAGAGTATTGTGTTTCTGTCTCTTTTATGTATTTATTTTTTGTTTCCTTTTAATCAGAAACTGTTAGTGGGATGCCTGGGTGGCTCAGTCGGTTAAGCATCTGACTCTTGATTTCTGCTCAGGTCATGATCTCAGGGTCATGAGATGAAGCCCCATGTTGGGCTCTGCACTCAGTGGAGAGTCTGCTTAAGATTCTCTCCCTCTATCCTCCTCTTGTGCACACTCTGTCTCTGTTTGTTAACATTATTTTCAGAATTAAAGTTTACTTTGTAGCTTAATGTTTAGTCATTTTTTATTAGTGTTCTATGTCAATTTAAGAATAAATCATGATGTCTCTTTTCAGGGCATAATGTTCTTTTTTTAAGTTTTTGTTTTTTGTTTTTTGTTTTTTTTTTAAATTCATGAGAGACACAGAGAAAGAGGCAGACACAGGTGGAGGGAGAAGCAGGCACCCTGCAGGAGAGACTCGATCCCAGGACCCTGGGATCACGACCGGAGAGCCAAAGGCAGATGCTCAACCACTGAGCCACCCAGGTGCCCCCATAATATTCTTTATAAGACAGTGAGATGTATATAATTATGACTTTTAGGTTTTATATATCCTTGGGGAAATTTTGTCCGTTGTTTGTGTTTGGAACCCCAGAATGCAGTAAAAATGCACACTTGATGAATGTATGATGTAGAACTCCCTGTGGTCAACTAGAGTTGTGTTGTGTTGTGTTTTGTCTTCTAGCCAAAGATTGCTGAGGAGAACCTGACCTATGCTGAGCTGGAGCTGGTCAAACCCCCCCGGGCTGCCAAAGGCCTCCCCACCAGCACCGTCTATGCCCAGATCCTCTTTGAGGAGAACAAGATGTAACATGGCATCCTCTTCCGTGGTCGTCTTCTGTGGTCCTCTTTCATGGTCCTATTTATACCTGCCATCCTAGTTATTTATGATACTATGGAAACAACATCCTTATTTTTGTGCCTTCTGTGTGGCAGAGAGCCCCTTTCCAACAGTGTTCCAGGTATCTTCAAAGAAAGGTATGAGGCACTAGGTACTAGGCTCCTCTCTGTAAAAGAGTAGGGGCTGCAGCCCTTGGACAAATCTCCCAGGACAAGATTTTTCTGGGTCTGAGCCCTGAGCAGTGTGGACTCTGATTCTGAGAGCACCCAACGAGATTTTTCTGCTGAGCCAAACCCCTTCATTTTTCTTCTCTTTTCTGGTTTTAATCTTTTTAAAATCTTATTTTAATCTTCTACTCTTCCTGCATTTGTGATATCAAGCTCAGAGTATATAGCTAGAGGAAATGCCATTATAGGCCACAGTGTGAGATGATAGATAGATACTAATTGGTTTTCAGATAACATTTCTAAGGGCATCTAAAGCAGAGAAAACTGCTTATTCCAAATGGTCACTCAAGATAGCATCTCTTGTTTTAAATAGATGCACTGACCCTGCTGATTTAAGGGCAGAGGCAGATTGTGGGAAACTTTGATGTCTGAGCTAACACTCCACTGTCTCTAAATACCCCAGTGCCCATTTCCCCATCTGTGTTCACCCAAGGCTGAAGGACAAGCAGCAGGTAGCACACCATTCTAAAGGACTTCCACCTCTCCATCAGGGTGGACTTGTATTGGCATAGAAATTTATATTCTCCAAAAAATTCTTATGGAGTTAGCCATCCATTGACACACTGGAGGAAGTAAGACTTTTGGAAGTGTGCCAAGGTTACCAGCCTAATTGGATGTCCACTCGTGTGAGCAAAGGTTTTTGCCTGGTTCCCCTGGGATAGGAGAGTAGGAAGTGGAAGCTGAGCTGGGAAAATGTGTTTTAAAGACCCTACTGTTGTAAAGTGCCTCTCCTGACTCAGCTTCACATTTCTAATGTGTTTGGATTGGGGTCAGGCAGGGGGATACAGGCAAATAAATCTGTGTGGAAGTTGCTCTGTGTGGACTGATACAACATCCAGGATCTCACTGAAGATGGAGACATTCTAGAAAAGAAACATCTTGTCAACTGTCTCGTTCAAGACACCTTTTGTGTGGGTGTGCTCTGGGTGGTTCTTTACTGCATGCCACAGAAATTATTTGGCTTTGTAATGGATCATGTATATATGGTAAATCATATGTTTTAAACATAGCCTTGAGTGTGACTTGTGCCCCTCTGTATAGCTATGTGAACTTGGTCAAGTTTCTTATTCTCTAATTATCTCAGATTCATGTTTATCTTAAGGTGACTTAACCTCTCATAGAATTCTTGTAATGGGACAACAAATACTGTGAGATTCTGGATCCTATAAATTGCTTTACACTACACTGTGTTAACATTCATGCATCAGCTGGCATACATCTTCAAAATGGAAATTTCTTTACAATTAAGGCTCTCATTATGATAGCTTCAAAAAGTAAATATTTGTCCAAGAACTTAGCTATACAGTAACATTCCCAAAGATAACTTACCAATACCTCTTGTGGTTTATTGGACAGGGTCCAAATTGGGAGCAGGCAGATTTTCTAGAAGCAGAAATAGCTTGGCTTTACAAAGAGAAGGTCATTTTCTCTGGCCTATACTTGCATCTCATTCCCTTCCTGTCTGCCAGGTTTCAAAGACGGTGAATAAACCACATGGCTTTTGAGGAAGAAGTACCACTTGGAAGAATTCACTGGAACTTCCCAGAGCATCCATCAGGAGAGGAAAATATGTGGTTGGCTCATATCATAATTATCATAAGCAGCATATCCCATTTTATCATGGCAATATTCTAGCAAAATGTGGTCCTGTGGTGTTTTGAAAAAGGAGGGTGATTTCTTCATTTGCACAAGGAACCATATGGGCTAGTGGGGTCCCTGGGGTACCAGGTGGGGGTGAAGGGTGGGACATGTGAAGAGAAGATTGTGGGGGCAGCCAAGAGGGTAGGGGAGCCCCCAAGCTTCTGCAGAACCGAACTGAGCTTCAATAACCCTCAAACTCAGGGAGCTTAGGGCCATCCTATATGGAAATAAACACGTGCCACTAAGAAGACCCAGGCTTTGTAGAGCTGGTAGCTACAGGTTAGCCTAATAGGTCTTTGTTTCAGATTCAACTCAGACTTTTCCCTCCAACATTCTGGTCATAACTGCACAGATCCACACTGTGCTGTGTGACCTAGGGACCAGCTGAACACTGAGTATAAGGAGCCTACCAGACCATCACGTCCTACTGAAAATGCTTCCCAAGGGAATCTTGGAAGGTACTTTCGACATCCAAGCAGAGATCATCCCACCATTGTCTCTAGAAGCAAACTATCCAAGTTCTGCTCATAACTGGAAGCAATGGATAATCTGTCCCTGGTGCTTCCTTGGGGTGGTAAATTTTTTTTTAATTTTATTTTTTTAATAATAAATTTATTTTTTATTGGTGTTCAATTTGCCAACATACAGAATAACATCTAGTGCTCATCCCATCAAGTGCCCCCCTCAGTGCCCACCACCCAGTCACCCCCACCCCCTGCCCTCCTCTCCTTCCACCACCCCTAGTTCGTTTCCCAGAGTTAGAAGTCTCCATGTTCTGTCTCCCTTTCTGATATTTCCTACCCATTTCTTCTCCCTTCCCTTCTATTCCCTTTCACTATTATTTATATTTGGGGTGGTAAATCTTGACATTATTGTCATAGTAAACCTAAGAGGCGGATCTATTCATTTGTGGCCTATCAAAAAAAAAAAAAATCACTAACCATGACTTGCCTTAACATTTCTAAAGGTAAGTAAGGGAAAAACCTATCATTCAAATGGAAATTAGGAAAAGCTCTTCAAGTTGCTTTTACTCTCAGGCCTGTATTGAAACGACTATACTTAAGCAGTTTACAAAAGGGACAATGACTTGCGTATTTAAAAGAAGCCAAAACAGGTAAGAGCCCATTGTTCATAGATGCTGTCAGATTTGTTGGTGAATTTTGACCTAGGCCAGCATGTCATGGAACATGACAGGAAGCAGGGCAAGTAAAAAAGCCCTGAACTAAATAAAGCAGGTGTGGTGCCGGGGAAAAGGGTTGGGATTTCTTTGGGATCACATCTTCGTTAAAGCATTATGATTTTGTTAGCTCACAGGGCAAGTCAGAAAAAGCTAGCCCCCTAACCCCACCCCTCCTAATGTTTGCTGGAGTGAAAGTGACATAGGGCACTTGATATTTTTTAGTGCATAGTCATCTGGGTCACCCCACACATCAATAAGCCCAAAACACTCACTTGGGATAAGAACACTAAACGGATTGATGCTTTTAGGGACTATTCATGCCCTTGTTCATCACTCAGCCTCTGGTATGCATGACTATGACCTAGGCTGGGCCAAGAATTGGGCTCATGCTCCAAGGCCACAAAAAAAAAAAAAAAAAAAAAATGGTCCAAAGCATGCAAGACACCTAGTCTGGGCTGATCAGAATCCTTGGGAGAAACAAACCATCTTTCCCTTGGGCAGCGAAGCTAGGATGCCACGTATCAGATCTGCCTCCAGCCATGTCTCTGGCAAGTAGAGAAGCCTTGAAGGAGGAAGGAGACTTTGAGAGAGAAGTAGGGAGGAAAATGTTCTGGATGTACAGAATCCTAGCTCCCAGGCCCTAGAATCCCCTGGACTTTTCTTTCCTTCAGATCAATTCACTACCCCATTTTCCTACCTTCTAAACCCTAGTTTGGGTCAAGCTCATCAGGTTGCAATGGAGAGAACTCTGACTAATATGGAATGCATCAAAGTTGCTTCCCAGCTCAGGAAGCAAAAGAGTGACAACTGAGTGTCACTACCCAAGGAATCTGCTTATATTATATCTCATGATGTACTTGTAGCCACGAGCTCCTGCTGTGCTCTCTCTGCACCTTCTCACTGAGTGGGCTTTCTCAGTGCCCTAACAGCACTCTTCTTGAAGGAGAGGGATTGTCAGGCTTCAGGACTGCTATTCTTCTGATGGAGGGTCTACTGGCCTGGAGTAGGGACACCAGCAGGCCTAGAGTAGTACTAAGCAGCACTGGGGACAGGGTGGGGAAGGGCCCAGAGTGGAAATTCAAATGAGCCATGTCATAGGGATACAGGAGGAAGACTTTTTGTGTGGCTGTGAAGTTTAGGGTGGCTTCTTTATAGAACATGATGTCTCTCAGTATCTATGTATTTCTTGGGGACAGGGTGGGACCCAGCCCTGTGTCATTCTTAGTCCATTACAAGGTGAGGTGGCCACATGGTGGGGAGGTTGACTCCATCACATCCCACTCTCCACATAACACAAAAGCTATGCACTGGGAAGAACACAAAGTAGACATTCATGGTCTAGAGGAAGGGCCTGCCTTCAGCATGGACAGATTGAATGTGAGCTACAGTGGAGTGTCCAAATGGGTAAGATAGACTAGTGCTCCCTAAACTTCAACAGATCACCTACGGGATCTTGTTAAGCTATGGATAGTGGTTCAGGAAGTCGAGGTGGGGCCCGGGAGTCTGTGTTTCTGACGAGCTCCCAAGGAGTGCCCATGCTTCTGAATCTGGACCACACTTGGAGTGGCATCGATGTAAACTGTTGGGAAATGTGGATCTGGAAGCCCTGGAGGGTTGGGGGCTGTCCTCAGAGTATAGGTCATAGTTGAAGCCTGATAGCAAAATCCCCAGGGAGAGGCAACCCAGTGAGGAGGGAAGGTGCCCCAGCCACAGTGATGGGGAGCACACTGCTGGCAGCTCCAGGAGCAGGTGAACAAGTGATTAGAGGAGTGGGAGGGGGCTGGAGAAAGCCAGGTCTGTGAGTTTCTCAAAGAAGGAAGTGGTTAGCAGTGTGCACCCTACAGAAGTCAAACAGAGGTTGAGCCTTTGTCCATTCTGAATTAATTGTACATTTTGCATTTTTCAAAATGATTTTCTTTTTTTTTTGCTGGGGAAAACAATTCCCAAAGTGCACAAGGCTAACAGACTTTGGTATTTCCCCCCCAGAGAAGTGTCTTTCCATAGGGTGGCGATAGGGGGAAGATTCTTTCTTTATTAATTTTTTTATTAGAGTTCAATGGGCCAACATATAGCATAACACCAAGTGCTCATCCTGCCAAGTGCCCCCCTCATTGCCAATCACCCCACCCCAACCCCCCACCCACTTCCCCTTCCACTACCCCTTGTTCATTTCCCAGAGTTAGGTGTCCCTCATGTTTTGTCACCCTGAACTGATATTTTCATTCATTTTCTCTCCTTTCCCTTTCACTAATTTTTATATTCCCCAAATGAATGAGACCATATAATGTTTGTCCTCCTCCGATTGACTTACTTCACTCAGCGTAATACCCTCCAGTTCCATCCACGTGGAAGCAAATGGTGGGTATTTGTCATTTCTAATGGCTGAGTAATATTCCATTGTATACATAGACCACATCTTCTTTATCCATTCATCTTTCGATGGACACCGAGGCTCCTTCCACAGTTTGGCTATTGTGGACATTGCTGCTAGAAACATCGGGGTGCAGGTGTCTCGCGTTTCACTGCATCTGTATCATTGGGGTAAATCCCCAGTAGTGCAGTTGCTGGGTCGTAGGGAAGATCTATTTTTAACTCTCAGGAACCTCCACACAGTTTTCCAGAGTGGTTGCACCAGTTCACATTCCCACCAACAGTGCAGGAGGGTTCCCCTTTCTCCACATCTTCTCCAACATTTGTGGTTTCCTGCCTTGTTAATTTTCCCCATTCTCGCTGGTGTGAGGTGGTATCTCATTGTCGTTTTGATTTGTATTTCCCTGATGGCCAGTGATGCAGAGCATTTTCTCATGTGCTTATTGGCCATGTCTATGTCTTCTTTGGTGAAATTTCTGTTCATGTCTTTTGCCCATTTCATGATTGGATTGTTTGTTTCTTTGCTGTTGAGTTTAATAAGTTCTTTACAGATCTTGGATACTAGACCTTTATTTCTTGGGTCATTTGCAAATATCTTCTCCCATTCTGTAGGTTGTCTTTTAGTTTTTTGACTCTTTCTTTAGCTGTGCAGAAGCTTTTTATCTTGATGAAGTCCCAATATCATTGTTGCTTTTGTTTCTTTTGCCTTCATGGATGTATCTTGCAAGAAGTTGCTGTGGCCAAGTTCAAAAAGGGTGTTGCCTGTGTTCTCTAGGATTTTGATGGAATCTTGTCTCACATTTAGATCTTTCATGAATTTTGAGTTTATCTTGTGTAAGATGTAAGAGAATGGTCTAGTTTCATTCTTCTGCATGTGGATGTCCAATTTTCCCAGCACCATTTATTGAAGAGACTGTCTTTCTTCCAGTGGATAGTCTTTCCTGCTATGTCGAATATTAGTTGACCATAAAGTTGAGGGTCCACTTCTGGATTCTGTATTTTGTTCCATTGATCTATGTGTCTGTTTCTGTGCCAGTACCACACTGTCTTGATGACCACAGCTTTGTAGGACAACCTGAAATCTGGCATTGTGAGGCCCCCAGCTATGGTTTTCTTTTTTAATATTCCCCTGGCTATTCGGGGTCTTTTCTGATTCCACACAAATCTTAAGATGATTTGTTCCAACTCTCTGAAGAAAGTCCATGGCATTTTGATAGGGATTGCATTAAATGTATAAATTGTCCTGGGTAGAATTGGCATTTTCACAATATTAATTCTTTCAATCCATGAGCATGGAATATTTTTCCATCTCTTTGTGTCTTCCTCAATTTCTTTCAGAAGAGCTCTATAGTTTTTAGGGTATAGATCCTTTACCTCTTTGGTTAGGTTTATTCCTAGGTATCTTATGCTTTTGGGTGCAATTGTAAATGGGATTGATCCTTAATTTCTCTTTCTTCAGTCTCATTGTTAGTGTATAGAAATGCCATTGATTTCTGGGCATTGATTTTGTATCCTGCCACGCTGCCAAATTGCTGTATGAATTCTAGCAATCTTGGGGTGTAGACTTTTGGGTTTTCTATGTAGAGTATTATGTCATCGGCGAAGAGGGAGAGTTTGACTTCTTCTTTGCCAATTTGAATGCCTTTAGTGTCTTTTTGTTGTCTGATTGCTGAGGCTAGGACTTCCAGTACTATGTTGAATAGCAGTGGTGAGAGTGGACATCCTTGTCTTGTTCCTGATCTTAGGGGAAAGGCTCCCAGTGCTTCCCCATTGAGAATGATATTTGCTGTGGACTTTTCGTAGATGGCTTTTAAGATGTTGAGGAATGTTCCCTCTATCCCTACACTCTGAAGAGTTTTGATCAGGAATAGATGCTGTATTTTGTCAAATGCTTTCTCTGCATCTATTGAGAGGATCATATGGTTCTTGGTTTTTCTCTTGCTGATATGATGAATCACATTGATTGTTTTACGGGTGTTGAACCAGCCTTGTGTCCCAGGGATAAATCCTACTTGGTCATGGTGAATAATTTTCTTAATGTACTGTTGGATCCTATTGGCCAGTATCTTGAGAATTTTTGCATCCATGTTCATCAGGGATATTGGTCTGTAATTCTCCTTTTTGGTTGGGTCTTTGTCTGGTTTTGGAATTAAGGTGATGCTGGCCTCATAGAACGAATTTGGAAGTACTCCATCTCTTTCTATCTTTCCAAACAGCTTTAGGAGAATAGGTATGGTTTCTTCTTTAAATGTTTGATAGAATTCCCCTGGGAAGCCATCTGGCCCTGGACTCTTGTGTCTTGGGAGGTTTTTGATGACTGCTTCAATTTCCTCCCTGGTTACTGGCCTGTTCAGGTTTTCTATTTCTTCCTGTTCCAGTTTTGGTAGTTTGTGGCTTTCCAGGAATGCGTCGATTTCTTCTAGATTGCCTAATTTATTGGCGTATAGCTGTTCATAATATGTTTTTAAAATCGTTTGTATTTCCTTGGTGTTGGTAATGATCTCTCCTTTCTCATTCATGATTTTATCAATTTGAGTCTTCTCTCTCTTCTTTTTAATAAGGTTGGCTAATGGTTTATCTATCTTATTAATTCTTTCAAAGAACCAACTCCTGGTTCTGTTGATCTGTTCCACTGTTCTTCTGGTCTCGATTTCGTTGAGTTCAGCTTGAATTTTAATTAACTCTCTTTTTCTGATGGGCGTTGGGTCCATCTGCTTTTTTTTCTCTAGCTCCTTTAGGTGTAAGGTTAGCTTTTGTATTTGAGTTCTTTCCAGTTTTTGAATGGATGCTTGTATTGAGATGTATTTCCCCCTTAGGACTGCTTTTGCTGCATCCCAAAGATTTTGAACGGTTGTATCTTCATTCTCATTAGTTTCCATGAATCTTTTTAATTCTTCCCTAATTTCATGGTTGACCCTTTCATCTTTTAGCAGGATGGTCCTTAACCTCCACGTGTTTGAAATCCTTCCAAAATTCTTCTTGTGATTTAGTTCTAGTTTCAAAGCATTATGGTCTGAAAATATGCAGGAGACGATCCTAATCTTTTGGTATCGGTTCAGACCCAATTTGTGACCCAGTATGTGGTGTATTCTGGAGAAAGTTCCATGTGCACTTGAGAAGAATGTGTATTCAGTTGCATTTGGATGTAAAGTTCTATAAATGTCTGTGAAATCCATCTGGTCCAGTGTATCATTTAAAGCTCTGGTTTCTTTGGAGATGTTGTGCTTAGAAGACCTATCGAGGGTAGAAAGAGCTAGATTGAAGTCACCAAGTATAAGTGTATTATTATCTAAGTATTTCTTCACTTTGGTTACTAATTGGTTTAAATATTTGGCAGCTCCCACATTCGGGGCATATATATTGAGGATTGTTAAGTCCTCTTGTTGGATAGATCCTTTAAGTATGAGATAGTGTCCCTCTTCATCTCTCACTACAGTCTTCGGGGTAAATTTTAGTTTATCTGATATAAGGATGGCTACCCCTGCTTTCTTTTGTGGACCATTTGAATGGCAAATGGTTCTCCAACCTTTTATTTTCAGGTTGTAGGTGTCCTTCTGTCTAAAATGAGTCTCTTGTAGACAGCAAATAGATGGGTCCTGCTTTTTTATCCAGTCTGAAACCCTGCGCCTTTTGATGGGGTCATTAAGCCCATTCACATTCAGAGTTACTATTGAAAGATATGAATTTAGTGTCATCATTCAGTCCCTGAATACCTATTCAGTCCCTGTTTTTGTGGATTGTTTCCTTGGACTTCCTCTTTCTTTTACTGGGTCCGCCTTAATATTTCTTGCAGAGCTGGTTTGGAGGTCACATATTCTTTCAGTTTCTGCCTATCTTGAAAGCTCTTTATCTCTCCTTTTCTGAATGAGAGCCTTGCTGGATCTTGGCTGCATGTTCTTCTCATTTAGGACCCTGAATATATCCTGCCAGCCCTTTCTGGCCTGCCAGGTCTCTGTGGAGAGGTTTGCTGTTATCCTAATGCTTCTCCCATAAAGGTTAGGGATTTCTTGTCTCTTGCCGCTTTAAGGATCTTCTCTTTATCTTTGGAATTTGCAAGCTTGACTATTATATGTCGAGGTGTTGAGTGGTTTGTTTTTTATCTTAGGGGGGGGATCTGTCTATCTCCTGGATCTGAATGCCTGTTTCCCTTCCCAAGTTAGGAAAGTTCTCAGCTATGATTTGTTCAAATACACTTTCTGGTCCTCTATCCCTTTTGGTGCCCTCTGGAACCCCAATTAAATGTAGATTTTTCGTCTGAGGCTGTCATTTATTTCCCTTAAGCTGTTCTCATGATCTTTTGTTTTTCTCTTTTTTCCTCAGTTTCTCTTCTTGCCATCAACTTGTGTTCTATGTCACTCACTCATTCTTCTACCTTGTTAACCCTCATTGTTAGGACCTCCAGTTTGGATTGCATCTCATTTAATTCATTTTTAATTTCAGTCTAATTAGATCTAAATTCTGCAGTTATGAAGTCTCTTGAATTCTTTATGCTTTTTTCTAGGCCACCAGTAGCTTTATAATTGTGCTTCTGAATTGGCTTTCTGACATTCAAATGTAATCCAAATTTTGTAACTCTGTGGGAGAGAGTACTGTTTCTTATTCTTTCTTTTGTGGTGAGTTTTTCGTTCTAATCATTTTGCTCAGTGCAGAGTGACTGAAAACCAGTTGTATTGGAAAAAGGAGAAAAAGAAAAAAAAAAGTGGGGGGGAGGAGGGAGGGATAAACAGAAAACAAAAAACAAGGGTGGGGGAGTATCCTCTGGTTCTATATACTGTAAGTCCCTTGACTTCCCCTGGAGCTTTCCAGCTTGCTTGGTCAAGAACTGGCTCTTCCCCTGTCCTTCCAGCTGGTCTTCTGCGGGAGGGGCCTGCTGTGCCGATTCTCAGGTGTGTGCACCTGGGGGAGCTGCCCCGCCCCCTGCCAGGCGCACGGTTCAGTGGGAGCTGTTTATCCTGTGAGGCCCCTGCTCAGTCCCAGGCACAGGGTGACACCAGGGGAACAACCACAGTGGCGGCAGCCAGCTCTCCAGCCCTGGAGTCAGCTCCTGCAGTAACCACCGCAGCTCCCAGTCCGTAGGCGCCTGTATGCCCCGGGGCGGGGGGCGCTGATCTGCACAGCCCGTGGCCGCCCGCGGCAGGAGCGTCCTTGCTGTCCTGGGTCTTCCCGGCCTCCGCCTGTCCCCGGGGGGAGCGCCGGATCTTTGGCTGTGTCCCCGGCGCCCTGGGCTCCGGGCCTGCGCCGCTGGAATGGCACTTCCGGGCCGCGCAGCTCCCCCGCCCTCGGGAGCCACCACCAGAGCCGCCGCGGGAGCTGCTCCCGGGCCCGCCAGGCAGGTGCCCCAGCCCTTCAGGGAGCTCGGCCCGCGGTGTGCGGCGCCTCTCCCCGAGCTCCCTGCGAGGCCTTTCCATCCGGGAAGGTTGGTGCAGCTCCTGCTTCTCCAGGGCTGGGCTTTCCTGTCCTGGGGACACTCGCTCCGGCCTCAGCCCGGCTCCTCGCGGGGCCCCTCCCCCTTGGACACTTACTTACTTATATTTATGTATGTATGTATGTATTTCCATCTTCCTACTTTGTTAGAAGGGCAAACTCTTCTCTCTGTAGCATTCCATCTGTTCTCTCTTTATTTTATTTTATTTTATTTTTTATTTATTTTTGATAGTCACACAGAGAGAGAGGGAGAGAGAGGCAGAGACACAGGCAGAGGGAGAAGCAGGCTCCATGCACCGGGAACCCGATGTGGGACTCGATCCCGCGTCTCCAGGATCGCGCCCTGGGCCAAAGGCAGGCGCCAAACCGCTGCGCCATCCAGGGATCCCCTGTTCTCTCTTTAAATCTCAAGTCGAATTCATAGGTTTTCAGGATGATTTGAAAGTCATCTAGGTAAGTTGGTGGGGACAGGTGATTTGGGGACCCTAGTCCTCTGCCATCTTGCCCCGCCTCGGGGGAAGATTCTTAATTAATGCATACAGTGGGGTGTGAGGGGGGGCCACTGTAGTGTTCTGCTCCTTCTGTTGTCATTGATAAAAGATGACTTGGTGTCTACTTTCTAATAAACACAGCTCGATTAGCTTCACAGCAATTAATGTCTGACTGTTAAATGTTAATGTACAGGGCCCTATAGTTTTAAATAGAATTAGAGATGTTTACAGCTTTGGTTAAATGCACCTTGTTCTTCCATATTAAACTTTATTACAAGTGTCCTCCATCAGCAAACAGGAGAAAAACTCATTAGCAGCTGGTATGTGGGGGCCATGGCTACGGCAGGCAGGACCAGCATTCCACTTTCCTTTTATTAAAGTTTTCTAGCTGCCTGGTGGGTATGATTTATCTCTATGTATGAGTCCAATTAGGACCTCAGACTTCTGAGTCTGTGGGAGGATCTTAGAGAATCCATGAACACCCAAGAATTTTTTTTTTCACCCAAGTATTTTTATACAGGAGTTTGTGTTGCATGTGTGAGGGCCTAATACCCTCTTCAGTTTTTTAAAGGAGTCTACGCTCCACCTAAGATGGGATCTTTAGAGACTCTTTGTCAGGGTCCTATCAGCAGGGTCCCCTAAGAGCATCATGATGAAGTCTGTCATTTTACACCTAGGGAAGGTAAAGAGTGGGAAGGGACCCACTGGTTGGCAGCAGAGCCAGGTTGGAACCAAGCTTTCTTGTCTCCAAGCCTGGTGACTGCTCTCCCCACTCAATATCCCAACACTAATCCCTCAACTCCACCACCCAGCTCTGGCCCCAGGCAGCCTACTGTCCCCACTGCGACCCCCAAAGTTCTCAGAGTCTCTCAGTGATAGGTTGATTTCATCCAACCTATCTCATGGTCAATCAGCATTTATTGATCTGTTTATTTATTTGAGAGAGATAACAAGAGAGAGCATGAGCGAGGGGATGGGCAAAGAAAGAGGGAGAAGGAAGCTCACCACTGAGCAGGGAGCCAGATCCAGGGCTCTATCCCAGGACACCGGCCGGGATCATGACCTGAGCCAAAGACAGACTGAACCACTCAGGTGGCCCCGATCGGCATTCTTTAAAATGTCTTATTCCTGCTCATTCTTCCACTTCATCTGGACTCTGATTCCTGGTTCTCAGGGGTCTCCTTCATGTGGTCAGCTTCTCCCTCAGTCTCTGAAGCAGCAAGCATTTCTCAACCTGGGCAGACTAGCTCCCAGCCCATCTTCTCTTGCTTCTCCCTCCCCATCCAGAAGCCACCACTCGCTGCCAGCTCTTCTGCTGAGCTCAGCCTTTCTCAAGCTTTCAGGATTGCTGCTGAGCACGTGTTCAGTTGCAGAGAATATCTGCTTAGTCTTGGCACCATTTGGCACAGGTGTCCTTGTGCTTTTTGAAACCGATTCCCTGCTGTCTATGAGAGCTCTCACCTAGTTGTCCTTCTTGGGGCTTGCATGACCTACATGCTGGTCTCTCTTCCACTCAGCTCTCTGGTGACGGCTCCTTACAAGATTCTGTCCTTAGCCTTTTGTCTTTGCATCCACACTGATGTCTCTGACCACTATCTGGTGGCGGCCTGCAGACTCCACATCCAGAGCTCCAACTGGACCCTTCCCCTGAGTTCCACGGTTACCTACTAGCCCTTTCCCCCCGAGCACTGCCCTTGTCTCTCAGGACCCAGTGCCCACCACTGACAGCACCATGAACATCCCATGCCTCTTAATACCTAGCTGTGCTGTTTTAGAACACCACCATTCATCTCGTGACTAAGGAGACCTGGTGCCATCACTGGAGATGCAGGTCATGAGCAGCAGCAGCAAAACTTTTATAGAAAAATACCAAGGGCCACACACTGTACTGAGTACATTTTTTGCACTGTCTCATTAAACCCATGCAGTTCCATCCCAATCTGCAGACGAAGACGCAGAGGGTCGGAGAGCTCAGCTAGCTTGCTCAAGATGATAGAGCTGTAACCCTATTATCTCCTATGTGCCACCCTCACATTGCCAGCACTTTCCTCTCCTCTCCATCCACATGGCTCCTACCTTCCATCAGCTCTGGGTACCTCCCTAATGGGCCTCCGCCTTCACACCTAACCTTCTTCCCATTCTCCAAAATGCTGCCAGAGGGATGCTTCTAAAGTGTCCAAGTCAGCCCCTGCCTAAAATCCCAGTCCCAGTGGCACTCAAGATGAAGCTCAGCCTCCTAGAGTGGCCCAGGCCCTTCCCTACCTGCCCCCCCCACACACACACACACACCTTGCTGGTTTCACTACTGCTGCCCACCCTCCCAACACCTTCACCAGTTGCTCAGACTAAGTGGAGTGTCGGGGCTGCAAGAGGAGGCAGGTCTGGCCAGGGGAAAGCCTGTCCTGGCAGTTCCAGTTCCTCTCCTCAGAGCATAGGGAGCTGAGGCCACACCTTTGAACACTGACCAAAGCCCCAGGGGTAGCCACACAGCTCCCTCTTCTACAGCATCCAGGGCAAGAACCTCAGGACCAAGAAGCTCAGGTAGGGGTCATGATGCTTCCTGGGTGTCACAGGTACAGCTGCTGGTTTTGGGAGCACAGTGGTGGCAAACTCTGAAGCAGCCTGCATCTAAGGCAGTGGAATGGGGAGACCGCTAGCTTTTGGGAGGTGTGTGAGGGTTTTGTCTACACTGGCAGGATAAGCTTAGCTAGGATTGACCGTGGAGACAACCACAGGTGAGCTCCCCTGGGCCTTCTGTGATGTCAATAGAGGGGCAACCAAAGAAAGACTGGGCATGCTTCTGGGCCAGGAGAGTGCTACTCAAGTCACATGTCACCATGGAGGGACAGATCTTATCTCTGGCTCCAGCTGGCAACATGGGACTCCCAGCCACCAGAAGACAGGATTTTTGGAAAGAGAGTCCATGTGAGCAGAACTCTGTGGAGAGGCAAGAATCTTTCAGGAGGTAGAGGGCAGGGGGGTCCCCGGGCTGTAAAGATCCCCCTGCATGCAGAGATCCTGGTGTGAAGGCGCGTGTCCAGAGAGCAGGGGGCATGGGGCTCCTTGTCTGCCTCACCTGGGGATTGCAGTGTCAAGGAGCCAGGGCTGTCTGGGAAGTGCCTGGGCCACAGGCCTTTCACCTGGAATTGCAAGCAATGTACAAGCTGGGAGGTATGCTGGGCACAGGGGGTCACCTGCGATCATGCAGAAACTGAGGCCAGCTGGGTTAGGAGAAAAGCTGCAGTAAAAAGATAATTTGGTACACCTGCTGGATGGCAGAGACAGCAAAAATGACACTGCAGGCAAAAGTTCTTTACTTATGGTCTCTAAAGTTCTGGAATGCTGTCCACTCCCATCTCCAGTGAAGGGAGCTTGGTGGCCTGGACACTTTTAGCTTTAGTTTGTTCTCTTATTTTGATAGATGTGGAATTTATGCACACAACTGGCCACATGTTTGTTGCAGACTCGTGAATAGAGAGGAGACCTTTGCTAATTCACAGACTCCCTCTGTTCATGGGCAGCTTAACCGTGAGTGGTAGGAAGGGAGTCCCATCCAGGGTGTGGGGCTTCCTGACTTAGCAGCCCAGGACCTGGTGGGGACTCTGCAGCTGCCATTCTCCCCCTGCCACTCCTGGGCTGCTTCTCCCAGCCCTCTCCATCTTTGGCCCACTCTGGACAGCAGCCCCTCTGCTCAAGACTGGCAGTGCCTCCCGGTGGCCCCAGCTTAGAACTGGTGGCCCTCCTTTGCTCCCATCCCACCCTCCTTCCCAGCAACCTCTCTGCCTGTCACAGGTGGGTCCTTTTACTGCTCTTTTTTTTGGGGGGGGCGAGGGGGGGAGACAAGCTAAATATTTTAATTTGTTTACAAAACAACATTTTCATAAAATTTCTGTAGGTTCTAGATATCTCTAGAGATGGAGTTTCCTTCAGTCTGAAAAAGCAAACATGAAGGAATCAACAATGTTTTGAACAAGAGTTGTTCAAAACAGTCAGCATTGTCCTTCAACTCATTCAGTTGTTCCTTTTTGTTCTGTTTAAATGAAGCTTTTTCATTGGTTCTGGCAACTCATACTGTAGATTGATGATCTCAGGGTGACAAGAAACCAGTATTTGAAAAAGTCCCCTTCTTGAATCTTCTGGAAGCTGGACCATATTTTTGCAAGAGCATCAGAACAACACCTGTAAATGACAGGGAAGTCAACAGTGGATGCGGTTAAAGACCCAATGAGAGTTCATTGGAATGCAGTCGAGAAGAAAATTTGATTATTTTTTGTAACATACCGCATTTTAACAATTCGAATGTCGAGTGATGGCACTGTATCAGGACATCTTGCAACTTCAGGAATTTCATTTCATTTTTGGAACACCGACAGAATTCACACACCAAATATAATCTAAGAGGGCTTATTATTATTTGTTTGACAAAGCTTCTCATGTGACTTCACATAGCCAGTAAGCTACATATATTAGTCAAGAGACTCTAATTAGGGTTTGACTTTCTGGGAATATGTTGAAAGTCAATGAACGAATGAACGAACAAGCAAACAGCCAGCCAGCCAGCCAAACAAACCAACCAAGCAAGCAATCAACTAACATTTCCGGAGGTTTCAAGGCACGTGCCTACAAAGGATCCAGGATCGTTACAAAACTGAAAATGTCAGTATCTGCTTTGCCAAGGTGGCCCTAGGAGATCCTACAGGAGGTTATAGTATTGTCACCAAATGTAGATCCATTACTATTGAGAAGTTTCCACTCTCTTACATAGGTAAAGACCGGATAAAAATGAATGTAAAAGCCTTGCTGTTCCTCTACATTGCCACACCTGCTCTTCCTACTCCAGCCTTCACCAAATCCTACTCTTGTTCTTTTTTACCATCTTCGTTTCCTGCTTTCCTTGTGCCTTCCCTCCATTTGCAAGGAAAGCAGTTATTTCGTCATGTGCAGAAAGCTGGCTGGGACCCAGGCATGTGGGTCCAGCCATTCTCTCTGGCTCGGGAGCATGTGCACCCCAAGGAGGAGCCGTCCCGAGGCCCAGGACAGGAGTGCTGGTGCAAAGTTCTAGCCCGCAGGCTGGCTCTCCCATCAGCTTGTTCTCACCTAGACTGACGATGAAAACATCTACTGGGTGTTCATCTACCCCATGAACACATGGTGCACTAAGCCTGGGTGCAGAGTCACCTCCTTTCCTTGCTCCCAGGACTTTCCATGAGGCGCAGACAACTGGTCTCCAGCTCCTGGCTCTGCTTCCTTGGCACATCTTCCTCCTCAGATTGCTCACCATTGGGGAACAGGACATGAGATGATGGCTTTCTTCCCCTCAGGGGACAGTGAGTTCCACTAAAGGCAAGCCCCTCTCTTCTTTGTTACCATACTGTCTCAGCAGCCAGTCATAGAGCCTAGTACCCAACCATTTCTTAACATGTAGAAGGGAGACACAGGGTGGAAAAGGAGACACTGAGGTGTTTTGAAAACTAAAATAGATGACCCACATGGAGGAAATTATTTTCCCATAGGTTTTATTTCTCCCTAAGGCATCCAAATCCTGTGCCCCAAACCACATTACCCAGAGCTTCCACAACTCAGCAAAAAGGCACAGCTATATTTATCCTGTTGGCAGCCCCCTCTGCCAGTTTCCATCAAAGATCAGCCTGAAATAACATGTTTGTCGGGTTGGGGGATGGTGACGAGGTGGCAGTGGCTGGTAGCTCTCTGGCTGCGGTCTGGTCCTGGCAGGGTAGGAGGCTTGATGGGAACTCTGGGGTATCTACTGTCTTCTGTGGGACAAGAAGGAGGTGGTGCATTTTCCCAAGGAAGCCCAGAACCATCATGGCCAGGAGGTTGGCTTGGGGCTGGCTCCATGGCCCCAGAAACATCTAGAGCCATGGCAGTCAGAAGACCAGAGCTGAGGGCTTAGGCCTGGGGGATTAGTCCTCGGCTCCATTGGAGGACACCTGGCTTCAATGTCTAGATGGTGTCAGACTAATGTATAGAGGTGTAGGCAATATTTTATTTCCCTAGATGAAATGCCAACTCTGGAACGGGGTACTGAGAGTAGCTTAGGTCTGTAAGTTACTTACACTTTACAAAGGGTGTTCCAGGTATATTGTTTTTCTCCTCCAAATTCAACACATATTTTCTAGTACTCTCTCTGAGGAAGGGTCAGGGCTGGTCTAATTTCCAGACCCTGTAGCTCTTCCTCTCTCTTTGGCAAAAGCAGGGGTATGAGCCACTGCCTCCCTGTGCCCCAGCCAGCCCCTCCTCTCCTGTTCCCTGTTACACCCTGGTGACACCCCAGCCCCATCTCCCCCGCTGCTCATGCTGCTCAGCCAGGCTCACTTCTCCTCTGAGGAACTCCGTGTGACTTTATGGCTCACAAACTGATACCCTGCAGCAGAGAGAAGTAGCACTTTTAACCACAGACGAGCCCAAGTAAGTAAAATGGATTACCCTGCCTCCCATCGCTTGAGCATGCTGCCACGGGCCATGGGCGTATGTTTCAGTGTTTCGGTGGCTCCACCAGGACGCATGTTTCTTTACTCTTCATATTTGTTTTACTGTAGTAAAATATACATAACAGGACATGGACCATCTCTGAGGCTTGCTGTGTGCAGCTCAGTGGCATCGGTGCACTCACATGGCTGTCGATCATCTCTGCCACCCTCTCCAGAGCCCTTTCATCTTCGCCAGCTGAAACTGTGTTCCCAGTAAACGAGGGTTGCCCAGTAGCCCCCTCTCCTGAGTCACCGGCCACCACCATTCTATTCGACTCTATTCGACCATTCCTGGTACCTCACGTAAGTGGAATCATTCAATATTTGGTTTTTTGTGACTGGTTTATTCTACTCATCATAATGTCTTCAAGGTTCATCTGTCGAGTGGCACGTGCCACACTCCCCTGCCTCTGTAAGGCTGAATGATACTCCATAGCATCTATCTATTGTGCTTTGCTTATCCATTCATCCATCAATGGGCACTTGAGTTGTTTCTACTCTTTGGCTTCTGTGAATAGTGCTGTGTGAACATGAGTGTACGAATATCTGTTCGAGCCCCTGCTTTCAGGGGGTGTGTGCTTTTTCTGAAGCTTGTCACCACTGCCCAGCGCAGGGCCTCACACAGATGGAGTGTGCAACAGATATGGACTGACTTGTTGCCACTTATCCCTTCCCTAGAGGAGTGGATCCCACATTGTTGAGATGAATGCCTTTGGAAGTCAAGATCCCCTTTGAGGGACATTTAGAGATTGTGATATATTAATTCAGTGATAACCAAGGATATAATTTAGTACTAAATTAGGTATCTAATTTGTAGTTAAGAGCATTCTATTTATTGAATTGAACAATCAGGGGTGGTGATGGTGAGCAGCTCCGGTGAGAATTGGAGAAAAGCTGCAGTGTTTGGTTTCTACAGTGGAACATTCCAGGAGTCATGCTTGCAGAGGGCAGTTTGAGGTCTGCAGCTGATTTGGATGCTCTCAGGAGCTCCACATGACTGATGAGGCTTTGCGAGGGTGCCCCATCCCCGTCAGGCCTCCCGTGTGCTGGTGCCCAGCTCTCCTGCAAGCCGGTACCCTGGGTCAGCAGAGCTTCCCTCCCAGGAACAGCTGGCCTAGGTTGGTCAGGCCAAGTGGTCCAGCTGAGGCCACTGTTGTCTCTGTTCTTTGCAAGGAGCTCTCATGGCACGAGGAGCACAGGCTGGGGGAGTGTCCCCATGTGGTAGAGAGAGGCCCAAGCCGTCTGAGCAACAGTGGGGCACTGAATGGTACTCTTCCCATCCTTGGGTCGTATGGCATTTCTGGCCACTTTCTTGCCATTTCCAGCTTCTCAACCTCCCTGAAGGTCAGTTTTCTTATCTTTGGAATGTACTTGTTTCCTCTTGGGATGATGACAGGGCTCAGAGAAGCCAGGACAGTAAAGGGCCGGCACACTCCCGGAGCGTGCGGTGTGCTCAGCACACAATGGCCAGGGCTGGTGCAGGCAACCCCCGCTCCGTCACCACAGATGGCCTCGGCTCCTGTGTTCAGTATCCCGACAGTGACGGTGTCCTCGGAGACCCCAGGAGGAGGGGACAAAAGTGCGTGGGGAGTGGCTGTGCCAGCACCGGTGCAGAGGGTGAGGCCCGTGGTGACAGACAGGCTCTCCTCCACTCCGTGTGTCCTAGCGGCTGCCGTGGGCTGTGGCGGGGGCTGTGGCTGGGGGCCCCAGCAGGCCTCTGCTCAAGCGACACTAATTGTGCCAGGGAGAACGGCTCACTAGAGTGGAAAATAGTCCTCATATATCTAGCTGAAGACGATAATGACCTTTTAAATAACAGAAGCAATTTTATTTCAATACCTCAATTACTCTGAACTCTGAAATGTCAAAGTGCTCAGCACTTTCAAAATAGCTTAATATAGACATTTATAGCACTTAGACACAGCTAGTTTCTTATCTAACCTAATTACGTGTTGTACAGGAAATGGCAAGGCTCACCATCTGTGTTAGTTTTCACAACGATCCTGATGCACAGCCCGGGCTCTGCCTGGAGTCTGGTGCCTGGATGGCTGCCCCGCCCGGAATACGCGGCTCTGGGAGCAGCCGTGAGCAGGTCCCTGTCCTGGGCAGGGGATCAGGGGCCGGGCTTCAGCCACGTGGGGGGGGGAGGTCGATGTGGGCCTCTCCGTTTGGTTAGGGCCCACAGCATTGTGCCCAGAGTGCAGAGGCAGCTCCCATGGACGTGACATGTGGGTCACGGACGTGGGAAGGAGCGGCTGGTGACAGCTGGTGGCAGTAGGGGTGAGCACTGCCTCTTCGGGGGAAGCTGGGGAACACTTTCCCAGGATATGGGTGGTGGGATCCCAGGGTCACCTGGGCAGACTTGGCCAGACTGGAACCTCCTGTTGCTATTATTTTAGAAGCTGTGCTCTCTCTTCCAGCTGTGCAGTGCAGAGACCCCTGGGCATCCTGTGTGATGGGCTCCCTATGACTGTCCCCTCATTTCTACTCTGCCCCTATCCCTGCTTCTCTCCACCTCTCTGCCCCAAATTAAAGTCCCCTCTCTGTTGGTTCTCGGAGCAGCATGCTCCTGCTTCAGGGACTTGTACCTGCTTATCTCTGCGCTAGAACGTACTCCCCTGACACCCTCCTGGCTCACTCCCTTGCTTGCTTCTGCTTTTAGATGTCACCTGCCTGGGCTGCGATCCCTGGTCGCCTTGTCATGTTTCTCCTTCCCTCGTCCTTGCCCCTTTCTCACTTGTTTCTTTCTACTTAGAGTGGCACCTTACTTACTGGTTATTTCCCTTATGCATCTATTGATCATCTCCTGGAGCAGAATGTAAGCTCCTTGCAGGCTGGGGTTTTGTTTCTCAGCCACTGCTCCATCTCCAGGGCCTTGGCCAACACTGGCCACACAGCGGTCATGTGGTGAAGAGTGTTCAGTGTTCCATGAAGGAGTGGATGGGAGGCCAGGAACAGGCTGGAATGTCCATGGAGGGGACCAGCAGCCCACAGCTCAGCCAGTTGACAAGTGGACTCTGAAAGGCCTGCTTCACCCCTTAGCAGCTGCGCCAGGAACCTGGCTAAGGGAATGCATGCCCTGCACATTATGCATTTTAACCCTCCAGCAGGATTGGGCATGATGATGAACATTTCACAGATTTTGGAAACAAGGCTCAGAGAGGTTAGGTTAGGTTCCTCAAGTTCCTCCGCTGAGCGGGTGCAGCACTGGGACATTAGCCACAGTCCGTACTACTTCAAAGCCACGTTGTAGCCAGGGTCTGGTGCTCCCACCTGTTGGCAGCTGCAGTGGGATTGCCAATCTCAGGAAGGTCCACTTGTGTTTAGCTGATTACCAGGTATCCTTCCATGGCCCAGGTCCTGTCCCCAGAGGCGACCTGCTGCCATTATGACCGACCGTTCTTTTTCTCTCTCTCACTCCCCTTTGCACCTCTGTGTTCCATCTCGGGTTCTCACTGTTTCAGTCCCAAGCCAAGTGTCTGCTGGTCCCCAGGCCAAGGTGGCCGTGGCACAACCAGACAGGTGGTGCTCCTGTAGGAGCCCAGCCCCAGCCTCCCAGCCACAGTGTTGCTCTTCCCAGTAACCACTTATTATGACCTGGCAAGACACTGGGAAAATATATTTGTAGAATTTTCGAGGGCTCCTTTCAGTTCATCATTCATTCACTCATCACACCTTCTGGAGTACCCACATGGAACCAGCCCCTCTAGGTGGTACAGGAAGAGGTAAATACACAGGACACCATCTCTGATCTTCAGAACCTTACAGAGGCTCAGGGGGTTGGCCAGGGAAGAGGAAGTTTCACTCCAGAGTGGTGGGCTGGGGTGGAGGCACAGGAGGAAGGGGGGCCAGGGAAGAGTCTAGCTGGGGGTTGGTCGGTGCTTCAGTCCAGGCTCTCCTCTCCCTGCAAACCATCTCCTGCCATGGAGGTGGGAGCATCAAGGGAAGAGGTGGCCCAGATTCACATGCTTCCCCACCACCACCCAGAGGGTGCTGCCTCACCCAGACCCGGGACACTCTTGAGTGAGCCACGAGGTGCACACACTGGGTCCCTTTTGCAGCAGCACGTCCCTGTCCTGGGCAGGGACCCTGGGCTTGGCACTAGCGCTCAGAGAAGAGGCAGGCACCATCTCCTCTATCGGTGATAGAACAGTCCATAGAGAGGCCAACAGCACAAAAGTGCCCACCCCTCCCCACGCCACATGCTACCCAGGTGGCCTGTGGCACAGAGAAGAGACGGTACAGGAAAGGTATAATTCTGAATAAATGTGGAACGGATTAGAAGGTCCCTGAAGGAGGGCATTACCCCCGTGAACTGCTGAGAAATTCTTGCAAGCTGTTTATTGACTCTGAGGGGTTTGGGTTGAGGGGGGTTCCTGGAGGTGTGTTCTTTTGCTCCGGCATGTGGTACTAAAGGGGCGTCTGCAGGTTTCCCAGGCTCTGAGTCTACCCTGAAGTGCTGGCCCAGTGGTTGTAAATTAAAATGGATTTGGGGGCCAGTCAGATGACGTGAAGCTGACGCAGCTTGCAAAACCAAAGCAATAGGAAGCAGCGGGCTCTGCTGTAAACTGTAGAGTGGGCTAGCCATACCTCCCCAAGGCGTCCAGACTCCAAACCATGATTAGCTCCGAACGGCCCAAGCAGAAGACACCTGCCGGCTCCACCTGGTTCCTCAAACCACCAGGCTGTGACACTGCCATGGCTCCAAGGCTCCAGAGACCACCAGTATAGAGACTGCGAGGTTGGCTGCCCCCTCCTCGAGGCTGCTGGGGGTAATCACTGTCCTCTATTCTGAGCAATAGGAGGCCAGGGGCACAACTGGCCGAGTCCTGGTCACTGGGGGCGTCTGAAGAGCTGAAGTCCCTAGAGCGGGTGAGGAGGCTTCAGCAGCACGGGTTCAAGGGAAGAATGGGAATGGCCCTCCTTCACGGGCCTCCTCTGCTCCACAATGCTAGGCCATCCAGATGGGACGACTCCTCAGCTATTGCAGGAAGCCGCCCAGGGGGAATCACGCACCCTCGGGAGCGGACTCAGGGGTTCCCCGTGGGTGTTACCTCTAGCCCCTGGAGGGCTCTCCATCTTCCTCACATTCTCTCACCTCTCACCACTGCTCCAGGCCGTCTGCGTAGCTTGTGCTCCTCAGCTCCTGGGACCCCAGTCCTGCTGTTTCACCCAGAAATGGGGAGGAGATGCCTCTCCCCACCTGGGCCTGGCTTTGCTGCCTCCACTCTTCCTGAGGAAGTTTTATGCCTAAAGCCTCTCCGTGTTCCTCATGGAATTAGTCCTGGGCACTTACCCCAGAGTGGGGTTGGCAAACTGCAGCCTTGCTTTGAAACAGCCTGCAAGCTAAGAGTGGTTTTTCCATTTTCTTTTCTTTTTTTTTTTTTGGTTTTTCCATTTTCAAACGTTTGAGAAAAAAAATCAAGGGGTACCCAGGTGGCTCAGTCATTGAGCATCTTCCCTTGCTCAGGTCATGATCCCAGGGTCCTGGGATCAAGTCTCACATCGGGCTTCCCCACTGGGAGCCGGCTTCCCCACTGGGAGCCTCCTTCTCCCTCTACCTGTGTCTCTGCCTCTCTCTCTCTGTGTCTCATGAATAAATAAATAAAATCTTAAAAAAAGAGATAATTGTAGTTGATACAGGTGGTATAGAGAAATCATGAAAACTTTAAGGGAATGAGAAAAAAATCTAGAAGTGTTTGAATTGGATAATGCCCCAGAAAGGAGAGAGAAGGAAAGGAAATATTGTTCTCTCATCAGACCTTGTGTGAGAAATCATGTTAATAATTACAATGACAATAATAAGCCATTCTTGAGCCCCTGCTCTGTGGTGGGAGTTTTACATACATTATCTCATTGAATCTTCCAGCAACCTGTGGGGTAATTGTCACTCTAAGTTTACAGAACACCAGGAAGGAAGGAGAACCGGGACTGAGGGGCACAGAGCCCGAAGGCCATGCAGAGTCAGAAAGTGTGATCCCACAGCCTCTGCTCCAGGGGCTCCGGGACGTGGGCTGCTCAGCGCAGGGACCTCCTGTGACTTGGGGTCCAAGTAGGGAGGATGAATTTCCAGGTCCCAGAGAGCTGCTTTTTGAGGTAGTGAATTCCTTGTTGCAGGAGGTATCCAAGCTGGTCTCTTCTGATACAAAGGGTTCAACTTTTTTTTTTTTTTCTTAATTCTTCTAAAAGCATAGGTGCCCCCTCTTCATCCTCTGTGTTTTGTTGTGAGGTTGGTCAGGGCAGCTGTTCTCAGAAACCTAGGCCCTGGAGAGTAAGGTACTGTGCTGAGGCTTTAGGGCCTGGCAGCAGGCTGTTTAAACTTCCATCTGCCTGCATCCACCCCCACCAAGGAACACGAGGAGGCCGTGTGGTCCTGCAGAGGGTGTGCTCTCATCTGGACCCCTGACTGGGTTCTGCCACTGAGCAGCTACTTGACCTTAGTTACATTCCTTCCCTTTTCTGGGTCCTGGTTTCCGCACCTGTAAAATAGCACAATTAGAGGGACTGTGTGACCCCTGATGACTACAGACTCTTAGGGGTTAAATTTCAGGCATCTATGTCCAGACTCAGCTTCTCTCCATCAGGCCCCAGCCTGGCTTGGAGCAGATACTCAGTGGATCCTTGGGCAATGCTAGTGAGTGAATGAATGAATGAATGAACAAATGAACGAATGAACGAACGAATGAGCAATTGCCTCGATGGATAAAGTAACTCTGCTGTCCATGAGATTGCATCAGTGCCTACTGCCTGAGTGAAGACCAGTGTGCAGGGCACAGCACTGGGCCCGGGGGACCCAGAGTCATGGCATAGTGGTGGATAGAAGATGATCATTTCTGGCAAATGGCAATAGCAGGTCTTGGGCAAGGGGTGTCTCTATCAACCACTTTGGGGCAGAACAAGAGCTCAGCCCAGGGCAACAGTGTTCTGATATTTCAGGGATTTGGGAGAAGGAGATAAGTTGGAGCATCCTATTTACTATGAAGACCGTGAAGGTGCTACTGGCAAAAGCCCATACGAATGAAATGGAAACAACCCACTTGTGTGAGCAAATACACACACACACACACACACACACACACACACACAGGATCTGCACATATGTTATGTACCCAGAACTTACCAAAGCAAAACTGATTTTGGCTTAGAGAGATTTAATTTTATGCTAAACAAATTTCATCAGGATTTTCATATGAAGAGTTGAATCCTCCCCAAATGTGCCCTGCTCGGCTGCATGCTAATGTGGTCAAATCCAATCTCTGAGTTCTCTCCCAGCCCAGACTTGGGTCCTGGCTGCTGGCTGAGCCTTGGGGAGGCAGTGGCTATCCCAAGTGGAGCCCAGAGCACAAAGGAACAAATACAGAAAATCAGTATATGCCCACCAAGAGTGAGGGCCGAGGGACCCTCAGCACCCTGCAAACAAAGGGTTCTTTGTGGTCCCTCCACCGGTTCCCAGCAATTCACAGAAGCAGGTCACCATCACCTACTAAATACCTATGGGCATGTTGGGTCCTCGGGCAGGTCACCATCCTTCCCTGCCTCTAGGAGGTCCAGGGAACAGGGCACTGGGACTTAAAAAATACAAATAAATACAAGACATCCAGTTAAATCTGAATTTGTGATGAACAATGAATAGTTTTCAGTGTAAGTATATTCCAAGTGAGCCCAAGCCTGTCTAGATAAAGAGGTGGCATGGCTCAACCCTCGCTGGGACCCACGTGGGTAAAGCTGTCTCCCAGAGGGTTGACTCAAATGCACACCCCAATCTCGCACAACCGTGAGATCGTGACCTGGGCTGAAGGCAGATGCTTAACTGACTGAGCCACTCAGGTGCCCTTCATAGGTTTGTTTTTTTAAAGATTTATTTATTTATTTTGAGAGAGCGAGCGAGAGCCCCTGTGTGCATGTGTGAGCCGGGGCAGAGGCAGAGGGAGAGAGAATCTGCAGCAGACTCCCCGCTGAACTCGGAGCCAGACGCAGGGCTCCGTCTCGCTACACTGACATCGTGACCTGAGCCAACACCAAGAATCAGATACTCAACCAACTGTGCCAGCCGGGCACCCCTTGTCTCACAGTTATTACGTATTTGTCATGGGAAGGAGTTCAGCTGGGCAAGGGCTGGGCACAGCTACTGTCTCTGGCTGAGCCAGGGAAAGTGAATGGAACATGGAGGTCCCTGACCCCAGAGGCCAGAGAAGCCCCTCACCTGGCCTGTCTTGAGACTTCAGGGTGAGCGGCAGAGGGCAAGTGCCTCCATCCCTACCTGGTCCTGCCACTGCTACAGTGGAATGTGTGCGCGTGGGCACTCTGGAACCCACATCAGCATGGCCTGGGAGACTGTTAGACATGCAGACTGGCTTCTGCTTTAGGAGGGCCCAGGAAACTGAGAGGTAGACTTGCATTCCAGAATGTTCCTGAAGCAAGGACTTTCTATGTGAACATCCCTGCTGTAGCCTGAGAAAACTCGGGGCATGGGAGGGTGCTTCCTGTCATATTTTCTCTGAGCCTCTCCCCAGTCCAGGCAAGGAGCTTTTCTGGGAACGAGCAGAAGGGTTCTCTGTCCCCAGGAGTCTGGCACTGGGCTTGGCTCAGCAAGAAAAGATACCGGTGAGTGACTGGATCCGTGATTTATAGAAAGAGAGGCCAGGCGGTCCGCTGTCCGCTTCAGCCCTCCACAGCATAAACAGGACTAGCCTCGTGACAAGCCACGACAAGCCTGGTAGACCCCGGGCTCCAATTTTACAGATGGAGAAACTGAGGCTGAGGTTGGCAGGCCGTGGGGATGCCGGAGAAGGGGCTCCGATGCCCGGGCCTCGAGCACTGCTCTCTTGGGCGCCCAGTCGGCCCGAGGCCCCCTCCGCAGACCTGCGTGGGGCGGGGGGCGGGCCCGGGGCGAGGGCAAGCTCTGCAGCCGCAGCCACAGGCTCTGCTCGCCTCCGGGCTCCGCGGGTCGGCCCGGCCCCTCCGGACCTGGGTGCCAGCAGCTCGCCCTGCCGCGTGCCCCGGAGCTGGCCCCGGACGCGCCCCCCGAGGCCCCGCCGGGAAAGGGGCTGCTAGCGGCCCCCCGGGACCCTGACGCGGCCGTAGGCGCGGCCCCCGCTCCGCCGCCACCGCCGCCGCCGCCTCCCCGCTGCCCCGTGCCCTCCGCACCCCCCCTGCTCCGCCGCCGCCTCCCCGCTGCCCCGTGCCCTCCGCACCCCCCCCCCGCTCCTCCGCCGCCTCCCCGCTGCCCCGTGCCCTCCGCACCCCCCTGCTCCGCCGCCGCCTCCCCGCTGCCCCGTGCCCTCCGCACCCCCCCCGCTCCTCCGCCGCCTCCCCGCTGCCCCGTGCCCTCCGCACCCACCCCTGCTCCTCCGCCGCCTCCCCGCTGCCCCGTGCCCTCCGCACCCCCCTGCTCCGCCGCCGCCTCCCCGCTGCCCCGTGCCCTCCGCACCCCCCCCCGCTCCTCCGCCGCCTCCCCGCTGCCCCGTGCCCTCCGCACCCACCCCTGCTCCTCCGCCGCCTCCCCGCTGCCCCGTGCCCTCCGCACCCCCCCCCGCTCCTCCGCCGCCTCCCCGCTGCCCCGTGCCCTCCGCACCCCCCTGCTCCGCCGCCGCCTCCCCGCTGCCCCGTGCCCTCCGCACCCCCCCCGCTCCTCCGCCGCCTCCCCGCTGCCCCGTGCCCTCCGCACCCACCCCTGCTCCTCCGCCGCCTCCCCGCTGCCCCGTGCCCTCCGCACCCACCCCTGCTCCTCCGCCGCCTCCCCGCTGCCCCGTGCCCTCCGCACCCCCCCCCGCTCCTCCGCCGCCTCCCCGCTGCCCCGTGCCCTCCGCACCCACCCCTGCTCCTCCGCCGCCTCCCTGCTGCCCCGTGCCCTCCGCACCCACCCCTGCTCCTCCGCCGCCTCCCCGCTGCCCCGTGCCCTCCGCACCCCCCCCCCGCTCCTCCGCCGCCTCCCCGCTGCCCCGTGCCCTCCGCACCCACCCCTGCTCTTCCGCCGCCTCCCCGCTGCCCCGTGCCCTCCGCACCCCCCGCCCCCCGCCTCGTAGCGGCTCCTCTCCCCCGGGGCTGCCTCCCCGTCTGCCCGCACTGACCCCAGCACATCGTGGGCCTCGCCCGCCTCCTTGGCCTCTTCTCACCTTCTTCAGGCCGCTCTGCCCCCCGCCCCTGCCGCGTCGGGGCTGCTGCCCCGGTGCCACCACGCAGAGCTGTCGCTCGCGCCAGAACCGGCGGCTCCCCTGGCTCACGCATCCACCTGTGCCGTCAGGTGCTTAGGCAACAGGCGTGGCGCATCTTCTGTGAGCTGGGCGCTGGGGACCCATCTCCAGGTGGCCGGTCCGTCTTTGCCCCTCTCACTGCCGCTGGCCCCGCGCCCCCACCAGCCGCACTCCCTGCAGCCCCTGCAGCCCTGGGCGCAGCCTCTCCTCCTCCCAGCCTCTGCTTTGCCTTCTGGCGTTGCCCGCCTGCCCTTTCCAGCGCTGGCCTGGCATGCCCTGCACCTTGGCCAGTGCCGTCTCCTCTCCCTGCAACATCCTACTCTCCGTCTGGAGGAGGCTAAGTGGTGGTGTCTGCCCTTGCAGGCTTTGCTCTAGAGCCACCTGCTTCAGCCAGTGTGTTGGGCTGAATTGTGTTGCAGCAAAATTTGTAGGTGTAAGTCCTGATTCCTAGTACCTCAGAATGTGATATTTTTTGGAGATAATATCTTTAAGGTACTTAAGAGGTAATCAAGGTAAGATAGAAAGAGGTCATTAAGATGGACAATTTTTTTTTAAAATAAAGATTAAAGATTTTATTTATTTGACAGGGAGTGAGAGAGCACAACCAGGGCAGTGGCAGAGGGAGAGAGAGAGGCAGGCTCCCCGTTGAACAGGGAGCCCGTTGCGGGGCTCAATCCCTGGACCCTTAGATCCCAGAATCCTGAGATCATGACCTGAACCGAAGACAGATGCTTAACCACCTGAGCCACCTGGGCGCCCCCATTAGGATGGACCTTAATCTAACATGACTGGGTACTTTACAAGCAAAGGAGATTAGGAGACAGACAGACATGGAGAGAAGTCCATGTGAGGACGCCGGGAGAGACGGTCATCTATGAGCCAGGGAGAGAGATGCTTCGGAGGAAACCAACCCTGCTGATACCTTGATCTTGAGTCTCCAGGCTCTAGAACTGTGAAGAATCATTTGAACCCACCCAGCCTGTGGCACTTTGGCATCCCAAGCAGATGACTATAGCCACAAGATTGCCCGGGCCTACCCTAGGGCACAGGGTTCTCTCTTGAGCATTCTACCTCAAGTCACCTTTGTTGCACAGACATCTGAGCCCCAAGATGCTGCCTCTGCCTCTCCCCAGTGATATGGGGAAGCAAAAGCCAGTGTTCAGGGAATGTTTGTCAAGTGAATTAGCCCAAGATAGCCTTTGGGCCGGCAGACCTTTCAGCCCTGGGAAATGCTATAAATGGTGTTTTGAAACATGACAGCAGGCCCAGCCTTGATATTTATGACCCTGCTTCTCGGCCTTCCTGGGGAGTGGTGCTCTCTGCTCTTCAATTTATGGTCCTTCGGTGCAGCCCAGACTGAAAAGGGGATTGCAAATGGGCTGTCTGCTAATAGCACCTGCAGACAGTGCTGGAGGCAGTGTGATCCTTGGCCCTGGGGTCAGACACAGGGCCTTCTACCCAGGAGGGGCGCAGTGGGCCCCGAGGCACCTCCTCCTCCATCTTGCCCTTTGCAAAGCCCTCAAAGTTTATAGATAGATCACTCTTCCCTGTCCATACCTCATTCACTCTCTTTGGCATAGCTGCATACCCCTGTATCTTGTTAAAATTTATCTTTAAATAGGCTCACTGCTCCCAGAAGCCAGATGATCCAGGCCAGAAGACACTCCATTTTCTTGCCCTCTCTAGGCCTGAACTGTGTTGAATAAGGACACTCATCAGGGCCTTGCGGGGCTTGCAGAAATATGGAATGGATTGTGTTCCCTGGAGAGGGAGGGGAGGTAGCTAAGGAGCTTCGCTACCCCAAATTCTTGTGCATCCACCTGGACTTAACTTCGTTGAAGAGGCAATGAATTTCCATTCAAGGACCTCTGAAAGGCTGGGGGTGGAGAGAAGACACTGGAATGGGGTGATGCCTTCAATGCCCAATGACGGGCCTTAGTGCCCTGGAAGTCACTAAAATTCCTCGGAGGGGTTTCCACTAACTACCCCCCCCCCCCATATTCTCTCCTGGAGGGCAGAAGTCACACAACAGCCCAGCCCCAGTTCTTCCAGATTGAGCTCCAGCTGCAAACTGGCCTGTGTTCTGGGGCCTTTGACCTTTGTGTAAAGTCAGGCCCTGAGAAGAGCCTGCCAAGCCCAAGCCTGCTATGGGGTACAGAGACAGAGAAGGCATTAAGGGCAGGGGATCTCATGATACTCTACATAGAAAAACCAAAAGCCTCCACCCCAAGATTGCTAGAACTCATACAGCAATTTGGCAGTGTGACAGGATACAAAATCAATGCCCAGAAATCAGTGGCATTTCTATACACTAACAATGAGACTGAAGAAAGAGAAATTAAGGATCAATCCCATTTACAATTGCACCCAAAAGCATAAGATACCTAGGAATAAACCTAACCAAAGAGGTAAAGGATCTATACCCTAAAAATTACAGAACACTTCTGAAAGAAATTGAGGAAGACACAAAGAGATGGAAAAATATTCCATGCTCATGGATTGGCAGAATTAATATTGTGAAAATGTCAATGTTACCCAGGGCAATATACACGTTTAATGCAATCCCTATCAGAATACCATGGACTTTCTTCAGAGAGTTAGAACAAATTATTTTAAGATTTGTGTGGAATCAGAAAAGACCCCGAATAGCCAGGGGAATTTTAAAAAAGAAAACCATATCTGGGGGCATCACAATGCCAGATTTCAGGTTGTACTACAAAGCTGTGGTCATCAAGACAGGGTGGTACTGGCACAAAAACAGACACATAGATCAGTGGAACAGAATAGAGAACCCAGAAGTGGACCCTCAATTTTATGGTCAACTAATATTCAATAAAGGAGGAAAGACTATCCACTGGAAGAAAGACAGTCTCTTCAATAAATGGTGCTGGGAAAATTGGACATCCACATGCAGATGTAGACCACTCCCTTGCACCATACACAAAGATAAACTCAAAATGGATGAAAGATCTAAATGTGAGACAAGATTCCATCAAAATCCTAGAGGAGAACACAGGCAACACCCTTCTTGAACTCAGCCACATTAACTTCTTGCAAGATACATCCATGAAGGCAAGAGAAACAAAAGCAAAAATGAACTATTGGGACTTCATCCAGGTAAGAAGCTTTTGCACAGCAAAGGATACAGTCAACAAAACTAAAAGACAACCTACAGAATGGGAGAAGATATTTGCAAATGACGTATCAGATAAAGGGCTAGTTTCCAAGATCTATAAAGAACTTCTTTTTTTTTTAATTTTTATTTATTTATGATAGTCACAGAGAGAGAGAGAGAGAGAGAGAGAGAGAGAGACAGAGACACAGGCAGAAGGAGAAGCAGGCTCCATGCACCGGGAGCCCGACGTGGGATTCGATCCCGGGTCTCCAGGATCGCGCCCTGGGCCAAAGGCAGGCGCCAAACCGCTGCGCCACCCAGGGATCCCCTATAAAGAACTTCTTAAACTCAACAGCAAAGAAACAAACAATCCAGTCATGAAATGGGCAAAAGACATGATGAGAAATCTCACAGAGGAAGACACAGACATGGCCAACAAGCACATGAGAAAATGCTCCGCATCACTTGCCATCAGGGAAACACAAATCAAAACCACAATGAGATACCACCTCACACCAGTGAGAATGGGGAACATTAACAAGGCAGGAAACCACAAATGTTGGAGAGGATGTGGAGAAAGGGGAACCCTCTTACACTGTTGGTGGGAATGTGAACTGGTGCAGCCACTCTGGAAAACTGTGTGGAGGTTCCTCAAAGAGTTAAAAATAGACCTGCCCTACGACCCAGGAATGGCACTGCTGGGGATTTACCCCAAAGATTCAGATGCAATGAAACGCCGGGACACCTGCACCCCGATGTTTCTAGCAGCAATGTCCACAATAGCCAAACTGTGGAAGGAGCCTCGGTGTCCATCGAAAGATGAATGGATAAAGAAGATGTGGTTTATGTATACAATGGGATATTACTCAGCCACTAGAAATGATAAATACCCACCATTTGCTTCGACATGGATGGAACTGGAGGGTATTATGCTGAGCGAAATACGTGAATCGGAGAAGGACAAACATTATATGGTCTCATTCATTTGGGGAATATAAATAATAGTGAAAGGGAATAGAAGGGAAGGGAGAAGAAATGTGTGGGAAATATCAGAAAGGGAGACAGAACATAAAGACTCCTAACTCTGGGAAACGAACTAGGGGTGTGGAAGGGGAGGAGGATGGGGGGTGAGGGTGACTGGGTGACGGGCACTGAGGTGGGCACTTGACAGGATGAGCACTGGGTGTTATTCTGTATGTTGGCAAATTGAATACCAATAAAAAATAAATTGATTATTAAAAAAAAAAAGGGCAGGGGTCTCTCTGCTGCCTCCCTGGCTGACTTCCCTACGCCTGCCATGGGCAACCCCAGGTCCACATCCTGTGGCTCACCCATAGGAGTGGGCTTCCTGAGCGTGCCCCTAGCTCCCCACGAGCCCCTGCCTGGCAGGCAAGCCTGAGGGAGAGCCAGATTCCACGGAGGAAGATAGGAGGGCTTGAGAAACACTCCAAGAGTGGGGTGGGCTTCCCTGAGGCCTTTTTACCTTTCCGGGTACAGGATGCAAACACCTGAGTGGAAAAGCATGGTGATTTTATACTCATGAGCCCACCTGTGTTTGGAAAATAGTTGCTTTAATAAAATAAAGACAATCCAATATTTCCCATTAGTTCCCAGTAAGCGACCTGATTTTTTTTCCCAATGTAGTAAGCCCTCTGAGAAGGTGAGTTCTGTGAGTTTATGGGCAGCTTGTGAGCCAGTCAGTTTCCAGATCGCCACTCCCAGGCTCCCAGGGGCTCTCCTTTGACAGAGTGTGTCCTTGCACAACCCAAGGCCAAAGTGCCACTGGCCATGGAGTGGCTCAGGGTGTGCAGCCCTGATGGCCAGCAGCCTCTGCCTCCGGGGAGACTCCTCTGCTTCCCGGGCACTGCGTCAGCCTGCATTCACCGGGTGCTGCTGCCGCTCAGGACACACGGTTGCCCACCCTCTCAGTCTTCCTACCCTTCTGCAGACCAGCAGAATATTCTCCCCTTCTCATCGCCGACCAGGAGCTTGATCTGGTTCCTTGGGAAGAAAAGGAATAGACAGGAGTGTTAGAGCAAAGCCCGTGAGTTCTACTTCTCCCAGGAAACTGACACAGGGGGTTCCGTCCTGCAGGGCCTGCACCTGGCCTTCACCTGAGGCAGGAGGATCAGCCGGGAGAACCGGAGAATGTTCTGACCCAGGGGAAGGGGCACTTCTGAACTATGAAGGTTATGGCCTCCCTTATGAGCATGGGGGGACACTCCAAGTTGTCCAGGCTCCAGGAATCCAGGGTGAGGCCCTCACTTTTCTGTTTAGCATCTCCAGGTGGGCCTGCTGTCCTGTCAAAACATAGCCAGATCCCCCAGCCACAAGAATGGCAAGTTTCCCGACAAAGAGTTGGGGCTCTGGACTCTCCATCCCTTTTACCATATCCCACCCTAGCCCACCTCACTTCAGTCTGGCTTCTAGGACACTGTGTGGTTACCACCACGGACCCTGAGCCACCCACTCCAGGGCAGTGAAGGAAGAAGGGAAGCAGCTCTCAAAGGCCCATTGGCCTCCTGAGATGACACCTCCTAGTGTGAGAAATGGATTATTAAGAGTGGGTACCACTTACTGCCACTAGGTAACTGAAGAATAAAATAATGTCTATCAAGCATAGCACCTGACACTTGGCTCTTCTACTTTGGTCTAGAGCTCTCAAAAGTTTTTCGTTTGTTTGTTTTCGTAATGTAGCATCACCACACCAAATATTATTATTGGTACTGGGTCTCAGGAAAAAAGTCCCTTGTAGGATGAAACTACAAAGCCATATACGTTTACCTTTTAGATTTCTTTATGAGTTCATGGATATTTGAAAGAGATAGAGTAAGAACATGTGTGTGTCACAAAAATCTCCTAGGGCCCTCCATGGGCACCTCATTTGCCTCGTGTGCATGGTGGGCTGTCCCAGGTCCCTGTAGTAATGAAGCCACCTCCCAGGGCTGGGCAACTTGAGCCTAGAGCCATGGGGACCTTCCTGGGGTGGCCTCTGTGCCCCCTGCCGGAGGCCCCAAGAAGACAAGCCTTGGTTACCTGGACACGGCCAGAGCTGTCACGGCAGGGCTGGTCTTGCTGGGCTTCCCCGTCAAAGCCAGGCTGACATCCAGCTCTCGACACAGGGCAAGATTCTTCTCCCATCTGTGACCTGTGGGAATCATGCAAGAGAATAGTTAGGAAAGCCGAGTGGCCGCGCACACGTGCAAGTGTACACCCACATGCAGGGTCACAAACACATACACACATATTTATATTTGTGGTCAGCAACTTGTTAAATTGAGGGGGGAAATATATTTAATCTTGGCCTGTGCTGTTGCAAAAGGGGCCAACCCAATTTAATTTGTAGGCTGTGATAGTTACATGTGCTGACGTGCTGCGGTATCCATTGTGTACCAAATTGGATTTGTGTATTATTGCTTTCTAAATTGCATGCCTAGTTCAGCAAAATTGTTCATCAGTGTTTACTGGCTTTATGCTTAATAAGATGCCCCACAATACCTTGCTGCCAGGATGTAATGCAGCCCATAATTGCCTAGTAAAAATAAATTACATGAAGTCGGCATTATCAACTTATCTAAATCCTCTCACGCCACAACCAATAATTAAATGCTGAGAACGTTTTTTCAAAAAAAAATATAACACAATGATTGTTACTTCACTCATTTTAATGACTGCATTTGGGGGCAGACAGTAATTCCTTCAGCATGGAGTGGTGAGATGGAGAGACATCAGCTGGGCCCCTTGGAGGCCGGGCAGGAACGGTGCCGCTGTTCCAGCTATGCCACGATGGCCTCTTGTGTGCACACACAGGCCTGTGCTCTGGGAAATGTATGTGCCTTCTATGTTTGTGCAAAAGTCCAAGCAATAAGCCCTCCCAAGCACTTCTCATGTACCAGATTAAGTTCAAACCTACAGGGTGATTCCTAAAATGAATTGTGCTCAACTGGGTTGGTCCTTGCTTCAAATGACAAATAAATGAATTCCAGGCAGAAATTAGATTACCTCCGTACACAAATGCAGCATCCTTAATATCTTCAAAGATCTCCTTTCTTGTCCCTTAAGACACCTGAGGGATGCAGTAATATACACACCAACAGGACACATGTGTCATGTCCCTGTGTCATGCCCAATAGTGTCGCTTTCCAGCAAAACAGTTTTGAGCAATCTTATGAGAACCACAAGACCACCACTGGGTTAGGTTTGTAAGCCTGCACATGGATTTGCTATCTCCTTACTGTGGCCCAGTCTGGTTTTCATGAATGTGTCTGTGCCCTTGTGTCATTTCACCTGAGTCCCCCCTTGAACTGTGATCACAACCCCAACACTCCATTCTGTTTGGCAGTAGTGACCTCAGGCACCGTCAGGACAAACAGCAGGAGAAGGACATGGACCTGGGCCTGAGGGGACTCCTGCCAGCCTGAGACCGTCCTACAAGCTCCCTAATGTCATCAGCTGTTATATTAGGGGAGAAGGCTTTACAAGCCTGCAAAAATTGTAAGGACGACCTGCCTTTTTGCAAGCCTTTTGCTGAGTGGATTCTTGTGTATGTCCTTTATTTCTGTCCTCATGTTAGGATGTACAGGAGTACCTCCATCTGGCACAGGGCGAAGTGAGGGACAGAGAAGTTGTTGGGGACAGAGCCAAGTCTAGAGCTTTGGCATCTGCTTTTTATCTCACTTCCCATTGCTCCGGACCCCACTCCCCAAGAGCGCGGTTTCAGCACAACTGCTGATCCTGAGTAGAAACCCTCAAATACACTGGCACTTCCAGAACCAGCAGAACGTCTCTGAGGTCACTTTGTTCATCTGTCTTTCCATACAGTCAGCATCCATTCATCCACTTTTTCCTCATTGGGCCTCCATAGCTTCAGAAATGGGCAGTGGAGCCCCAGCCTGAACTGGCCCACTCTCATGCAGGTGCTGCACAGAATGGTTCACAGGCAGGCTGGAGAATCAGGATCCTGGGCTAGCTCTCTTCTAAGTGGGTGGCAATCAGGGAGGAAGTTTGACCTCGGCTCTCTCTCCAAAGAAGTATTTTAAGTTTCTTAGAATGCACAATTCTTTTTACTCCAAGATGAGCTGATTCCTTGCAGTCCCAGAGGACCCTTGAGACACTAGGAACAATGAAGTAAATGTGAGGTCACTGTGAGGTCATTGCTCTGGGTCAGCCCATTTGGCAAGTGTTCCCAGATGGCATTATTTTGAAGGAAGAGATTCTCAGTGCAGAGCCTGGGGCTCAAGATGGGCTGATCAGATATCTGTGTATGCTTGTATGAAGAAAGAACCAGAATCAGATGACTAAATGGCTCGAGGAGGGGTGAAGTACATTCCAGAAAGGAACTAGCTGAAAATGGCTACTCTTCAGAAAGCAGCTCTCAGCCCTCTGGAGAAGTTTCTTCCATGAAAGATCGTGGGTCCTAGGAAGCAGAGCAAACCAGAAGGACTCAGGATAATAGGAGAATCCACACTTCATGGTAACAATGTTTCCTTTCATCATGGGCACCAGGAAAGATGCCTCGGTTCTGGGCCAAAATCTTTGATGAAGATGGAGCTGAGAAAGAAGGTTCGCTGCATTGGAGGAGGTTGGCGGGACCACTGGGGCAGCTGTGGTTGGAGAGAAGGAGGGGATAGCTTTGGTGGTGACCTTTGTGCCTGTAGCAGGGGGAGGTGCTGTTGACGGTGATGCATGGCGGTAGCTGTGGTGGAGGTCAGTCTGGCAGCATGAAGGCAGTCTGACGTCTGTTGTGTCTGCTCTCACTACTACAAAAGTGAGAACTGTAGTAGTCATGTGCTTCTGGGTAACTGGGCAAGTTACTAAGCCTCTCTGTGCTTCAATTTCCTTATCCTTCACATGCGTGAGGTAAAATATACCTCACAGTGTTGCTGTGACACATAAGAGGAAGTATGGCAAGTGGGCACAATGGAAACCGCTCCTGGCCAAGTCCTCTCCTTCCGAGCTCTGTGATGGTGGCCAAGGTGGTGGCAGTACCAGTGGCCATGATGGCAGAAGGGAGAACAGATTTTTCTTACTTTAGTCCCATCTGCCACAACCCAAAGGAGGCTCTGGAACAGTCGTTCTCTTACTTTGGTGCACACCACACTTACCTGGGGACCTGTTGGATATGGAAATTCTAACAACACCCAATCTTTTCCTGGGGTATAAGGTAGGAACAGGACTCACGTCTACATTTTTAATAAGGCTCCTGGGTGGTGCTGATGCAGAGGACCCCCAGACCAACTTTGAGCAGCCTGCCAGGGGGAATTGGGGAAGTTGAGCCAGGATCACCAGGGCAGGCTAGGCACTATGGAACCACTTCCTCTCCCCAGGCATACGGCAAGGCCCCTCCCTGGCCCCTCCTCACTCCTGTCTGCAGCCTGGCTGTCCAGTCTAGTAGGTATTTGGACCCAGGCCCTAGGTTGGGAAGTTTGGCATTGAGGAGTCACACAGGTAGATGGAGAACATCAACCCATGCTCTGCAAAGTGTGTCCTTCCCTCTCGCCATTCAGAAGCTGAGGGCTCCTACAACCACCACCACTGTTCACATGTCCAAGGAGCATCCCAGAGCTTACTGGTCCCTGCATGATGGGACCAGGATGCAATAGGACTTCTCCATGATGCTTCACATCCCACCAGCAGCTTGCAATAAACTGTGCTCTGTCTCCCCAACTTGGCAACATCCAGAGAGACTCGATGGTTTCCCTGGGCTCTGTAGCCCTGAGTGCAGCTACAGGAGGGGAGAGCAGAGGAAGACCGAGCAAGGCAAGGGTGTCTTGCACCCTCAGTAGGGTAGGTACCTCTAGGGCTTGGAGGTTGAGCTGAGGGCTCCTCTGGTATTGTCAGCCCGGGAACAGATGTCTTCATGTCCTCAGTCCTCCAAATCTGTCCAGAAAAGAGAAAAGGCCATGACTGGGGAAATGATCCTGTTTGTAGCCTCGGGCCCATCCCACTCCTCACATCCAAGGGACTCCAAGGGAAGAGGTGGGAGCATGGTTCCCTTTCACCTCTAATATTAATGTATTCTCTGGGAAAAAATCACTTAGGCTTCAGCAGAGCATAGTTGCAGCTTGGATGGGCTCACTTGGCACTCCCGTGACCATGGTGCATCAGCCCTCAACCTCTTAACTGTAGGGGTGAGACTCAGCAGCTAGCTTATTGTCATTTTACTTAGCTATGCCCTCTCATCACACTGCCACCATCCCCAGAGGCCTCCCTCACCACTCAGCAGCTAGGCCTCTCTATCCTCTGTGTCTGGCTCTGGCCCTAAGTCCTCCTGTGAGTGTCCTCAGGCTGACAGCATATGGCTTCTCAGTTGCTGAGTCTGGATGTTCCATAGCCAAAGGACAAGGACCACCCTCCCCTTAATGCTTCTGTGAGTTCCACATCAGGCCTAGCACAGCATTGGGCCATCCCAGGAGCTCAATTACCATCCTAGATGAATGATGCTGAGTGTATGAAAGACTCCCACCCATGACTTGGGGGCCTGTGAAAAATGCATCTGCTGCTCAGCCAGCCCAGGCTCCTCTGACCCACAGTGGGGACCGCACCCCACCAAGCCCAAGCCTTGCTGTCTCCTCATGTTCTGGCTAGTCCAGGATGCCCCACGCTCTGCAGAGACCCTGTGCCCCTCATAGCCCTCAGAGAGGACATCGTAAGGGGCCCTCCTCAGCCTTGTCTCCTCTGGACACACTGGCCCCTCAGCTGGCTTAGCCTTTCCGTATGCTGTGATTTTTCCTCACCCTCGGGACTCAGCTATACTGCCGCTGCCTCCCGTGTCTCTCTGTTAGAGATAAATCCAATCTCCCTTTGGACTGTCACCATATATTTATTCTACAAGTATTATCTCCATGATTATTCTCAGATTAGGGGCATGGACACCTGGCAGGCAAGGCCAATTTGTAGCCATGTTGGCACACTCAAGCTTTCATAAATATTTGTAGAATGCAATGGGCATTTTCTTGAATACCTTGTGGAATTCAGTTGATGTTTCCTTTCATAAACTGTGGAATTCAATTAACAGTTTCTTGAGTAAGCCTCTGAATTATTTCTTATCTTTATTCATTCCTTCATCCTTCCTGTCAGTCTCAGAAAAATTACCTTGTTCATTTTATGCTAATCCTCATACTTCAGTGTTTCCATTTCTTTCTCTTCCTAGTTTCTTGATGCTTACCCTCTCCATGGCCTTCCTCAGAGGATCCATGGCACTCTCTGATTATCCTGGTCAGATCATGCATTCTCTGTCTTCTCTTCTAGAATATGAGCATCTTGAGGGTAAGGGCCTATTACCATTCATTTCTGTGTCCCTTATGGCTTGTATGAAGAGTTTGGCACAGAGCCAGAGTTAGGTGGATGGATAGATGGATAGGTGAACAAATATGTGGGTGGATAGATGGATTTATAGATAAATGGATGAGTATGTGGAAGGATAGATCATTGGACAGAAGGAAAGGAATGAAGGAAGGAAAGAAGGGAGAGGTAGAGGGAAGGAGGAAAGAAGGAGGGAAGAAGGAAGGAAGGAAGGAAGGAAGGAAGGAAGGAAGGAAGGAAGGAAGGAAGGAAGGAAAGGAGGGAGGGAAAGAGAAAGGGAGAGAGAGAGAAGGAAGGAGGGAAGGTAGAGAGATAAACAGTTGGGTAGGTAGGTAGATGTATTATTGGATGAACAGATAGGTAGATGAAAAGATAGATGGATGGGAGGATGGATAGATGGATGAATAGGTATAGAGAGAAATGGTTGGATGGATTAGTGGATGGATGGATGGATGGATGGATGGATGGATGGATGGATGGAGAGATGGATAGATGGGTAAGTATGTGAATGGATGGCCCAAATATTTTTCAGCACTGAGCTATGTTTTTGTGCATTTGACCATTCAGCTTTCACATCTTGTGATAATAAGTGTTTATTTCATTACATGAATGTATGTGTATATAAAAGTATATATATAATTTGATTGATTGATTGATTGCCTGGAATGAGCTTTGCCTTTGCCCTCACTTGTTGTGGAGACCTCATCTGGTATGCTGCCTGGTTTCAAATGCAGCCTATAGATTTAGACTCTTGGAGGAAGTGAGCAGAATAGAGAAAAATACTTTCTGTACCATGCCTTCATTCTGCCCAAGACACACCTACCCGAACCATGCCGTCTTGACTCCCAGTGATGATGACATGGTTTGTGTCCCATGCTGGCCCCTCCATCACATAGCAGCAGGTTATGGCTCCTTCGGGGCCCCAGGCAGTGGTGATGCTGGCCAGAGGCTGTCCGTTGACATTCCACAGAGACAAGTGGGCACCCGCACAGGAGACAATTGTTCCCTGCAGTGGTGAGAGCTGAGGTCACTCCATGCTAGTCATGGCCTGCCCACCCATTACCTGCTCACCCAGGGTTTATGCAGTCAAGCAGCCTTAATTTGGTATCTTCTGAAGACTAATCAGGGTAATCCAAGACCTGACACTCACTTCTTCAAGGATGACTCATAGGTCTGCTGTATTTTCATGCACTGTAAATTCCTGGCCATTTTCATATTGCAATCAGGTGTTTGGATACTGCTTTCTCTGACACAGGCTGATTGGCTCACTATTGGAGCTCCTCCCACAGCCCTCTCCCTGGCCATTTACTGACTGGCATAGAAGACCCAGCTTGGAGATTGCCCCTGGCTCTGGACATGGGACCTGTACCTGGCTAGCCAGCCCTGTAACCATAAACATGATCTGGATATCACCTGGTGGAGGGCAGAGTACAGAGGTTTGAATGATGGTATATGACTCATAAAGTTGAACAATGTCCCTCTGAAGGGAATTTCTGAGGAAAAATATCTCCATTATTGAATCTCCTATAACATTTATGTCCAGAATTTCCTTCTCAAGTTTTTGTCTATCTTACAGCCAATGGTGTAGTGGTCACTGTCACTGAGGACTCATAAAACTAGCTGGAGCCATGTCTTTGAGCCTTGCCCTAACCACAAAAGGGATGTAGGGAACTCAGAACCCATCCATAGCCCCCTGGGCTGGGCTCCACCATGTCTCTTCCTGAATTGTTTGGTACAGAGTCTGCTTGAGGCCAAGGACCATGTATGGTACATCTTTGCCCAGCACTCAGCACTGGGCTCCCAGCAGGCACTCAATTAGTTTCAGGACAAGTTGAAGCCAACAAGTTGTTGTCCTGATATCAATCTTCTCTGAGGACATTATTCTATATGGGTTTTGTGCTCTCTCAGATCAGAGCTTGGTACCTTTCCCATTACATTCCCCCAATTCATCCATCCACCCACCATCCATCCACCCATCCACTCTCTATCTGCCCATCTACCTATCCTCCCACTAATTCACCCAAATATCCATCCACCCACAGATCTATTCATCCATCCATCCATCCACCCTCTATTTGCCATATAACATTCATCCTGGATTCAGGCCTACCTGGAGACCACTTTTGACTAAGTTGGCACCAGGAGCCTTCTTCATCCTCTCCCCTTCCTTCTATTATCTCCTTGACCATTCTATCCATGCGCTAAACTCCTAGGGTTTTACTGGAGCAGATGCAGAGGCTTGGAACCTTCAGGGAACTCTGTGCCCTATGATGGGGATTCCAGCCTGGGAGAAACTCCACACTGAGATTTGGATATTTCTCTAACTCTTTCTCTCTTCTCTCTGTCTCTCTCACATGCATATGTTCTGACAGGCTCATCCATGGTGGCCAGCATGGAGGGACAAGTAGAAACACTTCCTGCTGTGGAGACCAAAAGCACCTGCTGAGTTAACACTGATTTGTAGTCAATGGCTGAATTAGTCAGTCAAGCCCAGCAGATCTCTTACCAAAGCCAACTGCATGCCTGTGCCAAGACAGACACTCCCCACCACCCCCACCACCCTGAGGGAGAAAAACAGAAAAGGAAAAAATAAAATCTAGACCCATATGTTACGCATGCTGATGTCTCCACTCTGCCTGGGTAAAAAATACTCCATATATCTGGGAGCTTCTCAACATTCTTGGGTGGTCAGTCTCTTCCCCTGGGTATGGCACCAGGCTACCAGCCAGGCTCCCAGACATTGAGAAACAGGGCCTTACCGAGACATCACTGATGGCAAGGGCAGAGATGCCCTCTTGGTGGGTAGGCAGGCGGGCCACGTGGGTGAGGTGGTCCAGGTCCCACAGGATACAGGTACAATCTTGGGAACCACTCACCAGGAGGCTGAATATGACCGATGCTGCCAGGCATGTGACAGCCTGTGTGTGTCCATACAAGGCCTAGACACAAGAGGCAGTTCCACAGGTTATGAGAGGGACCCTCAATCCAGCTATCTGGTGAAATATCCTGACCTTCCCCACAGGAGGAAACAGATTCAAGGTGATTCCATGATTCCAAAGTCTGTGGTATGTGTGTGCATGTTTTTGTGTATGTGTGCATATGCATCCATGCTGGCTTCTCAGTTCCATCCATTTCTGGGAATTGAGGTCCAGCTAGGGAGGATCAGTCCTTTTATCATAAGTAAAACAGAGGCCAGTAGTTCCCTCTTGCTATGTGCTCACCTACACCTGACTTTCATCTAGTCATAAGTAAGGATACTGATTTGCCAAGTGTGGCATTCGGACCAGGTACATAAGCATTATCTGGAAACTTGTTAGAAATTCAAATTCTTGGGCCCTATTCCAATACCTACTGAATCAGAAACTCTGGGTTTGGGGCCCCAACACGGGTTTTCACAAGACCTCCAGGAAATTTTCATGCGAGTTTGAAGATTATACCAAGTGAACCTCGGAAACAAACATGCCTCTGTCCACTAAAATGGGAGGAAGGCAGGGAAGTCAGGTCACAGTTTAAAAAGATGTAAGTTTTCAAGTGTAATGGGTCTGGGTTCATAGCCTATCTGGCCATATGGCAGCAGGTGACTCAGGGCCTTGGTCTTGGCTCTCAGGTTGATCTGGGTGGGGTCTGGCCTGATTCATAGATGGCCATGTATCCAGATAGGGCCAGAGGCCTTGCTCCCTGAAGACACATGCCAGAAGGGTCGGGGTGGCCTGATACCCCCAGGATCACTGCTGCTGGCAACGGTGTGGTTTCCATCACAACTATCCCAGAGCTGCCAGGTAAGCCTGGTGTGAGGGCTGCCGTGTGCACATGTGCCACCATCCTCTGGAACAGAGATCCTTCTGCAGAGAAGTGCAGAAGTAGCATTCTGGAACATGATTACCCTGGCTTACCTAGTAGTAAACCTCCACCTGCAGGACCGGTGACTGCTCACTCATTTGGGTCAATGAGGCTGAGCATCATTTTTCAAAGCTGTCACTTTGCCTGGTCACAGCCATTAAAAGTTTTGCCAGGGATCCCTGTTTGTTTTCAATGGAACCTAATGTGGCACCAACCAGATGGTGCTGGCAAGGTTCTGGATGTGACCCACAGAAGACTATCTGGGTCATCTTAGCAAATTGGAAACTGTCTAAACAAAGAGAAAAGCAGAGGCTTTGATCAGAGCTCTAATGACTAAGTTCTGACCACAGGGGAAATGGTGACTCCAAAGGGTGCAAGCCTGAGGACCTGGGAGTAAGGGCTGGGGATTCAGAAACAGAAGCTCTGAGCCCAAGTGCCTACATGTGCTGTCTGTTAACAGAGACAAGTATGCTTCATTCTGAGGGGAGGCTCTGGAGAGTTAGGGGGACCAGCCTGAATGCAGGCACTGCCCACTGAGGTAAGGCTCATTGTCTCCCTCCTGGAGGCACTCAGCCCCCCTTATCTGGAAAGGCTGGGGAACTCAGCAAAGGAGGACAGCAGATTTAAACATGTTCTCTACTGGGTCTTTTGTTTTCTCAGAATGCAGTAGTCCCCCTTATCTATGGGAGATATGCACCAAGATCCTCAGCAGATGCCCGAAACCACAGGATGGTACTGAACCCTATGTCTACTTTGTCTTTTTCCCTACACATACTTATGAACAAATAAAATTTATAAATTAGACATAGTAACAGATAAACAGCAGTAACTAATAATAAAATGGCATAGTTATAATATATAATATGCTGTAATAAAAGTCATGTAAATGTGGCCTCTCTCAAAATATTTTATTGGACTGCACTCACCCTCTCTGTGATGATGTGAGTTGATGGCATGACAGGAGGTTAATGACATAGGCACCGTAACGTGCTGTTGCACTACTACTAACCTTCTGACAATGAGCCAAAAGGGGGAACACCTGTTGACCACCTGTTGACCACGGTTGACCTCAGGTGACTGAAACCACGGGATGTGAAACCAGAATAAGAGGGGGCCTGCTGCAAGTACCTGTCTACAGAGCCAATTAAAATAACTTCACGATGTCATCATACCTAACTAAAGCAGCAAAAAATAAAACAAAATAGGGGATCCTGGGGTGGCTCAGTGGTTTAGCGCTTGCCTTTGGCCCAGGGCGTTATCCTGGGGACCCGGGATCGAGTCCCATGTTGGGCTCCCAGCATGGAGCCTGCTTCTGCCTCTCTCTCTCTCTCTCTCTCTCTCTGTCTTTCATAAATGAATAAAAAAAATCTTAAAAAAATAAAACGAAATAAAATCCTCTGGAAATAATTGCTCATGCTGGACACTTGTGAGATGGGCACTCTTAATTGTGGATAGCACTGGAAAGCTATAGAATCACTATAGAAAGCATTATGTCTCTGCCTGGTAATCCTACTTCTTGAAATTTATTTTAAGGAAACTATTAATCAGAAGCAAACAGCAATCTATATAAGTTGTTTTCTGCAGCACTATTTAAAATAGTCAAAATTTGGAAGTAATGTAATTGTCTAGTTTTAAAAGAAATGGTTTATTAAACTGTGGTGCACTGACATAACAAAACAATTGAAATGTAATTTTATGGAAATGGAATAATATGGAACAATTGAAATGTAAATTATAGAGACTGTGGAGAAGCAGAAACAATTTGATAGGCTGGCTGAAAATAGAATAAACATATCTACACAGTATCAGAACGGTATAAATATGTATATCTGGGGATGGCGGTCTGCAACAATGAAAGCTTTTCTAGGGATTAGAGGGAACTGTTCAACTTTGAAGAGAATTTGAAATTTGTCTTTAATGTAATATCTTTAAAAAAATAAAACACTTAAAAACACTGTTTATGAAACTATTTAATGATGACTTTGTCAACGGGTCAGGGACAGATCCCCTTCACCGAGACCACCCCTTCGCTGGTAGTCTGGGGGATCCCCAAGGCCATGTGAGCCCTATAGGTAATGATGACATGCTTTATTTTGCCTAGGAAATGAAAGCGTGTGGGATTCCCCATGCCTTTTCCTTTTGATTTATAACTAAGAGAAGATGATGAATTACATTTTTATGCTGTCAGTACTGGGGCTTTTACAGTACATCTGCATTTCTAAAAGGAGCCTTGGAGTAGCAGTGGGAGGCCACCTCCCCATCCCCCAAGACCAGCTCCACAGTCAGGCTGGATCTCAGGCCATCCCCAGAGTGGTGCCTGGGATAGGGGAAGGGTCCAGAGAGAAACGCACGGTCTCTTCACTTAGGTACAGAGTAAGAACCCAGCCCCCTGACTGCAGTTCGTGGAAAGCAGCAAGGAAACCCAGAACAATGTGAAAATGTGAAAAGGCAGGGCACTCCAAGGCTGGCTTAGAAGGACCTCCCAGGAGAGTCTGGTGAAGGTAGCCTGCCCTTGGCCTGTACAGCTCCCTCCAGCAGGAGCCACTGCTCTGCACCATTAATCAGCTCCCTCAGCATTGACTGATGGATTCCTTCACTGCACATTCACTGAGTGCCCGACATGCGCTGTGCAGGTGCTGGGGATGGCTTGGGAAGCATCCAGAGAAATCCAGAATCGGTTCTAGTGAAACATGTTCAGGTTAGGAAATCTGGCCCGTGGTGAGTTTTGTATGATTAATTTGGGTTTTCGTGATCTTGGGTCTATATGGCTAACTAAAATACAGATGCAAAAACAAACTGCGTTTTAGCGTTGGAAGTGTACTGCAGTGGTATTCTCAGGCAAGTTCAAAGGTGCACAGGCAGGGAGCACGGTTTAGACTGACCTAGATTAAAATGCAAACTCGCTCTTTCCAAGCTTCAGTTTCCTCCTGTGGAAGCGGGAATAACAGTGCCTGCTTTACAAGAATAAAATGAATGTATGGAGTCTTAGGTAAGCAGTGGGTACACTCTGCTTGGTATTAGATAGAGCAGCGGTGGTAACTAAGGCAGGGCCAGAATACAGCCCCCGCCCCTCTGCTTTTGTTCTACTCATGCACATCCACTTCTGTTCTGAAATAGCCTTTCAATTTCTGGCTCTAGGGCAAGTCACTTTCTTGCAACTGGTTTTTTTCCCCAGTAAAGTATGGATGAAAACAGTACCCACTTTATGGGGTTGTTGAGGAGGTAAAATGAGGCTGTCGACCTAGAAGTGTGCATGGCACATATTCCAAAATGTTCTCCAGTGCAAGGAAACTGGTTTCACTGGCTCAGACACACAAGTGGTGTCTCTCACTGAGGCGTGGGTCTCCATGGAGGCACCTGCCCTGTGGGCTTCTCAAATCCACCAGGGGCATGAAACCGTTGTCCTCTAATAGTGCAGAGCCACGTGCTGCCACCAATGCTTCACTGTGTCCTCTGCTCCTGAGGGAGGCAGGGCTTTCCACGCTCAGGCAGTCGGACCACACTAGGGTACTGTACCCACCCCAGGCAACACACCCGCTCTGGGTACCATCTCCACTTAAGCCACCATACCTGCTTGAGGTGCAGGCTCCTTGGGCGGCCTTTGGCTATGCTGAGCTCCCACACACACACCACAGTGCTGGCTCCAGAGGTGATGATCATTGTGGGGGTTGGGCACACAGTACACAGACAGCGGCCCCAGGCAGCCAGGTTCTCGAACGTCATTATGATCTATAGAAGACAAGTGGGATGAGCACTGGTGCCCTAGCCAGCACAGGGCTGGGGGCCAGAACAGGGTGACAGAGAGGCAAAGGCAGGTCTGGATACTGCTGGCCTGCCTGTGTGCCACAAGAACTGGGGGACATGTCACTTGTTTAGGAGCTGGCTCAGGTGACAAAATCGCCAATCTCCTGGCTGTCTCTGCCTCAACAGATGGAGGCCAAGCCCGTTCCCATAGATCTCACACTCTAAGGAGTGGGGAGAGACAAGTGAGCTGGAAGTTTTGGGGACATTATGAAAAGTCCTTGTGAACACAGTGAGCCCTGGGAGGCCGACTCAGCCTGAGGAGGTCAGAGACAGCTTTCAGGAGGGGGTACCATCTGGGACTGGTCTCTGGCTGCCTCAGGAAGGGGTAGGAAAGGCTGGGGGTGGGGAGCGAGAGCTTGTGGGCAGGGAGTTCATGCCATGTGATTGATGGGTGGGAATTAGGGTGGGAAGGGAGGGGGGCTGGGAAGGGATCCTCAGAGGCTGCCAGGGCCACAGCAAGAAGTGAGGCCACTGGATGGCCTAAGTCAAGGGTTGAGAAAAAGTGACCAGATGACTCGCTTCTGGCACCGGCTGAATCCTCAGGGACTGTCCTCTGACTCTGAGGCAGGACCAGGGCCAGAGGAACCCTAGGACTTCCCACCCAGGTTGAGCAAGAATCTGAGTGGTCTTCATGCAGCTGAGGGACCTGTCAGTGGCAGAGATTGCTGTGAGGTGACAGCATGTCCCGGGAACCTGCAAGCTCTGCTCCTTAGAGAACAGATCGGAGGCTTGGCCCATGAGGGCCCTAAGCCTAGCCACACAAACCCTCTCCCTCCCAGGCAGGGGGCACAGCCACATGGAGGCAGTGGGGTGTGGGCAGCTGTGCCTGCCTTGGACTCACCCATCTCCTGGCTGTATCTGCCCCAACAGATGGAGGCCAAGGTCCCTTGCCTGCCCTGCATCCCGTGCCTGTCCCCGTGCCCCAAGCCACCCACCTTGTCAGAGCCATAGTTCCCCAGGCAGCAGCTGAAGTCATCAAAGCCCCAGCTGAAGGTTCTGTTCCAGAGAGGAGGCAGCAGCACCTTGTTCTTCTCCACGGCCAGGATGGTCTTCTCGGTAGGGACAATGTGGCCAATGGCTCCCTTGGGGGATTCTGAACCTAGAGAGAAGAGGTACATATCTACTCCCCAGTTAGTATAGTTGAGCTTACTTACAGTCAATGGAGAACACCCCCAACACTCACTGGGCCCAGAGAAGAGCCATGGCCCGGTGACCCAGACTGGCAAAGCACAAGCCTGGGCTGGAGCTGCTTGCTTGTCGAGGCACCTCACTTTGGGGCCTCACTCCAGGGGCCATGTTAGACCCTGGTCCTTAGCTGGGTCCCCTGGCCCTTGGGTCCTCCTCTGCTTTAGCACACACATGAAGCTTGCATGTAGCCGTGCATGTCTTCGGTGTCTCTATGGGCTGATGCTGGAGGAGGAGTGGCTGAGGCTATCTGGGCAGATGGCACAAAGCCACAGGAGCCTTGGGGGGCTCTTCCCTTCCTGCCTCTCTCAGGCACCTTATCTAGCAGGGCTGGGTGCGCCAAAGGCACCGTTCTTGGATGCGAAGGGAGAAAAGGGACCCACCACCAAACCCCAAACCCGGAATGTCTTTATGTGACTCCAGAATGTCACCCCATGTAGTGGGATTTCTCAAAAGCAGTGCAGCCCACAGGTGGCACAGACCTCAGAGTTCACACACACAGTTTCTTGAGGAAGCAGTGGGGCTGGAACTCCCACAGGGTTGTCTGCCCCAGAACAGATGCTCTTGACTAGGGACTGTAGGTCTGCCTAAGTGATCGGGGGCACCAGTGGCTGTGGGTACTGAGGAGCAGAGGTTGTGATCCTCCCTCGGGAAATCTCGGACTCCCCCACTTGGCTTTGGAGGTGAGCAGGGGTGTGTGTGTGCCAGATAAAGAAAGAGAAAGAAAGAAAAAGAGAGATGTGTGTGTCCACACATATGTGAAGGAAAGAGAGGAATGTGTGTCTTAGACAGACAAGTGAGTCTGCCTTGATCTAACACAGGTAGTTCTGGATCCTTCCAGGGCAGAGGCCTCCCCAGATTCCTGCTGTGACCAGAGACACAGCCATCCAAAATCAGACCCCAAGACCCTGAAGGATCTGTACCCATGAACCTCCCAAAGAACAAGGGTCACTGAAGGGACAACTCTGACAGGGTGCCAAAGAAAGCAGACCAGGTAGTCACCTTTGACTGTGACCTGGGATGGCTTCAGCGCCTGCAGGTTGTAGAAAAAGGGCTGCGGGTGGCTGGGCAGGCTCGCTGGCACGACAGCATCCTTTCCAGGTGAAGGCTTGCCTGCAACGGTCCTGGCTGGATGGGGTTTCGTAAAAAGCTGGAAAAACAGGGGACAGATGCAGACCACATAAGTCGTCAAGGACAGAAGGCAGAGCTTTAGCGCCACCTGCAGCCCAGGGTGTTATCCTGGGGACCTGGGATCGAGTCCATGTTGGGCTCCTTGCATGGAGCCTGCTTCTCCCTCTGCCTGTGTCTCTGCCTCTCTCTCTCTGTCTCGAATGAATGAATGAATGAATGAATGAATGAATGAATGAATGAATGAATAAATAAATAAATAAATTTTTTTTTTTTTAAAAAAAGGACAGAAGGCAGAGGAGGAGTCTCCCTCATGTAAGTCACAGCGGCACCTGTGCCCCAATTTGCTGCCCCAGCTGGGCTCGCTCCTGAGTTCAGCATCAACAGAACAATCAGTTGCAACCCTCAGCTGTTGCCGATAAGAGGCTTGGGGCTCAGCGGGGCAGCCGCTTTCTCCAGCTCATAGAGGGCCACTGGCACAGGTAGCCCCCCTGGCTGCCAAACCGTCATCTTCCCCATGCTGCCGGGGACCTCATTGAGGAGCTCCTGGGCCCTGGCCAAGCTGCAGCTCATACCATGGGGTCAGGATGACCCTCTTCACACTCCAGATCACACATCTCCCTCCATTTGCTTGAGCTATTTCTCCTATTTTTCCCCTTTCCCTTACAAACCCCATTAGTGGCCTTTCTTATTTTCATTTTTCTTAGATCTCTGCTGTCAAACTGTCCCTAATGCCAAACTTTTTGCATAACCAGGCAAAACATGAAGTGCAAGGCTATGCTGCTGGCAGAACCTTGCTGCTGCCACAGCTCTCCATCCTCTCCTCTCCCCACCTAGGCTGTTTTTTCCAGCCATCAGGCCCATGCCTCCGCTCCTGGATGGAAACATCCACTGGGTGCCACAAAGGAGGGGTGAGAGCTGGCCCCAGCTGGGCACAGTGGCAGAGGTGAGGCAGCTGGTGGAGCGGGGGTGGGGGAAGGGTCACAGCAGCCGAGGCTCCATGAACAGCTCTTAGTCAGACACTGGACTACTAGGAAAGCTGGGTGGATGAGCAATGCAAACAGAAATCAGAAAGGTTATTTTTAAATGAGCATTTAATAAAGAATGTCCCTCCTCACACAGAAGAATGACTAAAGAACCACAGGCTGGGAGCCTGACACAGGTTCAGCACACACAGCCCCTTGACAGCACAATGCACGGTCCTGAAGTATTTTAATCCTGCCTCTAGGTAGGGATCACTGGAGGAATTCTCATTCTGATAATTACTTAGAAATATTTTTTGTAGGGATGTCTGGGTGGCTTAGTGGTTGACGTCTGCCTTTGGGGTGTGATCCCAGAATTCCAGAATCGAGTCCCACATCGGGCTCCCTGCATGGAGCCTGCTTCTCCCTCTGCCTGTGTCTCTGCCTCTCTCTCTGTGTCTCTCGTGAATAAATAAAATCTTTTTTAAGAAAAGAAATATTTTTTTAAAAGCTCATATGATACATCACCAAAGAAAATCAGAATCTAAAATTGTGTGCACTCTGCAAGCACACTGATGTGACAATATTTTTGCTCATGGACATGGACTGTGAGTATATCACCCAGGACACAATTGGGTGGGGGCAACTACTATTTTGAATTATTTAATTGCTTTATCTGTATTATTTCATTTCTTAAAGAAATGAAACTATTAGGCTGCCCAAACTTCCTTTCTGAAATTCAATCTTTTCTTCAAAGCCTTCCCTGGCCAAACCCACACTTTGGATGTCCATTCTCCAAGTCACCCCTAGGCATTTCTCACATTCTCCTCCCCTGGGAGCTGAGCAAACCCAGAGCATGTCACATAAGACCAGGTAGAAAAGATGTTACTAGTTTTGCATTGTAAGATGAGCCCATCCAAGCCTCATGGTTACTGCTGCCCAAGATGGCCCTGAAATTGGCTGGGCTTACGCATTCATTTCCCAGCATGGCTCCTGACTGCTTTTGGCTGAGATCCCAGCCCATGTGGTCATGCTAGTAGCCCAGATGGCTGTCCTTAGGAATAAAACCTCTCCACACTGAACCAAAGTTCCAGGGTCAACACAGCTGAGATCAGTCAAATAAGTGCTCCTCCTTGCACACCATTCACCAGGATGTCATACACAAACACCTAGACTCACATCGCTACATGACTATCCTGATGCAGGATGGAGCCAGTGGAGCAAAAGGCCCACGTGGGACCCCCATCAATTTCACCAGGAGCCCCGGGGGCAGAACTTAGATCCTCTCCCACCTCTGCTGATATGACATAGGCTTTGGGGCCAGCCAGATGGGGCTAGAGCTCTACCTCTGCCATCTGCTAAAGTGCAATTGCAGGCGAGTTACCTATTCAGCCTCTCTGAGCCTCAGCTTCCTGATCTATAAAAAAAAAATAATCCCTATACCCAGAGCTTATGAGGGGATTCAATGAGGGAGGCATACTAGTAAGTGATATTTGTGGAGTGCCCATCATACTGCAGACACTTCCAAGCACTTGATGTCTCCATGCGTTGGCTCTTTACAACAACTCCCCAGAGTAGACACACATATAAAGAATTAAATCCTGTGGATTTACTGTAGTGTCTGTCACATGTATCACAGGGGAATGTAGTCCTCATCATTATCATTAATGACGTCATCACCCTCATCAACATCGGATGGTAACAGAAGGGTAAGCCCTGATGTTGAGGGGTGTAGGGAGACTATTACCCCTCCTCAGTTCCCTTTTGTTTCTATCCGGGAGAAAATGTCCTCACTCTCACTCTCAAGCTCACAGTTCACACACTCTTTTGAGAAAGCAAGACCAAGAACATGGATGCTGTACCTGTTTGGGTACCTGTCCAAAGTTGCTGACAAACCCCAGGATGGTGCTCCTGATTAAGGGGTCACTGATGCTGCTGAGGTCCATTTTGTCACCGTAGAAGTAGGGGTGGAAGGTATTAACAGCTTCCACCGCCGCTGACCCCTGCTGCTTGTACCCAAAAATGAGGTCGATCCAGTGGTGGAGGTTGGCACTGACAAAGTCACTTTCCAGAGCCTGGAACCAAAACCCAAAGATCATGAAAAATGAAGGCCTCTCTTAGACTTGTGAGCCCTCTTCACAGATCAGGAGGGGGCACACGTATCAGGATGCTGGCTCTGCACAGGGAAGATGTGATATTGCACTCAGCTTGATGAGCACTAAGTGAGCAGAACATATCGGCCACCTAATGACCATCTAATTCCTGTCTCCAGCTAGTGGGAAAACAGATCTGACTGCTCCCATCACCCTAGCTCATTCACTCTGTGCTATAACCAGGAGGTTCAGAAGATTTGTGTCTTCCATATCTAAACGGAAGACTGAAAATAAGGTGTTGGGGTCCTGTTGAGATCAAAATAAGAAAAAGGGAGAGCTGATTCTGATCAGAGATTCAGGTGGTTGAGACTAAGTGTAGGAGTTAGGAGAACCCATTCTGGAGCAGGCTGGACTCCAGCACTACCATGGACGCTCCTTAACATCTCTGTTCCCCAGTTCCTTCATCTTCTTTACCTACAAGTTAGGGAAAATAATTATACCTTCTTTGTGGAGATATGTGAGGTATGGTCTGTGTTCATGCCTGGTGCGCAATGAGCTCCATGTAAAGTTAGCTACACTGACTACACTGCACACCTACTAGGTGCCAGGCACTGGCTTGGGGTTTATGTGTGTTATCTCTTCCCATTAACACCATCTTCTGCTGATAGATATAATTGCTCCACTCCTGGGGCAGGTTCAGGTATGTTTTTGAACCTACTATCTCAGTCCCCAACTCCCAGGCCTCAGAATCCCTTCGGGGCTATCCAACCTTACTAAGCACATCTCACTGTACCCAAGTACCTAGAAATTATTGACATATTGGCTGTGAGGCCCTTTCTTAGTGATCTCTTAAAGGAAAAGGGTAGAATCTACCTTTGAGGTGCAGCACTGTCCCCAGGAATGTGAGCTTCTTTACTGGGGCACTTATGTTCAGTCCAGAGTACGCAATGGACAAGAGTATTTCATCTGCACACCTAAGGGGTAAGTCTATGATGACCTTGAGGAACATTCTGCCCACGTGCAGGCTGCTGTCTCCAAGGAAGGAGGACAGGAGAATTTCCAGACTCAGCCATGGAGACTTACTCTGAGCTTAAAGTTTCCACGTGACATCTAAACCTCACCCCACTCAGGAACACAGCTCCCATTGTAAGCAAGTAATATCTGCCTCCAACTAAAGGTGACATCTATCAGGAGACAGAAAGAAGGGTAGCAGAGGAGCCAAGCATGCTCCATCCTTCATGGATACAGGCCAGTTGAATTACACCAGCTCAGATTAGGGTACCCAGGTTGGCAAAATGTCCCAACAGTTGCCACCCATGAGCAAGAGAAAATGTGGGCCAGGGTTTGGAATATGCCAGTTCACCTGAGAAACGGCACCTGTTTCTACTAAGCAGAGCCCAACTTCAGGACTGTGTTCTGAGACTCAAAAACATACATTTGGGATTGTCGAAGCACCACTCACTGATCCTCTGGGAGGACATGGGCCTATAGAAGTCAGGTCATCTATGCCACATTAGTTTTTTTGAGGCATACGGCCAAAGTGGCTTCAAGAAGCCACATCTGGGTAATGCCACAAGAGTTGTGATGAAAGGCATGGTTTTTCCAAGCCTACTATCTGGCCTGGAGCACAGCTAAGAGCCTTCTGTTAATGTTTTTATTAAAGCACTTGCTGGTGACTGCAATAGCAGAATGGTCATATATCAGGGAAGACCATAGGCCAGGACATCTGACCCTCCCTCCAGGCATTTTTTCTACTCTTATTACCAACACATAGCCCATATCTTTAAGCTCTTCTAGAGTATCTTTTCTACCTCCTTTCTTTAGATGAAGCCTGGCTCTCTCCTGAGCCCCCAGTGGTGGCTACTTGCTGGGTTACATGCCATGTCTTAGGGCCTAGAGGTGGTGTTGGTATCTTCCTTGGTCCTCACTGCCACCTCCAGACCATTGTTCCTCTACCTTCTTGCTAAAAGAACAATACTTTGCTCCTCTGTAGTTCATGGAATTTAACTCTAGCCCCCCTCCTCATCCACAATGCTGCCATCTACCAACTTTTTTTTCTCATTCATCAAACATGGTGAGTCCTGGCCATGACTTCCTTTCATCTCCAAGATCTGCCATCATCCTCAGTGATTGCAATATTTCACCTCTCAGTTCCTTAAGTGCTACTTCTCCAATGATTTTGCCTGTCTCCACCTAAAGCTACCTACTCCCGCAGACACACCTTAACTCATGTCAGCATCCATAAGTACTCCAACTTCAGAATCTCTCCTTCAAACATCTCCATTGGTGAAAGCCACATCCTCACCTTGCTGGTTATTTAACTACTCTCTGAGGCTATTCTTCTACCTTGTCAAAACTTCTAGGCCCCTCACCCTTTTACTTCTTTGCAATCTATCGACACTCACCTATTTTCAGCCACATCTTGATGCAGCTTAGACTTTGTGGTATATCATTTCAATAATACTCCACTTAATACATCTTTTTATGCTATCAAATTGTGTATACTGTCTTTTCACAGCGCGCTGAAACAACTCAAATATAGTATGTCTCACATAAAACATCACATAAGGGGCCACACTGATTATCCTATAATTCTGAGTCACCAATTTCAAATGGACCTAGAGCACTCCCAGAAAACTTCAGAATGTTTCTCTGGTCAAGTCGTACATTATCACTGGAGATAACTAGTTCACATTTCTTTCTCTCTCCTTACCTCTGACCCTCTCTGACTGTCTACTTTCAGCCATTGGCCACACCTCCCACTTTGCACAGAAAAATAGAGCCACCAGTTGGAAACTTCCATATCTTTCTGACAACATATATAAACGAACTTTCATCTGCAATCCCCTGACCTCTCCTCCTCCTATTTAATGCCAGAATCTGCCCAACCTTTTATCTAAAGCTAGCCCTCTACCTGTAGTTTAGATCCCAAATTCTCTTGTTTTCTCAAGAATATATTATTCCTTTCCTTGTATATTCACCCTCTCTTTCCCATTACTTTTTAAACTTACTTATTAAAATAAAAAAAGAAAATCTTAGCATTTCCTTAACCTTCCATCTCCTCCAGGTACTACTCTCTGTCTTTGTTCTCTCCTTCACAAGCAGGATTTTTGTTACTAATCCTTATCATTTCTGTTTCCTTCTTATTACTTACCTCCTTTATTTCTTCGTGTGGACTTGAGTTATTATCTTCTATTTTAGCATGAAGAACTCCCTTTGTGTTTCTTTTCTTTTTTTTTAAATATTTATTTATTTATTTATTCAGAGAGAGAGAAAGAGAGGCAGAGACACAGGCAGAGGGGGAGAAGCAGGCTCTGTGCTGGAAGCCTGACCCGGGACTCGATCCTGGGTCCCCAGGATCACACCCTGGGCTGCAGGCGGCGCTAAACCGCTGCACCACCGGGGCTGCCCTCCCTTTGTGTTTCTTAAAGGGCAGGTCTCCTAATGATAAATTCTTTTAGTTTTATTTGTCTGGAAATGTCTTTATTTCCTCAGTTTTGAAGAATAGTTTTGCTGGCTATAAAATTCTTGGCTGATAGTCTCTCAGCACTCTGAATATTTCATACCACTGCTTTCTTACCTCTATGGTTTCTTCTTTTTTTTAAGATTGATTGATTGATTGATTGATTGATTGATTTTTTAAGATTTTATTTATTTATTCATGAGAATACAGAGAGGAGAGAGAGGCAGAGACACAGGCAGAGGGAGAAGCAGGCTCCATGCAGGGAGCCTGACATGGGATTCGATCCCGGGTCTCCAGGATCAGGCCCTGGGCCGCAGGCGGCGCTAAACCGCTGAGCCACCCGGGGCTGCCCACTTCTGTGGTTTCTAATGAAATATTAACCGTTAACCTTATTAAAGACACCTTGTAAGTGATGAGTTGCTTTTGTTGCTTTTAAGATTCTTCTTTTGACTTTCCTTTTTGACAGTTTATGATGTGTCTAAGTATAGATCTCTTTGAATTTACCCTACTTGGAATTTATTGAATGTCTTGTATGTATAAATTAATGCTTGGCATCAAAATTGGAATGTTTTTGAACATTATTTCTTCAAATATTATTTCTGCCCCTTTCTCTCCTACTTTGGAAACTTTGGTACTTCCAATTTGTATATGTTACTGTTTGATGGTGTTCTATAGATGCCTAGATTCTGCTCATTTCTCTTCACTTATTTCTTCCTGTTTCCCAGACTGGGTAATCTCAATTGACTTGTCTTCCAAGTTTGTTGATTCTTTGCCTGCTATTGATCCCTTCTAGTGAATTTTTCATCTCAGTTACTGTACTTCTCGGCTCCACAATTTCTATTTGATTTCTTTGCATAATTTCTATTTCTTTATTTATATTTTCTCATTGTCATACTTTCCTTTAGGCCTTTACACATAGTTTTATTTAATGCTTTGAACCTATTTATGATATCTGGTTTAGTCTTGTCTAGTAAGTCCGAAGTTTAGGGTTCCACAGGGATATTTCTATTGACAGCATTTTCCCCCCTCTGTATGAGCTGTACTCTTTTTCCTTTACATGTCTCATAACTTTTGTGGAAAACCAGACATTTTAGATAATATGATATGCCAACTCTGGAAATCAGATTTTTCTCTTACCCCAGGGTTTGTTGTTGTTGTTACTGTTGCTTATTGTTTTTTTATTTAGTTACTTTACTGAACCAGTTCTACAGAGTCTGTATTTTTTTGTTGTATGTGGTCACTGAAATCTCTGCTTTGTTAGCTTAATGGTCTTCTTATGATTGGATGAAGATTTCTTTAAATGCCTAGAACCAGTTAGTATTCCAGTCTTTGCCCAGGGAGGGGCTTTGCGTGCATGGCTTCAATGTTCAGCCAGGTAGCAGCTGCCTGGTAAAAACTCTGCCTTTACCTCATATCTTGCTTGCACAGAGCCTCAATGTCAGCCAGAAGTGAATCTTAGGACCTTAGGAGCATAAACACAGCCTTGTACGTGAAAGCAATCCTACAGATATGTGTATCCTAGATCCCAGGGATATTTTGAAATCGTTTCAAGCCTCCTAACAAATATCTCATTCCCTAGTTTTTCCATTTAGGCTTTTTGGTTAGTCTATTGTTTGGCCAATTATATCCACTACCTCTGGCAGCCACGGTGTTAAACAGTTGTCTCTGGTTTATTTTTTCACAAATATCACTGAAGAAAAGTCTTTTGTACTCTGCCATCTTTGAGATCATATAAAGATAGCCTTGCTGGTGGGGCCTTTCAGGGAACCATTAACAGGTCAAATAATAACAGTTCTCTGGGTATGAGACTTTGAAGGAGCCCCAACCCCATTCTTCCCCCTCCAATGACTGGTAGGCTGTTGGTTTTCACTGTTATTGTGGGCTGTTGGTTTTTTAAGCTACTATGGCACTAAAGAGGAGAAATGAGAATGGTGTAAGTTAAAACACTACAAAGCTTGCTATTATTTCAGAGATTCAGTCATTTTTCTCAAAGGAATACACCCTTGATTTTTCCAAGCCTCTAGTTAATTTCCAGAGTTCTGAAAAGTTTTTCATGACAATCTTTGCCATTATTCTTATTGCTTTTATGGAGTAGAGTATGTCCAGAGGTTCCTACTCTGATATTTTCACTGACATTGATCATTAACATCCTAACCCACTCCAACCTAATCTTTACCAAAAGAGGTCTCCCCACTATTGTCATCACCCAGTTCCCCTGGGCCACACCTCTAACCTATATCTGATGACACTGAATAAATATCTCTCCTTTGTGGCATTTTGTGCAGTTATAATTTCCCTGTTATTTGTGTGGTTATTTAATCAAGCTGCCTCCCCACTAGACCATTGGCATCTGCAGTCAGGCCTGTGTAGTGAATCTTCTCACTCGCCCCAAGCCAAGAACTTTTCTGAGAACACATTGGCAGAGGGTTGCTGCCACCTGAGGTCAATTTCATGTCTGGTCCAACTACTCAAGACCATTGGATTGTGGGAGAGATGACTACCATTACTAAATTTCCAGAGGCAAGGATAAACCAAGGAAGAATTTTCTCCTTGCCAAGGGATAAGGACAGAGGAAAAAGTACAGCTTTGTTGCTACTCAGGCCCACCCTAGATTTTTTTTCTGCTTAGGTACAATTTACATACAATAAATTTCACCCTTTTTAAATGTACAGTTCAGTGTGTACTGACAGATGCATGTGATCATGTAAGTATCATCATAACTGAGATATGACATTTACATCAACTCAAAATGTTCTCTTGTATTACTTTTCCATCATCCCCTACTCCAGTGACTACTGATCTACCTTCAATCTGCATACTTTCACCTTTCCCCGAATGTCACATAAGTAGAATCCCACAGTATGGAGCTTTGGGTTTGGCTTCTGTTGCTTAAGATATGATTTTGAGATTAATTCCTATCACTACATGTATCAGTAAACTGCTTCTTATTATTGCTAAGTAGTATTCCACTATGTGGATGTATCATTTGTTTATCCATTACCAGTAGCTGGACATTTGGGTTGTTTTCAGTTTTTGATTAGCATGAATAAAAATAATGCATATTTATGTGCATGCTTTTCCGTGGACATGTCTTCATTTCTCTTGGGTCAATATAGACAAATGGAATTGCCAGGTGATAAGGCAAATGCATCTTCAACTTCATAAGAAATTACTAAATTTTTTTCCAAAGTGGCTGTACCATTTTGTTTTTCCTATCAACAATGTGTAATGAATTCTGACTGCTCCATATTCTTGCTTACTCTTGGTTTTGTCAATATTTAAAATTTTAGCCACTCTTATAAATATGTAACATCATCTCACGTGGTTTTTTATGTTTCCCTGATGACAAATGAAATTGCACCTATTTTCATGGTTTGAGCTAATGCATATATTTGATCCAAATGGCCCCTACCACATCACCCTCTCTGGTTAGTAAGCCAAGTCTTCCCTATGCCTGGCACATCCTTTGGCCCATAGGAGTGGCTCAGGGCCTCTAGCTTCTCTCTGAGCTATACTGAGCAGTATGGCCCAGGGCTCAACTGCCTATAGGACCAGCTAAAGACACTAACTTGTCCTCCAGAGCATTCAAAAAGAATGTGAATGTGCCCCCTCTAGTAATTCCCACAACAAACTGGCACAAGGACATAAGGCATGGAACTCTTGAAAGAGCCCAGAACCCGAGATTTTTCCTGTTAACCTGGAGCATGAAGCCTAGCACCTTCTCTGGGCTCTCTAGACATAAAAGCCTCAGAAGTGCTTGCCACTAGCCCTCTGCTTGCACAGAAAGCCTCCGTGGAGATTGAGAAGATACTGTGGTCTCCATTCAGGATGCCAGGGCCTTGGGCATGACCTTAGTCAACTCACCTGTCTATGCAGGCTGATGAATTTCCGTGGGTCCCCATCAGCCCAGGGAGGGAGTTGCACGTCGCCCAGTGCTGTCCCATCCTGCATACAGCCTGAGTGAGGGGAGAAACAGCAGAGCTTTGAGTAAATGAGAGCCCAAACTGGGCTAGGAGTGTGGGGGTATAACCCCATGCTGTCTAAGACTTCTAATTCCATGCAGATCAGGCTAAGAGCTGTGTCCTGCACAGGCCTCACTGCTTCCTGCATCTTCTGTCTGGTGGCCTCCCACCCTCTCATCTGCCTAGAATATTCCTACTTGGTCTATAAGCCTTTGACCTTCTACAAGGCCCTCCCTGCTTCCCAGGCAGGTTTGTACTTGATTCACAAGTCCTATAAAACGCCAGTACTGTGGTCATTGTTTGTTGTCTTTCTTCTTCCCTACTATTCTATGCCTTTTCATCTGGGGGCTTTCCACCCAGGGCTAGAGCAGTAAGGAGATAATCACACTAACAGTAAAAGCTATTGTATTTTGAGCATCTAACTCTATGCCAGGGCACTATGTTAGGTGTTTGGCACACATCTTATTGAATCTTCATTTAACTCTATAATTTATGCATTTTATCTCCATTTTTAAAGTGAGGATAGCAAGGTTTTTAGAGGCAGCTTCTGCAGACATTAGAAAGAGGAGTCTGGATCCAAGCCCAAGTCTCTCTCCTACCCATTAGCCACGTAACCTTGGGCATGTTGCTTAATCTCTTAGGGATTCACTTCTCCTACCTGTAGGAGCTGCAGTATTGGCACCCCCTTACCGCTGCAGTAATACCCCCCCCCCCCCCCCCCCGGGCTGCTGTATTGGCAGCTTTCATTACTGGCTTATGGATTAATGGTGGAAGGATTAAAAGAGAAATAAGCATAATGTGCTTAGAAAAACTCCAGGCATAGGATGGTTGCCCAATAAACATTAGTTATAGTCTTGCTTAAACCCTCCAGAGCCTTCATGGTACAACTAGAGTAAAACCTTCGCCTCCTTCCTCTGGCCTACAGGTTTGTGTCTGATGTGGCTTTTCTTACCGTCTAGTCTCAGCTCACCTGTCACCAACTCAGATGCTCCTTCCTGGAGACCAGAATAACACAGGGATGTTGGGAGTCCCTCTTAAACCATTTTCCTACCTTCTTTCTTCATAACAATTCTCAGCATCAGACAATCTTTCACTTATTTATCTGTTTGTATTTTCTATCCCTTCCCTCTGTCCCTGTCCCTGCACAGAATGTAAATGTCTTCAGGACAATCGGTTCCAAGCGGTCCACCTAAATTCCCAAAGCCTACAAAGGTTTCTGCATACAGCAGGTGCTCAATAACCTCTTGTTCCAGGATGACTGAGGATCCTTGGTCCTTGGCACGTGTGTCATCTCTGCAACTTAGTTCCTGTCCCTGTCTGCAGGAGCCCCCACCGATTTCCAGGGCAGGAGTGGTGCTGTCCCCAGAGCACTGCCCTCAGCCCAGGCCGGCTTCCACCCCAGTCTCACTGCTTTCATGGGTCTCACCGCATCTGGTGGGAAACACCCTTCATGTTGGTTGGGGTCTCTTGATGCACGTGAGGCATCCAAGAACCTGAACACTGCCCAGGCCACCAAGTTCCATGGATCAAGCTTGCTGAGTGTGAGCATGGGCCGGGGCCTGTTTTAAATGCTCCACAGGTATTCTGGCTGCAAACCACAGCAGAAGAGGTGAATGCCTGGGTGGTGGCCAGATCTCACCTGTGCTCAACTGTGCTCCCCTGCACCCACACCTGGCTTTGGCTCAAGGTGCATAACCCTGTATGTCTTTTGGAGGAAGGAGAGCCCTGAGGGAGGAGAGCTCCGGTGCACAGGTGTGTGCTGGTGACAGTTCATAAGCACCCTCTACAGGGTGAGTGATCTTATCTCTTGTCCTCTGAGGGGAGAGTTGCCCACACCCTGCCTCAGGCTCTGACCACACATCCCCTTCCATCAGTCACCCTGATGTTTGTTGCAGAGGCTCCCAATGTACACACACAGTCACCAGGGGACCTGTTCACTGGGCTTCCTGAAATGTTTGTTCCTATTCCAAACTAATGAGAAGGCATGGTTCATCGTGGGATGGGGCCTGAAGCACAGGAAAGACGAGGAGGAGCCAGTATCCCCATACAACCACCTTTAGATGCCCTCCAGCTAGCAAACTCTCCCAGCAGACCCGGCTTCTCTGGGTCCAGCTCCCAGAGTCCAGGTTAACCCATTTGCGGGCCATGGAGAAAAATGGGGACACAGAAGGGTAGGGGCTTACCCAATGTCATTCAGGAAGGCAGGGCCAGACCTGGTTGTTAGCAGGGCTTCTCACTGAAGACTGAGACCCTGGAGACCCTCACAGGAAGGGTGTCAGGTGGGTCTGTGGCTCAGAGCCATCCTGGCAGCCCAGGGCCTAGTGTCTTTCCTTGGCTCCCACCTCATCCTTGAGTGCTGCCATCAAGGGGAGACCTCACAATGACCATGCTGGTTTAGTGAAGGGCCTTTTCATTTAATTGCCCAGCAAAGTTATTGATAAAGTTAGTCATTACCAATGAGCTTCAGAGGAGTGACCCATGTACTGCCCAGCCCTCCCTGGCTACACCCTGGCCTCCACTCACCAAACTCCACGCCGTTGCAGTTGATTAGAAACTCAGGCAGGTAAAAGAACTCTGGAGTCAGCTCCCTGACATCACTCATGTTGTCTCTGGAGGCCGACTCCCATGTGTTCTTCACACTGTGGAACATTCTGTCTGCCACATCAAAGCTTCCTCCCTGAGAGAAAAGGGGGCTGATGTGATCACTTACATGTGGTGAGAAAGATGTGCAGGCACTGCCTGTGTGGTCTCCTCTCATCCATAGCCACTGAGGCATGGGTTCCACCATTAAAGCTTTCTTTCCATTCACTCCCACACATGTTCGTTTGCCACTCCACACACACGTGCCATGGCTTTTTTATGAATCTGTTCATTCAACCATTCTCTGGACCCTGGCACTGAGGCTCCCCCAGAGGCACTGTTTATTCTCCATTTCAGAAATCTAGGTTCAGATCACAGACAGGAAAAGCACAGCCATTCATCTGACCAATTCCCCGTGTTTGTGAAGGGGCCACTCTGAATCAGGCACAGGCAGGATACAAAGAGCCCACTACAGGACAGAGGGTGGGTCAGCCATTCCATGTGGAATCAGGGCAAGCTTCCTGGAGAAGTGGGCCCCTGATGAATCTGCAAGCCTGGTGACAGAGAAGAAGTCAGAGTGTTCTGAGCAGAGGCAAGGCCAAGGCCAGGAACAGAAGCGGAAGAAAGCAGGCTAGGTCAGGGTGCTGCTGATATCTAACAGAGCAGCCTAACAAGACAGAACAGGTTTGAGGACAAAGATCTGGAGGCACACCAGCCACGCAGAGACATGAAGCTGGTTCATGAAGACATGACGTCTGCACACTCTCCACAGCCAGCCCTGGTTCCAAGGCCCATTTCCACAGGTGGCCTGATGTATCCCAAGCTCGGCAGCTTGGATCGGACCATGTAAGACTTAAAGCAAATTCTTTCCTTGGATTGCCTGCTCCTCTCATCTGAATCATCAAATCTCTTTAGTTGATGCCACACTCTTTATCAGGTGACCTTGTGGGTTGAGAGGAGGAAGAAAGGTCCGGTTGGAAGAATGAGGATGCTGGGGGCAGAAGGACTTCAAGAATGAGTTTCTGAAACTGGGCTTTGGGTCTACTTAAGTTTAGGGACACCCCAAAAACACCGCCCTAGGATTGGATAGTTCACTTATCCCCATCAGGGCTGGGCCTTTGTTCTATCAGAACTTGTCCTCCTTCTGCCAATTTCTGCAGAGTTTTTGTGGCCCGAGAACAAGTGGGTAGATACCAGAATAACAATGCCCTCCTCTGCATTGGGGCCCCTGAGGCGGGGGATGAAGGGTGAAGAAGGGGCACAGCCTTCTCTTGTCAAGTCTACCCTATGTCAGGCACTTTACACAGAGATGTCAGCTCTTAATCCTCACAGCAGATGTGTCAGGAGGGAACTGTACTTCCATTCTGCACACCAGAAAACTGAATATCCTCAGAATATATTGGTTTTCCCAAGGCTATCAAAGCAGTGGATGGCAGAACCAGGTCAATCCCATGGATGCTACTCCAAAGAGCATGCTTTCTTTGTCTTTCACAGAAAGAGCTGAGACCCCCTTGCCCCAGCTTACTGGGGGAATCCCCAGGGCTGGGGACCACATGATCTCCTACATGTGGGGCAAGGGGGTCTCAGCCCTTTCTGTGAAGGCAGAACCTGATGCACACCTGAGGCAAGCCACATTTGGACATCTTGGTGGGTTGGTCAGTTTTCTGAGTCAGATTTGAGGATCCAGTGAGGTCCCTGGATCGTCCTCTGCACACGGACAGGGACACTGAGAAAGCCAGTTGCCCGTGGGGTTGCAACGGAACACAGTACCCTGGCAATTTAAGGATGGGGCTTTTCTCCAAGGTCACTTTGCTCTTGGGTTGAAATTAGGGGATGATGCCCACCATCAGATTTAAATTGAAATGGAAACAAAATAGGGTGAGAGTGTTTTTAAATAAATCTGCACCTAACAAGTGGCTCATTGAAACATATTAAGAGCTTTGCATATTTAATCTGCAGCCGGAGCCTTACGTCTGCAAGAGATTGATGCCTTCTCGTCCTCCTGGATTCCTTTTGCAGCTTTTATGAGTGCTGATGGTAATCTCCTGAGAAACAATATGATTTGGTAATAAAAAGATTACCTGTATTAAATAAAAATAATATATACATAGGAAATATTGTTAGTGCTACAAATCTGGTTAAAGATATTACCACAAAGAAAAATGTTATTTTTTTCACAGCTGTCTAATGCATTTTAGCAAAAGTAATATCTTTAAAACTTAAGCCTGTATTATTTATAAAGGAAGCAATAACCGATTTTCCTATTTCCTATATTAATAAATGTATTTGCATACATTTGTTTCAAAATTAATGGGTTTTCTCACCTCTGCAATACAAAAGAAATGCCAAGTTCCCTAGAAGAAAAAGAGGAGCTGCTTTGTTGCTTATACTGTAAGTCTGTGGGTGGACACAGACTCTGGGGGCTACCAGCAGTGAGTCTCAGCCAGGACTGGATTCTCAGGAAAGGAAGGAAGGGGAAAAGGAATAGAAGACAGAGAAAAGGAAGGGAGAGAAGGAGTGAGACAGGGAGACACAAGGAGGGTCCACAGAGCACCACCATAAGGAAAGTCCAAACCAAAATAAAATAAAACCGCAACAAAATTAAGTCTAGAGACCAGATGGAAACCAAACAATCAGGGAGAATTACTAAGTCAAGATTTGCTCCTAAATCTATTTTGCAGATATTCTTGAATATCAAGAACAATGAATCCTATGCATACCCAACATGCTGAAAAGATAATAGTAAGATTATTATTATCACGAAGGAACAACCTCTTGTCAGCAGAAGACTTTTCCCATGTGATATTATAAGAGCTAGAAGACAAGGCAGCCAAGGCCGGAGGTTTCTGAGGCAAGAGGTAAGGCTTTGGATTTTATGCCCAATTGACAATCACTCCATGAAGACGCCAGAAAGATATTCTGAATGTCTAAGGGCTCAGAAACAATATGAGCCTAGGTATCCTCCCTCAATTAAAATCCTTTACGGAGGTGTAGAATTTTGCTAAGAGATGAATCAAAATTGAAAACAAAAATAATAGAGAGAAATGGCCAATAAGGACTTCCGTTGGACACAGACGGGAGTTCAGATTAGAAGAAAGTACACGATCATAGTACATCTATTAAAACTGGAATCGGTCTTAAAAGGATGCTATGTATTAAAGGCACTACTCACTGTGTGCAGGGCCATGATATCCATGTGCACCTATGTTCCGGGGTGACCGTTGTGGGTGTAGAAATGTGTGTGAGCCTGTGAGTGTGCATGTGTGTGCACCTGCGTGTGAGGTACCTCCTGCAGTGCCAGGTGCACACAGGAAGAGGTGCCCCAAGAGCCCCACCCCGACTCCGCTTGCCCTTTGCAGGCTAGACATCAAGGAACAATCCTTGGCTTAGGTCCCAACCTCAGTGTGTGTGGGGAAGGTAACCAGGGGCTCATAAGAAGACAAGGAGGGGATCCCTGGGTGGCACAGTGGTTTGGCGCCTGCCTTTGGCCCAGGGCGCGATCCTGGAGTCCCGGGATCGAGTCCCGCGTCGGGCTCCCAGCATGGAGCCTGCTTCTCCCTCCTCCTCCTGTGTCTCTGCCTCTCTCTATCTCTCTATGCCTATCATAAATAAATAAATCTTAAAAAAAAAAAAAAAGAAAGAGAAGGAAAGGAAAAAGAACTGAAAAGTTATTGGGAGCAGAAGATAAGATATGGGGGGAAGGGAGGAGGGGTGGGGTCCTGGGACAGGGGCAGAAGGGAAAGAGCAAGTGCATCCTCAGGGCAATTTTGAGACACCACCACCACCAAAGACATGAAGGGGCCAGCGTGTGCAGTGGGGGAGTCTGCAGGCTTCCTCAGAAAATGCCAGACTCTTAACATCCCATCAGGAAGCTGAGCTGTCAGCCCCATAGCGCATTTGGGGGCCCCGTGTACCAGCGGGGCTGCCTTGTGAGTCTTGCTCTCATTGGAGGGTGGGCTGACCCCAAAGAAGCCATTAGCTGTCCCCCTTTAGGATGTGGCGCTTCCCTCAACAAACAAAACGCAGGGGGATTTTGAAAAGCCTGCTGCCTACTCGTATGGGAGGATGGTAGACTTACCAGGGTGCTTGGAAACCAGCCGCAGGGCCTTCCTGGGGCACCTCACCTCATCTTTACCTCCTACTGAGGCAGGGGTTATGTTAAAGGAGGAGGAATGGAGACTCGGAGACTCGGAGACTCGGCTCTTCAACACTAGCAATTAGAAGGTTCTAAGGCCAGGACTTCGTTCCGGGCCTGCCTGCCTCCACTACAGGATTCTTTTCTTTTCTTTTTTTTTTTTTTTTTTTTTTTAAGATTTTATTTATTTATTCATGATAGTTACACAGAGAGAGACAGAGAGGCAGAGACACAGGTAGAGGGAGAAGCAGGCTCCATGCAGGGAGCCCAACGTGGGATTCGATCCTGGGTCTCCAGGATCGTGCCCCAGGCCAAAGGCAGGCGCCAAACCGCTGCGCCACCCAGGGATCCCTACAGGATTCTTTTCTAATGCTCCTCCTCCAGGCGGCATGATGCTAATTAAGCCTTTGTTTGGGCACAGCTTCGGGCCCTGGACCTGGATCTGCAGCCCGGCACCCGGGAGCCGCCAGGAGCCCCGATCTCCACTCTGCGGTTAGCGCACGTTAGTCTTCCCCGCCGACCAGCCGCCGGGCCCGGGAGGTTGGGAACACCCTCCGCACTGCCGCTGACAGCCGCCCCCGCCCGGCCGTGACTGCGGCCACACGGCCTGTAGGTGTCCCTCGCACGGCCGCTGTGCCCTCCTGTGCCCTCTCCGGGGCGCCGCTGCCTGGCCCTGCCCGGGAGGCCCCGCGCGCTGGCCAGGGGAGGGCTGGGGGCCCCGCTCCGGCGCACCGTGGTCTCAGGCCTCCGGCCTGCATCTCGTCACGCTGCCTGTGGCACGTCACCTGCCCCGGTCGCCCGGGCCGTGCCATCTCTTCTGGGTTGTGACGGTCTATCCTTGTAAGACGGGTTTGAGGCGGAAGATCAAACACAGAAACCTCAGAGGAACGTGCCGATTCCAAGAGCAGCTCAGAGTTCAGAAGATGCAACGTGAAGGGGAAATAAAGCACACCTCACGGCCAGGGATGGGAGGGGCCACACGGCAATCCCAGCTGGTGTGTGAGAGGTGTGCCCTCTGTCCACACCCCGCTCAGGGGACAGGCCGCAGCGCCCAGCAACACTGTGTCCCTCCCCCTCCCCCCGCACTGGGCCACACTGCGAGCCGCATAGACCCAGCTCTCCGCACCAGAGGCACTGGCGCCGCGAGCCACTGAACCGAGCAAGCAAGTCCCTCGGGCTTATTCACACTAACAGGCAAGAGGCAGTTTACTTCATGCAAAACAGGGAAGCATGCCTTTTGCTACACTGACTCTTGCAGGCACACCTGGCCTGGAGACACCTGACATTCTCAGTTCCCTGCTCTCCAGATAAATAAAACAAGAAGGGGGTGCCTGGGTGGCCAGTCGGTTAAGCATCTGCCTTTGACTCAGGTCATGACCACAGGGTCCTGGGATGGAGCCCCACATCCGGCTCCCTGCTCAGTGGTGGAATCTGCTTCTCCCTCTCTGTCACTCCTCCCCTGCCGCTTGTGCTCTCCCTCTAAAATAAGTAAATAAAATCTTTAAAGAATAAAATCAGAAGGGCTCATGTCTGGATTCTATACCTTTTCCACCTTTCTTACTCTTCCTTATCCCGTGGTCCATGCTGGGGAATGGAAGTCTAGTCTGTTGAGAATATGGTGAGGATCCTTTCCTTGTCACCACACAGGGGTGAAGCAAAGGTCTCTTAAGAAGAAATGAACCTGCTCCCTAGATGGCAGGGTGGAATAGAGGAAAGAGCCTGACTCGAGGAAGATGGCAGAACATTCCTCAGGAGGTCTGTGAAGGCCCCAGGACTCCCAAAGGAGATCAGGTGTATTCCCCCCAGCCTTTTGCCCATGCCCTTGGAAGCTCAAACTCATCTTTTAGTCTAAGGAAAAAGCAGAAGATAGTGGGTTTTTCTTATGGCCCACTAGAAGAGGCAGTTAGAAGTAGCACACATGGGGAGCCTAAATGATTTCAACTCAGATGGGCCAACATGCCACAGATAGATTTGAGCCAGGGAAACCAGGAATCACATCGGACTTCAATATGGAGCCAAAGGGCTGAAGCTAATGTAACTACATGTATACCATCCAAAAGCAGATAAAATGGGTTCTGGCCATTTTGCACTGGTTTAGAGCATCTCAAACCAGTTTGGTGAGGTCACCAGTGGATCAAACTAGCTTAAAAAAAGCTCAAACTAGTTGTGACTAACTTCAGAGTGGCCTTAACCCAATATCTTCATGGAATTGCGGCACACCCGTTTCATCTGGCTAATGCCATCCTGGAATGCTTCTATACAGTCCAGACTGTCTTGAATTAGCTTAGCCCAGAGGGGACCAGCTTGAAGTTCAGGCTTACTCAGATTTGATCTGGCTGATTGCAGGGAGAAGAAGGAAGGTAACAATGATTGATCACCTATGCAGTGCCCAGCCCTGACCTACAGGCTTTACCCACATTTCCTCATCTAATCTCAACAGCTCAGAGAGTTGTGTATAATTAACCCTCACTTCCAGAGATAATATAACTTGCAGAAGATTCTGTTATCTGTGAAGTAGCAGAGCTGGCATATAAATCTCATAGCTGGTGCCATTTCGATTCCACTCTGCCTCTTGTCCATGTGAGAGGACCTTTAGTAACAGGTAGAGATGGGGCTTTAGAGCACGGGACCCAAGGGACAAAAGAGAGCGATTAAAGCATCCAGAACTGCCTGGAGGGAATGCCTTAACGGAATGGAATGCACCACCATCATCATCCACTGTGATCGTCACTTCTTGTGGATTAATGAGCAACATCTGGATGGGATTCCTGGCACGGGCTATAGCTCTGGGACCATTTGTTCTCCAAACCAAACTTACTTAAAATGCTTGTTGCCTGAGAAAGGCTCAGGGGAAGCACACTTATTATTTTTGAGTGATGAATTTCCATGGAGAGGAGTTTATACAATGTCTAGACAATCCATGCCTTTAAGGATGGAGAACACTATGCCAAGACACAGAAGACAGGAGGGAGTTTGTTCCTAGTTGGAGAAATCACTTTGACCTTGTCTACCCATTCCTGCCTAGGGCTCAGGAATTGGATTTAGTGCTGATGCGGCCTTTGGTCTTTCAGGGGCAAGGTCATCTGACCACAAGTGTGGCCTTGTTGGTGAGGTCAGACCAGAACCCACAACTCCTGGAACGCTCATATGTTCCGTTTGATGTACTTCGCTATCAGAGTAAGTCTGTGCATATTCATGGCCTGTTGCCCGCCATAGCTTATGCCTTCCTCTCCGCAGGACACTTGTGAGGCCTGGAGCAGGTCAGACCCTACTCTTGGGCTGTGTGCTGCACTCACTTTGGGGCTGACTGAGCCAGCTGGTTGCAGCTGGGTTGCCCAGTGGCTCTCCCCAGTCAAAAGCTATGCCCCTGGGACAACCTGGGAAGCAGGAGCCCAGTGATAAGGTCGGAAAGAAAAGAGAGAAAATTAACTTCTAGCCTGCCTGCAAAGGACTCTATCCCAGCAACCCCACGTGCCTTCCACAGCACCACCCACTCAGAGCCAGACTTGCTCACTTCACACTGGGTAGGGCTGCCAGGTAAAACACAACGGGGCCCAGCTATACTTGAATTTTAGATGAACAACAAATAATTTCTTAGTATAAAAAAATTCACTGTTTATCTGAGATTCAAATTTACCTGGGCATCCTGTGTTTTGTGAAATCTGGCAACCCTACACTGGCATGATGAGTGGTCTATTGCTTTATGGGTAGGTAAGCTGGTTAGTTTCTTTCTCTGGTTCAGCTATTCCTTATTCAAATATTTTGTCCTTTTAAGCCTTTCACCTTGTACTTAGGGTAGCTGTCTCTGTTCTGACGTCGCAAGTGATATTCTTGTCACTCTTCCTTCTCTGTGTTTATTTTTCCAATTTCCGACCACCTATCTTCAAGGAAGTCCTCAAGCTTTCTGCTTTTCCTTTTCCACTAAAACCTATTTATGTTAAGTATTCCCTCCCCCCCCCCCCATATCTTTTATTCCTTATTTTTAGAGTCTTTTTGCAACACTGTTGGGCAGACACGCAGGTCACCGCAGGTCACTGACAATGACAGCCTGCCTCAGCTGGACCACCTAGAACCCTGGAGTCAGCATCAAGTGGGAATCCCTAGCTGAAGATTGGATTTCTAGCAGGGAGATCCCTGCTTCATCCAAGCCTAGCTCTTAGTCTGTGAGATAAAGTTGTGTGTGTGTGGGAGGGGGGGGAGCTCACCTGCAGAGAGCAGAAGGCCTGGGTATAGGGTGGCATCCGGACCAGGTAGGAGGCGACAATGATGGCCGAGGAGTAGTGAGTGTAGTAGTGGCACTGGACAGTCATGTCTCCTGCAATGAAAGGATACATCTGGGGTGGATTTCCCACCTGGGCTGGGAAATCCTATAGACACACAGGCTCTATGATCCTCAAGCATGAGAACAAGCCCTGCTCAAGAGAGCACCTGCAGGCCACTGGAGCCTTGGTTCTGCTCACAGATGTCATTATAATTTGGCCAGTAACCCCCAGTGGTGAAAAGCCTATTCAAGACCTTCAGCTGCACCCTGGGTCCTCAGTGTCCCACTCTCAAGAATGTGGGCTGAGCCAGGCTCTGGGAAGTCTGGACTCCAGATTTATGGGGAAAAAATGCTTTGGTCTTCTAAGTTAAGGGCTATGTAGCAAGCCCCAACATGCCTACCATCCCATCACCGCAGTCGGCAAAGGCCTGACCCAGCTCCCTGCAGTGACTGCTCAGCCATCTGCTGCCAGCCCCATGCCTAGCCCAAAGCCCTTCCTTGTGCCAAGTCAGTTGTTTGGGAGGTTGGTGGAGGAACTTGTACAATGTCCCAAACCCAATGGGCAGCTCCAATGCACACCCAGGGTGAGATGGGAGAGAATAGGGCCAAAGCTAGTGAGATCCGACGCTCCCTTGGTCTGCCTCTGTGAAAAGTGCCTGGCCACGCCTGGCTACCAGAGGAACAGCACCTGGGTGGGGGACCTGGGGGAGCCCTAATGATTGAACTTCGGCCTCAGAAGGAAATAAGCAGGGAAAGGAGGGGCTTGCGCAACCATCCACATCCTCCCATCTCCCCTGAGCAAGTCTGAGTGCCAGCCTCATGTAGTGCGGGGGTCCCAGGCAGGCCTCTACGGGGCTGTGCAGGATGCGGCAGGAGCCTCCTTACCCTGCTGAGAACCTGCTCACCTAAAGCAACGGTTCAATAAGCCTTCCCAAAGCACGCTGCTTCTGGTTCCCAAGGGAAATTTTCATGGTTCATGGATGGCTCTCCCTTATTTTAAATTACATGTTTATTTCAAAGTGTTTGAAAAAACCAATATAGCAAGGATCAAATGCATGATAGATAAATGTCTTTTTAAAATACACTCATCAAAGTTTAGAAGTGAATAGATCAAAAGAAAAAAAAAATTAAGGCAATAAGAGTTCAAGTCTCCTGTGAATGTGGCAAAGATTGTGCAGATGAACAAAGTTTGGGAAGTAGGTTCTAGAGCAAGACAAATACTGGCTCTGCTGTGATCTTGAATGCGTTGCCTGAACTCTCTGAGTTTAATTCCTTCTCTTCAAAATGGACCACTGTGTTTACGAAGGCAGGCTGGCCTGTGCCTGGAACCTAGAAAGTGCCGAGTGAATACACTCTCTGCTTCTGCTTCTGCTGGCCCCTTCGGTGGAGGTATTAGCTCTTAGCACAGTAGTTCTCAGTCCCTCCAGACCTCACCACAGCCGTACTTAAGTCAGGATTTCTAGAGGTGAGCCCTGGACATGAGTGTGTTGGAAACCTGCGCGGGTGATGCCTCCGTGTAGCCAGGGTGCAGGCCAGGGCACTAGAGCTGTCCCCTGTCCAAATGTCATTGTTTCCACGTTAGGTGAGAGCCTAAACAGTTACCAACGACCATTTCAAGGCATTCAGATGAGCAACACTGCAGAAAAATGTCAAGCTGGGATTTACCTACCTTCGGTCTTCTCCACTTCTTTAAACCTCTGGATGAATTTCAGCTTCCTTTCCTTGGTCTGAGCCCCCATGGGCTTTGAGAGATCTCGGAAAGTCTTGGGATTCATCAAGTTCAATGTCTAGAAGGCAGATGTGTGGTTCGAGTTAACTCCCCTCAGACCCTCTTGTACCCCAGCGACACTTCAAGAGCCACGGTCTTTAGTTTTATGGTTCTCTTTATTGGTTTATTGTCATTTGGTCTGAACCCCCTCTGGTGATTAGCAGGCGTGCTGGGGTTTTACGGCCCCAGAGCCAGAGATCCACAAAGACTTAATAAGGGAGAGGAGGAAAATAAAGAGGAGGGGAAGATTGAGTTCACACTGAACCTGTTCCAAGTTGACCCAAATTAGAACATCACCACCACTTACTGAAGAGACTTTCAAAAGAATCCCTGTTGTCCCGGAGGCACTTGGCTCCAGCCCCCACAGAGAGCACTGTACGCTTCAGTAGTTCATGGTCCTTGCCAGGGAGCAAGCTGACTCTCTAGAAGTTAGCAGTCCTCTGTTCCAGAGGGAAGTGTGAGCCCCCTCCCTTCTGGGCAATGACAGCATGTAATGTAACCCCTTCCCCTGCCCTGGAGAAGATCATACAAGGCAGTGGAGACCTGAAGGTTTTAAGGCCAGGTATCCTAGGATTGTTTGCTTTTAGCAGAGATGTTCTACGTGTTAGCAGAGGAGCTGTGTATTCCCCAGGGTTTTCATGTCTGATAGAAACTGTTTCTTTATACTTCCTTTCCTTTTGGCTAGCAGTGAACCACTGCAATCCCCTGGGCGGGCAGGGTGTGTCCCCATCCTGCACCTGCAGAACCAGGCGTGGGGGCAGAGGGAAGCAGGCAATTCTCACACCCCGGTGACAGATGACCCACCTGGAGAGCCATGCTCAGCCACGGCTGGTTTTGCCAGGACAGACTGGGGCTTCAGAGCTGCTAGATCTTCTGATTCTCCAAAAGATATTGGAGAGCCAGATTTTAAGGAGAAATCTCCTGATGTTTAAATACGGGTAAGTAATCAAAATTTCAAGCCAAACAGAAGGGGCTTGTAAACCACCACTTTGCAGCATGTGAGTTAAAGCTGGGATTTGCATGTTTCATTTTTGAAATACCTCAGCCTCAGATGGATCATTAGGGAAATAAAAGGCAACATATGGATGGCAAAAAAAGTTTTGTGTTAAATGTCTTACATCAAAAGACTGAGGCCCCTTCTCCCAAATCCTAGGTATGGGCCTGGATTCCAAGCAGCCCTCGGCAGGACTGGCAAGGGCTGGTCTGAACCAGGACTTATTCACCTTTGGTCTTTATACACTAAGCCCAACACACCTCTTGATGGCCAGAGCCGAGGTGGTCAGGACAGTGCTCTACAGCCAGGTCATTCCCAGCAGTGTCACTGTGGCCCAGCTGTGTCAGCTTTCTTCCTCCGTCCCCTGCCTGCTGAGGTCCAGGGGCACAGGCCAAAGGATGGAATGATCTGGTCTTGCCATCAGCTCCCCCTGTCCCAACATGTCTTGGTCCAGATCCTGGGTGACGTCCACATACCAACATCTCAATGGGAAGTAGTTGTTAGTTGTTTTCTACGACAGGCTACAGGGGAGTAGTTTGTTTTCGTTGGGTCTCTGGGTCTCTCTCTGGGTCTCTCCTTTCCTCCACCCCAGACCCACCCAATATATGTTGATTCAGGAAATAAACTCCGTGGCCTACTTCACTGGAAGGACCACCATCGGTCCATGGCAGTGTCTCAACAGATGGGTATCAGCTGCCTTGATAGTAGTGAAAAAGCCAGGAAACCCCCTGGGGCACATGTGAGCAACTGTCCTCTTTGTGCTGGTCATCCCACAGGTGTGTGTGTGCGGGGGGTCCCCTTCCCATAGGTGGAGCTAGACAGGAACTCAAACAGCTGGTTCCTGTCTAGCAAAGGCCTCCTCAGGGGTGAGGGCTGAGCAGCCGTCAGGCCCAGGTAGACCGAATCCCCATCTGCGTGCTGATCTAGCATGCTCTGGTCTTTAGGGTCAGAAAGCCTCAGGACATCTAAAGAGTATCCACGGGAATACTATACCTGTGAGGTGTAATCAGCCAGGACCCAGGGAAACACTGGATACTGCATATAGTCATTGTAGGTCCTTCCAGCCACGGTGTTGAGGTACATAAGATATTCGAAATTGCTGATGTCCCTTTTCTACCAGAAGGAACAATGAGGAGTTAACCAAACATGGCTGGCATCTTCCTAAGGGCCATGGGGGTCTATCTCTCAGCCCTCTGCAGCCCTCCCCATGCAGGTGAGAATAGGCGCACACACCTCCACCATTCCCGGTGAGCCTGCTCACAAGCCGGGCCAAATCAGGGAGGCCATACGAATTTCAAGGTGAACTGAAGCAAAGTCGGCCAGGAAAAAATCGTATGTATATACATATGCGTACATATATATATAGCTCAATAGTCCAAAGCCAAGGATAAAGCCTTCTTTTGTTTAGTTGTTGGGTGTGATACTCAAAAGTTGATTAAAATAAGAGCATGGATGCTGTGGGTGAACTTACTGCTGACCTTTTTATGATTAAAAAAAATCAGCTGAGGGGACCTTGCAATCACAGAGAAAGAAGCCTTCAGAGGCTGAACAACTGTCTTCCTCTGGGAATTTAGGGATTTTCTTTTCTGTCCTGTCTTATTGGGACAACACTCATTGTTAGGGCCTTAGAATGTGCAATCAAGGTATTGATTTGTACAGGGACTCTATTTTGGAGAAATTACCAAGGCCAATGAGTGAATGAACAATCCTGTAGAGCTGTCACTTCCTACATGGGACCTGAATGCTATGATCTCCCTTGGCCTCTCGTGGGGAAAGGATTTTGGACAAGAATGACCAAGAGATAATTTCTTGTTGCCATGTGATCTCTAGGACCTACTCTCTTGGGCACCTTGCCTTTCACTGAGAATCACTGGCCAAATGTCTGTTCATTCAAGCTGAGAGCCATGTAGGTCTTCCCAGAACAAGAAGGGAACGCTTGTGCCCCTCTGCACTGTGTCCATTTATAAATAGGTGTCTATCTGCATGCATGGAGCACATGCACATGGAGGGACGTGTCTACACACACACACACACACACACACACACACACACACACACACACTTCTGACTCCAAGCCTCAAGTACTACTTTCATTCACTGAGATCTTTTTAGGGAAGTATTAGGGATATTTTGGTAAACTAAAAAAATAAGATCCCTCCTGCGTCACCCTCATGCTTTGTCTCTCCATCACTGGGGCCTGAGCTTTTTTATTATTTGCCTTCCCAGAGGGTCTTCTCAGACCTAGAGTCCTCTAAGGGGGTCACTATACCTGCCACCTCTGCAGCATGGTCCTATCGGAGCCCGGGTATCTCCTGTGGGGCAGAAAACAATGACAGTGACCAAATATCTCAATTCACAAATGAGGGGAGACATGGGAACTTCTGGGACTCTGTGGGACCAGGGCATCCAGGAAAGCCACAGACTCCCCAGGGCATATAGCAGCTCTCCCAACAGGCTTACAAGATTATTATACAAGCTCTGCTTGCCCCCACACTACCCTACTGAAGGTTGGGCTCTTGTGGTTAATTTTGCTCTGCTGTGATGCTGGAATGTTCTACTGCTGCCTTAAGTGTGGCCTGTGGGGAAGTCCCAGGGCCATGAAGAAGCAGGCTCAGAGGCCTCCCTGGGGCTCCCATAGCCATGCCTCAGCCTTCTTTACCCATGTACATGTAATATATGTGATTATATTATACTGCACATATGTGACTATACTACATGCACATTTTAAAAATGTGGAAGGCCACAAAATATAAGAGTCTTCAAACTACCACTCCCAATCAAGAAGTAGTTAACGGTTTCCAGAATCATTTTACCCCTATACCTGCCTATATGCTTATATCATTGCTGTTGTTTTTTAAATTGATGATACATGAGATAATCTTATCTGTGCTTTGTCACTGGCTTCACAGTGGAGTGCGGTGGAGTCACCTTGCATTGCTCTATAGCCTTCATCTCTTTAGCAGCAGGACCCCATAGTACAGATGGATTGGGACTGGTCGAGCCTGCCTCACGGTGGGTTTTGTCCTTACAAATGACCTTTCTGTGACCACTTCAGGTCATAAATCTCGGGATCTTCTGTGAATGTACCCATGAGAGAAATTTCTGGCAGCAGTACTACTGGGATAAAAAGTATGAGCATTTTCAAGTTTGCTACATATTGCCAAACTATCCTCTTAAAACGCTGTACTGATTTATGTTACTACAAATACAATTAAGAAATACAAATCAAACCAAAGAAATACCATTTTTGATCAATGTGGTAGGAAAGGGTTTAGAAGTGCCACAAGATGCTGTGCTGGGAAGGGCATGGGGAGGGGTTCTCTCCACATGAAATGCCCCTTCTGTTCAGTACGGATTTATAGAGCCTGGTTCCCTGACCTCTGTGGTAGCCCATGGTTCCTTTTCCAACTCTGTTTTCTTCCCCCGCTGTCTCCTTGAGACTCTGTTCTACTCTCAAGACCTGTGTTCAAGCTGTTCCACCAAACCAAAGCAAATCACGTCTCCCCTTTCCAGCCACTTCCTCCTCCTTGGTCCCATTCAGATGCCCACAGATGCCAACCCACATGCATTTTATGTTCCACTCACCTCATGTGCAGCACACGAGGACCCTTCAGGCCTCCATCTGGACACGGCCTGGCTGCCCAAGTGCCCTAACAGGGGCAGTGCCCTTTCGTTTTCCCACCATAGTACTGCCAACCTATACTCTGTCTTAGGCTTCCCATCCCTCTTCATTCAATTCTTTCCTTGGTAAGTTTTTATTATAGACAGAATGCAGCTCCCAGGCTGGGCTTCATCTCTCCCTTCGCTGCCACCTCCAAGAGAGAAATCATCCACTGGGTCCATTTTATTCAGGCTAATAACAATAACAATGAACAAAAGCAAGACATGGTCCAGTGTATTGCTTTACGTTGCAAAGGCTCAAGCGAAGATTTAGTTCTCTTGCTCAGTCTGTGAGCCCACCACCTATCCCCGTTCTGGAAGGCAGGCTGCCTTGAAGGCTACAAACACAGGCAGACCCAGGCTGGAGACAATGAGGGTCAACCTCCTGGAAAGGACATGTGCTGAGCCTTTCTGAGGAGATGGGGCTACAGAGATATGAAGTCAGGATAGCAAAGCTCGGTGGTCTTGTTACTTTATTTTGTTAAGTTTGACAGGGGAGCAGGAGTAAGGGGACAAAATGTACACATTTCAGTTCAGGAAATGAGATACAGCCTGTGTCATTTTCCATTCTAGAAAGGGTTCTAGAATTTTACCAGTGGTCCTTTGTGACATGGCCACCAGGTAGAATGGAAGATAGAGGCATGTCACCATCCCATTTCTCATTTCATCGGCTATGAGCTCCAAGGAAGATCCATCATTTCCTTACTATCAGCAAAAGACGCCATTACCAGCAGTGCTGAGACACCTAACCAAAGGTAAGTCATAGTTTTTGACTTTTTATTTGTTTATTTATGTTTGTTGTATGTCTTTTTTCATTTAATTTGAGAATTTATGTGTATACTCCTACATGGATTTCTTTTTCTTTTTAAAAATTTTATTTTTTTATTTGAGTACAGTTGACACACAGCGTTGCGTTAGTTTGATAACATAGTGATTCAACATCTCAATATATTATACTGTGCTCACCATGTGTGTGGCTACCGTCTGTCCCCATACAACGCTAGTACACTATCACTGACTGCACTCCCTATGCTGTGCCTTTTATTCTTGTGACTTATCGATTCTGTAACTGGAAGCCTGTAATCTCCCCTCTTCTCTACTCATAGACTTAATAATAATTATAATACCAATAATTGTCTAACCACTAAATACTGCAGACTTCTTACCCATTGTCTAACTTCTACAGAGATCCAATAAAGCAGGCATTACTTCCACTTATAGATGAGGATGTGGATGTGTGGGGTGAGGGAGTGGCATGCAGCCCAGGGGAGTTCACCGTAGCTTGCGGGAACAACTGCAAGTTGGGACAGAGCAGGGACCCGTGAACACCTGACACTGTGTTCAAAGTGTGTGCAAAGCACCTGTCCAGACTAAACCTTGACCCGGGGCCCTGACTCGCAAGACAAGTTCTTTTCTCTGATGAAGGGAAAAGAAAACAAAAGTAAACAAAAAGCAACAACAGCAGAAATCTTAGTTCTGGCTAACTTAGAAGGCAGTTACCTGACAAATTCATAATTTGTGCACATCTGGAGCTAAAGAATAAGCATTAGCAAAGTTGCCAAGTTATTATTGCATATCCATGAGATAAATATGAAACTGTAGAGGTATTAAAAGTCTGGAAGGATATGTAACATGAAGTTACCTCCAGATGCAGAAATTGAGCAGCTTTAATTCTCATGAGGTTTTACACACCTGCAATGTAAAATGTATTTATCTTCTTGTGTATTTTCTTCCTCAAAATATTGATTTTATTTTTGCTTATGATTTTCATATTATTTATTTTCTAATTGAAATGATGTACTTTTACAAAGAGTCTAATTAGAAATACACTGGGTAGTAGGACTCCAGGCAATTTTTAATTTTCTACTTATCCGGGGCACCTGGGTGGCTCAGTGGTTCAGTGTCTGCCATTAATTAACTCAGGTCATGATCCCTGGGTCCTAGGATCGAGTTCTGCATCGGGCTCCCTCCAGGAAGCCTGCTTCTTCCTCTGCCTATGTGTCTGCCTCTCTCTGTGTGTGTCTCTCATGAATAAATAAACAAATCTTTTAAAAAATTCTACTTACCTGAATTTGATAATTATTTTAAACCCATCTTTTGTCTAAATTGAATAATCTGTTTTCTTTTAGCTTTTCATTAAACAAAACAGCGGTGGTATCCATGTATTTAAAGTTTTTGTGGTTAACAATATTTCTATTTCTTAATTTAAACTATTTCCTTTTGCTTTTCTGTACTTTTCAAAATGTTCAGTGCTTAGATTTATTTTGTATTTCAAATTATCTATTTGCTAATTACTTTATTTACTTCCCAACTTCATTTGGGTAGTGCAATTTAGAGTATATTTATTTCTTTATTTCTATGAATGCATTCTCAAATTTTTCTACAATGTTAGTTTATTATGCATAATAGTTTTCATATATAACTTTCTGCTGATCTTCTCAATTTCTGGAAATTTAATTTACAGAAAAAAACTGAACAAAAAGATTACAAATGTACAAACATATTCATTGCAGCCCTATTCATGATAGCACTAAATTTGGGAACAACAAGGAAAGCAAAGTCCACCAGATTCAGTATTGCACATTCAATCAAAAGATAGATTTTAGAAATTATATAGCAGCATTTGACATAATATTAATTAAGAAAAAAATGCCTATATACCTGTAAGGCTTTTACAAGCATTATGGTCATTCTAATAGCATAAAAAGGACACAAAGAGAAAACTGCAGAAATAATTAAATTCAAATAAACAGGTAAAGACCACTTTCTTAGAAATCAAAGAACTGAAAAAGCTATTTGGACAAATAACAAGGAAGTTGAGTGATATTTTGTGGGACTTGCTCAATGCTTTATATAAAAAGTAAGGTATTTGTCCCTTAAAGGAGGCAAACATGGCCTTTCTTTCCCAGTAGCAATGTCCCACTCCCAGCGTGGCCGTGGACAGTCAGCTGGGCCCGGTGGCAAATTGCTCCACTGTGCTGCTGAGGGAGGCCGGGAGGAGAGCCCCCTGCAAGAAGCCCGAGGAGCCCAGGCCTGGGTGTCCCTCCGCGTGGGCAGCTAGCTGCACCTGCGCCTGCCAGGGAGTTTAGGGTGTGCTGGAGACCTTTTCAGCTATTGTGTCCTCTCACCTGGCAGGCTGGCATCAAGATTATGCTAATTAACTCCAGTCTCTTGTTGCCTGGTGACAAAGTTTCACAGTTGAGAAGGAAGAACTGGCAGAAACAGGGTAAGTTTTTCTCTGGTAGTGGCCCTGCATTTACGAATTTACTTAAACTTTGCCAAACAACCACCACTTCACAAATTCTGCTTTTTGCTCTCCTCCTTTGTGTAAGCAATTTTGGAAATGCTGGTTCTCTTGGTGTGCTTTATTTACAAACCTCAGACAGGAGCTAATTCATTATTTAGGAGAGGAGGAAGCTGGGCCTTGAGCCTCAGGCAGGAAGGGCAGCTAGCAGGGGCCCAAGCTGGGGACCCAGCCAAGGGGTTAAGGACCAGCTTGGGAAGGACTGTGTGTATGAGTCTCTGGGGCTTTAGGGTCACACTTGGGTCTCTTTCCAAAATCTGAGCCTGGAGCATTTTGCTGTCCCATAAGCAAGGGGAGACTAGTGTTTGAACTGCTTCTTAACCCCACCAGTGACTGACCGCTCAAAGAAAGTGCAGTGTGTGTACTCCTCACTTAGGAGGCTAGAGCCTAATGACTGTTGACTGTGGTGGTGCTTGGGGCACAATCCATCTTTTGAGAAGTCTGGAGGCAAATCCTTACCACAAGTTATCCTGAATGCTGGGGCCCATTAACAAGTAGTTAAGTCCTAGGCTGGGCTGGGCCCTGCAAGGAACACACGAGAACAATGCCTTATGTCTCTATTTCCATGACAGGTATAATGGGAAAAGATAGGTGCTCCTACTTCCAGTCTTTATGACTTTGGACAAGCTACTGGCCTCTCTCTTGTCCTCTCTGAGCCTTAGTCACATATTTTTCTAGTGGAGATAAAAATGAATACGTCAAGTGGTTATAAGAATTCTTTATAATGTCTGTAAAATGTCTGGCCTATAGTAGGAGGTCAGTAATCTATACACACAGTCTGAAAGCAGGAGCTGAATTCAAACATGTTAAAAACTATGCAGTATCATTGCTTTGCAAAGGGTTTGGCACATAGTAGATTTTAAATTCATTTATGAACCGTATGTGATGTTATATTCCGTGAACCAAGTACTAAACACCAGTTCCTGTGGGATGAAATGGGGAGTCAGAAAGGTTAGGAAATGTGTACAAAGTCACACAGTTAGGGAGAGACAGAGCTGTGACTGGTCTCCAAGCCAGGGTGACTCCCATGCCTTCTGGGCTTGAGCCTTAGCCTGGAGGGAAGTGGGAAATACTGAGACAGTCACTGCCCACTCTGCAGAACACCTGAGCCCCACGCTTGTCTGGAGACTGATTTTTAGGGTCTAGTGCTTGGTAGCTCCAATTTCTTCCTGGGGATCCTAGGGTCTCCTACTGTTGCTGAGAAGAGATAAAGGTGACTTCATGCTCTCTGCCTCCAGCCATTATCTGAGTAATGGGAAAGTCAAACCAAGTAATGTTTCCTGGTCCCTAGTATTACTAGCACACAATGTGAACTAAAACATGTCCCCCTCTAAATAGGCACCATGGGTTACCCTGCTGCATAATCCATCACCAGCCTTCCATCCACTGCAGAGTCAATTCATTGCCAACTTCCAGTTCCTACCAGTCTCACATCATAGATCTCAACTCAGCCCCCTGAGCTGGGTCTGATAACATGCACATGCTATCCCTGTGGTGAGGGATGAGTATTAAGGATGGGGCTTGAGCTGGTCTAGAATGAGAAGTCTATAGAATCTAGCTCAGTTTAGGCTAGTGTCTGGAAAACACAATGAGTCAGGAGCTCCCTTGTCAGCCCAGAGGGCCCCATTTATCACAGGACCTTATAAAATCAAACTCTCATGGAAAAGCCAAATGGCAGTTCAACCCACAGACAAGAAAAGTGAGCAGATACTGGCTCTGCTTGAGCAGCGTGTGACCTTGACAGGGGACATGCTCTTGAGGCTTAGTGCTTTATCATTAAAGTAGGGTGTATGGATCAAATGAGATAACACACATAATGCACTTGGACGTAAAATTTGTGCTCAGCACAAAAGAGGAGACTATAGAAAACACCAGGCTTGCTAGAACTTCAGCCTGTGTTTTCTCTTTGACCTATACAGGCAACCCAGAAGATTCTGCTCCCACCACATATGGTAAATATGAGCCATCCTTCTCCTCCTCAACCCCTTGATATATATCATTTTCTTCTCCTGTCTGCAAGTGGCTGTCTCCATCTATTCTTCCCTCCCTACCTCTGTAGACTTCCCAGCAGCCTGAGTGATGCCTCTAAACTTTTCGTGTCCCACCTCATGCAGGCTCTCCCCAGCTCCTCATCCTCTTCATCTTCTATCCTCTTCATCCAGTCCCTGCTCCAGCTCCCATGCCATTTTCTTTCTCTTCAACACCACCAGCTCCTCCTCACTGGTAGGACTTGCACCTGGTGTACACCTTCCCTACAAGTGTTCTTCCTCAAATTCTCTCATGCAGCTTCATCCTAGTGTGAGCTCAAATGTCATGACATCCCAACCTTCTCAGTCTAAATTAGACCACCTCACCCCAATATTCTCTCCCTGATCCTTGACATTCCCTTTGACATACACTAGGTCTGATTTTTTTGCAGAGCATTTGCACCAACTGAAATGATCTTGGGTCTTTTTGTTTGTTTTTATTGATTGATTTGCTGCTCCTAAAATAGGAGCTTCGTGAGAAACACAGTAATGTCTATCTTGCTCACTGTATATCATCCAACCTGACCCTGACTTATATAGAATGACTCAAGTACAAGTTGTTGAATGACTGACTGACTGAATGAATGAACAAGCAAGTGAGTAGCTTGGGCTGTAGCAAGCTCTAGAAGCTAACAGTGGACAAATGTATACTCATATCTTCTAATTGCTACTATGTTTTCTTTTACTATTAATATCATCATTAATAACTTGGGTTTAAAAAGTTGCAGACTTTTGTCCTTGGGAATCAACAAAGATTGTTCCACAAATTTTACATCTGGTGTTAATGACCAGTGGGGAGTGTCCTAGGGCTACTCATTGGAGGGAAATGATTACTACGTGCTCTTCAGTAGATCTACCAGCATTATCTATTGTCTTAAAGGCACTGACTGTGGGAGCCAGATTACTACTCACTGAACACCCGCTACACACTGGCCACTCAATGCACAGTCACCCCCGCAATTACTCTTCATAAGAAGTTACAATCTCCTGGCCCATTTTGCTGATCAGCAAACTGAGCTCATGATTAAAACCAGGCTGGCAGTAAAGGTGGGGTGGAGCCCAGTTCTGCCTCAAAGCTCCTGTGTTCCCTGCTGCCCGAGTGCCTGCTTTCTATTAAGTACTTTTATACACAACAGGAAGGGAATACACAAAGTGTCTAATACATGGTCACTATCCCCATCTGGAAAATGCCGAAAAGCTGCTCCATTCTAAAGTGCTGTCGGCTGTCTTTATTGGCATCATTTCTATCATCTCCAGCAAGTTATATCTGGCTGCCTAGAGTCAGTAAAGACATCTCTCTTACTGATGGGGCTAAATGCTTCAGTAAACAACTTCAAGTAGGCCTGATAAAGACTCAAGGAGGAATGGGAAATCTGAACTTAGGAAATATTTCTACAAAAAAATAAGATTAGATAGAAATCACAGCATTTTCCAAAGACAGGTGCCTTGCATACAAGCAACAAGCCTCCAAACCACCCTTTTGCACCCTTGAACTTTAGCATCATTTTAAAAATTAGACCATAGTCATTCTAGCAGCCTTCCCCTCTGGATGGAGAAAAGTTAGCCACTGTTTAAATAAATATCTTCCCTTACAAGGCACCGTAGTTTGGGTCACCAACACATAACAGGCCATGTGGCTTGTGTATCACAGTCATCTGTGATTGATCAGGGTTTTCAGTGTAGTGGAAGGCTTGCTGGCTCTGAGGGAACATCTCTGGAGGGAATGAGAATGGCTGCCTCCCTCCTCTTCTACCACTCCACCACCCTGTCAGCATGGCCAAGCATAGGGGCAAAAACAGGGCTCTCCACCTTCTGCTTAATTTGCACATCTGCAGTTGGTGGGGTGCTTCTTGGGTGCCCCTGTATCTCTATTTGCCACAGCAGCCAGGCAAATCAGGGTTCTCAACCAACCACTGGCACTGTTGCCACCATCCCATCACCAAAGCTCCCCTTCACTAAGCACCTGTCACATCATAACCTTTTTCTCCTATGCAACTCTCACATTGCCCTACTTTACTGAGGAAACTGAGGAAAGCATTGTATGCATCTATTTGGAAAGTCTTCCTTTCCTCAAGGGTGTCCCACTGGGGCTGGGTACACACTCGGTGACAAATAAATATTTGATGTGAAAGTGATGACTTTTCCCCAAAGACCTCTCCCTTGAAAAATAGTCCGCAATGTTCTAGAGGCCCTTTCAAAACAATGGGTCAAGAGAGATTCCACAGCAGCTATTACAAGCTGTGGAATCTGGGATGAAGCTGACCCCTTTCTGAGGTCATGGAAACTGGGATGCCCTTGTTAAGCATCTTGAATTCATTCATTCAACCAATACTGTCGGAGGGCCTCCTGCTTGCCAGGCACTGGGAGTTTAGAGCCTGGCCAGAGAGGAGATCAAGGGACAGACAATAAAAATAAGCACACCAAGTAAGTCTATTATAAAATATATTTGGGTGATAAATGTTATGGAAGAAAGTACAGCAGAGGAAGGAAGATCAGGGTATGTTAGGGTTCACTTTGCATCATTAATTAGAGGACCAGGGCAGGCTGAATTGAGAAGGTAAAATTTACCCAAAACCTTGAAGAAGATGAACAAGTAGGTCAGTCAAGTAAATGTCTGAGAGAAGAACCTTCCAGAAGAATGAAACTGTTGGAGCAAAGGCCATAAAGAGAACTTTGTGGGGCAAGTTAGAGGAATGGCAGGGCTGGGTGGTGGATGTAGAGTGAGTGTAGGGGTGAGCGGTGGGGAGCCCCTCAGAGAGGTGGTGGCTCAGGCCATGAGGCCACCGGAAGGTCTCCAGCCTTTACTTGGGTGAAACAGAAGTCACTGGAGACCTGTGAGCCAAGGAGTAACCATTTGCCACGGTAACAGAATTCCCCTGGCTGCTGTGTTGAGAACAGACTGCATGGGGCAAGCAGGTGAATAAAACAAGATAGGAGGTCACCCCAAACGCCCAGTGGCAAATGGCAGTGACTCTGCCAGGGCATGTGGTGGCCAATGGTAGGATTCTGGATTGACTTTGAGCACAGAAGGGACAGGATTTCCTGATGGACCAAACATGGAACATAAGAGGAAAAGGAGTGTTGAGTGTGATGCCACAATTTGTCTGACACACAAGATGCTGTTGCTGTCAGCCTGGCTGGAGAAGGCTTTGGGTGCAGCTGGTAGATGGGGAGCTCAGCTTGGGACCTGATGTGTTTTGATGCCTTTACATAGTACAAGTAGAAATGTTAAGGAGGTAGAATGATACGTAAGTCTGGGATCAGGTGGTGAGCTCTAGGTAAGAGATAAAAGTTGGGGAGTCATTAGTGTATTTAAGGCAATGAGACCAGATGAGATCATCAAGGTACCGAGTGTAGGCAGAGAAGAGGCAAGTGGCTTGGCCATGGCCCCCAGGGAACCCATGGCAGACAGTTCTAAACCAGCCCATTCAACTCCCTCCCATGTCTGGTCTTCCTTCCACTGCCTCCTGGTGCCCCCACTCAGTAAGGGGTCCTGCATATGGCAGCTTCCTGGTGGACCCAAGACCTCATCTGGGCGGAACACGCTCCACTGTGAGGTACCAGCCCAGTACAGCACTATGGCTGCTGCCAGCCAGGGGGCTGGGTTTCCTACCTTCTCAGGTAGAAATTAGAGAGGAGAGGGCATGGGCTTGTCTGTGATCACCTCGGGGGAAGTGTGGGGACTGGCTTTCTCCTTTTGGCTTGACATGCAGCTAGGGTATCACTTGGAAAATAAGTCAGGTCATGTCTGCTCTGGTTCCTTTTTGCTGATTTTGTTTTTAATTGTGCCTCTGGCCTGCCTACCTGCCTTTCTTCTCTTCCTCCCTTCCATGCCCCTTCCTTCTCTCCTTCCTTTCCTTCAATTTTGCTCCCCCCTTCTCCTCAGCGCTTGCCCCCCTCCCCTCTGCCACAGGGCCTTTCCATCTGATGTTTCCTCTATCCAAAACCCCCCTCCCTATCTCCCTGGACCCTTGCTTCCTTCAGTGTCTGCCCAGATATTGTTTTCTCAAGGAGGCCCTTCCTGGTCACCCTCTCCAGAAGTATATGCCCCCACTTCCCTCCCAGCACCATCTCTGTTTCTTTTGTCCTGACTCTTTCACGTCCTAGCTCTCATTGCCACATGGCATCGTACATTTCTTTACTTTTATTCCTCTCGTTCTTCACTTGGCTTCTGTATAAAACTGACCATGGCAGTTTTCAGGCACCTATTATTAATTAATGAATAATTAATTCCAAAGGGCTGTGGGAAGCTCAACTGTTCCCTTATGGTTGATCTTCAGGGCTCTCCTTCAAAATATCTCATAGCTTCACAAGGGGAAGATTTACAGCCCCCTCTGAGCTGGGGGCTTTCGTACAGCAGATGGGGGCACCACACCAGGGTATCAGTTCATGGAGGTCTGTGCTGTGTTCACCCCTCTGCAAGTTCTCCCTGGGACCAGGTGGGGTACAGAAGACATGCACACACTGTGGGGCACTTGTAGAGAATGGCCCCCTGTCTCTGCAATCTTGGGGGTTCTGTGCCCCAAGGAGTGATGTCTCCTTGTCCTCCAGGATAAAGTAATTTAAAGTCTGCACCTGGTGAGGCAGAAAGGCCATAGTATGGATGCTGGGCTGTGGAGACTGAGTCTGGTTTCTACTGAATTGGAACCCTGGAGTCCTAGCTCCTCTGTACACCTGTTACACTGTCCTGATCATGCCACTATTTCCTCTCTCCCCCAACACACAAAGGCACAAAACGGGCCTCCAAGGATCACTCTCTCTCACCCCACCTTAGGAGGCAGATACTTTTATTGTCTTAATTGCAGAAGTGGGAGGTAAAGCTCAGTGAGGCTCAGGGGACAGTCCAGGGTCCCCCAGATGGTGAAGGGGGAGGCAGGTGGCAACCCACATGGACCTAAAGCTCCTGTATTTTCATCCTTCTGAATCACTTTTCTGAGTCCATTTTAGTTATCTGTAGGAGAGGCCAAGGCTGTGGGGAGAAAATGCAATAACATCTATCTGGCAGTAGCAGTATCTAAACCATGTTGGTTGTAATTGAATTAACACTCATCTCTTGAGGTTTCCAGGTGCCAGGACTAACCAGTCCTTCCACTTTCCTGCGTGTGTAGGTTGATTTGTGTGTTGAGAATGCACTAGTTGATGAACAAGGCGTTTCTAGTCTGTTAAACTAATAATCTTAATATTTTATTTTAATTATAAGGCACCTATTCCCTTTTGCTCCTTTAACAAATCCAATTAAAACAGAGTACATTCAGAATTATAAAATAGATGCTATTAAACCAATAAGAAATCATAATCTTTTGTTATTGGGCTGTGTGACCCCTAGTAACTTTTGCTCCAAATAAAAGTTGAATTCTTATTATCTGCCAGGGGAAGGGGGCAGTTTGACGTATAATGACATCATAGGCAGCACATGTGCAGAGCTGCAGTGATGCTCAGGATGGAGAAGTAAATAATATTAAGGGTAGACAAAGCTATACATGCATAATAGCCCAGTAAGACACTTAGAGCTGCACCGATCAGATTAGATAACTGCCACACAAAGTGAACTTGATAGCTTCCACACAGACACTCTGTTTGCTGCAGCTCTGTTATCATGGAAGGAGCACTCCACCCAGAAGTCCTGGAATGTGGTGAGCTGCATGAGCTTGAATGAACTACTTCATGCCCGACTCCACCCCACAGCATCCTTCCCTTGGGGTAGGAGGAATATTCCCACCTCAAAGGAGAGTAGTGAGAACTGAATGAAGTGGCAGAGGGAGGTGGCTTTGTGAGGCAGAAGCATGATGTGCCTCTAAGAGTTGAACATGTGGGGGGTGGGGGAGGGGTAGAAAGCATCATATGATTGACACACGGAGATGGCCTGTCGTCTGGGAAGATAGGACGTGCATCTTACGGGCGTTAGATTTTACAGTGAGCCCACACAGTGAAAATCAAACTTCTGGTGGTCTGCATACAGTCTCTCAGGGCCCCTACACAACCAGTACCCCAGGGCAGAAGGGGGCCCCAAATCTCTGGTGAGTACCTGGGAATGCCATGGGCTAACCTTCCTGAGCCGCGCTTGATGAAACACCTGTATCTTGACATTCTTGACACATTCGATGTGGCAAGAAACTTATACTCTGGGGAGCCTGGAGGACTAGTGTGGCTGAGGGACAGTAGATTTCTGTCTCCATCACTGCCTGCTTAGGAGCACATGCCTGTCAAGTGACCTTGTGGTGGCACATGTACACCCTGTTTAAATGGTTTCTCTCTGAGGGTACCTGGGTGGTACAATCAGTTATGCATCTGACTCTTGGTTTCAGCTCAGATTGTGACCTCAGCATCATGAGATGGCATCTAGTTCCATGGTCAGCACAGAACCTGCATAAGATGTTCTCTCTCTCCCTCTGCCCCTCTCTGCCCCAGCTCTCTGGCTCTCTCTCTGTCTCTGTCTCTCTCTGTCAAATAAATTTTTAAACTGTTTCTCTCTGTTTGTCTCTCTCCCACTCTCTCTCCCTCTCTCTCTCATTGTCAATGTCCAAGTTCTTACAGTTAAATGACTCCATTTGTGTTATTAAAATACCTTTAGAAGTCACTTTATTCAGATGTACACATCCATATATGTATCTATGAGAACGAACACCCTATACATTGGCCCCTGGGCAATGCAGTGAGCAGGCAATGACCTGGAACAGTTTCTTCAGGGAACCCAAGTTACATGTGGTCCCTCCAAAAGGTCAGTGGGACATCAGCATTATTGACCTGACAGGAACTTTGGCCAAAGATTGGCTAGCTGCTCCAGCCCAGGAGTGCACTCCATTCCCCTGTGGGTGAGTGCCATTGCACTTCCCGTCTAACCCGTGCCAAATTAGAATGGGCCTAAGTGGGTATCTAGGCACCCAGAGTGTGTGACTCTGTGACACAGCTTCGTTCCTACATCAGAGAGCCCATAGATGACCAAAGCCAGCAGCACACCTTTTTGGGTACACGAGGGGAAAGCAGCTCTAATTTCTGTTACAGGTGTCTTTCACCCTGGGAATGCTAGAACTCCAGAATGCCTTCTTCTTTTTGGAGTTATGGGGTCAGCAATGTATCTTCCAAGATAAGCATTTCATACTGCTAGAGCAAAGACAATAGCAGAGAGAGAAAAGAAAGGCAGCATAGTGAAGAACAAAGATCATAAGCTTTGGTATAGGCATATCTAAGTTTGTTTTGGCTGTGCTGTGTGGTCTGTGTTACCTTGGGAAAGTCACTTGACTTCTCCGTGCTCAGTTTTCTTATCCTAAAAATAGTAATGACATTTTGCTTCATTGCTGTGGAGACACAGGAAGGGCCCAGCCACATGTTTGCCATAGTTACTTCGGTACGTGTCACCAGAGTGAATGATGTTGAGTGGATCTTCTGAAGCTGATGTCAGAAATCCCCCCATGATCATGGCATCCCTGTAAGACTCCACTCCTGCTGTCTACATCTTCTCTCCATCAACTGCCAAGGGTCTGGTGGTGTTGTTGCCGTAAGCTCCACACACATCTTTCTGCCTCTAGTCTATCCTCTCTTCCCTTCCTAGAAATCTGTCCTTATGCCCCCAGGAAAGAGGAGCTCAACATAACACAGCTGGGGGTGGTAATGGAAAAAATAAAAGCACTTCATGCTTACCCCCCTCACCATGAGCCTATACTCGAAAAACCAGCTAACACTGTAAAGCAAGTAGAGGAGCACACAGTTCCTGGCCCAGAGTAGGCACTGGACAAATGGTAATTCCTTCCCCCAGTGTACACTATGCCCAAGTCAAACATTAGTGCCTATTTTAGAGGTGTGGCCAGAGGTTCCAAATAGATGCACTCCACAGGTGGCTCCACAGTGAACCACCCACATCTCCACCTGCCATATGGCTGCTTAGAGAAGGTATAACATGTTTCAGGTAGGGGTAGAGGACACAGGGAATGATTTGAAGCCACATAGGTAGTCACAGCGGAGGTGAGGCTGGCCTCTTACAGGTCTAGTGAATGGTCTATAATGGGTCTATTCTATGTCTCAGTGCGTTAGTCAAACGAGTGAAATAATTATTGTGAGATCACATTAGCAAGATGTTAAAGATATCAGATATATACAAAGTCAGTCTTACTTAAAGGCACATGAGTGTGAGGCACAAGATAAGCTGTATTATCATAGTGATGATAACAATCTTACAATAAAAAATGCCTGCAAATATTTGATGGCATTAAAATATAGGTTGCCATTACATTTTTAATTTAGATATCCATGGGGTGTCCTACCATGCTGTTTGATTCACAATGACTAAATAGAAAAATTAATTAGAAATTAAAGTCAACCAACTGGTCCAGTTTCTCCAAAGTATAAAAACCAATTGTTCAAGACAAAAAGACCCAGTACATTTAAAAACTTCTTGTATTAGGGCTTCTCAGCTATTCATATGATATGAAATCTATCGTCTATCCATCCATCCATCTATCCGTCTATCTATCTATCTATCTATCTATCTATCTATCTATCTATCTATCATCTATCAATATATCTCTTTCTTTGATTTCCAGCTTCCTTTGTGTGGTTGTTGGTCCCACTCTGATGTTTGAGGATTCTGTGAATTGATAGTATCAGACCATCTTATCAGTTTTTGTTAAATCAAAAGATCATGAGTTTTACATTTCTTTTGCCAACACTTATTCTCCTACTCAGTGGGCAGAACTGGGCAGGATGCTGACCATTCTGAGTTGCATGAAAGAAGGGATATTCCTGGTCTTTGGGGCCTTCTGGCACTGGTCCACTGTTAGTGGTACTCAGTGGCTTAGGGAGTCATGATGGATCCTGAGCAGTACAACACATCTTTCTCACCATAACCAAGAGCAAGGTCCCCAGTCAGGTAAGGTGGTGGTGAGAAGTATGAAGGGGCTGGGGTCTGGATCATGCTTCATATGGCCTGGGGCTATCTGGGGACCCAGATGTGCTGGGAGGAGGTGAAGTGCATTATCCTAGCTCCTGCTTTGCCTTGCAGGTAATTAATGAGCAGGCTCAGAGCCAAAGGGTGCTGGAGAGAAGCTCCTTAATGGAGAAGTACTCAGCTCCATGCCGCTTCCTTCCCAACATTCATCAAAGCTGGAGGGCTTCTTATCAGGGGTTGGATGGACTCTGGAGAGCACACTCAGCAGGGGTCACCTGGGTGGTTCTTCAGTCTACTGGAAGCATCCTTCTCATCCAGGGCCCCACTAGCCCATGCTTATTGTGTTTGAGCTGAACTTTATCTTTAAGAAATACAAAAGACAGTTCAGACTTTGGGGGGCTCAGGAGAATCAGTAACAATGTAGATTTTAGCTCTTTGAGCTTGGGAACTGGCCTTGTTTATTGCTCACCTGTGTAGCACATAATAGGCTCTCAATATACCTACTTGGTGAGCGAACAAATGAAGGAATGCAGGAATAAGCACATCGATTTGGCTTAAATTAGCCCCAAAGGACTAGGATCATGAGCAAAGGAAACTTTACTATTTGTTCAGGTCCATGGGATAGAATTGCCAAATAAAATACAGATGTATGCAATGTTTGGGGCACATGTATACTAAAAAGTATGTGTTGTTTATCTGAAGCTCACAGTCAACTAGGAATTTGTCATTTTATTTGCTAAATCTGGCCACCTTCTCATACAGAAAAGTCATTGATAAACATTAAGATCAGAACACAGGATCCCTTGCTCTTGGCCCATCTTTTCTCTTAATGAAAATTTCAACTCAAGTGCAGTAGGGCTGTTTTTCTGACACACCACCTTGTGCATAGTTGGCAGTGGTACAGGTGATACACACATGTACCGTGGCAAATGCCACATGGTTCATATTTGGATGGCCTTTACTGGGCACGACAAAGCTAACTGGGGCATAAAAAAATCACAAACTTCTAAACTGGGCCAAGCAAGCAGCCATAGTACAAGGACAGAAATAGATGTGGAGCCCCGAGTATTTTTAAGATTTTTTAAAAACTGTAAATTTACTTATGGTAAAATTTCCCTTTCTTAGTATTCTGTTCTCTGGGCTCTAACTGAGGCACAGCTTCACGTAAGCACCACAGTCAGGATACAGGCAGTTCCAGCACCCCAGAAAACTCCCTCCTGCTGCTCCCTTGTAGTCAAACCTTTCCTGCCCCTAGTCCCTGGCAACCACTCATCTGTTTTCTGTACTATCATTTTGGCTTTTCCAGAATGCTATATAAATGGAATCATTCATTATATCGGCTTTTAAGATTGACTTCTTTAATTCAGCAAAATGCTTTTGAGATTCATCTAAGTTGTTGCATGTATCAGTAGATTTGTCCTCTTTATGTTTAACAGTGTTCCCTGATAAGGATATGCCACAATTTCTTTATCCATCCACCCACTGAAAGAGGTCTTTGGGTTGTTATCTTCTGGTTTTGGCAGTTATGAATAGAGCAGCTACACACACATGAATAAGTTTTTGTGTGAAGCTAAATTTTTGTTTTTCTGGGGTAATTACCAGTTGGGGAAATGCTGGGTCTTATGGTAAGTCTATAGTTAATTTTATAAGAAATTGCCAAACTGTTTTTCAGGGTAACACTTTGAATTCCAATGAGTGCTCTGGTTGCTCTGAATCCTTACTAAATCTTTGTACTATGTAGATTTTTATAAAGTTTTTTTTTTAAATTTCAGACATTCTAATAACTGTGTAGTGATATCTGCTTGTGATCTTAATTGCCATTTTTCTAGTGACTAATGATGTTGAGCAACTTTTTGTGGGCTTATTTGCCACCATATAGCTTCTATAGTGAAAAGTCTTGTTAAATCTCTTGGGCATTTTATTTTTATTGTGTTATTTGTCTTCTTACTGCTGACCTTGAGTTCTTCATAGATTCTAAATAATAGTCCTTAGTTGGACATATATTTGCAGATGTTTTCTTCCATTCTGTAGCTTGTCTTTTTATTCCTGATTTTTTTAACAGAGTGGAAATTTTATTTTATTTTCAATATTTTATTTTCTTATATGGATTGCACTTTTGCCAAACTCAGCTTATGAAGATTTTCTTGTGTGTTTTCTTTTAGAAGTTTCATGTTTTAGACTTTACGTTCATATCTGTGATTCATTTTGAGTCCATTTGAGTTAATTTCAATAGCTTGAGATTCTTCTTCTTATTTGTATGGTTACCCATACAAAAGTGGGTAACCAATTGTTCCAACACCATTTGTTGGAAAGTTCATTATTTATCCATTGAATTTAGTTTGAACTTTTGTCAAAAATCATTTAACCATTTGGCTATAGTTATGTGGCTCTATTTATGGACTCTGCTTTCTATTCCACTGATCTATGCATGTGTTCCTTCATCAACATCACATGCTACAATTACATGGTAAATTTTAAAACTGGAAATGTGAATCCCTCAACTTTATTTTTCTTTTTCAGAATTTTTTGGATTTCTAGTTTCTTTTCCTTTCAATATAAATTTTAAAATCTGTTCATTCATGTATACAAATAATCCCGCTGGAATTTGCATTGATCTTTATACCAATTTGAATAGAATGGACTCTTTTTTTTTATATTTTTAAATTGGAGTTCGATTTGCCAACATATAGCATAACACCCAGTACACATCCCATCAAGTGCCCCTCAGTGCCCATCACCAAGTCACCCCATCCCCCTGCCAACCTCCCTTTCCACTACCTCTTGTTTGTTTCCCAGAGTTAGGAGTCTCTCATGTACTGTCACCCTCACTGATATTTCCCATTCATTTTCTCTCCTTTCCCCTTTATTCCCTTTCACTATTTTTTATATTCCCCAAATGAATGACACCATATAATGTTTGTCCTTTTCCAATTGACTTACTTCACTCAGCATAATACCCTCCAGTTTCATCCATGTCGAAGCAACAGTGGGTATTTGTCGTTTCTAATGGCTGAGTAATATTCCATTGTAGACATAAACCACATCATCTTTATCCATTCATCTTTCGATGGACACCGAGGCTCCTTCCACAGTTTGGCTATTGTGGACATTGCTGCTAGAAACATCGGGGTGCAGGTGTCCCGGCGTTTCATTGCATCTGTATCTTTGGGGTAAATCCCCAGCAGTGCCATTGCTGGGTCGTAGGGCAGGTCTATTTTTAACTCTTTGAGGAACCTCCACACACTTTTACAGAGTGGCTGCACCAGTTCACATTCCCACCAACAGTGTAAGAGGGTTCCCCTTTCTCCACATCCTCTCCAACATTTGTGGTTTCCTGTCTTGTTAATTTTCACCACTCTCACTGGTGTGAGGTGGTGAATAGAACTGACTCTTAATGATATTGAATCTTCCAACTCATGAATATGCTGTATTTCTCCATTTGTTTAAATATTCTTTGCTTTATTTCCTCAGTGTTTTGTAATTTTCATCACAGAAATCCTGTACATTTTCATTACTTATGTGAGATACACAGATTTTTTTTTGGAGTGTTATTATTTTTCAAATTTCAAATTCCATTTGTTTATTGCTGGAATATAGAAGGGTTTCTCTGTGTGTGTTAGCTAAGGTGTTAAACTTACATCCTGCAACCTTGCTAGCTCATTACTTCCAAAAGTGTTTTTTAAATTTTGTGGAACTCTCCAGGTGGACAAGCAGGTGATTTGTAAGTAGGGAAAGGTTTATTTCATTCTTTCCTACCTATATGCATTTTTCTTGCATTATTGCATTGGGTAGAATTTCCAAGATGATGTTGAATAGGCATACTGAGAGTTCACCTTCTGGCTTTGTTGCCAAACTTACCGGGAAATATTTAGTCTGTCAGCAAATATGGTGTGTGTGTGTGTGTGTGTGTGTGTGTGTGTGTGTGTAAGCCTTTAATCAGGTTAAGGAAAAGCCTTTATATTACTGGCTTGCCATCATGGATGTTAACTTTTGTCACATTTTTTCATGGTGAAGTGTATCTTTTATCATTATGTAGTATTCTTCTTAATCTCAAGTAAATTTTCATGCTCTGAAATATATGCTGTCTGATGTTAAAGCCACTCCAGGTTTCCTTCAGTGTTTGCATAGTATGCCTTTTCCACTCTTTTAGTTTAACTTACTTTCATTTATATTATTTGATTTAGATTATTTGATTTTGGTTTAGATTATTTGATTTTTTTTCTTTTTTTTTTAGTTTCATTTTAATGTATATATTTCCTTTTTTTCTCTGTCTACACATGTTTTAGTGATTTAACTTTCCATGGCCTACTTAGAATTAATATTTTACCAAAGCAGTGTAAAAACCTTAGCTACCATATAGGTCCCAATAACTCTCCCCATTATGTTATAGTTGTGCTATGTATTTCATCTACATACATTGGTAACCCCATCATACAGTGTTACAATTTTTGCTTTCAACTGCTACACATATTTTAAAGATCTTAAGAGCAGAAGAATAGTCTATTATGTTATCAGATGTTTACCATTTCCCTAGCTCTTCCTCTATTCCTAACTCCACATTTCTTTCTAATATCATCTCCCTTTCGTCTGAAGAACTTCCCTCAGCATTTCCTGTACTTGCTCAGCAAGTGGCAAATACTTTCATTTTTCATTTTTCTGAGAATGTCTTCATTTTTCCTTCATTCATCTGGGATATCTTCATTCACTGTCTGTTTGACAGTTTCTTACTTTCAGCACTTGGAAAAAATATTTTTTCCAGTACCTCTGGCTTCCATGGTTTCCAGTGAGAAGACTGCATCCATCCATATCGCTGGCGCTTGAAGATAATGTGTATTCTTCTTTAGCAGGTTTTAAAGGTGAATTTTCTTTTTGCTTTTTAATTTTAAGCAGTTTGATTACGTGTCTGAGTGTGGATTTTCTTTTTTAGCTTATTTGTCCTCTTTGGAATTCACTGAGCTTCTTGCATCTGTCATTTTTACATCTTTCACCAACAGTTAAAGGTTTTTATGCATTTTTCCTTCAAATATTTTTCTGCTCCACAACTTTTTCCTCTCCTTCTTCTAGAGTAGACCAATATCAATATTGATATTGGTATATATGTATTTTATATATGTATCTTAGGAAGCAATCACAGGCTATAAGTTCTGACATATCTTCTGTAGGTTCTGTAGACTATGGTTATAATATCCATTCAGTTGTCAAAGAATTTACAATGTGATTCAAATTAGTACTTCTACCTATATAGTAGTCTACTGCTCAGCTCAATGATCAACGCTTTTGGGTTCAGAGTCTGGGATTAGGCACTAAAGATCCTGTTCAGGGTTTTATCCATGCATAGACATCTCAGGGCATGTCCAGGAGCTCATATACAGCTTAATTAAACCCCTTCCTCTTTACAATCACCCTTTGTGGCTCTAGGAGTGGCCTCCCTCCCTGGTTTTCTGGCTAGAAATCTAGGGATTTTTATTTTCTAAACCTGCTGTATACTTTCTGCTACTATTTCTGCCTCCAGGGCCAAGTGGCAGTAGGGTAGAGAGAAAAAAGCAACCTCAAGTCCTTGGGACTGAAGTTTGGTTGAAGACAATGGTTCTTCTCCCTCAGAGTTTTAGCAGCTTGCCTGGCTGACTCCAGTGATATAGGATTGCCTGGGGCTGAGGTGGTGAAGAAAGGAAAAAACAAACAGAGGATCTACCTCATTCTCTGATTCCAAGAGGCCCCTTTTCTTGATTTTGGTGACACAAAGGGGCTTTTCTCAGAAATCTTTCCATCACCACTTACTGCAAAATTGGTCTCATTTTGAGTTACTTTTCCAAACTGCCTGATACTCTTTATCATCTTATCCTCAGATATCTTTTTACCTTATCCTTCGTCTTATCCTTGGAAAGCTACTCCAGGAGTTCTATCTGGGGCCTTAGTTGCATTCAATAGATGAGACAAGGAAGAGTGCACTTATTCCATCTTAGCTGTGGCTAGACCCCAGCTTTCATTTTTAAGCTGCTTTATCTTTTCTGGTTCCTCAAAGCTACATGATATAGAAACTTTAATAGCGGTGAACACAGGACTGTCTTTGGTTACCAGCTAATTATGCCTGAATATGGTTAGCTCATTGTTCCTTAGGAATAGGTTCAGCTTTCCAGGCCTTCTTGAAAGAACATTAGCGTTGCTGAGAGCTGAGAATACTTTCATTGGCTTACTATGGAGATCTCCATCCCAGGAGGCTCTGATCCAAGACAACTTGCATAGGGTAGGACCCTCTGACCTTAGCTAGGAGTGGCAGTAGCGGGATTGATAGTAAGCACATGAAAGATAATTTTTACCTACTTCCTTTTGACACTGAGGAAAGCATATGAGGAAAACGTGTGATGACAGAGACTCATAGCCCAATTGCTGGTGCTTCGTGTGTTTTGTAAAGTTGGTTCCTGATAAAGGGCCTGAATGATGAAGCATAGAAACTGCAGGGCATCTCTTCCACTCATCCCTGTGGGGAAATGGAGCTAATGTAAGCATCTGTCTCCCGAGAGCACACTTTTGTCCAGGGTGGGAACTTGGTCCAAAATAGAAAATCAACAAACAAGAGGCACCAAGTTTTAGAAAAGAGCCTCTAGAATAGAGCTGGACAGTTTGCATCCTCTTCCTAGATGAAGACCTTCCTCACTCTCAAGCCTCAGTCTTCTTCTCTTTACAATGGAGATAATCCTATGGATTTTGCTAGATTGTTGAAGATTAAAAGGAATATGTGCAAAGTTCCTGATAATAATATTTAATAGTTAACATTAATCAAAACTTTTACTATGTGCCAAGCACTGTTGTAAGCATTTTATAGCTTAATTTACACTCCCCGAGAGCCCTATAAAACAGCTGTTTTCATAAATGAGAAAACCATGACATTGAAAATTTAAGAAAATTATTTAATGCAGAGCTAGACTTCTAAGCCGAGTACTCTGAGGCCGGAATCTACCCATGACTCTGTCTGTCCTACTTCTACATATGGCAGCAGTCCTCACTGATACCATACCAATCAGTGTAGAGGTGTCTACAGTTGACTTTCAGTATGAAGGATGGTGGGAGAGGAAGCGTAGGGGATGGGAAGTAGGAAAAGACAGCATTATCTCAAATTCTGCCCAGCTCAATCCTGACTCCTCCACACTCATCAGCAAGGTGTTAGGCACTCACTTCCCCTTGTGGGCTGAGCAAAAGATGCTCATGTGCTGCCCCTGATGCACTGCAGTGACAGTAGCCAATGCCTGACTAGTACCTCCGGGTCTAGAAGGAAGGTGAGGATAGATGGAATATGTAAGTCATTCTTAACTACCATCTTATTCCCTTATATCCAGGCTGTGCTGCTTCTGAGAACTCAGTAGTCCCACCCTAGGGACTCATAGCATAACTGCAAAGAAACATTAGATTTTGTAAGGGAGCTAGCCAAGAATACACACACACACACACACACACACACACACACACACACTACTGGGTGGCAGAGGTGGGTATGTTTGAGTCTAGGACAATGAAAAGATTCATCTCAGGGAATGGAACAGCCAGAGGGGCACTGAGCATCCTTCAGGCAACCCTGCACCCCAGAAGAGAGCCCTGAATTGGCTGAAGATCTTTGACTAGGTTACTTCTGCTGAAGCCCTAATTTCTGTCCACTGTCCTCTTTCTCTCCTTTAACTATTAGCAAGTGAAACATTACAATTTGGGTGTGGGGGGAATCTAGTGCCCTCATGTCATCTCCTAATGAGACATATTTTCTCTTGTCAGAGTATATCTAGCAGTTTCTTGTGATTTTCCCTCAAACTGATCACCAACCAATCAGAACACCCACTCCAAACATACACCCTTACTAAAAGAACATGGTCAAGGGTGGGAAAGCCCCCAAGGGCAAGAAGATCACCCTCAATGTGGCCAAGAATTGTGTCAAAATCACCTTTGATGGGAGAAAACGCCTTGACTTGAGCAAGATGGGAATTACCAACTTCCCCAAGTGTATCCTGAGACTGACTGATGTGGATGAGCTCGACCTTAGCCGGAATATGATCAGAAAGATCCCTGAATCAATCTCCAAGTTCCAGAACCTGCGGTGGCTGGACCTTCACAGCAACTACATCGACAAGCTTCCTGAATCCATCGGCCAGATGACCACCCTGCTCTACCTCAATGTAAGCAACAATAGGCTGACCACCAACGGGTTGCCTGTGGAGCTCAATCAGCTCAAGAATATCCGTACCCTGAACCTAGGCTTGAACCATCTGGACAGTGTGCCCACCACTCTGGGTGCTCTGAAGGAGCTTCATGAGGTAGGGCTACATGACAACCTGCTGACCAGCATCCCCAACAGCATCTCTAAACTCCCCAAGCTCAAAAAGCTCAACATAAAGCGAAACCCTTTTCCCAAGACAGAGGAGTCAGATATATTTCTAGATACCATCAAGAGGCTGGACAACTTATATCTGGTAGAGGATAAGGATTTGTGTTCAAATTGCCTGAAAAAGTGCCAACAGGCCCGGGACAAGCTGAACAAAATCAAGAATATGGCCACAGCAACTCCAAGAAAGGCCATCTTTTCCAATCTGGTCTCTCCCAACTCCATGGCCAAGGATTCCCAGGAAGATTGGAGGTGACCTGGGACCCTGACCCTGAGGCAGGAAGGGAAAAGGGAGGAAGGGAAGAAGGCAGGGGGCTATATCTACAGGGAATTCTGGGATCTCCTATTCCCGCAATAGCTCTTCCAGCCAAACTCATAAAATACCTTTCCCTACCTCCTTGGTTTGTCATTTTGTTGTCTGAAGGGTTTTTAGTTCTTTGCCTCTTCTCTCTTCTCTGCATGCACATATCCACACGTGCAAGCACAAGGAAAAGGGCCATTCATCCTACTTCTTCCCAGAATTCTCCTGCCTACAGCCCATGGCCAGGGCAGCCAATACTGCCAGCACACTCTCAGTCACACTGTCATCACTTCAGAACCAACCAGCACCTCCCAAATGTGGAGCTCATTCTATGGGAATGCTTTGAAGGTCTGAAATTTCAGAGCATAGATTGACAAGATGGCAGATGGACATTCAGTCTTGGAAAGGTGACAAAACTGGGCCACAGAGATGGGCAGATATTATCATTAAGTGTTGGCAGGTAATATCTTGCACTGAAAGCAGTATTATCTCTTTTTCTCTTGCCTGCACATGCACAGTTTGTTATAGGAGCTTTCTAGACTGAATCTACAAGCTCTTGACTGGCTGTGAATGAATGAGATTGGATTCCCATCTTATTATGTCCAATTCTTTTCCAGACTCTTGGGGAAGTAAGGAAAGAATGGGTGCAAATATCGGTTAGTGCAGTCAATAAATAAATATCTTACAAGGCACTGTACTGATGCAGGGACTGTGTCTGGGGGTAAAGCTTGCCTTGTCCTGTGCAGACCAGTTGAAAGAAGACAGGGCAGAAAGTCATTGCCTGAGAAAGTTGGGAGATCAGGGCCAAGTAGTATGCAGGGCTAGCCTGGCATAGAGAAAAACCAAAGATTCTGGAGCTGGACAGATCTAGGTCCAGGACAGCTCTGCTTCTTTCTCGTCATCTTCCTGGACATCTTACTTAGCTTTGGTTCCCTCATCTGTAAAGTGGGAATAATATTAACCCCAACTACAAGGGTTGTTGTGCATCTAAAGCAGATAGTACACAGAGCAAGTACTCAATAGAAGTCAGTTGTCTGTATGAACTAAAGGTCAGTGCATCTCAAAGCTGAAATACTACTTTGGGCAGTGTCTCTAGTCACACTAGATCTCTGGCAGAAATGACAGTTGTGGAGTCAATTCTTATAGTAGCTGACAATCTTCTTTGTACTATTCATTCACACTCACTCATACTTTCATACTGCCTAAAAGCAAAGGATCAAGGAAGATATATTTAGGAACCCCCGCCCCTTTTTTTTCCCTAATCAAGACTCTCCTATGTTGGTGGCAAATTTTGTAGTGGTCAGTGGAAAAGCACGGAGATCTGTTAATTCAGTGGGACTAGATTGTTTATTTTGCACATGATAAACCATAGAAGGCAGCATACTTCATTTCTTCACTCCTCACTGCTTTTCTTTGTAAGGCTTAGTTTTGACAATTCTTTCTCTAACATCTCTGAAGATTCAAAATTCTCTTTTTAGCCATTCCCTTTATTCAAGATTTTCCATTATAAAAATAACAAAACCACAACATAGTTTTAAATATAACATCTTAAAATATCCACAATTCTACAGTGTGAGCCAGCTATAATATTGACATATTTACTTACTAGTTATGTTTCTTTAAATGCAGTTAAAATTACAGCGTTTACCTCATTTTTATCCTGCTTTGAAATCCATGTTGTTACATGGTCTTAATAACCATAATTTAAAACATCTGTGAGCCAGCTGAACAAATGCACGTAAGTTACTGTTGGGCATTCAAGTTGTTGGCCAGTTTTTCACTAACAGAAAGAATTTTGTGAGGAAAGCCTACACGATGAAGACTTTTTTAAAAAGATTTTATTTGTTTATTCATGAGAGACACAGAGAGAGGCAGAGACACAGGCAGAGGCAGAAGCAGACTCCATGCATGGAGCCTGATGTGGGACTCGATCCCGGGACTCCAGGATCACACCCTGAGCCAAAGGCAGATGCTCAACCGCTGAGCCACCCAGGCATCCCTACAATGAAGACTTTAAAAACTATGTTGCATTATTTTCTTGGTGTAGCTTCATTATTGCAAATATGCTAAACAGCATGTTTTTTATAAATAAGTTTTCATACATACTGTCAAGTAGCTTACAACAAGATTATACATTTATATATTTACCAGTAACATATTAGAGAATCTGTTTTACTGATCCTGGTCAGCTTTGAGTATCATCCTTTATATTTTCCCCTTCATTTAATGTCTGAAATGATTTATTAGAAGCCCTTCTCCAAGATTAATGAAGCAGTCGCATCTGTGAAGTGCATGATGAAATGTCATACCTTAGACTCAGGAGCCACCACTAGTACATTGGGCCTTGAACATGTCCCTAAGGTAGCCATTCTGCTATTTTAGCTACTTCATCTGTCATCTAAGAAGTATAGAATCCATACAGGAAATATGATCCAAACAGATAGTGGTGGCCAGCTATGTGGATACCACTCATTTCCATTCCTAGCTCCTGGAGACACCCTTTCTTTAGAATTAGTGTTCCTCTCTTAGACACTCAAAGGGATCAACAGAGAAGAGGAATCGAGAACTGTCTCTCCATGCCCCTAAGTATGATCTTGGTCTGGGCCATGGATTTGCCCCCTACTCCCTCTCCAGCTCTGTCACACCATACTTCCTCCACTGCACTTGGTCCTCAACATCCTCTAGGCACTGATGCTGGATTCACTGCCAACTGAGTGGTTGGGGTGCAAGATGACATTTATTTGTCATCTTGAGTACCTCATTAGGCTTTCATTCTCACAGTCATATCATAGGAAAGGGTTGTAAGAGTGTTTACCTTCACCAGGATTGCTAAATAAACAGGCAAGGGGCTTTGACTTGCCATAGGATATATCCATGTTAGACATCTTGCTAGCCAGGAAACCCTGGCAGTATGATGAAGCAAAGAGGGGAGGTAGAGATAAGTTAGGTGTCATCTTACACATTCTCTTTCTTTTTTTTTTTTCAACAAGGAAAAGGCTTGATGTTGACATTCCTTGATGATTTAAAATACATAGTCACTTTTTTCCTGAAAACTGTATTAAACCCAAAAACACCTGATAGGAAAATCATGGGATTTCTCTTTCCTTAAACAGAACCAAAACCCTATTTAGGTTAACCAAGTCATTGCCCTCTCTGAAAGCCAGGCATGACCTGGGTGACCCCTGTGTGACCTCTACCCTTGCTGTGTTTTGCCTCCATGATTTGGAGTAATTGCCTCAGTCTCTTGTGTCTCCATTCCCAGGATCCGTTCAACATCTCTCTAGAGTAGCTTATGGCAAAAACTTGAAGACTAATCAACAAGAATAAACGACTGTGAAGAAGAAAAGTCCTCGGTTAGGCATTTAGAAGAAAGAGAGTGGTAAGGGGAACATTCTGGAAGCCAGACCCTCTGGTGCTGGCCAAGATACTGACTTGCTTCTTAAATTCACTTTGCCTCTCTTTGCTTTAGACTATGTGTGAAAATGACTTTGGGAAATATATGGTTTATTTTTATGTAGATAAAGGTAATGCTCAAGAAAATGACAAATATAAGTTATAGAAAATTAAAGTTTTAAAGAAGATTTTAAGACTTAAAAGACTTATGGTCTTTACACTCAAACGTAAAATTTCTATGCCAGTTGCCTATGGTAAGTTACATACACATAATGCAATCCCTCAAGTGACTAAAATTTATACAAAAATAAATATACTCAAAAGTACTATGGATAAATCAAAGAATTTTAACAAGTTCGTCAGTAATGCACAGGTAAGCAAAAAGAAAAGAAAAGAAAACAGAGACATGAACAACAGGGAAAAAATAAACAGAGAAACAAATAATAAAATGACATATTCTAACATGTCAATAATTACACTAAGTATAAATAATCTTCTTTCTTTGTAATGGCCCCAAACTAGAAACAACCAATTTCTCTCAATAGGGAAATGGTTAAACAAACTCTGGTATATCCAGGTCATGGAATACTACTCAGCAATAAAATGGAACATACTATTGATACTTGCAACAGTGTGGGTGGATCTCAATAGCGTTATTCTGAGTTTTAAAAAAGGCCAATCTTTATGGGTCACATACTTTATGATTCCATTCTCTAAAGCACAAAACAATTGCAGTGGAAAATAGATTAGTGGTTGCCAGGCTTTAACACTGTAGTAGAGGGTAAGCAGGACTGTAAAATGGTAGCACAAGCCATATCTCTGTGGTGATAAAAACAACTGATCATGTTATAGTGGTGGTGGTTATAGAATCCACACATATGATAAAATGACACAGAAATATGCACAAATATTGTATCAATGTCAGTTTCCCGGTTTTGAAATTGTCTTACTATAGTTATCGTATCAACCACTGGGGAAAATTAAGAGAAGGCTCTATGGGACTCTATGAATTATTTTAGCAACTTCCTGTGAATCTATTATTTTGAAATTAAAAAAAATTTTAAACAATCTTGCAGTCTAGATGCAGCAATAAACAGATCCTTGTACATCTGCCAAGTGTTAATTCATGAGTATGGCAAGCTTAAAGTTCTGCAACCATCCCGAAGAACTAAGGCATTTCAGGAGAAAGAGTACCTTAACCTCAGTTCACCAGACTAATCTAGAATTATCTATTGTTGATAATTGTCCTTGAAGATGATATAATAATAAAAAGAAAATGCACATCTTCTCTACCCATGTTCCAGGTTTTCTGGTGGTGACTGGGCACAAGTAGCAAGTTGGGTGGGGGAACTTGAACTAGCAAGTCACTCTCTTCATATTTTTGGGCTTTTTAATCACCAAAACCTCCTGGCTCCATGGAAGCAACATGACATGGTGGAGCTGGAAGGACAAAGGGGCTAGGCTTGGTGTAGACAGGCATAATTTCAGCTTCTGCCTAGAATTAAGTCTGAGGCCATGGCTAAGGGTATAGCAAAGAGGAGATAAGCAAGAGAGATAAGAGTAACACAAACAGGGTTAAAAACCAAGGTCTATGCATGACCTAAGTAGGGCTCACTGCAGGTCACTGGGCTCAGCTGCTAATGGCCTGTTGCGCCAACCATGTGAAAAGTTCCTAAATCCAGGGGTACTGGTTATACCACCAGGTTGTTTAGTTCACCTCTGGTTCCAGCAACTATGCTCTAGACCTTGGGGTCTGAGTAGTGTCTCAGTTGTAGTGTCTACAATTGCCACCTCCCCCTCGCCCCCCGCCCCTGGGGTTGTGTATTCCCAAAGAAGCACAAGGGGCATGTTTCTGCATTCAGTGATGAGGCTGAAGTCATCTTTATCAAAGCAATCATTATATGACAAATTACTAGTCCCCTGCTGGTCAACAGTGTTGATTTCTGTAGAGCAGGACTGAAGGAGCAGTCATGGAGAGGAGAGAGGTACTTGAAATTTAGCCTCCATGCTGCTGGCAGTGGGGCTCCTGACCATGTGATTGATTGTGCTGAATGATCATCATCTTATGGGAATTTATAGCTTCTATGGCTGGTTTTCTGAGCTATTTGTCTTTCATTATTTTTCAAAGAGTTCCTATAAGGGAACTCTGACAACCCTCAACTGTAGAACTCTATGCCAAAAAATGCACTTCATTTTAAACATTATATTTAAGTAAGCTATACAATCGAGGGTACATTTCAGAAATTACAAGTACCCAGATACAATCAGGTCCCAAATATAAGCTCTACCTCATACCTAACAGCCTACGCCAGCCCAGGGACACTTTGCCTTGATGGCACAGCAAGGGAACATTTCAGATGATGTCAGAGACCATAGCTATGGAAGGATGCCTCTAGCCCATTTAAAGGTGTGTGTGTGTGTGTGTGTGTGTGTGTGTGTGACTAGATATTTATCCAAAGGATACAAACATAGTGATCCTAAGGGGCACCTGCACCCCAATGTTTAGAGCAGCAATGTCCACAACAGCAAAACTATGGAAAGAGTCCAGATGTCCATTGACAGAAGAATAGATAAAGAAGATGTGCTACAGATATATGATGGAATATTACTCAGCCATAAGAAAGAATGAAATCTTGCCATTTGCAACGACATAGATGGAACTAGAGAGGATTATGCTAAGTGAAATAAGTCAGTCAGAGAAAGACAAATGCCATATGATCTCATTCATATGTGGAATTTAAGAAACAAAACAGATGAAGATAAGGGAAGGGAAGGAAAAATATGAAAATTGAGAGGGAGGCAAATCACAATACACTCAACTCTACAAAACAAACAGGGTCGCTGGAGGTGGGGAGAGAGGGGCTGGGGTAACTGAGTGATGAGCATTAAGGAGGATATGTGACATAGCGAGCACTGAGTGTTATATGCAACTGATAAATCACTAAACTCTACCTCTGAAACTAATAATACACTGTGTTAAGTAAATGGAATTTAAATAAAGAATTAAAAAAAATAAAGGCGTTTTCTGTGTACAACAGAGATTCTTGAAAGAAGAACCAGATAGGCATCCAAGCTTTGAATTTCTCTGAGTTTTCTAAACTCTGGGCTTAGTATGAACTATAACCATTGGGAAAAATACAATGCTGCCATCCCAAAGAAATGTCTGTATAGAAGAAGTCCAAATGTTTGGGCCCTACTTTTTTAGAGCATTAATATAGAAGATTATATTCTGCAGAGCTCTTTTTTCACATCTTATAAAAAGGGAACTGCCTTCTTTGATACCCACTATCCTTTAGACAAGGACAAATTTGATATTCAGCGCCAAGAGAAAGTATTTTCCAGGAAAAAAGAAAAGAAACAAAAATCCCTGATTCTTATTTTTCTGTCACTGGAATATGATGTAATCTAGGGCAAGTATATTTTTTTTCTTAGTTTCAGGACAATTAGATAACTAGGTCACCTGATTGACACCTTTAAACGAATTTTGGGATCTCTCCTTTAAAGGAATTTTGGGATCATTTTTAAATGATCATTGTACTCTGCATTTAATTTTGAAGCTGTTTGAAACCCTTTGTAGAGGATACAGACAACTCTGAGTGTAAGAATTTGTTTATTCACAGGGACATTCTCAACCAGCTGGCCTTCCCTGTCACTTTAGCTGTTCTTTCTATTCTTCTGACTCGTCCTTCTCAGTTCTCAGCAGAGCCTGCCTGTGTCTCACATTGTGGGGCTTTCTGGCTCCCAGATACTTAGCTAGCTAAGTGTCTAGCTGGCTTTCTATGAGAAACACCTGGAGGCTTGCAGAATCTTGCACCCCATGAATATCTGATGATGCCACATGCTGTCATCAGAATGTTCTAGTCTTGTACCATAAGGAGACATGGATGGATTACAGATCCCAGGTTCATCCAGGCTTTGCAAGTATTTCCCAATTAGGATCCAGGCCCACAGAAACTTCTTGTAATTCAGTTATGGAGGCAGCCATTGTCATGGGAATTCTAGGCATAATTCTGGTACCCAAAAGTTCTGGTTTCCTATATGTAAGGAATGGCCTGCAGAGGGGCCAAATCAGTTCTCAGACGCTGGGAGTTGAAGATACAAAAACCTACAGCACAAGCCAAGATTCTTGGGCTAGTTGAAAACTCTCAAAATGGATTGCACACTTGTATCAGAGATGAGAAGTTCATGTTCACTAGAATGTCGGAAAAACAGAGGGGTATTTTTTGACACTCATTGTGGGGATTGGGCATTGCCCTTAGTAATCCAAATGGAAAATAATCAAGTTTGCTCTAGGCATGGGGCAATGGCTAGCCTAGGCCTCCAAAGGCTGAGGGCCATTATTGCTTTTCTTATCTGAAACCCCTGAAGATCCAGTGTGGCTGGTGGGAGAAGGACTGGAGAAGAGAGATGCATGAGGTCTGAGAGCACAGCCAGCCCCCTGTTTTAATCAACTCTTCCAGATACATGCCTACACATATAGCAGGGAATGCTAAAACTAAGTGAAGGAATTAAAGTATTTATTGAGCATCTACTGCGACAACTGAGATTGGTTTGATCTCAAAGCCCACTGCTGGCTGTTGCATCACAGTCTCACCAGGTCCCAGAGCCTAGGATCAATGATCCGACTGGGGTTTCTTCATTTTGGAAAGCACACCTTCCATGAGCTTAGATAAGCATTCCTCTGGCACTATGCATTGTCCCCAATTGACTCCAGGACTTCCCAACTTTATGTTTCCCAAGGGCCTCCATGCTTGGAGCTGTTCTGGGGTTGTGCCAGGCAGGCACAGAATGGCCCTGAGAGATCCTGCTCCAATGGGCCCAGAGAGCCATCATAGAAAAAATAAACTAAATGGAAATAGCACAATGCCCAGTTGTCCCACAAGTGCAAGTGCATCCCTATGAATGAGTGAGGAGAAATTTCCATACCTTTGACTCATCTCAGGCCAAGAATTTTCCTGACACTTAGCAGTCATTTTTGTACAAACCCCCCAGCTTAGTGGCCATAGCCACAAGTTAGCTCCTCTTCTGTGTTCTTCCTTCTACTTTTCCTTTGTCTGCTCCCCCTCCATCTGGGGCAGAAATTTAGACATAGGTATGCATTGTTGGGGCAAAGCATCTCTAAGACTCTGAGAGCACCAGTATAGAAATGGATAGGGTGGGGCTCACAGTTGTGGGACAGCTGTGTGCCCACTGAGTGATCTCACAGGCATCATTTGTAAGGAAGAGAGTGATCTGTAGAGGCAAACTGGGTTCAGTGAAGTGGCATGTCAAAGTTGATGCAAAGAGAAATTCCAGGGAGAGAGAAAATGAGTGTACAGCTCATGAGTGCTGTGGTGTCTGGGGGGCTCTCCATATGGAGCAGTGGATGGCTTTCTGCTTTAGCTGACCCCCCAGTATTCACCTTTCTTCTGATAACAGAGCCCTGATAATCTTGGGGAACCACCACCCTGTGTGGTGTATGTTGTTAGGTGGGACTGATCCCATTTCCAGAAGGTGGGTGGGCACATGGCACTGATCTGTCCTATGAAAGCACTTGATTAGTTCTGGGATGGGCACTAACCTAACTTTGGAAATCATTTTTTGGGATTTTTGCTAAAATTACTGGAACAGAGCATTCCTCACGTGGTAGAATTCCTAAGTTATTGACTGGAGCTATCGGTTGGACAACCTACCAAAAATGGAGTCAACTCAAGGGAAATCCTCACTATGAGGTGTACACCTACAGTGTGCTGGGATTTATTGAATCCAGAGATCTAGCCATGTCAGGAGCCAGACCTTTATTGGTCTTCAGGTATGTGAGGTGATGGCGGGTATGTGAAGTGATGGATCTGCTTTTTTCGCTTCATTTAGATGGAAACAGCTTTCCATAATTGCACTAAAATGTTACAGAGAAATTGAACTGTGGACAGTAAAGTTCATATGAAACAATATGAGATCACAAGGGCTGATATTCAGCTAATACGCACAGTTAGGACTGTACCATTATTGAACTACTGAAATACGTCCATTCCAGTTTGTAAACAGTTATCTCTCTTCTAGTGACCCAGCACCTCCTGGGCCTCCTGGACCATTCCCTGGCATGCCATGGACTTCCCCACAAATCTACCAACTAAAGGATTATTGTCTGATACAACAGGAAGCTTCTGCTGGCAGCTACTTCAACTGCTCTTTTGAAGGTCATCGATAATCCCCCTGTTGCAAAATTCAATGGTCATTTCTTAGTTCTTCTCTTGCTTGGCCTACCAATAACATTTGATCACAAACACCATTGACCACTCCCTCTTCGAATATTTGGCTTAAAGGACATTTCCCACACCTGCAGTCCCTCCTATCTTCCTGGCTGTAACTTCTTGATTTCTCCAAGTCCTTAACTTCTAAAGGCTGGCATATTCCAAGGTACAGTCCTTCCCATGTGTACTCATTCACTTGATGATCTTGGCCAGAGTCATAGCTTTAAATACTATTTCAAATTGCCATCTCACCTGGACCTTTCCCTAAACTCTAAATTTATATACCCACTGGCCTACATGACACTCCCAGCTTGACATCTGGCAGGCATCTCAAAACATGTCCAAAGCTGAGTTCCTGCTGTCCACCACACCCCAAAGTTCTCCCTTCACTCTTCCCATTCCATTTTCCAGTTGCTCAAGCCTAAATCATTGGAGTTATCCTTAGGTCCTCTCTCACACACACCACACTTGATTTGGCAACAAATCCCAGCAGACATGGCTTCAAAACATGTCCAGAAACACAGCACTTCACACCATCTTTGTGCCATCATCTCCTTCCCCTCCCCCAATCCAAGACATCAGCATCTCTCAGCTACATTACCACCACAGCCTCCTGACTGGACTCCCACTTCTGCCTTCGGTCTACTACGCTTATTTTTGACACAGAAACCAGAGTGATTCTTTTAAAATATAAATTAGGTCACATCATTCCTCCAATACTGACTTCTTACTCAGAGTAAAAGCCAACGCCATTACCGAGCCCCCAAGGTTTGCATGAACCAGCTAGCTCTTTCCCCTCTCTTCCCTGCACCCCACACATCCTGACCTCAGCTGAGCCCACTGTACTCCCCTGATGGCTTTTGCTTTGCTCGTCCCTGGACCTTGAAACACTCTTTTCTTGGTTACCTGCATCACTCCATTCCCCACTTTGTTCATGGCTGGATTCAAATATCGTTTTTTTGGTGAGGGCTTCCCTTACCACCCTACCTCTAAGTACTTTATCTTTTATACTTATGCTTATTATCTAATACGCTTTTTGTTTCACTCATTTAAATTGTCTTTTTTCTACCTCCCTCAAGAAAATGTAAATTCAGTAAGGACAGGGGAGATGTTGTGTGTTTCGCTCGTTACTCTGCTAAGCAGTAACCACCACATTTAACAAGCTATCAATAAATTGTTATGAATGACTTGGCAGTATCTGTTCCATAGTCATAAATATTTTTTTTTGTTTGGGGCTTTTTTTATTATAATTACTTTGAATGCCACTCCTGGGGACACCCCTCTCCACCCCATTCCTACATACTCCTGGAGAAAAACCAGCAACCACCTCTTCTCATTTCATTCCTCATAGAAATAAAAGCACTTACTGATCCTTGAATTAGCCTTCCAGAGAACTGCGTACTTGTAAAAGGAGACCATTTTAGGTGGCTGCAAACATTTCATTTCCTGGCAAGGATGCTCCATATCACAGATTCATAAGTTAATATCTGACTCACATTCTACCATATGCTAATTGAGCTTCTGAGCTTTCAGAGACTGTCATGTAGGAAGGACAGAGCTGGGATTGCTCATAGCCCCCACCTGGGGGCCTGACACCAAGGCTGGGCCTGGGTTGACACCACACCAAGCGACCTTCCCCACTCACAATGGGCAGAGGACCACTTCTTGCATTTTGGTCTGAAAAAGTCACAGAGCACATGGAATTCCAAGTCCCTTTGCAGAGGTTTAATCGGCAGAAGGAACTCCAGGAGGAGGATGAGAGGATGAAGATGAGAGAGAGAAAAATGAGGGGGATGGTAGATTGATGTGCTCTTTGCATACCTTCTTTACAGTAGGTTTAGACAATTGAAAACAAAGCAAGGCCAGCACCATGCCCAGAGAGCATAGCTGGACTCCTGCCTGCATCATTACCTTAGATTGAGGGGGTCTTCCGTGATGCCTTTCCCCTTCAAGCTGGGTTGGAAAGAGCAGAAGCTAAAAAAAAAAAAAAAAAAAAAAGGAAAGGATCGTTCAGCAGCAGAGCCAAGACTCTTCCACCACCAGAGAGACATTTTTGGTGCCAGTCAAGAGGGTAGATACTTGTCCCTTTCACACCCCATCCTGTCCCCAGGTCATGAACACCAGAACCAGACCCAGGTGTACCTCTGTGATGCTCAGGGGCAGTCCCTGGCAGGCACCACACATTCTGGCCTTAATAAAAATGATAATAAACAATAATCTATAATTACAATTAAAGCTATGCATGTTGGCAGGTTGGGCCAGGTGCTTGACAATTTCATTGCCAATTTCAGCAATCACTGAAAATGCCATCTTATTTAAGGCTCCTTGAGGCAGGGCTGGGAATGGTTTGGCCAACATTCACTGCCTGAACTATGGATGTATAAGACTTCTAAGGTTAATTGTGAAAAACTGTGCTTAACACACAGGAATCACAGGGAAAAATGGATGTGAGGTTCTGCATTGCCTCTCTCCTTCTTTTGGCTTGATCTAAAATGGAGCTTGAGGAAAACCTGAAGAAGCCATATAACAGCACTCCTTGGAGGCACCTCAGAGGAAGGCCCACAAGCAGCGGAGAAGTGCCCAGAGCTGGTGCAACTGCCTCTCTACAGGAGTCGCCTTCTCCCTGCTGGCCCTGCCTTTGGATCGGGCAGCTGGTCCTGGAGCCAGTTACTGGTCAGGAAGGCAACGCTAGAATCTCTGAGATCTAAGTAGGGGTGTCAAATATCACCTCAAAACTTCCAGCCCAAAGTGGAGCTGAATTTAACCACCCCTTCTGGCTTGTCTGGCTAAGAACCTGCTTTCCTTTCTGGCCCTTCTAGATTTCTCCATAACTCTGTATATCTGTAAGTTTAATGATGATGAAAAAAATAACCATTAGTATCAAATCATGTATACACTCACTTAAATTTCTTAGACTGATTCATCAATTTGGAGAAACAAGTTAAGCTAAAACAGCAGGCTTCTCTCTTTAAGAAAAAAAGATGTTCCATGAAGAGGTGGGAAATCAGTTGTTTGGAATTCTTTCCAGTGAAATATGAAATTGGAACAACTAAAATTGGCAAGTGGGATCAAAAAGAAAGATTAAGCCAAAAAAAATTATTTGGAAAATTAAAAAAACAAAGCCAGAAGATTCTGGAAGGCCCATTAAACAGCTGGCTTCTTAAATGTGTTGTGTCTACACAAGTTTTTCCCCCTTGTCATTACTGTCCTAAACGTCTTCAGTCCATGAAACAGAGCCTGTTTCCCAGGATTGTGGGAAGGCACTTCTGCATCTTTCTCTCCACCTCATTACATGATTTTTTCTAAGATTTTATTTATTTATTCACAAAAGACACTGAGAGGCAGAGACACAGGCAGAGGGAGGAGGAGCAGGCTCCCTGTGGGCAACATGTTACAGGGACTCAATCCTGGGACTCTGGGGTCATGCCCTGAGTCCAAGGCAGAGGCTCAACCACTGAGCCACAAGGCGTCCCCATTCCATGATTTAACAGCTCTGGAGGTCAGGAAGTCCCTCTTGTGTCTAAATCCTGCTTGCCGGGGTTGAGAATAGTGCACCCGAGAACAGAGCAGAGCCATTTCTGTTCTGTTTTCAGTTCATGATCAGTTTTCTCCTGGAGAAGGATTTTTCAAACCCTTACCTTTTGAAGACTTTACTCCGATCATTGTTGTGAAAGACAAGAAACTTGGAATATCCATTTTGGAAAAAGAGCTCCAGAGCGATGTCCTGTAAAGAGAAACCCCTTTCACTGCTACTGAAGTTGTCTGGAATGGAGAGACCCCAGGGCCTAGAGCCACCAGCCATGGGTCATTTGGTTCTCGGTGTCAGGCAACCCTTCTGGGTTGATTCTTCCAATCTCCCCAGGAGGTGGGAAGACCTTGATGATAGTGATGAGTGGGGGTCTCCACAGAATGGGTAGAAAGGCAGGGGGCCTCAGACTTCCTTTGACTGAAGCAGGAAGCAAGGGCCCCACTCCCAGGATGAGCCAGAAACAGACAGAGGAAGGAAAGGGCCCAGGGGCTACCTTCAGACACTTTCGTTTCCAGAGTTTGGTTTCCTGAACCAGAGAGTCACCCTATCAGAACATTAGGGGAACCTATTGGGTGGGTACAACTCCCAATCTGGGCAGCACTGTATGAGGACCTACAGACCTGCAGGCACAGGGTGCTTTGCCGAACTCATTTTGCAGAGCCAATGTGATGTGGCCAGGCTGACATACCAAGGGTACTTTGTTAATGGATAAATGAACTTTACATAATTTCTTCTTATTTCTTTCCCGATTCCAAGCTGTGTAAATAACAGACTTGGAACAGCCACAGAGAGTCTATGTGTAGAATGAGGCTCATGGATGAGATGGGGTCAGGGAGAAAATTTCCAGGGCTGGAGGTAGGCAGGGGTGAGGCCTGGGCATGGAAGCACAGATGGATGCTGCATCCCACAATAGTCAGGTCCCACTTCAACGTGGCTGGAAGTGAGCACTCAGAGTCCAGTTCACTAGGCTCCTGAGCAGAGGGAAAGCATTCATAATGATCCTTTCTAGAATGAGCCCTGCTGAAAGGCCTCCCTGAGCTTCAGTGTCAGATAATGATAAGTTAGTCCCTTGGCAGGAGGATCACATGACAAATTATAGACCCAAAGACATTTACAAGTAAGATGCTCTTATGATCAGGGGTATTAGGGCCGACCATTGTTCCCTTGTTGGCCTTAGCAGAACAGAGACGTTACAGAGAGGGTGGAGGAGAGATCGGGCCCCTCCCATCCTACAAGGGTGGTCCCGAATCTCGTCCTCTGCCTGCTGCCTGGGTGGCCTCTGGACACAGAAGCAGCTTCGTTACTAGTAAGGCTGGGCTGCGGAGGCCAGATGTGTCTGGGGCCAGCAGAGGCTCCTCCTTTTACAACTCAAGTGAGAAGCTCCAGGTTGTGTCTGGCTGGTGTCAGAGCCCTGCCTCTGAAGGGAATTAGCTCCACTGGCCCCTGGTGAGCCTTTGGAGGTACTGGGTGAAGCCCTGGGACCCTGCTTGGAGGGGATAATCAGGAGATCTCTGAACCACTTGGCCCAGGAAATGCCCAGAGAATGTGGAGATGGGTGTGGTCATGGGGCAAGGGCAGAAGTCAGCGGAGGCCATGCATGCCCTCAGACAGGGTAGGCTGACCCTCGACCCTTAGTCATCAGCTCTGCCATGAGGCAATGGAGCTGCCCTGTCCTGTACTCTAGACTCTCCAAAGCCGCTCACGGGCAGGTTAAGAGGGAAAATACAGCAAAGAGGCTGGGTCCTTAATGATGCAGTAAGAGGGAGAAGTTTCCAGCAGCCAATAGCAGGGACTAGGGAGAGAGTGAAGCAGACTTCAGAACTGCCAACCAGGAAACTGGGCCCAACAAAAGTCATGCTCATAGATGTGTCCCAGAGGGCACTGGGCGGTGCACAGTTGTGAGGGAGGTGACAGGGGATGCTCGTCACACTGAACGGGGACCTCGCCAGTGTCTGGACCACTGCACCGGGAGCTGCTGCTTGTCCCTCTTGCCCCCTCCCCAGGGCGTACCTGCAGGAGGAAGCGTGCCTGCCGGAGCTCGCTGAGCTGCCCATAGCTGTGACTCTGGCACGAGTACTGGTCGGAGGACCTGTCCTTGCTGCACATGTTGAAGATGAAAGGATCACTGATGCTGGAAAGGAAACATGACATGCACTGAGAGGGCGAGTGAAGGGCTTATTCCCCTTGCTGCACCTCCCCTGTGCCTGTGGCTCTGCAGACACCATGGGGGGAAGTGCTGTAATCACTGCCAGACAGGAGGCCAGTGCCTTGACCTGCCGACTCTTTTCTGAGCTCCTGCCTCTGTCTTTTCTGAGCTCCTGCTCCAGGGTGGGGCACCAATGTCACCAGGCGAGGGGATAGCCTCTAGGGTAGACAGTGTCACAGGGTGCGGGGGTGTGAGCAGGGGGTATAAGAACCTTCTCTGGGTACAGGGGTCAAACATGGGTCAAGGGGCTTGGGAAGAGTGAAAGACCCCATTACACACAGAAAAATTTCAGGCCAAAAGACAAAGGCAGAAAGATGAAGGGCCTCCATAAAGAAGCCTGTGTTTGGCGGGGCTTCAGCAACGTGGGGCCTGAGGTGACCCGGGCACCCCCGAGCCCCAGGGACATGTGCAACAGGCTGAGAGCTCCAGAAGGTCTGGAGGATGCTGGCCACAGCATCGGCGGGGGCCCCCAGAGCACAAGCCCAGAGCCAGGAGCCCTCTCAGAGGTCAGAATGACTCCCCTTGGGAAGAGAAGGAGAGGGGAAAAAAGGAGAGTCATGAATTTGACTCCGATTCACCCCAAAGAGGACAGTTTGTGCACTGGGAGTAAATGGAAACCCCTTTAGGGAACCAGATGAAGCTTTTCACCACTGATACAAGCAGGGACTTCACAAAAGTGATTTCAGTTATAGACTCATATTTCTGAACTTCTGAGTTACACAGCAAATTTAAATTGTGTACATGATTGCAAAAGCTCTGATCAAATGCCCCTTTAGGACTTGAAAACTAGAGGGGCCCTCCAGGTGTCTCAGCCCTCAAGAAGCCTGTGTTATCAACCACAGATCCAAAGAGCCAAGTACTGAAAGATTCTGCACCCACACAGGCGGCAGGAATGGGAGAGAAGTCGGCATTCCACCTCCTCCCCACCGCAGCACCGAGGCTGACCCTCCCCACCCAGCCTACAGAACAGCCCCTGGGCCTCCACGCCACACACCCCGGGGGGAAACCAGAGAGATCAGTTTGTCCCACAGGGCGGCAGGACTTCTCTCATCACCGGTGAGTGGGGGTGGCCCAGCATCTGCAGTGCTCAGGACTTGGATTTGTGCATGATGCAGAATGATTCCCGAAGGTGGAAGGGCGGGCTGCTCATGGGGGACAGAGCCTAAGCCCATTGCTCAGCCTCCAGCACAGCCAGCCTTCCAGGATGTAGACTCAGCCCTTTGCAGCTCTTCCTGCCCCTTCTTAGAATAAGCCTCTCAGGTCCCTGCTCTGAGCCACATAGCTATAGGTTTGATCAAATACAAATGTGGCTTTTCTTGTGGATGCTTCTTTCTGCTTGGTGCTTTAATTCAAATCTGCTGGCTAAGGCTCTTTGTCCCTCCATCAGGGGCTAAGCTGAGCTACCCCTGAACTTCTTGATTTTGGTCTTCTGGCCTCCAGAACTGGAAGACAATAATTTTTTTTTTTTAAGCCACCCAGGTTTTCGTACTTCGTTATACACCCTTAGGAAACAAATATAGTCATTCTATTCAGGCAATAAAGGCTTTCACTGAAAGCAAAATAAACCTTCTGGAAAAGTTCTTAACTTTCTGAGAAAGTTCCAAAGTACACAAGTATAATCAATGCTGGAGGATTTGCAGTGTTCCTGAGTTTTATTTGGGATATTTTTATGGTGCATCAGAGAGCCTCTTTCAAGGTCTAGTGCTCAACTATATTCAATTTGATGGCAGTCTTTTAGAGAGACATTTCAGGGTTGCGTTAGCTTTATTTTTAACTGGCTTATTTATGTATCTTCCTTAGTCTCCATGGTCAAAATAAGACTTAATCCCCATTGATCTGACATGATCTAATAGCCAGTCTCTGAGAACCGCATCTCCACGAGTGCTAGCAGTTTCTTAGAGCAGCAGACAAAACCTCAGATAGAAAGCACTATCTGGTTAACAAATACTTCTTTGAGGTCTGGTGACTAAAATTACCTAAGAAATTCCCAAATGATATTCCAGGGTAGTAATCTGTTCTCACTCCCCTCCTACTTGCATTCTAGAAAAGTACATTTCCAGACGTGGAAAGTCTCCTTCATCATTGCAAATCAAATGAGTGCATACAATCTGACAACTGGACTTCTATTAAAAGTGCAGATACAGTCAGTTTGATCATGATTAGATGCACTTCTTAAACACAATTTACCTAATCAACAAGATCAAGATCTTATCTAACACTAACTCAATTTAAACCAGAGGTCGAGAGTGAAGCAAAGGATTCTACAAGTCATTATAAAGGCATTCCATACATAGAGGTGGAGTAGAAAGCTTTCATCAGCTCTCAGAAAGGGAAGTCTGCAGACTCATTGTCCATATTGATCAGTATCAATAAAACATGAGCAATAAGATGGGATGCATGTGCCAAGTATTAATTTTGCTCCTCCTGCCTTGGAAAAGCACAGAAGACTCATGGCAATCGGTGAACATTTGGTATGAATAAAAGATGGAAATTAGCAGAAAGGAAAAGGCCAAGCATTTTAAAGTAAATCTAAATCAAAGGAAGGTGGGCTGCCATACTCCTTAAACTCTTACTTCCTGCCATTGGCTGGAAATGATATGGCAACTGGGCGTTAAAATTCTTCGTTATTGGCAGGCTAAGACTCTGATTATTCTGTCAATAGTCTAAAACAGTGGTTCTCAAAGTGTGGTCCCAGGCCAGTAGCATCAGTGTCAGCTAAGACTTTTAAAATCTCAGGCCCAACTGCAGACCTACCAAACTAGAAACTGGGATGAAGCTAGGTCCCAGAAGTCTGTTTTGACTAGCCCTCAAGGTCACTTGATATTAGTTGGAGAGCCAATGAGTTAAGACGTTATCTTGTCATCATTTGAACCTTTGTTAGTCAGAAAAATCAAGATATCTTCATCCAAATCTATTCAAACATGATGATCAAGTGGAAGCATATGACCTGACAGCTGAACTTCCAACAAAAGTATGAACACAGTCAATTTGATCTTGAATGGGGATCCCTGGGTGGCTCAGTGGTTTAGTGCCACCTTCGGCCCAGGGCGTGATCCCGGGATCAAGTCCCACATCGGACTCCTGCATGGAGCCTGCTTCTCCCTCTGCCTGTGTCCCTGCCTCTCTCTCTCTGTGTCTCTCATGAATAAATAAATAAAATCTTAAAAAAATTTTGATCTTGAATGGTTGTACTTTGTAAATACAAGGGAATTAATGAGAGCTACTGGAACCTGAACAGAACAAATACATTTGATTATAAAGAAGAACCTCTGAATTTCCTGCCAAAGGCCTCTAGTAATAGTTGATGTGAACAAGAATTCTTCACATTTCTATCCAAATCTTGTCCATCCTTCAAAACCCAGATCTCAGCCCATGTATTCTTCTAATAGGCCCCCCTTAGCACACTAGCCCCATGTCATCAAGTGTGAGCCCAGAAGAGTCCTCCCATGACAAATATTTTGTATCATGAAGACCGTGTGCCCCAAACTCTTTCCAAAAGAACCTATTTGTGCTGCTGATTGCACTTGTGTGCCTCACTTAGCATGAGGGGCAGTGCCTAATGTTACGCAAGAGTGAGCAATCAATAAGCTGTTGAATGAGTAAGCTGATGCAACTGGATCCATCACCCAAATAACCTAAAGAGAGATTCCCCCTTGTCTTGAGGTGCATTCCATATCACAAGAGGCATAAGAAGCTGCCTCATTGTTACTCAGTCCAGATTTTAGCTTTGGAAAACCACAGCTATAGATACCTGTGTCTTAAAGTTCTCCTGTTTTATCTCATGGCTCAAGTTCAGGCTCAAACCTAAGCCCACAATAACAACAATGTGGGAGGGGTGGGAATAGGGGTGGCTGAGAAGGAAGTGAAGGCTCAGGGGATAATCTGCTGGGAGAAGTAGGGAACTCACTTGGATAAGCAGTGGCGGGTACAGTAGACATCACCCACAGGAGAGAGTGTGAAGTTCTCACAGATGTAGAAGTGCTGGTGGCCAAAGAGCAGGACCCCTTCGGAGACCAGATGGCCCTGCACAATCACCAGGGAGTACTTCTGTGTCACCTGTAGGGAGACAGCATCAGAGTTAGTCCATGTGCATGTGAAACATGCCCATCATCCTGATGGAGGGCAGGAGGGCAGTGACCAGTCACCTACTGAAAGTCTGGAAATAAGAGTAACATCTTGTAAGAAAGGCAGAGCCATTGCCCGAGAGCCACACTTCTCTTCACAGTTTAAGTGGCCCCTGTATACCCAACACCCCTGTTTTGTCATTTAATTCACCAAAGACCACTCCCACCCTGACCAAGACACGTGGATTAGTATTTACCGCTGTATTGAGCATATTGACAATGTTCTCTCACTTTAGACCCCTCAACAGCCATGCAAAACATTCTGCAGTTGCAATGAGAAAGATTTTCATGTATGAGCCATCCCTCAGTTACAGAGGTTTTGGAGCTTGGTGGGGAGGGCCAGCTGATAAGTGGTTGGGCCAGGACTGGAACAAGTCTACCTAGATCCACAAGTTTAAGACTGGTCCTGCTGTCTCTCCAAGGCCAAGACTAGTTCAAGTGTATGCAGAGGAAGCATGTGCTCCACCTACATCCCTTCTTTCAGACTCACATTCATTCTTTCAGCAGCTGGAAATGCTGGCAACTTTCCAGAATCATCTCTGCTAAAGAGAGTGCCTGGCCCTTCTCAGTGGCAGTCTATACCCAACAACTGGTCACTGCAGGGTAGGAAGAATCACCTGTTGCTTCAATTCTACCCAACTCTGAAGAATCACCCCAAACCTACAGCTCTGATGGAATCAACAGAGGACTTTGCTGAGACTATGTTATAGTTGCACTTCTTCCTCTGCACAATCCTGTGATTGTCACTCCCAGTGAACATCTGGCATGCACATCTTCTGGGCCCATAGCTGGCTTCCTGGGGAGCCTGACCTGGAGCAAAGTCTTAGTATGACCCAGAATTTTGCATGAAGTAAGGACTAAGTGGGTCTTTACATGGAATAAATCCCTGAAAAAGTGAGCGAATAAATGAATTCTAGATTACAGAAACCCAAATGGACCAAGAGTAAGACCAAGGCCAACATTTTCTCAGGGTAATTCCGTGCTAATTCCAGTTACACAAAAGAGGATCTGATTTGTTTATTTGTCTTGAATACCTAACATATAACCACTGTAAACATTTTACACATATTAACCAATATGTGTAAGGAGGTTTTACTACTGGGGAGAAAAAAAAGAGGTCCCAGAATTAAGAGTCTCACCAAAGATCAGTCATCAGTCACCTAGTGGTAGAGGCTGGATTGAAGCTAAGCTCCCTGCTTTATGTTGGGAACAATATTGGGACCACAGTGATGAAATCTGGGAAGCAGGCTTTGAATACCAGTTCTCCAACTCATGCATCAATTGGGATCAGCCAAAGTCAGGGCCAAGACCAGAAAGTGAAGATTTGCCAAAGGATTTTTGGCCCAAGATGAGCATTATCCACTGTGATCCAGGGCCAGTCATCTCTGAACTATTTTTCTTAAGTGAGGACTAGCTAAGAGTCCTTGTTCCTAAAATCCAAGCCTCCTATAGGCAGCTGGCTTCCCTGGCCTCTTCCGCATCCACCTTGTCAGAGGACCTGGCCCTCAAACCACCTGCAGAGCCCCAGCTCATCACGGATTCATTCCCAACTTCATTCATTCATCCAGACAGTCGTCTATTAGAGAGTCTGCATTCAGCACCTACTACAAGCAAAGCCCTGAGCTAGGTTTTGGAGATAGAGGGATGGACAAGATAAACAAGAACTTATACTCATGGGGCTTAAAAACCAGGAGTGGGGAGACAGATAGTAAGCATACATGTCAACCAATTAATGATCATAAATTGTGACATATGCTAAGAGAGAAAAACTAGGGTGATAACAATAAGGAAGAGAGAAGCTTGAAGGGGACACTATTTTAGACAAACTCTGAGACCTGATGTACAAAAATGGGGCAGCCATGGAAAACTCAGGGAACATTTCAGGGAAAAGAACATCCAGTCCAGAGCCTAGAGGCAGGAAGGGCAGATCCAGGGAGTAAAGAGAGTCCAGAGTAGCTGAAATGAATTTAAGAAGTAGGTGTGCTTAGATACAGGTTGGGGAGGAGCCTTGGATGTCTTGGTAAGGCCACTGGGTTCTACTCTCATTGCAACAGGAAGCCGTGGGAGGGGTCATTTCTGAACAAGGACATTGGCTGCTGGGTGCAGAGGAGATCAGAAAGAGCCAAGAGCAGAAGGAGTGCAATCAGTCATGTGGCTATTTTGGCGGTCTTTTGGGATATAGCAACAGAGACTAGTAGGAGGAAGAAGAGAAGTAAGGAATCTAAGCGAAAAGAGGTAGAATCGACAAGAACTGCTACCAAACTGCAGAGCCAACAATAATAATAAAATCATAATCAGAAGGATGGAGGATGCATGTCTACTTTGGGATTTAGGCAATTAAGTGGAGCTCTTCAGCTTCCCTGAAAGCCTTCCCCAGAGGCAACCACCATCATCACTTTATTGTATTGGAGGATAGCAGATGTGTCACCCCACTTTCCCATATTATTTTGAGTTAAAGACGCTTAAAAAACATCACATATAAGAGGGGCACTCTGGCCTACCCTTTTTGTTTGTTTATTTGTTTGTTTGTTTGTTTGTTTTTCCCTGAAAGCAGGAGACAAAACGCCCACGTGAAAAATGCCCTTCCTATATTAAGAGGAAAAGAACATTCTCAGCGCCCTAGACAGAGAGTTTAGACCTAGAGAAATTTGTCAAATAAAACCAGTTGGACAAACCTCCCTTTAACCTCACTAGACTTTGGTTACTTTTTCACAATTGCTGCCCTTTGTTCAACCTAAGCACTCAGCCTTAACCACTTTGGAGGTTCTTCACGTTCCTGTGAAGACCTCCACATATCCATAAAAGTAAAATCTGTATCATGCTATTGATCTGTTTTCTGTCAACTTAATTTTTAGGCCTAGCTGGAGAGTCTGAGAGGGTAGGGGAAAAGTTGCACCTCTCCTATAGTATATCCACCCAAAGAGATCCTGTGAATATATGGGATGTTTTATCTCCTTTTCATTTTATTTATTTTTTTAAATATTTTATTTATTTATTTTTTAATATTTTATTTATTTATTCATGAGAGACACAGAGAGAGAGAGAGAGAGGCAGAGACATAGGCAGAGGGAGAGGCAGGCTCCATGCAGGGAGTCCCGATGTGGGACTTGATCCTGGGACCCAGGGTCACACCCTGGGCCGAAGGCAGGCGCTTAACCACTGAGCCACCTAGGGATCCCCTCCTTTTCATTTTATACAAATAACATGTTCATATGCTCACTGTTCCACATCTAGTTTTTTCCCTTAATGGCCCTCTTGAGACCCTCCCAAATTGCTTCTTATAGAGCTAACTCTTAATAATAGGTACACAGTATTTCCTTACAAGAAGGTACTAGAACTTACTCGACCAATCCCCTATGGATTCAGGCTGTTTTTGAATGTTTAGATATTCTAAGTGATGCTGCAGTGACCCTCCTTGTACATATATCACTTGGAACACACAGGTACATCGGGAGGATATATTCCTGGAAGTCAGACTGTGGATCAAGGGCATGGCATCTTAAATCTTCCTCTGTTATCAGACTGCTTTCCTGTGACATGGCACCAATTTTCACCCCCACCAGCACTGTTGGGACACTGTTATGCCAGCCTGTTTAAACTTTTCCTCTTATCCTTTTGTACAGAGGAGACCTCATCTTCAAGTTCACACACTGAGACCTAGAGAACCCCAGCCCCAGTACTGGCCTGCATATCTCCAAACCTCCCTACTCCCTGCAAAGCCCACCCTCACCCAATCTCTGTGCTGCCAATGGCAGGGGCCAGAGCACATTCCTATGATCTCCTGGTGTCTTCCCTTGGGGAGAATTAAGTAACAACCAGAATAAACCAAACCACAAGAAAAATGTCTGGTGAGAGCTGAGTTAATAGCTTAAAAATTGATTCTGCCAGAAAAGAATGGCATTTTAAAACCTAAAAAATGAACCCACGTGAACTCTTACCTGCTCTTCCATTTAAATTAGCCCTGGGAGGGCTGCCTCCCAAGTTTGTTCATGGTTAAAAAATCCCTCATGCCTTGACTCTATCGATCACTTTAAAAAAAGAGGAACTTCTACTTCAGAAGTAGAATTTTTTTGAGGTTGGCCAGATGATCTATTATCACTCTCTGCAGGTGGATCACTAAGTATGTGGCCACACCTGGTCCTGTGTATGATAAGGAACAGGTTGCCTGGAAATCCCCAAATCCCAGAGCTGAAGTTATAGGAGCAACAATTTGCCGGGGCATTCCATGGCAGCCCGTGTTCTCCCCTAGAGTCAGACCTCAGTGTGCACATCTGCAAAAGGGGAAGGTTGGCTGGAGGCCCTCTGAAGTTCTTTCTAGCATGATTAGTCTGCAAGCTAGTGTTATGCCCTAATTTGATGGGCAGAAAAAGTGATAGGCAGAGCCATCGTTTGAGGTACCCAGAACAGAGCAGATGTATACATTTCCTCATATTTGTGTGCAAGATCTACTGCAAAGAAAGCTTTAGCCCTGCTCACATGGATCACGTGTCCCTTTTTATAGACGATCTTTGTAGAAGATCTAGGTGATCTGCTCGCTTAGACTCTGCTATCAATGCATTCTGTTACACTGGCATATGGAATAAGTATTCTGATTTTTCCAGAAAGCACTGACTGCCACAAAAAAGGTAAGTAATAAGGAGAGAGACTGTATAAATTCTATTTATGTTGGCTCCCTATGAACTCTGGCATCTTGATCATTTTAAATGGAGCATTTGGTCATACTAGGAATCAAAAAATGTATCATAAAACAATAAATAGATTATTTTTATATTAATTTGAAAAATCTGAGAAGAGTTATAATGGGTGGATCTCTTTATGGCAGCTCATCTTTTCAGGCAGAGACAAAGAGCAGGGATGCCCCCTGCCTGCCCACAGGTGCCACTTCCACAGGCAAGCCGGCGAACAGCCAAGCCTCCCAGCATTTCACTGCTGGCTCAGAGGAGATCAGATGGAAAGGACAGAAATTGCACCAGCGTAATGTGAAACGTGTTGAGGACTGTTCAAAGCAGAGTCTAGGGAAGCTGCATTTATTAAGGATTTGCTCATTGGCAACTGACAGAAATGGGAGCACATTTCTAGCCAGGGCAGCTCTGAATAGTATAGAACCTGGAGTTGTGTGTTTCGGGCATTTATTCAAAGAGAAGATGTGAGAACCACTTGGGCAGCCTGTTAAAGTTTGTATTCCCAAACTGCATTCCCAGAGGTTCTGGTTCAGCAGGTCCAGAGTGGGACTAGAATCTGCATTTTAATAAGCAGCCTGCATGATTCTGATGCAGGTCATCTGAAGACCATACTTTGAGAAACTGACTCACAGATAGCAGCAAAGCTATGAAAGATGAGGTCTAATCTCATATCAGCATACTGTTCACAACTCATTCATTTGTTTACACATTCATTTAACAGATCTGCACTGAACGTTTAGGTGTGCATCCCACGTACTGTTAGGCACAGAGGGAGACAAAGCACACCTTGAGGGTGCTCATGGTCCAACAGGAGAGAGAATATCAACTATCCCAGTATGACATGGAGAGGGGGAAATACAAGCACTCAGGAAATAGAGGGGGCTGTTGGCCCAGATAGGGGTGAAAGAGGGGGTGAGCTGACCTCAGAGAAATGGCCCCCAAGGAGGTGACCCCAAGGCTGGGGTTAGGAGTAAAGAGGATAAAATAAGGGGAGAAGCATTCCAAGACACAAAGTCTTGAACCAGCTAAACATGTTTGGAGATCATAAGTAGTTGTGTACAATTAGAATCAAAAGTCAGGTATGAGTGTGTGTGTGTGTGTGTGTGTGTGTGCACGCGCGCACATCTAAGCATGAGGGAGGCAAGTCCAGGGAGGTACAGGGCCAGCTTGGAAGTGGTTTTGTGCACAACGTATGCCAATAGAGTTGCAGAAGGTGTTAAGTATGGACACACACAGCTCTGCATCTTAGAAAGTCAGTTATGGGCATTCACCTATATGGGAAGTTACCACATAGAAAGTCACTTCTTCACACACCTCTTCCCTTGCTATAAATGCCTGATATTAAAATACCTGGGAAGAGCTTGATGCTGCTCTCTGCTGTCCAGAGTAAAAATAACTCCCTTTGACCTGATTACTTGCAAGCAAATTAAAGTCAATATTTTACATTGCATTTGTATTAAAAAATAGTTTTAGTTTCTCATGTAATTAAGGAGAACAGCAACAGCAAAAAACAACTCCCACTTGAGTTCTGACTCTCAACTAGATGCTGGACACCCATCTTGCCAAGTGGAGTCTCATCTCTAAGAGCACAAAGGATCATGCCCAATAGCACAGTGGCTGATTCGAGCCCACAATTAACATGCATTAAATATACCACTTCTCCCATCAAATGGAGCTCTTTGCGGAGAAATGTGTTGGTAGTCCTGGGAATCATTAATCAATGACGCAAAGGTAGCACAGAGTAATTACCATCCCAAGGATCGCTGGGGGCGATCAGAGCTCCAACATTCACAAAAAGACATGAGTTAAGCTGCTGCCATTCTGCAGCTTCTGATTTCCCTAGGGACCTCTGGCAAGGACAGGCCACCCAGAAGCCTGGAAAGAGGTTACAACCCGCAAAGTCTCCTAGACTGTTCTGGCAAAGCCGTTCTGAGGTGGCAGGGGAGGAGGAACCAGGGATCCACCCCACCACACCAGGTGGGTTGTCCAGCTTACGTGATGGCTAGTTGATGGCAGGTGCCCCCAGGTTTTCTGAGCATGCATGCACATCCACCACACACCCCTGCTGTGGGTGTGCTTTCACTTCAAAATTTTTAAAAAAGCACAGACCTGAAAGGTCTACTGGAGATGGCTGAATTAGGGGAATCCCCAGCTTCCTTACATGCTGGCTACAATATGTCTCAATACAAGCAGAAAGTACCAGCCTGAGAAATACAGAGGATACCACCACCCCCTCCTTTCCAAATGCACACACACACATTTGCCATGGGCAGACCTTCTCTATGTTTGTTGGCACATGTTCATGTACATGTACAGTTCCTGTCCTTGACAATGAACACAGTGGATGGGGGGCCCTAAGATCACAGTGGACCAGGGGCTGAGCAGGTAGGTAGGCTGGTACATGCGCACATGCTGCGTCCTGGGCAGAGATGCTGTGAGTGGCGAGGGATCTAGAGGCCTGTCCACCCCGGCCAGTGTTAACCAGAAAGTTTACAAAAGCAGCACAACAGGACCTGAGGCCAACACCTCTGAGCCCCAATATGGAAAGGCGGCCAAAGGAGAGGGCAGTGGGGAGTTTAGTGGAACTTACTCAACACACTGAATTGGGAAGAGACCACATGAATTTACAGTAACACAGATCTGAGATCAAATCCCAGCAACTTCAGCCAGCAAGCCCACTAGGCCCGACTTTCACCACCTAGGAAAGGAAAGCGATGAAGCCATTCTCACAGGCGTGAGACTAGAGGAAGTGCTGTAGGGAAAGAACACAGAGCAATAGCTCCAGACATCTAGCAAGGGACATTTTTGCCAATAATAGCCACAAACAAAAAGCAAAGGGAGGCTCTGAGTCTAGTTTGAGCACGTTCCCTCGGCCAAACTGCCCTCCTGGGCACAAACTGCCGGCATCTGCCTCTCTGGTGGTGGTGGTGGATTTGACATGGAAGCCAGCCCCTGCTCAGCCACGCCCCACCTGTTCCCAAAGGGGGCCCCCCCACTAGCCAGGTCCTGAGGGAGCAGGCCCAGGTCATGGCTATGGGCCGTCTGGGCACCTCTTGACACAACTGCACTCTCCAGCTCAGTGGATCTTTCCAGAGTATAGATGCTTCATGTCAGGAAAGGGAGGAACAAGGCTAACCCCAAGCCTGTCCCTGCCTATAACGAAACCACAGGAAGACTTCAAAATAACAACAGAGCCATGTGTTGAAGTGGTGCTGGCAGCGGCGTGAGCAGAGTGCTGTGGACGTGCAGTGGACACCAGGACAGGCTCACCCAGAAGGTGGCCTCGGCTCCAGGCAGTGGGGGGTGCGTGGGTATGGTCTGTGAGGACCTGGCTGGTGGAGGTGTGAGGGGGAGGGAGGCAAGTCCAGCTCCCACAGCCAGCTAGGGCCTGCCTATGGAGAGCTCCTAGTCTAGACACCACTCTGCTCTTCAGCCCCAGGATGTTCTTGGGTTCCTGTGGCCTGCTTCCTCATGCTACTTCCCGCCTCATGCTTTAAATTCAGGGACTCTCTCTGTTTCACCATATACCAACCCAGGCCTCAAACCTGGTAACTTCCCTCTTTCTCACAAAATGTTGCCTTTTGTGGTGGGTGCAGGAACTCCTGCTGGGGCCCCATCCCAGCAGGCCAGGTCTCTCATGGGTTCCTCTCTGACTCTCTGCCTTATTCTCCACAATGTCAGCAGGACAACAGCCCCACTCAGACCCCCCTCACATCATGCCCAGGCACTCACCCCTGCAGCACCTCGCCTCACATGAGCACCCCAGGAGTCAGGCCAGCTGGGGCAAGGTTTTAATAGAAGCATTTCATTGTTTGCACTAACAGGTCTTTTCCCAATTCCTCAGGTCCATGAATTAAGTACCAGGGTTTGCAGCCCACATCCCCTTCCTTCTTGGAGTGAGAACAAATCCCGAGGTACTATTAAAGGACAAGCAATGGCCTACAGCGGTAAGAATTGACCCACTGACAGCTCCCCTTGCATGGAGAAGAGAGTTTCCGGGAGGGACACATTGTACCTCTTTGATCTTTGATACATACTGGCGAGTCAAGGAGTATAACCTCATTTTAAAGATAAAAGAAATGAGTTCAAAAGTGGTTCCAGGGATCCCTGGGTGGCGCAGCGGTTTGGCGCCTGCCTTTGGCCCAGGGCGCGATCCTGGGGACCCGGGATCGAATCCCACGTTGGGCTCCCGGTGCATGGATCCTGCTTCTCCCTCTGCCTGTGTCTCTGCCTCTCTCTCTCTCTCTCTCTGTGTGACTATCATAAATAAATAAAAATTAAAAAAAAAAGTGGTTCCATTACTTACTCAAAATCATGAGGCCTGTAACTGTTGGAGATGGGATTGGGTCAGTGGGGTCTGTACAAAGTCTGCCTGGAGCTTCTGCGCACCCCCAGCAACCCCCACCATCAGGAGCCTGCCCCTAGGTGACCCTGGCTGCTCTCCTGGCACACCTCCTCCAGGGAACAAGTGTGTCCAGGGGTTTGGTTCCACTGAGCCAGGAGAAACTCAGGCTGAGTTGGGAGATAACCCCTCCCATAATTTACCTTTGAAACCCGAGGCAGCAAGCACAACCCAAAGAAATGAATCAAAACAACTTATGCAAAAAACAGAGGAGAGGTCTAGATAAAGTCAGGAATCACCTTGATCTTGCAGCCGCTCACTCTTTGGTTCCAGGGAGCTGACATTCCTTGGGGCCCCCTGCCCCCAGCCTGTCCCCTCCAGGCAGGCAAGGAATGTACCAAATGGAAACAGGGATGCTCTTGTTCTCAGCCCCTGCTGGGTTCTGCGTGCTCTTGTCGGCACAGCCTGGAGATCCCTGCTCTCACAACAAACCATGTCAGAACTTCTGACAGCTTCCTGCTGTGTGACATGAGACCAAGAAAGACTGAAGTTTAAGTATAAGGCAGGGGAGGATGGGAGAACAGTCTCTTCCTGGTTTTGTCCTGCCTCTCAGGGGCTGACAGGCACCTGCCCCCTACCACCTCCAACAAGACCCCTGAGGAAACTGCCACTGGGTAGGACAACCAGCAAAAACAAGACTCAGAGATCAGGACAATTACCAAGGTCATCCACCAGCTGCATAGACTGGGGTACAGCTCTTGGTTGTGACTGTAAACTCCAGATCTTACCCTCAGTCCAACCCAGTTAGGGCTGGAACCACCAGGCTGGGCTTGGGAAGCATATGGGAGCCAGGCCACCCACTGAAACTCCCCTTGGAAGGTGAGGACATGAATTAAGTAGGATATGAACCTAATGATACTAAATGGCAGGCAGTATTCCAAAGATGTCTCCCAAGAACATCATCTCTGATGTTCCCACCAGACCCTAATCTAGGTGCTGCTTGAAAGAACCTGCAGAAGAAATTAAGGTACAAATCAGCAAAATTGTCCTGGATAATCTGGTGGGTCCAGTGTACTCCCCTGACCCCCTAGCAGCAGAAGAGGAAGGCAGAAGAGTTGGCTGGTGGGAGAGATGTGATGGGACAAGGAGGCAGAGGGGGGATGGGAAGGTGTGAAGGGGGAGAGGACTTGACTCAGTAGCCAGTTTTGAGGAGGGAGGGGGAAGCCACAAGGCAAGGGATATGGGTGGCCTCTAGAAGCTGAGAAGGACCCCTGTCTGACAAGCAGCAAAGAATAGGGACCTCAGTCCTATAGAAGCATTGGACCAAATTCTGCCAAAACCTGGATGAGCTGGAAAATGGATTAATTTCCAGAACATCTTGAGAGAAATGCAGGCTTGCCAACACCTTGCTTTCGTCCTTGTGTAACTCTAAGCAGAGAACCAGTGGAGCCATGTTGTGCTGGGACTTTTGAAATAATAAGTGTGTGTTGTTTTAAGTCACTAAATTTGTGGAAGTTTGCTATGGCGGGAGCAGAAAATCAGTACAACAAGCAAAAGCAAAGCATGGCCACCGATCTGTTCTTACCATAGCGTAATGAAAATCACCAATATGGAGACATACAATCCAATATTTCTTTATCCTATCAAGAAAGTAGGAGGGGATAGCTGGAATGTGACATCTGCTTAATATGCATCCTTCCTATCACAGTGTGCCACCTTGACACTATAGACATTTTGGACTGAATAATTATTTTCTGGGGGAGGGGGCTGTCCTGACTTTTGTAGGATGGATAGCAGCATTCCTGGTCTTTGCTGACCAGAGCCCAATAGTACCTCTTCCTTACGAACCCGTGAAACTGAAAATGTCTCCAGACATTGGCAAATGTTTCCTGGGGGAAAAGCTGGTGGCTGTTGAGAATCACAGCTTTATATAATCCTTTATGGGATTAAGGCAAAGAAAAGTTTTTATAGAAAGAAAGCATTAATCTCCTCGCTGTTTTTCAATTGACTACACATTTACTGAATAGCCATTTCTCAGATGAGCACAATACTGTATTGATCCATCAAAACTTTATCAGCTATTAGTCTTCAGCAGTTGGATAATGTAAATGCATATATACATGCATATGAGTGTATACATTTATATATGTTTTGATTTCCATTTTTTGAAATCTTACAGAGTAGACATACGTTACTTCTGTAATCAAAATAAAATGAACATGAATTTAACAAATCTTCATTCTTCAGTGTTTATTGAATGTGTACTCCAGGCACACCTGAAGTTAGGTAGCCAGCAGTTCCTCTGTTAAGGAGCACCAGTGCAGTGAGAGAGGAAGACAGGTAAAGTGGGCAAGGTTAGTCTGTGTGCCAGGAGCAAGGGTGGGGGGTGATGCAGGGGGCAATGGTGATTGCAGGTACTCCGGGTCTCAGAGTGGGAGGCAATAAGATTGGCTTCAGAGAGTCACCAGCCAAGGCAGTACAGGTAGATAAACCAGGATGAGCAAAGTCATGATAATGAGATGTGAGAAGGACTACAAAATGTGCTCTGCCTGGAAGCTTTGAGTTAAGCAGGTATAGGAAGGATGATGTTGTTACAAGACTTCATTGGTTCAACTGTGACCCCAGTCCAAGATCAGCTAAGAAACTTGATAAAAATGCTTCAGTAGACCATTTGGCAATGCACTTCAAGCTGGCCTCCTTCTATTCAACCCCTGCAAGGAGCAAACCCCAGCTTAACACTCCTGGGAGTCTCTGCAAGGAACCTAGCCCTGGAAAGGACATGCTTTATTTCTGCACCTGCTAATGCCCCTCACAGGCCCTCTGATTTCATCACCTGCTCCTGGAAATCCAGTCTGCTTACTTGGTGGCCCCTAGTTCAGATGCACTCTCATCCACCAGACTAGTCCTCAGCTCTCACACATTCATCTCTGTGTAGTCCCTGTATGGCCCCTGGCCACATCCTGCCCACTCCTCTGTTCTGCTGGCACATCTCCTTCACTCACATTGTGAACAGAAGAGTTGATGGGTGAGACTCAGAGGGCCTTAAACCACCCCACCTTTAGCAAGGGAAGAGAGTTTGTCTTTAATGGGCTACGTCACATGTGCACAGCTCTGAGCTAGTAGTCTCTCTGCTTCCACTATCCTATGTAAGTCCTGTAACAATTTTGTGAAATGATTGCTCTACACTCCATATTAAAGGTAAGAAATATTGAGGCTCACAGAGGTTAGGTAACACACAATTTAGTGTGTTGCCAAGTTGGGATTTGAGCTCAGGTCTGTTTTACTCTAGGGCATAAGCTTCATCTTTCATACCTTTCTTAGATTTGGTTAAGATGGGTCCTCCCCTAGGTCCATACGTTAGGGATTCCTCTAGCCCCTGTTCAGTCACACCAAGGAGCCAGACCGGGGGCGGGGGGGTCCTCCAACCCCACTCTAGGTGTCCTAGGCTGCAGACTCCCCTGCTAATTGTCCTTGCTCTTTGGCCCATGCACTCATTTTCTCCAGGTCCACCCTGCTGAGGGCTGATGGTGCTACAAGTGTGCACACCCCTAGGCCTGAGTGATGGCCCAGGAGAGGCTGGTGGCAGGGTGAGCAGTCTAGGCACAGCTTGGACTTGGGGGCTGAGTGTCCAAACACATTCACATTCACTGCAAGATGGATCCCTCAAAGTGGTCAGATTGCAGGCAGGGGGCCAAAGTACCAAACAATAAAATTGAGAATTCTAATCTGAAACTGGTCCTCCAGGGATTATAAAGGTCAGTGTTGGTGGGGCTCTGGGTGGCTCAGTGGTTCAGCATCTGCCTTCTGCTCAGGGCATGATCCCAGAACACCAGGATTGAGCCTCACATAGGGCTCCCCTCGAGGAGCCTGCCTCTCCCTCTGCCTATGTCTCTGCCTCTCTCTCTCTCTCTGCGTCTTTCATGAACAAATATATAAAATCTTTAAAAATAAATAGACAAAGGTCAGTGTTGGAAGTTAGAGCATATTTCATAACAGCTTGTTAGCTTGAGTTATATCTTTTAAATATCTTGAGGCAAGGTGTGCCAGCTTCCATTTGTGCCCTTGCACTGGACTCACAAGTTTAGAAGCATGCCTGTTCTTGCTCACTGAAATTTTTTTTACAGTGAAGAGAGTTCTCATCTCCCACATGAATGAAGAAAGTTTGATCTCACTTGATAATCGTTAAAGAGTACTTGTGATGGGCTGTATTACCTTTTCATGATCGAGGAGCTCTTGTAAAATAACTTGTCTTTCCTGACACAGTTCCAAGAAATCTTCAGAGTGCAGACTTTCATGTAAGGCAGGGAAGAAGGTCAGCTGGGTGCAGTCCACTGCCACCTCATCTCTCCTGCTCTCGGCTTCCTCTGGTGTCAGCTCATCTACAGCAGCATAAAGGGAACACACGTTTTTGGCATGAGCCACCTGACCTCACGAGGGATGGTACACAACCTGGGTCTGAGTCACTGAGAGAAACTGCAAAGTTTCAGGGCAGAGGTGAGTGGTGTGGATCTCAGCACTCTCTTCACTGTGTCTGAAAGTGGACACCACCCATTTAACCCTCTGGTGTGGTCATCACACCATTAGGCTGATCCACTCTGGAAAACTTGGCTGCTCTATAGCTCTAGAGTGGCCACAGGGCAACAATTCAAAATTTACCCTCATTAATCAGTAGAGCAATTCACTTTATTCATTCTTTTAAAGGAATGAGGTGTTTTTTTTTCTAATTATGGAAACACTATGATCTTAGTGTTAAAAAAAAAAACACTTGGAAAACCCATGAAATTGTGAGAATAAATTTAAAATGTTTGAGAAGTAAAACAAGTATCCCTCACTCACCCAGAGATACTGCTTAATAACAACAAATTGGGTGTAGTAAGCACTTTCCTGTGCTGGATGCTTTTGATGACATTTTTTCATCTACTCTATTGGGCTGTAGATTCTATTTCAACCTCCCTTCACAATCGGGGAAAAGTGGAATAGGCTAATTACTTTGTTTATGGTTATAGGGTCACCAAGATTGAGAGGTCAAATCTGAACCAAGTCTGTCTTCCTTATTCACAACTTGGGTTCTTTACTTCTAGTATATTTTCCAGACGTATATGTATATGCACACACACACATACACACACACACACACACGTGATTTTTTGACATAAGAATTGTATTACATTTATAGTTTTTCTCTTCTGGAATTTTTTTGAGATTATGAGTACTTTAATTTCCATTAAAAGTTCTTTGAACTCACCTAAAACAGCTGTATAATATCTGTTGTGTGACTCTTTCATAATCACCTAATCCATCTCCAATCTTTCAGAGGCACATCGGTTTCTATTTCTACCATGGATGCCCTGTGCTATGATCATGCGTGTGTACACCTAGACTTATTTCCCAAGCATGTACTCCTGGACATCGACATTTGGGTGCCAGCTGAGCACAGACCTACACGATTTCTGGATCCTGCTCCCCTGCTGTGTCCACCTGTCTAGAGCAGGCATACAGCACAGGACAGCAAAGTTGAGGGGTTACAGGCCATTTTCTTCAAGCTCATCTGTTTGAGTTCCTCCCCACCTGAGAGTCTCCGAACTGGATGAATGAAAGAGTCTGCTGCTTACAGCAATAGCCACCATAAGCTTTTCCCCATGCAGGGAGAGCACTGTATAGATACTGGCACCCAGGAGAGCACATGGGAGAACCATAAACCCTTTCTTCTTCTTTGCTGGATGAGCTCCCTACTGGGGTGGGGGTCTGCATATTGGGATGAGGGGACTCAGCAGCCCATGGCCATAGACCACATCAGCACATTTTCCATCACCAAAATCTCTGCAGACTCCCCCTCTGATCTCAGAGCTGTGGAGCTTGGGGTAAAAAGAAGAGAAGCAAATGGGCATTACAACATTATCCCAATTCCCATGCCACAGTGAGACCCCCAATTCAACCTAGGATCAGGACCCAGCACCATCCCTTTTGGACACTGTTACTGCAGACTGGCAAGACAGCAAGCTCGATGCAAATCCAGTAGTCAGCCACTAAATGAGACAAGTTTCATCAGTGTTCGTTAGTTGTCATCTCACCTAACTCTGGGAAATGAACAAGGGGTAGAGGTAGGGGAGGTGGGTGGGGGGTTGGGGTGACTGGGTGACGGGCACTGAGGGGGGCACTTGGCGGGATGAGCATTGGGTGTTATGCTATATGTTGGCAAATTGAACTTCAATAAAAAAAATAAATTTTTTTAAAAAAAGGAAGTTGTCACCTGGTTAAGGATATGACACTAGCTGCACCTCAGTAGACAATGAAACTCCCAGACATGGAGTGTTTGAAGCAAAAGGCAGAGTCTGGTAGAAATACAAAATCTGAAACAGAGTGTGTATGTCTGTGTGTATCTGCATGTCGTGCAAATGCGCGCGCACGCGTATGTGTGCTTGGATGTATTCATGCCAAATAACCTTTGAAAATAAATCTGGATTTCCGCAAACTAGCTCAACCAAATTCCTCCATGAGAATTATACAAATAAAGTAGGTATAAATATCAAAAATGATTCAAAGTATTCATTTTAGTTTGGGAATTAATGGCAATTGTAGCTGTCATTTTTATAATTAGAATTCAATGTAAAAAGCACTAAATATCTCTTACTCATTTTTACTTTAAAGCATTTTCTTATTTTCCTCCTATGTGTTTTGGGTCACAAACTGAACATGTATTTTTATTACTTGGAGACACTTTTAATGTCTCCCTGACATAGCAAACTGACATGATAAAATTCTTATTGTGACAACCTTAACATAAAATTCTTCACCTAACAGAATTCAAGGTCTGGAAGAGGTTCCTCCTCATCCTGGAGCATACAGTAATGAAAAGAGTCTTAGCACTGCCTGCTTTACATTGGCAGCATTTTCTCCTCTGAAATACTAATTCATATTAAATAAAACCAAGACGTAATTTAATTACTAATGAAAAATAGGTAAACTAATAAACGGAATACCTTGTTTCTCAACATTTGTTTTGGAAACACTGCCATTTCTGTATTGGTTTTCCTGAAATAAAACCAGAGAAAAGAGAAATGAAATCCTGAAGACTATTGCTATGCCTCCCACTCCATTACATGGACCCACAAACATGCACACATGCATGTGACTCTCTCGAATTATTCATATACTACAGTCTTAGATGCAAGAAGGGAGGCATGCTAAATCCTAAAGGACCACAATAAAATGCAAGTATTCATGGTCCCGAGTCAAAGGAGAAAAAACCCACAATTTTCCATTAAGTAGGACTTCCAGTAATTACCAAAATGGCACTGAATAGCATCCCGGATGTCTGTGGCATGGGCCACCCTGGAGAGGGGACCAGGCACAGGATCTGGGGCTGGGCAGCCCAGGAGACAGAGACCAAGTTTCAGAGCCAGTCTTTGGCTTTGTCACTAGCACAGAGGGCAGGATAATTATTTTTCCTGACTTCACTTCTTAAGAAATGTATTAAGGGAAAAATACTACATAAAACCAGAGGTTTATTGACAGTACATTAAAAATTCAAGTGTCTACTGGATAAATGAAATATAATTTTTTCATTAAGTTTTATACAGGATTTAAAGTGGATAAAAGATCCTGAGGTTATAGACTAGAGAACAAACCCAACATTGTATCTCAGGATGAATGTGAAAGGAAATGTCTTGCATTCCAGTATTTGCAAGCCCCCTTCTAGAATATCTTAAATCAGAATTGTTCAATGAGGACGTGAAAGAACTATTAACAGATTTTTCTATAACCACTCCTAATCCAACTGGTTCCTCATTCTTTAAAAGGCAGTACTGTCAGTTTGATGACAGAGAGTTCAAACTTCATTACAGCAAACTCCCAGGGACTACCTCGATAGATTCTGTTGCTTGGCAATCCAATAGAGCCTCAGTGTTGTTTGGGTTACATGGGTCATGGGCTCAAGCTTTCAGAAATAGCTGACAAATAATTTGTGCAAACAGATAATGGCCATCACTGGCTCTTTCAAAACACTGATGTCCAGGGCAGCCTGGGTGGCTCAGTGGTTTAGCGCTGCTTTCAACTCAGGGCATGATCCTGGAGACCCGGAATCGAGTCCCATGTCGGGCTCCCTGCATGGAGCCTGCTTCTCCCTCTGCCTGTCTTTATCTCTGTGTGTCTCATGAATGAATAAATTAAACCACTGATGTCCAGATTATCCCACTGGACTTTTGTGGATGTCAATGTGGCACTGGGTTAGTGGTGTTGATATGAACCACTCTGCTATTCATTCATTCGCTCATGTGCTCATTTACTCAGGCTGTAGTTAGAGCACTCTTTCTATGTACCTGTGAGAATGAGCGATTCTTTTCTTTTGTTAAGTGGCATTGAGAATAAATTACAGCACTCTTACCTTTAACTGTGCACATGATCTCTCCTGCTTGCCCATGCCCAAGCATTCCTAAAGCACTCCTGTTGTAAACAGCATGAAAAGGAAAAGCAAAGGAGAGACTTCCCTGCACATTTCCTTCCTGGAAGTATCATTGTTTTGCTCCATCTAAGTCTTACCTTGAACCTTTCTGGACTCAGGGCCTCCAGCGGAGACAAACGTCTGACACGTTTCCTCATGCGAGCTGGTCCTTCTCTCCAGTCTAGTTCCCACCTGGAACAAAGTGTGGCTTCCGCCGTTTGGCCCCACAAGCCCAGCTCCCCAAAAAGCTGCTCCTGAATCCTGGCCCAGGCGTTGGCTGCCTTGATGTTGTCACATCTCCGTCTCTGGGAAGCAGAAGTACAGGATCACTCCCAGACATATTTCCTCATGGGCTTGGCCCCAGACTTCTGGGTATGAGCAGATCAAACCCTCTTAATTGTTCAAGAAAAATAACCCCTCACAGGTGGTCCTGAGCACCCTGAGTGTGGGTAGTATACTCTCTGGAGCTAGGACAGGCTAGGAGAAGAAATCAGTTTTTCGGCTTCGAGACCATTTAATCCAGGTTAGAGAAGGAGAAAAACATCTGCCCTTTGGCCTTCAGAGCCATGTGACTGCTGGGTTCTGTGCAGAGCACAGCTAGTCCCAAAGGTCCTGGCACTATTCATCAGAGTAGATTGGACAGCTATTTTATAAATGGAACACAGAATCTCACCATAGCCCCTACCCTTCAAAATGGACAAGGAATTTTACCACAGCCCCTACCCTTCAAAAATGATGCTGAAGATTCTTCTTTCAGTGTCTGAACTGGAGGTGTGGGGGATTAGCAGATCTGCCAATAATTGGTAGATCTGAACAAATTATTCCTACCTCTGGACCTCAGATTCTCCATTCTCTAATTTAAATGAGAAGTTTGGCCTAGATATTGTCTAAGAGTCTTTCAAATCCTAATACAATAGAACTCTAGAATGCTGAAGAATCCTAGAATGTTCATAGAAGCTAAAACCTTTGATATTACTGAAAATAATCCCTTACTTATGAAATCTTCATAGTTTGCATATGTGGCACTTGACTATCACATCTGCTGCTAGAGTGTAATTCAACCTTCTATAAAATACACCCCGAAAAGGCTTTTGTATGGCACACACTGAAATATTCTACATCACCTGATAAGGGAACTTTGACACCTCTCAGTTATGACAGGGGAATTGGCTTTGTCTGTGGCGTAGACTTTTGCATTTATCTAAATACTTCATGGTATTTGCCCTAACTTCTGATTTTAAATTTTCAGAATACTATCTCATCAATTTAACATAAAGAGAAAAAAATCATTATCATGCATTAGGGCCGAGCCCCTTACCTGCTGTATTTCATTTCTTCTACCCAGTGGTACCTTGAGTGAAACTTGAAACTTGTAAAGAATTTCTATTATCTTCATAAAGAAATCAAATCTGGAACAGGAGAAGTGATTTCTCCAAGGACCACCAGGTGATGGAACTGAGATTCAAACCCAGTCCATCTGATTCCAAAGCCTCCACTTAAGCCTGCTTGCTAGATTCCTTTCCTGAAGGCCTTGTGTCATTCTTTTAATTCATGATTTCTGATGCTATGACTTTGAAGATTGGCATGACAGATTAGAGCCAGGCCCTGTAAATCGGGCCATTTGGAACAGGCAAATCATTTTTGGAATTTGAAGACTCCCATGAAAATATAACAGAAGGGTGCCTGGGTGGTTCAGTCAGTTAAGTGTCTAACCTTCGGCTCCGGTCTGAGCTCAAAGTCCTGGGATCAAGCTCTATGTTGGGCTCCCTGCTCAGCAGGGAGTCTGCTTCTCCTTCTCCCTGATTGATGCCCCCACCCTCCACTCATGCTCTCTCTCTCAAATAAATAAATAAAATATTTCAAAAAGAAAGAAAATATAACAGCCAATACAGTGCTTAGTCCATGGTCTTTGGCATCAGATGAACCTGGGTTGTCATCATGTTTCTGCTATTCCCTAGTGTCTAGTGTAAAGGGGCTTCAGCTTCCTCATCAAATGTGGTTAATAATACTATAAAAATAATAAAACCATAAGTTTATGTAAGGATTAAATAATACAATATTTTCAAGAGTTTTATATGATGACTTGCTTGGCATAAACAGTATTATTACTGTGAATAAAGCAAATCCTATTTCAAAGCAAGATTATTTTTTTCTCCATAGTTCTTAAATATAGATCCAAAACAATTACAACATTTTACATAATACTCCAATTGGATAATCAGGAAGTCCACAAAAATAATGTCTGTCCATGGCCTTTTATAGGGATTAGGTAATATGAAATGAATACTCATTTGAAGAAAATATTTCAGCTCCCTGGAGATTGTCACTGGGTTTGGAATAACATATAGAGCTTCACAGAGGATGAAGATTCCCAAACTTCAGATTGTCCGCCCTGGGCTTAAAATTAGTCCTTTAATTTTACCCCCAAGGATCTGCCTATGCACCTGGGGATTCACATTCCCCAAGTCTTCATCACAAGGCAAATAATTTGTCTTGAATATCTGTGGCCAGACAGACGTGTGTCAGTGGTGAGACTCCTCAGAGAGGAGTGATTGTTTAGTGCATGATAGAAAGCTACAAGTGGTCCCGGGACAGAGGACATGGGATGACCAGACAGCAAAGTCCTGAGTCCCCACACCTGCAAAGTGCACTGTGATGCCCATGTTTCTGTACCAGGTAAGGTCTTCTTGAAGCTTGAATCATGATTGGAATTGAACACCAATACAAAAATAAATTTATAAAAAAAAATAAAAATAAAAAAAATAAAGCTCTTGTTTCTTTGGGAAAAAAAAAATCATGACTGGGCCAAATGCCACACCAGAGACTCAGAGGCAGGGTTCCTGGTATGTTAGAGGTAACTGTAATTGGAGCTGAATGGAAACATTTGGGTAGCATCAATGAGCTTTTCCTCTGGGCAACCAGCCCTTCCCTGCTTTTGGTCTTTTGTGCTTTGGAGGGATTGATCCCAGCCCTGGCTTCAGTTCTCAATGGCATTCAAGTTTGGCTAATATAAGTGGTGGAAGATGATTATAGGATGGGCCGTGAATGTGTGTGTGTGTGTGTGTGTGTGTGTGTCTGTGAAAGAGAAAGATTGAGAAGAGAGAAGGAGAAGGAGCAAACTGATTGCTTAGGACAGAGCTTGAATACTTGGATCTTGGAGCTTGAATACTGGTTCTTGAAGTTTGCTACTCCTAGATTTTTTAGTACCACATATCAGTTCATTTGCTGCCTACACCAGTTTGAGCTGAGTTTCTGATATTTGCATTTTGAAAAAGCTGTGACAGACACTTAATGGATATACAGAAACTAAGCAAGAAATGACAACAGTCTGTTGGCCCCTAAAGAACTCAAGAGTGTGACACTGTGAAAATGTATTGCCCCTTAAAAAAGCAGGGTGGTTGCTCCAGACCCCATTATCTCTGGCAGATGGTGATTACCTCTGCATTCCTTTAAATGTTGAAACAATCTGTCTTAAATATTTAAACACTTGGAAAGTGTCCTTATGGATTAGCCTCAAAATGCTGATTTTCTCAGAAATACATCAGTAAAACTCTACACAGCTTTCTCAAGTATTTTCTGAAACCCGTTCAGGCCCACTGCTGAAAATGAGCCAGGCCAATATTCTAGAAGGCTGGATACTCTCCTTCTCGGCTCAGAAAATTCCAGCAGAAACTTACAAAGTACCACAGACCACATCTCTCCTAGCCATAAGCAAATTTCCCAGACTCTTCCACCCATAAAAAGAGAAATGCTCACACTTTTGACTGGATGCTGATTTGGACATTTAGACAAACAACATCATCTGTCTTGAAATGGTGCAAGTGTGATAAGGATGCCATAAACACAGAATGCAATCTTAAACAATTCCTCTTATTTATCCCTCAATAGTAATGAATTTATTAGCCATATTGTTAGTCCTGAAAGAAGTCAGTGGATACAAATGGTGGGACACTGATGTGGAAGGGTCTGTCCAAGGGGCACCGATAATAAAATAAGCCAGCTAGACACCTATCATGCTGTACAGTGAAGTCAGCAATGTTGGGGTGGGGTAGATGCCCCTGATGAGGCCCTTCTCTAAACTAAGAGTGTTTAAGATCAGCTTGTGCTTCCAGAGAAACCAGAATGCCTTCTGATTGCCTTGACGGTATCATTTCCTATAGACACCCAAACTTCTGTTCCATCCCTGTCAAGTCTCATAAACTGCCCCCCATCCTTACAGAACAGCTGGAGAGGCTGTGTTGCTAACCTGTGTGTTTCTGGGGTACAGGTTGCACGTCTCATGAATCCCTAGTCCCAGGGCCATGTGTGGGCTCCTAGATGATTTTACATGGAAGGAGTTAGACCAGGTTACTTGGCTGGAGTTGATCAGATCCTATTTTGTTTCCTCGACATTTGGGTACCACTGCTCCACCCTTCCTTGGTCCTTCACCCACCCCAGGCATATGGTTCCTTTACCCTACTGTTCCCTTTATAGTAGAACATCCCAATATTGACCTCATCACCCTGCTTGTGGTTATTTCTTTACTGTTGGTACCTATACTGAGTTTTAAGAACATTCCAGGCACAGCAGTAGCATTATAATCTCTGCCTTTCCTATGCCTAGCATAGGCTTTGGAGCAGAGAAATCATAAAGTAAATAATATATTTAGCAAGGCTTTAATACTATATGTTGTGCTTTATTATTATTATTATTATTATTATTGTTATTAAAAGATTTAATTTATTCATGAGAGACAAAGCGAGAGCGAGAGAGAGAGAAGCAGAGACATAGGCAGAGGGAGAAGCAGGCTCCCCAAAGGGAGCCTGATGCAGGACTTGAACCAAAGGCAGATGCTCAACCACTGAACCACCCAGTGCTCTACTATTATTAGCAATCATCTTTTAACAACATTTTGTTAACAACAACACTGACTAAAGATGAACTTCTTAGCCATTCCATAACCACATGTATTCCCTGCCAGTCACTTCGAGGCACTCTACACTTGTTCTTTAATCTTCACAGTTAGGCAGTGTGATTTTGCTTTCGAGATGGGAACCCTGAGGTTCAGACTGCATGCCTGGGAAGGGGCAGATCTGAGACTCAGCTTGAGATCCCTGGCATGACAGACAGTGCTTTTTTACTCTAACTGTCCAGAAATCACACCTAGAGAAGTGTTTTAAGTATCTAAGTCTGCCTTGATGAGTGGCAACCCCTTGCATTTAGGATAAAATGCAAAAGCCCTAAGGAGGTAGCAAGCCCTGTGTGCTCCAGTCCTGCCTTATCTTCACCCTTGTTCATTCCCAGCTCAGGTCACCCAGTCACTTTTTCCAGTTACTGGCAACATCCAGCTCTTTCCTGATTGGGACCTTCCCATATGTCCTCCCTTAGCCAAAGTACATTCTCAAAATACTTCAGCCTATTTTCCTCCTCCTACGGATCTCAACTTAATGGTCACTTTCTTGGAGGAGGCCTCTTGTCTGCCTAAGCAAATTCTCCCCACATCATAGTCTCATTGTACCTGTATTTTCCATGTCTCTTGCTCATCATAAGTAATAATGATCTACTTATTTGGGAAGTTATTTAATACATATCCCCCTCTAGAGGTAGAGTGAAGCTACCAGAGAGTGAGGCCCATGTCTGCTCTGTGTACAACTGTGCTCCTAGCTCATAGCACAGGGTCTGAGGCATCTGGGCTCTTGACACCTATTTACTAGTGGATGAGTGAGTAGATGAGAGGATAAACATGCTGCCAGTCTCTTCAGCTGCTGACAGTGTGGGGTCAAGTCCACTGCACAAGCCATTAAGTAGAACTGAATCGCTGCTGACCAGTTATTGACATAGTTACCTAGAACTTAAAGCAAAGGTCCTTCTGATTCTTTATTTCAGATTCAAGGCAAATTCCAGTTTTCTGTGCAGAGAAAAGAAAACCATGTACTGGTTTCTTACCTGTACATGATCTTTGTATAAAGATGCATATAGTTCCTGCCCTCTTCTTCTGTAGTTCTCGATACATGACACAAAATCCTGGAAAAGAGAGAAAAATAATAGCTTAATGACAGTTGTGATTTTAGATTAGAACTTCTGTGCTCTGACCATTTATCAGGGAAAGTAACAGTCACAAGCATTGTAGGTCAAATGAATCACAGCCTCATAAATAAAGACTTCACCCATGTTGACACCACACAAACACACACATACACACACATACGTCGATGGGTTGCTTCAACTTCCAGCTATGATGAGCTAGCTTACAACAGGCTAATCTTCCTTCCAAGAATAACTAGAAAAGCCATATTTGAATAATCTGCTTTAAGAAAGCAGAGAGCCTCCAAGAGAGCCAAAATTTAAGGAGTCAAGATCTTGGAGATAAGGAAAACTAAGATGTATCCAAAGCACAATATCTATTATTTTTTTGCTCCTGAGATATTTGCAAGTTTGCAAATAACACAAGATGTTGAGAAGCTGAGCAGAAAGTGATGGCTAAGAAGCAGAGAAGCTTAACAGAGCTTTTGGTGTTTTCAGGTGCTAAGGAGACAAACATTGGAATTCAGGCTCACCAAGACAACTAGGCCATGAGGAATCAAGAGTCCAGAAATACGACACTAAAAAGGAGTAAGCCCAGCTTTCTGCACTGATACTCTCTCTTTAAGCAGCTGCTGATTCATAAGCAGTGTGATTTGTAGAAACCAAAGGTGTTGGGCTTTAAAGTGGACTCTGAAGGGCTGCACCATAGCAATAGAGGCAGATGGGAAATAGACCAGGTCTTACAAAGCTGAAACCCAACTTCCCATGAGCTCAGCCTCTAAGTACATTATGGTGATTCTGCCCCCACTCCAAATACATGCCAGAAGACAAAGAAGGTCCCTTCTGGAGAAGGATCACATCATCTGAAGCCTCTAATGGAGGATTCTCTCTAACAGAATTTTCATACGAAATGTTCAGTAGTCAAGCAGAAATTACTAGATGTGCCCATAAAAAGGGCCAACAGAAAAACATAATCAAAACATAACCACAGGTATCCAGATATTAGAGTTGTCACACATGAGCCATAAAATAATGCAAGAATATTGTCCCAAAATGCAATATGGAGCCTTTTGCAAGAGATATGGAATCTATGAAAAATAACTAGATAAAAATCCTAAATCTGTGAAATGAATTAATTAAAATTAGAAACTCCATAGATAAGTTTAACATCGGAGTGGATTCATCTGAACATAGGGTGAGTGAACTTGAAGAAATATTCTTGCTAACTATGATGAGGTAAAAGTATAGAAAATATCTAAGAGATAAATATAGTTAGATACATATGTAATATAGAGAAAACATTTAACATATGTGGATTGGTGTCTCAAAGGAGAAGAGATAAAGAATGAATCAGAAGCAATATCTGAAAATTTAATGAGAATCTTTCCAAATAGATGAAAGGCATTGAGCCACAGATTTGAGAAATTCTATAAACCTGAAACAAGCAAACAAAAAATACAAAGAAAACCACACATAAGCCCCTCATAATAAAACTGTAAAAAAAAGATTTAAAAATTTGAAAAGACAAAAAATATATTATCTTTAAAGAAGTGACAGTAAGAATGGTAGAGGCATTGAAACAATGAAACAACATTTTCAAATCATAGGAAAAAAATCTGACAAACTCAAAGTCTCTACCCAGTGAAAATACCTTTTGAAAATAAAGACAAACTAAAATATTTTCAGGTGAATAACACTGAGAGAATGTGTCTCTAGTAGAACTGCCCCAAGTGAAAGATAAAGGAGCTTTTTAGAATGAAAATGATTCCCTAAAAAAAAAAAAAAAAAAAAAAAAAGAAAATGATTCCCTATTGAAGCCGGAATCTTTGGAATGAATGAAATACTATGGAAATGATAAACATATTAGTATATCTAAATGAATATTGGCTTTTGGAGAATAATATAGCAATAATAATAATAACTTATGGAATTTGAGAAATGAAGAATAAAAATATGTGAAAAAATAACAGAAGATGGGTGGGGTAAATTAAATAGTGTTTTAAGTTTCTTCAATTAGAAATTTGGAAAAAGGATCTAATTTACATTAGACTCTGATAAAGCAAATGTGAATGATGTAAGGTAACCCCTAAAAACATAATAAAAGAATATGTGACTTCCAGCTAATAGAAGGTAAGTATAATAATTTAAAATATTATGTAATACATTGGAAGAGAAAAAGAAAGGAATAAATAACAGATATAAAAACAGACAATTTTAAACAAGATGGATTTAAACTAAAGTTGTCATTAATTGCATTAAATGTAAATAGACTAAATGATTCAACTAAAAGATAAACAGAGTCATAGTGTATCAAAAAGTAAAACCTAGGTAAATGCTCTTACAAGAGACACTCCTTGAAAATAAGGACACAAGGAGTTGAAAGTAAAATGATAGTAAAAAAAATAATTGGACAAACACTAACCAAAAAAAGTCTGGTAAAGCTATACAAATGGCACTTGAAGTAGTCTTTAAAGCAATAATTATCATTAGGCATAAAGATGGATGTTTCAAAACAATAAAGGACAAATACACTAGGAAAGTATAACTTCTAAATGTGAAGCACTTAATAACATAGCTTCAAAATATATAACATATAGAATAACAACTAAAAGGAAAAACAAACAAGTCTACAATCATACAGGTAGATATTAACTCATAACTCAATAATTAATGATATAAGCTGACAAGAAAGATAGAAACATAGAATATTTAAAGAATATAGGAAGCAAACCTAATTTGATCAATTGTTTAAAAAATGCAGATAATCATATGATACAGAATGCACAAATGGAATCACTACTGAAACCTGCCACAGGGCAGAATATAAAGCAAATGTAAAATAATTTCAAATAACTGAAATTATATAGAATACACTTTTTGAACATAGTGGGATTAAGCCACAAGCAAATATATTTTTAAATCTCCAAATATTTAAAAATTAAGCAATAATATTTTAAGTAACCCATGGGCCAAAGAAATCAAAATGGAAGTTAGAAAATATTTCAGCATAAATGAAAATGAAAATATGACATAATAAAGCATCAGTGATAGAGCTAAAACTTTCTTGTGGGAATATATGTGATCATCAGTGGAATTATTAGAAAAAATAGGCATGTAAATTTTATATATATATATATATATCAAGAAATTTGAAAAAAATTTAAACCCAAGGAAAATACATTTAAAATCTTCCCAGAAAGTCTAATAAGGAAAAAGGAAACAGGTAAAAATTACCAGGAGCAGGAACAGGAATGAGGAAATGAGACATCATTCTCAATTCTACAAACATTTAAAGAATCATCATGATAATTTTATGCTAATACATTTGAAATTTGGATGAACTAGACACATTCTCAGGAAAATATAACTTACAGAAATTAATACAAAAAGAAATAGAAAATCTGAATTGTGCAATGCCTATTACAGAAACTAAATCTAAATAAAACTTTTCCTACAAAGAAAATTTCAGGCTTGAGCATAAATAGTAGTAAGAGGATGGGACACAAAAGTTGAGGAAAACATTTTAATTGAAATCAGCAATATATAAAAGCATAATGTATCACCCCCAAATTAATACCAATCCTTCTTTGTTTTTCAAAAAAAAAAAAAATAGAAGATGGAATAATTCCAAACTCATTTTATGAGGTTAGCATCATCCTGATACCAAAGCCAGGTAGATACCACACAAAAAAAGAATACTATAGGCCAACATACCTGAGGAAAATTGATGCAAAAATCCACAATAAAATACTAGCAAACAGAATTCAACAGCACATTACAAGAAAAATACATTGTGACCAAGTGGGATTTTTCCGTAGGATGTAAGGATGATTTAACATCTGTAAATCAACCAAGATAGTACACCACACTAACTGAATGAAAGAGAAAAAAAAAAAAACACATGAGCATCTCAAAAGATAGAGAAAGTATCTGACAAACTTCAACATTTTTTCATGAAAAAAACTCTAAACAAAAGAATTAGAGAAGGAATTTACCTCAACACAAAAATGGCCCACAGCTAACATTATAATCAATGAGGAAAAGTGAAAATGTTCCCTCTAAGATCCAGCAGAAAGCAAAGATTTCCACTCTCACTTCTATTCAAATAATACTAGAAGTCCTAACCAGAGCAATTAAATAAATAAATAAATAAATAAATAAATAGCATCCAAATCAGAAAGGAAAAAGTAAAATTATATCTGTTTGCAGATGATATAATCATATATGTAGAAAACTCTACAGACTCAAGCAAAAAAAAAAACCTGTTAGAACTAATAAATGAATTCAGTAAACTTGTAGGATACAAAATCAACTTACAAAAATTAGTCATGTTTCTATAGAATTAATATTGTGAAAATGTCAATGTTACCCAGGGCAATGTACACGTTTAATGCAATCCCTGTCAAAGTACCATGGACTTTCTTCAGAGAGTTAGAACAAATTATTTTAAGATTTGTGTGGAATCAAAAAAGACCCCGAATAGCCAGGGGAATTTTAAAAAAGAAAACCATAGCTGGGGACATCACAATGCCAGATTTCAGGTTGTCCTACAAAGCTGTGGTCATCAAGACAGTGTGGTACTGGCACAAAAACAGACACATAGATCAGTGGAACAGAATAGAGAATCCAGAAGTGGACCCTCAACTTTATGGTCAACTAATATTCGACAAAGCAGGAAAGACTATCCACTGGAAGAAAGACAGTCTCTTTAATAAATGGTGCTGGGAAAATTGGACATCCACATGCAGAAGAGTGAAAGTAGACCACTCTCTTGCACCATACACAAAGATAGACTCAAAATGGATGAAAGATCTAAATGTGAGACAAGATTCCATCAAAATCCTAGAGGAAAACACAGGCAACACCCTTTTTGAACTTGGCCACAGTAACTTCTTGCAAGATACATCCATAAAGGCAAGAGAAACAAAAGCAAAAATGAACTTTTGGGACTTCATCAAAATAAGAAGCTTTTGCACAGCCAAGGATACAGTCAACAAAACTAAAAGACAACCTGCAGAATGGGAGAAGATATTTGCAAATGACGTATCAGATAAAGGGCCAGTTTTCAAGATCTATAAAGAACTTATTAAACTCAACACCAAAGAAACAAACAATCCAGTCATGAAATGGGCAAAAGCCATGAACAGAAATCTCACAGAGGAAGACATAGACATGGCCAACACGCACATGAGAAAATGCTCTGCATCACTTGCCATCAGGGAAATACACATCAAAACCACAATGAGGGTGGCGCAGCGGTTTGGCGCCTGCCTTTGGCCCAGGGCGTGATCCTGGAGACCCGGGATCGAATCCCCCGTCGGGCTCCCGGTGCATGGAGCCTGCTTCTCCCTCTGCCTGTGTCTCTCCCTCTCTCTCTCTCTCTCTGTGACTATCATAAATAAATAAAAAATTTAAAAAATACATTAAAAAAAACACAATGAGATACCACCTCACACCAGTGAGAATGGGGAACATTAACAAGGCAGGAAACCACAAATGTTGGAGAAGATGGGGAAGAAAGGGGAACCCTCCTTCACTGTTGGTGGGAATGTGAAATGGTGCAGCCACTCTGGAAAACTGTGTGGAGGTTCCTCAAAGAGTTAAAAATAGACCTGCCCTACGACCCAGCAATTGCACTGCTGGTGATTGACCCCAAAGATACAGATGCAGTGAAACACAGGGACACCTGCACCCCGATGTTTCTAGCAGCAATGTCCACAGTAGCCAAACTGTGGAAGGAGTCTCGGTGTCCATCGAAAGATGAATGGATAAAGAAGATGTGGTTTATGTATACAATGGAATATTACTCAGGCATCAGAAACGACGAATAGCCACCTTTGCTTTGATGTGGATGGAACTAGAGGGTATTATGTTGAGTGAAGTAAGGCAATTGGAGAAGGACAAACATTATATGGTTTCACTCATATGGGACATATATAAAAAATAGTGAAAGGAATTATAGGTGAAAGGAGAGAAAATGAGTGGGAAAAATCAGAGAGTGTGACAAAACATGAGAGACTCCTAACTCTGGGAAATGAAAGGGGGTAGTGGAAAGGGAGGTGGGCAGGAGGATGGGGTGACTGGGTGACAGCACTGAGGAGGGGACCTGACAGGATGAGTACTGGGTGTTACAGTATATGTCGGCAAATTGAACTCCAATAAAAAAATATACATATAAAAAAAGAAAATATGTTCTATATCATTATCCATTAGGGAAATGAAAATTAAAACCACAGTGAGGTATCAATATACACCTATATGAACTACTAAAATTAAAAGGTAAGTACAAAAAAAAAAAGGTAAGTACACCAAATGCTGGTGAGGATCCAGAAAAACTAGAAGATTCATATATTGAATGTATAGTACAGCCACTCTGGAAAACAGGTTAGTAGCATTTTTAAAAACCAATGCAACTACCATGCAACCCAGCAGTTGTACCCCTGGGGATGTATCCCAATGAAATGAAAATTTTCACAAAAACCTGTACATAAATGTTTATAACAACTTTATTCATAATAGATAAAAAATGGAAACAACTCAGATGTTCTTCAAGAGGTTAATGGTTAAACACATTGTGGTGCATCCATATCATGGAATACTTTACAATAAAAAGGATGACTTGTTGACTGTTGATCCATGCAACAACAACCTGGATGGATCTGTGAAGAATAATGCTGAGTGTGAAAAGATAATCCCAAAAGGTTACATACTGTATGGTTCCATTTAAAGAATTGTTTGAAATTTGATACAATTATAGAAATGGAAAACATATTACTGGTTATGAGAGGTTATAGGAGTGGGAGGAAGATAGTGGGAATGGCCATCAGTGGGCAACATGAGGGATTCTCATGATGACTAAAATGTTTCTGGTTGTGATATTTACTATTCTTTTGCAAGTGATACCATTGGGGATTCCTGGGTAAAGGACACATGCTCTCCACATTTCTGCATTCTTTCTTTCCTTTCTTTTTTTTTTGAGAGAGAGAGAGCATGCAAGAGCCAGGGAGGGGCAGAGGGAGAGGGAGAGAGAATCTTAAGCAGGCTCCAAGCTCAGCATGCATCCTGATGCTGAGCTCAATCTCATGACCCTGAGATCATGACCCAAGCCCAAATCAAGACTCAGACACCTAACTAAATGAGTCACCCAGGCACTCTTGAATTATTTCTTATAACTCCATGTAAATCTACAATTCTTAAGATAAAAAGTTTAGTTAAAAAGAAGTCTTTGAGGGTTTTATCTTTACCATTATATATTCCAGGCATGAGTAAAAAAGATACTCATGCCCAGAATATATTTAAAAACTGCTATAAATCAATAAGGGAAGAAAACAGAAAAATTCAATATAATTTTTTAAAAAGAAAAAATTGAACAGATATTTAATTTTCAGAGATGTCCTAACAGATATATGAGAATGTGGTCAACTCGTTTGTCACTTGAGGAACATAAATTAAAACTGCAATGAGAATTGAAAAAAAAAACTGCAATGATAATATTCAAAATTCAAATAGGCTAATGACATATTTTGATTATGATATGAAGCAAATGAATTCTCTTACACTGCTATATTGGTACAACCATTTTGAAACATTGGTTGGTAGTACCTTAAAAAAGTGAACATATGCATACCCAATGACTCAAAAATTTCATTCCTGGGTACATACCCAACACTGGAACATCTTTGCCTTTTTTTTTCATTGTGTTGATATTTGCAATTATGGCCCCAAAACAATGGTAAATAAAACTAGTGTCATAATCCAAACTAAGGGGTTGGCATGAACTGTACAATAATCGTTGTGTGTATTCCTCACCACTTGGAACTTATAGCAGGAAAAAAAATCATCATGTAAGAATGTCATTGATAAAACAGTAGAAATTATTAATTTTATTAAATCTCAATTTTTGAATATACTCTTTTTAATAGTTTGTGTGATAAAATGGGAGCATGCATAGAGCACTTCTGAATACCAAAAAAACTTAATAGCTGTTTCAAGAAAAAGCAGTATGTAATTGTTAGAGTTATGAGCTAAACTAGCTGCTTTTGTCACAGAACATCATTTTTATTTGAAAGAATGATTGAAAGAAAAAATTACAGTTATTATGACTTGAGTGTTTGGCAGATACTTTCTTGAAAATAAATAAAGTAAACCTGTCATCACAAATAAAGTAACCTGACACCATTTGCTGCCAAAGATAAATTGAGCTTTCAAATTTTAAATATTAGAATATTGGAAATCTTGTATCTGCCTCTTTGAGCTTAAAGTTTCCCAGTAGCTAAAAAACTTTCTTATAATATTGGTGGTGACATGAACATGGTTTTTCCATATTGCACAAGGAAACATGTCAACATTAGGGATATCTATTGAACTCAGGGAATCAGTATTCCCAAAGCATGCTAGGATGCATGTTACAAAATTATGTATGAGTGAAAATATCCATTCAAAGTGCAAAATAGATCAATACATTTCAGTGGAATGGAGGACAAAAATTTCACTGATAAAGGTTTCAAATAACCTTTAAGAAACTACTTGTTGAGTTTTGGTGTAGTATCAAAGAATGTCTAAAATTTTCTGTAAAGGCTATTAAAATGGTACTTTCTTTTTTAACTGTATATCTTCAGGGGGCTAGATTTTCTCCATATATTTCAACCAAAAAAATATATAGAATAACTGATTGAGTGAAGAAGCAGATACAAGAATCCAGCTATCTTCTTACTAAGCCAAATAGATCTTTAAAGAGACTTGCAAAAATTTAAAACAATACTACTCCTTTAACAATTTGTTTTGAAAAATATAGTTATTCATTATAAGCTTTATTTATGTTTAAATATAATGATAGGTTTATTATTGTTATCCTTAAATGAATTAATAAAGGCATTACTTGTTAAATTTTGTTTTATTTTTTAATGTGGTAAACATCAATAGATACAGTCGACATAAACAAAAGCTTTTTGGAATCCTCAATCATTTTTAAGAGGGTAAACAGGTCCTGAGAATTAATGTTATAACACTATGGAAGTGAATGAATTACTACTTCATGAAGTTACATAGATAAATTGAACAAACACAGCTTGGAATGAAATAAGCCAGAGAAATGCATATATTCTATATTATTTCATTTACATAAAAGTAAAAATGTGAAAACCTAATGTGTGATATTAGATGTCAGGATAGCCACTACTCTGGGGAAACAAGGAACTATTGACTGGGATGGGACATGGGGTTTGGGAGTGCATCTGGGCTGTTATTGATGCTGCATTCTCTTATCTGGGTACTGGTCACAAGTTCACTCGCTAAAATTCTTAAATCTTTATATTCATGATTTGAACACTTTTTTCTATGTTATGTTATATTTCAATAAGATAAAAAAAGTGTTTATCAGCAAGCATTCAAAAATATGAAAACAATATAATTTTAAAACCACAGTTACAGTTTTGGAGTAGTGGGAATAGGGTGAATTCTCTCTTTTCTTTATTTCCTTTTAATTTTTTTCCAAAAATTTCTTTAATATTGCTGTTTACACGTTTATACACATTTATAAGTAAAGCAATCCTTAGAGCATTGCAAGTGACCTAAATGCTGACAAATTTGACTAATTTTACATCTAAGGCAAGAGCCCAGACTTCTTTCTTAACACGATGCCTTAGAGACATGCAGCAGGAGAACAAAACTCTTGGGCAACACTTGGACACAAAGCAGCTCCCATCAAATAGCACATGTGCCTTCTTGCCAAAAAGGGATGGGCCTTGTGTGGATATCCCCAGGGGATTAACTGGGATCAGGGCAGGGCATTTTAGGCAGGGAGACTTCAGCAAGACATATGAAAAGATATACAGACTTCCATGTTGTTCAGTGTTGTTAAATGAGAGAATGGGAAGCAGAAGGAGTAGAAGTCCAAGGACCTTGGTTCTTGGCCCTTACTAGCCACAGTATATGGGCAAATAATGTTTTTGAAATCTGGTTTACCATGTATAAGATGAGGTTCACAGTATCCCCTTGACTATTCTGAAGAGATGTTATGAAGATAGGATGAGACCGTAGACTGAAAGTGCTTTGTAAACTGAAAAGGGTCACCCAAAGAGACTATTTGTGGTAGGTCGTGGATAAGATCAGTTGAAAACAGTTGGTCCAGGTGGTTTCTTCAAACTTCACAAATATAATGCCGTACAAGTTAAGTTAAAAGCCATCTTTCCTCTTCAAGTAAATAACTACAATAGCAGATAAAGGGCTAGTATCCAAGATCTATAAAGAACTTATTAAACTCAACAGCAAAGAAACAAACAATCCAATCATGAAATGGGCAAAAGACATGAACAGAAATCTCACAGAGGAAGACATAGACATGGTCAACAAGCACGTGAGAAAATGCTCCGCATCACTTGCCATCAGGGAAATACAAATCAAAACCACAATGAGATACCACCTCACACCAGTGAGAATGGGGAAAATTAACAAGGCAGGAAACCACAAATGTTGGAGAGGATGTGGAGAAAGGGGAACCCTCCTGCACTGTTGGTGGGAATGTGAACTGGTGCAGCCACTCTGGAAAACTGTGTGGAGGTTCCTCAAAGAGTTAAAAATAGACCTGCCCTACGACCCAGCAATTGCACTGTTGGGGATTTACCCCAAAGGTACAGATGCAGTGAAACACAGGGACACCTGCACCCCGATGTTTCTAGCAGCAATGTCCACAATAGCCAAACTGTGGAAGGAGTCTCGGTGTCCATCGAAAGATGAATGGATAAAGAAGATGTGGTCTATGTATACAATGGAATATTACTCAGCCATCAGAAACGACAAATACCCACCATTTGCTTCAACGTGGATGGAACTGGAGGGTATTATGCTGAGTGAAATAAGTGAATCAGAGAAGGACAAACATTATATGGTTTCATTCATTTGGGGAATATAAAAAATAGTGAAAGGGAATAGAAGGGAAGGGAGAAGAAATGGGTAGGAAATATCAGAAAGGGAGACAGAACATGAAAGACTCCTAACTCTGGGAAACAAACTAGGGGTGGTGGAAGGAGAGGTGGGCGGGGGTGGGGGTGACTGGGTGACGGGCACTGAGGGGGGCACTTGATGGGATGAGCACTGGGTGTTATTCTATATGTTGGCAAATTGAACACCAATAAAAAATAAATTTATAAAAAATATATCTACAATAGCTATAGCCTAAGGTTGTTTACATCCTTGCTCAGATACTTCACTTCTAATTTCAAATTTACTCTCTATTGTTAAGTTCAGAAAATATTTATTATTCATCTACTATTTCCCCGGTACTGGAGTATAAAGATGAACCTCACATCTGGTTTTGTGGAATCCAATGGCAGAGACAAATGGTTTTCAGCTGCCATGGCTAATGTTGAGCCAGAGCTATGCACAGGATACAGTAACATAGGACCCAGCATGCACACAGAATAGGGGACCTTGTCCTGAATCATATTCAGAGAAAGCTCTGTGGTTGAGATGTTGCTTTAGCTGTATCTTAAAGGAGAGGTTTTAAATAGAAGTCCAGTGTGGTCCATTAGCATTTTTGATAACTCACTCTTACAAAAATTTGAAAGATGAATTTAATGAAGGCAAGACTTTCTAACGAAGTAGAGAGCCCCCTTAAGACACTAACATGACAGTACAAGTGAGACATCGCATAGTGGAGTGAATGAAGTGGAAAAGTCAAATTCAAGAAGGGAAACATAAAATTGGTAGGAGTCCATGACTGCATGAGATGGTAAGAATTTCTTCAAAATTTCCTGGTTGCCTAATGAATTAAATTAGATAAATTAAACGAAGAAAATTTAAGAGTGATCAGAAGAACAAGAGAAAGAGCAAGTATAACTGATGTGAGGACATGCTGAATTTCAAGTGTCAGAGTTACAGCTGCACCTCTCTAGAAAAGAGCTAGGTGAGATGTCCAATAGGTTGATAGATTTGTGAGTCAGGAGCAACCAGATGCTAGGCAAACCCTGAGAGACAATAAGATCCCTCATGGAGAGTAAGTACAGAGAGGAGACCGAGGAGACAAGGTATGAGACCTAGAGAACACTAACAAAGTTCAGGCCAGGAGAAAAGTTAGAGAGGTTTAAGGAAAATCAGAAAAAGACGTCATGGAAGCCAAGGGCCATGTAACCATAGTGGATGCATCAGAGAAGTCCTGTAAGATGAGGCCTGAAAATGTCCATGGGATATGTGTGCAGAAATTGGTCTTTGGTAACTTCTGTGAGTTATTTCAGAGGAATGATGATATAGCAACAAGTCAGCTAGAAATGTGCAGATAAAACAATGGAGACAAGGAGTATAAAGCAACGCATTCAAGAAAACTGACTCATGAAGAAGAGAAAAAGACATGGGAGCAGAGTCACACGATAAAAGAGGAAAAACACAACTCAAGTGTATTACTAGGATGAGGGGAGCTTGGCAGTGGGTGGGAGAAGGTTGAAAAGTAAAGGAGGGCAGCCCCAGTGGCACAGCGGTTCAGTGCCACCTGCAGCCTGGGGTGTGATCATGGGGACCCGGGATCGAGTCCCACGTTGGGCTCCTTGCATGGAGCCTGCTTCTCCCTCTGCCTGTGTCTCTGCCTCTCTCTCTCTGTGTGTCTCTCATGAATAAATGAATAAAATCTTTAAAAAAAGTAAAGGAAAGGCCCCTGATGGTGCAGGTTCTACCAGATAAGCAAGAAAGGATGGGACTGGTAGCCCAACAGAGGTCAATCTGAATAGCCCCGGAGGGAGAGACTCCTCATGCTCAGAGGTGAAGGAAAGGACCTAGCAAAGAAGTTTCCATTTGCATTATCACATTTAATGTTTAGTCTCCTGACAAATCTGTGTTGTGATTGTTCCCATTTTACAGAAGAGGAAACAGATAAGCGAAGGTGAGTGACTCCAACACAACACTCCAAGGAAGTGCAGCACCAGAAGATGACTTCTTGGACGCTGTCATCATGTGTGTCTCCCTGATTTGCATTTCCACCCCTGTGAGTCTCCACAGTGCTAGGCAAACATTACTTTCCTGTGGGCCTTTGAGACTTTTCATGCTCTGGAAAGTTGTCACACTCAGGATGTGGAGACAGGAGGTCAAGGGCAGAGGCCCATCTGCCTGGGCAGCAGCGGATGTGGTATGTCCATCAGGGACAAATTCAGAGCAGAGCTCTGCATCACTTATTGGAACTAAATAGCCTTTGCTTAGCAACTGCCTGTGTGTTAAAGAGTTTGAGAACCTCTGAAGTAGAACAAAGGGCCTCAGAAGGCTGTTTGGAGATTTGAGAGGGATGTGGATCTGGTTTAGAGCCTGTGCTGTGCTCTCACAGTGTCTCCTTAGGGAAGGGTTTGATTACAGGATCCGGACCAGATCCTGGAATGGGGAATGGGGCACATCATACTGGAGGGTCACCTGTGAGTGAGCTGACCTCAGCTTCCTGGGACCCACCTCTGCCAGAGGCCCCCTGAGGCTGGCCAGCTGCTGGAGACCCTCCTGCCCACAGGACATGCCTGCTGGCCACTGATGACAGTTGTTACACTTGTTTGTTTAAAGCATCATTAGCCCTATAATCACAGATGTGTAGCCTCAAAAACACAAGGAAGGCCAACCTCTGAAGGCAGGCCCTCAGACACTGCTCAGAAACTTGGGGCCAAAATTACAGTTAGAGATCCTGGGCTCTCCAGCCAAGCACCGCACATGCCGGGTCTGGGATTAAACTCTTCAGCTGGGCTGTATCTACAGTGTGCTGACATACTGTACATCTCTTTTGAATCCTCACCATTTTCACTGCTAGCAATTTCTTATAAGGAAACTGTAAGGTATGTGCACAAATATTCACAGACAAGATTTTCCACCATCCTATTTGCAGTAACACAAAGTGAAACAATGTAAATATCAACACATGGGAGGATGGCTCATCCCTATGAGAGGGTATTATGCAGTCACCACAAATCATGCTCTCCCAAAGGACCACCATTAGCCAATATCGCACCTTTGTGTCCCCTTTGGGCAGACACCGTTCCGGGCCTGGATGAATGACTTGAATAGTGGAACAAAGACTGGATTTCAGCTCCCTTTTGCCACTCTTGCCAGATGTCTTTGCAGGTAATCTATACAATTATTCACTGCAGCCCTGGTGTCAGAAAAGATTTTAATGATTTGGAACCAGGTTTTTGATGTATTGATATTCTTAAAAGGAGGTTAGAAAATCATATGCTATATGATTGTGCATAGGAAAGAAAACTTAAAATACAGTATGCTAGTTAATCGTGCTGTTTGCCAAATATTTCCAGTTCTCTCATCCTGTAGGTACGTGGTATGATTGTCTTGCCTGCTATCCTTCAGCTATGTGACACTATGGAGAAGTGTGCAGAAGCTCAAAGGGCTCACAAGCAATGTGTTAAGTTCTTTTTTAATTGCTAAGGCAACACTCAATGTTCTAGATTATGGCTGCTCCATGAGCCAGTGTCTGAGTGAGGACAAGCAGACTTGTCTCTGTGCCAGAGGTGGCACAGCAGACTTCTGGCCAACTCACACAGTACTTGTAGCACAAGTGAGAAACGTGCCTTTGCTATTTAAGGACTGTTAGGTTTGGGGGTGTTTGTTAATGCAACATAACCTAATTTATCCTGAATAATACACATTCTAAATATGTTTGAATGATTATAGTGGGATGCATTAAAACACATAAAATTCATATGGATTCATTTTTGTGATCAGTGAAAAAAAGATCGAGAGCTACAGTGAAAGCAAGTGTGGGATCAATTAAATACTCTCAGCAAAAAGCTGTTGCAATCTGAGCAAAAGATAAATAATAGGCTTAATGGATTATAGACCAAATTATAAAATAAATACAGATGAGTCCCTACTGATACAAATAAGAGATTGAATAGATAAATAATGGGGCAGAAGAGACAAACCTTCCTTAGGGAAGAATTTCAAATAATGCAGGTAGATGTTTCCCTCACCAGGAGGCCACCCTTAAGGGTGGGCTGGACTTAAGTACTTGCTTTCAAAGCATCAAGTATGGAAGGGAAACAGTAGGAACTCTGCAGTGGAGAAATCTGGCAGACACCACCACGACCATGTGATGATGTTACAAGGATGTCACATGCCCTGACTCAATACAATGTGATGAGAAGCACACTGTGATCTTCTCTCCAATGCTCCACAACCCCCAGCAATTATGAGAAAATATTAAACAAAGCAAAATTAAGGCACATTTAACAAAATACCTGACCAGTGTGCCTCAACACTGGTCATGAAAAACAAGGAAAAGTCTGAGAAATTGCCACAAATTAAAGGAGCCTAGAGAGATATGATAACTAAATGTAAGTTGGTGCCCTGGACTGGATCCTGGATTAGTGAGAAAGCTAGGGAAAGCAAAATAAGGTATGGAGTTTAGTTACCAGACTACCTACTGGGAAGGCACCAATGTCAGTTTCTTCACTTTGACAAACCATGGTCATGTAAGATGTTAACAACAGGGGGAACTGGGTTAGGAGTATACAGCAGTACTGAATATGAACATGAAAAGTAGATGAAAGGTACTCCTAAATAAAGAGTGTATTAGAAAATACAATGAAATTCTCACAACCTTCCACCTAAACCCCATCATGAGAATGAGATAGAAGATGTGAGTCACTGCTCTTCCAGTTGGACACAGTCCTACATTTCCCTTCGGTGTAAACAAACAGCTCATTGTACTGAGTGTAATTCTCATGTTTAAAGAAATAATTTTTGGTAAATCTTGCTTCCCCTTAATTGCATGAGCCAACTACTGCATCAGACACTTAACAAAGAAATAGTAATTAATCCCCCAAATGGTGGAAAAGCAGCCTGGTGGATATATAGAAGGATGATACTGAATTCATAAAGTCACAAATGGTATCATTCTTGATGAATAATGTAAGGGAATTTGAAGAGTATTGTTGACAACTTGATTTTCATTTCATGAATGTATTTTTAAACTTAATCCTATGTAACATGATTCCACTGTGGGCAGTCTTCTTTACAATTTTTAAAATTTTCTAAGTATTCACTAATAATTCCATAAAGAAAAAGCAATAATCATACTGTTTGATTTTAGTGTCAAATCTAGATTTCTTTAACCTCTTACTTTGGCCAAAGAAAAAAGAGACAGGTTCAAGTCAAACTCGGGGTAGACTCCTCTTCACCAAGACAAGAGTAAAACCAGATGTGAAAGAGACTTCCAACCCCATGGGTTTCATGATCTCATTGGTCACTCTCACTGTCACTCACTGGTCCCCTCTTCTCCATTGGCAGGGGCTCAGAGGATGAGAGATTCGTCGCCAAGCGGCAGAAGAACCTGTGTCTGTGTATGCACTTTGTAGTTAACATGAAACCATCATTAATAGTCTACTCTTTCCTAGAACACCTCCTCAGGACTCCCATGATAGAGCAGAAATCCTGTGAGAGCAATACTCTGAATTACAGTGGCCAGTTTCCCACCAGCCCCTTCCCAAATTAGAATAAGCTCTTCGGGGACATTGCCCACCTCTATCCCCAAGGGCCAAGCAAACAGAGGCAATTAATTATCAGAGTTTGAGATACTGAAGTGAAACTCATAGACCCTTGTCACTCCTCCAGGCCAAATTCTCTGCAACTGGTTATTCCCTGTCTGGAGTGAGATACTCCCATGTGGTCAGGATTAAAGAGACCCATTAGGGTCAATGGCAACAATTTCCAGTCTGGCCCTGACATCCCCTGTACTTTAAACCCATCTGAAATTCAATATTTTCCTGGTTGTGAAATATTTAATAAAGTTTTTCTGCTATGCCTTCTGTGAATAAGGCTGATGCATCTACTTTTAAATATAAATCCTTGGTGCACACTTGGTTTGGGTTGCCTGGCAAAAGCAATTAAATGCATTCCTTATTTGTGGTAAGTCATATATGATATCTCCATGTGCCCCCATCAAATGTTCACAGCCCAATTTGAAGAAGGGGTGTAAGAGCAAGGTGTGGTCACAGTCAAGGGGTCTTTGCAGGATATCTACTTAGATGAGTTGGGCTAGGAAACACTCTTCAAGTGCCCAGATAATTGCACTTTTCTCTGCTATGGAGCCATAGCCCCTGGATTCTTAATAAATGTCAAGCAATACCAGAGTAATAATCATATTTCCAGCAATAATGACAAACAACTGGCACTGAGAGTGGCTGAGGAAGGACCAGATCACCACAGCTCAAGTCATCTCTCATTAAATTCACCCACATATTAATTTCTAAGATGAATAGTGGTTTCTAATTTGTCTTTTTTGAACTGTGATGTGTTTTTTAATAAATATTTTATTTATTTATTCATGAGAGAGTGGGAAAGAGAGAGAGAGAGACAGAGACACAGGCAGAGGGAGAAGCAGGCTCCATGCAGGGAGCCCAATGTGGGACTCGATCCCGGGACTCCAGGTCCACGCCCTATGCCGAAGGCAGGCACTTAAACCGCTGAGCCACCCAGGCTGCCCCATGAACTGTGATGTTTTTATTAAATTCAATTGTCATGAGTACAAGGAACATGACTACTTAAAAAAAAAAAAAAAAACCACTCCAATGTAACAAAGGACAAAAGCTTTGGAATTCTAGGTACTGGGCCTTCTCAAGGGAGCCACTGTCTCTCCTCTTTGCCTCCTTCTTGGGTGTCAGGGCCTCCACCAGGCTCAGACAGAATGGAAGTGTGAGAGAAGAGATGGCTGTTGGTGAAGCCTCCAGTCTGTGCTGCTTTGTTAGGGCAGCATGGGCAAGCTCATACACCTTCTTTCACTCCAGATAATGCCTAGCACAGAGACAACCTACACACTGCAACATACATTTCAGAGACAGAAAACAAATGGGAGCCACAGTTTACCAAAAGATTCCTTCTTTAGACTTTAAGAAGAGAGACAAGGCCACCTTGGCCAGGACTATCCTGCCACTGTCTGCCTGTGGAGCAGAATCCTTGGCCTGAGCTTTCAGGGGGTCCCTGGCTGCAATGCAAGCCCACAGCAGGAGTTACCTGAGGGCAGCCCTGACCATACTCCTGTCCTCCTTGATGCTGCACACATCTGCTCACCTCGGCTCTCTTAGGGGCTATACCAGGACCAGCCAGTAGGCATCTGCCATGGGCTGCATGTGTTCAACACCAACCCAACCCTCTCCCTTAGGCTGGGTCCTCACAGCAGCGGCCATCGTGAGTGACAGAGAGAGCTGTGGCTACGCAGGGTCACAACCAGGCTGGAGGGGGCTCGGCAGGCTTTCAGAAGGGACAGGATTTTTAAAGTCCAGGAGAAGCAGTTGGTCCTATGGAAGGGGGAGGCTCTTAGGGGAAGATAGGCCCACATGTGCCCAAGGGTACAGATGGGAGAAGACAGATGGGAGATGCATTATAATAAAATATGGAAATGGACCTAATTTGCAGACCATGCGGGATGGGGGCGAGGGAAAAAAGTAGTGAGGTCAGGTTTCTTGCAGTGTGGTTGTGGGTCTGAGTCTTCTCCTGGACAGTGTGGCAGTACATGCTGGTTTTTGATCAGGGACATGACATGGTCAGATTGGATTTTTTAAAACTCACAATTAGGGTGGCAAATAGATGCGGGGCAGGGCCATCTGCTTTGTTCTCCCTGTTCTCAAGCACTTCCGCCTCTTGGCAGAAGCGTTATTGATGGGTGGGCATAAAAGTATGAACTAGATAGCCCCTGCTCCACAATGGCATCCAGAAAGCTAGAGCGCAGTGTAGATGCTTGAGTGTAACTCTTTATAGACTATGTGTTTAAGGTCTTAATTCCCCAGGAATTTGCTTTCTTCTCTTATTATTATTTTTCCTGATCTCATTTCTTTATTACATGCATCCTCATCTCAAGTTACCATAAATCCTCTGGGGAATGAAAAAAGATATAAAGAAATACATGAAATTAAGACAAACTGGATATTCTGGTAATGCCAGGCTGGCAGCTGAGCCGCAAGGCAGATGGTCACAACTGTCCTGCACCTGGAGGGGCCCCTTCCTCACTACCAATCTTCCCTTGCATCCTTCCTCTTCCTCCTCATCTCAGCTCAAGCTTCTCCAAAAAGCCCAAGTGAGGCCTTCTTTCCTATGGGCACATCCTGAACCTTAACCTCTTCAAAATGTAATTATTTCACCCCCCCTAGAAGGCAGGATTCCCAGGTCCGGGACTGGGTCAGTCAGTATCCACTGGCCTTAAGCCAAGGGCCAGGGATACACGAGAGGAAATCAATGAATGTGTGTAGAACTTTGAAAGAGGGAATGCCTGGAGAAGAAACGGGTGCTTAAAGAAGAGAAAGATGTGGAAATATAGATGCAGATGAAGTCATAGACGCCCACATGTTATCCAATCCTCTAGAGAAGCTGGAATGGCACTTGACAATTGATTCCTGCCACCCTTCTGGACCAGTCCCTCCCGTTTGGGCTCCATGCTCCATTTATGTGGATCTCTCTCTGTCCTCAAATATACAAACTCATTCCCACCAGGGAGCGTTGTCAATGGCTGGATCTGTTTCTAGAGTTCACATTCCCCAGATGCTGGATGGTTCCTCTTTTCCTCTCACTTTATCACTTCCAACCCACAGTGATCACGAGGCAGTCTCTAGCATATCATCCATTTCCTCCAGATTATGTCTCACTAGCTCATACTTTCTCATCTATTTCCTTTCACTTATAGCCTGTTTCCTGAAACCAACAGCAGTTCCTAGACAGAGAAGTCCATGAGTCTGAGACCATCAGTTCTTACTGATTGGACACATACTCATTCAATTGCACTTTTGTTTTACTAAACAACCTCAGCTGCTCCCTTTGTTACTCTTACTTATAACAGTAAATCAAGCCAACACCTGAGGACCTCTGAACCTTTCTCCCAGGCCCCCAGAACCCAGACTGCCATGCTTCCTTCTGCTGTCCCCACTCTCCGTCCTATGCCAGGCCACAGAGCCAAGTTTACACCAACCCCCATCAACAATAGCAAAGAGAAGAAGATTTCAGAGCTTCCTGTTCTGAGACTTTGAAACACTTTTTTAATTAACCAAAATGGCTTCTCATAATAGATGGGTCCCAGGGCGAGAACGCGGCTGTAACTCACGTGGCAGGCGCCTGGCGGCCAAGCTGGGAACAAGCCCTAGCGGGTTGTGAATGGCAGCAGCGCCTAGGGAGGGCCCTGCACTCCTCCACTCCACGACCATCTGCCAGTTTCTCATTATATAGTTTGGGATACTCTGTCTCGTGAACTCAAAAGCATTTTTTTGTTTTGATGAATAATATTTATGTTTTAAAAACTCAAATTTAGGAAGTAAACAAAAATGTGCTTCCCCCATTCTTGGGTCATAATTTTTCAAAATTGAAAGCATTTCTCAGGATAATAATACCCTCCCCCAAACACCATATCAGTTTTTGTAATGCAGGTATGTCTCATGCTAGGAAATCTAACATACAAAAATCCGAAACTCAAAATAGATTCCTGGGTATAAGTTACCTTTAAAGCAAAGGACTATATTCAGTTTTCAAAAGGATTCAACCCAGGATTCCTTTAAAATGCCTAGTTCCTAAATTAATTTCAAATCTGTTTCAATTTACAAAATCTTGACCTATACATGTTTTGTTTAGAAGCTCATCTACTATTATTCTTCTTAGATACCATCTAAGTAGGGAGATCAATAAACAGCATAAGGATTCTTAAAATATGGGGTTGTGAGTTATTCATCTCTATATTTTTAGTGAGGAATGCTAGGTCTATTCAATAAATTCATGTGATATTGAATTGCACAGGAAGAAGTATTTATGTACATTAAAATATCGTGCATTGAACTGCTGACTTGGACTTTGAGTTGCTTTGAAAGAGTCCTCCATGACACCCATCACAAATGGCATACACAGCCTGATTTTGTAATAAAAATACTACAGTAGGGAAAGAAATAAAATCAGAAAATAACAGAAGGAAGTGAGAAGATCTAGTTAACTTTTTCAGACTAGATGCTGCTATTTGGATAGACATCTCTGGAGAAGAAATGGAGCATTTGCCCCTAAAGACTTTTCAAGCATAATTTAGATTCAGCGCACTTTTTAACGGGCAATGGTCAGGACCTGATGTTGAGCATATTCCATCGATTTGTGGAACTTGCATAGCTTCAGTGCCGGCTCTCTTAGAGAAGGTTCAAGCTATCATCCGGCTGCCAAAATCAAAGCAACTTTAGCCCATTTCTTGTGAGGCGGAATGATCAGAAAAGCACTTAGAGGTGGCTTTAGGCCGTTGTCAGGTGGTAGAGCCTTTGGTTTAATGGTGCACTTGTGCAGCACGGTGACACTGTCTTCCCTTCGTGCTGGGTGCAGGTGAGGAAATGTGTGATTAGCAGGAGGCTGGACCCTAAGCCAGCCATGGGATGAAGTGAGTTACTGTTGGTATTAATTATTCAATTATCGGGTGGACTTTGCATTATTAGGAAGTCATGCTAGAGAAGACCACATTTTAAAATAAGTTTTAGGAATAAACAGTTGAGAGGAAAATTCTGGCAGGGAAAATTCTGTTCACTGAGGTGGGTGCTTGCTGCCTATTTGAAGAAGGTCAGCATCATCTGATTTTAGCAGTGGGATCCTGTGGTCAAGCCAAGGTCTCCCCTAGCCTAGCCACTATCTTTTACATGAATGGGAAAAAAGGAATCCCTTCTGGAATGACAAATGAGAACAAAGACACAGACCACACTACAGCTCACAGCTTGCTGGCAAAGCTGGGACAGAAGTCAGGGCCCACCCCCCAAAACTGCCTATTTCAATGGAAGGCCCTGTGTGGGTTTCCTCTGGCATGAAGCTACTGCTTATCATAGTTCAGCCAGCCTCATGTCCACCAAATGTACTTGTACCACGCTACCTGTCCTCCACCTGACCCAGGAGACCAGCCTCTCTCTGCTTGGACTATGGGGATGTCTGCACTAACATTGATGAGCAGCTGTGGGTTCAGCAGGCTCTCTTCATGGCCAAAACCTGATGTTGATCCTTTCAAAAGAACAAGGGGCAGTCTCTCTTATGCCACTGTATTCTTTCTGCATTTACCTGAAATCTCATTCACACAAAACTGAGGGGCCTGAATCTGGCAACACCTAAATCCGACCCTGGAAAAATCATCCAAAAAGTGATTGGGATGTTCAACATCATCAGCAGAGACTTTTCCTCCTCGCTAAACAGGTGACATCAACTCAATACTCAAATTGCCCAGTGTCTTCATGGTACAACATGATAAAGGTGGACATCCCACCCACTGAGCTCTGACAATAAACTGTGAGTTTTTTTAAAAAGAAATTTATTTATTTTATGAGAGACACAGAGCACAAGAGAGAGGCACAGACACAGGCAGAGGGAGAAGCAGGCTCCATGCAGGGAGCCAGACGTGGGACTCAATCCCAGGTCTTCAGAATCACAACCTGGGCTGAAGGTGGCACTAAACCGCTGAGCCACCTGGGCTGCCTAAACTGTGAGCTTTGATAAAACATGGGCACTTGGTGGGATGAGCACTGGGTGTTATGCTATAGTTGGCAAATTGAACTCCAATAATAATAATAAAAAAATGTGATTCTTTTAAAAAAAAGGGGGGTGGCTTTCCAGGATTCATTTGAGATTGTTCAAAAAGTGAGAATTTTGGAGAATTGGGTATGGTGGCTTCTGTCTTGGGACCCTCTTTTCTAGCAAATGTCTGGAGACTCCGATGTCTGTGTCCTAACCTGATTAGGTTGCTGTATTTAGCACAACAGTTATATCCCATTATAATAAATTAAGTTATACTATTTCATCAGAAACCAAGGGGCTGCCCTCAAAAGCAGAGAAATGTGAACTTGCAACTAAGGATGGCTGGGTCACAGGTTTGATCTGTGCAGCTACCCTCATTTCCTATGTATGGAGGTGCATGTGTGTGACCTGCTCTCAGCAAGCCACTGATTGCATTCCCTGAACCTAACCTGATGGAAAGAATACATAAAAATATTTGACCTAAAATACCTTTAAAGGGCAAAATCAGCTAGAGATTTAAGTTACAGAAAGTTTTCAAGGAAAAAAATCAGTTGTGGTATTTTTAAACACAGAAGTCACAAACAAACCAACATATTAAATAAAATGATCAATTAAGAACAAAAGCATAAAGCACAGTAGCAAACACATCAACTAAACACTCTGTATCATCCAAGTACTACAACCTGGCAATGATTCAAACGCTGAACAACAGGATGGCAACTTTAATATATACCACTAATAGCAAAGTGTCTGCTTTTATTGAAGAAAAAAAAAACCAAAAACTATGTTGCTCTAAGCAGTTTGGAAATGAATATGTAATTCAAAACTTCCCCTGTGCATATAATTGCATACTAATTTACATTTTAATTACTTCCTAAGAAATCAAAGGCATTTGTTGACTGTAGAACATAATGTCAACTTCATGGTGCACTGTTGGTGGATGCTTAATGAACTTAATTAGATAATTAGTGATGTTAATTATCCTTCTATTATGAAGATAAGGATGTCTCACAAATGATGCACTTGGTAAAGAAACATCATTAAAGGTATCAGTGTTTGCTTTGTTCATTTACTTCTATTCTTCAAACTCCTGTAACAAGGACTTTTGACAGACTAGTAACATTTGAGATTTCCTTTAAATGGAAAAAGAAAAGCCACTGTCTCATCTGCCTGTGATTGTCCTTCCCCCTTGTTCTGGATAATAATGCTGTGTGGGTGCTGCTGCCACTCTTTTGAATCCTCTGCTGTTAGGACCTATCATCCACGTTCACTTCTGGTACGGAGTTCCTTGTTCCAGCTAACTCCTTCCTGGTCACCTCTCAATGATAATGTGATGAGTGGGTTCTAACATCAACTGTTTGAAGAATGGTCTGTGTGTGTATGTGTGTGCGCACACATGTGCAAGTATGTCAAGGGAATAGTGGGAACAAGAGAGAGCACGTGGTTGGCTGCCAGACCACTTGAAAAAAACCTAAAGGACAATTCATGCACAGGCACACATGCTTGCACACACACATGCACAAGTGTGCACAGGTATTGCCCAGCCTGGCTGCATTCCCATGACCCTACGATGCTGTGTCCCCACCTCCATCACCTGGATACCTTGCTTCTGTGGGAAGGTCTATTGTGACTGTGGCGTTGGAACACCACTTCCTGCAAGACCAGGGCCATGATTCATGCTACATAACTTTAGCTGCAGTGAAAAAGGAAACTTCAATGGTTTAAGAAAATAGATAGTGTGGGACGCCTGGGTGGCTCCAGTTGAGTGTCTGCCTTTGGTTCAGGGCATGATCACGGGGTCCTGGGATTGAGTCCCACATCGGTCTCCCTGCATGGAGCCTGCTTCTCTCTCTGCCTACATCTCTGCTTCTCTCTCTCTGTGTGTCTTTCATGAATAAATAAATAAAATCTTTTTAAAAAGAAAAAGAAAAAAGATAGTGGACCTCATCATTTTTCTTTTTCTTGCTCCCTAATACCTCCACAATGAAGCATAATGGAAGTCGTTTCTGGAAATACTTGTAGTCCAGACATACCATGAAGAGCTCTAAGGCCAAGCTGGCAAGAGGGACACTATTTTTAGGGTCAGTTATCTCTGGAAAAGCATCAAGAGAGAGTAAGTCACTGGCAGCCTTGCCCACAGCAATTATAAAAAGCCGAGATTCCATTTAGCAGAATGCCATAATCGTACTCACATCCATAGAGGGATTTACACTTCTCCAAGTCTCTTTTTAAATCATACTTTCATTTGTTTCTGAATGGTTTTATTCCTCTAACACATAGTCCCATTTAATTACTTGTTCACAAGACTTTTCCCACCACTGAACACAATGGGGTTTTCCAACAACACAGCACTGTGATTTCTCACCAACTGCGTAATTTCAGGTTTTCTGGATCACTCTTCCCTTTCCTATGATTTCCAGTGGCTTTGTCCCTCCAGCTCTTCTCTTGATTTGCTGACAGAGGCTGTCTGCCTGCCCTTCTGCTGTGCCGGTGAGAAGGCACTATCAGGATTGCACCTCTCTACATCCTCTGACCTAATTTTAGAAGTCCTCATGTGTCTTAATCCCTGTACCCCCCACCCCCACCCCCTCAGTTTAGGCCACCTGCTTCTACACATCTCTCTTAAAGGCATATTCATCGGGGAAACCCCTTTCTCTTTTGTCCCCAAACATCATGTGAATTTACAAGTTTAAGTAGAAACAATCCAAGTGACAACCTTCTAAATTTCAGATTTTTAAAATTCCCTACAGCCTCTTACAATTTTTTTTTTTTTTTTTTTTTTTGCTTAAACTCTTACAGTAGAGAGATTCTAGAAGTTCCCAGTTCTGTTTTCACAGTTGCATTGTAACTTCCTCGGCTGTTACCCACTACTCCACCACTTACTTGCCTTCATGTCCGAGCCCATTTCTTTCTATTTTCAAAAATCTCTTCTTGGCCCTGGAGTTCTCCTGCCCCATGAGTGAGTGGGGGCAGGTGAGTGACTGCTGAGGCTTCTATGGTAAGTGCTATTTATTCCCTGAACTCAGAAGTGCTGAAGCACCAAACTCAAAAGCATTGTGTCTTCGTCAGTCCCTACCCTCCTTCTGGAAGCAGGGGCATGGAGTTCTCTGAGGCTCCTTGTACTTCCAGCCTCAGCAAGACCAAAATCACAGAGCAGCAGAAGAGGAATACAATCATGCCAGAAAGAACATGCCAGTTCCATCGGGAACTGCTCAATTGCTCCCACAGAGACTGCTAAAGCCTTCCCATTCTGCACACTTGTTTCCTTTTCTGCAATTTTTATTTGGGCTTCATGATTTCTTTAAAGAGAAAAATAAGTATACAGAAACACTTATGCATGAGATGATATAATGTCTGGGATGTTGCTTCAAAATTATTCTGCGCAGAGGAGGAAAGTGAGTAGTGACAGAGATGAGACAAGATTGGCCATGAGTTGAACACTGTGGATGTGAAGTAATGAATAAACACATGAGGATTCATGTTATTATTATTTTCGCTACTGCTGTATATGTTTGAAATTTTCCACAGCGATTTTTAAAAGAGATAATGGGTGCCATGCTCAGAGTTGAAGGTCAGAATGTCATTTCACTTGCCATGGACGCCAGCCAGGGCTGTGGTTCATACAGCTGTCACCCAGTTGCTGGCCTCAGCCAGCCCCTCTTCCTCCACCAGGGGCAGGACCACTGTGTGTAGGGGGCTGGGATGGGGGTCCTGGACACACATTCAGAGAGGTAGCCTATGGACTCTGCAGCCACCTTGCTTACTCAAGTGTCCAGTCTCTGAGATCAAGGTTCCCACTAATGGGCACTGACGGTCTTAGAGAAGGCCCTACTGTACCTGGTGGGCAGAGGGCTCACCCACAGGAAAGCTGTTAGAGACCAGAGACGCTGGAGCAAATGTGTCGTGCTTTTGTGCCCTTGTCAGGGCAGGCCTAGAACTCCTGTGAAGAGCTTGTCTTTGATACTTTAGCAACTGAGGTGTATCACCCTCTGGCTGTGGTGCTTTCTCATCCCTTTTATTAATTCTCATACAGCCCTGGCTTCCCTACCTGAACCATTTCAACTTTGAAGATGGCAACAGGAAGCTTGCTCAGCTATCTCCAAAGGCCATAGAAACATATGGATCCTGGGCCTGGCCCTGCTCCAGAGGGTCTTACTCCTTAATAAGCCCCTAAACTTTGCGTGGAGGCAGGAGTGTGCGCCTTCCTCCGCAGGTGGGATCCACCTGGCCCCTGCATGAAACAGCTGTCCACACATGTACTGCTGATCCCAGGAGGAAAATGGGGTAAAAAAGGCACAGGTCAGGTAGAGAGGCTCCACTCCCACCCTTTTACGGGCTAAGTGGCCCCGAACTTTCAACTCCCTTCCTATGGCTTGTTCTTTCCCATTCTCTGCAGATCCAACAGGACCATGCGAATCACATACCTCCCGCACCTGCCACACTCCAGCAGCATCCTTTCTCCTTACTGCCTGATTAAAAAGAGAGGGAGGCAAACAATAAGAGACTTTTAACTCTAAGAAACAAACTGAGGGTTGCCAGAGGGGAGCTGGGTGGGGGATGGGGTAACTGGGTGATGGGCACTAAGGAGGCATTTGATATGATGAGCACTGGGTGTTGTATGCAACTGATGAATCATTAAATTCTACTGCTGAAACTAATGATATACTATATGGTAACCAAATTGAATTTAAATGAAAAAAAAAATTTAAAGTAAAAGGCCAGGGCCCTGTCCATGGCAGCACTCTTTTGTTCATCCCAGGCTTAGGTAAACAGAATTCTCTTGGGTGTTTTTTGATTTCCACTGCTCCAAACCCTGTCCCTTCAGCCTCCGTTATCTCCCACCTAAATGAAGCCACAACCGCCAGCCTCACCTCTCCCTCCCTCAGGGTCTCTAACCTCCAGTCTTACCCCCACATACAGAAATGTACCTCTCCCCCACTACTTTAATCCTCACTTCGGGTATAACTAGCGTGAGCTATAGTGTCCTCCCTGCAGCCTACAGGGACTTTGACCATCCCCCTGCTCACAGGCCTTGCCTCCACTCATCCTCACGGCCCCTTGCCAACCAGCCCCTTGCTCTTGTGTCCTATGTGCCTATTTTCTGTTTGCTAATGCTTTTTCTTCAAAAAAGAAAAAGAAAAAAAAAAGGAGCTTCCATACTATGTATTTTGGAATAATTCCAAATTTACAGAAATGTTACAAAGAGGTTCCTGCCAACTCCTCACCTACTTTTCCGTAATATCAACATCATACACTGTCATGGTGTATCTGTCAAAGCTAAGAAACCAGTATGAGTTGTTGGTGTTTTCTCAACTTATTTTTCAACAAGAAAGTCTAAAACTGAGTTGGCAAGTGGCACATAGGGCTGTGAGGAGGAGCGACTGGCCAGGGTACACATTCTGGGTTGCTCAAGGCTGAAGGTGGACATGATGAAACAGCTTCCAGGACACCAGAGTTGGCCTCTCGTAGCTTCAAGGGGGCCCAAGGTCCCAACCCCTGTGGGACAGGCTGACTCTTACAGCCTTCTTCTTTCTTTTCTTTTTCTTTCTTTCTTTCTTTTTTTTTTTTCTTTCTTTTTTTTTTTTTGCAGCCTTCTTTCACCCCAGGAAAGGCCATGACTTGATAGTCCCAACCCAGAGGGGACTGTGATGGTGTCAGGAGAAGAAAAGGAAGAAATAACATCCATCATTTCAGCCTTGCCTCAAAGTTCAGCTCACCTGCCAAGAGGAAGACATTTTCTACTGAAAACAAAGATAGGTGAGAGGAATTAGGAATGGTGCATCATATGTCTCACTCTGAGGAACAATTTATCAGTGCTACAGAGCTGTCAGCTGCTGACATGATAAGGAATAACACCAAATGAATAATGTTTCCTCCAAAACCAACTCCTTTAATTACAAGCCTCTTCTCTCCAGAAGAGAGACAGAAGATGCAGAAACACCAATTTCATGCACTTGTGCCTGAATAATGTCTCCATGCTGCTTTTTCCAGATGGCGACCTTCTCACTGGAGGGACTAATGATGTAGGCATATTTAGGCAAAAACCAATAATGGAGTCTTTAACCTTCAACAACAAAAAGCATGTTGTACAAAATGTTCCTTGGGATACATTAGAAAATATCAATTACATTGCTCACTGAGGTGTAATCAGCTGTAATAATCAAAATTAATTTTTAAAAATAATTAAACAGACCCCAGGGCAAATAGTTGATGCTCTTCTCCTATGACATCACAGTCTACATATGTACCTGAGAAGTTGTGCCTTCTGTTAGCAACAAAGGCATCTTGTGAGGATGAGTGATGGATGTGGGATTTGAAGGCTGCTGAGTTTCATCTTAGCAAAAAGAGGGAAAGCATTTTATGCCATCACTCCAAGCAGTGCCACACACATCCTTTAAGAGTCTCCTATGTACCAGGCACTGTACCCAGCCCAGACCAAGTCACTGGTGTAGTATGCCCCAAAGCAGACATCAATTTTTAAAATTAAAACATAGTCCACTTTGTTTCAAAAATAATTTGTCTTTTAGAAGTCTCCTAGACAATATAAACTGAAAAAAAGGATGAATAAATTATTTGAAGATCATGGTGGTTCCAAAAGGAAGAAAGAAACAAGAAGAGGGGTGTGTGCATGTATGCATGTATTCATGTGCATATGTTTTGCAGAAATTTATGGCGCCAGGTATATGCAGTTACAAGAGCTGGGCCATGGTTACATCTAAGTGCCCAGAAATGTAACAGTGACAAAAGTCCTGTTGTTGATGAGTTGCTCTGGAAAAGCACAGTTCTTCCTGATGGTGAGAGCTGAAGGGGATGTCCCCAGGGGCTTCCCTCTGTCCACTTCAATCCAGCCACACTGGTCTTCGCTGCCTTTGAACACCTCAGCATATGCCGGTCTCAGCTTTTTTGTCTGATGGTCGTCTCTGCCTGACCACCGCTTTTCCAGAGTCTCTTTTTTATTTCTCTGCTCCTATGCCCGCCTTCCAGAGAGGGCTTTTAACACCTTTATCTAAACAGCCACCCTCTCAGGGGTTGGCGCCTGCCTTTGGCCCAGGGCGCGATCCTGGAGTACCAGGATCGGGTCCCGCATCGGGCTCCTGGCATGGAGCCTGCGACTCTCTCTGCCTGTGTCTCTGCCTCTCTCTTTCTCTCTCTCTCTCTCTCTCTCTCTCATGAATAAATAAAATCTTTTAAAAAATAAAAATAAAAAAAATAAACAGCCACCCTCTCCCACTTACCCTGCTCAATTTTTCCTCGTTGCTAATTGCACCATCCATAATTACAAATGATCTATCTGTTTTTTTGTTTATCTTCATCCCCTAAAATGCAGTCTCCATGAAAACAGAGAATATGTCAGATTTCCTCTCTTCTGTAAGCTCAGTGCTTACAGTAGGGTACAAAGCAAGCACTTACTAAATATTTGTTGAGTGAATGAGTAAATGAATGGAGACCTCAACTGTTGTAGAAGACAGTATCTTCAGCAGCCTGCCTTCACCAAAGACAGAGCCAATTTAAAATACTTTTGCCTCCAGATCTTTCAGTGTGAGCTTGGAGCAAACTGTTATAAGCCATTTACAGACCTACATGGCCTCAAACATTGCAGTCTATTTCAGCTTCTTTCAGATGATTCATTTCTCAACCAATCTTCCCAGGACTCAGAGGCAACTGAGTCCAATGACAATGACCCAGGAAGGGGAGGGGGAGTGGTGAGAGGCACATCAATAGTCTGCAAACGTTCCTATACAAATATCCATGCTTAGCAACCCAGCCATCCCTTCCTTGGCCTCCACAGCCTGACTAAATTGATCTCCTGGAAAAAAAAGCTGACTTGGTCAAGGGACTTCACCAAGAAGTTCCAGGGTAAAGCCAGAGGAAGATGTCTGGCCCCCTCTTGTCACAAGTGGCATTGGTCAGGAGCAAGTACCTGGGCACAGGTGGGGATGCTCCAGCTTCTGGGACTCAGCACAGCTTTATCACCTGTGAGATGGTCCTCCCTTTGGCAGAGAGAGTGATAAAGGAAGATGGAATTTTGAAAATGGCCTTCCATTTCTAAAGCACTTGCAGTTTCCAGTTTCCAAGCACTTCCACAGATTCTAGTGCAAACAAAGCACAGTCCCAGTTGTAAGATCAGGAATTGAGGCTGTGAGAGGTCACATAGTTGCCTAAGGTCATGCTTGGCAGTATAGAGACAGGAGATCCTGTCTTCACACTGCCATTTCCTGGCTAAAAAGCCCTTGGGTTTTATTTTTCTTTTTTTTTTTTAATATTCAGTTTCCACAACTATACAAGGGAGCTGATAATAGCTGTGACACAGCTGTTATGAACCTAAGTGAGTTGTTCGCTCACTTGGTCAGCCAATCAATAAGCTGACTGAGCAGTGTTTTCCACAAGGCAACAGGCTGAGAACACAGCCTACCCTCAGTTCTGAACACCAGGTGGCCAGACAGCCCAGTCAAGTTCATTTTCTGTCTTCCCTTCTATGTTTGGGCTCTTTCCCCAGATGTCCTAAATCCTCTTGTTTCTGTAACTTGGAAAGAGGAAAGTCTCCTTCCTTCCCCAGGCTGCCTAGGCAGTTGCAGGCAGCCTTTGCTCCTCTCTTCTCCCCAGCATCTGACCATAGTGCCCTCCCATCAGTCACTGGCCATAGTAGACAACAGAGCCATGGGGACAGCGGAGCCCATATTCTGAGCAGGTGGGATTTAGAGTCAATCTCACTTTCCAAAGCTACACGGGCTGAGAGCTCCTGTTGTGGCATGTGTCTATCAACCAATTTTTTCACCTCCCTGGGGAGCCCCTTCCCACAATCTCCTACAGTTATCTGTTCCATTGTAGAGATAAGGAGGTGAAGATTCAGGGAAGTTAAGTAAATAACCCAAGTCTCCTGACCCTAAGGTCATGTCTATTCAATGACCACAAGCTACCTCTGAAAATAAGTCAGTGACCCCAGCATTAGAATATGACAGACTGTGTTCTCCCAAAAGAGCCTCAGCAATATTTCTAGTCCTACATGTTCTTGCACAATCTTGCCACTTCCCCACCAGAAGATTGAGTCTATTTCCCTCCCCCTTGAACCTAGGCAGAACTCTGTGCCTGTCTCAACCAAAAGAATGCAGCAGAGGTGGAGCTAGGTCACAGAAGACAATGTGACTTCCTCTTGACTCTGTCTTTTTCTGTATCTCCTTGTCTGTCTAGCTGGCTCTCTCTCTTGTTCTCTCTCTCTCTCTCTCTCTCTCTCTCACTCTTTCTCTCTCCTTCCCCCTTCTTTGGAAAATAGCCTCCTTTGAAACCCAGACACCAGATTGTAAGAAAGCCCAGGACACATGGAGAAGCCAGGTATAGGTGCTCCAGCCAACAGTCTCAGCTAAGGTCTCAGACTAAAATCAGCAGGAACAAGCATATGTGTTAGTAAATGAGCCTTCCAATGACCCCAGCCAAGGCCCCAGACATCAGAGAATAGAGACACCTCCTGCTCCAGATTCCTTATAACAGCATCCACGATCACAAAAACTCATTGTTGGTGCCACTGAATTTTAAAATGGTTTCTCATGCAGTTTAGAGAAATTAATTTGGAAAAAAAAATAAGCCAAAAACTCAGCCCCTTCAGTAGTCGAGAGGATCTACTATTACATCTCCTGGTAACGGTGCCAATAGTTCTGTCCCACTTTGCTAAGCCCACACATACAGCTCTTACTGAGCTGCAAGCTAGTGCTCTCTGAGCACATCTGACTCAAAAGGAGAGTGGGAACGAGGATTGGTTTAGGTTTTAATGCCATAAAGAATACCTGCTTTTGGAGTTCCAGAGGAGCCCATACTCACTTCAAGCTAGCCTAAGACCTGGCTCTTCTAGATGTAGTCTCAAGTGATAAGTCACATGCATAACCTTAAATTCTCAGAAGAATATGTCCAAAAACAACAGAGAGAGAAGACATGACTCATGGGGTTTGAAACGAATGCCTGATGCTTCTTTAAGGAAAGGGGTCTGAGCTCACCTCTGTCTTCCACTCAGGCTCCTTGGCCTGCCGCCCAGGCATCAGCCTCATAGCTGAAGACAAGCTGCCACTCCATGAAGAGACTTTGCTGTGGTGTCCCACATTCGAGCGATTGGACAGCGACTTCTTCTCAGATGCTAGGAACAGGGAAGCAAAAACTGTCAGAGGTGAAGTTGAGAGGAGACCACATACTATTTCTACAACTAGCTTGGCTTTCAAAGGGCCAGCCAGGGGCACAATCCCAGTATGCCACCTCCAATAAGGAACACAGCCCAGACTACAAGCTCACACTGTTATTTTCTAACTAAGAAATATAGTGTGAATTTTGGTGTCATCAGACCTGTCTTAGATCCCTAGCTCCACTGACTCAAAGTGAGATGCTGGACAAGCAGTTTAAGTTTCTGTGTCCTCAATCTTATAAACTGGGGATGATACCATCTAACCTCATTCTGGTGTCATGAAGAGTAAATAAAATAATGTGTTTAAAACACAGGTCATCAAATACAGAGAATTTTCAATACATGAGTGATGACAAAGAAGAGAGCCATTTGTAAGCACTAAGGCCCATCTCACCATTTTTTTTCACTATATGTGTATGGGGATAGATATCTTACTTTATTAAACTTTTCCCTGAAATGGAATATAAAATTCTGACTTCAAATTACATATGCATGCACATAGGCTTGTACATACATACATATTTTCCAGGGCTAATTTGGAAAGCCAATGAAATAAAAGTTCTATTTCACCAGGTAGTGTGGGATGGTACACATGGAAACAACTAACTTTTGAATCACTGTGAATTTTGTGATGCTGGAAGACTTAAAACAAGTACAGGAGCCATAATGTGAGAGCAATGACCATTTTAAAAACAAAATTCTGGGTGGGTGGGCTGGTTGGCTCAGTCGGTGGAGGGTGCAATTAATTCTTGATCTCAGGGTTGTAAGTTTGAGCCCACGTTGAGGGTAGAGATTGCCTAAAAATAAAATCTTAAAAAAATTGAAACAACATTTGCTGCATTTACTAATATGAGGGGAAAATGTTGAGTCACCGAAAGAATTCAAGGGTCATTAATATTGTCAGGGTGAAAACTTTCACTTGGAACATGAAGAACCTGAAGCTCCAGGTCACTGCATGACTTGGTGCAAGGTTTCAAAGCTGGTAGATGAATATCAGGGCAAGACCTAGAACCCTAAACTCTAGGCTAGAGCTAGAGCTTTGACATTGTATCCACTCTCTCTAAGAAATTACTAGAATCTGCTAAAATCTCTGACCTTCCTTTTACCCAAGATACAAAGCGGCATTTATTCTTTGTGAGCAAAGATTCGTGAAGTTTCAGTGATGTGAATCCCATACACCACAGAAGATCTGGTTGGAAAAGGCTCTGGTCCCAGAGGAAGTTTGCGAAATTTTGCATCTGTGAGACCCAGCAGTTCTGTTCCCTGAAGCCAAGTGGACAGAGACCTAAGTAATGCTGCCAGGCCTTGAGCATCGTCTCCTCCCAGAGTGGGGTAATCTCTTCAATCTTCACTTCACTCTCTCCAGGTTTCACAGAAAGATCAATCTTGAAGGTGTCCTCCAGCTCCTGTCGCCTCTGTGCCACAAGCTGCTGCCAGAGGGTCCGCACCATCTTTTGGATGTTGTTCTGGACTAACACAGAAAGAGAGCACATCACACAGTCAGGGGGTCCTTGGGGCCTCTCTCAGCAAAGGCCAGGAGATGGTGTATCATTGTGGCTTTTATTGCCTCCTTCTTGAACATCACTTAAGCTTTGCAAGCTCTGGCCAGAAAGTAGACAGTATGTAGACAATGCTACAAATATCCATGTGAGCTGGCTTCTCCCCCACCCTAACTGCCCACAACCAAATCCTGTCTGCCTCATATGTTCAGAGCTGGGAAATATGATTGATGGACACGGGGAATCTCTTTCCTCTACCTCCCAATTCCATTAGATACAAAAGAGAAAAATACCTGTGTACACTCTAGGTAACCAAATACCACTTCCAACAGCTCCTTCTAACCTACTTTTTTGTTGGCCCCTCAAAGGAATGGACATCAAACCCAAAACTATACCTAGAGACACAGACCCCAAGCCAATCCTCTTTCCTACCACTGAATCTTGCTTCCCACTATCCACCAATCTCAGTGCCCTGGATTTGTCCAGATATGGACAAATCTATCAGGCCAGTTCTACCTGCTATGCCTCATAGTTACCCTAAATGCCTAAACCCCCTTGGATCTTGGACCACTGAGTCACTCCTCTGGCACCAGCCTCTAAGTCTGTTTTTCTCATCCTATAAGTATGGATGTTGTTCAGTCTACTAGCCAAACCCAAAATATTCATGTTCATGTTGTAATTAACTGTGTCAGAGTACACTTCAAACTCACAAGAGTTTTAAGCAGTGGCTTTGGGCACCTACATGACCAGAAAACATGCCCTTGTGCCTACTATATGGTATCATGAGGTAAGGGAGCACAGTCATCAGACAAAAGTGGTGGAAGAAAGTCTGTTGAAGCTTCCTGGATCAAAAAAGAACAATTTCCAAATACATAGATCCATCTGCTATTTTTTTTTAAATTGCCAGTCCTTTTAACTTGATTTGATATTAGCAAATTCAAAAATAAACTCCATCAACCCAAAAATGTCATAGAAATAAGGAATTTATTTACTCTAGTCCTATTTTCTAGAGAAGAAAGTTGAGAAAGAGACAGGTAACAGCTTGAAAAAGGTGAGACGACATTCCAGTTCCCATATCTAGTATCCAAAGGAAAATTCAAGAGATTGCCTGAGAAGTAAAATCAACTTACAGTGACATCCTCTGGAATTTTATAGTAACTTGGCCAAGTTCTTAGTCTGACCAAGTTCCACAGAGCTGAAGAATGCAACCCAGAAGTTACCACCACTCACCTACTCTCCCAAAAAATAAGCAAATAAAATATACCATCATTCAAACTTGGGAAGTCTTCCTCTCCTTTTTCTCTCACTTCTTCATTTGAAGAAAGAAAGACTTGATGGTAAGGAGTCATTCTAGGCTTGGGTTCCAATCCAAATCCTTCTGGGTAACTAGGAGACCAGATTTTTCACTATAAACTCCAGTTTCTTTGGGATCATTCCATCATTCTTTATTACAAATAATCATCCTCCAAATTCAGTACGTTATCAATTGGAAAAACAGATAAATTCAAGTTAAAGCAAACACCTCATGACAACTTCTGTGACAGATATTATACAATAGCAATAGGAAAAATAGGAAAAACTCCTTTTTAAAAAATTCTCTTATTAAATCTAATCAATGCTCCCAGAAGGCCCCTGAACCTTCTCCTGCTTTCCCAACCATCAGAACTGGTCATTTGTTTTTGTAGACTCCCAAAGTATTGAACTCTGCCTTTGTTTGGCTCTGATCTCGTCCCACCTGGAAAGGACGAGGGCAGCTTCATGGGCCCGTGACCTGTGCAGTCATAATGGGTCCACACTCAGAAAGGTCCCATGTTTGGGTTCTGCTGTCACTGTCTTGAAATTCTTAGTAGTTTTTTTAACAAGGATTCACTTTTCCATTTTTCCTGCACATCATGTAGTTGGTTCTAAGTGGAGGCATAGTGATTTACACATTAGATTCCCCATGAACTATGTGCTCTGGGGCTCCTAATCATGTTCATGTTTACGTGCCTTCTTCTCTGGGCCCCTTAAGTCAACCAAGCAGAACAGACATACAGGATATGTTTGTGGATTAAACCAAAAATGACAAACAATTAAATGAAAATATAGCATCGTATGAGAATACCCATTCTTGAAATTTCTAGAATAAAGTCCTTTTGAATTTGGAGGCCATATAGCTAAACAGAGGGATCTGAGGAAGATGGAAATCCAAGCATACACATAAGTTGGCATTCCTTTCTTCTTACCTATGCTTCCAAAATGGATAGGCTTAATTCTTATAATACAGACAAAAGAGAAGAACCTCCCAATTTAACCCACCAAAAATTAATTCTTTTACTTCAAACAAATAAAATGGCAAGTGCTTCCTCTGGGCCAGAAATGTTTCCCAATGATTGCCAGAGAATTTTAAGACAAAACCAAGTTGAGTTTTGTAACATTCAGTAGTCAGTTTGACATTTTTGGAATTTTTTTCAAGTAATAAAACATAATTAGTATTGAGGTAAAATGGTAACAACAAAATGACAAGAGAAAAGTATAATATTACATAGCCCTCTTTTCCTCTATGCTCTACATGGCTTTATTAATAAGAGATAACATTTGTGAGCAGTATGATGCCAAGGCACTGGTGATACAGAATATTCCCAGAGAAAAAGAAGAAAGTGTATATACACAGAGATATCTAACACATTTTCAAACTTTGGGCTTCAAGAAAAGAATTTAAATAAACTTAATTTAGGGGGTCTCTGGGTAGCTTAGTCGGTTAAGCATCCAACTCTTGGCTTCGGCTCAGGTCATGATCTCAGGGTCATGGGATCAAGCCTCACGTTGGGCTCCATGCTTTGCACGGAGTCTGCTTGTCCCTCTCCCTCTGCTCCTTCCCCCCCCCCACACACACACACTCAAGCTCTCTCTCTCTCTCTCTCTCTCTCTCAAACAAATAAAATCTTTTTAAAATATACACTTAATTCTATTTCTTTTTATTAATATTTCTTATACAAGTGTGCTTATGGATGTCATTTTATAATTTAAATTGTGTGTGTGTAGAAAACTACGCCTGGCTTGCATGATACACTCTATTACATATTTTCCCATTCTAAGATCGCATTTATAAAATGTTAATATTTTTGAAATCTGGCTGCATCATGAAATCAATGTGTAGATTCAGTGTTGGAGTTTCCTGTCCCAAAAATGAAATCAATAAGGTATCTTACATGCAATGAAATGCCGGGACACCTGCACCCCGATGTTTCTAGCAGCAATGTCCACAATAGCCAAACTGTGGAAGGAGCCTCGGTGTCCATCGAAAGATGAATGGATAAAGAAGATGTGGTTTATGTATACAATGGAATATTACTCAGCCATTAGAAACGACAAATACCCACCATTTGCTTCAACGTGGATGGAACTGGAGGGTATTATGCTGAGTGAAGTAAGTCAATCGGAGAAGGACAAACAGTGTATGTTCTCATTCATTTGGGGAATATAGATAATAGTGAAAGGGAATATAAGGGAAGGGAGAAGAAATGGGTAGGAAATATCAGAAAGGGAGACAGAACATGAAGACTCCTAACTCTGGGAAACGAACTAGGGGTGGTGGAAGGGGAGGAGGGCGGGGGGTGGGGGTGAATGGGTGACGGGCACTGAGGGGGGCACTTGACGGGATGAGCACTGGGTGTTATTCTGTATGTTGGCAATTTGAACACCAATACAAAATAAATTTATTATTAAAAAAATAAGGTATCTTACAACCTGAGCATTGTAGAAATGGGGTAAATTACTATTCCATGATGATTCTAGGGGCTCAGTTACGTGGACACATTTGAGGACAGTCTACCATATTGTCAAGCACTGCACATAATTTGGACAACCGGATAAACAAAAATACATATATCATTCATATTGATCCCAATCAAATGTCTCTCTAAAGCTTGCTTTTCTGTATGGACCACTAGCAAGCAAGGAAACAAGTAGGCAGCTCTTACCTTCTCTCACTGAGCAGCAAAAAACAATGCATGAGACACAGGAGGAAGCTGATGTTGGAGTTATAGGTGGCAAAGATAATGTCCCAGTGTTCCTGCAGGAAGCCCAAGATGCTGAGAAGACCAAGGCACTCGGAGAGGGATTGCTGGGGCTTGGACAGGCAGTAAAGAATGACTTTATTTAAACTGCTGTATAAAGCACTGATGACAGCATCCTTTTGAGAAGAGGCATTCTCAATGACCTGTATCATAAAATAAACACACACAGGTGCTTGTGAACACTTTGTGAGTTTTAGATACTAACCCAGTTACCTGTGAAAATGATACAATTTTAGTCTCTTCTGTATTTCAAAAAGTGATGTGATCTAAAATTCAAATAGGACTACCTTCCTCTATCTTTGAGCTTCTATTTAAGTGAACAATCTCTAAAGTAAATTCAAACATCTGAACTTCTCAAAAATTTGTGTTGAAAAGAAATTTTTTAAAAATAAAAATTAGGGGAATTCCTGGGTGGCTCAGCAGTTTAGCGCCTACCTTTGGCCCAGGGCGTGATCCTGGAGCCCCGGGATCGAGTCCCACGTCAGGCTCCCTGCATGGAGCCTGCTTCTCCCTCTGCCTGTGTCTCTGCCTCTCTCTCTCTCTCTATGTCCCTCATGAATAAATAAATAAAATCTTAAAAAAATAATAAAAATAAATAAAAATTAAAATTAAAAGTTGAAAAAAAATAAAATAAAATAAAATTAAAAGTTGAAAAAGGAAAACAAATTAAAAGTTTACCACCATCATATTATAAACATAGATGGGAACCAGAAATTTCTGGAATGCTGGTAACATGGTTTGACACTCAGTGTATAAGAAAGTACTATTAATAGTAGTTATGCATAAAGTATTTACAATATTCCAGTTACCATACTAAGCATTTTTGCAACAATTTACATGTATTGCCTCATTTAGACATTATAATATCATGAAGCAAGCACTAAAATTATCCCAATTTAGGGATAAGGAGGTTGAGGGTCAGAGAGGGTAAGTGGTCAGCAAGGGCCAAACCCACACCAGACACTTGAGTCGTGCTTTTAACCACCATATCATCTAAAAGAGATAAGAGTCCAGTAATTTTTAGTACATGAGAAACTTAAAGGGGAAAACTGAAGTCCTGATTCATAGACTTAATACTGATGGGTCCATCCATCTATTCATCGCTTCATCGCTTCATTGTAACTAATATATGAAAAAAATGCCTGGATAAATGCACAGCATAGTGATTATAGACAATAATACTCTCTTATAAACTTTAAAGGTGCTGAGAGACTAGATCTTAATTGTTCCTACCACAAAAAAAGAAATGATAATTATATGACTTGATAGAGGTGTTAACTAACACTATGGTGGCAATCATGTTGCAATATATAAATGTATCATGTCAATATGTGGTATACCTTAAACTTATACAGTGTTATATGTCAATTATATCTCAATAAAAATAAATTTAACAATTTTAAAAACAAAAGAATCCATAGCTAAAAGTTATGTGCAAAATGTTTCAGTCTATTAGAAAGACAATTTGTTAGTTATAAATTGCTCTCTTAAAATTGCATAGGTAGGGATGCCTGGGTGGCTCAATGGTTGAGCATCTATCTGCCTTTGGCTCAAGGTGTGAATCTAGGATCCCGGGATCAAGTCCCATATCAGGCTCCCTACATGGAGCCTGCTTCTCCCTCTGCCTATGTCTCTGCCTCTCACTCTCTGTGTGTCTCTCATGAATAAATAAACTCTTTAAATAAATAAATAAATACATACATACATACATACATAAATAGCATAGGTAATATAAGCATTTACACGTAAATTTAAGTTTTATTTAAATCTGCTGGAAATCAGTATTCTGTCCTTCTCCTCAGATGGGTCCCATCTGCCAACCTGAAGTTAAGATTTGTGAAAGTCACAGGCAACGAGCAGGGGAGAAGAATGGCAGATATGTGTGGAGTCGAGTCTGGCCTGGCACCCCCTGAAGGCACATCAGCCCCAGTGGGCACCCACTTTTTGATGTTAGCTCTGAGTATTTGCTTTGACTAGTAGGGAGCTGCTATAAACTCAATGTTTGCATCCTCTGAAACATGTGTTGAAACCCTAGCTTCCCACTGTGATCACATTTGGAGACAGGGTCTCTGGGAGGTAAGTAGGTCATGACCATGGAGCCCTCATGGTGGGATGAGAAAGAGCTTGCTTCCACTCTCTTTCCATTACATGAGGATGCAATGAGAAGATGGCCATCTGCAAAACAGGAAGAGAGCCCTCCCCAGACACCAGATCTTCGGTCACCTTGACCTTGGTTGGACCTTCCAGCCTCTAGAACTGTGAGAAAGAATGTCTGCTGCTTAGCCATCCAGTCTACAGTGCTGTCATTGCAGCCTGAACTAAGATGGGAGCTCAGTGGCTATTCTCAATTCTCAGCACAACTGCCCAAGACCCTGATTTTAATCCCCTCAGAGCCAACAAGGCATGTTTCTCCCATCTTGGGGTTATCCTTGAGGAAGCATCTGAACACATTCTTATCAGGCTTGCCCAGAACTATGCATCAACCAAACTATCACGCTAGGGGCTATATCCAGGCCCAGTCCTTGGGTCTGTGGCTGACTCCACAGACAGAAGTATCTTAGGAACACTGATGTCACCCTCTCTACGAGGTGTGAAGAGAAAGGAGAGTGGCTCCCCTGGGTTCTGCCGTAGAAGGCATGCTGAGAACCACTGGCAGAGTTTCTGGAGACAGATTTTAGTATTCCAGCAATCACAGGCACCCCACTGGCTAGGACCACCTCACGCCATCGTGAACTCCTCAGACAAGAAGGGTTCAAGGAAAGACTGAATAGCCACTTGTCAGGAAAAGTTTCCAGAATGGGAGGTAAGGACAAAGTAAAGGGTTCAACTCTAGAATTTTGAGATTGTGTGATTCTCTGTGTGTGTACACATGTACAGTAAAGAATGTGTGCACATGTATACACAACTAACTTACATCTGAAAGTGTATCTATAACTGCATTTCTATGTGTGGGTGTTTATATATAGATGGATGTGGGGAGAGAAGGAGAGCACATGCAGGAATAATAAGGCTAGGAAAAAATACTTGTGGCAACTTCAGGAAGGCCCACATATGACCCATGAAGGTACATAATAAAAATGAAATGAAATACGGCTTTTGGAGATAAGGAACTTCTTGGCCATTTGTTGATGAGAAATAACAATAACTAAGATTAAACCAACAATCACAATAAAAGCCCAAAGTGGGGGTTGTAGCATCTAGGAGGGGACAGAGCTCAAGTGCCAACACAGGGGGCTGCAGCTCACACTCTCTGAGATGGATCTCAGGTGGCTGGAGGAAAGAGCCCTGTAGGGCATTCAACATCCACCAGGTGCTACCTGCACCAAAAAGGTCCTCCTCCTTCCTCCCATCAATCTCAGGACTCTGGGTCCTTCCTGGAAATAGATCCAATTAGACAGAAGCCAAAAGGGTGTCATACAGACACTTGATGGGTCAGCAGGAGATCCCCCCACCCACTGTGGCCGTCCCAGGATTCTTACCACCATGATGTGGTCTATGATGAAGAGAAGAATGTGTCTGGGGTCTGCTGAGAACATCCCACTGCACAGTTTCTCCACCAGCTTCTGGGTGAAGTGAGAGATGTTTGCGAGTGAAGGAGCAGCAGCAGCTTCTGCATTTGGCTGAGGCTCTTTACTGTCTGGGGTGGAGGTAGTGAGGACACAGACAAGGTCTGAGAAATCATCAGTCTGAACAGCCTTCTCTCCACAACATTCACCAAGCCCCTTATGGTAACCAACCACATCTTACTCACCTCTGTATAACCAATGTAACCTTCTGTATACTCTGTTGCTGGAAAATGGGGTCTTATACACAGTAGGTGCCCAATGAACACACTTTTTTTTTCCAAACTAAATTGGTGTTGAACAATTTAGTCAGTGGCATAAACCAAGTGGGAAGAAGACAAGCAAGGGACAGCACTTATTCTGGTAGGCATTTGGAAGAAGGGTGGAGGAGAATTGAAGGCATAAGGTAAATGGGAAGGCTGTCATAGTGACCCAAGGCCTTCTTGCCATGGGGGGCAGAGGATAAAGCTGTATGTCATCTGTCTGTGCTTACCACCACAGCAGGCGCTGTGCTCAGATGGAGATGTGATGATCTCAGCTAATCCTTGTCAACAACCCTCTGATTTAACCACAGTTGCCATCATCACCCACAGCTTCAGGGACCTGCCCTGAGTCACACTGCTGTCTAGTGACAGAGCCAACGGCAGAACTGGAACTACCAGCATATGTTTTTTACCACTCTCCTTACTGCCCTTCAGATATTCGCCAAGAAAGATGCAAAGTCAGAATTGCCACACTGGGGCAAGGAAGAGTCTGGAAGACCAGCCACATCATTAAGGATTCTATGGCTCAGAAACTACAAGGAGGACTTTTGTTTAATCTTGTTGGGAAGGTACAGCTGCCCTAGAACTAAGCATTCTGAAGGCAGCTTCGATCTGAACCTCTTACAGGTAGTGGCAACATCGTCATCCAGGTTCATCCATTTTCCATTTAAGAAATACTTGCTGTGCCCAGTCTTGGGTGCAGATGCTGAGCAGAAGAATGTTAAATTCCAGGTGACATCTTGACTTCCCTCATGGGAAGAAGCCACTCCTACTGAAGCCAGAGGAGAACTGATTTTAGCTCAGAGGCTCTGAGTAGCCCAACGATGTCATGAAAAGTGGCAAGTGTGCCTCCCCTGGGGCTTCTGGGCAGGGGTGGTGAGCTCTCCTTGCAGATTCCTGGAGGGACTGATGTGCAGGTAGAGTGCAGCTTCCCATGGCTCTCAAGGGGCCCTGTGGCACTGTGACCCAGGGGCTGGGCCAGGGGCTGGTGGGCACACTGGCTTTCACATTAGGCTGTCAGAAGCTTTGTGTCATAAAGGAGGAGAAAGTCACTTCCACTTACCTCTGAGCAAGGGCACGTTGCCTCCACTCATCGTGTGAAATATCTCCATGGTGGAAAGCAGGATCTCAGACTGGAAATCTCGCTTCTGTTGGCTGGTGGCACTGTCTGGAAAAGCCTAGAAGCATACTAAGGACTAAGAGAGTGGCCACATGGCCACAAGGCCACACAGCCATCATGTCCACTTAGTGCCCACCTGCTCGGCCCATATGCTAATACCACAGCTGCTGGAAATGTAGGCTGCCCACAGCTCACAACTGCCTCTTCTCCAGGGTATCGCCCTCTGTTGATGAAATTCCCTCACCTAAGAGGTGATGTTCACTTCCTAGGTGGAGGAGGCAAGTTGTGGAGGACCCACAGGCAATGACTACTGGGCAAGAACTCAAGGTGGGGCCAACTCTGGGATGCAACTAGCACACCAGTGTTCCCCTTGGGACCAGACTACAGCAGAGACCTTCTTAGCTCGCTCTTCCCCCGTCCCCCTCTGTATCCTTTCTCTGCTTCCCCTGAGAGCACAGCCCCCAAATGACTTTACCAAAAATCCCTGCTTTAGGCTCTGCTTCTAGGGACCTGGCCAAGACCTGCCCTCAGCCATCTATCTCCATGCTGCTTGGTGGTCTCCCTGCTGTGCAAAGGTCTTCGGTTCCCACCACATCCCTGCAGTCCCAGGAGATGTTCTCATCTGAAGGCCTAGATGAGCTCTCAAAAAAGGATGAGCTCTCAGGTCTTTCTGGGCATCCTCTGCCTTTGTGGTGCCCATGTCCCCCCAGGCCTGCTCCCACAGCACGCGGCCCCAAAACACTCTTTGTAACTCACCTCCAGAAGCACTTCCAGTGGCAGCCACTGCTTGGGGTTGGAAGCCTCCAGCAAGAACTCCCTCAAGAGTAGCTGCATGAACTCCCTCAGCTGCTTCCGGGTGGGATGTGACTTGGCAGGAGCCTGTAAATGCTCTGCAATGCCGTCACGGTCAGCCTCAGCCCCAGGACTGCTGGCATTCTGGGCGGGCTGAGTCATGGGCTCCTTAAAGATAAGAGAACCCAAGCATGAGGGGGCTGCCCTGCCTCAGAGTACATTCGCATCCACCTGTGAGGCATGCACAGGTGGGATTCTTATCAAACCCACTAACGTGTAACAAAATCGAGGCTCCGAGGAGGAAGGCAATTTGCCCAGAGTTCCATTGCTTATCAGGCAGCCTGCTGTGGTCTCTGAATATGAGATAGGCAGGAATCATGGAAAGAAGCTGAGCATACAGCAAGAGAGGACTGCAGGGCTCAGTGATGAAGCCCAGGGTGTGTCCTGGGCAAGCCATGTCCCTCCTTGGAGCCACAGCTCACCATGGGTCAAATGACAACCATGAAAAGGCCTCACAAAGACACATGAGGCCACAATGAGAGAACAGTGCATATGGCAATGCCTGGTACCATGGGCTGTGGTCAAGAGGGCCTGTTCTCACCTGCTGGTGAAGCCCTTACCTTTACTGCCTGCCAGGCTCCACAGTTATAGACAGACAGGACCCTCTGGGGGGACAAGTAGGACTTCCTCAAATTGTGGCATTCAAACCCCTGAAGCCCCTTGGCCTTCACTTTCCCATTTCTATGTTTATTAAAATATTAGATCAATGAAGCTGGAGTTGTCAGCCCAGATCCATCCAGGAGGACATGGGGATGCTGGGAGACTGAATGACACACACAAGGACACTCAGCGAGGGGCTCCTGACTCCCGGCCCTTGAACTTTCCATGCGTATTCATCTGTTGGCACCTCCCTTTGCTCATTCATAAAATTAATGCAGCTGTTCTTAATTAAGCCATAAAACGAATTTAAGGGCACCTAGGGAGGTGGTGACTGTATTAATTAGCTCCATGCGGCTTTGCCTGGAAAGATGCCATATATATTTATAGCAAATCGAAGCCTTTTGGCCACCAGCCTTCTGCACGGCACGACAAGGGCCTATCACGTTTTCTGTGCAACAAAGGCCTTTGAAGCGGACTCAGAGCTGGGACAAGGCTAGGAGGTGTGGGGATAAGCACTTTGAAACTGGAGCCAGGAGTCCCAAGACAGGATCTGGCTCATCTGCGGTCACTGGGGAGGTGACCTTGGGCCTGACCTGCCCCCAGGCAGGAACTGTTGAGTGTGAGGAGGAAGAGCTCTGGATCAGAGTGTGGGCTGCTGGCAGGCAGTCGCCTGGAACCTCAGCTCAGCAGATGGTGAGCCTGGCCTGCGGGTGTCAGAGCTAAGGTGGGGATCTGGATGAAGAATGTCAGGCCGCAGACTTCAGGGTCCTGGCTCCCTCCAGAGGCCCCAGTTTGGGAGGTGGTGGGGGGCAGCCTGAGGGATAGTCCTTCCTCTCTGCCTGGCCCCAGGGGCAGATGGCCTCTGTCCCATCCACCACCCCTCCAGCAGCACTGCCCACAGTGAATTCCTTTGCTCTTTACTATATCTTTTTTTTTAATGCCCACTTTTCCAATATTTTCCTTTAGTTGGTATTAACTCACCAAACCACTTTATCTTTTTGTAAATCTTCTAGTCTTTATATTTAGTTTTTTTCATTGAAACTAATTACTCAAATTTTATTTGACCATTTAATTTTATTTTAAACTGACTGATGGAAAGGATGTGGGCTTTCGGGTCAGAGAGCAAGGTTTCAATCCTGACTCTGTCACTCATGACTCATGTAAACTGTGGCCTCTTTCATTCTCTCAAACATTTTGTAAGATGGGCCACACAGCCCCCACTACATGCAACAGAAACTGCTCAGCCCCTCTTGGCCCCTCTGGATCTCACTTCTCCCCTACAGAAACCACCTGCTTAGGGTGCTACTAAAGTTAGGTAGAGCATCAAACTCAGGACTGCTGTAGGTATTCAGCAGGCGGCAGCTGTGAACATGAACACACTTCTAGAAAAGATTAGCTGAAAGAACAGACTGGTTTTATCCATTTGGTTGTTTAGCAAATAATTATGGAGCAAATACTATATGCCAACACTGTGCTTGGCACAGCTTCTAAATGTTCCACTTAAAAAAAACAAAACAAAACAAAAAAAAAATGTTCCACTTAACACTGCGTGCCTTCTAACATGTTCCTGTAGCCGTAGTTATGAATTTGCAAATAGGTGTCACTAGTATACCCTCCCTGTTGGGGAATGTTTCCTACTGCACCATGTTAGGCGTGATGAGGGGATGTCTGCCCTGCTTCTCCTGCACGTGCCCTTCACACCATCCTCACTTGTTCCTCTCAGCTGCCAAACACTTCCAGTCCCCTGGGCCTGCCAGGCCACTCTTCCTTTGGCCCACACATGCGGCATCCTCAGGAGCCAGTTGGTCCTCTGCCCTCCCAGCCTCGGCTTGTCTGGCTCTAAGCTGGCCCTCAGCAAACCCTCAGACCACAAAAAGTCCCAAGTCAAGGCCAGCAAACAGGATGAGGGGCCTGAGATGAGAAGACAGGATACTTCCTGTTCCCTGTCTCCCATCTGGTACATGGCCCACTGGCTTCCTGGGATGGAATTTGTTGCTTCACATTAGCAGTGTGTGAGTATTCCATATGGAACTGGACTTGGTCTGTCAAGTTCCTCATTACTGAGATTCCGGACAACTCAGGAAATTACTGAATCTCAGAGCTGAAAGCAACCTCAAGCTGAATCTCAGCCAAAAAATGGAAAATTACCCCAGTTTTTTTACCTAACGTTTCAGCCAAGTTGCCTTAAAATGCATTTTAATTTGGGGTGAAGGTAGGGAAAAATTTCTCTCTTTGCCCTTGAAGCATGATGCTGCTTATCCCTGCTCTTACTGGGCAGGGCAGTGACATGTCCTACCTTATGGGTTCCCAGAGGGAAGGTGACTGCAGCCAACATCTGGAGGAACTCCGGGGCCCGCCATGCAGGGTCCTGAGGGTAGGTGCTGTGTACAAGGCCAAGGAACTGCAGCACACTGGCAGGGAAAGTCTGTTCCCAGGCGTCATCTCCAGAGCCTGCTGAGGGCTGAAGGCACACTTCATGAAAGGCAGTGCATGGGAGCGCGACTAGGGGCTGCAGAGGAGCCAGAGGATCTGAAATCCAAGGATTTCTGAGACTGTCAACAAGACACCTAATTATAGACATTTAAGTCTGTGGATTAGCCCCGGATACCAGTCATCAGTTGGGAGAGGGTTTAATATGTGCAGGCATTGTTCCAAGGTCTTCACACACATTCCTCTTCTCCTCTCACAACTCTCTACATTTACCCCTGTTTTTTTTTTTTTTTTAAATTTATGATAGTCACACACACACACAGAGAGAGAGAGAGAGAGAGAGAGAGGCAGGGACACAGGCAGAGGGAGAAGCAGGCTCCATGCACCGGGAGCCTGACGTGGGATTCGATCCCGGGTCTCCAGGATCGCACCCTGGGCCAAAGGCAGGCGCCAAACCGCTGAGCCACCCAGGGATCCCTTACCCCTGTTTTATAGATGGGAAGACAGAGGCACAGAGAGGGTGAGTAGCTTACCAAAGGTTACCCAATGGATAATGGACAAAGCCAGGAACTGAACCCAGGCATCTCGCTACAAAGTCTGGCTATCTTCTTATTCTGCCTCTGTGTGATTAGACACAGCCTCTGTGCTCAAGGGACTCACCAGTCAGACTCCAGCCTTCCCCAGCCCAATGCTAATACTCCCAGGTGTGGATTCTTCCCTGGTTAATATCTGTACAAACCTTGTCTGGGGTCGGCAGATCTTGAGGAGCCCCTGCCCCACCAGCCAGGGGTCTGGATTGGATCATGTTACACTGAGCTGATATCCAGTATCCTGAGGGGACCTGGGCACCTGTTTGCCCCCACACCATAACCTGGCCTTGGCCACATGGCTGAGTCTCCATCCTGGCTGCACACTAGTGCCCCAAAGAAGCCCAGCTCCCCTGGGCAGCCATGCCCAGCCAGTGGAGACTGACTCTAGTTTTCACACGTCCAGCAGTTGCCTTAGGTCCTGCTATGCCCTGAATGGACTGCCTGGCAATTAATATCAGGGTCATCCAACAATAAGGGCCATGCCAACAGTTAGACTGAATGGGCCTCGGCCTACTCCTACAGATGTTATAGGTGGATGTTGGGTTCCTCAGTCCCAGGATTCCCCATCTGTGGCTTCCTCATTTCTCCACCAGCTCACCTCAAGTCTTATCCCTGTGTGCAGGAGTTACAATGTCCCTGTTTACCAAGTAGCTATCAAGTACTTGGAACCAACAAACCTAACGCAGAAGGAAAGGTAGTGTGCGTGGGACCTTTGGAGAGCTGTTTCAAATCTCATTCACAGGATATGGTAAGGATTTGGTTTGGGCTGAACAGGTAGCAGAGCCACTGTTTCTGAAGTCACTTGCTTCTGGCTTCTCCAACAGGTTGTCAGGGCAAACATTAGATTTACAGGAGAATACCAGAGTTCAGAGTTCAGAGAGCGTTTTCTGGAGTCAGTCTGCCTGGTTTGAATGCTGTCTCTGCCACTTACTGATGGTGTGGCTTCAGCCCACTTGTAAAACAAGGATCCCGACATGACCCACTTCAGAAGATTGTTGTAAGAATAGGAGACATTTTAGCACTTCAGGCTTATTTCATAGTGACTCAGACTTTGAAAGAGGAATTTGGACTTGATGTACTGAACAACAGTGACCCCTGTAAGTTCTCAGACATGCTAGTAACCTGCACTGTAAGGCTAATGCTGAACCCACATGCCTCCACCATGCCCTCCCTCTGTGACCTTGTGCAACTGAGTTAACCTCCATAAGCTTCAGTTTCTACACCTGCACAGTGGATATAAAGCTGTCTGTTCCAAAGGATAGTTGCACACAGCAGAGTGACTAACATCTAAAAGACTAACAATGCAACACATTGGCCAGGATGTGGAGCAACTAGAACCCTGGCAGAGGAAGACCTGGTGCATGTGCTTGGCACGTCTACTCTGGAGAACAGTTTGACAATATCTACTAAAGCAAGTCATATGTACAGCTTATGATGCCCACTTTCATTCTGGATATATTTCCAACAGAAATGACTATGCATCCACAGAAGATGTGTACATAGTGTACATATTACCAATTGGAAACAACCCAGAATGGATGGATGGTCACAAAAAAATACTACTCAACAATAAAAAAGCATGAACTACTGACATACACAACAACAGGGGCAAATCCCACAAACATAACAATGAGTAAAAGAAGCCAGATGAAGAGAGTACATATGATAGGTACTCAAGTTCACATCACAACAAGTTCAAAAACATGCAAACCAATTTACAGTTACCACTGGGTAAGGGAATGATGTCAAGTAAAGTTCAAAGCAAAACTTAAAACAAATAAAATAAACTGAGAAACATTAGTTAGAGTTATTTCCTACAGTACAGTCCCTGGCCTTTTTCTCTCATCTTTCCAATCTTTGCCTTCTACACTGCAATGTTTGTCTACTATATTTGGTGAATGATGCTTTTAGACAGATGTGTTCATTAAACCAGAACAATTTTGGAGTCACTCTGATTTTTGTTACATGTTTGTTAGATCTCAGAAGATTGGGTCTTGGCTTTTCACCCAGTTTAAGAGGCACGCCTGTAATATATCAGATAACCATTTTATGTTTGACTTTATAATGTAAATGTTTGGGTTTTCTTTTTTTTACTCCTCTCAGCATACTATATATTTTGTTTATTTTACATGCTTTCATGTTATTCATTTTGTTTGCTTTTAAAAATAACATTGGGACTCTTGGGTGGCTCAGCAGTTGAGCATCTGCCTTCAGCTCAGGGTGTGATCCCAGAGCCCTGGGATCGAATCCTGCATCAGGCTTCCTGCATGGAGCCTGCTTCTCTCTCTGCCTAGGTCTCTGCTTCTCTTTTGTCTCTCATGAATAAATAAATAAAATCTTTTAAAAATAACATTAAAAACATCAAATAGAAAAAAGTAACATTAACCATTAGAGAGGTAACAAGCTTTTTATGCTGCAACAGAAAATATGCATTTTTTTGCAGGCACCCAACACAAAAATTAATTGAACATTAGGTCTATAGTGGAAACATGAGTAAGTATTCCAAAGATGGAGAGTATACAGATCACATGCTCTGACTAGGACAAAACAAAATGAAAATGATAGCAATAAAAAAACCAAAAAGTTTAACCATAGGGACATTAAAAAATATATATGAGTCAAGAGGTCTTTAAAACTGCATCACATTAGCTCTAGAAAAAAAAAATTGAAGATGCCAAATACCAAGATCTTAGAATTAGACAGAAAAAAAATTAGGAGAATATATCCAAAGTTGGTTCATTAAATCAATCTATAAGTCCTCAGCTCCTTAGGTAATGGGAGGGTGTGGGATAAATACAGCATGAGTCTACAAATACTGAATAAGAAGGGGGAAATAATCATACAGAAAATTAAATAAATCAAGAGACCATTTGTACAAACTGACTAAAATATCTATTACCTAAACAAGGTCAAAGAGACATTTAAGAGCCTAAACAAAGCAATAATGAAAAAAGTTGAGGCCTAAGAGTTTCATAGGAACAATTTAAATAATATAAGAATTATGGATTTAACCTCTTCTTGAATAAAAAGAAAGAAAAACAGGTTTTTTTTTTCAGTGAAGTTAGCATAATACTGATATCAAGACCTGACAAACATAACAAAAAGAAAACTGCAGCCCACTATCATTTATAAATATGCACTCAAAATCATAAATAAGATATTTACAAACAGAAGAAGGAGGTGCACTAAAGGAATAAGAACAATCAAATCTATTGATGCAATTTGTTGTAGGTAAGTGGCTAGAAGAAAAAAGCATATGATCACCTAATCACATGCTAAAAGAGTATTATTAAAAATTATATACATTCTTGTTTTTAAAAAGAGCAAAAAGTATTATCTATACTTTCTTAGCATAATCTCATACACAGATACGCACAGAGAAAAACTGGCAAAAGATAAAAATAAATCCACAGAAAAATAAATAGGGATGGCTAATAAGCATATGAAAAATGCTATCAATTTCAGTAATGATAAATATAAGTGAACTCGACCATGAAATCACCAGTTGGGCAATGTTGTTGGGGCTATGAGGACTGGGATGGGCACTCACATATGGGATGGCGGGATGTACATTAGATGGAAGAGCGTGTATGTATAATGTTTGATGCAACCTTCCTGAGAAGTGCATCAAAATAAAATATATTAAGGACACTTTGACCTAACAACCTACATCCCAGAATTCACACTAATGAGAATATCAAACTACAGGGAAAGGATATCTGCTCAAGAAAGTTCATTATAGACTTTTTATAACAATGAACATTCTGAAAAACAACCTAAATTTCCATGTACAAATATAGATTATTCCCAACAACATATTGAGGGAAAAAAACACAAGAGGAATTTATGTGGCCTAACCCTCTGTGCGAATATGGTATATTCTTAGGTGTCTGGAAGAACATTTCACTAAAGTTCATGGTGGTTATCTCTGCCTGGGAGTGTTTCAGGTGATTTTTACTTTCTATCTTTCTCTTTTGTTTAAATTGTAAAGGTAAACATGCATCATTTTATAGAAGCAATAAGGTTTCCCCACACAGGACAAGCCTCCAGTCACCCTTGGGGTCTACTGAACAGAGTCAGAAGTCTTCAGCCTCCCATGCAAGTTCTTGTTCATCTGGCTCATGATTGCTCCCATTCACAGGCCACATGGCCTTTACCCCGCCTCACATTTGCCTCCATGCTGAAAATAACTTTTTAACCTATCTCTAATGGACCCTGAAGGCCTGAATTAATGGCTCTCCATGTCATGTATGTAGTTGGTGAGCACCTGTCTTCTCTAACAGGTTTCTACCTCACAGCTCAGTCACACTGGAGCCCCACCTGTCCTGGTGGATGTGAGTTCCTTGAAGGAAGAGGCCCCTTTCCACCCTTTACAAGTCCCCTGAAGCTCCTGACCTAAAACAGAAATGTTCCCTTTACTGGAAGGCATTAAATCACCCAGTGAAGAAAATCAAATATTTAAACAAATGAAAAACAAATATCTTCTGGCAAGAGTGCATAAACTCCACTGGGGACGTTTAGGCTAGGTTTTCCACTGAGCAGCCAAGTGATCATGAGGAACCCACCTTGCCTCTTCTACCAAGTGTTCTGAATAACACTTGCTAATTATCAGTGAGGGAAGCTGCTGGAAAAAGTCAATGTGACTCTTCCAAACTTGTCTTCCCATTAGAACCTCCTCATGAGATGCAGGGAATGGATCTCACCTGGTTCATGGTGGCTTTCAGCATTTCCAGGAGCAGAAGGGCACCTTCAGTGCACAGCCCAGCCCGGAGGACTTCTTCACTGTGATGCTTCTGCAAGAGCCACCGAAGCATGGCATCCAACCTATCCTGAAAGAGAGGGCAAGGGATGTAGAGAGATGTCCAGCAGCACACCAAGGGAACCAGCTTTCCAGCCAGCCCATCGTGTTTCCCAGGGGGCCTGAGTGTTTGGAAAGGCAAAACAGCACAGTAGCAGCCTTGGTGGCTGGCCTATGTGGTGAACTTCAGTCGCTCGGCAGTGCCTAGGGGAAATACATGCCTCCAAGAAGATGCTGCAGACCCACCAGCAATTTGTATTGAGTTTAGCTCTTTCATTTGGTTTGAGATCACAATCAACTTTAATGAATTTTTGTAAATGAGATTCCATATGAGGAATTCAAAGCCTTTGGGGAAAGTGCCAAGTATAGCAGAGGGACCATGGGGGTTGACCAGTCGGGAGATCTGACTTTGCCACTTTATTTTTTTTTAAAGATTTTATTTATTTATTCATGAGAGACACACACAGAGAGAGAAGCTGAGATACAGGCAGAAGGAGAAGCGGGCTCCATGCAAGGAGCCTGATGCGGGACTCAATCCCGGGACTCCAGGATCACGCCCTGGGCCAAAGGCAGGCACTAAATCACTGAACCACCCAGGGATCCCTGACTTTGCTACTTTAAAAGCAGGGTTTATGCAAGTTATTCAGCCTCTTGGCAACTCAGTTTCCTTCTCTGTAGAATGAAAATCACATTCTCCACCCCATGGGATGGTTATAAATATCAAGCAAAATAAAATATGTAAAACATCTCTCATGAGTCCTGACATTCAGCAGATGTTTGTTCCCTACAATATATTCTTGGAGAAATAGAAATACGGGATTTCAGTGACCTTGGCAGAGCATATTAAGAACTTTATTTTGAAGTGTGATCTATAATACTATTAGCATATATAAAGATCTAGATAGATCAAATATAAGGATGTGCAAGAGGTAGATTTTCTAGCCTTCTATTTACAGAGCCATGCCACTCCCCCAATTTCAATTCAGTGAAGTTTAATTCAACACAACTGAGACTGAGGAACAATTTCTGAATCTACTATTTTTGGGGCACCAACGAAGGTGAGTAAGAAGTAGGGTCTGTTCTTGAGGACCTCAGTAGCTAAGGAGACAGGAAATTATGTAACTGTGACGATGGCATATAAGAGGGAGGTGTGCTAAGGCACACAGGAGGGAATGATTGCTCCTGTCTAGAGATCTAAGCAGGAGGTGGAATCTGAGCTGAGTACTGAGAGAGGACACATCTCCAGGCAAGTGACAGGAAAGCTCATTAAAGGCACAGGGGAGGCGAGCACGAAGTAGCCGGTGTTATTAGAGAGGTGACTCAGGAGATCCACGGCACAAAGAGCAAGCAAGCAAGGAAGCTGGACTGAAGAGACAAGGTAGGCACCCAATCACAAAGGGTCTTGATGCCAGCTATGGAGTCTGAACCCGATCCCACAGGGGAGCTCATGAAGCCTTGGATGTGGTACAAATGAATGAGGGATTGGGTATATGGTGAGAAGCTATACATAGTAAGTGTAGGCCCTTCTTTGGAGAAATTTGGCTAAGGAAAGGATGATAAATAATACAGCAGTTAGTCAAGAATGTGAGTCAAGGGGGCAGCTTCTGGCTTTAGGTGGGACACAGTTCACTGTACTTATGGTCTGTGAGGAATAAGTCCATAGAATAGGAGATGCTGGAAATATAGGAGAAAGAAGGACCAATCACTGGTAAGGTCACTCAGGAAAGGAGGGGAAGGAATCCAGATCAGCCTGGAGAGCTACTCTTTGCCAGCGACAATAGATGAAGAGGGCCACGGCATAAATAGGTGGTGAAGAGTGGGGTGCCAAGGTAATGCCCTCCTCTGGGGTCCTTCACTCCCACTGTGAGTAAGTCATCTGAGAAAAGGGCAGCTTTGAAGCAGAAGACTTGAAAGCATATGTGTTTACACTAAAACACAGGGGAATCAAGGACCATGGCTAAGGTAAAGAGACATGCTTTTTCAGAAGGTATAAACTGAGGCTTTAATTGTATAGTGGCAGCAATTCACCTCCCCATGACACCCCCATCATCATGTGAGTTCTCTAGCTATGCCCAGAAGGAGAAAGATTTAAAGTGGGACTGGTAAAAACACAGACCGGCTGACAGGGATGATGGAAGGCAGTGGCCCAGGAGCTCAGGGAATCTGAAGAGCTAGCTAAGGGGATGGCACCACAAGTGGGTCAGCAAACGACACGAATTAGAAGAAGTGGATGGAGGTAGGGGTGGAGAATCTTAGGGAACACCTTGGTCACATGGGATCAGAAAACCAGGTATGTCACTCCATCCCAGGGGCACCTACTTTGGGCCCATCCATCAGTTCCGTAAGAGGCGTCTGCAGGAAGAAGGTGGACACAATGAGGTAGACTTCTGGAATATGCACATGGTGGCTCAGAAAGTCCTTCAAGACACGGAATCCAGGAAGCAGGCAGGGGCTCTGGTCCGGCATGGGGGGCTGGCTCTTCAGGTTATCTATTGATCAAGTGGCAGGGGCACAAAATCCAATTGAGAACAATTGCTATTTCTTCTGGTCAAGGTGGGGATTGGACACACAAAGAAATTCCCTGCCACCTACTCATCCCATAGAAACACTGGATAAAAATATACATCATACATACATGAGCATAAGAAAGTATTCAATAAAGAGTTCCTTTACTTATTCCTGACATATTCATTCATCCATTCATTTATTCAAAACAGATACTTATTTAGTGCCTACTACTTTAGATGCAATAGGGCAACTTTATACTAAGCAATAGGGACATAGTATTTCAACAAAATATATGGAGCCCCAGACCCTCACCAAGTACCTAGAATGTAGGGGGAAGGAGAGACATTAAGGAATTAAATACTCAAATAAATATATGCTTGCGAATTCTGACAAGAAAAGTAATAGGGGCAAAGAGAGTCTAACAGAGGCACCCTAATTCAGGTGGTACCCCCCTCTCCTGGAGGAAGTGGCATTTGAACTGAGCACTGAGGGGTGAACCCACACCAGCCAGGAGAGCCTTGCTGGTATAGTGGGTTGGGGGAACGTCTCAGGAAGAGGAAAAGAGCTAAGGAGCTTTTGAGGAATGGAAGGAAGCCCCCAGTGTCTGTAAAGCAGGACAAAGGACAAAGGGGATCCTAACCAGGAAGTAGGAGGGGACTGGGGCTGATCCGGGTCAGGGGTCAAGGTGATCCTATTGCTAGAGCTATGAAGGCCCCAAGCAGGAAGGAGCTTTGCAGGTCCTCACTCGAAGCCCAGAAGGAGGTGGCCCACCACTTCCTGGAGAAGGCTGCACACTCACCTATCACAATGTCCACACCCTCAGAGCTGTGCTCCACCCAGGATCCCGCAGACAGACCATCTTTAAATCGCCCTTGGAGGGAGGGGCTTGACAAAAAGTGCAGCAGCAATTTCAAGCCCAGCACAGTGGTGCTGGGATGCACGTGGCCCTGCACAAGGAGCAGGAACCAGTCAGGCCCCAGGTTCAGAAACATCTCTTCCTTTGTCCTGCAGGGATCAATAAATCAATAAATTATCTCCCGGTCCATGAGCAAATGACAAATCCAGAAAATACAAAGAATGTCCAGCTTCACTCGTCACCTAGGATAAGCAAATTAAGGTTAATCAGGATATTACTTAGTGAAGTACATGTTATATTTTTAAGGAATGGTAAAATAAAATGCTGGCAAAGTTGCTGTTAAATGGCTAAATATTTTTATTAATGGCTGATTGTATGTTGGCCAGAGCTTTTCAAAGCAATCAGAAACTATCAAAAGATAGACAAGTGTACAGGCCCCTTGATAGCCTTACTCCACTAGTGTTTATAGTTATGGTGTCTGACTAGCCACCCATCTAATTACATCAGTACAGTCTCATAAAACACATAATGGTTAGTTAACTCCCTTTTCAAATACACAAGTCAAAATTAATCTAAGTGGAATAGTCCAATATTTATGCGTCTTTCTTTATAAGTTTAGGCAAAGTATATGTTTAACTGTCACTTTCAAAAATGAATTTTATTGTTTTTAAAGATTTATTTTTATTTATTTATGATAGACATAGAGAGAGAGAGAGAGAGAGAGAGAGAGAGAGAAGGGCAGAGACACAGGCAGAGGGAGAAGCAGGCTCCATGCTGGGAGCCAGACACGGGACTCGATCCCGGGACCCCAGGATCGCGCCCTGGGCCAAAGGCAGGCGCAAAACCACTGAGCCCCCCAGGGATCCCCTCAAAAATGAATTTTAAAATGATGAATTTGGACTCAACTGAATACACATTCTTCTCAAGCGCACATGGAACTTTCTCCAGAATAGACCACATATTGGGTCACAAATCGGGTCTGAACCGATACCAAAAGATTGGGATCGTCCCCTGCGTATTCTCAGACCATAATGCCTTGAAATTAGAACTAAATCACAACAAGAAGTTTGGAAGGACCTCAAACACGTGGAGGTTAAGGACCATCCTGCTAAAAGATGAAAGGGTCAACCAGGAAATTAAGGAAGAATTAAAAAGATTCATGGAAATTAATGAGAATAAAGATACAACCGTTCAAAATCTTTGGGATACAGCAAAAGCAGTCCTGAGGGGCAAATACATCGCAATGCAAGCATCCATCCAAAAACTGGAAAGAACTCAAATACACAAGCTAACCTCACACCTAAAGGAGCTAGAGACAAAACAGCAAATAGATCCCACACCCAGCAGAAGAAGAGAGTTAATAAAGATTCGAGCAGAACTCAACAAAATCGAGACCAGAAGAACTGTGGAACAGATCAACAGAACCAGGAGTTGGTTCTTTGAAAGAATTAATAAGATAGATAAACCATTAGCCAGCCTTATTAAAAAGAAGAGAGAGAAGACTCAAATTAAAAAAATCATAAATGAGAAAGGAGAGATCACTACCAACACCAAGGAAATACAAACGATTTTAAAAACATATTATGAACAGCTATACGCCAATAAATTGGGCAATCTGGAAGAAATGGACGCATTCCTGGAAAGCCACAAACTACCAAAACTGGAACAGGAAGAAACAGAAAACCTGAACAGGCCAATAACCAGGGAGGAAATTGAAGCAGTCATCAAAAACCTCCCCAGTGTCCAGAGCCACCTCTGCCAGCAACATGTTCAAAGTAATTCGGAGGTCTGTGGGGCCAGCCAGCCTGAGTCTGCTCACCTTTAAAGTCTGTGCATCACCTAAAAGGGACTCACCTCACAAAACTTCTGTGAAGGTTATTGAGCTTTCACTCTACTTGGTTCCTAAGGGTCAATCTAAATATGTGGAGGAGCCAAGGACCCAGCTTGAAGAAAGCATTTCACATCTCCGACATTATTGCGAGCCATATACAAGTTGGTGTCAGGAAATGTACTCGCAAACAAAGCCCAAGATGCAGAGCTTGGTTCAATGGGGGTTAGACAGCTATGAATATCTCCAAAATGCACCTCCTGGATTTTTTCCAAGACTTGGTGTTATTGGTTTTGCTGGCATTGTTGGACTTCTTTTGGCTAGAGGGTCAAAAATAAAGAAGCTCGTGTATCCACCTGGGTTCATGGGACCAGCTGCCTCTCTTTATTATCCACAACAAGCCATCATATTTGTCCAGGTCAGTGGGGAGAAATTATATGACTGGGGTTTACGAGGATACATAGTTGTAGAAGATTTGTGGAAGGAGAACTTTCAAAAGCCAGGAAATGTAAAGAATTCACCTGAAAATAAGTAGAATGCTCCATGCTCTGCCCATTTTAATCAGTTATAGGTAAACATTGGAAACTCCATGCATTTTCTACAGAAAAATGGCAGAGAAGTCAGTACTGAATGTAGTAAATTGGCTTTCTTCTTCAGGAAACACTATACCAGGCTTCTTTGTTATCTTGGGTGATACCATACTACCAGTGGACTAATCGGAAATCCTTTCACCTAGAGATAATGTCCAGCATTAGAACTCCTCGTTCTCATGTTGCTATTTATGTACATAATTAAAATTCTGAATTAAAAAAAAAAAACTCCCAAGACACAAAAGTCCAGGGCCAGATGGCTTCCCTGGGGAATTCTATCAAACATTTAAAGAAGACCATACCTATTCTACTAAAGCTGTTTGGAAAGATAGAAAGAGATGGAGCACTTCCAAATTCGTTCTATGAGGCCAGCATAACCTTAATTCCAAAACCAGACAAAGACCCCACCAAAAAGGAGAATTACAGACCAATATCCCTGATGAACATGGATGCAAAAATTCTCAACAAGATACTAGCCAATAGGATCCAACAGTACATTAAGAAAATTATTCACCATGACCAAGTAGGATTTATCCCCGGGACACAAGGCTGGTTCAACACTCGTAAAACAATCCGTGTGATTCATCATATCAGCAAGAGAAAAACCAAGAACTATATGATCCTCTCATTAGATGCAGAGAAAGCATTTGACAAAATACAGCATCCATTCCTGATCAAAACTCTTCAGAGTGTAGGGATAGAGGGAACATTCCTCAACATCTTAAAAGCCATCTATAAAGAGCCCTCAGCAAATATCATTCTCAATGGGGAAGCACTGGGAGCCTTTCCCCTAAGATCAGGAACAAGACAGGGATGTCCACTCTCACCACTGCTATTCAACATAGTACTGGAAGTCCTAGCCTCAGCAGTCAGACAACAAAAAGACATTAAAGGCATTCAAATTGGCAAAGAAGAAGTCAAACTCTCCCTCTTCGCTGATGACATGATACTCTACATAGAAAACCCAAAAGCCTCCACCCCAAGATTCCTAGAACTCATACAGCAGTTTGGCAGTGTGGCAGGATACAAAATCAATGCCCAGAAATCAGTGGCATTTCTATACACTAACAATGAGACTGAAGAATGAGAAATTAGGGAGTCAACCCCATTATCAATTGCACCCAAAAGCATAAGATACCTAGGAAGAAACCTAACCAAAGAGGTAAAGAGTTTATACCCTAAAAACAACAGAACACTTCTGAAAGAAATTGAGGAAGACACAAAGAGATGGAAACATAATCCATGCTCATGGATTGGCAGAATTAATATTGTGAAAATGTCAATGTTACCCAGGGCAATTTACACATTTAATGCAATCCCTATCAAAATACCATGGACTTTCTTCAGAGAGTTAGAACAAATTATTTTAAGATTTGTGTGGAATCAAAAAAGAGCCCGAATAGCCAGGGGAATTTTAAAAAAGAAAACCATAGCTGGGGGCATCACAATGCCAGATTTCAGGTTGTCCTACAAAGCTGTGGTCCTCAAGACAGTGTGGTACTGGCACAAAAACAGACACATAGATCAATGGAGCAGAATAGAGAATCCAGAAGTGGGCCCTCAACTTTATGATCAACTAATATTCGACAAAGGAGGAAAGACTATCCACTGGGAAAAAAGACAGTCTCTTCAATAAATGGTGCTGGGAAAACTGGACATCCACATGCAGAAGAATGAAACTAGACCACTCTCTTTCATCATACACAAAGATAAACTCAAAATGGATGAAAGATCTAAATGTGAGACACGAATCCATCAAAATCTTAGAGGAGAACACAGGCAACACCCTTTTTGAACTCGGCCACAGTAACTTCTTGCAAGATACATCCATGAAGGCAAAAGAAACAAAAGCAAAAATGAACTATTGGGACTTCATCAAGATAAGAAGCTTTTGCACAGCAAAGGATACAGTCGACAAAACTAAAAGACAACCTACAGAATGGGAGAAGATATTTGCAAATATATCAGATAAAGGGCTAGTTTCCAAGATCTATAAAGAACTTATTAAACTCAACAGCAAAGAAACAAACAATCCAATCATGAAATGGGCAAAAGTCATGAACAGAAATCTCACAGAGGAAGACCTAGAAATGTCCAACACACACATGAGAAAATGCTCTGCATCACTGGCCATCAGGGAAATGCACATCAAAACCACAATGAGATACCACCTCACACCAGTGAGAATGGGGAAAATTAACAAGGCAGGAAACCACAAATGTTGGAGAGGATGCGGAGGAAAGGGAACCCTCTTACACTGTTGGTGGGAATGTGACCTGGTGCAGCCACTCTGGAAAACTGTGTGGAGGTTCCTCAAGAGTTAAAAATAGACCTGCCCTACGACTCAGAATTGCACTGCTGGGGATTTACCCCAAAGATACAGATGCAATGAAACGCCGGGACACCTGCACCCCGATGTTTCTAGCAGCAATGTCCACAATAGCCAAACTGTGGAAGGAGCCTCGGTGTCCATCGAAAGATGAATGGATAAAGAAGATGTGGTCTATGTATACAATGGAATATTACTCAGCCACTAGAAATGACAAATACCCACCATTTGCTTCGACGTGGATGGAACTGGAGGGTATTATGCTGAGTGAAATAAGTGAATTGGAGAAGGACAAACATTATATGGTCCCATTCATTTGAGGAATATAAATAATAGTGAAAGGGAATATAAGGGAAGGGAGAAGAAATGTGTGGGAAATATCAGAAAGGGAGACAGAACATGAAAGACTCCTAACTCTGGGAAACGAAACGAACTAGGGGTGGTGGAAGGGGATGAGGGCATGGGGTGGGGGTCACTGGGTGGTGGGCACTGAGGGGTGCACTTGAGGGGATGAGCACTGGGTGTTATTCTGTATGTCGGCAAATTGAACACCAATAAAAAATAAATTTATTATTTAAAAAAATAAAATAGAATGATGAGTTTGGAGAATACAAATTTGCTGGAAGGGACTGGAAGGGGTGGGTAACCAAACCTCAGGGGTAATGGCTCAGCAAAGGACTCTGCCTCCTGGGAGCCAAAAAAGGGTCTATCTTTGCTGGGCAGTGTTCTCAGTTCTAGCTGCCAGACTAGGGAGCGAGGCTGTGGTCACCAGACTGGAGATCAAGAAGTGGTCCTCTCTTCTATCCCTGCCTCTGTTTACTAAATGGATGAATTTGGCAGGGCTCTTGATGAGCTCTGGTCATTTTGATGGTAGTGATGATGATAATGATAGTGATGCTGATGGTGGTGATTGTGATGATGATGATGATGGCAGTGATGGTGAGATGATAATGATAGCAGTTAGCTTATGGAGTATTTATAGTATTCCAGACACTGTGCCTAGGGCCAGCCACATATTAATTTCCATCTTTAGCAGATACTAATTTTATCCTCAGAGAGATGAACAAAAGAGGGTATGGAAGGCTTAACTAACCTCCCCAAGTTTTCTGGAAGCAGAGCTGGGATTTGAACCTAGGAGGTCTAGAGATCAGAGCCCCAGTGCTTAAGCAGAACACTATATTCTCATTCAAAAAGATGAAAAAGAAAAGAGTTGAACTAGCTCATCTCCAAGGCATCTTCCATTTCTATCATGCTCTGATTCGAGGAATGCAGACTTTAAGCACTACTTGCAAGGCTGTTTTACTGAGAGGTGACTCCTCACCCCATTCCTCCCTCTCCCAAACACAAATACACATGAAAATGTCAACTCAGCAAGAGTAAGGATCTGGTCTGACTTCCTCAGCACTATATTCCTGCAGTGAGGAATGATGTCTGGCACACAGTAGGGGCTCAACAAACAGTTGTTGAATGAGTGACGCTGGAGTTGGACATAAAGCAGCAGTCAGGGAGAGAGAATTAATGGAATTTTATGGTTAACACGTTGTTTTCAAAGTTAATTGAAAGCAGATACTTGTTTTTCTAACTTGGAAAAATAACTGAAAAATTGAGAATAAAATAGCAGAAGAATTTGGCAAGCCTTTTCCTTGATAGATGTTATTTAGGCTAACCATTTCTCCATTCTATTGTCTGCCAAGTACAGGACGTCAAAATCAGTAGTTGTCACAACTGCCAAAACAATAACAATTATACTATAGCAATGGTGACAAAAGGAGCCTATTGTAATTTTACCAAATCTGTTTGGAGTTACTCATGCCCATTGCACATTTGTATCAGAATATCTTAGGGCAAGGTCTGCTTTATTTGGTGGAGAGAATATAATTTTCTTTCTGACTGGTGCAGGAAATACACTGCAGAAAACCAACTCAGAGACGCTAAACTTTTCATTAAGAAAAGGTTTTAATACTGCACCCTGTATGAGGCAACCTCATGCCAAATCACTCTTCCCAGAACTACTTACTCAGAGGACAGATGAAGTTGGGAGGAAGATATTACACTGAACAGCATCTCCAGCAACTGGTTTCTGAGCCAGATTGTCTTTCCAGATGTTTGGCTTCCAGCTACAAAAAAGGGAAATTCAGATTTGAGAGAAAACGGATGTAAAGAGACATAATATGTGTTGCAGTAAGCAATCATTCACCAAATGCTTAGTTCACACAGGAATTTGTGCATGGATGGGACTCGAAATTTTGGCGTTGGAGTCTAGACTTCTATGCAAGACTTAAAAATAATTTCAGGAAATGTTTCTAAAGTTCCCTTTACCTGGAAATGTTTTTGATGCTTCCTACCGCCCCCCAAAACAATCCTAAAAATAAGGTCAAATTTATCTTTCACTAGAAGAATGTTTTTTTACATTATCATAGGCTGCAACATTTCTTGACCACCTACTATTTCCTGGGCATTATGGGAGGTATTGGGAACAGAGTGGTAGAGATTTTTAGTACTCAATCTCAATGTGCTTCCAGGCTAGGCCTTTGGCATGCCAATATTACACTAAAAACAGAGCTTGGATAGTAGAGTTCAGAATGAGGTCCCTATAAGGAGGGGGACTAAATTTTGTCCCATTATCCATTCATTCATTCCCTTGGTTAACCAGTTATTTTACAACTAATTTAGGCCACACAAACCATGCTGCAGAAATAGGACTGATAAGACAGCTTGGAGAAGTAGAGTCAGATTTCTCTCTGGGATTCTGACCCCAAAGGTCTTAATCTCTCTGAGTTTCCATTTCCTCATCTGCAAAATGGGAATATCAATTCCTACTATTCAGATTTTTGACCTAAGGATAAGAGATTTTTCTAGATTAAGTAACACTGTCCAAAAGAATCTTTTGCAATGAAAGGAATGCTTTGTACCTCCTCTGTCCAACATAGTAACCACTAGCCTCGTGTGGTTATCAAGTACTCAGAACATTGCTAGTGTGACTAAGGAATTGAATTTTTAATTGTATTTCATTTCTATCAATTAAAATTTAAATTTTAGTGGCCACATGTGGCTAGAGGCTCCCATCTTGGACAGCACGGATCTGGAGGGCCCAGAACAAAGTAGCCAGTGATTGTTCCCTTCATATCTGCCCTAACAGAAGAAACATGACATAGCTTTTGTTCTTCACCTGATTGGGAGGAGAGAAACTCAAGGAAACAAATCACAGATCCATGCATTAGAGTAAGCCCAAGGGCTCTAGAAGCAGAGGAGGTGACTTGATCTGGCTTGGTGGGACTGGGAATGGTTAGTGCAGTGGGCAAAGTAGGGAGTGGGGTGAATCAGGGGAGGCATTTCTGCCAAGGGAACAGCATGTGCAAAGCATGGCTGGAGGGCAGACCATCACACATGAGGATGTGCAGGTGCTTCACAGCGCTGAATATGGGGTTCATTGGAGGAGCAAGGGTAGGAAAGATTCAACCAGGAAAGTAGGCAGAAACTGGATCTTGAAGGATTCCACCTGTTGGCCTATAGGGAACTGAGTTTTATCCTGGATGTCTTAGAAGACATTTAAGGTTGTGAAGGAAGAATATACAATTTGATCTGATTGCAGTCCTCCTCATAAAACTAAGACCTCACAAGCCAGTAATTGGGAACAACTGCTCAGTTGTGGATACCTTCCCTGTCCTTCACCTCAGCCCTTTCCTCTACACAATGGCCCCAATACAGGTGGCTCTCAGGGGTGCCATAAGACTCAGCCTGCAGCCTTCAGGCTGGTGTCTGAGAAAGGTCTTCTCACCAGGCACCGAGGAGTCCAGGCCCCCATCCACGCAGATCTCCCTCTCGTTCACCGAAGAAGGCTTGAGAGTGTACACAACAAACAGCCCGATTCTTAATGCAGAAAGAGAAAGATCATTCAATGCTGGGCTCAACCCATGTTTGCTCAACACATATAAAGGTTTTATACATAGATCCACCAAAATCAGCCTCAAGGCAGGGTTTGAGGTGCATCATGTTATTCTGTGATCAATGCAGTGTTTCCAGAGACTTCTAAAATCTGTCAGGATTCATCAGAGCAGTTAGCTCTAGCTCTGCCAGGTCAACAGAACAGATAGCAATGAGGACGAAAAAGGCTAAATAAATATCATGCCAGCTGGGCCTGTCCTTTGGGAAGTCTGCAAAAAGCAGACATGTTAGGTCAATGGCTGATGAGGATGACTATGCTCATGGATATTCTTGAACTCTTGGTGTAGCAAGTGTGTCTGAGCACCAGGGAGCAGTGAGCACATGGCCCTTCTGGGAGTCTAGCAGACCCACCCGTTTTCTCAACTCTCAGCCCTGAACAGGACCTCTAGAAGATTCCAAGGAAATGGAATCTGCCATTGCATTGAAGGGTAATGTTACTGGGTCGAGTGTGGTCAGGAGAGAACTGGGGCCTATATTCCCTTGTTAAATGGTCCCAAGGTTCTGCCCACCCTCTGGGAAGCCTGGCACAGTACCTGAGCAAGTCTTGGATGTTGAAGTGGCCCCTCAGCTGACAGCCCAGGATGGCAATGATGGTGGGGATCTTGGAGAAGGTGAGGCCCGGCTCGTTGAAGAGGAAGATGAGCTTGGGTATAAGTTGTGCCTGGTGAGCAACTTCAGCATTCCGGGGTCCTTCCCTATGAGCCCAGGAGAGAGGCAGTAAAAGCTTTTACTGGAATGAACCAAATTTGCTATGTTTCTTCGAAAAGGTTTCCCAGGCTGGGCTTGCTCTGTGGCCCTCTGACTCCAATGCTCTCTTGGCAACTCATCAAAATGCTGTCAGACACCCATTGAATATGTGTCTACCAAGTGCCAGAGTTGCTCAGGGATGAGCCTCCCATGCCCTTCCACCCCCGGAAACTGCCTTCAAAGACAACCCCCAGTTATCGACTTTTAAATTCCAAGCCTCAGGGAAAACTAATGCTGGTCTCAGAAAACTCAGAACAAAGAGAGCAGACTCGCATGCGACCGCGGAGCACTTCCCAAAAGCCAGGAGCGCGGGGCCCTCAGCGAGTCTGTCTGGGTATAGGCTCTTCCTGCCCGACTCAAACCACAAAATGGATGAACACGCCACTAAGAGTCAAAAGGGAAAAAGACAGAATTCAAGCACCCGCATCCTCCTTCTTAGGATAATCACAAATTCAATTTCCAGTAAATTCTACTCCCCTGAAGAAAAGAGCTCCCAGATCTTCCAGAAACAACAAGTACAGAAAGTGGGAAAGAAAAATTAAAGGGATGAAGGAGGGTGAATTTGGGTGGATGGCTCCTTCTTGAGCTGTCTTTTCAGTACTAATATAAGAAATTCTGCCAAGCTCCACATCTCTGATACACAAAGAGGCAGAACCAGCCCAGTTCTGTGTGTGGTTTGTATTCCTCAGCCTAACAAGGAAGATGTGCACTCATCTGCCTAGAAGTTCCTGCTATGTTTTGTGCTCTTTCTTATCACAGCACTAAGCAGCGTGTTTTTCTGTATTCCTTTTCCACAAGACTGTCCTGTCTTCTTGAACTTCCAGCAATAAAAACTGGGTGTGAAATGGGAATGGGTTCATAATTAGTATTCAGCGAGTGGCTAAGTGAAAAGATGTTTATGAATATATTCAAAACATCAAAGGTGCTAATGATAAGCTGAAACAGACCTCCATGAGGAGGCAGGTGGACATGGGTATGACCAGCCTGACAGGTGAGGAAGGAGGTGGGTAGCTATGGTGGCTTCCCTGACTATCTTATCCATTATTCTAATCCCAGTCCCTGGTTTTCTTTTGGGACCTGTCTCTTTTTAACTCCCCTCCATCCATTCCAGAGGTGAAGCCAGGCTCCAGTTTCACCATGTGATCCAAGATGGCCCAGTGAGACCCCATCCTATTGCTGACATTACTTAGTAAAAAAGAAGCCCTCTGTGTTGCCTGTGCAGGCAGGGGATGTGCTCTGAGGAGCTGCCCAGCAGCCATCTTGCCATCTGCCCAAATGAAGCCAGCATGGAAAAAAGCATGGACAAGGTGGTCTCAGATGGAGTAGTGCCACCCAGCCACGTGGGAAAATCTGCCCCATTCCAGTGAATGAGCCAATAAAATCTCCCTTTCCCAACCTTCTTTTTGTCCTCCCCCTTTTCTTTTTTTCTTCCCCCTCTCCCTTCCTTAAGTTGGTTTGAGTTGTATTTCTACCACTTGCAACCAAAAGAGCCCTGGGGGGAAAAAAAAGCCCTGGGAAACGTACAAGGGGTAGTGGAAAGGGAGGTGGGCAGGGGGATGGAGTGCCTGTGTGATGGGCACTGAGGGGGGCACTTGACGGGATGAGCACTGGGCGTTATGCTATATGTTGGCAAATCGAACTCCAATAAAAATATATATGTATATATACACACAAATACATATATATATATATACACACGAAGTCACTTAGAAGGAAAGTGGATTGGGAGACAAAGAGGACATAGAGATGTGTTTTCCCTTGCTGAGTCCCTGAGGGTTCTAGCTGCTGAGCTAGAGATTCCCCTTCTGGGTTCGAAATCCACCAGGGGACAGGCTTGCCCCACATAGGTGAGCCACTGGGAAGGACACTGCTCCAGATTGAATTTTGTGTCACCCCAAATTCCTATGTAAAAACCTAACCTTCAATGAGACAGTATTTGGAGGTGCCATCTTTGGGAGGTAAACGTGTCAGGAAAGTAGAGCCCTTGTGATGAGATTAGTGCCTTTATGTAAGAGATGCCAGTGAGCTTCCTCACCCCTCCCACCAGGTGACATTATAGTGAGATGTCTGCTCTCACCAGACAGCAAATCTGCCAGCGCCTTGATATTAGACTTCCAGCCTCTAGAAAAGCGAGAACTAAATTTCTGCCATTTATCTGCCACCCCATGTATCATATTTTGTCACAGCAGCCCAAGTGGACTGAGACAGACGTGCTGCCACCTGGGAATTCAGTGCCCCGGAAATGGGAGAAGGCCATGGTTGCTGAGCCATTGCCCGTCCTGGCCCCTCAATTCTCCTCCTTGGCATGAAGCCACTAGTTCTAGCCCCCACACTGCCAAAGACCAGCCTACCTTGGTGATCGAAGAATTTCCACAAGGTGGGAAAAGAGGGAGAGCTCGAGGTTGTCTGCGGTATTCATCCAGAGCTGGAGACAACAAACATGCAGTGAAACCGAGATGTGTGTAAAGAAGGGATCCCAGAAAGGGTGAGCAGGTACCGGGCTGGACATGGTCTCCTGACGCCTGAAATCACTAACACAATCTAGCAGCTTAGGAATCAGACCAGTTCCCCCAACATCTAGAACTTAGAGGGTGCCTTCCCCAGGGGAGAGCTCAGACACCACTCCTCTCCTCTCCATGTTTGCTGCTGTCTGGTACTTCAGTGTGAGTCTTGACTGGAACCAAGGACACCGGCACTAACCTATGTCTGGCCCTCAGCCCCACAGCCCATGTAGCCACACACCAAATGCAGCTCATCCTCCCTGAAGCCTGCAAGGCAAATACCAGTCTTCCCAAGTTAGAAATGAGGAAACAGGCTGAGACAGACCAGGTGAGGGACAGGTCCCACTTACCACCTGCAAGTGATAGGATTCAAATTAGAAGCTGAGTCTTGCCTGTCTAGTTTTATGCTACTTCCACCACACATCCAACTTGTGCACGCATCACTCTCTTCACTGTCCTACTCTTTAAAACCTGCAGCACAGGGCAGCCTGGGTGCCTCAGCAGTTTAGCATCACCTTCAGTCCAGGGCGTGATCCTGGAAATCCGGGATCGAGTCCCACGTCGGGGTCCCTGCATAGAGCCTGCTTCTCCCTCTGCCTGTGTCTCTGCCTCTCTCTCTGTGTGTGTCTCTCATGGATAAATGAACAAAATCTTTAAAAAAATAAAAATAAAACCTGCAGCACAGCTGTTGGGGCCAGGCGGGAAGGGAAACTCCTCAAGATGGCGGATATGCCAAAATGGCTGAAGTTCCTGTCACCACCTCCACTTGGGATGACAGCTTGAGCAGACCCTTACACCTCTCCTTTGGACTTCCTCAACCGAACCCAATGCCCTTCAAACCCCAGAGGAGGAAGTCACCTTTGACTGGTCGAATTGCAATCCTTCCTTTGCATAGTGAGGATCACTCTGACTGGTTGGATTGCAATCCTTCCTTTGCATATGAGCCAACCAATAGGAAACTGTTCTGCCTTACAACGTTATGTAAACCCCCTACCACCTTGTCTTGGGGCGACTTCCTCGACTCACTCTCTTTCCCCCGTGAGTCGTGGAACCTTGCCCGAGGGTGCCTGCAATAAAATCTGTTCTTGGACCCTCGCTTGCCTTGGCGGTCTCATTTCCGTCTAGTTACTAAAAAAAACTTAACAACAGCCTCGTCCCCTTGCACACAGCTGCACTGCGAGTTGCATGTGAAAGGGAATGCATGCAGATTCCAAGAGTGAACTTCCTCACTCAGGTGGTTTTCACTCACAGTAAACAAAATGCAGCTGCTAATCATCCTGCTGGAGCCAGGTTGACAGCCTGCCTTCAGGTCTCATGTCTTTGCCCCTTTAGAGAGCTCTATTTCTTATTTCCTAATACTGACATTTCCTAGGGCCCGGAATTAAGAGGATTCTAATCTGGATTGCAACAGTGCATTCACGGAGAAGGTAAAAGATCTCACACTTATAAGTGAGACTATTGTCTAGAGGCAAGAAGTGCCCTACAGTTCTTGTCCTAAAATAGTATCGTTATCTGCATGTACTAGCTAAGAAGAGTGAGGCTTAGGGAGACTAAGTAACTTGCCTGGCGCCCCATGGTTTCTAATTGGCAGAGCCCAGCTTCAAAGCCTGGTCTGTCTGACCATCAAGCCCAACCTCCTGTCTCCTCACCACATTCCCCACCCACCCCCCAACCCCCCAGGCATCTCCTGCAGACAATGACCCAAAGGGTCAATACCGACCTCACTTGAATCAAGTAGGTGTCCGTGGCTCTATCCTCTTAAGAGTGAAAGCAAAAGAGCCTCTAAGGACCCAAGTTTCTGAGGAGGCCCTTGAAGGCAGAGACCACCCTTCTCTAGTCCCTAGGGCCAAATACCACACATACCACATATTGAGTACTCAATAAAGACCCATTAAATGTTTTAAAAGAGTGAATGTAAGGTAAGTTAAGGTAAAATATGTGGATTGCTCTTAAACCAGAAGCACACTAACAGAATTCCAGCTCCTGTTTGCACATGCACTGCCTGGCACACACAGAGGAGGGCAACTGCCATTTGGGAGAGCTGGTGTGGGCTGTGGCCCCAGTAGGGATAGAGGTAGGCAGGCCTGGCACCCCAATATGGAAGTCTGTAGGAGTCCAAGTGCCTGCACGCTTGGAATGTTCACTCATGAAGGTAGTCATTGAACAAATGCTTCATCAGCCTCCGTGACAGGAGAAATGAGAAAGTAAGACTGCACCTACCAATCATGTGTGCCCCTGAGCCCTTACCTTTCCCACAGAAGCATATCCTAGTTTCCTTTCCAGAGCACTGGAACAATAAGAAGCTGCCACACCACACTGGAGACTGCCTAGCACTTTAGAAATTACATAATACCAAGTATCTGAATTTTGGGAAACGTGGAAAGTTGAATCTTTTGGTTATTACCCTGTGTCACATAACCCCTGTACTGCAAATTGCACTGAGATGTCTGGATTCGATTTCTTTGAATATCAAATGGATAATATGTCGAAGTTTTCCCTCTCCCCATCTCTGAGACCACTTCACTCTCAGAATGAGCTGGCCTGTCCCTTCTTCAAGGAACCCAAAGCCTCAACCTCCTGTCCCTTCCCTATTTCCCTACTTCCTGTCTCTCCCTGCTTCCCAACTTCCTGCTTCTCAACTTCCTGTCTCCCCACTCTTTCTCAACTATCTGTCTCAATCATCATACATGGAATCCACCTTTACTCTTGTAACCCACTCTCTTATCTCTGAACCTTCCCTCTCCTTTAAGGACTGCCCCATCAATAGTGATTCTCCCACTAGTATATTTAACCATCGTTTTCTGATGCTTCCTTCTCCTAAGCCTACAAGCAGACTCAAATCCCTTAAGTATTGAAACTTCCTCCCTTCTATTTTCTTCTCTTTTTTTTCTTACTCTAAAGCCAATAAGAATCTATCTCAACTATCTTGACTTCCATCCTCCTCCCTTCACCTCACTTCTGACTCCATTACTTACCTTTCACTAGGCCTGTCAAGACCTTCAATTGACTTCCAAGTGACTTCCAAATTTTACACCATCCTACAAATTATAAAATCTACAACTTACACATCCTTGTTTTTATTTTAATTGATGGAGACAGACATTTGGAAAGGTTTTCTTCTTTTTGAAATTTGGTCCTTCTAATCTCTACATTTATTTCATTTCCTTTTGTTTTACTTTGATCTTTTAGTTTCTGGTTTTTGTGGGTTGCTTGTTTTCTTAACTTCAGCTTCAAAAGGACCAACTTATCTAAAAGTTTACTCAGGGAGTGGTGGGGTGGTGACCATGGTCATTCCGCGAGCAGGCTGTGGGAAGGTGGTGGGTTCCTCCATGGGTAATTTCTGGGCCAGGCTGCAGGCAGGAATGCTTTGAAGCCAAGCTGCCTGACCTCTGCCGCAGCATTTTGGAAGGTACAGGTGTGCATGCTGTCTTGTTTATCAGTGTAGTTAGGTCATTTGTGCATATCTCCTTTCCTTTTATACATGGAGAGCCTATATTCCATACCTGGCTGGCTTCCTGCATAACCCTTTCATCCATCTTCAGATCCAAATCGAGGGCCTGGTTCAATTAGCTAATATTTTATTTAGGATTTTGTAGCTATATTTATGAATAAGATTGGACAGGTCTCATGAATGCTCTTTTGAACTATTAGTGACTTGGTGCGCAGCAATGTACTATAGGTCATAAGGTCCTAGCACTTGTGTGCTTCTAGTTTTAGATAACTCCCTCCTTTATTCCCTGGCTCCTTGTATGTTTCTCATCTTCCTTTCTCAAGACCTATTTCCTCCCCATTTTGCCTGTCCATGGGTCACTGTCTGGTTCTTAAAATCCCAGACTTTGGGAGATGAACTCTAGATAGCATTCTCCCTGACTCTCCATTTTGTAATGAGATGTAGTATTTACTCTTAACATAGGATCATTTGGGGGGCAGCCCAGGTGGCTCAGCGGTTTAGCGCTGCCTTCAGCCCAGGGCCTGATCCCTGGAGATCTGGGACCGAGTCCTATGTCAGGCTCCCTGCATGGAGCCTGCTTCTTCCTCTGCCTGTGTCTCTGCCAATCTCTCTCTCTCTCTCTCTCTCTCTCTGTGTGTGTGTCTCTCATGAATAAATAAATAAAATCTTTAAAAAAATTTTTTTTCAAAACAAACAAACAAACATAGGATCGTTTGGAATCAGAGTTCTGAGGAGGAGAGGGTAAGAGTGTACTAGTGACTGGCTTGACTGATGATCTCTTCTCCAAAGGTGTAGGCTCCAGAGCTTCTAATATAGTCAAATGGAAGGAGCAGACAAGCTGGACATTAGTGTCTTTTCCTTTTCGTAAAAGTGTTTTAACCAAAAAAAAAAAAAAAAAAAAAAAAAAGAGTCCATAATAAATATTTTTAATATCTATGTTATATGAGAAAAGGTAGGAGTTAAAATATATCTATACTGTGATTATGACTATGATATAAAAATATATGTATATTATGCATAGAAAGTGCAGTAAAGCAATGCCTTAAAAGTTGAAAATGGGGATCCCTGGGTGGCGCAGCGGTTTGGCGCCTGCCTTTGGCCCAGGGCGCGATCCTGGAGACCCGGGATCGAATCCCACATCAGACTCCCGGTGCATGGAGCCTGCTTCTCCCTCTGCCTATGTCTCTGCCTCTCTCTCTCTCTCTCTGTGACTATCATAAATAAATAAAAATTTAAAAAAAAAAAAAAAGTTGAAAATGGTCATCTGGATATCTGAAGTAGAAGCTTCCACCCTCACTCTTCTATAATTTTAAATATTCTATAATAAGTATATATCATTTTTTAAATTAAGAAAATCCATTTTTAAAATCCTTCCATGACTGCAGCAGGGATTGGCTAAAGTACCTATCATGTCATGCAGCCTAGCATATCCCACCTGTCTCATCTCCCAGCCCATCCAGCCTCATGTCTCCCTGCAACAAACAGTTCTTCAGTCACCCTTCAAGACACTTGCTCTCAAATCCCCATGGTTGTACTCATCCCTCCTGTGTGTGAATAGTGTACACACCCCCTGGAATGTTCCCCCACTGAACGTATTCTGCCCGACTCAGCCCCAGAGTCCCTGATCTGGAAATATGAATGGATTGTGCTCTCACCCTACTCCCCTGATGCCCTGTGACTGTCTCCCTGTGGCATCTAAGCATATTGTAGTATCACCTCGGTCATGTCCTGGGCCCAGGCGGCGGCTGTGTACCAGCATGTCTCCAGGACACAGCCGGTGCCTGACCCCAGTGGGCACTCAGTAAATGGTGCTTTGGGAACAGAGCAAGTCACTTGAATTCTGTGCGGTACCCTCACTTAGCCGCAGGCCTGCCCTCAGGGTCTCTCAGTCAGCCCTTTCAAGGAGTGTTTGATGGATGAGCATTAGGTGTTCTATTATATGTTGACAAATTGAATTTAAATTTAAAAAAATGTAAAAAAAAAAAAAAAGAATGTTTGTCAACAGCAAAGCTCCACCCAAGGGACTGGGATATATATTTTTTAAACCCATATATATTTTGTACCCTACAGTTTTAGAAGCCTTTCCCAGATATAAACTGGTTTGACCCCACACCAGCCTCTGAGGGAGAGGTGATGCTTCCCATTTCACATACAAGAGGACTAGAACTCAGAGAAATCAAGAGACTTGCCCAAGGCCACATAGCCCATTGGTGGTCTCTTCTTAATTATAAACCCAAGCCTCTGGGCTCCAAAGCCTTTGAAGTTTTCTCTTTCACCACCCTCATGATTATTGAGGAAGCTGGCCAGCAGAGTTTAGAGGAAGCTCCAGATGTTCTTTACCAGGACACACACCCACTGTTTCAGGTCTAATGACTAGTCTCCAGTTTACCTCAAAATTGCAGAGGATGTGTCGAAAGACACCAACGTTGGTGACAGCAGATGACCCAAAGCCTAATTCTGCAGTGCCAGCAATGGAGATGATGAGCTGAAAAATTCGGTGGTTTAGGAGAGAGGTCTTTTTCCTCAAGAGAAAAGCCATTATCTGAAAAAGTTAAAACACAGCAATTTCTTCATGAATGCATTCTTAGAACTCTTTCTCCTTCATCTCCTTTTCCCACTAGCACCCATCCTCAGCCCAGACTGCAAACCCTCTGCTCCCTGGTGCTATTCCCTTCATTCCCATGTTCACAGAGGAAAAACACATCACCAACTTCTGTGGCTGCTTCCCCACCCGTGTTCACTTCTCTGGACTCATGTGACTTCACCTCTTACTGTGGACCCCCTGCTTCTTCCTGATAATCTCCCCCTGTGTCTCCAGGATGCCACTGTCTGTTGGTTTCTTCCTACATGTAGTTTAGTTTAGCTTAGTTTAGTTGTTTAGTTTAGTTTAGTTTTAGAGGTAGAGTTTAGTAAATCATCAATAAACACCCAGTGCTTATTCCATCAAGTGCCCTCCTTAATGCCCATCACCCAGTTACCCCATTCCCCCCAAACTCCTCCCCTCCCCTCAGTTTGTTTCCTAGAGTAAAGGGTCTCTTATGGTTTGCCACCATCCCTGTTTTTATCATTTTATTTTCCTTCCCTTCCCCTATGTTCATCTGTTTTGTTTCTTAAATTCCACATATGAGTGAAATCTTATATGTCTTCCTCTGACTGATTTATTTTGCTTAGCAAAATACTCTTTAGCTTCATCTATGTCATTGCAAATGGCAAGATTTCATTCTTTAAAATGAATGATGATGATGGCTGAGTAATATTCCATTTTGAAGATAGATGATATATAGATAGATAGACCACATCTTTTTTTATCCATTCATCTGTTGATGGACATCTGAGCTCTTTTCATATTTTGGCTATCATGGACATTGCTGCTATAAACATTGGGGGGTATGCCCCTTAGAATCACTGTGTTTGTCATTATGTTCACAGTACATCAAAGCTGTAATCAAGACAGTATGTTACTGGCACAAAAACAGACACATAGATCAATAGAACAGAATAGATAACCCAGAAATATACCCTCAACTCTATGGTCAACTAATCTTCAACTAAACAGGAAAGAATATCCACTGAAAAAAAAGTCTCTTCAACACTGATTTGGGGAATATTAGACAGCCACAGGCAAAAGAATGAAATTGGACCATTTTCTCACACCATATACAAAAATAAACTCAAAATGGATGAAAGATATAAGTATGAGACAGGAATCCATCAAAAGCCTAAAAGACAACACAGGCAGAAACTTCTTGGATCTCAATCGCAGCAACTTCTTGGTAGACATCTCTCCAAAGACAGTTGTGATCAATGAATACTCACTATCTTTCCAGACTGCTCCAATCACTTCTTGGATATATCTGAAATCAGACCACTTCCCACTCCCCCACTAAGACATAATTAGGATGGCTGAAAGTTGCTTCAGAAAAATCACACACAGGCTGACTGGTTTTACTTTGCAGTAACAGTGTCAAGTGCCAAAATAGTCCTCATTTGGCCTGGTGGTCCAATTCTGTTTTTTTAGTAAGCTGGGTTTTTTCATTCTAAAGATTAGGATTTCATCTCTTCTCTCTTCCCAACCTCACTTTGCCCCTACCACCCAACTTCATACCCTGCTGAGAAGACAGAACCCATCAGACATGAACAGTCCCATCTTCCCATACCAGATCCACTGATATCTGTGTTGCACTTCTTCGTGTTACAAGCAGGGTCTCCACCCACACGGCCCCTGGAACCCAGCCCTTACCTTCTTGAGGATATTACTTCATGGGAATTCTCAGCTCTTCTCTCCTAGCTGCATCCATCTCTCTCTCTCTCTCTCTCTCTCTCTCTCTCTCTCTCTCTCCCTCTCTGTCTCTGTCTCTCCCTCTCATCACTTCTTCCCACTGACAAAAACATCTAGTATTTCTCATCTTAAAAAGAACCCTCCCTTGACTCCTAACCCTTCGGGTTTGACCTCTATTTCTTGAGCCCTCTTCATAAATAAACTTCTAGAAAGCACTAATAGGCACAATTTGGCTCCATGTCCTCACTTCACCTTCTGTCTTCGACCTCTTCCAGATGGCTGCTGTCTCTATCTGTCCACCTGTCACCAGTGACTTCTAGATGCCAAATCCAGTAGGGATATCTCTGCCCTTATTTGCTTTGTTATTTGTCAGCATTTAGCATTGTTTGATCCTATCTGCCTTCTTGAAACACTATCTTCTTTTGGATTCTTTGACAACATTTTCTTCAATTTTTCTTCCCTCTTCTTCTCAATGTCCTTTGTTGAGTTTTGATCATATGTCCATCCTCTACATGGAGAGCTCCTTATTACTTCCTCCTGAACTCTACTCTTTCTCTTCATCCATTTCTTCAATATCCTTGAGTGAAATATCATCATGATGATATTGATGACTCTCACATTTATACTTTCAGCCCAGCTTGCATCTCTACGCTCCAGAGCCATCTGTCCCACTTGGCATTTGACCTTTGATGTCATGCAGACATTTAAGACTTAGCATGCCCCAAATATCTTCCTTCCTTCCTGTCTGCAGCACACAGTACTGGTTGCCTCCTGGTGCTATCTGCCCACACTGCTTACAAAGATCCCAAGCCTTCCCAGGCTATCCGGGAATATACTCTCATATCTTGTTGGATTCTATCTCAGTCTCCTACTCAAATCTCACCCCTCCAGCCTATCTTTCTCAGTGGAGTCAAAGGTCATTCTAAAGATCAATCTTTCTTATTATTGCTCATCACTTCCGAGATAAAATCTATTCCACTAAGAGTAGCAGAGTTCTAGTCCTTGTCTGTCTCTCCATACAGGTCATTGTGCACTGGCCTTCATGTCCTTCCTCCCTGCCACATGGATCCTTCAAGTGTTTTTAATGTTAGTCTGAAATGCCACTTTCTTTACTATGCTATGAAAATCCATCTTATAAAACTTGCTTGGATGTCACCTAATTTAAGAAGAGGATGATAAACAAGTTTTGATAGAAATAACAGATAGAGAGGTTTATATTCTAATATGTGCTCAGGTTCAAACAGCAAATCAGAAAATGAGTAGAGTAAAAGCCTAAAAATTATTAAATTTACTTTTGAGCAACCCATTTAATTGAAGACCCTTGCTTTCATTCACTGATTCATTCCATAAAACCTTGATGAGCAACTACTGTATACATGTACTTTTAGGGTACACCAGTGAACAAGCAGGTCCTGTCCTGTTCTCATGGGTCATGTATCTAGGGGGTGAAACAGACCACAGACATGAGAGTATATAGAGATCATGCCAACTGATCATGCCAGTTGTTATGAAGAAATAGAAAGGAAGAAAAGGTATCTAGTATATGATGAGATAGGATGGGGATTCTCTTTTATAAAGCGTAATTCAGAGAAGTCATATAATAATAATAACAGTAACCTTGTTTCTTTTTTCAGACCTGTCATTTCCCACCTGCCTTACCACTCTTTGTCCAATCCCTGCTTCTGATTTGCCCTGAAGACATAAATATTTGCAATATTTCCTTTTTAAGACATAAGAAGAGTTTTTAAATTTCCCCCTTCTGTCTTCATTTGGAAAGGTACAATATATCTCTTAATCTGATTGGTTCTTTACTCAAACAAAGTATTTGGGAGTCTTTGTCTCCCAGTCATGTTTTACTGTCCACGCTGCTACAGAGTGAATGTTTGTGTCCCCTCCCTCCCTCCAAAAATCCATATGCTGAATTGTAATCCCCAGTGTGATGGTACTAAGAGGTGGATCCAAGGGAGGTTCTTCAGTCATGAAGTACATGGGACTTGTAAATGGTGCCCTTAGAAAAGACACCACAGAGCGCTCCCTTATCCTTTCCACCATGTGGGAATACAGTGAAAAGGCAGCCATCTATAAACAAGGAAATGGCTTTCACCAGACACCAAATTGGCCAGTGATTTTGAACCTCCCACTCTACAGAACTGTGAGAAATAAATTTCTGTTGTTTATGAGCCACTGTGTCTATGGTATTTTTGTTATAACAGCCCAAACCAATGGAGGCAGATAAGTTTCATGGAGGGCGGGACTAAGCCCATTTTGTTCATCCATACACCCTGCTGCCTGGCACTGTACCTAGCTCTTGGGAGACATTCAGTCAATATTAACTGAGTAAATAGACTCCATCCATGGGCCTTTCCTTGTCTCTGCCATATCTTTCTTCCTGAAAAACTCAAGCAACACAGTCCCACATGTGGTATTGGCCACTTTTGTAGCTCTGTGGCACATTATTTCTTTCAAGGCACTCTGCTCAGGCAAAGAAAACACTCATTTAGAATTCACAATGCACCATGTCCTCCCCTTAGCTGTAGGGAGGCCACAGTGCACGTGAGTGAGAGTTCCAGGTCTCCATGAGCCTGAAGTTTCTGGAAAGATGGCTGGAGAACACCCAAGTCATAGAGAGCATGGTAGTCCTGGAAGAGAACCTCAGACACTTATTGCATTCAATTTACACTAAAATTATCTTGGTATTTGTCTTATTTTATCCTTCTACATAAACCCACAAGATCAGGAACTGCTATTACCTTTTTAGAAATGCTCACAATAATTGCCAACATCCCTAGCCACAGCAGATCTGTATTGCTAAAGTGGAACATATCCCACTACTGCTGCTTTTAACAACATGATCAAAGAAAACTTTTAATTTAACAATAGCCCCAATTCTTGAGTTTTTTCTTTTTTTTTTTCTTGAGTTTTTTCTTAAAGATTTTATTTATTTATCCATGAGGGACACACACACACGGGGGGGTGGGGGTGGGTAGAGACACAGGCAGAGGGAGAAGCAGACTCTAATCAGGAAGCTCAACGCGGGACTTGATCCTGGGTCTCCAGGATCAGGCCCTGGGCTGAAGGTGGCGCTAAATCGCTGAGCCACCCAGGCTGCCCAATTCTTGAGTTTTAATATAAACCCAGTCATGCCCATTCACTTATTACCAAAATATTTACTAAGTATCTGTTTGGTCTCAATAATATATTGGCAAAGAATAAGGAAACACCCAAGCCTCTAAACAATTACAACCTCACAGAAATGAGGAGAGTCATAATTACAGCACTGGGTAGGAGCAGTTAGACAGAGCGCATGCACAGTGCCAAGAGCAGCCAAGAGTTGGCCGTACACTCAACTCAGGGCTTAGAGGAGAGATCCTCTTTTACATTTCAACTTGACCTGGGAAGATAAGAAGGTGTGTACCTGGGGAAGAAAGGGAAATGGCCTTCCAAGCCAAGGATACAGGTACACAAAGTAATATGATGTGGTTAGCAACCCATGACCATGCAGGATTCAGGAAGGAAGGTGCATTGGCTGGGCAGAAAATGGGGCTAAATAGGACTGGAAGGACAGGTTAGTGGCCAGTTTTCAAAGACCTCTGGAATCCAGTATAAGGAGCTTGAGATATTATATCAGTGACTGGGTGCCTTTGAAAGGTTTGCACAGGAAAGAGGTCTCATCAAGTCTGTAATGTAGAATTATGACTGGTATCAATGAGATTTAAAGGAATAGCAGAAGGAACAGGCCACTGTCCAGCTGTGGCAGCAGTCTAGGAGAGAGTAGGTAGGCCTGAAGTGATACCACATAACTTTATTCTTCTCAGATCCTGAGTTGGGGGCCAAAGAGATAAGGAGACTTTCTCCTAGCCCCCACTGTACCCAGGAGGAACCACAACGTGACATTGTCTAGACTTTGACACTAGTCTTGTCTTTCATGATTTCCTTCCAGCCATGCAGGAAGGTATTAAAGGGCAGTGAAAATAAATAAATAAATAAAATAAATAAATAAATAAATAAATAAATAAATGGCAGTGAACATGTCTCATGTGACCTCACAAATAGTAAATAGCACTGACAATCACAGTTACTCTAAGCAGACACTCTTCTGAATGCTCAGCATATATTAACTCACTTAATCATCACAGCCCTATAAAATAAGTGCTAATATTATTTTCATTTTACAGATAGGTAACTGGGGCACAGAGAGATTAAGAACTAGAGATGGCAGCCACTTACAGAGCCCTTATTCTGCACAGGCATAATGCTCAACCCTCCACTTGAATTAAATGGTCTAGTGCTCACTACAACCCCAGGACACAGGAAGCGAGATAATCCATATTATACTATTAAGGAAACTGAGGCAGAGAGGGTAGGTAATTCATCTAAGATTAAATATCAAGTTTGAAGAAGAGGCAGGATTCAAACCCAGCACCCTGGTTCCTCTGCCCAGGCTCCTAGCCATCGTGTTAGGTGCAAAGTAGGTGGATCACACATGATTCCTGAATTCAGCAAAAGGTACAAGTATATAGGTGAGCACCCCCATTCTGATCAAAGTCCCTCTCTGCTTGGCTATCACTCAGCCCTCTGCTGTGGTGACACTGGTCTCAAGACCCTTCTGCTTGGTTTCCCTTCTCCAAAAGTTGCCATGGAGGGAAAGTCCACTAAGGCCAGTGAAGCTCCTCCCTGCTCCTTGGGAATAACAGCCTCTTGGGGAATTACAGGCTCAGATGGGAGGGTGGGATTACCTGGTACCCACGGATGTGCTGCATCAGGTGATCACACATGACGTTGCTGGTCAGGACAGAGTGCAGGACTTTGATGGCCGCATACATGGTATGGTCATCTGTTGCTAAGGAAATGAGGCCCAGGAGGATAGCAGGCCCGCCAATGAAGTCCAGGCTGCTGGCTGCTGGGATGGAGTGGAACACCCTTATGCCTAGGTGAGACAAAGGGGCATTTCATCAATACATTGCAGCTTCAGGGCAATGGCTTTCCCCAGGAAACTTCAAGGACAAAAGAGCTGCCAGGGCTGTCTACTCACAGTAGAGGGGCCTGTGAGCATGGAACAGGCTAGGAGTGGGAGGAAGGGTGGGAGTTTTGAAAGTCTTAGCTCATTGAGCAATCCTACACTGAGTTCTTCCTGGGTCACCAAAAAGAGCTGAAACAGCCCAGAGGATTTCAGATCACTGCCTCTGTTGTAGCCCAGAGTGCTGGGCGAACCACATGCTCTCAGAGCCTCAGGCCACTGGTTGCTCTGACAATCTCAGGCTCTTGTCTGCTCTCTAGGTCCTGCAAGATCGGACCTCGCATCAACTCTCCGCTGTGCTCTTGCCCAACTACAGGACAGCCAGCAGTCACTAGCTATTGTTTTTACCCACACAACTGCAACTATTGCCTCTGTCAAAAGGCCCCCACTGTGCCCACTAGAAAGCTCCATTGTGCATACATGCCAGCCTGATTAGTAGCTGAGTTCAGTAGCAACTGCCAGATGCAGCAAGGTGAACTGACTTCTATGCAATGTGGAAGGCCAAGTTTCCAACAGGGCTAACTCTCCAAATCTCACCCTCACTGGATAGCTGCTCAGAAGTCCAGGCTACACAAGCAATGACAGCCACACACCCATCTTCCCAAATAGCAGTAAAAGGTCAAGGCCTGACCTACCTAAATGGCCCACAGCTACAGCTCCAACAGTTCGAAGAGAACCCGAGAGGTGGCCCGCACAATTTCTTAGCAAGAACACAGGCATGGTACTGTCACGGGATGAAATGTTCATCTAGAGAAATGAGCAACAATTAGTTTGAAGAAATTTTCCTGGAATGGAGGAGGTCTTATTTGTGAGGTCTTGGAAGGCAGGCACCCCCAAGGCCTGGTCCAGCACTGGCACTCAGTAAGAGAAAGTCAGTGAATAAATAACAAAGGAATCAATGTCAGAAAGACTGAAGTCAAATTTCAGGCTTCGTGTCCTGCCTCCTGGGCTGTGGCTTAGTCATGCGGGAGCAGCTTTGGTTACACAGTTGTGCTGCAGATGTCCTGCATGTCACCATGAAGAACTAATGAGGGCAAGGCAGACCGAAGGACATATGGAGGTGAAACAGTCTGCCTCCTTCTCAGGCTAGGTCATCCAGCCTTTGCATGCCCCAGCCTCACCTTTCTCACAGGGCTAAGTGGATGAGTCTGGGGTCCTCTGTGGGTAAGGCACCACTGTGGTGCTCAATAGGACCTCATCCCAGATCTCTCCTCTTCAGTAAAGGGGATGGCCCTCTGTCTGTGAGGGTGCAGAGAATGTAAATAAATCAGCTCAAATTCATCAATGTTAAGCAAAAGAGCACTCTCTACAGGAATTAGGAAAGACTTTACCTAGTGGCATCTTCATCTATAAACATGTCTGCTTGTTGTCTTGCACATTTGCTGTTTAAAATAAACATGGCAACTCCCAGAACATTTTGCAGTGTTGGGGTGGAGGGTGGTCAGTAGCATCCAGAAAAGAGAAGCTCAATAGTATTTTCAGTGTCACCAAAGTTTTTTCAAATTCCATTTGTTCCTGTTCTCCAGTGAAGAATAAAGAGCATCTTCTCTGGATATCCCTGGATGGCTCAGCGGTTAAGCATCTGCCTTTGGCCCAGGGCATGGTCCTGGAGTCCCGGGATTGAGTCCCACATTGGGATCCCTGCATGGAGCCTGCTTCTCTCTCTGCCTATGTCTCTGCCTCTCTCTCTCTCTCTCTGTGTGTGTGTGTGTGTGTGTCTCATGAATAAATAAATAAAATCTTTAAAAAAAAAAAAAGAGCATCTACTTTCTCCTCTGAGCAATTATAAATAAAGGGTTTAGTCTCAGGGGATGCTAATGGGTGGAGGGGCATATGATACTTTAACAAATGAAATGGGCAGCATTGTGTATCTGTCTACACATGCATGAACATGAATTAGTGTTCACTTAAGCATTGAAAACTGAAGCAAACTATGAGATCATGATTCCAAAAGAGGGCAACAGTGAAGGCAGAATTCCTACCTCTTTGGCAATCAGGCGGCTGTCCACCTCGCTGTAAGTGTTTCTGATGTCTGTAACACTGGTGATGGAGGAGCTGGCTACGTGAAGGCCAAAGGAAACCCTTTCCTCTGCAACCAGAGGCATCGCTTCCACATCAAGGTCCAGTCCTAAAACAATACATCTTTGATCATCTCTACTCTCTTTACAGAAAAGAAAGTACAACCTCAGTAAAATAAATATCTATGGCTATATGGCGAAGCTATCACTGAGAGACTGTCTTAAATGTTGCTATATTGTATGTTTGCATGTTGTATGTTTATGTCACATGTTTGCTCCTATCTGTGCTTTTCTGACACTTACAGGAAACTGTGGATAAATCTCACAGGATTAATTCTAATATAAAATAAAGGCATTCAAGTTGTGAAACCACTACAGCCTGAAACATCTACTAAGGAGATGATATAACCTCACCCTCCAAAACCAAAATGTTAAGTGATAAGAAAGCTGACTTATAAAAAAAAAAAAAAAAAAAAAGGAAGAGAGAGATTGGGCTGAAAGTCCTAAGATTTTCAATGAGCTACATGCCATGGTAAACATTCCACTTGGAATGAGCACCCTGGTCCCCAGGTCAAGGAGAGGCACACATGCTACTAGAATGGCATGGCCTGAATAGCCAGTCAGCAAAATTTTGGCTCTAGACTTGACCTCATGGCATGGCTCTGGCCAGTGCCATTTGCCAGAGGAAATGGAAGCTTGAAGAAGACATGGGGCCTAAAGAAGAAACACTCTACAGTGTTCAGCCGCCCTTCACTATGCATACAGCTTCTGTACATAAATTCATTCATCATTCTTCCCAGATGGGAGCTGACCCCCTTGACTTGATGGAGCACAGAGAGCAGTACTCCCTGCTTGAACAGCCAGCAATCAATAATGGAAATGTGGATGTATTTGTCTGCCTGTTTAATAATTGAAGACAACAGTGTACTTTAGTTAAAAAGCTTCTTCATTAAAAGGAGTGTAACTTATTTATCGCATTCTCTTCTCTCTTTCTTTGCTGATGGTATTACCTACCCATTTTCCTCCATTATGGGCTTTGGAATTGAAATCCAAAGGATATTGTTATTTCCTTTTCTGTGACATTTTCTGTTGGGCTGTAAATTTATAATGATCCGATTACAGAGGTCTTCCCTAATGACTGACCTATGCTGAGTTTATTCTTTGTAAATATGCTATAAATAACTGGATGTCCATTTAAAAAATAATATCAGTGAGATCATTATAAATCAAAACACTCCTTACCTTGGGCATGCACAGCTTGGAAGTTACCACAGTATCTTGGGCCAAGTTTGTTAATAACTTCCAGAGTGTCCATTGAGATGGCTTCTTCAAAGAGGTATGTAGGGCCAAGACGCCATATTAATGATGACTTTTGTTTCCAAATTCGAGGGGTGGAAATATATCCATAAACATCCACAAATGAAGATGGATCCATTGAAAGGAAAGGCCCCGGTAAGGCCTGAATATACAACATCTGTTAAAATTAAAAGGATGGGGGTGGAAGGGAAAGGGAGAGATTTAACCTCAGAATTAAACAAATATACCATGGGTATAAAATGATATACTTTATTGTCTCAAAGTAAAAGCTTATTTTAGCTATAAACATTAAAAAGCATACTCTTGAAGCTGAGAAACAATGCAAAAAAAAAAAACCGTTTGCAAAATGCTAGTGGGAGTAAAAAACTGACACTATGCCTTTGGAAATAAATTTGACAAGGAATATTAAGAACCACTAAAATATTTATCTTTTTTGTTCCAGTCATTCAACTAAGAACCGAAATGTCCACTATTTGCACATCCATTAAGTTTTATGTACTAAAATAATTACAAACGTATCCAATTAGAAAGGGAAATAAAATTATCTATTTGCAAATGACATGTCCATGTGGAAAATTCCAAGGAATCTACAAAAAAGAAAAAATGTGTAACTCACTAATGAGTGAGTTTGGCAAGGTCAGAGGATACATGATCAACATACAAAAATCAATTGCATTCTATAGGCTAACAATGAACCTGCAGAAACCCAAATTAAAAACACAACATTTACAATTGCTCAAAAGAAAATGAAATATTTAATAAAACATATATGAAATCTATATACTAACAGTTCAAAAAAGATGATGAAAGAAATCAAAGAAAACCTATATAAGTGCAAGAGACATACCATGTTCCTGGATAGGAAAACTCAACACAGTAAAGATATCATTTCTCCCTAAAATGATCTATAGGTTTAATGCAGTTCCCATCAAAATGTCAGAAGGTTTTTGTAGATACAGATAAGCTAATTCTAAAATTTATATTTGAAGACACAAGCCCTAAATAAATAGCTTACGTCTCCTTTTTTAAAAAAGGAGAGTGATTTTGATTATCTTTTTAGAAAGAGAAGAATTAAGTGAGGCACCATCTAACCAATATTGTTACATAGCTTATTACATACCAACAATAATTAAGATATGTGGTATTGGCACATGGATCAGTAAACTAGAATATAGAATCTGGGAATAAACCCATACAAATGTGCCAAACTGATTTTTGATGAAGGCTCAAAATCAATTCAATGAAGGAAGGATAGCCTCTTCAACCAGTGTTGCTGGAACAACTGGACATCATAGGAAAGAAATGAACTTCAACTTCAACTTCACACCTCCTACCAAACTTAACTCCTAAGAGATCACAAATTTAAATGTAAATCTAGAAAACTTTTGGAAAAAACACAGAAGAAAATCTTCAGGATCTAGAGCTAGGCCAAGAGTTCTTAGACTTGACACCAAAAGCAGGAGTCATAAGAGGAAAATTTGGTGAATTATACTTCAACAAAATAAAAACTTTTGTTCTACGAACTCCTATGAGAAAGAAGATGGAACTTAAGCTACTGACTAGAAGAAATTCTTTGGCAAATAACACATCAAAGGACTAGTATCTAGAATATATAGAAAATCCCTTAAAATGTAAGAGGAAAAACCAAACAATCCAATTAGAAGAAGGCCACAAGACATAAACAGACATCACTTAAGAGGATACACAGATGGCAAATAAGCACTTGAGAAGATTTTTAATTTCATTAGCAATTAAAGAAATGTAAATTAAAAGCATTATGAGATCATTATACATCTCTCAGAATAGCTAATATGAAAAGTAGCGACCACAGTGAATGCAGAGAAACTGGATCACTCATCCATTGCTGCTGGGAAATGTAAAATGGTACAGTCACTCTGAGAAAATGATTTGGCTGTTTCTTATAAAACTAAACACACAATCACCATATGACCCAGCAATTGAACTCGTAGGCATTTATCCTAGAGAAATATGGACTGAAGTTCACACAAAAGCCTGTACACAAATGTTCATAGCAAAATAAAGAAGACAAAAAAAAAAAAACAAGAAAAAATATCCATATAGCTTTATTTGTAATATCCAAAAACTGGAAACAGCCCAAATGTCCTTCAGTCAGTGAATACACATCTTCAGTCAGTGAATACACAGTTACATACACATCTGTATCACAGAATACTACACAACAATAAAAAGGAATTAACCGTTTCACACTGCAATTATTTGGATGAATTTCCAGAGAATTATGCTGATTGAAAAAGCCAATCCTAAAAGATCACATACTCTACAGTTTAATATATATAATATCCTTGAAATTACAACATCATAGATTATTGGTTGCCAAGGTTAGGGACAGGAATAAGGGAGGGAGGTGTGGGTGAGTGGGAGCGGTTGTAGTTTTAGTTTTTATAAAAGGGCAATACTAAGGAGCTTTGTGGTGATGTAAACGTTCTGAATCTTGGCAGGAGTCGTGGACACAGGAACCTACACATGTGACAAAATTGTGTAGAACACATACACATACACACAAGTACAAATAAAACTGGAAATTGAATAAATTAGCAGATTGTATCAACATCAATATTTTGGTTATGAAATTGTTCTGCAGTTTTATAAGATGCACCACTGAGGGGAAACTAGGTAAAAGGTACATGGGGTTTCTTGCTATTATTTCTTACAACTACATTTTAGCCTACAATTATTTCAATAAAAATTTGAATAAAACAAAACTAGTTAACGAGTATCACAAATTTTAAAATGATAATTTCAAAGCTTTGTGAATAAAAATATTAACTAATATTAAAAATTAAGTAATATACAATATTTTCTTCTTTTAAAGATTTTATTTATTTATTCATGAGAGTGTGTACACAGAATGAGAGAGAGTCAGAGACACAATCAGAGGGAGTGAGCAGGCTCCTCACAAGAGCCTGATGCGGGACTCAATCCACGCCCTGGGGCTGAGCCACTCAGGCTACCCAATATACAATATTTTCTATGCAGTAAATTTGTAACTATTTCTTTAAAGGGAAAAAAACTAAGACACTACAAACTATGGTAAGATAGAAGGAACACAGGCATTCTTTCTTCTTTCCAATATTTTTCAGTTATTTCAAAATGTATTTATATAATTTTTATAATAACTATAAAATCACCATATCCATAAATATGTATAGAAGTGCATATTTTTCAAATGAGAAGTCATACAATTTCAGAGGTAGTCTTTCTACAAATTAAATGAAATTTTCAAACAAGAACAAACCAAGTTTCAGTCACCAGGCATGCCTAGAGTGGGGTCCACTGTGCTCTCTCTCCTTCTCCACTCCTGACAGGCAAGGACTTCTTGCTCTCCCTCACTGAAGCTCTGCCCCACCCCTGCAGTCTGGCTTGCCTTTTCCCCCAAATTCCTACAGCATATACTCACTGCACCATCTGCACTGACTTACAAACATAAGATGTCTCAAATTCTCCCATCATTTTGCTCAATTTAGACTCTTGAAATACTCCTCACTTTTTAAATTGAACTTACCTTCTCTCTAAACTAGAGAACCATCGTTAAGCTAGGTCATCCCCAACCTAATGTCTCCTATCTTGTTTTTGCTTAGCAGATATCTGCATCTAAACACAGGCCTTCACATTTATCCCAATTAAATTTCACTTGCTGATCCTGAACCACCTTGTTGAGATCATCTTGGAAAGTCCACTCTGTCTGACTCAAGCCTTGGTCATTCCCCATGGCGTATTTGGGCATATCCCTATGGCATCACACCATTGCCATCCTTCCTGCTAATTGACTCTGGCTTAGCTGCCATGAGGTCAGTTGTTCATCCATGTACCAATTCACTCAATTACACTATCATCTAGTCCATGTTCCTCCTTGTGGCTGTAAATTCAATGCAGTTCATCAAATATTTATTGCATGCTTCCTGTGTACCATCCCTTGTGCTAGGTGCAAGCAAGGTCCCAACATCAATAGGACTTCCTTCTTAGCCTCAAAGTACATGAACTATTTCACAGAATACCCACCTATTCCATAAAACAAGACAGATTGCCAACATGTTTTGCAAAAGAAGAAAAAAAAAAAAAAAACAAGCCCACACTGTAATCACGCCTGGACAAAAACAAAGACACTGATGCAACCACAAAAGTAACCACCCTTCCCATCCTGGCTAACGTGAGTGACTACTGCTTTTTCTCCAATGACAACTCTAACCTGCTCCATTCTTCCTACTTCCTATATAAAAATTCTGAACATACACAGGCATCAAATCCCCTCTCTTTCTGGCAGCACCCAGTTGAGAATAGACCAACCTCCACTTCCTGAATCCTCCCTCAAATCACCTAAAATAAGCCCTAATCCTATCTAAGCTCCTTCCAAGTCCTTGTAATCCCATGGAGTAGAGCATCTTGCTACAGGAAGCTTAATAAATCTAACTTTTGTTTTATACTATATGCACATTCCTGGAGGTATTTGGGTGGTGAGCATGAACACCTAGCACCTAAAACAGTACTTAACAGAGAATGTGTGCTCCAAAATATTTAATGTGGGAAGGAAGGAAGGAAGGAAGGAAGGAAGGAAGGAAGGAAGGAAGGAAAGATGGAAGGGAGGAAGGAGGGAGGGAGGGAAGAAAAGAGGGAGGGAAGAAGGAAAGAAAGGCTAGTATTGTCAATAACTTGAGAAAAGAGTTAACTTCATGTCTTGGAAGACCTATTTTTGTAATGTTCCTGCTGAATCTTTCTAGTTACCACTGCCCTTTTTTAGTAAGATGACTATACTAGAAGATAGCATTGAATTCATCTTTAGGTGTTATATTGAATTTAGGTTGTTCTAACCTAATAGTTCTCAAAATGGGGTAATTTTGCCCCATAGAGGGCATTTGGAAATGTCTGGAGACATTTTTGGCGATCACAACTGGAGAGAGAGAGAGATGCTGTGGCATCTAGGGAGGCCACAGATGCTGCTAAGTATCTATCCTACTGTACATAGAATAGCCCCCGACAACAAAGAATTATCAAGCCTAAAATGTCAAACTATGGAAATGAGAAACCCTATTAATCAAAGATTCTCCATTCTGGCTAAATATTAGAATCACCTGAGAAATTCTGAAAGTATTACCAAATTACCCTGCACACAGAGATTCTGTTATGATTGATCTTAGGAGCAGCTTGCACAAGAGAACTTTAAAAATAATTTCCAGGTGATTCTAGAATGCAGCCTAGATTGAGATGCTCTCTATGGAACCTGGGTGAAATTCTGGCTGCACTTGCTCTCTGGTGTCTTCTGGGCCCTTCTCTCTCTGGCTTCTCTGAGGATCTCTAACAGTGGATGCTGGAGCACACCTGCTATGTCCCTCATCTCCCAGCTTCCTCTCTCTCATGCCTCAGGACTTCAGGTGACTCTAAATGGCAGTAAAGAGACACCTCCTCCAGCTATGTGTTCACATTCCATTGCCTTCTCTAAGCAGGAAACCACTTTTCTCTCCTCATTCTTGCTGTAAATCTGGTAAATGCTGCTGGCATCCTTGCAAGCTCTGGTGCCTGACTCCTCAGTGTAGTGTGCAGGCAGTTGTATTAGATTCATCAGGAAGCTTCTTGGAAAAGTAGAACCTTAGACCCTGCACAGACCTTCCTGGGGAATCCACAACTTAAAATGTGAAAAGACTTGTTCACTCTAGGACTTCATATTCTCTCACGACTATTCCTATTTCCATGTTTCACATTCTGCTCTGGTTTGTGGCTTTCATTCCATTTTCTGAAGGATTTTCATTTTATTGCTTTTAGGGCTTTTCTCATGTTTGAGCTGAGCCAAGTATTCTGATAGCAAGGGAGAGTTTCATTAGACACCAGCCCTGCTGCCAAATGAGAGCAAAGAACAGAACAGAGACCACTCCAGGTATTGCAGCTGGAAGGCACAGCAGTGGGACAAGCGGAACTCAGGGTGACTAGCTCACCTTGGCTGAGCCGGTGATCTGTCCATCCAGATAGGTGGAAACAGTGCAATTCCTTTTCATTTCCTTGGTGACAACCACAGCCAGGTGGTGCCACTGACCACAAGCCAGCAGCTGGCCACATCGGACCCGAAGCTGGCGTCCAGCAGAAGGCTCAGGATCATCCTCGGGTTCCATGACATCTGCAAGAGAACATAGTCACCAAATCTTGTATGCAGCATCACACTGCAGCAACCAAGGAGAACAGGGCCTCATGCAGAGGAGCCATGCCCTAGACCTCCTCATAAAATAACCACAACAGCAACTATCATTGCTTGAGATCTTGCTTTGTGCCAAACACTGGATTAAGAATGGTAACAAATGTCACTTCATTTCTTTTTTCACAGCCCCTGGTGAGGTAAGTGCTATAACAATCCCCATTTACCTACCCCCCTGAGGCACAAACAGGTTATGTAACTTGCCCAGGGTCATGCAGCAGGAGTCAAACACAGGAGTCAGGCTTTGGGGTCTACCCCAGGAGACTTCCTCTGCAGTGACATACATTTGCCCTGGAGGCCTAAGAAGGAGGAGGAAATAGGCAGTTGTGCTCTGTGACAATGATGTCGTGTTACCTCTGGGGCCTTTTGGGTATTTCCCTATGAAACAGTGACACTCCCAGGGCACACAGGAAGAACAGGCCATTTCTGGCCAACATAGAGGGATGAACTTAGAAAGCCAGGTGGAGCTCTAAATAACAGAGCCTGGACCAGCCACCAACTACTAAAGGATTGGGCTCCCGGGTTCTTATGCCGAGACCTGCTAACTTAGCTCCGTTTCCCCCAAGTGTGGGCAAAAACAGCTCCAGCTCCCAACACCTTACCCAGGGGCTGAAACTCTTTCTCTTCTGTAGACACAACCAAGGAGAAGTCATCCAGGCACAGGCTGACAGAGAAGCAGACAAAGGGCTGCTCGGTCCTGGCCAGGTGACGCACCAGGCTTAAGAAGCGCAGTGGGTGGCCCTCAGTGACTGTGCTGTGCCTGCCAATCAGGAACCAGCAGGAGAAGGTCAGGCCCCGGGGTGGAGGGAATGACCTGGCAGCACCTGGAGTCAGAACACAAGCATACCCTTAGACTTTCACCTGCCTTGCAATCTTGTCTAGACTCATCGTGGCTCTGATTCAGCCCATGTGTGGCCCTACTGTGTGCCAGCTCTGTGGCCTCATCTAACTCATTTCCACTTTATGTCTACCCCATGCCACAGAAGCTTGTCCCTTTACTCATGTACTCACATACACTCATATACTCACAGGAGTAAGTCGTATTCCCATACTCCCATAGATCCCTGAAGCCTCTCTCCAATTCTATCTCATCTATTATTCTATGCCACTTTGCTAAAGGAGTGGAGGAGGGGCACAACTCTGTAATTGGTCACCATTGGCTGACCTAAAGCTGCAGAGTGTGCAATGTGAGGCAGAGGACATCAGCCTAGCTCCGCTGAACCTTTCATAGGGAAACTCATGTCCTCCTGACCCATAACAGGGTTGGCAACACAAAGCAGGCCCACCATCTTCCATGAATTAGCAGAATCAGACGTGGTACCCCACGTGGAGGCTGTGAATGCAATGGCTCCTCAGCACCCACCATCCCAGTGAGACCCTGGTTCTCCTAAGCTAGGGCGCCTAGCTCAGACAGCGCTGGGTGCTTGCCCTGCCCTGCCTAGCCAGTTTTTAGCTGAGCACAGTGCTGCGCAAAGCCTGCCAGGGCCCAGGTCGATCAGATGGCCATCCACATAGAACTTATAGTCTTCTTCAGAAAGAGCCCAGGGTGGAGCGAGGTGTTGGTTTCGACATTTGTCAATCACTGACTAAATGAATCCATCCCAGACTCAGTCATCAAATCACCAACTGAGACCACAAGTGTTCACTGAGTCCCCACTGGATGCAGAGTCATGGCTGGGCCCTTGGGACACATGATAAACAGGATCCTCCTGCCCTAAAACAAGCATGACAAACTGTAAGGATGAAAGGTACACAGAAACAAGGAAGACTCCCACTTTCCTTAATGCCAAGTGGAAATCTGAAATCAAGGCTCCCTCAGCACTTATTCTGGAGACAGGGTGAAGATAGCTCAGCAAACTGAAGCTGCTGAGAATCACCTACCTGTCCCAATCCCTCCAGAGACCAGATACTCTGTGCTGCTTCCCATAACTGTAGACAGAGTTGGAATAAACAAACAGCTAGAAACAGAAAAGTATCTCAGATTATTGAACCGCACACCAACTTCTGGCCATGACATCACCCCTATCTCCCTCTTCAGGGGCCTCACTCCCTCTTACACCGAGGACAGAAAGCGGCTGATGCCCATACGGGGGCCTTAAGAGATGGAATTTATGCTGGATCCTGAAGGGGAGGGAATTCCAGAAAGCAGGCCCTCCAGGGCAAGTAGAAGGTCATAGCACTACATGGCGGAGGACACTGGCCCTGAGAAGTCAGAGGAGACAAGGTGTCCCTGACCCAGACATTTTATGCTCCTGGCTGGTGAGAGCTGGTGAGGACTACAGTTTTTTTGATCAATATTATAATTCATCAGAGGCACTGGGAAATGAATAAAGTGCATTCCAAATATAAGAAAGCCTGTCGTACCCATAACCTTCCACGGACATGTCAAATTCCACGAACGATGGAGCCAGGGCCGCCCTCTGAGGCTGCAGGTTGCGTGGGGAGGTCATGGAGATGAGGCTCATCGAGGTCTGCAGGGCAGTGGCCGAGCCCTGGGACGTCCCTGAGGGCCTGATGGTCTGGGTGACTGCTGAGCATGGGCCGGCATCCAGAACAGTGCCCGTGGGACCCTCAGCAGTCCCTGCTGCTATAGCCTGGGACCCTGAGGCAACAAGCAAAAGTAGAGGGGCATCCCCATTTAAGCATATCCACAGCTCTTCTGACAACAGCCCCAGGGGGTCTGCAACAGCCCAGAAGGAAGGCTAACCTCACCACCACCGTGCGGTGGCTCCCTACTGACTCACTCACACTAAACTGCAGTGAGAACATGCTCCTCCTAGAAACTTCTTCCCCCTTCAGCCCACCATTCCCCACACCCACCCCACCCTACTTTCTAGCACACCGTCTGCTGCTGCTGTCATTGGCTTGCCCCACTGGTGGTCGCTCCATGACGTTCCCACTCATGACAGCCTACTTCTGTGAAAGTTCTGCTCCCTGCACCTGGCTGCCGGCACAGGCTGACTCTCCATCCATGCTCTTCAATTGGGCCTCCTTGCCTTTGTGTCCTTATGTGATCTCACATTCAGTACCTTCACAGCTGTCTTTTCTTTAAGCTGGTTCCTGGAGCCAGCAGCCTCCTGAGGACCATGCCTGATACTAGGGAGCCACCCAATGCTTTGGCCTCTTGATCCCCGACCCATCCCATGAGCTGTGAACTGTGCAAAAAGCCATCACTGGCATGTCTGTCCAGGGGCAACACTGGGTACTTGACACACAGTGTGTCATGAAGGAAACCCTATTGCTGTTTCTTTGATCTGCACCCAAAGGGGTCAAGTACACGCTCACCGTCCCCTATCTTATAGGAGGGTGGGGGTCATCCTTTTCTTTCTAGATCTGGGCTTTCTCTGGGACCACCAATCCTGCTTTTCCTCATTTACTCCATTGAGCAGCAGGCAGTACCACTTTTTTAGTCTATCTGCTTCCCACCTGTTGTAAAGGCTCCCTTAAACAGAATGCGTATTCTCTCTTCTTTCCTCACCTGAGCCTCCAGAGTCCCCTCTGTTCACAAAAGATAAATGGAGGATGTTCACTGCAGCCGACGGAAGTGGAGGCATCCCAAGACCGAGAAACTGTCTAGGTATCATAACACACGAGAGAAAGAAGTGAAGACCTTTCATGGGTGGAAGCATTCTCCGGTTCACTGGAATACCTTCCTAAATCCAGGTGCTCCCTAGCCCCTCCTCCATGCTTTTGTCTCTCTGCCCGGAAACCTTTCCTCAAACCATCCAGAAGCAGGGTGTCCCTGGCCTGGCACCGAGACCACAGAGCTAGCATGTTTAGGTGCCTTTGACTTAACCAGTGATTAGCTGGGAGCCTCAAATCAGACCTTGAAGAGATAAGGAATTTATACTACACTGTTCTGTGTCTGATCCATCAGCTCTGCTCTGTGCATCTCCCTCCTACTCAGCTTTCCAGGCAACAGGTGGCTCCATGAAGGGGCTGCCAACAGGAAGGCCCCCAGAAGATACACTGCCTGTGACCCTCTCCTTGCCAGGAGGCCTGGCCCTACTCACACTGGCCCAGCTCCCTGCAGGCTAGCCTCTCGGGGTGTCAAGTCCTCACAACCCCCATCCCTCTCAGTAGAGCATCCTCACCTGCCCTCTTCCCTCCTCTCCTGGTCCCATGAACACCTGCACAGGCCTCAGGCCTGAGCCCCTCACTGCCCTGCAGCCCTGACCCTTTACACGCACTCTTCTGACTGTGGCTTTCCAGTAGCTCTGGTGCTGCCCACTCACCATCCTCCATGATGCTATCTGTGTTGTCTGCAGAACCTCTGACTACTGTCCTTTCTTCTCAAGGTCATCAGCTCCATGGGAGGGCTTAAGTCTGCTTTGTGGGCCTGCCCACTGTCTATGTGGACCCAAGGATGTCCCGTGCCAGGAAGGGCCACCCCCAGCAGAAGGGAGAGGCAAGACAGGGCACAGGGAGACCTGTCCCTGTGCATGCCCTGTCCCTGTGACCTGCCCACTGTACCTGAGCCCAGCTATCAGTAGCTCAGCACCATTTAATACACAGCACACAGTACCTTAATACATCTGGTTCAATGGCTTGGGAGGCAAGCTTTTCAAAGATCCTGATAAGGCCCAAGTTCAAGGGGCTGGGGCTGGCTGTCAGGGCTCTGCGGCAGGAGGCTACAAGGGTCCTGAGCATCCCCGCCTCACACATGACCTGACGGTTCTTCTCCGATTTCACCAGGGACTGGATGTGACTGGCCATGGAGCACTGGATCTCCTGCGAAAGCTAAAAGGTAGCAAAAGCAAGCAGTGAACCCTTGAGGTCAGCATATTTTGTGGGCAACTTGGAAAGACCCCTAACCAGGCCTCAAAAAGGTTGTGGGGGTCAGGCGACTGCACCTACCTACATAGCCTGTTCTCAGTGTACCCCATCTGATTCAGGGGTTCTCAGATGTACTCTTGCCCAGTGCAGGGGAACGGGGGCCACTGGGGTCAGCTGCCAAAGAGGTACAGGCTTAAAACAGGTGCAAACTGGCCTGTGAGAAGCTACATCTGTTCTAGAGACATGGTGTCTGCCCCAGGCAATGTTTAAGTGGTTTCTGAATGAACTGCTAACATTGAAAGATCTGGAGATTTTATGTAAAAGTCCAGACATGTGGCCTCTCTCGAAAGGTAGGAAGGCTGGGCCAGACAGATGGCAGTCTGTGTCTCTGAGAGGCAGCTGGGCTGGCCCTTAGCTGCACCTCTCTTGGGCATCTCGCAGTCCTGTGTTTCAGTCCGTACCCCTGACATAAGAGGTACAGTGGCCCAGGAGGCAGGCCTGGAGGCGGTGTTCACGTGGACTGGCTGTGGCCCCACCAAACCGCACTCATCCCCCAGGCTAATGCCAGCCGCAGTTCCTGTGCGGAGGGCCTTCAGCCTCCTGCTGTCAACCCCCCACACACACTTTCCAACTGCCCTCCGTCCACCTCTCAGACAGAAACAACTGTGGTCTTATCTTGCCCTTATTAGTTTTCCAGTCAGTTCAGCATCTTCATGTCCTTGAAATCCACAGAAGAGAGCACAGAGTAAGCTCAGTTCGTATGTGAGCCAAATACATTGTTTTTGCAATCTCCTTTTCTTTGTAAAAGTATAAACCCCTGGAACTCCCAGGCCTCTCCAAATAATACAGTTTGGAGTAGAAGTCAGGGTGTTCGGGGTGGGAGTTGAAGTTCCTCTATGAAAACTCTTAGGACTGCTCATATTCTCTTTTACTGTTGTATATGATATTGTCTAAAAAAGTGAGAGGGATACCAGTTAGAACTTAATGGAATTTTCCTGCAGTGGATGCTATGAATGCAGCATCCTTCTCCATATGGGTGTACCCATCAGCGCTCCCCTTTCTCTGGAGAACTGCCCTCCCCTAAGTGGGAGCTGCCCTGTCCAGGAGCTATGTCCCCCCATCTGTCCATGCATGCACACACATGCACCCGTGTATACATATATACACATGTGCATGCATACATGTACGTGTGCACACATAGGCACGCACGCATATATACATGCCCACACAGCTATACATATACTTGTGTGCATATACACATGCATGCAAACATACACACATCCATGTACCATGTGCACACATGCACACGCATGCACACATACACACCAGACAGTAGTCAACGAGATCACATCCTTCAGTCTTTGTGGTGCAATTCATGCCTGAGAGCCCTGCCCTGTGGGCCCAGGTTAAGGTTGGACTTCAGCTGACTGCACGTCCTCACTCAGCTTCTTCCCCTGCACCATCTGCTTCCTTCACTCCCCTTCCCCTGAGTCCCAGCCTTGATGGAGCTGATGTACCTGTACCCCTGTCTTCGGCTCTACTTCCCAGGAACCCGAGCTGAGGCCTAGCATACTTTTCATGTTGCACATCTTTGCCCTTGTTTTTGGGTTCAAGGAAAGAGATCTCTGACAACGTAAACCATATCTTGGTTAGTCCACCAGTGTAAAGCCATGAGTAACCACAAAAGCACTAATTTGAATAATCTCTTTCTAATGATGACTGGCTTCTAGTCCCATCCAATTGCAGACCATCTGATGATATATACACACCCCCATGAAAGTTTTCTTGGGGTCCTTCACTGCTTCCCCTTCTTCCCTTTCCCCTTCAAAAGAGTTATTAACCACCTCTTCAATGTCAGGCTCTGGGTAAATTTCTAGGCATTTCAAGAATAACAAGACAGTGTCCCTGCTCTCAAGGGAATCACAGGCTACAGGTGAAGGGACAATCCCAGCACAGTGAGAAATGGGCATGGCAAAGGCAGAGCCTGGCTTTGACCCCAGATTCCATGGTCAGGATCACTTCACTTCCCATCTCCTCCTCACATGTGCTGTGACTTGGGAAAACACCCCAACACAGTGGTCAAGGGCATGTTTGTATCACTACGGGACAGAAATTAATAAGATGGCATTCATCCACAGGCCGCAAATACCACTTAGTACTATATGTGTTTCAAGGATTAAAAGGTAGTGGGATATATATTTACACTGTTTATCATCAGTTTTTAGATTTAAAAAAAAAAAACTGAATGAGTTACACATCTTACCTTTCGCCCTCCCTTCCTCCTTCCAGGAGCACACCTCCTAGAGCTCCTGTCTCAAATTACAGTATTTAGTGAAATTTCCATCTTTACAATATCTTCAGTAACACTTCTAACTTTCTCGTGCCTTGTGCCATACAAGGACACAGTAAGAAGAGGGCCGTCAGTGGAGAAGTGGGCCCTGACCCGACACTGAATCTGCCAGTACCATACTCTTGGACTTCTAGCCTCCAGAACTATGAGAAATAAGTTTCCATTGTTTATAACCCGGTCTATGGTATTTTGTTATAGCAGCCTGAATGGCCTGAGACAGTCCCTTCCCTGTCACTGCGGTATTGGCACAGCTAGTATAAATTGGTAAAGGCAATGTAGAGCCCAATGGGGACCAGAGACAAAAGGCAGAAATGCCAAAACTCATTTGCAACAAACAATTCCATCGCTTTTACTTTGAGGAGTTCTTCCACATGAAAATCTACCCAACCTACTTGACTCCCTTCCCCAGATCTTTCTTCTGCTGCTCTTAGCATCCCTCCCTGCATCCCAGAGCCTGCACCTCTGCCTTTCCTCTCACCTACTCCTCTCAGAACAAAAAAAGAGCCTCTGCTCACTTGCCTTGAATTTTCCCTCTTCCAGAACCTGTATTCTTTGGTAACTGCAGTCTTTTAATTTGGGGTGAAAGTTGGGGAGACAGTCTGTATGATGCAAGATGCAAAAATAACATCACAATGTATTATTAATAAGAATTAAAAACAAATGTCTAGGGCAGCCCCGGTGGCTCAGAGGTTTAGTGCCACCTTCAGTCCAGGGTGTGATCCTGGAGACCCTGGATCGAGTCCCACGTCAGGCTCCCTGCATGGAGCCTGCTGCTCTCTCTGCCTGTGTCTCTGCCTCTCTCTGTGTCTCTCATGAATAAATAAATACAATCTTAAAAAATAAAAAATAAAAAATAAAAAGAAATGTCTAGAATCTCCAGTTTTATTACCAGCACTTCACTTATTGCTTTGAGGACTTTTGGCTTTCTTTTTTTGTTGTTTCCTTTTTTTTTTCTCTTTTTTATCCACCAGAGAAAAGTTACTTAAAATCTAAATATGAAAAAAAAAAAGAAAGAAACAAAGAAAAAAAAGCAAAAGTTTTCAAAAGGGAGAAATGCTGATCTTGTCTAATGATGCCACAAGTTTACTCCAAAATTGCTCAATACCCCCATAATGGAGGAGGGAAAATTGATCGTCCTCATTATCACTGCAGCTCTGTCAATACCAATATTGCCTTGTTTTGAATAAAATGTGCTGGTTTTTTCAATGTTGGTTCCAGTAAAATGGGGTTTTAGTGAAAATATGAGCAGTAGCAGGAAACCAGTCTGGTTTCTCCCCCTACAAATGGATTGATTTTCCTAACGCATATTACTTCCAGCGCAGGCTAGGGGATGGTGGTTCAATTAGGACTCCATGGTGAGCACGTGGGGTCATCAGGCTGGCCGGCAGGCTGGACCCACAAGGCAAATTAGCACAGAGCGACTTGCGGGGCAGCCGTCAGGAATTTTTTTTTACTTTCTCCACTTAACAGTCTAACCTTCAAGTCTATCTTTGTCCAGCTGTAGATGTAGATGTTTGTTGTTCTTTAGCGCGTGTTCTCTCTCTCTCTCTCTCTCTCGCTCCCTCCCTCTCCCTCAATTTCTTTTCTAGTCCAGATTAATATAGTCCCAGAGTCCAGTGAGGGCTGGGTCCTGGTGGAGTGGGTCCCTCCAAGGAGGCATGGGCTTTGAACACATAAGTCTATGATGTGTCCTGACATAGATGTAAAAACCATCAGATGACCCTGTCTATTTCCCCCAGACACTTAGAAAGAACCAGGGAGTTCTACTGAGCTACTCAAATTTGGATTAGTTGCTTATTCCAATTTGGTTGAAATATTCTTTGATGATTTTGGAAAAGAGATGGTACAACTCAAACGATCTCAGCTCTTCAGAAATATCACAGCTAAATAGGGCCCACAGATGGGTTTCATTTGATAAGTTGTTATGATTATCTTTGCCTACTTATCGTTTAAAGATTTTGTTTATTTATTCATGAGAGACACAGAGAGAGGCAGAGACAAAGGCAGAGGGAGAAGCAGGCTCACTGCAGGGAGCCCGAAGTGGGATTCGATCTCAGGGCCCAGGGATCATGACCAGAGCTGAAGGCAGATGCTCAACCACTAAGCCACCCAGGATTACCCTATCTTTGCTTACTTAGAATTAGTTCTTTCTATATATGGGTGTAAACTTTCTCTTTTGCCACAGTCCCCATCAGCCTGATAGACTCATTTGTGGTGTCCACATGCCTTGTAGGTATAGGAGTTTGTGATCTTGGTTTCTATGTAAGAGGTCTGAGCCCCATCAAATCAGCAGAACCCATACCTGAAGGCATGGCTTCCTTGATGCCCTTGAATAGATTTGCAACTAAGATCGAGATGCATGTGAGTGCCCGCTCCAAACCTGCTTCCTTCACAAATTACATGCATATGATGGCTAATGCTACCTGGTAATGGAAGCCTAGGACCTTGTATTTATGAAGTATTTGCCTCTTTCCAACTTTACTTCATCCTCCCTTTTGGTCCACCCATGCTCCAGACCTAGTAACATTCTCTCCCTTTGCCAAATGTGTCACACCTTTTTTGACTGATTCCTGAAGCTGGGAATGTCCTTTCCAGCCCTATATCCCTTTGTTGAGCTCCTACCTATTATTCAAAGGACAATTCAAATGTTCTCTCATCTAAGAACTATTTTCTGATTTTCCCAAACACCACTGTCCATACTTGAATCATAAATACTACACTCTGACAGCTCTCTTGTTAGATAGATAAGTAGATAGATGATAGATAGATAAATAGATAGATAGATAGATAGATAGATAGATAGATCTCTTCCCACCATCCCCTGTCCCCACTACACTGTGAACTGCTGCCTGAGACAATGACTCTTTACCCTTGTTGCCCTAGCACCTCTCTCTGCCTCAAATGCAATAGCTGCCTCCTAAGAGCAAGCACAGGGGTAGAAGGGATTCTAGAACATAGGAGGCACACCTAACTCAGAGGGCTGTGGGCACTCAGAAAAGGTGATGTATCAACTAAATGTGGGAGGATAATGAAGAGAGAACCAGGCCAACAGGGAAAAATGGTCTTTCTGGGAGTCGGCACAGCACATGCAAAGATGAATTGGTGAAAGTGAGCATAGCCTTTCAAGGAAAGGGGATCATGGGTGGTTGTCAGCCCCCCCCAGTACCCAATGCCCTCCTCTGCAATGAGTCTGTAGTCAGCCCTGAGAACACCACCGGGGAAGCTAGCCTGTAAATATCCATCTAGGAAGCTGCCTGCTCAACCGGGAACCTGTAATATCTGTGGAGAGTTTCCATCACCTTGGACACACACACCTTCACTGCATGAGACAGGTGAGCAGTGGAGCTGGGTGGAGAGTTGTATGAGGCCCAACACAACTCTCCAGCGGGAACCCTTCCCACATGTGGCCAGGGCTTCCTTGAGGTCTTCCTTCCCCCAGGAAAAGGAGGTATGAACTTACCCTGAGTGTCTCTGGTGCTATAGCCAAAGTATACTGTTGATACAACTTTCGTTAAGAGATATTTTTAAAGCAGATCTTTTGTTGTTGCTAACAGATAGATATCCACAACTGTCTGGAGAAGATTCCTGGAACAAGACTATAGAGTACACAGTCTCTTGTAGAGATGAGGGATCTACTCACAAGCAAACTGTGGCTCAGGCCCTGGCATATTGTGTCTGAGCTTCCAGGTAGATATTCACCCTTCTTTCTCCTTGCAGGCAGAGGACAACAAAATCTACCCACAGCTAGGTTCTCATGCTGCTTTGACATTAACTGATGAACGAACTTGGGCTAGTTACTTATTTTCTCAAGGCCTCAGTTCTTTGCTTTAAAATGGGGATAATGGGGGATCCCTGGGTGGCGCAGCGGTTTGGCGCCTGCCTTTGGCCCAGGGCGCGATCCTGGAGACCCGGGATCGAGTCCCGCGTCGGGCTCCCGGTGCATGGAGCCTGCTTCTCCCTCTGCCTGTGTCTCTGCCTCTCTCTCTCTCTCTCTCTCTTTCTCTGTGTGTGTGTGACTGTCATGATTTAAAAAAAAAAATGGGGATAATGAAAATATCAACCTCCCTGGTATGTTGTTTGTGGGAGTCCATAGGAAGTTTCTATGAAAGTGCTTTTTCTTACTGGATACAAGTTTTTTTCAGGATATTAGCCCTTCTTAGTTATGATGTTCTCTTCTCATAGCAATAAGATTCCTTCCAACTGAGTGTGTGGTTTGCATGGCCATTGTGCATCAGACAAGCTCAGTATAAGAGCAGGAGCACACACCTACCATGCTCGCGTGCCCCATGGCTAGCGATGGGAGCTACATCACTGCCCACTCACTGTTTGAAGGCTCTCTCTTCTAAGTACTTTCGTGTACTGGCTCATTTAATCTTCAAACACCATGAGCTAGATGCTATTATTACCTCATTTTATAGATGAGGGAACTGAGGCCCAGAGAGATTATGGCTTGCTGAGTTACACAGTGAGTGGAGGGACAGGAATTCAAGCCAGAAGGTCAGCTGCATTTTATCACTGAGATCGCTGCCTCCCAGGACTCCAAGTGCTGAAGCTTGCAAAGCACTGGCCAGCCTGGGTTTTTAAGGTAAAGCTAATTGAAACTGGCAACTCTATGGGTTGAGCAGTGGATACCTAACCCATCCTGTCCTAGGTCAGTATCTCAAAACTTATAGGAAAAACTAAGTGTTCATGACTTTGGCTCACACTGGGATCATCTGAATTTAGTAACTGGTACACAGTATTTGCCATGCACAAGACCTAAATGGGTTTGACCATTTCTGTAATCTTGAGAGGCCAGGTGGGAGTCTCATATATGTAACTCCGCAATGCAGACTAGCTCACTACCTCCACAGCTGCCCATCTAGTCGGGCAAGTTCGTCCTTATACTGAGCCCAAATCATTGCTGCTTAACTAACTGGCCTTTGTGTGTACTCTTCTACCACCAGTCAACTAACAAGTATTTGCCCAGCTCTTATTTCCCCAATATCATTTCTCTCTAAGCTACTTACCCTGAGGTCTGTTCACTATTCTTTCCATGACTAAGGAGGATTTTTCAGATCCCTCACCATCCTGGCTTCTCACCTCTGGACAAACACAGATGTGGCATGCTAGAGGGTCATGGAACTACCACCTCCCTTTAGCTGGACACTATACTTCTATAAATATAGTAGGAAGTAGAATTACCCATAGCAGTGTCCTCACGCAACTTCAGACAATTACTGACCATGCACTAAACCCCCTAGGACTCTTTCACATATTCTATTCTGTCTTCCCCACCCTGTGTATACGTGCATTAAGACATGAGCACAGGCCTGATTATCTCTGCTGAATTTTGACCCAACAAGATTCTGGTCCATTCTTCAGACTGCCAGGAATGCTTCACATCCCCATTTTGTCAGCCAGTGGGTAACTCCTCCTTCCAGCTTTATGCCATCTGCCATTTGAGTTCATTGAGGTAATGGATCAAATCCAAAACAGGAAAAAGAGAGGACATAGTCCTTTGATTCCAAGTAGACTGTAACATGTAGCTCAACATCAATTCTGTTATTAATTTAATAATAGTAAAACACCAGTCAGAAATATACCTAAAATGTATCATCTTCCACTAATTGTTTCCAAATTTCTATACAGTATGACCTAGAGTCCTAGGAATACAGACTGCCAAAGCTAGAAGAGGAGGGGGGAGTGTGTATAATGGAGCCAGTGTCTGATGAGCAGATACTGTGTGCCAAATACTGTGCTGTCCTTTTCAATTATACTCTCCACTATTTTTCCCAATGGGAAAAATATTATAAGGGGATACTGAGACTGGATGATATATCAATTTCCTAAGGTCACATAGCTAATGAGCATCAGAAACTGGTACTCAACCCAGGTCTTACTCCAAATCCCATGATTTTAACACAGTGTCATGCACTCATTATAAAGAAGGGAACTGATCTCCTAAGGGTTCTAAATTGATGATGTATAAAAGTGTTTTACTTGGTGGGCATAGTTTGGCTTCCCTTCTATTTTACTGCCCCTTATTTAAGTGAAAGTGCCTTTGGACAGGGCAAGTACTCTTCCCTATAGGACAGGCCTCGCCACTCTCTATTATTTCCACCAACACATTTCCTTTATATTCTTGGCCCCAAGACATTGAGCTTGCAACCTCTCTGATCTAGGCCAAATCTGAGTAGCTGAAACTGAGGTGTGGAGACCAGAAGTTAGCCTACATCAGCCACAGAATGATAGGAAAAGGGACTAGAAGCAAGCTCACCTGATAACTGAGCCAGAGGTCTTCCCATCCAACTTTAACTTCTACTCCATCATTCTACATCCATTGTGTTTTGTTTTTGATCATCTTAGTCATCATGTAAGATTATGTTTATTTGGTCTATTTAAGAGGTTACCCTAAAAAGTAAACTGGATTTTGACCAGGATTGAGATTTTCCCACTTAGGAACAATAGAAATGGGGGTGGGGAGGGGGTTTCAGTATGAAAGAGCCTAGGATACTTAAAATTAAACCTTTTAAAATTCAACATTTAAGTATTCCAAATATTTGGAATTTCTAATGTGTCATAATTTAACAAAATGAGACTCCTACTTAACCTATTTCCTTGTTGGGGGAAATGGCTCTTTCAAATAGCCTGCCCTTATACAATGCTACCCAGGGCTATTAATGCTGTCAATATTTTAGTTATTTGAAACCCATATGATTAGTTCAATGTGTTTGAAATGCAGGCTAATTCCAGAAAATGGCACGCTTTTCCAAATTAAGGCATGAATGAGCTGATAAACAAACATAGCCCTGAGCCTGATCTTTTCTCTGTTCCATCAGACCATCCAGAACAGTTCTGTGGTAGTACAATCTGGAACACACCCAACAGTGACTCACAGTGCCAACTGACTGTAGACCATGGTCTCTCTAGTGCCCAGGTCTGATCATGTTGTTGCTTTCCAGTAGCTTCCCATGACTACCATGTCCATACAGGAAAAGTCACTTGGCACAGAAGTAGGAGGTCCAGGAGCCTGGCATCACCGACATCTACCACCTAGCAACTGTGTTAACTCTGTAGCTCAACTTCTACAAGTTTCAAGTCTTCATCATCGAAGTGGGAATACTGATACCCACCTTGCAAGGTTATTATAAGGATTAAATGATAAAATGCTTGTAGAGCTTCTGGTAACTAATAGCAGTGGTTCCACCATTTAGCAAGTGTTTCCCATGCTGCAGTGTACTTTCTGCTCTCTGTGCTGAGCACTCACTGCATTGCTTCATTGAATCCTAACAATAATGCCACAAGGAAGATATTATTATCCCCCTACTACAGCAAGGAAGGTAAAGGATCACAGAGGTTAAACTATTTCCCATGGCTGCGTGCCTGTTGTGGCAGAGCTGAAATATGATGAAATTCTGCTGTCATCAGAGCCTGGCCTCTGCCTACATATAGAAGTGTTCACTAAAGATTATACTGCTCATGATGATGATGATGATGATGATGATGATGATGATGGATGGTATCTCAATAAAGTTCAATTCTCTTAGCATGGTATTCAAGGCCCTTCATTATGTGGCTTTGACCAGACTTTGCAGCCCCACACATTGCCTTTCTATCCACATGGTCTATCCTAGCCCAGCTAAACTACTCAAAATCCTCATGTGTGCCTCTTTCTGAGGATGAGCTTCTTGTCTTTCCTCCCTCCTCTACCTGATCTGGTATGGGCATGTCTTTTCTTTAAAGTCTGGCTCCAGGGTCCCCAACTCTCTAAGGGTTTCCCTCCCCTCTGTCACAAGGCTCTGTGGGCAAACTTTTGTTGCCATCAAATATGGTTTTACTGTCTTCTACACTCCTCTCTCTACTACTCTCAACTCAGACTGTGATTTCCTGTGAAATTTGCCTCTGAATCCCCAGTGGCATCTAGAAGGTGCTTGAGTAAAATTATTCACAGGTGCACATGTATCACATTGGTTGCTCCACTGCAGTGAGTTCTACCTTTGTTTGCTAAACTAGATCCAGCTTCCCACCCTCTGAGTTACAGTTGTCATGAGCACAAGCAAATACTCCTCTGCTACGAACTGAATAAAGACCACAATCTTAATGAAAGCAGAGTGATGCTGGGAACCAGCTAGCCCTCATAGGACTGGTCAAAATTCCTGCTAACAGTCACATCCCTACAGTAAGACGATCGTGGCTGCTAAGCATGCTAGAAAGGGAAAATGTCTTCTTCCCAATGAGTTGTTTCTTTTTGAGGCCAACTCAGCTCCCAGAGAACTGGGTTGGACTCTGTTTTTGCCTCATGCTTAGGACAGCAACATTCACAATTCAACTCCTACTGTCCAATTTTAATACTGGTGATGATACAGCTGGATCATCTTTCCAAGAGTAGCACATGGTGTAACATTTTGGAGAGGGAAAAAGACACTTTTTGGTTGTGAACAAAACAAATTTCACGTGGACATAATTAGAAATAGATCAGACAACCCATGTATGTAGTTATTTAAGTTGTCACTCCTGAAATGACATCTATACCTTGGAAAGTCATCAAGTTCCCATCTATGAGGAAGGAAGAGCATCCATCAGGCAGGAAGGTGGCTAAGAGTATAGTGCTGGGAACCTCAAGCCAACCTACAGGGAGATGAGGGGAACTCACATTCCATCTTCTTAGTAACACTGCCATCTACTGAAACTTCTTGCTCCAAAGAACGATCCTACAGTCCTTTTCATTCCAGCATTTTCCTGTGTGGTCTCATTTCTCATTTGATTTAGTATTCTATTGATTGTTATGAGGTTTCCCACCTTCCCTTTCAGAAATTAATTACTGTAATTATTCAACTTTTAATAGTTGCTGATTTGGCATCTGCAGGAAATATTTGACAAAATGCATCACTACGTTTCATTTGCATTTTGAGAGACAGTGAGGGAGAATTAGACTTTTCCTAAATTACTTATTGTGACCTGAATAGAGAAAAAGAATCTTACCAAATGGAATTCTCATTTGCATACTTAATGTGTCCGATTATTATCACAAAGGAGTCAAGTTCCACTACATACTCTAATGTGACAACTCACAGAGTTTGTCTGAAGCTCAGGTTCAGCTGCACAATTTACATGCACTAGCAGTGGAGAGAGAGGCCACACTCTGCTCTGTATCACTGCAGTGAAGTTTTGCACAACACAGTCATCACCAACTGTTTGGCTATTACACCCCTGGCTTGGTTGTTCTCATTCCAAGTACACTACATGGCTGGAAATACAGCTAAGGAAGTCAGGCATCCTTACAATAAGGCTATTGCACCTGGAAAAATGTACAATGCCAAGAATGCATGACCTTACTTACATTCTGCAAAAGCCGCAGAGGTGAGAGAACCATTTGTCAAGCACACCTTGATCTGGGGCCTGGGAATGAGTTCCAGGCCTCCCCTCACCAGCTCCATGACTGTAGGAAGTCACATAGCTTTCTTGAGCCACAAACACCTGCCTTGTGGGAGGATTCTAGTGTACTGGGATGAGCTATTATGAATATTGATGAAACAATATGCCTGGCATAATCCCGAAATGTGGATTAGTTTCCAAAATGCTCCAGGAAGGTCCTGCCTTGAATACCAAGGTAAAGAAAGTAAAGTCCCAGACTTGAGGTAACTAAATGACTAGAAGACATATAAAGAACTAGAGGACACTTTATCTAGAGGTCAAATATTTTTATATACCAGTTGATGCTTAAGGCAAGTAGGTGCTGGTCTTCAAAGATGACCCTCAACAATTCCCTCTGTTCTATATTCACAGGCAATACCCCTTACATCAGTAGGGGTGGCATATGGCCCTTCTCTCTGAGTCTAGGCTGAACTTGTGACTCACTTTGACCAACATACCAACGCTATGGAAGCAAAACCAGGTTGTTCAAGGCCTAAGCCTTTGGAAAGCCTGGCAGCTTCCACTTTTGTGTCTTTGGGATCCCTGAGCTTGACCTGTTGGAGAATTCACTTGGAGGGACACAGGTAGAGGCCAGATGGAGAGGGCTACATGGAAGAGAACCCAGGATCCTATTAACCGCTCAAACCAAGGCCACAGACATCTGCCCAGCTGAGGAGCCCCTGTCATTGGAGCCAGCCTTATGAGGTACCAGCTGTATGAGTAAAGAAGACATCTAAAATGGTCCAGCCCATGCAACACCGTGTGGTACAGAGATGAGCTGTCCCTGCTGTGCCTATCCAAATTTTTACCCACAGGAACCATGAGAAAAAATGATATAGTTTGTTAACTTGACACAGTAACAGGTAACTAAAGAAACAATCAAGCCCATTTTATTCCAGCCTCCTGCTTTTCTGTAAATGTTGAAAAATGTAAATGTATTCCATTTCACTATGAGATGTGTCTCTATTCATTGGCTTGATAATCACTTCATCGTCACTTTCCAGCAAAGGGACAGGAACCAGAAAAAAAAAAAAAAAAGATTCTAGTTACAATGGCACAAAGAGATGTGGAACCAGGTCAGTCTATTTCTTCAATCCTGTATGAAATACTACAGAATTTCCTCAGTGAAAACAGTTCCCTTCCCTATACATCAAGGACTTTGCTCCCCCACTTCACCTCTCTCACTGATTTTGGAGGGCTTGCAATATTTTACTAGGTCATTGTCATTTTCAGGCTGTGATTAATAACACCACTGGTCTTCATTTTTTCTTAGAACATATTACTTCCTTTTGAAAAATTGGAAAAAGCAAATCTGGACCTGCAACCCCTGCCCTCCTTTTCCAATAGAAACCACTGCTGTGCAAAGGAAAGACCAGGAGATCTGCCACCAGGTAGGACCACATTTAATACCAGGTCCACCAACTGGAAATTCTTCAAAGTCATTTAAATTATCTGAGTTTCTGTTTCCCCACTGGTTAAAATGGAGACAAGTAATACTCCCAAGAAAACTGCTATGAGGGACAAATTGTGAAAGGGTCTAGCACCAGGCCTGGTTGCTCAGTTCAATTCATTTCCTTTCATCTACACTCATCAGCATGTGCATTCTCCAGGTTTTCCTCAACAAGAATTGCCTTACTGTGTTACTCAATCCTTTCACCCTGCAATGGAGCCCTTTGTTCTACCAAGACAGGAACTTGAGGGTTGCCTTTGACTCTCCCACTTCCCACTCCCTGGACCTGTTCATCTTGGGGTCCTGTGATTCTGTCCCTCCTCTCTCTTCACATCTGCCCAGATACCACCCTATCTGAGCTACCATTGATGTGGTAATGAAGACATGGCTTCCTAACTGCCATTCCCATTTCCCATGTTCCCATGCAACAACCAAAGAGATATTTTTGGTACAAAAATCTTATAGAGTCATCTCCTACTCTCTTGAAAGGTTTCTTGCTGCCCTTGTGATAAAACTCCATACTTAAACAGGGCTCCAGCCTTCCTGTGCCTGCCCTATCTGGCACATTTCCCACTCTCCCCCTTTGCTCCTACCCCAGCCACTCCTTCTTGCTTGGTTAATTGCTACTCATCTTTCAGGGCTCTGCTTAAATGTCACCATCTAGGAGATGGCTGCCCTGACCTCCATCCCTTCCTCTAAATTAGATTTAATTAGGTCTTCCCCACTTCCATTCCCATTATACTTTCTCAGAATCCTGTTTTCCCCCTTTATTATCACTTGTCACAATTTGTAATTGTATATTCATCTGTGAGATTATTTATTTAGTCTGCCTGCCCAGGCACTATCCCTTGGTCCCCATGATGGATGCAGGATCCATGGACAATGTCCGTCTTGCTAGCCTGGCATGTCCTATGCAGAGCACTAAGCCAAGATCACAGCCAGCACCCACAGGATGGATGACTAGGTGGGGGGCAAAGGACTTCCAGCCCCACCGATGCCCAGTGCTGTCCTTAGCACCCAGGGTTTGCCTCGTGAAGGTTGAACTATTTTAGCTAGTTTTTGTTTGGGTGTTGTTTGCAAGAGGTCACTTCACTAGCAAAAATGACCTGTTTCAAATGGCCTGGGAAGGAAGGGTGGGCAAAACTCAATCATGGGTCACAGACATACTGACTCTCCCTTACAGAAGGTATTTCACAAGGGTGGCTCTGCTAATGCAGGGTACTGAAGGCAAAGGCAAAAAAGAAAAAGTCTGACCAGAAGGAGCTTAAATGATCAGTCATGTGAAAAAGACAAATATGTGAGTCCATCAATAAGTACCTGGGGGTGGTCTGCATGGTACAACCACGGCAGCAGTCTCACCATGATGCACAGGATTCCAGGATGCATGATCACAGCATCCCCTTCATCCACCCTGTAGAGAGGGGAAGCAAGATATCAGATTTGAGTTTTCTAGTATCTTCTGCTTTTCACAAACCTTTCTGAGTCTTTCTAAGACAAGTCATAATCCTCAGTCTACCAATTATTACCTATGTAACTTTGAACTAATTAATCTGAGCCTAATTTCCCCCAACTGCACGATGGAATTCACAATGCCATACTTCTTTCATAGAGACATAGAATAATACCTTTGTGCCCTGGGACACAGGGGCTGGCTCATAGTTGGTATTCAATGCAAGTTAGTTGCCTGGTCCTCTCCCCTTCCTCCAGACACATAGGAGTTGGAGAGGCTCTTATTTTATGTTAATCACATACTCACAAGGGCTTTTTGATCTCTTCAAGATGGTGTACACACACTCTACTCTGTCCTATCCACTGAATACAACTCGAAACTCATGCAGAACACATAAGCAGCTCTCTGATGACTCTGAAAAGTAAATTATAGCAGAGAAGGAAACCAAACCCAAAGCACCATGCAACTGGCGTTGAATTTTCTGGAGTGTCCCTCTCCAGAATTCCTTGGTATGAGCTCACAGGAAATCTGAAAACAAGTATGCACCATGTGCAGACAAAGACAGAGCACCAAGGAAAGGTCTCTGTTCCTGGTCTAACGAACAGGAAATGAGACTCCTAAATGTAACAGAGCATGGAGGAGAAGCTCTGAGATTTTCTTTGTTTGGTTCCTTTATTATTTCTAAACCAGCCTCTGGGCAACCTCACAGCAGTAGCAGCAGCCAGGCAGATGTCTGAATATCTGGGGGAAGACAATCATTCTCTCTAACCAGAAGAACTATGGTTGCAAGAGTGTAGGGGAAACCTCCATTGCTTTTGTTTCCCTTTTTCCTTTCCCTGCTTGGCACCAGAAACAGATGCAGTGGCAGGAAGTACATGTCAAAGCAGGGAAACTAAAGCCTCAGCTTCCTAGACAGAGAAGGAGGGAGCCTCTGGAAGCCATGAAGTGTTGGGAAGATGATGAAGAGAGGAGGCTGAAGAAAGTCAGACCATGTATCAATCTCTGGGCTCAGTTCTGAGCTGCATGTGTGAATCTGATCTTAAACCACATTTCAAAGGCTTTAAGAAATGATCTTAAAAAAAAAAAAAAAAGAAATGATCTTAAAGGTAAAGCATCCCCCAAGACTGGCTACTTCATGGGGAAAATATAGAATATACCAAATATCACTGCCAAGTCTGTGAAACCAAACTAATACCGGAAACACGACTCACAGAAGGTGGGTAAGAACTTGCAGGTTGAACCTAACCTGGTCGATTGCCTGCTAAAACAAAATAATCAACACTCTCCAGAAGATGTCAACAAGAGCTAAAGTTCATAACATTCAAAATGGCCAGGACACTATCTGATATTACTTAGCATAGAACATATCAAGGAAATCTCAATATCTCACACAGAAAAAGATAGTCAACAGATGCCAAGCCTGAGATGACTCAGATATTGGAAGTATCAGACAAAAACTTTATTTTTTTCAATCAGACAAAAGCTTTAAATAAGCTCTTATTAACCACACTCCAAGAAGAGTGAACACTATTGAAATGAATGAAAAACTAGAAAATCTCAGTAAAAAAAGTGGAAGCAATGAAAAAGAACCAAATGGAAATTTAAGAACTGAAAACACAATAATAAATTTTAAAATCTTACTAAATGAGAACCATAAAAGAATGAGATGAGAGAGAATTCATGAATTTAAGGATAGATCAATAGAAATTGCTCAATCTAAACAACAACAACAACAAAATTAACGTAAGAAATCCTCAAAGTCATGTACTAAAAGATCTAACATCCCAATGTAGAAGTTCCAGAAGAAAAGGAGAAAGAGTATAGTGTAAAAAAAAAAATGTCCAGGAAGGTTTTAGCCATTATTTCTTTAAATTTGGTGACTACATAACCTTAAAGATTCATGAAGCTTAGCAAAACCCACACAAAATCAACAAAGTAATATGAGCCCGGGCACATCATAGTCAAACTACTGAACTCTAAAGACAATGAAAAAAATCTTGAAAGCAGCCAGAGAAAAACAACATGTTACATACAGGAGAAAAACAATTTGAATGACTATGGATTTTCTTATGAGAAATCAGAAGGTATAGGAACAGTCATTTTGAAGTGTTGAAAAGAAATGCACACAATTCCATGTCCAGCAAAAATATTTTTTCAGAAATAAGGACAAAATAAATATATTCCCAGATGAAGGAAAACAAAGAGAATTTCTTATCATATAATTTTCTCTAAAAATAATACTGAAAGGAGTTTTTCTGCTGGGAGGGAAACAATAGCAGAAAGAAACCTGGTATTTCAGGAATGAAAAAAAAATAAGAGAAATGGTACATAATTGGACAAACATAATGGAAAATTATTTTTTCTTAAGTTCTTAAAATATGTATGACAATTGAAAACAAAATATAACTGGGTGATGGGCACTGAGGGGGGCACTTGAAGGGATGATCACTGGGTGTTATGCTATATGTTGGCAAATTGAACTCCAATAAAAAATAATAATAATAAAAAAAGAAAACAAAATGTTATTAGATGTAATATGCATGATAATTACAACAAATGTAGCAGAGATTAAAGGGATCTGCAAAGAATCAAACTTTCTGTATTCCATTTGAGGCAGCAAAATATTAATTCTAAGTAGAAATATTAATTCTAAGTAGAATTCTAGGTATGTATACTGTAATCCTTAGAACAAGCACTAAAGAAATTAGTCAAAAAGAAATAGTAAAAAATTTGGTAGATAAATTCAAACTGAACACTAAAATATATTCAAATAATCCACAAAAAAGTAGAGAAAGAGAAACGGAATAAAAAAGGGGGAACAAAAAGAAAACAAATAATGAAATTATATACCTAAGCCCCAAACACATAAAAAATTACATTAAGTAAAACTGCCTACATATACCAATTAATAGACACATATTGACAGAATGGACAAAAATAAAAACCTAAATATAATATTATAGCTAAGTTAAAAGTATAAAGATAGAATTTAAGCCATGCTAACACTAATCAAAAGAAAGCTGATATGGCTCTACTAATCTTAAAGAAAGCAGACTTCAGAGCAAGGAAAATACCAGGAATGAAAAAAAAAAAAAAAAAGTTATGTTGCAAAATCATTAAAGGAGGCACAGCATCCAAAATGTGTAGGCGCTTCACAAGAGAGCACCAAAATTCATAAAGAAAAACTAGTAGAAGTAAAATGAAAAATGGACAAACCCATAATTATAGCTGGAGAATTCAACACTCTTCTCTCAGTAATTGATAGGAAAATAGAAAGAAAATAATCAAAGGTATAGAACTGAACAACACCATCAACCAGCTGATGTGATTGAACATTCTATTCAACAACTTTAGAATACACACTTTTCACATTCTTTGGAAACATTGTCAAAAATAGTCTGTCTAGGTCATAAAATAAACCTTAAAACATAGCAAATAAGTAAAATCACACAAAGTATGTTCTCTGATCATAACAGAATTAAATGAAAAATGAATAATAGAAAGATAACTGAAAAATCTCTATGTATATGGGAATTAAACATCATATTTCTTATTAATTGTGGTAAAATACAAATAACATAAAAGTTACTATTTTAATCATTTTCTAGATCAGTAGTATTCAGTACATTCATATTGTAAATAACGCATTTCTAAATAGTCTGTGGGTCAAAGAGAAAGTTTAAAGAAAAATTTTAAGGTATTTTGAACTCAAATAAAAGGGACATATATCAGAAAAATTTGTGATGCTCCTAAAGCAGGACATAGAGGAAAATGTGTAGGATTAAATGCTTACATTTCAAAAGAAGAAAGCTCTCCAATTAAAAATGTAAGCTTTCACCGTAAGACACTATTTTATACACTTGATCTTAGCCAAAAGGCTGAGAAGAGATGGAACTATTTAAAAATAAACAAATAAATAAGGCCAAAATAAGCAGCAGGAAAAAATAATAAAGATTAAAAAAAATGGTGAAATTAAAAACTGAAAAACAACAGAGAAAATAAAGTAAAAATGTAGTTCCTTGAAAATACTTTAAAAATTTAAAAACCACTAGCTACACTAACAAAAAAAGGGAAAGACACAAATTATCAATATCAATAATGAAAGAGAGAATATCCTTACACACCCCACAAACATTAAAGAAATAATAAGAAAATGCTACAAATAACTCTGTGCACACAAATTTGACAACTTAAATGAAATGGACCAATTCATTTGAAGCCACAAATTACCAAAAGTCAAGCAAGAAGAAATAAGTAATCAGAGTAGTTTATGGCTATTTAAAAAACTAATTATGCCATTAAAAGCCTTCCCACAAAGAAACTCTAGGCCCTGACTTTTACATTGGTGAATTCTTTTTTTTTTAAATTAATTAATTAATTAATTTATTTATGATAGTCACAGAGAGAGAGAGAGGCAGAGACACAGGCAGAGGGAGAAGCAGGCTCCATGCACCGGGAGCCCGACGTGGGATTCGATCCCGGGTCTCCAGGATCGCGCCCTGGGCCAAAGACAGGCGTTAAACCGCTGCGCCACCCAGGGATCCCTACATTGGTGAATTCTACATTTAAAAGATAAATAACACCAATTCTATACAACTTCTTTCAAAAACATTAAAAAGAACACTTCACAATGTATTTCATGAGGCCAAAATTGTCCTAGTACCAAACGAAGACAAAGCCGCTACAGAAAACTACCTGCCAACATCTCTTCCAAATGTAGGCACAAAAATCCTAAAGAACTATTTAAAATCAAACTTAACTATATATAAAATAAATAAGGCACTATGACCAATTGGACTTCTCCTATAAATGCAAGGCTATTTCACTATCAAAAATCAGTCATTGGGGGATCCCTGGGTGGCAGAGCGGTTTAGCGCCTGCCTTTGGCCGGGGGCGCGATCCTGGAGACCCGGGATCGAATCCCACGTCGGGCTCCCAGTGCATGGAGCCTGTTTCTCCCTCTGCCTGTGTGTCTGCCTCTCTCTCTCTCTCTCTCTCTCTCTCTGTGTGACTATCATAAATAAATAAAAATTTTTAAAAAATCAGTCATTGTGACAAATACCATATGATTTCACTCCTATGTGGAATTTAAGAAACAAAACAGATGAATATGGGGGAAGGGAAGGAAAATAAAATAAGATGAAAACAGAGACACAAACCATAAGGGACACTTAACCATAGGAAACAAACTGAGAGTTGCTGGAAGGGGGAGAGTTGGGGGGATGGGGTAACTGGGTGATGTGCATTGAGGGCATGTGATGTAATGAGCACTGGAAGTTATATGCAACTGATGATCAATAAATTCTACCTCTGAAACTAACAATACACTATATGTTAACTAACTTGAATCTAAATAAAAAAAGAAGAAATTCATCAATGTAATCCAACATACTAATAAACTAAAAAAAAACATTATCGATCATACATAGTAAAAAACATTTGAAAAATTCAACATTTGTTCTTGATAAAAATTATCAGTAAACTAGAAATAGAAGGAATCATCCATAACCTGATAATAGGAACCTAAAAAAAAAAAAAAAAGGAAAGAAACCCCATAGCTGATGTAATATTTGATGGCAAAAGACTGAAGACTTTCTCCCCACAACTAAGAACAGAGCAAGAATGTCTACTCTTACCTCTCCTATTCAGTACCACGTTGGAACAACAGATTGGAAAGGAAAACTAAAACCTCACTATTCGAAGACAACATGAGGTCTACATTGAAAATTCCAAACAATCCATTAAAAAAAAATTCCTAGAACTAATAAGTGAATTTAGCAAGGTCTCAGGATGTACAATTACATGTAAAAATTAATCATATCTTTATATACTAGAAGTAAAAAATTGGAAAACAACTTTTAAAATGCCATTTAAAATAATGCTTGAAAAACAAGCACTTAGGTATATTTTTTTAAATGTGCAAGTTCTGTACACTAATGACCACAAAATTTGATTTTTTTTAAAAAAGGAAAGACTTAATATAAAAGAAAAAATATATGATATTTGTAGGTTAGAAGATCTAATAGTCTCAATTCTCCCAAATTCACCTATAGATTTAATGCAATTCCAATCAAGATCCCAGCAGTTTTTGTAGATGTAGGCAAGCTCATTGTTATATTTACTATATATATATATATATATATATATATATACTAGACCAACCAGAGACAAAGGAATTAAAATAATCAAAGCAATTTTGAAAAGGGAGAATACATTTGGAGGACTCATATTAGCTCGTCTTATGATTTACTACAAAGCTACAGGATCATACAGAATTAGTGAAGGGCTAGACACACAGATCAATGGAACAGAATAGAGTCCAGAAAAAGACCTACACAAACATAGCCAATTGATTTTTCACAAAGGTAAAAGATAATTCAATGGAAAAGGATTATGTCAAAAGACAAATGGCATAGGAGGAATTAGATATCCAAATGCAAAAATAAATAAATAAATCTTGACTTAAACTTCACACCCCACAGTAAAAGAAATTCAAAATGAATCACAGACCTATAAAACTTTTTAAAGAAAACACAGAAGAAAATCTTTGTAACCCTGAGCTAGGCTAGGCAAAGTCCTTAGACATGATACCAGAAGCCCAATAAAAGAAAACATTAATAAATTGTACTGCATCAAAATTAAAGATTTTCATTCTGTGAAAATCACTTTAAAGGTGAAAAGACAAGCTACAGATGGAAAAAAATCCCTGTATCCAGACAGTGGAGTACTACTCAGCTCAGCAATAAAATGCATGAACAGCTCATACAACAAATTGGTTAGCTCTCAAAGGCCTATGCTGAATGGAAAAAACTAGCCTCAAAAGATTACATATTGTATACCTGAATTTATGTGTTATTCTGGAAAAGACAAAACTATAAACGTACATCTGTGGTTGCCAAAGCTTAGGGGTAAAGAAAGGATTTCACTATCAAGGGGCAACATTCAGGAACTACGAAGTGATGGGACTATTCTGTATCTTGATTGTGGTGGTGGTCACATGGCTCTAAATTAAATGAATGACAACGCATAGAACCTTACAGCAAAAAGAAGGGGGGGGGGACTTTTACTGCATATAAATTCAAAAATTAATAATAAAAATAAAAACAAACACACAAAAATCCCACAAATCTAATCCCAAGTTACAAACACCTGATTTTCAAACATCATGCCCATAGTGCTATTCCTACAACCCATGGTCAGATTGTGCTTAGCATCACCAGCCTTAAAAGGATGGCTAAGATGCCAGGAGTAAAAGCATTGATGTTGATTTATTCAACTTAACTGAACAAATATTTACTGACCTATTTACCAGGCATTTTTGATACATCTACAATTTAAATGAACTGAAACCCATATCTAGGATGTGAGAGGAGTATAGACAATAAAGACAAACATAATAAATATGTACATTACTTGTATATAATACATACTACATTATTATAATATAGTATAATATATCAATATAATATTACCCTGAATAAGTAAATTATATATTATGTAAGTGCCATTGCAAGAAAAAATTAAAGCAGAGAAAGAATAAAGAATGCTAGGGTGGAGGAGGAAAGAATTTGCAATTTTAATTTGGATGGCAGTTGACCTCCTTGATAAGGTGACATTTGGGTAGACTTAAAAGAGGGAGGTAGATGTCCAAGGGAAAAGCATTTCAAGCAAAGGGAACAGTCAGTGCAAAAGGCCCTATGGTGGGAGTATGTCCAGCATATTCAGGGAACAGTAAGGAAGCCTATATTACTGCCTAGATACTGAAGCTACACAAAGAGGGAAAAAAATAAGACTACAGACAATATTCCTAATGAATATACATACAAAAGTCCTCAACAACATACTAGTAAGCCAAATCCAGCATATTTAAAGAATCTTACATTATGATCAAGTGGGGTTTATCCCAGGAATACAAGAGTATGAGTGATTCAACATAAGAAAATCAGTCAATGTAATACACCATGTTAGCAGACAAAGGAAAAAAAAAACAAAGGATTGCCTAAACTGATGCAGAAAAAAGTATCTGACAATATCCAATACTCAGAAAGAAATATTCTCTCATGATAGAAATACTCAGAAAACTAGGAATTGATAGGAACTTCCTCAACATGACAAAGGACATTTACGAAAAGACCATAGCTAACATACTCAGTGATAAAATATGGTCCTCAAATTCATACAGAATTGCAAGGCATTCTAAGTAACCAAAATAATATTTAAAAAGAAGAACAAAATTGGACTACTCATACTTATACTTCCTGAGTTCAAAGCTTACTACAACTCTACAGTAATCAAAACAGTATGGTACTGGCTTGAGGACAGACACATCAAGGGGTAATAGTCCAATGAAATAGAATGAGAGTCCTCAACGAGGATGCTAAGACCACTCAGCAGGGAAAGAATAGACTCACCAATACATGGTGCTGAGAGAAGTACATAGCCACATGCAAAAGAATGAAGTTGAACCTGGCCCCACACCATGTAATAAATCAATGACCTAAACATAAGAGCCAAAACCATAAAACTTATAGAGGTAAACCTTCATGACTTAGGATTTGGCAATGATTTCTACATATGACACCAAAAGCATGAGCAACAAAAGAAAAAATAGATAAAATAGATTTCATCAAAATGAAAAGCTTTTATGCATAATTACTAAGACTGTGAAAGAACAACTAACAGAATAGGAGAGAATATTTGCAAATCATATATCTGGTAAGTGTCTTTTATCCATAACATACAAAGAAATTATACAGCTAAGCAACAAAAAGAGAAACAATCCAATTTAAAAATGAGCAAAGGACTTGAATAGATATTTCTTCAAAGAAGATATCTAAATGGCCAACAAGTACATGAAGATACTCAACATCATTAGCCATTAGAGAAAGGTAAATCAAAACCACAGTGAGATTCCACTTCCCACTCATTATGATGGCTATAACTTTTTAAAGGGAAAATAAGTATTAGTAAGCATCTGGAGAAATTGGAACTCTCATATATTTCCGGTAAAAATAAAATTTGTTCAGCTACCATGGAAGATTGTTTGGTGGTTCCTCAAAAAATTAAACATAGAACTATCATCTGATACAGCAATTCTACTCCTACATATTTACAGAAAAAAACCTGCAAATATTCAAATAAATATACTACACACATGTTCACAGAAGCACTATTTACAATAGCCGAAAGGTGGAAACAAGCCAAATGTCCATCAGCAGATGAATGTATAAACAAATCATGGAGTATACATACAATGAGATGATTGCTCACACATAACAAAGAAATTAAGTACTCATATATATGATACATTGGGAATGAACTTTGAAAACGTTATGCTAAGTGAAAGAAGCCAATAGACCAAATATATATATATATAGCTTCTGTGAACAATGTTACTTTTATTTTTTTACTTTTATTTTTTTATTTTTTATTTTTTTTACAATGTTACTTTTAAGTAATAACATAGTTGTTACATGAATTAAACCAACTCATGCTTGTGGAGAGCTGAGCATACCAACTGGCATCCTAGTACTTGGTGGACAGCAGCTGTGATCATGTCGACTAGCACCATTATCATCTCAGCCCTCACCTCACAACAGCCCTCAAAGTGGATACTTTCATTACCACTGCCTTCAAATCAGGAAATCGAAGCTCAGAGAGATAAAGCCCAAGGAACATGGTCACTAAGACATAGAGCATTCAGCCTGAGTCCAAGGCCCACAGCCTCTGCTCCTCCTCCCTGGAGAGCAAAGCCTACTTTGCACAAATAGGACTGAGCCAAGTCACTTGTCCAAGAAGAGGCCAGGTGTTCTTGGTGAGCAAGGATGAACACTGTGTCCCCCATGCCCAGGCCACCATCCTGCCTTTACCCCTCAGATTCTCCCATGAGAGGCTAGGATTTCACTTCTCTAACCATTAGGAAAGGCCAGGGGTGATGTTTTCTTTTAATGAGGAAAAAATTGCTCTATTTACGAAATCTGATTCTTACACATTTAAAAATTACTCATCATGAAACCAAGATGACATCTGACACAGGATTCATCTGTAAAGAATTCAGGCTAATGCTGTCTATAGGTTAAAGAACAATTTTAAACTGTAAGCTATTGTGTCAGAACATTTGGAAAATCATCACCATTATTGTGAGAGTTTCCAGGAGAAGCAGGAACAACATGCACACACACACATACACATACACACACACAGGTTTTGGAAAAAGACCTGGAATCAGAATCTGGTTCTATTGCTTACTTACTAAATGTGTGACTTTGACCATGTTACTTATCTTTTCTTAGCCTTGGTTTCTTTAGTAGTAAAGTTCTAGGACTGGGAAAGCATTAAATGAATATAAGTATTTAGTGCTTAGCTCCCAGAGACATTCCAAAAAAAATGACAATTGTTTCTCATCACTCAATACCACTTTCTGATATCTTTTGCTACTGACAAGTATATTCCCTGCCCTCCACAAGCTGGTAAAATAAGATCAATGCTGAGATTCCAAGGTGTTCTGCATGCTATCCAGGTGGCCAGGGTACAGGCCTCCTCAAGGACACCTTTCCCCAGAATAGAGTGATCAGGGAGCCTCAGAAAAGGAATTCTCCCCAAGACAAAGCAAGAAGAGAGGTGCCTGAAATCTGGTCATGGCCTGGCTTGCAAAGTGCAACTGTGGAATCACTGCAGTGAGAAATGTCACAACCTTGAGAAGGAAGAACAAAGTAGGAGGCATCATGCTCCCTGATTTTCGATGATATTGCAGAAAGTAATCAAAATAGTATGGCATTGGCAAAAGATACAATGGAACAGAATAGAGAGATCAGATCAACCCACATATATATGATCAATTAATTTACAACAAAGAATTAAGACTACACAGTAAGGAAAGGACAGTCTTTTTATTTAGTGGTGCTGAGAAAAACCTAGACAATCACCTGCAAAAAGATGAAACTGGACCGCTGTCTTACACTGTACACAAAAATTAACCAAAAATGCATTAAAGACTTGATGTGAAAATAAAACCTGAAATCACAAAGCTCCCAGAAGAAAACACAGGAGGTGAATTCCTTGACATAGGTCTGGGCAATGATTTTACAGATTTGATGCAAAAAGCAAAAGCAACAAAAGCAAAAATGAACCAGTAGAACTACATCAAATTAAAAAGCTTCTACAGCAAAGGAAACCATCAGTGAAATGAAAAGGCAACCTATGGAATGGGAGAAAATATTTGTAAATTGCATTTATGATAATACTCAAAATAAATAAAGAGCTCATACAACTCAAAACCAAAAAAATACAATCAAAAATGGGCAGAACATCTGAAGAGACATCTTTCCAAAGTAGGTGATGAACAGGTGCTTTATAGCACTAATCATTAAGAAAATGCAAACCAAAACCACAATGAGATACCACCTCAACACCTGGTAGAATGGCTATCATTAAAAAGACAAGAAATAACAAATGTTGTTGAGGAACACTATTGGTGGAAATGTAAATTGGTGCAGCCATTATGGAAAACAATATGCAGGTTCCCCCAAAAAATTAAAAATAGAGCTACCATATGATCCAGTAATTCTACTTCTGGGTATTTATCTGAGGAAAATGAAAACACCAACTTGAAAAGATACATGTACCCCTATGTTTATTGCAGCATTATTTACAATAGCCAAGATACAAAAGAAAACCTAAGTGACCGTCAATGAATGGATGGATAAAGATGTGGTATATACACACAATGGAATATTATTCAGCCATAAAAAGAAGGAAATCTTGCCATTTGTGACAACATGGATGGACCTGAAGGGCATTATGCTAAGTGAAATAATTCAGAGAAAGACAAATACCATATGATCTGACTTACATGTGGAATCTAAAAAAAGAACTCATAGATACAGAGAATAGATTGGTGGTTGCCAGAAGCAGGGGATAGGGTAGTTGGCCAAAAAAGTGAAGGGAGTCAAAGAAGTATAAATTTCCAATTTTAAAATAAATAAGCCATGAAAACATAAGATACAACATGGTGACTATAGTTAATAATACTATACTGCATATCTGAAAGTTGCAAAGAGAATAAATCTTAAAAGCTCTTACTACAAGAAAAGAAATTGGAACTAGTATGGTGATGGGTTTTATTAACTAGGCTTTTAGCGGTCACCATTTTACAATATATACAAATATTGAATCACTAAGTTTTATACCTGAAAGCAATACAATGTTATACCTCAATGAAAAAATACGTGAATAAATACCTTAGGGGAAAGATTAACTAAAATTAGATTTAGATCAGATTGCTGAATGCCCAAAATTAATATTGGACAACAGTAATATATACATTAGAAATATAAGTATACATTTAGGAGTTATATTGTATACATATATATATCTATTGAAAAGAGGATAAACAGTGATAGTAAACAGTAAACAGGTAAACATTATGAAGATGACTTTAAACTACTTTAGGGTAACCACTGAAAGACTAATAGAGAGTATAAGATCCAAATTAGTCGATAGGAAAAATTAAATTAAAAAATTAAAATTCTAATAATTCAAAAGAAGACAAGGAAAAAATCAAAAGAAAAAGTAGGACAAGTAGAAAATACAAAACAGTAAAGTAGAAACCATCCCAAACATATTAAAAATTATAAAAATGTAAACAAAGTACATGCTTCAGTAACCAACAAATACCACACTGGGTTAAATGACAAAATAAAGCAAAACAAACTATCTCTTTACTGTTTACAAAAAAAAAAAAAAAAATTAAAACATTAGGACATTAAAAGCTGGAAACAAAAGAATTTTTTAAAAAATTCCAGGCATGTACTAACCAAAGAAAGTGGTGTAGCTTTTTCTGATTAGATAAAATTATTTTTATGGCAAAACATATTATTGAAGATAAAGAAGATCACCACATAAGATGACAAATTTTGATTTCATGAGATAATATAAAAATTGTAAGTATGTGTGATTCTAATAGCCTCAGATAGAGGTAAGGAAAAATGAACAGAAATTGACAAATCTATCTTTATAATGAAAAATATCTAACATATCTTAGTAACTGATGTGTCAAGAGCAGATTAAATAATCTGAAAATTTAAAGAAGACAATAGACAAACTTAACCTAAAAGATATAAATAGAACATTGAGTATAACAATCAGAAGAAATGCATTCTTTTCAAGCACACACAGAACACTTATGAAGATTTATCACATTGGAGGCCACAGAATCAAGCTTAACTAATTTCAAAGGATGACCATCATACAGCCCACCTTCTCTCATGGTGATAAAATTAGAACTCAAAGCAACAAAAAAATCACCAAAAATACTCTGTAATTTTGGAAATTCACAATTCAAATAAGATTCAAGAATCAAACTATAATCACAAAGGAAATGAAAATATTTAGGACTAAATAATATTGAATGAAAAAAACAAAAAAAAATAATATTGAATGTGCTATTTTGTATTTTCTATGAAACTTGTGTGATATAGCTAAAGTAAAGTGACAGGGAAATTTGCATTTAAAAAGAAAAGTGAAAACGAGTCTCCTAATCAATTAAATTGAAAGAAGACCAGAACAAACCCAAAGTAGAGGATATAATAAGAAGAAATGAATGGAAACAGAAATAGAAATGTCTGTATGAGAGATAGGGCAAGCTGAAAGTTGGCTCATGGGACATATTGATAAGCAAAACTCCGTCAAGAATGGTGGGGTGCTAAGGAGCAAGGGGAGAGAAAAGACACAACGATCATATAGGAGCAAAATGTTAAAAGGATATTGTGAACAGCTGTATGCCAGTAAATTGAAACTTGGAGTGGGAAAATGAACTAGGAAAATTACTAAGAGTGATTCAAGAAGAAATACAAATTTATTCTCCCAAAAATAAATCTTCTTACAAGAAAACATTGATCTTATGAGGTTTTTTTTTTGTTTTTTTTTTTGTTTTTTTTTACTGGCACATTCTATCAGAAAGCTAAGGAATATAAATAGTAACCTTTATTTACATAAACTGGTGTAAGAAGACAAGAGAAAAATCAAAATAAGAAGTGGGACTACTAGAAAATAAAAAATAGCAAAGAATAGAAGAGACAACACTGCCCAACTCGCATTATACGGCTACTATAAACTTGATAGTAAAAATAGCCAAGAGCCACATGATATATTTGGAAAAGTATAGCTTTTGGAACAAGAACAAATTCTTGTTTTGCAACATTCAAAAAAAAAAAAAAAAAGTCAAGGAGAGTGAAAGGCCAAACTTTCTCACGAGCAAAAGTCCTTTTAAAAAACTAGCAAATCAAAGCCAGCAATAAATACGTTGTGAGCAAGTTTCTAATCTGCACAAATGCAAGATTAGAAAACCAATTAATTTAGTGAATTAGCTGGAGAAACAAGAACAATGATACGATTATCTAGTAGTTGGAGATTTGGCATCTGTCCCCCTCCACCACCAACCCCAACACTGAAGTCTGGCCAATCCAATGTCTTTGGATAAAAATGTTCAATGTCTTTCAGAAGGGTGTCCTGTGGTGGAAAATATCAGATGGTGTGGAGAGATGGTAGGCAGGATAGGTTATTGTAATATTAACTTGTATTTTTTCACTGCTACCTTAGGGAAATAAAAAAGATCACCCACTATTCCTGTTCTGTTCTTTTATTTTCTTCCCCTGCCACTCCAAAGGAGGAGGAGTATTCTTTGTGCTCTCTTGCTTTAGTGAAAGTCTGCCTCACAGGAATGAAGGTAAAGCATTGTTTTTTTTTTTTTTTTTTTTTTTAATTTATTTTTTATTGGTGTTCAATTTACTAACATACAGAATAACACCCAGTGCCCGTCACCCATTCACTCCCACCCCCCGCCCTCCTCCCCTTCTACCACCCCTAGTTCGTTTCCCAGAGTTAGCAGTCTTTACGTTCTGTCTCCCTTTCTGATATTTCCCACACATTTCTTCTCCCTTCCCTTATATTCCCTTTCACTATTGTAAAGCATTGTTTACAAAAGTCTGGGCTTTTGGAGGAGATGGGTAAGAGGAGATGATTGTCTTTGCTACAAAAAGTGGAAGCAGCAAGAAGAAAGAGGAAGAACCAGGGATGGTGAAGGACACTGTGAGTCAAAGGACCTCATCCCACCGCCTGGCAGTGCAGGAATAAGGGTGGGGGCAGTGGGTAAGAAAAGACTCCCAAAGGCAAAGAAAGGCTGCCAGCACACCAAGGAGGCTGGGCACAGGCAGCAAGTCTCCCAGGAGCCGTAGCAAAGATGCCAAAGGAGAAAGTAAGCTTATCGGCACAGTTGTGCCCTTGGTTTCCAAGATCTGGGAACCCCCCTGGTTCTTATGTAACTCAACAGCATCCTCCAACCACATATTGACTCAGACTGGTTCTCAGCCAGCTCCCAAGGCAGGGAAGATTGGAGTCGAAGTTAACTCAATTTAAGAGGAAAGAAAGTCATGGGACATCTAGTCTATAGATCTAGGCTTCCTACCCACTACACATGCACTATTTGGGAGAAAACAGGAGACAGGAATACACTGATGACCCGATTACAAAACAGGCCCCAAAGCTCTACCTCTCCTCCAGGTCTGGCCACCGCTTAACGTTGCCTTGAGGGTCACTGCCAGCATCTTCCTTCTGGGCATTCACAACTGGGTCCTTCCCAGCCCTTGGGGACCCCTTCAGGTCTCTGCGCAGGTGGAGGGTGCCATCGACCATGCTGTCCAGGAAGCTGAGGATCTGGAGGCAGCTCTGTATCTTGCGTGGGAGTGGGCTGGCAGAAGTAAAGGCCATACTCAGCAAATCAGCAAATGGCCTGGCCTTTGTGTCCACCCTGGAGGGTAGAGGGGCTTCTTCTTCCTCCTGGGCTCCAAAACAGCCCAGCAAACAGAGGTCCTCAGCCAGCTTCTCAAAAAGCCCATTCTTCTTGAAGAAGTCACTGTTGACAGGGTCTAGGTACAAGGCCGCAGACAAGGCACAGAGGGTGTGCAGGACCAGATCCAGGGTTTGGCTGGGGGCCACCATCCCCCACGTCTGCAGCGGGGGCTCCTGAAGAGACCCCTCCAGGTCAGAGAGCAGAGACAGGAGTCCATTGAAACCACTGGACACTCTGAAAGCAGCGCGGCCTTTGGGGGTCTCCAGGATCCTGAGCAGAGACTGAAACACCAACAGGATAAAAATGAGGAAAACCCAGGAGGCAGCTTGTTAACACCAAGCTCCAGGCACACCCCTGTCAAAGGATTGCACATGCTCTTTCCTATTCAAGTTGTGGGAACAGTGAGCTACCTGAGGGTAATTCTGAAACACTGGGATGTCCATGTTGTCCTCTTCCTTTTAATTTCAGGTTGCCCCTCGGTGCCTCCTTTCAAATGACTGCTATCAAAGCCTATGCTAAGTTATGGGGTTGGTTGCCTCCTTTGGATCTTAACTTCCATGCCTCTCCCTCCAAAAAGCTTTCTTTGACCACTGGCTTATACTCACCCCAGGCTGAGTGCTCACACAGACCCCTCTCATTTGTTGAACCATACTCTCTTCACACTGTCATAAAGTTACTTGAGAGATGCCTCAGCCTTCCACTGGACGGAAGCTCTGTGAAATCAGGCAACTCACTGCCATGGAATGTAGCACACACTTAATAAATATTTGCTGAATGAGTGAGATGAACCATCTCTTATATTGTAAAGAAGACTCACAATGAAATCTAGATAAAGTAGCTTGTCATTATCTCCCTCTCTGTGCAAACATGAGTACCTCTGTTAAATGAAGAAAGATAATAAAATGAATCTACTTAATAGCTGGTATAAGGAATTAAAGTAGGGAAGGGAAACATTTAATGGAAGGAAACATAACTATAGCATATAGAATAGACTGTGTGTGGAGTTGAAGCTATTCATAGCATACATAGTAGAATTTACCTTCTCCAGATCACTGTGATATTACTAGACAAACTTTTATTTCCTTCTAAACTCAAACATTTATTGAGCACTTACAACGAGTCATTCATTGAGTACAGCATGTGGCATACACTAGGTATTTGACAAATGTTTTGGAGGGAGGGGGAAGGAAGGAAGGAAGGAAGGAAGGAAGGAAGGAAGGAAGGAAGGGAGGGAGGGAGGGAGGGAGGGAGGGAAGGAGGAAGGGAAAAGATATGGCCCAACTACTTCTGAATTTGGCTCAAAAACTGGGCAAGGTCGAGTTGACTTTATAGGCAGGTCCTTAAAAGAAGCTGTAGACTGTTAAAGCAGGTTCTCCAGAAGAGTGATGCTCAGTGAGTGTGAGTCTCATGGTATAGCAACACTAAGCCTTCTAGACAAGCAGGGCCTTTCTCTGTGTAGACAGCATCATTGCAGCAGCCTCCCCCTATACCCCACCCATGGGATTCCAGGGCTAAGACAAGCCACACGTAGATCTGCTACAACTGTGCCTGCCTTGTGTGAGCAACTCAACTCCCAACAGAATATTTTCTTCCAAGTTAGAAACATATTCTAACCTTGAAGTATGTGTGGTGGTGCTGGGCTCTTTCCACCAACTGATAATCCATGTGAAAGGACGAACGCTGATATATGGTACAGCATGCATTGCATTGTTTGCATCTGACCTTGTGACTTGTGCCATGAAAAATAAATCAATCACCAAGACATCAGGAAATCTTAAGCTCTAGTGTTAAGCCCTTTAAATTTACATAAGTACTTTAAGTAGCTCCTAAAACCACTAGGTGGTTGTTTGAGGTAAATGGATTGAATGAAGCTCTGCTGTTTATCACAAGGACATATGACAAAACAAATATGAAAAAGGGAGAATGATCAAAAAACAAATCAAATTACAGGCACTTGTCTGAACACTAGGTGACCACCAAACCCCCCTCATATTCAAGAAGCTACCTTCTAATTATCCAATTTGACACCAGAAATGGTTCAAAAGACTGTCATTCAAAGAGTGTTGAAAGCAGATATTTTTAAAAGAGAGCAAACCAATGAAAGTCTTTCTTAAGATCTGTGTCACACAGAGGGTCTGTCCCCTGTAATTCCTAGGTGGCTCCTTTTTCCTCCTATTGGGAGGGGGGGAGGAGAAAGAAATGGCTATCCTTAATTGTTGCTTTGTTTGATTTATTAAATTCAGAATCATTATCTAAAATGGGGGTAATCTCATTAGAACTTAGACTGCTCTATTATTTCTTGGGATGGGGTTAATTTCATATTTGCAGAGTCATAAAGTAAAGAGTCCAAAATCCAATTACAAAGGCTTAATTTCATAGCAACTAACGAGAAACATTTCTATCATAAAGGAAAATAAATACTGTGCGACTTCGGGAAATGGTTTGTCAGGAACTGGGGGGCGAGGAGGAGGGTCTCCATTACTGTCATTCAACTTTGCATGATAATGCATCACCAAGGCTTGTAAGTCTGTGGAAGGGAGTAAATTTAATCAGCTGAAGTCAAAGTAATCAGGCTAGGGTTGACACATTTCAAGAAAGGTCAACTTTAAGCACATTTTCTCCTCCTTAACTCAGTTACCATGTCATAGTCTCTGAGTTAGTATTCCTCCAGCTTGAATCTATAAAATGGATGTCTGCTGCAAAGCGCTAACTATGTTAGGGCTAACAGGATTTATTTCACATTCTATTATGTGTTATTCCTCATAATTTTCCATGTGTCATGCTGGAAGACTCGTGAGGTAATGCGATTAAGCACAGAGTGAACAGCTAAATGTATATTAGCAAATCAATCTGAATTTGTGCATAACCCAATCACAGTCCCACTGGCAGTGGAGAGGAAATTCATTTGCTTACATTATTCTTTAACTCAATTATCATTTGCCAGGATTAGGTGGTGAAGTCACATGTGCTTGCGCATTGATATGGAAGCAGCACTGGATTTTAGAAACAACTGCCTGAAGTTGGGTGTTTCTGGAGGAATTCTCTCCTCCAAAGCATTTGGCTAACTGCCTCAGGGAAGGGGAGTAAGGGTCACACCTGGATATAAATACATGTCAGAGATGGCAAACCTTTGGTGGGCGGGGGATACCTTTGAGGTCACCCCATTCCATCATTTCCCCCTCATCCTATATCTGACTTTGCAGGCACAGTGCTTTGGGCAGAGTCCACAGTCAACTTCTAATAATGGAGATCCAGCCAGAAAGAGCTAATTTAACAACTTTGTTTCTAAAGTTCCTACAGATTCCCAAGATACTTAGAACAAATGCAGATATAGATATCAGACTCCAGCAAACACTGGAGAGTCACTCCCATGACTCAGTGGTGGACAGGTCAAGAACAACCCCATGTCTCCCCATCACCCACTGGAAGAACAATGTGTCAATAGACCTGGTCCCAGGAGAGCCCTAGCAGCTCCAGGAGCCACCCCCTAACCACTCAACAGTGACTTGGCAGCCAGGGAGAAGATGGTACATTGAACATAAGGTATGACTTTGTTAAATAAGTTTACACAGTGTTAATCCCTTGATAGTGTGGTTCTGAAATGATATTGAATCTGTAAAACACCATGAAGACTTTACATTGCTAATTCTAGAAATTCAGTCTTATTACCCAGGGCAGACACTCCAATAAGGTGCCTCTGGGCTTCAGAGGAAATAAGATGAACTTTTCATGAGCAAAGCAGAGTACTCTATAGCAGACACAGAAACACTTGTTCTCTCCAAGCAAAGTAAAGCCAAAACTTTCCTCTCTGTGGATCTGTTTGACTTTCGATATGAAAATATCAGAAATATCTGGGGACTCCAATTACTCATCCACTAGGAAACCAAAGTCCTGACTACTTTGGTTATGCCTTCTCTATTGCTTATCAGAATGAGGCTCATGTGAATCAGGCTGAAGATAGACATGTGAGAAAAAATGTAATAAAAAGCAGGCTAAAGAGGAAGATCCCTAGATTTAAGTCATTATTCTTAAATTCAAGTTCAACTCACAATTGATATATTAGATACTTTCTGGACATATCCATGCTGGAACATTGAGACAGGACCACATGAAGCTAAAGTCTTTCTGGGCTGTAAATTGCCTTTAATTCTTAATATCTCTCTCCCTTACTCTCTCCCATATGGTCCCTCAGTCCCTTTACCTCACATAATCAAGAGACTCTAGTATCTTTCAAAAGACAGTTAACTTTTTGTTTCATATAAGTCTAGTTTTATTTCGTGTAAAACTGATTTCTTTGGCTCTATAACTGAATCACTGTTTTGAGTCTTGTCATCTGTGAAATGCATAGTAATTATGGTCATCATGTCACTTTTGGATAGGCTTCTCATGATGACTCAACCATGCCAAGCATGTAAGCTCAGGCCATGTGATGATGGGAACATAAGTGTCTGAGAATCACATGACAGTGACTGGCTTTGCAGAGAATAAGTAGGTAAAAGAAACTAAGAACAATTCTCTAAATGTTAAAATGATGTTGTATAGAAATAGTTATGGCTGAGTAAGCCTGATGGTTTAATTTTGGAAGTCAGACAAACTCTATTTTTTAAAATTCACCAACGACCATGACTGAAACATGAGCGTGTGCTTTGCGTGGGGTTGTGTTGCACATATAGATGAGAGGTCCCCAAGTCAGCTCCCTGGGAGATACTTGTATTTACATATGCTCTTCTCTTAAACAGAATATGACCCCAAAAAAGGAAATTTTTAAAAATGTGTAAGGCCACAAAGACAAAAGGAATGGAAAAGCAAGAACAACAAAATTGTAAGGCAGAAGGGACGGTGGTGATGACATTTGTTATCATTTTAACCATGTTAAGATTATTTGACACAGTTAACAATATTACATTAACATTATTACATTAACAATATTACAAAAACAAAAACCTATACTCATCTTTGTTTCCCGAAGGTAACACCCTGATTTTACTCCTCCCACTATGTCCTCTGTGGCCATGTCTCTGCCTGCCCCTTACATCCTCTTCCTAGCTCAAACACCCTCCTCTGAGAGCCTTCCTCAACAAGCACAGCAGGACTGGTCTCTCCTACTCTTCTGCTCCCAAGGCAGCCTGCACTCAGGACCTTCCAGGGCATTACCACACTGTATTGCGATTATTGCTCACTTCTTATGAGCTCTAGTCTATGAGCTCCCAGATGGCTATGTGTCCCAGGCACTCGGCATCAGGATGCTAGTGGGTACACACTCACTAAATGTTGGTCAAGTAAACAAGGCAGCTGCTTTGCCACTGCTGATTCATACTCCATGTCCACACTTTATAGTGTTGCTGTGAAGTAGCTGCCCAGCCAAATTACATTTGCCAGCACTCTTTGTATCCAAATGAGTTGTGCCCGAAGAAAGCTGGACAGAAGCTAACGTGTGCTAGTTCCAGGCCTGCAAACCACCTAGTGCAATTCTCCATGCTCCTTTCTTTGTCTGCTAGCTGGATGAGATGCCCAGGTAACAGCTGTCCCTGAAGAGCAACCCCCTCCCTATATCACTGATTGGACAATACATAGGAAAGAAACTCCCAATGTATCAGGCTACTAAGGGTGTGGGATTTCTATGTGACAGCAGCTAGCACTACCCTCTGGACAATGCAGTGGCTGAGTGAACACTTGTGCAAATGTCGATCATCTATTACCTGTCCATGGGAAAGCCCATCATAAAGGAAGACCTGATATCACCTGTAGAAGGTCCAGTTTCAACTGCAGCTCCCCTTGAGTGGACGAGCACAGAGCGCCCACAATGATGCTCATGTACTCCTCCGCATTGATGAGTGAGAGTTGCTCTAAGATGCTGAGTGAGGCTTCCCGGTACCACCCATCATCCAGGAAGATCTTGATGAAGGGCACCATGCCATGGTCTTTCAGGACAACTGTGGACCAGACAGACAGTGTGGGGCTAGAGCAATGGGGCTTCAGCACCTTAGCTTTATTGACAAGAAAACTTTCTCTTACAACATCCAGGTTTGTTTTGCTCCCTTTATATGTGTCCTCTGCCCATTAGAAACTCTTTTTTCCCCCAAAATCCATACCCACTGCTAAAATGAGAAGGGGAAAAGAGAAGCTGAAGCAATTAAAAAAAAAAAAAAAAGCAAGGAAAAAAACCTTTTTTTTTTAATTCAATGAAAATTCTGGTTTTGAAAGTTTTTTTCAAAAACTTTTCCAGTGAATTTTTTTTTAGAAACCTAGTTACTACAAACTTTAACTAGACAATACCTCTGTCTTTTATTGCTACTTAATACTCTAATCCAGGGTCAATAGCAGTTATCTCTCTTCTCTGTCAAAATTTTTACTGAAAACGAACCAGAATTGAAGTTACGAACATTTAATTCTGAGCTAGTTTCCTCGAGTGGGGGGATTAAAGAACTTTGACCACTGGTATGCTTTTGTTTAAAAGTAATCCTAAGAATGTCTTCTTCAGGATTGATATTTGGTGTGATCATGTGTAGAATAAGAACTAGGAAGTAGCTGAATCTTTCGAGTGGCATAATGTGGATGTGAGCTGGTTAATTGAGACAGGACTTCTACAATTATGGGTCAGGCACCCCTACACCTTGGAAGCCTGTTGTAAAGCACATTCCTGGGGTACTTGGGTGGCCCAGTTAAGCATCCAACTCTTGATCTCATAAACTTGAGTTCAAGCCCTGCACTGAGCTCAATGCTGGGTGTGGAGTCCACTTAAAAAAAAAAAAGAAAAAAAGAAAAAAGTAGATTCCTGAGGTCTACTTTGACCTGCTACTCTGAGAGTAAATCTCTGAGAGTGAGCCTAGGAATATGCATTTTAACCAGTACCTCCAGGGAATCTTTTATAGTTTAACATCAGAGACTCTCTGCATCTGAAATAATCATTCACACTAGGTTTCATTGATCTATGAGGGGCTCAGATAAAGACACTCCAAATCACCAAACCCACTGATATCATTTTGTTGATATATCTGCTTCATAACAAAATATATACACATGCATAGTTAATGCACCTATTTTTTTTAAAGCATGGAAATCACATGATCTTTGGAAGCTAAAGATGTTTTGGATGGATGGAGCTCCCAAGTTCATCATGGGCTGAAATGGAAGCCTTTGAAAAATAATTCATTTTGGGGGTGTCTGGATGGCTCAGTCAGTTAAGCGTCTGCCTTTGGCTCAGGTCATGATCCCAGGGTCCTGGATCAAGCCCTGCATCAGGCTCCCTGCTCAGCAGAAAGCCTGCTTCTCCCTCTCCCTCTGCCTGTTGCTCCCCCTGCTTGTGCGCTCTCTCTCTGTATGTCAAATAAATAAAATCCTTTTTTTAAAAATGGTTAGTTTTTTTACCTATACTTTACAATTCAGATTTTTTTAAAAGCACTTTCATCAGTGCTGAGGATGTTAATAGATTTTTACTTAGGGTGGCGGGAGTACTCTGTGGTCTTATAAATTTAGAATATCTCCTTAGGATACCTCTATCCAAACCTCACTTAGTAACCTTAAAAGTAAAAGCTGTCAACCAAGATGTCTACAAATCTAATGATGATCAATGGACATCAACCAGCAAATTGATATTAGCCACAGCTTTAGTGTAGGTTATTCCTTGGGTATAACCTCAGAACAGTGACAAAAATCACCGAAGATAGCTAATGTTTTGCCAAGCAGTGACAAGATGAGTTTGGTACCATCCTTACCTGCATTCCGTACTGAGCCTCTCAGAAGCATGACCACAGTTCTCAGCATCACACATGTCAGTTCTCTCTCTGTATCCTGAACACCAAGCATGGACTCTTTGTTTCCTGCTGTGTTTAAGAAGCAACAAATAAAATCTTAAGTACATATGATATGACCCCAAATCTCTGATTCCATTAGCTTTTTATACTCTTAAGGGAATGAAAACATAATGCTTCTATTATAAGGGAACGTTCATCGCAGTTCATGAGAAGTTACCCAACAACTCCTCATAGTCATGGATCTCCAACTTAAGCACATCAAAACCCCCTGGAGGTCTTGCTAAAATCCAGCTGGAATTCCCCCTCAGAGTTTCTAGCTTAGGAGATCTTAAGTGGGACTCTATAATTGCAATTTTTTAAAGTTCTCAGATGATGCTTATGGACCTGGTGTGAGGACCACTCTTTGAGAACCACTACTCTAAATAATGTCCAAAACCCATGTCTTTGACTTTCCTTTGAACAGTTTTATATTTTGCCATTCATTCCTGGGAGGGAGGACTGCCAGCTCACACCTGAGGTGTGGAGAGGCCTGACAGATTCTGGAGTGGATGGGTGTTTCCATTAGATTCATGAGGGCAAGCCAGGCCTATGTGTTCACTATTGAATCTCAAGTGCCAGAAAAGTGCCTGACACGAGGGAAGCTCAATACCCATTTGGGGAATGAATGAATGAATGAAGACTTTATTAACCAGGAGACAAAGTATCTAAGAAGAATAAGAAACAATAGAAACTCTAGACACTAGACACTGTAACAACAGAAACACAAATAGTATTATCACACTATAACAATATCACAAAGTAGGACAGGATGCGTCAGCTCACAAGAAAGTTCAAGTTCTTCTGGGAATGGTCATAGGTTTGGGGATTGGATTTAAAAGCAAATTCAATATCAGGATGCTGAGAAGCAATACACAGAAAGGTAACACAGAAACTTTAAACAAAAAGACTGTGAAAAGGGCATCAGAAAAGAGCACATGATAAACTACTCTCCAAGGCCCAGCTCACAGGCCCAGATATGTAAAGAGTCCTCAGTCTTGACTCTGTTTGCAAACACTCCCAGGAGATGTGAGTCCTTCCTGGCCTCCCGAAAGTGTCTGTCTGTCTCAGTTCCCCACGCGCTACCACAGAAGCTACAGGGGAGGAGACAGCTAATGTTTCTTGAGCACCTATGATGCTCCAGGCACAGCAGAGAGACCCTCTCAGTACTTCCTCACTTAGTGCTGACCACATCCTTATGTGGTAGACATTCTTGCACCCATTTAACAGAGGAGGAAACCAGCTCAGAGAGGTTAAGTAACTTGCTCAGGATCATTCAGCTCATAACTAACATAACCAGGATACCCATCCAGGGCTGCCTGGCCCCCAGGCCCACAGTCTCTCCCCACAGCTTCTTCCCCTGAAATAGGCCCAGGGAACAGACAGACTGCTGACTTTGGCTTGAGTCTGAAGTTCAATTCCAAAAGCAGCCAATGGCTAGGGAGCCCTTAGCCCCTTCCAGCCAGTGCAGCAGCAGAAGTAAAGGCCAAAAAGGTGGGGAGATATAAGTGGCTAAATTCATGGCCCTACTGTGTCTTCTCCAGGCTGAAATCCCAGACAGGCAGGTGTGGACAGATGGAAGGAAAGCCAGGAAGAACTGGGAAAGATTTCACAGTTCCTGGCTCCTATTTGCAGGTTGGTGGAGGTGGGGGTTGTGGACAAACCACACAGCCTGGCCCCAGCAGGATATGCGTTTAGGGTGTGGTGAGGCAGTGAAAGAGCCCTGGACAGAAGAGAGCCTGAAGCCCTGCGGTGGGGAACAGAGGCCGCTGAGGTAGAGAGCTCAGGACCCAGGTGGGAGTGAGGGGACATTGCCAAAGAGCCACAGGCGCAGAGCCCAGCAGGGCACACAAAAGTGGGACAAGATTTGGAGGGCAGAGTGGATGGCAGGGGTCGCTGCTCCAAGAGGAAGACCCTGGGGCCTGAGAGCACCAGGAGGCCCTATACCAGCTGACACTACCCACCAAACCCCAAACACACATAGACACATGTGCGCTTGTCCCTCGCCCTCTGCCCTGCCAGAGCCCCAGGACTCTGAGCTCCCTGGCTCCCCTGACATCTCCATCTCCACACTCAGACACTACCTAGTGCAGGAGATATCTGTAAGCTAAGAATTCATCAGGCCTGAGTAGCCACATGAGTCCCTTCAAAGTCATACCCATCCCTCTGGCCTCTTCATGGGGAAGGTCAGTCCAGTTACAAGAACTAGAGAGGCTGGCTGCTGGCTCTGTGAAGCCACACTCCCTGAGATACCTTCTCCAACCCTCATGGTGCCAGGTGACAAGAGCATGCTCGCTCTTTCTGTTACCTTAATGGGTAGCACAGTGGCACGCAGAGCCCCCCCCACCTCAGTCTGCTCCCCCTACCCCACCCGACGCTCCTGGGAGGCACCTGACTTCCTCAGGATCTTGGCCCGCTTCCGCAGTTGGGCCAGCAGCAGGCCCAGGAGACCCGAGTCCCGAAAGATGTCGGTGAAGAGCAGGTCCCTGCTGGCTATCCTGAGGACACTCTGCAGGGCCACAAGGGTGCAGGGTGATTCAGGGCTCTCCTTGATCAGGCACTGCACCTTCCGCAGGATCTCGTGGGGCACATAATGCAGCTCGAATACCAGAGCCTCCAGCAGCTGGAAGAAGTACTTCTGCACTGGGGCTGGCTTCCGGGGCACAATCTCCACGAACTGTGAGATGGGCTGCAGCGTCCACTCCAGCAGGAAGAAGTTGCGGGCGTTCCAGGACCACATGGTCCTGATGGCTGACAGGACTTTGGTGCAGAGGGCAGGGCTGCTGGCTTTGTGGAAAACGTTCTGTAGGACTTGGAAGGCCTGGAGATTCTTAACAGTCACTCCTGAAGATGGAAGAAGGAATAATCCTGCAGGTCATTTCTCCAGCCTATGCCTGGAAACCCATGCTTGCATCACCATTAGGAAATATCACTCATAGTGTCTATTTCTAGCTCCCATGGGTAAATGTCTATCAGAAGTCCAGAAAAGCCAGCTGCCCAGAGTGTGAGTGCATTGTCCAAGATGCGGTGGCTCACTGAGCACTGGAAATGTGGCCACCCTGGGAACTGGGAAGTTCCCTGAGCGTAAGAATGGATGTGGGATTTCTAAGACATAGTGAAAAGAAAAAAAGGCCCGAAAATGCCATTAACAATGATTTTTATTGACCACATGTTGAAATGGTAATATTTTGGATATATTCAGTTAAATAAAACATATTATGAAAAATAACCTGTTTCTTCTCATTTTTGTAAAATATGGCTACTAAACCATTTAAAATTATGTGATATGTCTCGCATTATATTTCCTTTGGGCAGTGTTGGGTTGGAGAGTTGGTTTCAATCAATCAAAATCAAATGATGGGAAAGATGACTAAGCAAAGTCAGTTTCATTTTTACCCAAGCAATTAAACAGGGGTACCTTCCGAAGCCATCCCGTCCTTTCTCTCCACCTCAAAGGTGAAGCCTCATTGTCTCTTGCCCGGGAGACACTCCATCAGAGAACTCCCTGTCTCCAGCCCTCTCTGCCTCAGCTCCCAGAGATGTTCCTGAAATTCTCCTCCGATCCAGTCATGTCCCTGTGCACCTGCTGGAGTTCTGTGCCAAGACCCTTTCTAAACTGACCTGGCAACCTTGAAGCCTCCACACTCTGGCCCACTCCCGTCTCTGTGCCCATTTCCCCAGACTCACCTGGATGTTTGCGGTCAGCACTTCTTTCCCCAGACTGTCCTTTCTGCCTTTGAACTTTATCCTCTTCCTTTCTACCTGGGCCACTCACTCTGAGCCTTGAAGACCCCCCTTGAATGGGGCCTTCTGGGCAGGGTTTCCTGACTATAACCCAGACAGAGCCAACCCCACCTGCCTGGTGTCACCATTGTCCCTGATGCATGTATCAGCCAGTTTTGGATGAGATTATGGTTTGGTGTAAGTGTGACAGTCTCCACAGAGAAATTTTAGGGAGCAGATACCTGCCTGGTCACACTGGTACCTCCCAGGGGGAAGAATGACTGCTGCACAGAGTTCATCAATCCAATAACCAACCAATCTCAAAGAACTGAGGAGGCCCCGAGGCTGAGCCTGGGGGCAGGGGGTGTTTGGGGGCCATTAGTCCTCATATAATATATGAGGACATATTGCAGAGTAAATCACAACAGAAGTAGGGGTGGAGGTCAGAGTCTCCCTCCATTACCTGAGAGGGCCCTTACCCTCATTAAGCAAACACCTCTGCCTCTAAGTCCCACCAAGGCATCTAAAAAGGCCTTAAAAGGAGAGAGTTTAAAGCGATAGGTAATCTCCACAAAGATATGACAGAATCACTGACAGTTTCCAAGTGTTTGTTTCTTCACAAAGAGTCAGGGAAAGACCTGTGCAGCATTTGTCAGAGCACAGTGCCAGCCGTGCCGGCCCGTAGAGACGTAAGATGACCCACCAGAAGCCTCGTGGTGGAACTTGAAGCCTTCCAGCTGAGGGTACATGACACTGTCAAACACCTTCAGCTCTGACCTGCCACAGGTCGTCAGCCACATCAGCAGCTCGAGGAGCTCCTCCAGGTGGGGGTCCACTTCACTCTGCGTCAGCCCATCATACCTGTGGGGACAGACCAGGTCAGCCCCATGGACTTCTTGGATGGGGCAGCCATGTTTGCCTATGCCGCTCCTCCCAGGGATGCAGAGGCAAAGCCAGGCCCTCAAAGGTCTCCACCAATTCAGCACCAAAAGACAAAGGGAATGTCCTGGATAAAGGTCACTCTGCAAATGTCAGCCTTAGGTATAAGGACATGCAATCAGAATAGGGAGACACCTGTGAACACCTATAGCATTTTGCTCATGGGAAGGCTGCTTTCTATGTCTGAACCCACTCCCAAAAGACATATACACCAACAGAGCAGAGGCAGCCCCAAAATGAGAGGTTTAATATTTCAAATGGGCAAACAAAACATCTAGGGAGGTAATCAAGCTTTATGAGACTTCCTTATGCTTATGTCAAGGTTGAGTATTATTTTCATTGTTAGCTGCTTATGTGTAGGTGGACTACCTTTCTCTTATTATGGAGGATGGTCTCTCTCTCTCTCTCTCTCAAGTATCATCCTAGTTCTGCCTTGTCAAGAGCAAAAGTGCTTGCAGCATGACTTCAGGTAAGGCAGAAAAAACAAAAACAAAAACAAAAAAACAAAAAAACACTGTGCTGAGATGAGTCCTTCCTGGGCACTCCCTGAAACAGGCTCATTTTCCCATCCTGGCTTCCACAGGATGTCTGGAGAAAACAAACCACCCATTTAACAAAGAAATGTTTAGGAACTGCTATGATGCAGACCTCTGTGGGAGCAGTAGCCAGTTGGCCATGATCCACAACAGTGAAAAACTTAGTCACCCCACAGGAACGTTCATTCTTAGTGTCCCCTTGGAGGAAGACCCTCAAGATATTGTCATCTAATCACATCCTTTTGGGGCTTCAGCCCCCTCATCCAAATGACCCCTTTAGACTGGAAACCTGACTCTGCATTGACATCTGTGAAGCACAGTAGAAAGCCATACCCATGGATAAGAATGGCTTTTTATAATCACAGAGCAGAGAGCAAGGGAGTGCATGTGACCCTGCCCTTAAGCAGCTTCCCAAGAGCAATACAGAAGTTAGAACAATCAAGAAATGTCTTTGACTTCCATCTCTTCTCTTATCTAGTCCTGGACCCGACCTGAAAATGATTTGGCAAGTCACAGTGGAGATTAGTCCTGACCCAGGTCAATGGTATCTTCATTTGGGTTACTCATAGTCAAGGATTTGAGAGAGAGAAGGTAGTTTATTCGGGAGTTAAACCAGAAAGTACTGCTAGGGGAAAGAACCTGATTATTATTATCAGGTAGGCACCTTGTGGGCAACTGGAGTGCAATGTTTCTGGGGACTCTGGAAGGCAGGGTAGAGGTATCCCACTCAAAGGGCAACTTTGCTGGGTATTTATCAGTCAACTCCTGCCAGTCTATGTTTGAGATCTGCTTCTGGGGGTTATTGACTCCTCAGCACTTCCAGCCCCTAACTGTATAGACAGAGCTCATTACGACAGTCCCAGAGACCCCTCCAACACAGAGATGTGGGTTCTGATAGGTGGCTGGCAAGCCAGTGAGCATGCATGCAGTATACACCACCAGATGAACTTGGTAATTCCTAAAGGAAGTGGCTCCCAAACTCTGATGCACCTTGAATTATTTTTGCAATAAAAGTCTCTCTGGCCATCCTTTATGGAAATTTGTGTTTCAGAAGACATCCAAAGAAGCCTCAATATCTTTCTCCAGAGCCCCCTAGATGATACTGAGGACCCCAGATGATACTTTGGCAGTTTCTCCTCCACCAAGGGCAACCACTTACCTAAGTAACACTTTGAGGATCAGAGGGTAGCCCTCCCCATTTTCAAACTCTAGGAACAGAGCCGAGGAGACAGGGTAGGAGTCCTTCACAAAGCCCAAGATGAGGTTCACTGCCTCGCTCACCTCGGGAGTGGGGAGGCTCTCTGCAAGCTTGGAGAGGTTCTGAATGGAGAGCTTGATACAATCCATGACTGCAGGAGGAAAAAAACCCTGTTGAGTTTGGACACTGTAGCTTTTCTGTCACGGTCATCCCCTCCCGCCCTCCTTTAAACTGTGTATATCAAGATGTAAAATAAGAATTCATTTGAAATACTTCTCTGCTGGGTCTTGAATCAAGAAGACTTCTCCACAGGAAGTGCCCTCCAAAGAGCCACATTCCTCAGGCTCAGATGGAGAGTAGGTGAAACAGGAGGAGGAAGGAAGTGTCTTAGCCAGGTGCTCCTAATTCCCAGCATGCACAGGGGCACGAGGAGCAGGTCCATCACGTAGTGAGCTACACGATGCCCGAGGTGAGCACCAAGAAAAACCTTCTCAAAAGAGCAACACTGGACATGCACAGAGATAAGCCTGATAAAAAGTTCAGGGAAGGACATGTGAGCATATAGGAAGGTGAGAGACTAGAAGATGGTGTGTTTCTACCACTAAAGTACCCAGGGATTTGGCACCCAGAAGTGTGGGCCACAAGGGAGGAGGGGAAGGCAGGGCCAGCTCATATGTGGGCTTTGGCCATGAAACTTGGTTACCCAGAGCTGTGAGTAGCCAAGGGAAGATCTGAGTCAGAAGAGAGGTGTCACTGGATTTGCATTTTGATGGATCACTGTTTTTAGGGAGAAGTTTCTCCTAAGTGCCAGAAAAGCCATGCCAGTGGATCAGGAAAAGTGCGACAAAGTAGCACATGCTTTATTCCTCAGCTGCAAGGCTTCAGATGCCCTCCAAAGTCTGCATGCCGGGCAGGTCAGTCCCAAGAGCTGCAGGCGTGGTGAGTAACCACCAGGCCAGCCATTTCTTCCAAACCTTCTCTTCAGCCTATACGCCCATCAGAAACTACCCATTTCAAACCTAAGGGAGTCCTGGGCTCAAGTGCTCCAGGTGGCAGTCTCCCCACCAAGGTATGAATTTTCATTTCTGGTTATTATCTTGGAAGCTAACAATAAGGACACAGTGAGAGACCCTTGCCACCAATGCACTCAGCTTTTTCTCAGGGGTCTCTGACTCCAGCCTCTAGGGGTTACCTGGGCTGCTGAATATCTCAGGCCCAGCTCAGCTTTGAGCCATTACCCCTGGGCCCCGGCCTCACCAGGAGCCTTGAGTCCCTAAACTAGAGCTGACATTTGGTCCTGGGCTCAATTACAATAGGGCAATGGGCTTGTTGAACTCTCTCAGCTACCACCAGTTGACACCCCCTGTTATAGGAGGCCCCAGAAAGAAGACAGGTCCCAGGGCAAGGGTTCACTATCCCAAATTTACATGTAAAAGAACTGAGGCACACAGGCACTTAAGCACCCAAGGTCACTCAGCTATGACAACAGGAGGACAGGGTTGGAGTTCATAGCCCGGCTGTCTGGTTCCACAATCTATGGCCTTAACCCCTACGTAGGCGGCCTAGAGCAGAGCCAAAAGCACTGGATCCATTATCTCCAGGTTTAGAATGTGATTCTCCTGTTTGTGAGCTGGAGAGCTGGCAAGTTCCTCTGCCCTCAGACCGTTTTCCCCATTACAAAATGGCATTAATATCCATCTCAAAGAGATAGATGAGATAATATACAAACAGGCCCAGCGCGGGGGTCTGTGTGGTAGCATGTGTGCAGTAAATGAGTTCCCCTTTCCATTCCTCCTCCAGTGGAGCACCAAAATAAATAATAAACGCACTGTTGTGAAGGAACCCAAGAAAAGCGTCATCTACTGGGCATAGATGGGCATCCACGAAGACGCTATTTTTTCATCTTTTTTTTTGGTTCCAGGGTCTCATTCTAGAAAGTGGGCCCACATCCCAGTTCTGGTCTCCTGGGGTCATACCCTGCAGATACTGGATGATGCCAAGGTTCTGGGCTTTGGAGATTGCCCTCAACACACAGAAGGTGGGCTCCTTCCAAGAGCAGCAGCTGTGTTCCCGAAGACAGGTAGTGGCAATCACTAGAGATTGGAGTTCATTTCCTGATAGAAGTCTCTCCAGACCCTGAGACTCATTGCAAATGTTCAGCAACATCTGGAAAAAAAAAAAAAAGAAGAAAAAAAGAAAGAAAGAAAGAAAGAAAGAAAGAAAGAAAGAAAGAAAGAAAGAAAGAAAGAAAGAAAACAAACAAAAAAAGATGCCTAGTTAGGAAGCCTCCTTCCTGTAGCAGATTTCTTTCCTACTTTTCCAGAGCTCTGAGGTATATGTCTCAGTACAAAGGATGGGTTGTATGGGTCACCCTCTGCCCCCAGAACAGCATAATCAGCAGTGCCACCTAGAAAAGGGTGACAGGACTTGGGTTAAAGTCTGCACTCCTACTCTTCTGTAAGCAGTTGTTACCCTTCCCAATTCAGAATAACAAAGAAGGGTTTGACTTAGAGATTTGTCCTTTTACAGAGAAGCACAGAAAAAATGCCATCAAAAGTTAAAGTATTGAATTAAAAGGACCCAATGCTATTTAAAAAGAGATGTGTTCTGGGGCGCCTGGGTGGCTCAGTTGGTTATGTATCTGTCTTCAGCTCAGGTCATGATCTCGAGGTCCTAGGATCAAACCAGCACTGGGCTCTGTGCTTAACAGGGAGTCTGCTTCTCCCTCTCCCTCTGTCCCTCCCCTCACTCGTGCACTCTCTATCTCTCTTTCTCTCTCTCAAATAAGTAAATAAAATCTTAAAAAAAAAAAAAAAAAAAAAGACATGTGTTCTCAGATCCCTGGTTGGCACTCAAGCTCTACTTCTCATAAGATCATGAGCCTTATCCTATAACCTCCTCTCTGGGCCCCATGCCTCCTCCCAACCAGTCTCCCTGTGGCAGCCAGAGAAACTTCTGATACCATCCCACCACTTGGGGTAAATCCTGGCTCACAGAGTTCTGGGCAGACTAGCCCCCCTCTTCTCTCTGTCCTGTGATTTTGTGCGGCCCTCCCTTTGGCACTTGGTGGTCTAACTGGATCTCCTAATCCGGTAAATATGAAGAGCTCCTTCCATCTGAATCCATTAGCCCCTTCTGAGCACAGTGTCAGAGTCCAAGCTGGACAGCCACAGAGCTGGGCTCCAAACCCCATCTGCTTGCTGGCCTGTCCCACAGGTGGATATTGACCCTTGGCTTAGACACCATTTCTGCTTCTCCTCCCCTCCCCCTTCACACCTCCACCACAACTTGCAGCTCTGGTTCAATGCCACTTCTTCTGGACTGCCTTCCTTTATGCTCGACTAGAAATCAGGTCCCTTGTCCTATTTTTGCAGCACCTTTCACTTCCCCTCCAGAGCACTTTAAAAATTGGGACACTGCTCTTTAATTATGTGATTTTTTCCCCCCGTTTGGCTTCCCCATCTTCCTGTCACTTTGAGAGATAGAGAGTACTATGCTTGCTGCTAGAACCATCGGTCTGGCACCACATAGAAGGATCTCCATATATTTTTGCAGAATGAAATAAGGAAAACCCTGAGGAACGCAGCCATGGCCTATTACTGCAGCTCACATTCTACCCATTCGTGAATAGAACTGTGAAAGCAGCGCTGCACTTGTTCTCTGCAGTACACATAAAAGTCACATGGAAAAAATTGGCCAAAGTGCCCAGGACTGCATCCCGGCCACCACTTAGAATATGATTTATAAATGATGATTAAGGTTCCAACAAATGCAGCTTAAGGGATAACCTACCATACGTGACCTTGTGGGATAACCTCTGATAATGATGAATCTGGCTGGAGAATGAATCTAGAATGGTTGCTAGGGGATCCCTGGGTGGTTCAGCGGTTTAACGCCTGCCTTCGGCCCAGAGCCGAAGTGATCCTGGAGTCCCGGGATCGAGTCCCACATCAGTTTCCCTGCGTGGAGCCTGCTTCTCCCTCTGCCTGTGTCTCTGCCTCTGTGTGTGTGTGTCTCTCATGAATAAATAAATAAAATCTTTAAAAATAAATAAATAAAATAAAATGGGTGCTATGTGAATGCTCATGTGCAGTGCACAAATGCATTTGGAAATTCCTAAAAGCTCTTAAGCACCTGCTCTGTAAGACGGTGCCCGCAGGCCCTGGCTGCAGAAAGATGAGTTGGGCACAAGACCCTCCCGACCCTCCCCCGACCAAGGTCTCCTCCAGAGAGACAGGAGAAATTTTCTGGAGAATGCAGCATCCAGGAAACTGAGAAAACAGAAATGGTCAGTAAGGGCACAGAGAAAGAGGAGAGAAGTTATGCTAAAAGTGGCTGCTGGTATTCAGAGAGGATAGGAAAGATGGGGAAGGACACCAAGAAATTGCATTTGATGTTTAGTAGCCTGAGATAGTTTCTGAAAGGCGGAGCCATCACAAAGTGGTCTTGGGAGCTAGGGTCCCAATCCCAACCTCCTGAACTTCAGTGACACTGGACCCACTTTTACTCATCATGTTGTAGTTGATGTGGAATTACAACTGTGAAATTGTAATACTACACATGTTCTGGAATGGAAGAAAGGGCTTGAGGAGGTGACAGAGATGAGGCTGTGGCACAGATGGGTACAGGGAAGCACTTGGAAAATGCTGGCTACCCTTATACAAGTACAGTTAGCGGGCTTGTCCTCAGAGAGGCAGAGGCCAGAGACAGGAGGCTGCACATGCTGAGGAAGGCAGGCAGGGCTCGGAAACACAGCATGGAGGGAGAAGAGCTGCTGGGGCCAAGGGGAGGAAGAAGAGGAGCAGCACACTTTTCTGGGGGAGAAGGAGGGGATTATTGATACAGGGAGACAATGAGATGGAGAGAGAAGAAAATGCATCCTCCAAATGCACAGGATTGCTGGCTTCTGCAGAGCATAGGAACAGATGGGGAGCTGGCCCTCCAGGAGGACAGAGTTGCTTCTGGGCCATGCCTGAGGAAGATAAATACATCTCCAAGAAGCACAGCAAGGTCTGGGCCAGGGATGTAGAGCCCTCTTCTCACTCACCTGCACAAACATCCTCTGAATTTGAACATCACTCTCAAAGAGCTCATCCTTTTCCAGGGGAAAGACAAAGAAGAGATAAAGGCACTGCAGGAGCAGGGCTGGGAGCCCAGACTCAGCAACTTTGCCCAGCGTCTCCTGCAAGGCAAGAACAGGTGTGACCCATGGCCACAGAGTCAGCAGAGCATCCCTCCAACCCCAACCACCAGGAACGTGGCTGAATCCCATCCTCTCTCTGGGGAGCACATTCTCAAGTAAGAGTGGAGACGTCATAGGACTCATTTAGGGTGGCTGTGAAGATTAAACTTATCTAGAGTGTACACTCTGTGCTCAATAAACATTTCATCTTTTATAGGCCTGATAATAGGGTGGAAGGAAAGAAGGGAGGGAGGGAGAGAGGCACAGGTGCAGAGCAGAAAACAAGGGCTTTCCTAAGTGATCACACTACTGATTTGGGTAGGTTGCCTCCCGTTTAGGGAACTGGGCACTCAGGAGGGCATGGCTCACAACACGTGCAAACATCTAATTAAGGACCTGATCAAGGTCCTTCCCATCCCCTTGCTCAGGCCTGAGACTTCACAAAGACCACAACAGTCCTATAGATGAGGACTGATAACCAGGGAGGCCAGACAGAGGGGAGAAGACCAGAAGTGGGCACAGAGGGGTCCAGCCTGAGTGTGGAACTTCCTGGAGCCCTTCTTCCACATGCTCTGCCCACAGCTCCCCGGCATGACAGCAGCAGCGGCCTCTGTGTGTGTGTGCCCATGTGCACATGTGAGCACGTATGGCATTAATCTAAAGTACACTGTCCACCTAGCTCCCCAGCCAGTTGACTAATGTGACAGATATGGCGGCAAAACAAGAAAAAGAGAAAGGAAGAATGTACAATCTGGCCTAGAACCAGAATATAAGGCAGGGGTGGGGGGAAGGAAAGGCCCTGCACTCTGCTTCAGGCTGCTGTGCTGCTGTTTGTCCAGGTGATCCTCCTTGCAGGTAACAACTGCCTCCCAAGCTGCTCTCATACCTACACACACGGTTTCAGATGCCCGGCTGACGGCAGCATCCACCTTTAGCCTCAGGGTGGCCACACCCCCCACTTGGTTCCCTGCTCTTCTCATTGCTGAGCACCAGACTGGCAGGCAGTGGGCACTCTCACCAGACAAATGAGTCTCTGGGCCTGCCTTGCCCAGGCCCTGTGGCCATTTCTGCTGATAGCCACAGCTGTCAGGGACTGCTTTTGCCTAAGAGGACACCAGCCATCAGCGATCCACTCGCAGGGAAGCACCAGGACCCCAGCTTCATTGTGGAGGATGTGTCTACAACCAGGATGGGGAGCCAGTGGGAATGGAAGAAAGAGAAGCTGGCCTCCCTGAGGCAGTGTCTCTGGGCAGCCATGGGTCAGGTGCCTAAGGTGGGCTCTTTCAGCTCGAGTTCAGCAGGAGGCAGTACAGAACAGTGGCTCAGAGCACAGGCTCTGGGGTCAGACAGGCAGCAGGTACACAGAGTGGTGACCAATGGGGCTCCACTGTCTGACTCAGAGGGCTCGGGGGTTTTCATTGATTCACATGGGACACACCAGCCTTGCCCCGACACAGGAAACTGTCTGTACACATCAGCCATTGTTAATGCCTGCACTAACCCTAGAATTGAGGCATTAGCCCCAATTCTAAAATTAGCTACATGACTGAGGCACAGAGAAGTGACAATTTGCCCAAGTTCACACACAGCTTGTCAACTAAAAACGCAGGATTTGAAAATGAATTTCAGATGCTCAAGTCCAGGGGATCCCTGGGTGGCGCAGCGGTTTAGCGCCTGCCTTTGGCCCAGGGCGCGATCCTGGAGACCCGGGATCGGATCCCACGTCGGGCTCCCGGTGCATGGAGCCTGCTTCTCCCTCTGCCTGTGTCTCTGCCTCTGCGTGTGTGTGTGTGTGTGTGTGTGTGTGTGTGTGACTATCATAATAAAAAAAATAAAAAAACAGATGCTCAAGTCCATATTCTATGTCAGAAGGGAGATAGAGCAGGACAAATGATAAATAGGTATCATAAGGAAAAAGACACTCTTGCAGTGGCCACTGCCCTTTGCTGCACATGGATATGGAGCTCCCAGGCTGGGGTCCATGGGGCCTACAACTTACCGAGTTTGTCCCTGTGAGCACAAATACTGACTTCAGGAGCAGGTAGCCATCCTGATCCACATTCCCCTTCCACCGCAGCAACTGCCAAGCCGCCTCCCTGGCTTGCTCTGAGGACAGCACATGAAGGGAAGAAAGTGTCACCAGCAGGGTGGTGCAATGACTTGCCTACCCACCTTCCCTCCACTTGGCCCCCTTCCCCATACATGTGCCTTAGCATCTTGAGGGCACTTATGTCTCCTTTCCTCTCTACAATGCAGTCTGAATCCATACCAAACACTTCACACTCTGCCAGATTAATGTCCTTGGAGGATAGTCTTTATCATGTCACCATCTCTGTTCAACCACCATCAATGGCTCTCTGTTACCCAATAATAACAAGCTCTCAGCTATTGGACTTCTCACAATCTAGAGCCTTCACCTCACTTCCTATATCCTCCAGCCTCTTATATTTCAGAGATTCCTGCCATCTACACCATGCTCAAGATATTCCTTCCCCCTAACATTCCCTCCCACGCCTCAGCCCCGCAGTTACCGTGAAACTGCCCAACCTCCAGGTCCAGCTCTATGAGCAGAAGAATGCAAATCACGAGACCCCAAAGCAGAAAACATACTTGGCTTTGGCTTCTGTATCTTTTCTGGATCAAGCTATTCAGTGGACACTCAGGTGTACCTCCTCCAAGAGCCGCTGGTCCAGTGTGTATGCGTGTGTGTGTGCTAAGCCCATGTGTGTGTCCCTCCCAGGAGCAGCAGAATTCTGCAAGTTCCTCTTTCCTCCTCTGCCAACCTTTCCCTTCATTTCTAACAGCTTCAGTGGTGGAAGCGAGCCTGTGGTGCTCTCTGGAAGGCATCACTGTTGCTCCACTAGAAAGCAGAGGGGCTTCACAGGAGTCCCGGGAGGAGCATGCAGGGCTGTTTCCTCTCCATAGAGTGTTCTCTTACCTGCAGGCTTTCCCACAAGTGCCTTCTGTATCTCTTGGGCCAGCTGGTTAGAAGTGTCTTGTGCCAGCCTTTGGAGACTGGGAAAGCTGATGATCCCCACGGAGTTTTCCCAGGCCTGAAGTGCAATAAACAGGATACCATCAAAGATGTCAAAGCTACAAAGCAAGGCATGAGAATTACCTTGCCATTCTCTCTGCCAGCCCAAATGTATGGGCCACCTCACTGTCCAGGTGTGTCCCAAAGGCCAACGAAACACCTACCCTAATAGCAGTATCCCTATCCTAGTGCCTGTGAATTGTTCAACTTCTGCTGAGCTCCAAACCCACATTCAACTGGGCCCTGAACATCTGCCCAAAAACTCACACTCCTGAAATGTCAAATACACATTCTCCAATCCTCTGCCTTCTTCCCAAATCTGTGGTAGCCTGCCTCTGAAAATGGCTCTTTCAAGCACTCAGTTGCCCTAGTGGAAATCCCAAGGACATTTCTCTAGGTCCCACTCTCCATCACCTTCCTTACCACATCAACTGCTACATCTCACTGATTCTCTGCTATATGCTTCATGCTTCTCAAACCTTGCATAGGTATCTTAGTTTTAGTCATACAATTATTTCCTTTGATAAATTCTAAAGGGTGGGACTGCAAGTTACAAGGGCATGCTTCTTATTTATTTATTTTTTAGTACTTTGGTGCATAGTACTAACTCATTCCCCAGAAAAAGTTTACCTGAATAGCCTCAGCAAGGGCTCCTTGGGAGAGAACTAGTTTTTCGATACCCATTGAGCATTGTCATGCTTTTTCACCTTAAATGAGGAAACTTATACAGAAGACAAAAGATCTCATCTCAATTGCAGTCTTTTGATTACTAAAATATATGAACATTTTTCATGCTTCTTGAATTGCCTGTTTTTACCTTTACCCTATTTCTATTAGGGTTTTCACTATTTTCTTATTTATTTTAAAAAGCTCTTTTACATATTAAAAAAAGTTAATATTTGGTCCATAACACTATTTTGATTTTTTCAAATCTGTCATCTTCTCTTTTAATTTAGTATTATTTGGTTTTACTGTACAGAAATCTGAAATTCACATGAAATGAAACTTCTCAATCTTTTCCTTTGTTTTCTAGCTTTAATTCCAGGCACAGGAAATTCTTTTGAGTCCAAGTAGTTGCTGTCACTTTTAATCTACTTCTCTTTTTTTTAATTCTTTAAAATTCTCTCTTCTCTGTTCTTTGTCTAATTCTATCCTATCTGGTCATCTTTTTGCCTTGGACTTTTTCTTTTATTGTTTAGGATGCTATTTCATAATAGTCACTAATTTTAAAATTCCACATGGTATGCTCGGCCCTTTTCAGAATCCACCCCCCTTCCAGTCTGCTTGTCATTAGAATCTTCCCCTTTGTTCTCCTGTGTGGTCATGGGCAGAGTTTACTAGCCCCAGGATGAGGAGAGCTCTCTCCAGACCAAGCATCAGAGTGGAGTGACTATTCTTGACACAGGACTTGAGTTCCTGGCAACTCCCCCTTGTCAGTCTCTAACCTTCCCAGGAAGGTAAGCTTCTGATCACATTCCTAGCAATTAGTGGCCTCAACAAAATGTACTTTTGCTGGACTGCCATCCACTGCTCCTAATCACCAGCCATATTAAATATATTCTTGCCCAAAGACATGACTGATTTTTTTTAAAGCTGAGGTCTTCAGCTAGAAAAGGTGAGAAATTCATCAAAATTCCAGAGGGAAATGTGTTTCCTTGCTGTAGACACCATATTCATTAAAGAGTACAATTCTTTTAGAAATTTTCTCTGCAGGGATCCCTGGGTGGCTCAGCGGTTTAGCACCTGCCTTCAGCCCAGGGCGTGATCCTGGAGTCCAGGGGTGGAGTCCCACATCAGGCTCCTTGCATGGAGCCTGCTTCTCCCTCTGCCTGTGTCTCTGCCTCTCTCTCTCTCCGTGTCTCTCATGAATAAATAAAATCTTAAAAAAAAAAAAAAAAAAGAAGAAGAAGTATTGGGACAGGCATGAAGAATTTTAAAAAAAGAAAAAAAAAGAAATTTTCTCTGCATTAAAAGATGCTACATACAAAAGAAACAAGCCACAGATTGGGAAAAAATATTTGCAATGCAAATGACTATAATCAGGAAAATGCAAATTAAACCCACAATGAGATAGTCATACTTATCAGATTGGTAAAAATGTAAAGCCTGACAATACCAAATGTGGGAAAAGGACCAGGAAACCCTTGTGATGGAGCAGGACTTGCAAAAATCCCTTCAAAGGGTATTTAACCCAATCCACTAAAGTTATAGGGGGACACCCTATGACCCAGCAACTTCCTTCTAGGCATATTCCCTAGGGGAATGCTGGCACGTGTGCACAAGGAGACATGAACAGGAAATATTATGCATCTTATCTGTGATCATGTAACACTGGAAAAACTGAATGTTCATCAATAGTACAATGAATGAATTATAATTTGTGGCATATTTTTTTTTAATTTTTATTTATTTATGATAGTCACAGAGAGAGAGAGAGAGGCAGAGACACAGGCAGAGGGAGAAGCAGGCTCCATGCACCGGGAGCCTGACGTGGGATTCGATCCCGGGTCTCCAGGATCGCGCCCTGGGCCAAAGGCAGGCGCTAAACCACTGCGCCACCCAGGGATCCCAATTTGTGGCATATTTATGTAAAGATACTATATAGAACTAAAGAAATAAAGCTACATGTATCAATATGGATAAACCAAGAAATAGAATGTTGAGTGCAAAAAGTAAGTTGCAAAAGTATACTGCAGTCTGGTCTAGAAAAACCTACATATGTCACAATAATATCACTTAGATTATTAAAATGTATTGATATTATTGTATAACTTGGAAGTATATTGGACATATGTATTTGGATATGCATAATACATATTGTATCCATGTAATATATTCAACTATAAATATAGCTCAACTATATATATGTGTATATATGTATATGCACATATGTATAGGAGGACATATATATACACAAATATATATCTATTTGTACAGGAGGACAGCAAAAGGGGAATGAGTGCTACCTTGCATGCAGAGGTGGCTTCAGTTTATTTGAAATGTTTTATCTCTTCTATATGGGTGGTGAGTACATGGATATCTATGTTGTTTTGAACAAAACTTTGTACCTGAAATACTTTTTTTATTATCTGCCCTATAAATGGACAGAGTTGCCACTTTCCTTTGTAAATAAAAAAGCAGTTCATCAGAACTTTGCTTAAACTACAGACATCTAGGGGCACCTGGGTGACTCAGTCAGTTGTGTGTCTGCCTTCAGCTCAGGTCATGATCCTGGGGTCCCGGGATCGAGCTCCGCTCTCCCTGCTCTATGGAGAGCCTGCCTCTCCCCTGAACCCTACTCACTTGAGCTCTCTCTCACTCTCTCTCTCAAATAGATAAATAAAATATTACAAAAAAAAAAACTATAGACATGCTAGGTCAATGTTAAATGCTATTGCACATAGTAGACCTTCTACAAATATTCGATAAGTGAACACAGATTATGAAATCTACAACACGGAGACTGATGGCCACATGTATTGCATGCTGGACTTGTGCCAATTGCTGGACCAAGCATTTACATGCATTGTTTCCATTGATCCTTACAACAATCCTTTGAGACCAGTATTGTTATGACTATTCTCACATTCTAGAAACTAAGCCTGAGGCAGTAGAATAAACCTGGAGAATCTGGTAAGCAACAGAGTGAAGAGCTGAGCTACCTCACTCATACCCAAGTAGCATGTGCTCATCTAAGAAATTTACTGCTGCCAACTGGAAACAAGCTATCACCTGGAATCTTGAATCCCGGGAAAGAAAAGATCAGTCATTTTAGCTGGGAATTTCTGATAAGATTATTTCCTCCCCAGGACCAAGAACTCTGTTATGATGTTTTCCTAACAAATTCCTGTGCCTCCTCCCTGCGCTGGCAAACCCCTCAAAGACCAATTTGCAGGCAGTTGACTCAGAAGCATCTAGATCGTCTTAAAGCAGTGGGACTCCTACAGGCCCTCTACAATAAAGTAAATTGGGCCACTGTGTGCTGAACAGTAATTGTACACTCAGCCAGATTCTCCCAAGGCTCACACTCCTTCCTGGGACCGCAATGGGCACTTCTAGAGGCCACGTTAACTCTTTCAGGCCACTGGGGTACTGTCTGATGCACAGAGGCAATCATTTACTGAATGGGACCATAGAGACCCCCAAAGAGTTAAGGCAGCTTCCAAAAGGACCTAATTTTTTCCCAAACTGGGGCTTGCATGCTGGGAGAATATTGCTCAATATTTTTTTTAAATTTTATTTACTCACATTATCTAAGCAGCACCATCGTGCCTGGTGGCTGTCTCTCACATGAAAGCAGAAGAAAACGATGCTGTGGCCTCCAAAGGAAAATGAAGAATAGCAAAAACTCTTGAGGGTATGGGAGGAAACCCCAGTGTTTGAATAACAGAACCCTGCTGGTTTTCAAGGATGGCTGCAATGTTAACTATTTCTTCATTTCCACAGAGTTTGGTGGTTTGATCTTTAAGTGAGCTCAAAACATTTCAGAGACTCTATGTGAATTCTCCCTGCTAGAGTGGCACAGCTGACCCTCTCTGTTGTAAATTTTTTTTAAAAAAGTGATGTATCAAGAGTTTGCTAACACAACAAAAATGTTGTTTCTCTGAGATAGGAATAAACCATGTTGCAGGCCCCACCCTGAGGTTGGGTAGGTCAGGGATAAGAACAGAAGGGTATTTACCTTCACTGTCCCTTCTGAGCACTACGATTGGAAACAATGATTGCTCATCCATATTCTTATATTTAATGTTACTTCTTTCTCATGAGTCCACATGTGGTTTATATGAGAATGACCAGCCACACACAGTCAGTGGCATAAACTCTGCACCACAGGCCGGGCTGTTAGTGTAAGAATACCCGTACTTACCTGTGTACCTGCACATATGCATGCACACACGTGCACAATCACACTCACTGCCAAGTACAATCAAGTTAGTGTTAATTCCAATCCCTTCGCACTAGGAAATGAATTACTCTTCCCCATGTTACCCACTGTTCTGGCTACAGATTACTCTATAACAAACCACCCCAAAACTGAGTGGCTTATTTTTCTCATAGATCTGCAATCTGAGCAGGGCTCAGCAGGGACAGCGTGTCTCTGCTTTACTCAGCTGGGCCAGCTAACAGGGCTAGGGATCCACTTGCAAGGTGGCACGTCCACATGGCTGGCAAGGTGGTGCTGGCTGTCAGTAGCGAGGTCAGGGCCCTCGGTTCTTTTACACATAGGCTTTTACTCAGGGCTGCTTAGGCTTCCTCACGGCATGGCAGGAAATGGCAAGTGACAAGAAGAAAAAGCTGCCAGTCTCTGGAACCCTGGACCTGCAAACATCACTTCTGCCCTATTCTACTCATAAGTCATCACAAATCCATTCAGATCCCAGGGGAGCGGACATGATGCCATGTCTCGAAGAGAGCAGTGTGGGCATCTCAGCATCTTGCATCTACACATCCACAGAGGTCCTCCCACCCCCTACCCAAGGTTGTCTGTCCCAGACAGTGAGGAATTTTACACTCACTGCCTATCTCACTGCCTGTTTTTTCCTTGAAGTACATATTCTGAGAACAATCTTCAACAACTATATCTATAACTCTAGCTTTCCCTGTGCCCATTATTATCAAATATTTCTGTGCAATGTAAGGACCTAGAGTAGTGCCTTGTCCCCCAGAGCAAACTCAATCAAAGGCCAGCAGGACCTCCCCATGCTTGCTGGGGGAAGGTCTTCTTCTCTTGGTATGACAGCCTATGATAAGAAGGGTTCTAGAAGGACCAAAACCCAAGGTTCATGAAAGTCAACTGATCCTAAAAAAACTTTCTGCACACAAGAAATCATTAGTTCTGTGCTGCTTCCTGTGTGAGGTAATAAAACCAATAAAACCTTGTTCTTGTCTACAACATCATGAAGCTATCCAAATATCACATGTAGAGGGCATTATTTTTGTACCCAAGGGGAACATTGGTACCAACCAGGCAAAGCCATCTGTCCAATGGGTCATAGGATAGGGAAATAAACCAAAGGTGCTCTGTTCTATGAACCCCAGACCTACCCAAGTGAGGAAGCCCCATGGCTAATGACACAGGCCTGGGCAGAATGTGCCAGTTAAGTTCTGCTCTTCACTGACTACTAGGTGACCTTGGCCAAGTTATGCAACATCTCTAAACCTCTCTTTCCTCATTTGCAAGGCTGTGATAAAAGTGACACCCATTTCATGGGATTATTATGAGGGCTTAGAAATGCTAAACAAAACATGTGATTTTGGTTGTTAGAGCTTGGTGAATTTATTAGCTATATTATCAGTGAAAGTGTCCACCTGCCCTGGCTAAGAACCCTACTTGACCTATGGACAAGATCAATGGAGCCTAGTGGGGATGGAGAGCCTGTAATTCTAGATGAGAACTTCTTTTCTGACTCATTCCTCCAGAGCAGTCCCTCACTGCGGTTCCAATGCCCTGAAATTCCATCAGGCTCTTCCTTACTACCAAGATAGTTACCAAAATTTTGCATGCATGGGTTCACTTTTTCATAGCCCTGCAGTTGTTCCTCAATTCAGGAGGCAATGGGGCTGGGATTTGCTACAGAACCAACCAAGCCTATCCCTACTTGCCTCACAGTTAATGTAGAGTTAGGAAAAACATTGTCCTCGGCTGTGAATTTGGAAAAATCAAATATGAGAGAAATCCAAAGAGAATAAAAGTTCTCTGGGAAGAAGATGTTAAAGAAGCAGCTCTGAGGCAGTCTGCCACACAACACAGTGTCTGTTGTCAAATCTCGGGACTCACTAGGTCGAGGCAGGTGGCAGCCACTTGAGGCAGGACACTCACTGCTGTCAACCTACACCTGAGCCCTGATTATACATAAGCTGCTCCTTCCAGAGTGCCTCTGACTGACGCAGGGCCTGGGCCAGAAAGGCAAGATCCCACAACCCAGGGACACAGCCCTTTCCAAGCAGGAGAGGCAATTCAAAATCCCTTGTGTGCATTGTCTTACAACAAAGAATATTCTAGATCATCTTAATATTCCTTGGGCCCAAAGTGAAAAGAGTCAAGTATAGAGAGTTGAGCTCCACCAAAGTAATCTAAGACTCCATTAAAGCACTCAGTTGTCTCAGAGCCCAATGGGGGCACAGTTGCCATGACAACCAGTACATGACTAAAGCTTCAGCATAACTTTTTATTCTTTTAAGATTATTTATTTAGAGAAAGAGAGAGCACAAACAGGAGGGGCAGAGAGAGAGAGATTCTCAAGCAGATTCCGTGCTGAGTATAGAACCTGATGCAGGGCTCAATCTCATGACCCTAAGATTATGACCTGAGCGGAAATCAAGTCAGATGCTTAATCAACTAAGCCACCCAGGCGCCCCTTTGGCATGACTTTTTAAATCCTCATATTTCCAAGGGGGCTCTTTATAGACAACCCTGAAGGACACTGTTTTGTGATTATAAAATTCAGAACAGAGTGGTTTCAAGCTTCAGTTCTTACACAAGGACCTGAATTCCAATGGATGTTCTCAGTCTTCATCTACACTTCAGATTTTGTCTGCACTATACTCAGAAAACAAAACAAAACAAAACAAAACAAAGCAAAACAAAACAAAACAAAACAAAAAAACTCTGACCTTCCCATGTTCCTTTCCACTACCAACTCTTAGTTAAGAAGCCTGAAGGCTCTGACTCTGGTGGGGTTTTATTAGCTGGAATTTAACAGAAGCAATAGGTTTATAGACATGTAGAGCTGAATAAAAGAATACGGATTTTAAGCAATGATAAAAAGCCTATAATATTCTGCTTCTATAGGGCTCATCAGAGGTGAACTCTGGGGATTCAAACCATATCAGATTGTGTCAGCAGTTTGGGGACTTGTGGAAATGGGATCTCAAACCACACACATGCAGTTAGTATCTTGGAGGCTGGTGCAAAGGTAATGGGGACCATATCTGCTCTCCATGTGCTGTAAACTTTACAATCATCATCTTCTCTCACCCTCACAGACTCCCAGCAAAGTGTTATTGATTACATTCTACAGATTAAGAAATCGAGGTTCAGCAATATTTAATAATTTTTTCAAGGATGCACAGCTAATTTGCAATGGAGCTGGGACTTTACACTGGCTCTGTTTGACCCAAAAGCCCATGTGTTCAACAATAGGGCCATTAAGCCTCTAGTTACAAGAGCAGGGCTTGGGAAACATGGACCAATATTGAAGTTCAGTCATAGGAACTGCTTGCTGGCTACATGTGGAGTCACAAGCTCAAATGCCTTCAGGCCAGGTAACATAAATGAGTAGTGTGTGTTGGGTGAAAGATATTAGGGAATGGAGGTCCGGGGTAAACTGAGAAACAGAGACTATCTTCTGTCTAAAAGGGGTGCCCCTAACCATCTCTATCTAATTGTCAGTATTACAACTCCCAAAATTTTCAAGAGAAATCAGAAATCTGATTTTCCATGTGAAAATGTTTCATTTTGAAAAAATGGCCACAAGGTCATGGTTAATACCTACAAGCCAAACAAAACACATTCTGAGTGCTATTTAGTATCCTCCACTCTGAACTAAACTCTCCATGATGGCAAAACCTCTATCTCTCTTCTTAACTCTCATAGCCCGAGGCCCCAGCACAGGGTATAAGAGCTTAATAAATATTTGTTCAATGAATTCTCAAATCAACAATCTAGAAAGGGATGAAGAAGGACCAAGCCCCGATTCTTGAATGAGAGTCCTTTCCACAAAACCAGGGCTGTGCAGATGGGTGGCAATGAGACAATAAAATGGCCAGACCCACACATGCAGGGGAAAGCAAATTTTGGTGAGGAACAGGAGGTTTCTCACATTTTTCCTTCTGTAATACAAAATTGACCTGAGAACTGGGGGAGACTAAACTGCCCTCCAGAATACTAGGGTTGTCAAGGCAGGGAGGGCTAGGAATAAGAAACCTGAGCTGTCTCTCCTAACCTGGTTCTTCTCTTTCAGTACATTCCCTATTTCCTAGTTATTCAATCTGTGAAATGGAATAGATGGGGTATACAAGTATAAAAGATGGAAGAAAATAATGAATTAATGGACAATAAGTTACTTGGCAAATTTTTTTACAGAAGGACATGCCTTCATTATTCAATGCATCCTAGAAATACGATCCCAAAAAGATCCCAATTCTTCTTTGGAAATACTTAAATATTTATGATTAATAAGTTAGGTGAAACAAATCAACAAGAGAGTTTCCCAATGAAAACTTGCCAAAGTCTCCATCTGTCTCAGTCTAGTTTCAAATGTGGAAAGTATCTCCTATTCTCTGTGCTTTTAATGTAGCTATAATGAGTTTTTTAAAATAATAACCCCAAACTAGAATATAAAAAATAGTGAAAGGGAATAAAGGGGAAAGGATAAAAAATGAGTGGGAAATATGAGAAAGGGAGACAGAATATGAAAGACTCCTAACTCTGGGAAACGAACTAGGGGTGGTGGAAGGGGAGGTGGGTGGGGGGTTGGGGTGACTGGGTGACGGGCACTGAGGTGGGCATTTGACGGGATGAGCACTGGGTGTTATTCTATATGTTGGCAAATTGAACACCAATAAAAAATCAATTGATAAAATAAATAAATAAAATAAAATAATAATCCCAAACTAATAATCAAGCAAAAATGAAGTCCTCATAAAAAGATGTGTTTCCAACTCTCCAACTAAACTTTGATATATTCAGCTATAAAGCAAACCTCACCAGCAGGACCTTTGTTCTGAGACAACAAGGGGAATCTATTGTACCCAAACTGTCATCAGCTGCCCCTGGCCAGAATGATAGCTCAGTGAACAGGCTGGGCTTCTCTTAATGCCTGTGGCCGGATTCTCCCAGGCCCCACTGTTGTTATTGTTTGAGGTTACCTGCCATCCCTGCAACCCAGGACACATATTCTCTCCCTAGCACCAGAATATCTGGTCTTTCTCTGGCTCCCACACTGGGATTGCGGTTGAACAATATAATTTTTTTAACTAAAGAGACAATATTACTCAAGAGCCAACTGTCCTTTCCAACTCTTCCTCATCCTGGAGATGAGGCTTGCTTGCCATCCTTATTAAATAGCACAATATTCCCCGCTAAGAAATCCACCAGAGACCACTTGTGATGATATTAAAACCACCGACTCCATGTCCAATCATCCCAGAAGTGTCCCCAGAGCACTGTATCATTTTTGTTTGTTTGTTTCAAAAATAAGAATACTGACCTTTAGGAAGAGTGGGAGAAGATTCAACAGGCTCTGCTGATGTTCAGCTGGGCTCCCATGAGCCAACTGTTGGTATTCCAGAAATTTCCTTTCTAGCATCTCCCAGAGAGCAGTGGGACCAGGAGATTGCTCTCCATGTGGGAAGTCAGGCTGAGCAACATCAGGCTGGCCTTCATTTTTGGAACCTGGATACTCAGCTCTGTCTTCAGCCCTGGAAACGCCTTCCGCCTCCATGCCTCAGCAAAGCAGATCTGAATTTAGAACAAAAAGACAAAAATGTAAAGTCCTGTCACAGCACTTCCTGATGAACCCAGTTGTGGGACAAGGTACTATACTCACTCATTTCAGTTCCTATTGAAGATAGTTCCACTAAGAATCTGAAACTGAACTGACTAAAATAGAAAGACTTCTTTTTTTTTAATTTTTATTTATTTATGATAGTCACACAGAGAGAGAGAGAGAGGCAGAGACACAGGCAGAGGGAGAAGCAGGCTCCATGCACCGGGAGCCCGACGTGGGACTTGATCCCGGGTCTCCAGGATCACGCCCTGGGCCAAAGGCAGGCGCCAAACCGCTGCGCCACCCAGGGATCCCCGAAAGACTTTTTTTTAAAAAGAGATTCTGACTTAGATGTGACTTAGAGTGACAATCTAACATGTGCTGGGCACTCTTCTGGGCTCTTTACACAGACACAGAGAGAAATGGGTATTTTTCTTTTCTTTCCATATAAGGAAGGAAACTGGGGAGAAAAAATGAGTGGGAAATATGAGAAAGGGAAACTGGGGAGGCCAAGGCATACAGGCAGCTAGGCACCAGCTAAAGTGTGAAACTTTAACACCAAAACTTGTTTTTTGTTGTTGTTTTGTTTTGTTTTGTTTTGTTTATTACCTGCTGCTGTTCCTCCTTTTAAAGGCCAACTAAGGGATGCCCAGGTGGCTCAGTGGTTGAGCGTCTGCCTTCGGCTCAGAGCATGATCCTGGGGTCCTGGGATCGAGTTCTGCATTGGGTTCCCTGCAAGGAGCCTGCTTCTCCCTCTGCCTGTGTCTCTGCCTCTCTCTCTCTGTGTCTCCCATGAATAAATAAATAAAATCTTTAAAAAATAAAAAATAAAAGGCTGACTAAGTAGAAGGGATATGTGCAAATGTCACCAATATTTGTACAGGGCAACTGTCACCAATATTTATACAGGCATGTAATTCTATATCTTCAACAGTAACTTCCTTCCTTGTGCCACATGAGTCTAAAAGGATAAAGGTTCTTCACTCTCAGCATTATTTTGTTCACATTCCATATTTTTAGGGAACTTTGTCTTCAAAAGGACTCTTTAAACCCCATGCTAACTTAAAGAGTTCATTTATTAGCATATACAGGTGTGATTTGTGCAAGGGGCAGATCTTGTGTCAGTAGGTATGAAGACAAGAACTTATATGATAAAAACAGCCAAAGACCAATTTGCCAGATAGGTAACCTCAAGAAGATGCCTTTATTTGTGTCCTTGACTTTTCAATTGTCCTAGTCTTCAGTGGAGTCGCAACTAACTCACAGCACAACAAAGATTTGTTTGTTGCATGCCAGGAGTACAGGAAACTCCACATGCGGGCCAGAATACCCAGGCTTCCTGCAAGAAGCCCTCTCCAAACACAGTGTCATCCTAGAGTCCATCCAGTGACCAACAACTACTAATCATGGGGTAGCAACAGTGGGATGGGCCCACAAAGATGTGTCCACCAGTGTTCTGCTCTGGGCTACAGCAGCAGAGGGAATATGTCAGACTTTATTTTTAGCCCAGCACACACCCCCTGCAGGCTAGAATGGAAGTGAACTAAGGGTCATGTGGCCAGAGCGACCATCCCTCTTTGAAACATTCTCACCCTTTACATACACAACTCCATGAGTCCCTAACACTTCTTTGAACACACGTGTTTATTACACTCAAACTTCATTTTCTTATTACAAAAGCCATGTTAGTTCAGGGTCAAAATAGGAAAGAGCAGAGTATTAGGTATCAAGTATCAAGTATTAAAACAAAAAAACCAAACAGCCTTGAAAATTCCCTGAGTAGACAGAGCCAGTTTAGCCATATAAGCAAAGCTTAATTTAACTTAGTTTTGCAAAACTAACTTGACCTTAGTGGTTTCTTGCTTACACATCTGAAAATCAGAAGCAAAACTTAAATTGTTTTCCAAGATTGATATAAGGCAACTGCTGACCAACTGCCTGTGATTTAGGAAATTCTAACATTATAACCAATCACTGTGAAGAATAAAGTCACTGCTTTCTTACTCTGTAAGCTCCTTCATAACAATACACCCCAGAGTCTCATTCCATGTTTCGGGTTGAGTGCTCCCACTTCACAAACTGTCTTTCTTAGTGTATGCACAATCAATTTTCACTAATTACTATTTCAGTGATACACATTGGTTTTACTTTGGCTATTTCTGAGCCTTTGACACTAGCTTGCCTAAACCCAGGAAAATGACTGTTGGTATTCCAGCTTTTATCTATGAATATGTTATTTAATAAAAAACATACTCCTTATATTGTTAAAGCAAACTTTTTTTTTAAATTTATTTTATGATAGTCACACAGGGAGAGAGAGAGAGAGGCAGAGACACAGGCAGAGGGAGAAGCAGGCTCCATGCACCGGGAGCCCGATGTGGGATTCGATCCCGGGTCTCCAGGATCGCGCCCTGGGCCAAAGACAGGCGCCAAACCGCTGCGCCACCCAGGGATCCCAAAAGCAAACTTTTTGTTTATACTTTTGTTTTTGATGGTTGGTTGGCTGGGGCTTGGTAGGATTTTTGTTTCCTTAATTGGGTTGATCCTCAGGGGTAGGCAGTGGGATGCCTCACATCCCAGCACAGTCTTCCCTGACCTGGACCAGGCTTCTGTCTGGCTTTATTGGTTTATTCAGTTATTCTTTTGACCCTCCATTCCCCTCTCTTTCCCTTCTTCCCCACCAGACCCATGGGCTGGATCTGCCCATACCACCTGCCTAACAACATGGGGCACAGGTAACACGATTTCTGAATACAGGTATTTTGAGTTCCCCAAATGACCTTCTGCATCTTTTCCACAGCTCACTTTGTCACTCAGCCTTAGGCCTTCAGATCTACCAGTGTGGCTCTGTGTTTGTCAGCTTCATTTCTTCTAACCTCTGCCCCATGTTAAACAGTTGGACACATGGGCAGCTCGGGTGGCTCAGTGGTTTAGCGCTGCCTTCAGCCCAGGGCCTAATCCTGGAGACCCAGGATCGAGTCCCATGTTGGGCTCCCTGCATGGAGCCTGCTTCTCCCTCTGCCTGTGTCTCTGCCTCTCTCTCTCTCTTATGAATAAATAAAAAATAAAAATCTTTAAAAAAAAAAGTGGACACATGCCTATTTGACTTGTTGACTTTGCAGTCACAGACAGATTGTGCATGACTTCCTGTACTGCACTCAGTTTTGTTCTGGACATTCCCATGCAGGTCCCTTCACGAGGCTGCACGTGACTGGCTCTGGCAATGGACTTGGGAGCAAGAGTGATGAGTCAAGTGTATATATAAACCTGCTTACTTAGACTGAGTACCACCAACTAAGATGTGTCCAGAAAGCTGGCACCAGATGACATTTTGCCCACAGGCTCTTCCACCAGCTCACCAATTACCCAACCCTCTAACGTCTGCCAATCTGATGTAAGTAAAGTGATCTTTCATTGTCATTTTAATTTGCATTTCTCTAATGAGACTGAGCATCACAGATGACTCTTAACTATTTGCTGTTCCTTTTCTGCGAACTCACTATTCATAACCTTCGCTTATTTTTCCTTGCCCGTCTTTCTCTTTTTGCTTTGAAGGAGTATATTCTAGAAACTTGTCCCTCATTGGTTCTAAAAAATCACAAATATCTTCTCTCAACCCATTTTTCTCATTAATTCATGACTTTTTTGTACAAAAAAGTATCATGAATATTTTTCATGTCACATCTTCAATTTGAATGGCTTCTGGTGACTGTAGAGCCATGTTGATTGTTCATTTAATTAATCCCCCACACATAGGTATGTAAGTAGTTTCAAATTATTCACTACTATAAATAATACTATAATGATAGGTCTTGTGTCTAAGTCTTTGCATATATCTACTATTAAATAATAGATTGTAATACATTCTTAAATTCCTACAATGGAAATAGCTGGATCTTAACACAATTTCCAAATCTCTTCTCCTTAAATATTGCATCAATGTATAGCCTTCTGACCAAGAATGCACAACACTTCACACTTCCTTATCATTTTTTAATTCTTGCTTACTTGGTAGGTTAAAAAGCAATGGTATTTCTGTTGCATATCACCACATACCTTGCTGTACTGTGTGTCTGTCTGCTGCTCAGTCTCCTTCAGGGATCCCTGCAGTGATTTTCTGGGGTCAGACAGCAAGCGTTCTCGTTTCATGAGCTCCCTGTAGGAGACCTCAGCTACTCCCCTGAGAGCTACATATCTGCTGAATGAATGTTAGCTCCATGAAGGAAGACAGTGTACCTATTTTAGTAGTTGGTACTGCATAGATGCTTAATGAAATGTTACTGTGTAAATGGATGAATGAGTGAATGAATGAACCTATATACTGATGGCACTCAAACCTCTCTCTCTGTAGTCCAGATTCTTCTTGTAAACAAATTCTTTTCTCTCACTTCAAGATCTCTACTTGGGTTTCCCCCAGACTCTGCCAATTCCTATGTCCCAACCAAACCACTATCTCCATCACCAGTAGAACCAGCGCCAGGTCCAGCATGGACATCCCAATGTACAGGATGGCTGTTAGAGCCAAGCTAAGTGTTGCCTCCAGCACATAAAAGTCATTTTGTAGCCACACTTAAAATAACATGTGATATTCAATAACATGCTTCTGTGGGCCTGAAGTCACGCCACATTTTCAGACTAAGTAGGTGAGATTAAAAAGTGCCTGGGGAAAGTGGCTGGAGATCTACGGGGAACATCAGAAATCACCTTAGATTTCCTCTGAAATTAAGAAGCCGTATTTACTGAAGTGAAACGTTTGAATCACGTTCTCCTGAACACAGTGCTCACTTTGGCAGCATATATATATGTTCTCCTGAACAGAGATGTTTTCAAAACAAGAATTTCTAACAAATGAGGATCCATGAAATCCCATGAAGAAGTTGTCTAACTCAATTGTCGGGCTGTGGCCATCCTCCCTCCTGGTCCTGCCCATTACCCTAGACTTACGTCAGTTTTATTTGTAAGAGGAAGGTAACAAGGAGTAACTAACATCTCAGGGCTACATGACAAATGGCAAGAAGCAATCGTTCTTATCCAGGAACCTGCCCACTCATGCAGCCACCAAGTAGAAAGGAGCATCAGGCCTAGGATAGGAGTCACAGGACAGGGGCCCAGTTCCAGCTGGGCTGCTCTGATGCCTTAATCAAGTTACTTGCCCTCTGACACTAAATTTCTCCTCATTGAAATGGCCTTGGTGATCTCAGCTCTACCCTCCAGCCTTTATGCACTGACCACAGAAGAGATGTGGGACAGTGAGTCAGTGCAGAATGGCTAGAAAGGTACCAGAGTGGGTCAAGAGCCTTGGTTGTGTGTGGTGGGTGGGTGCAGAGGAGATGTTCCCTGTCTGTGTATATGTGCAGGGAACTAGATAATGAGTCTGCAGTGACAGTACAGGGAGGGATCCCCAGGAGTGGCTATGTGGGTCTCCAGAGATGGGTATCATTGTCTATCCTTACTCCTACCCCACCAACCCTGCATAAATCCTTAGCATCACTAGAACTCTGTTTTGTGATGTGTCAGAAGCAGAGCACCCAAGACATCCAGCTTGCAGCTGTGCACTGGAGGATTACATCTGGAGCCTGGAGAATCAGCTGCGTTGCTGATCGGTGGATTGCTAAACCAACCGTCTATTGACTGTTTCATCCTTGACTCTGTGGAGTGATTTACCAAGTAAAATCTCGGGATATAAGATGTGACTTAGCAGCCCCTGGAGCTAATGTGCCAAGAAGCTACTCTGGGGGAAATGGAGCAGGAAGGTTTATGGAGTCGTGTCCAACAGGGCAGGTCTAAGGGGAGCCTGGGACTCAGTGCCTTCTGTAGAGAAGCTCAGACCTGGTGACAAAGAGCTGCTCTAGTATGATTCAAGATAGAAGTCCTCCCCCTGTTTCTCATCAGCATATGTGACTCTTCCCACATCTGGGTTGTACAGAGGCATACCCGTTTACCATCTATGTCACAGGCATTTGGCCCCACGCCCTAGAGCTGAGGAAGACTCTCAACCAGATAATACAGAACAAAACAGCAACTTCCCATGCATGGCTATAAGTGATCTGTTTTCCTTTCCATTAAAAAAATCAGTTCCTCGCCACATATCAGCAGATCCAAACTCTCATGGTTCTGTGTCAGCAAGGACCTGGCCTCAACCTAGAGCTCTCAGAAAAAAAATAACAAAGCCATTCTTATCCCAAACACATGGGCAAGGTGGGGCCTCGCTTCCTCTTCTCCACCATTTCCTGCTAACAGGAGAGCTTACAACTTAAAAGTCAGTTGAGCTGTTGTAGGAAAAGTTATAGCAATATGGATTCTCTGTTCACCTCACAGCCTACTGTAGTGAATCAGAAGCCCTGAGGCAGATAATTAATGGGCTGTAGATTCAGACCACAATGAGAGTACCGGGATATATCTATTAGAATGTCTTTAAAACAAACAAACAAACACAAACCGTTAAGTGTTGGCAAGGATGCATGGACACCACAGCTCTCACCCCAACTGATGGGAATGCAAGTAGTATAGCCATTTTGGAAAGCAGCATGGTGATTTTTTGAGAAAGTTAAACATATACTTACCCAGCAATTATGCTCCTGGGAGTTTACCCTAGAGTACTAAAAACTTAAATTCATACAAAAACCTATATGCAAATGTTTATAGTAGATCTAATCATAGCTGTCCAAACCTGGAAAAACCTAAATGTCCCTCAAAGGGTGAAGCGATAAACCAACTCAGGTAGGTATATCCGTACAATGGGATGTTCCCCATGGTAAAAAAGAACACACTACTGATCCACAAAACAACCTGATGGACCCCAAAGGTCTTATACTGAGTGACAGTAGCCAGTCTCAAAAGGCTACATACTATGTTATCCCATTCCCATGACATTCTGGAAAAGGCAAAATTATAGGAACAGAAACTACATCAGTGGCACGTGCACCTGTGTGGTGCGACATGGGCAGGAGACAGAGATATTACCATTCCTTTGCTTCTGCCTCTGCTGGTTTCCAGGGGCTCCATGCTGCAGGCCCCCAAACCAACCACAGGCCTCTGAACATGGAACACATGACCTCCTTCCTTGTCTGCCCTGCCCCGGGGCCATACAGCCTATGCATTCACGATGGCCACAACCCCAACCTACACTGGCTTCCCTCTATCCCTCAGAAAGCCCTATCCACAGACGCTCCCTCCACCTCCCACTTCCATCTTCTCATATCGCCACCTCTCACACCTCACCTGACCATCAGGGTGATTACCAGTTGTCCATGAAGGAGCAAAGGAAGAAGCGACAGAGCTTTGTTACAACAGCAGCAGGTGCTCCCTGGGGCCCAAGATTCCCTGCTGGGTCTGCTTCAAGCTCCCGAATAGCCGATGTTCAAGAGAGAACTCTGGTCTCCCCCAGAGCTCAAAAGCGTGGCTGTGCTAGATAACACCCCACAGAACCCCCTGCCAGGGGCAGCCTGGGTGGCTCAGCGGTTTGGTGCCGCCTTCAGCCCAGGGTACTGATCCTGAGAGCCCAGGGTCGAGTCCCACATCGGGCTCCCTGCATGGAGCCTGCTTCTCCCTCTGCCTGTGTCTGTGCCTCTCTCTCTCTCTCTCTCTCTCTCTGTGTCTCTCATGAATAAATAAAATCTTTAAAAAAAAAAAAAAAAGAACCCCCTGCCAGACAACCCTTCTTATGTACCTTGAATTTATCAGCAGGTACCACGTGGCACCCACAGCATGGGGCTGTACCTTCTTAGGAACAAGGAGGAGCCAGATTTGGGGTTGTGGGTAAAAGATACACCCCCTCTACCTGTCTCTGCAGCTTAGAACCAACTGGACAAGGACCAGACATGCCCCTATGGACAAATGACCCCAAGAGAAAGAGGTTGTCGGTAACATGGGGAAATGGAAGGCCCTGCCTCTTCCTGTTCCACGGAGGCTGCGGCTCAAAAGAGGTTTCACTAGCATCCTGACCTGATCTGCACCAACCAGGACCAGCTCAAGTACAGGAACAGGACCATGCCTCAGTCTGGGAACGGTACCTCTGAGTCGGGCTATATGGCACGCTTGATTCCCTAGTACGATGACTCATACCACCCTAAACCTGGACTTTTGGGTGGGACCTGTCTCACTGGATCCCTACCCAGCCCCAAGGGCAGACCCAGAGCAGCATCAGACAGATCAGATTCAAGTCCTAGCTCTACCTCTCCCTAACTTTCTGCCTTAGCGACTTACGGTCTCTGAGCCTCAAAGCCCACACCTATAAAATGGGAACGGTATCTTCTCACAAGGCTGTGCAAAGAATTAAGCAAGTAAATATATGTGAGAGTACTTCCAGTAGAATCTAGATGTCCACGGAGGGCCTGTCCCTCTTGCCCTGTGGCTCACAGGCACCACATCAGCCACCACACGTGCCCTACCATACTCGGCTCCCATAGTGTATGTTGCTCCCTCGAGGCTCCTAAAATCTGCCTGCACTTCCCAGAGGAGCCTAAGCCCAGATAAACCTCCGTGGGTGTGCTTTGGGGCCTCGGACTTTTTAGGGTCCAGCCCTGCTGCCAGGGCAAGCTGCCCTCACCCTAGACCTGGCTTCTCTTCTGTAGCAGCCCCCTCCTGGCCTGTCTGCCAAGTGTGTCTGATCTCAGATTTTCTCACAAGGAGGCACTAGTTTGAATGGACAGCAGGATTACTAAAGGGATTCAATTAAGGCTTTGTACCTATGTCCTGGAGGCCACAGAGACAAAGCTAGAGGTGGGAGTTGGCCATCTCGAAGATAAAAGAGGGAACCAGGAGCAGGAGTGCTATTCCCAAGAGTCCCCAAGAGCCGGCTCCAGGGCAAGTACAGAGGATGCACAGGGGGACCCCTCCTGTGGCGAGCATTCCTGCAGACAATGGCTGAGGGGATAGAGGAACAAGTGTGCTGGAGATTCCCTGAGAGCCTTGACACCCAGGTCCAGTGCAAGGACCAACAGCCAGCCACCTCCCCACCTCCTCCATCAGCCAAGGACTGAGAGTGCCCACAGGCAGAGAACAGCAGCACTGGGGCCCTACGCCCTGCCCCAGATGACTCGGTTATTTCCAGAAGTTGAGGAATCCCCCTCCCAAAGACTAAGACGGGGACTCTAACAGGAACTGGGCAGCTTGAACCTGCCACGACCCCCGTAACTTCCTTTTCTGATTCCAGTCCAAGCAGCCCTGGTTAGCACACACCTCTGCAGTTTTTGCAACAGCAAGAGTATAGGAACTCGCGGTGTCCTCCTGCAGGAGGGTGCCTAGTTTTATACCTCAGTATGCGCACTGGCTTCCACATTGCTGAAAATAGCCAGGGAGTAGTCCCCCTGGTCAGACCCTCAAAGCTTAGCCGCAACTGAGCTGTCACTGTCTGCACAAAGACGTGGACTGGTGATAGCAGCACGAGTAACAAGAGGCCCAGCGCCCATCACTGGCAGCCATTCCAGGGTAGGAGCTGAGCTGTGGCCTGCACTCCCCTGGAACAGAAGTGCTGCCTCAGGGCCAGTACTGGATGAGCAGCTATGGGCAGTCATCAGTGTTCTCTCATCTCAGGAAACTTGTGAGGTGGATATTACTATTCCCATGACACGGATAGGGAAAGCAAGACTCAGAGACACTGACATTCAGGGAGCATAGGTGACTTATCTGAAATCAAAGTGCTAGCAAGCATCAGAATCAAGGACAAAGCCAGACTTTTCTGACCTCAAAGCCCTTCACCCCTTTCCAGCAGTCCAAGTTGGCCTGACACAGTCCTCAACAGTAAGAATATCTCTTGAGGACCCCTGGAAACTTGTTGCCAGTGGCACCACAGGGACTTTCCCTGGCTGGACTTGCAAAGGCGGCGCTGATCCCTGGCCAAGGGTGGTCCTGTGCTGGCCGGGTCTGCCATGTCGCCCCAGCTCACCCTGCAAGCAAGCTGGCCCAGAACAGAGCACTGTGATCTCACCATCCCCACAGGCAAGCACTGATCTCTGGGAACCACAGAGGCCAAGGATTCATGAGCCCGGGCATGAGGTGGGTACTAGCCGGGCAGCCGCTTCTGGGCTGCCACCAGTAGCACACCCAGCATGGAACACTTGGCCACCAGGCTAAGCCACCAGAACCATGGCTCTGTACAGCTTTCTCTGTGTGGTGGGCCACCTGATTATCAAACATTTAAGTAGCAAAATTGCCACTGGTCCACACCTGGGACTTGGAAGCTGACCCTCAGGGGTGCAGGTGACTCACTTCCCACCTATAACACCAGATGCCTTAAGGGTATGTCTACCAATGACGGTTTACTTTTCAAATTAGCTTCATGTGCAGAGCCTTCACATTTCTCTTCTGACACCCAGTTGTGCGTTTTACGGGAATGAGTCTCCTACAGGCTAGTGAATTTCTGGATGTGTCAGAGATATTTTCTTACCCAGACCTAATCCTTCTACAGGAAATGGGAGAATGGCACTGAGAAGGATCAAAAGGAGTCAAGGTGAGCCCACTGCTGCCTCATCTGTTCCCCAGCCTTGCCCAGCAGGCCTTTCCTCCTCCAGTCTCCCCCCTGGCCCCCACAGACCCCACAGTGGCAGGCTATGGAACATAGCTCCATCATGTCATTCCCTTGCTCAAATGTCTTTGGTGGCTCCCCATGTTCTCAAAGAGCACTCCCAAGCTCTTGGCCCTCAGTGATATGGCCCAGCCTTCTTCTTTACCTAACTTCCCACTGTACCCCCAATGGGGTCTGGCCCAATGAACTGTTCACTCATAATCTGATCCTTTGCCTTCATTTAGAATGCTCTCCCTGGGATGCCCCTCCTACAGCCCCACATAACACAACCCAGCCACCTTCCAAACACAGCTCCTAGCTGCCTCCTTGGCCACAGATCCTTCATGTTCCAACCAAGAAAGTCAAACTTCCAAACTCCAGCCACCACTGAGCCATTCCGTGATGAGAAAGTCAGCACCAGCACTTGATGAAGCAGGAGAGCAAGGTTCTTACCTCACAGAGTCAAAGAATGAATTCACAGACAAAGGGGAGTGAGCAAAGCAAAGAGATTTTATTAAGCAAGGACACAGAAGAAGCTCTTAGGAATGACAGGGGACCCAACCAAGGGCTTTTATGGTTGGTCTTTTGTTGAAAACTGACCAGGGAACTTAAATCTTTTTAACATCTCTACCCCCTGATAACACCATTAAGTAAGGACTGGTGATAACATCTTGAATGACTTACTTCTTCTTTTGGGTCTGGTCATTCTTTGTGGGCACAACGTGACTGCCAGAAAGGACCCCACTTCTGACGTCCAGGGCAGAGTGCTCTGGTTTGTTCTCTTATCTCTGGTTTCATTAGGACTCAGCATTTCTGGGATTTTTGGTGAACCTGATCACATAGCCCCCTAAGCAAGCCCTGTCACACAGTCCCCTAGCTATCCCTCCCTACCCAGCCCCACCTGTCCCTTACTCAATGATAGCACCTTCCAGTCTTCAATCCTCCATGCATACTATCAGCTCCCACTGAGTAATTACACTCACGTGTTCAGGGTTATGATCACCTCTAGGTGCAAGTGAAAGGGGGAGCCTGGTTGTGAAAGCCCCTTGTGTCCGGATGCAGTGTGAGAAGTCAAGCAGAATAAAAGTGAGCACTTTGGAATTCCCAAATCTATCCACACCTGCTGCCTGTAGTAACTGTGGTACCTGTCACTTTCTTCCTTGTGTGATCGTTATTCATGAATACACCTTATCTTTCTCTTTCTGTATTTCCTCAATCCTAAGTTTCTATCAATTATAAAATGACACAATTATTTAATTATATGGGGGAAGGGGATCATCACATTAAATGCACATGTCAATATTGATATTATTCAGACACTTCAAATTGTGTGAGGGAAGAAGAAATTCTTGGAATCAAGGTGGTGTTTTAGGTGGGAGATTCTGAGAGAGATCCCTTCCAGTACGGGAAGCAGTGGAATCCCTGGGGGGGGGATGGGGGGTACCTGCCGCCCCCCTCCCATTAATTTACATAATTCAATGTTTCCTGGAGGCAGGTATATGAAAGCAAGAACTAAAATTTACAAGACTGCGTTCTGATCGCAGAGTATTACCCCTGCTTTGTTTGGTTTTTGTTCTCTTTTGAATATCTGGACTTTTGCCCACCCTGATTCTCCTGGTTCTTTAGTCACCCTTCCCTTTGTACTAAGACCATGGCAGTCCCTCCCCACCTCCACAACTGCACCCCCCACCCCCACCCCCTGCAGCTGTTCACATGAGCTGGATACACCGCAGAAGGTGAGAGCCTCACGCACCTGTGGAGGAAGTGGACAACCTCCCCAACCCCACTCCGGTAAAGGGGTGCTCTGCATTCTCTGGGCAGACACACAGAGGAGCTCCAGGATCATTGGACCCTGCTTTAGTATCATCCATCACCCAACCAGCCACCCCTTGCTCATGGATCTGGTCCACAGCCAAACAGGGGGAGGAGGAAGGCTGTGGGTTCATCATAGCATTCTTCACCCTCATTAACTCCTGATATGCTCAGACCAACCTCCCTGACACAGTTTCTTCCTGCGTACATCTGTATTCACCTGTGCCTGTATATCTCTTTTTATTTTGTGCCTGTCCTTTAAAAAACAGTATTGGAGTGCTACTTGGGCGATTTTATTGTTACTATCTTGTTAAAATAAAAATTAACAGATAGTTCCTTTTTTCCTGCATACTTACTACTTTCCATGTGGAAGCATATTTGACTTACACCTGATGTATAAACAGTTTCATTATCAATCATCCATCATCATATCATAAACATAGTCTATATTGCCTTTTCCCTTAAATGATCAGATTTAATGACCAAGAAGCATGCTCTTGGTCTATTGCCTATAACTGACTCGCTCACTCCCTAATTACGGGATGTTTAGGGTGTCTCTGTTGCTGTTACGGACAATGCTAGGATAAAAAGGATCCCCACACAATCTTTTTGCTTACTAAATTCTCATAAAAAGGATTACTCATTTGCTAAAGGGGAAGAGCAGTTTTCACACTTCTTCCAAATGTTGACTATTCCTCTCCAGAAGTATTTCCTCAACTCACAGTGATGGTGGCACCTAATTCAAAGTGCATGGATTTTAAGTTCAAATCTTGGTTGAATCACTTGCTGTATGAGGATGAAGGACCTTACTTTTCCCAGCCTCCATTTCCTTATCTATAAAATGGGAATAATGAAAGTGATCTCATTGTGGGGATTATATAAGATTGCAAATACCAGGGCCCTGCCCAGTGTCTGGTTTATTTTACGTATTAAATTCATTCTTCTTACCCTCTCTACTTTCTTTCTCCCTGGAATTATTTGGGACAAGTGGCTTTTCACTTTTCTGACTTCCCATCTTTCTTGAACTGTGTTTCTCGCAAAAGTCTCTGGTCCTGGAACAGGAAGTACCTCTGAAGGTTACTGCCCAGAAGAAACACAAAGTCAGCCACAAATTTAAGCCACATGCACAACTTAAAATTGTTTTGGTAGCCACATTTGAAAAGTAAATATAAAGAGCCGAAATTAATCAAGCCATTTATTCAAATATATTTTTAAAGTCTATTTTATTTAACCCAGTATATCCAAAATATTATCATTTCAATACACAATCAATATTTTTAGGTATTAATTAGATATTTCATATTTCTTTTTCTTGTTGTTTGTAACATCTTTGATACCTGATGCGCATTTTTACATGTATAGCACCTCTCAATTTACACTGGCCACATTTCAGGTGTGGTTCAAGGCTTCTCTGTTGGATAACAAAGGTCTAGACTTTGAGACTTAAGCTTCTAAGAGGTGTGCAGACGCTTCAAATGGGGCCATCAGCCAAGGGCTTAGGAGTGTTGCTTGGAAACATCATTTCAGGTGCAAAGCACACGTGAATTTTGATGGTTTGCATAACAAATGGAAATAACAAATGCAAATCCCCACTTGTAAATACATAAATAAATGTAAATAAATGCATTTTAAAAAGCTCTAGAGTGTGGCTCAGGAACTTTGAGTGGCTCATCTTCTTTCTTTCCCTCCCACACAAGATATCTACCCCCAAACCCCCAGGTGACCAAGCTGCCTTACTTTTCTACTATGAAGGTCACGTGGGGACAGGAGGTACAGAGACTTCATTTCTACACTTGTTGTCTGATATACATCTCCATCTTTCTCTGTTCAAACCTATATTCTGGAGTAACCACCACTTTGCAATATGTTCCTTCTGCCCTTGACCTAGCTCAAAGTATGACAGTTCTATTCTCCCTGTTGCTCTGGAGTCATCTTCAATTTTCATCTCCCACACATGACACATAAAACATCATCAAATCTCACACTCAGAAAGTACCTAGAATCTAACCACCCTAAGCACTTCTCATTATCTCTGCTATCACTTTGGGGTGAACCACTAATACCTAAATTAGTACAACAGCCTTTTAACTGATAGTCTTGCTTCTTCCTTTGCTACCCATAGAACCGCTGAAATTATTCTTCTTTAAAATGCAACATAGGGAGGCCTGGGTGGCACACTGGTTGGGCATTTGCTTTCATGCCCAGGGTGTGATCCTGGAGTCCTGGGATCCAGTCCCACATCAGGGCTTCCTGCAGGGACCCTGCTTCTCCCTCTGCCTGTGTCCCTGCCTCTCTCTATGTGTCTCTCATGAGTAAATAAATAAAATCTTTAATAAAAAAATGCAGGCATATATCAGCAAGTCAAAAACAGGTATTTTCAGTGACAATTAAAAAGATGTAAAAATAAACACCACTTAGGAATGACTCTAGACAAAATGTTAACTATTTTATAAAGAAAATTATAAAATTTTGTGTAAATATTTTAAACAACATCTAAATAAATGAGGATACAAACCATGTTCATGAATTAGAGGAGTCATTTTCATAAACATATTATTATATCTCTCCAAATTGTATTTTCAATCAAACTTGAATATAGCTTTTTTGTAGAATCTAATAAAACTGTTCCTAAAATCCATACGAAAGAAGAGTGTACCAAGAATGTCGAGATAGAATGGAAGAAGAAAAAAAATAGAGACTCTTTTCAGAGATCAAAATTTGTTATAAGCCTAGAATTAATCATATAATAGAGTACTGGCAAAGGGATAAACAAATGAACAGAATAAAGAGCCCAGAAACATGACAACTTGTCTTAAACAGAGCTGGTGTAGATCAGTGGCTGAAGAATGGCCTTTTTAATTAATAGACTTAAGATTCTTGGCGATCCATATGGAAAGACAAAATTAAATGAAATGTTACCCTTTATCTCACACCACAGAGAGAAATCATTTTTAGATGCACCAAAATACTTAAATGTGAAAGGCAAAATTGCAAAAGAAAATAATAATGTAAAAGAATAATTTTATGACTTCATAATGGAGGAGAATTTCTTAGATAACACACATATATCCTAAAAGAACATAAAGTTAAATGGAGCTCATTTGAGATTAAGAACTTTGATCATTAACAGAATTTGCAAATAATGTAAGGAGACCAGGAACAAACAAGAGAAAAGTATAAGATACATATATGACAAAGGATTAATATCCAAATATGTATTAAATTATAGAAAATTAGCAGGGTAAAAAAGACAGACGACCCCAACGAGAAATGGACAAAATATTTGAATAAGAAAAGAAATCCAGAATGGCCAATAAGCATATAAAGAAATGCCCAACCTTAGTCATTCAGGAAATGCAAATTAAAAACCTAGGTAGATTTTCACTTTCACTAGATTGGAAAAATTTAAAACCCCAGGACTGTCCAATGATGGTGAAAGACGTGGAGCAACAGAAATTTATACGTATTGCTGATGGCTGGGCAACATTTTGCAATTGGTTGAGAAAGCAATTAGATATCATCCAGTAAGGGTGAAGATTTGTGAACTCTCTGATCTATCAATTCCACTGTCCAGGTTTATACCTTAGGGACTTCTTGCACACATACCTCGGGATACATGCACAAAGGGAGTCCTAGCAGTACTTACAAGCACCGGAGCACCTAACAGTTTATAATAGAAAAACAAACACCCCCCAAAAAAATCCCAAGTGCCCATCAGTATTAACTTGGGGAACTATATTGAGATATATTCATATATCACAGAATACTATACAGCAAGCAGTAAACATGGATGAATGAGAGGTATGTGAAACAAACAGTATGAAGGAATTCCAGAAACATCATTTGGAGCAAATGAAGCAAATCTTTAAAGAATATTTAATTCTTATTTACAAAGTCCAAGAACATGCAAAACTTAATAACTCGAATCTAGATATGATATGAGGTAAAGATAAAATATGAGGTAGAGATCTAAAGATATGAGGTAAAACTAGAAGAAAAGCCACGGAACAATAAGTCCCAAATTCTGGACAGCCATGTTCTCTGACAAGAGAGGGAGAGGCCAAGCCTATGAAGGACCTCAAAGATGCTGATGATTTGAAAAAAAAACTCTTAGGTGATATTTCTTATACCTTATACACTGTTTCTGAATTTTCTTTTCTACCTACTCCCTAAGTCTGGGGGAGTACAGCCCAGGCCCTCACACTGAACAGGATAGCCCTCTCTCAGTTGATGGCGTGGCATCCTTCTCTGGAGGGGACACCCGGCCTGCCCCTTACTGCTCTCTGCCCCCCTACCCTCGGCCTCCACCAGCCCTCATGCGCTTTGCCTTGACATTCTCCATTCCCTCCTCGAGAATGCTTCTCACAAACCACGGGGCTCAGACTCTCCCTTCCTTCAGCTCTTCACCCAGAAGGCGAACACATTCCCAGACTCCCGAGCCCCTACTCCTAACCCCCTGTTCTTCACCCCACTTCAGCCTACTGCACCAGGTACCACTGGCCCTCTTCACTGGCCCTGATGCCTGGCAGGAAGTGGCTCTCCGTATGTATTTCTTGAAGAATTAAATGGACGATTTTGCAGAAAATCAGGTCAACAACGAAATGTCCTTGAAAAGAGTAATACCTAAAATCCCGAATCATTGGACTAGCTCCTCACCACTTCAGAGAAGCTGGGACTAAGGATTGATTTGGTGTTCTTTAAGGTAGGATTTCAGGAGAGAAAAGCAAATTCTCTGTGATCCATGTGGTCCTGCTTATTCAGAAAATGTTGGCATTTCTAACATGGGATGTGGTCATTCATATGAGGAAAAGGAGGCCCAGAGGTATCTACTTCTCAGACCCCCAGGGAGGGACCCCCAGACCAGGACAAAGCTAGCTCTCTTGGTGACCGGGCTGAAGCAGTCCACACACTGCTCAGCACCTTTCAGAGGCCTGTGTGGGGCTGGGCAAAAGAGGCTCACAGTCGGCCTCCACCTCCATCCCTGGGTATTAGCCCACACAGGCTCACGTCTAGCCTCTCCCAGGTGTAGCAAGCAGGTCACCTTCCTTTGCAGAACTGTGAGAAAGGGCTTGACCTGAGGTAGGGAGATGAGGAATTGAGCTGGAGCCCAGCCCAACTCGGCAAACTCCGATGGTGACAGACACCTCAGCAGATCCAGGCATTCGAGTGGCCTTGAACACCTACACCTCCCACCAGGCACACACTTCCTGCTCATCAGCTCACCTCCTCTCCCACATCCACAAACCCAGATCAGGCACTGGTGGTCCCATGTGCTCCCATGCTCAGCTTTCCAGGAGGTGGCCAGTAGGCCCCACTCTGACAGACAGGACCTCCATGCCCACCTATGGCCTGGTGTGGCCTGGCCAAGAACAAGGTGACATACCCAGTGGTGTGGTGTTCAGGGCCTGCAGACGTCAGGTGGCATGGGTGCCGCCATACCCAGCCATTGCCCCTCAGGCCTGGGGGAAGAGGACTCAGCCAGCATTGTTAGTCTCCAGCAACGTTTCACTATGAATCACTTGAGCTGTGTTTCTGCGCATTTCCTGGAGAAAGCAGAAGTGGAGAGTCAGCTTGCTTCTGCCTTTTACCCAGACATCAACAGAACTGCCTGAGTTCTGGTGATTGACTTGGGCCCTGAAGAAAGGCCACTTAGGGCAGTATGCTCAGTGGTCAAGCAGTGCTAGCTGGGGCCAAGGACAAAGAGGAAAAGCTAGTGAATAGTGGACACAGAATTTAGCCCTGTGCTATCCAGTTGGACTTCTGCTTTTTCCTAGGTCCTACCTATCTTCTCTGAGCCTCTGGTAAAATACAGATAACAGCAGTGTTTAAGTGAATTTAGTTAGAGATGTGTTGAAAGTCCATCCGTGGACACTGCATGGGTTCACGAGCCTCCTCTCTCTCTCAGGCCCAAAGAGAGCTTCTCTTGGATTCCTTCCTCCTCCATCCTCAGACCTAAGTTATTCCAAGAGAGTCCTCCAAGGTTAGATGGCCAGCTGTGGGTAACATTGAAGTCATGATTAAATAATAAGATAAAGTTCTCTGAAGAAACATCATAATCCTCTTTCCTTCAGGTATATTGGGCTGAATAATTTCCTATACCTATCCATAATGTCATCCATGTAGCATCAGCCAGCATGTCCATGCAAACACAATATCTCCCTGTGCCACACGAGCAAGAGCAGTGGTTAGTGTGAATGCCTGATCCTTAAAAGCTAGCTAATCACCTGTTCCTAGTTCACAATCAACTGATCATTTATAAGTAACTATAAATGAGGAGAAACATCCTTCATTATGGGAGGCAAAAAGGCTCTGAGATGGGTACAAAAATGAAAACACAGTTGTAATGAAACTCAACTCTTGCCAGGGCAAACTTTCCAGTAGACAGCAGCCAAAATGGGAGACTCTCCAGCTTAGGAGCTAGGCCACATGCTCCTGACCCCAGGCCCATTCCTCAGTAGGAGGCAGAAGTACCAGCATTCTTACTTAAGCTTTCATTTCTCGTCCACTGTCCATGGATACAAAGGAAGCTACCCTGGAAGCTGGAAGCCTGGAAGCACAGGAGAGCACCTAGGGTCACCCTAAGACATGCAAGAGTGTATATAACAGCACAAGAATCACCTTGTCAGGCCGGAATGAGTTCCAATTTTTTTAAAGAAACAAAATCTCTGGTTATACTATTTCCAAGATCCAGGATACCATATAGTGTGCACCACTGTGGGAAAAGAAATGTTAATTTTCTTGGCAGCTGGGACAAGACTCTTCTCCCAGGGAGACCTGCTTTTCTTGACTGAGGAGGATAGGTAATTAGAGGCTGGGCTCCTGGGTTGAAAATCTCAGTTGATATTTTCACTCCTGTACTAAGAAAGTTACATCTTTACATCATTTCTTATTTGTGGGCCAGAACTATCATTTTGCCATAAGGAACAAATCAAGTAATACTTGCAAGTGGATTTTTAAACACTAGAAAGAGCTATACAAGTACTGGCTGTTATTATTCAGAAACTTGCCTGTACTCAGACACTGAAGCAGCCAGAGAACTATGAACTGCTCACGTAGGTATGTATTTTTGTTGAAGAGAAATCTGAGATTCTGTGATTTTTTTTAATGTCCAAAAATAGCAATTATACTTCTGCTTCCATTTATGACAATGTAACTGTTACAGAACATATCCTCCCACTGAAAGTAACTCTAAGTAAATAAGACAACTGTTCCCCTGCAATGAATAGCATGCAGCAGAAGACTACAGTCCTTGAGATAAGAATAACACAATGAATGGGTGGTGCCCTGGCTTTCTTCTCATGACTACTTCCTGACAAGGTGCAGGCAAGTGGAGGCCCAGGGGCAATAACCTCCCGGAACTAAAAATATGTAAGATGGAATGGGCTGGAATGTTCAGGGCAGAGTCCTGGGAAGAATGTGTTTTGTAGGAACTCATCCTGTCTGTCCTTGGCCAGGGGTTACCTGTGCATGCACAGGGTAAGACTCCGACAGACCTAGAGCACCTGTCCCACGGCTGAGAACTGAATGGAAGTAACAGACACTGGGCAGTGTGAGGAAGCCTAGAGTTACAACCCATTCAGATTGGAAAGACCTCACCAAGCATGTTGAGAATTCATCTTACACTCCAGAAAGCCCACACAGAGGATTAAGAATTGCACCCTAGAATAGCACCCATGAACTAGGAATAAGTTCAAAATGGAAATAGAAAAGCTCCTAACTCTAGGAAAGGAACAGGGGGTAGTGGAAGGGGAGGTGGGCAGGGGGATGGGGTGATTGGGTGACAGGCACTGAGGAGGGGACTTGACAGGATGAGCACTGGGTGTTGGCAAATTGAACTCTAATAAAAATATATACATATAAACGAAAAGAAAAAAGAAAAGCCCTAACAAATAATAAAAGCAAACCTGGCAGAAAACAAAGGAGATGCCAGTAGTTAAACTGCCAACCACAACAAAACTCATCATCCCTTCATGAAAGAAAACATAACACAGCATCCCTTCAATGTAACATCTACACTCTCCAGTATACAACTAAAATTAGTGGAAATCTGGAGAAAAAGAAAAAGTTGACCTATAACAAGAAAGATAACTGTCAATAGAAACAGATCCCAAGATGAACCTCATGTTGGAAGTATCACCCAAGGACTTTAAAGCAACTATTAGGAATATCTTCAAGGACTTAAAAGAAAGGATAGTCATAATAACTGCAAGGTAGGAAATTTCAGCAAGTAAATGGAATATATAAGAGGATTGGAATGTAGAATATCCAATGGGAAAAAGACAGTCTCTTCCACAAGTGGTGCTGGGGAAATCTGGCCAGCTACATGTAAAAGAATGAAACTGAACCACTTTCTTACACCATACACAAAATTAAATTCAACGTAGATTAAAGACCTAATGTGAGACCTAAAATCATAAAAATCCTCAAAGAGAGCACAAGCAGTAAAGTCTCTGACACCAGCCATAGCAACATTTTTCTAGATATGTCTCTTGAGGCAAGGGAAATAAATAAACTATTGGGACTGCTTAAAAATTAAAAGGTTCTACACAGCAAAGAAATAATCAACAAAGCTAGAAGGCAGCCTACTGAATGTAAGGAGATATTTGTAGGGGATCCCTGGGTGGCTCAGCAGTTTGGCGCCTGCCTTCGGCCCAGGGCATGATCCTGGGGTCCCGGGATCAAGTCCTGCATCAGGCTCCCTGCATGGAGTCTGCTTCTCCCTCTGCCTATGCCTCTGTCTCTTTCCCAATCTGTGTCTCTCATGAATAATTAAATAAAACTTTTAAAAAAATAAGGAAAAAAATAAAAAAGGAGATATTTGCAAATGTCATATCCAATAAAGAGTTACTACTCAAAATAGATTAAGAACTTATACAAATCAACACCCCAAAACCAAACAATCCAATTTATTTATTTTTTTGAAAGATTTTATTTATTTATTCATGAAAGACACAGAGAGAGGCAGAGACATGGGCCAGGGGAAGGCAGGCTCCCTGCAGGGAGTCCAATGTGGGACTCAATCCTAAGACTCCAGGATTATGACCTGAACCAAAGGCAGATGCTCAACTACTGAGCCCACCAGATGCCCTAATAAATAATCCAATTTAAAAATGGGCAGAAGAAATAAACAGACATTTCTCCAAAGAAGATATCCTGATCGCTAACAGACACATGAAAAGATGCTCAATATCTTTCATCATCAGGGAAATGCATAACAAAACTCCAATGAGATCTCACCTCACACCTGTCAGAATAGTCAAAAACACAAGAAACAACAGATGTTGGTGAAGATGTGGAAAAAGGGGAAACCTCTTGCACTGTAGGTGGGAATGCAAACTCGTATAGCCACTGTGGAAAACAGTATGGAGGTTCCTCAAAAAGTTAAAAACAGACCCTGGATCCAGTAATCATGCTACTAAGTATTTACCCCCAAAATACAAAAAACACTAATGTAAAGGGATACATGCACCCTTATGTTTATAGCAACTTTATTTTCAATAACCAAATTTTGGAAGCAGCCCAAGTGTTCATCAATAGATGAATAGATAAGGAAGATGTGGTATATGTACACAATGGAATGTTACTCAGCCATAACAAAGAATGAAATCTTGCCATTTGCAATGACATGGATGGCACTAGAGAGTATAATGCTAAGTGAAATAAGCAGTCAGAGAAACTCACCATATGATTTCACTCATATGTGGAATTTAAGAAACAAAACAAACAAGCAAAGAAAAAAGAAAGGGAGAGAGAGAGGCAAACCAAGAAACAGACTTCACTATAGAGAACAAACCAATAGTTACCAGAGGGGAGAGGGGTGGGGCACTGGACCGAATAGGTAATGGGAATTAAGGAGTGCACTTGTTGTGATGAGCACTGGGAGATGTATGGAAGTGTTGAATCACTATATTGTATACCCGAAACTAATATAACATTGTATGTGTTAAATAATGAAATTAGATAAGAGAAGGATAAAAAATGTAAATTTAGAACCAGAAAGTATATTTGAAATGAAAATTTTACTGATGGCCAACAGCAGAATGATGACTACAAAAGAAAAAATAATAATGAAACTGAAGACCAATCAACAGAAATTTTTCAGTCTGAAAGACTGAGAAGAAAAGATTGAAGAAAAATAAACATGCACTCAGTTGCCTTTGGGACAATATTAAATGGCATAATATATGTGTAATTGAAGTCTCAGAAGGAAAGAAGAGAGTTAAAAAAATGTTTCAAATTTCCAAAGTTTGTTCAAAAGTAGCAAATTGCAGAGACAATAAGCTTAGTAAGCCCCAAGCACAACAAAACCAAAAGAAAAACACACTTAGGTCATCAAACTCCTAATGTTGAAAAACAAATGTTACCTTGAAAACAGAGAAAGGCAATATTATATACAGGGGAACAAAAACACAACTTTAGCAGATGTTTTTTCAGAAAAAAATGGAAGTCCTAAGACAATGGAAAAATCTCTCTAGCATGTTAAAAGAAAGAAACATAAAGTGTTAATGTATAACTCTTTAGTCAATGAAATCCTTGAAAATGAGAATTGTTTTCAGATTAATGACAGCTGAAATCATTCATCACGTGAAGACTTGTACTACAAGAAATTCTAAATTTTGAAACTGAAAGGAAAAGATACCAGATGGAAATGTGAATCTACAGAAAGAAGGGAAGAGCACTGTAATGGCAAATATAATCAAACTAGTTACTGTTTCTTGTTTTATTTTTTTTTTAAGACTAGAACTGTTTAAAACAAACAAACAAACAAAAAAGCAACATTGTACTTTGGAATTTATGACAACAATCCCAGGGAAGATGAGGGAGTAAATGGAAACACACTGTTGCAAGCTTCTCACATTTTACAGGAAATAGCATTTTATTAACTCTTCATAATAAAATTAAGATAAATTAAGGATCATATTTTATTTAGAGCTTTGTGAACAAAGATACCAAGAAAGTCTACATTCAGTTCCAATCAGTAAACACACTGAGCATCTATTCTGTGCCAGATTAGAGCTGGACTCTGGAGAAACAAAGCTTTGTTAAGGTTATTTCCTACAATACTTACTCAAGTGGGAAGGTAGTTCTCCCTCAGATGCTGATTAAGGACCACAAGCTACTTTATCCTTTAAAGTCTTGCTGTCATCTGCATCCTATCAGCAAACCAGGAAAGCAAATGGACAAAACACATCTTTGCTCACAAAAGCCCAGCCTGTGAGTAGCACGCATCACTTTGTCTCACATTCCATTGTGATAGCATGGCCATACCTAAAGCAAGGAAGGCTGGAAAGTGCAGTTCAGCCATGTGCCAGCCTTAATCCTATTATTAGGATTGAATGCATTTTGGTAGTCTCGATCATACTCTCTTCAGAGAGCTTAGATCTACACTTAGGAAAATAAGCAAAAAAGTTGATAATATTTTCCTGATGTTTAAAATAAATCATATTAATTTTACACATGATGCAAAAAAGTATAAAGAATACAGAATGAAATTAAAATCATTAATATCCTAAATACCCTAAACAACTAAGCAATAAGCCATGTGAGAATAACATCTCATCTTTTTCTGTGTTTACCAAAATATATTTCTTTGGTCTTCATTTTTTTCTTAACAAATGTAAAAACATGCCATAAATTCTGCTTTATAACACTTTCCCATTTCATTATTACAATGTATTTCTTATACCAACTTGAAATCAAGAGAAGGAAGACTGTTTACATAGCAGTGGGACTTTTTTTTTAAACCTGAAGAGAAAGCAATTTCCTTGAATTTTCACGTTCCCTGTGAGGATTATGATAAACTCCAGAAAAAGAAAGGGAATCCAACCAGCAGATTGTACTTCTTGGAGATGGAGGATGAGAATATTGGTGCAAGTAAGAAATAATTCTGCAAGACACCTGGAGCCTGCAGGAGTTGTGGTAGATGCTGATGGTGACAGGAGGAGACTTGGAGAATGATAGGGCATCATAAGACTACAAATGATCAGATACTTCTTTTAGTTTTCAAAATAGCTGGAGGGTAGAATTTACCATGCCACGTTGGTTGTATTGACATCACACTCAAGAGAAGCTCATTGAGAAGATAAAGAAGAATCAGAAGCTATTATTCAGTCAAACTTAAGCCATTCAACCTACTTCAAACAGCATAATGATTTTCCAGGACCAGGTCTTAAACTGAGTTCTGCAGGCACAAATGATAGAAGAATGCCTTCCTTGAGAAGTGTTAAACCCAAGAACAGGTCCTTTAGGCTAAGCTCATTTCTCTTTGGTGATTGAGAAGGTACAGGCATAACTAAGCATGTGAGCTTCAGTGAGGCACCGGACAAAGCCTCTCTTGATTTACATTCATTGTAAATTCTTGATTTACATTACATTGATGATTTACAAAACCTCTCTTGATTTCATTTATCCCTCGCCATCTCTTCGACACCACCGTCGAAGCATGCCACGTCGAAGCATGCCACTATGCTTGACACCTAGGGTGATAAGATCCAGTCTGTCTTTGGGAAATTCATGGACAATCACACATCCCATGCACAGCTACACACTTGTCATACCAAAACGGCTTCATTTTAGGGAAGTAGGAATAAACAGCCAAAGCTTCAGTGTAACTCTGAGTGTCTTTATGCCTTCCCACCACTGATGTGGCACTGGTGGAAATGAGGTCCTCTCTAAAGAGGCTCCACTTTTAGGGGAGATAGTCATAGGGTAGCTCTATTTTTAACTTTTTGAGGAACTTCCACACCCTATGACTCAGCACTTGCAGTACTAGGTATTTACCCCAAAGACACAAATGTAGTGATCTAAAGGAGCACCTGCACTCTAATGTTTATAGCAACCATGTCCACAATAGCCAAAATATGTTAAGAAAACAAAACAAAACAAAAAAACCCAAAATATGTAAAGAGCCCGGATGTCCATAGACAGATGAATGGATAAAGAAGGTGTGATATATATAATGGAATATTACTCAGCCATCAAAAAATGAAATCTTGCCATTTCCAATGATGTGGATGGAACTAGAGGGTATTATCTTAAGTGAATAAATCAATCATAGAAAAAAAATTACCATATGATCTCACTCATATGTGGAATTTAAGAAATAAAACAGAGGAGCATAGAGGAAGGGAGAGAAAAATAAAACAAGACAAAATCAGAGAAGGAGACAAACCATAACAGACTCTTAACTCTAGGAAACAAAGTGAGGGTTGCTGGAGGGGAGGAGGGTGAAAAGATGGGGTTACTGGGTGACTAAAGAAGGTATGTAATATAGTGAGCACGGGGTGTTATATAAAACTGATGAACTACTGACCCCTGCCCCTGAAACTAATAATACACTATATGTTAATTAATTGCATTTAAATAAAATAAAAATTAAAAAATAAAGAAATGCTACTGGAACAACATGGGTATCCATGACAAAAATAAATTAATCTTGACTCTTATCTCACACCATATGCAAAAAAGAAAAAACAAAGAAAGATAAAAAGGAAAAAAAAAGCCCAAAACAAAACAAACAAATAAAACATAAGGTGTTTCTTAGACTGAAAGAGTTAAAGGAGGGATCCCTGGGTGGCGCAGCGGTTTGGCGCCTGCCTTTGGCCCGGGGCGCGATCCTGGAGACCTGGGATCGAATCCCACGTCAGGCTCCCGGTGCATGGGGCCTGCTTCTCCCTCTGCCTGTGTCTCTGCCTCTCTCTCTCTCTCTCTCTCTCTCTGACTATCATAAATAAATAAAAAATAAATGAAAGAGTTAAAGGAGCATTATAAATGCTCCTAAGAGAAAGCATTAAAAAATATCTATGGAACCTGAGAGGAGGAAAAGGCTTTTGGATAGGCATTGTTAGACAATGAAAAGGCAAGAAACGGGCTGGGATTATAATCGCAAAGCATGTATCTGATCAAGGAAGTAACCAGAACACATAAAGAACTCCTTCAAATCAATAATTAAAAGATTTACAACCCAAGAAAAATGTACAAAAGACTTAGATACAAAAAAAATAAAATATAAGATATATACCTATATGCATATATGAACATGAGTATATATACACACCCAAATATACACAAATCGCCAAAAGGTACATGGAAAAGTTCTTGAAATGATTACTTATCAGGTAAGTAGAAACTTACCTGAGGCCAAGAAAATTAAGGCCATTTCACCTCAAGTTTAGCATTAGCACAAGTACAGCCATCGTAGGCCCCTGTGAATAAGAGCTGAACTTTACAGGAAAAACTGCAGAATGTCCTCGGCAGGGAATCCCATATCAGAAAGACAACAGAGCTCAGAGAATGCCATATGAAATCTAAAGAAACTCCCCCACCCTTTCCCCCATATTGGAATGGGAAAAAAATTCCTCCACCCCTTCTGAAAATCCCCTAGACCAGCCCATAAAATGCCCAGCTGTAATCCACTTCGGAGTCCAAGCCCCTGCTCTGCTGTGTGGAGTATACTTGGACCCAAGCTCGAGCTTGTAAATAAACCCTCAAGTACTTGCATCGGTGTCGGCTCCTCAGTGGTTTCTCACATTCGCAACAGAAACTAAACTCACAGTGAGATGGCTGTAGTGGGTGTGCACCCATTACAAAGACTAAAAAAGACTATTAACATCAAGTAGTGAGGATTTGGAGCAACTGGAATGCTCCTGCATTGCTGGTAGGAATGTATAATGATACCACTACTTTCCTAAATAGTTTAGCAGTTTTTTATAAAGTTACACATATACTTATGTGACTCAGGAATACATTCCTACCTATTTACCCAAAATAAATAAAAACACATGTCCACACAAAGATGACTTGTGAATGAATATTCATAACAACTTTATTTATAATAGCTAAAAACCAGAAACAACCCAAATGTCCACTAACTGGGTAATGAATAAGCAAATCATGATACATTTTACATAATAGAATACTACTTAGCAATAAAAAGACCCTACTATCAATAGACCCTTCAACATGAATGAATCTCACAGACATTAGTGACTGAATGAAGCTACACACAAAAAGTGCATTCTGTGATTCTATTTATATGAAAAATAACCTATGGTAAAAAAAAAAAAAAAAAAAAATATATATATATATATATATATATATATATATATATCAGAATAGTGGTTGCCTCTGGAAGGAAGTATGGAATAGGAGGCACAGAGGATTTCCTGAAATGATGGAAATATTTTATGTTTTGATAGAGGTATGGGTTACATACACAAATGGAGTGATTTTTTTAATCATGCCTTTCAATATACATAAAACTTTAGATTAAAAAACAATTAAATAAGTAGGGGAAAAGATATAAATAAACCAAAGATGGCAAAATGCTAATCAAGGTTGAAGTTGAACCATGGGTACATGGGTTCATTATATATAGTTACATTTACTTTATGTATATTAAAGTATTTTCTGTAATGAAACATTTTTTAGAAGAGAAAGAAAGACAGGAAGAAGGGAATTCTAAGTATGCCACAAATCAAAACATGCTCTAAATCTCCCATCATGGAAACAGTGTTCTCAGGGGTAAATAGAGGGAAAAATAGAACCAAAGATCAGAAATGAGCTCAAACACACATGCAAATTTTTAAAAAGATTTCATTTACTTATTTGGGAAGGAGGAGGCATGAGTGGGGGAAACGGCAGACAGAGGGAGAGGGAGAAGCAGACTCCCTACTGAGCAAGGATCCTGATATGGGGCTTGATCCCAGGACCCTGAGATCATGACCCAAGCTGAAGGCAGATGCTTAATCAACTGAGCCACCCAGGTGCCCCCACATGTGTCAATTTACTTCGCACATTAGTGGGAAAAGATTAGTAAAAACAATTAGTAAGTGGTATAAGACAACTAGATAGAAATATAAGAAAAAATAAAATTAGATCATTTCTTGCAACTCATTAAAAGCCAAATGAATCCATTGTTTACATGAAAAAAAAAATTAAATGCCAAAGGAAAAAATGAAAAGGATTCAAGAAGAATGTGGTAGGTGCTGGGGGGACATCGTTCTGGAGAGGTGACCAGGAAGCAGGTCAGGAAGCAGCCCCAGGAGATGGCAGGCTCAAAGCCAGGGACCCAAACCTCGAGAGAGAGCCCAAGGAGGGGCCAACGTGAAGATCTAAGGTTCCAGGAGCAGACACCCTGAGCAGTGGGGTGAGGGGTCACAGAGGCTGCTTGCAGGCCTGGGGAAACCAAGAGAAACCAAAGTAAAACATGCAGTTCATTTCAACAGTGCCCGGGGTTATGCCATGGAAGGGATGAACTGCCTTCCGGTCATTGCAGCAGGTTGACCACAGCTGTAGCAGCTGTATTGGGGGTAGGGAGGAAGGAAGGGAAGGCGGTAGAGGAGGAGGGGAGCATCCTGCATTGGTGTGCATCTAGAACAACTATGGCAAGCCCCAACTGAATCTTGGATTCAGAGCTGGCAGCAAAAGGACGGTGTGGCAAGGCCACAAGACAGAGGGGTCTAGACTTCTAGATGATGGTTCTTTCAAAATTCTACCTAATCCAGGAGGGGCTGCTTTTCCATTTCCAAAGGCCCCATTCAACCCTTACTGGCTACAGAGGACTCACCTGAGGGGAGGGCCTGAGAAGAATTTACCCTGGAGCTTCAGGCTCCTTGAAGACAGCCTGCACCACAGAGAGGATGGAAGTGTGGGAGTCAGCTAGCAGAGGGCAAGGAAGCAGAGGGTAGGAAGGCAGAGACATTCAGAGTCCAGGTTCTAGGCCAGGCGGGGCAGGCCGGGCCGGGAAGTCTGGACAGAGCTATGCTCAGCTTTCCCAGGCTGTCACGAGGAAGATGAAGGAGCGGAAGTGGCACTGAAGGGCCTGATATGCACCTGCTGGACCTGACTGTGAAGTAAAGCTAATACCCTGGACAAACACAGAATGAGGACAAGTATACCCTGGTAGTGGTGTCAGGACACAACGCCTTTGATGTCATGGAGGGAGGCTGGGGCAGAGAATGGAGACACAGTTTCTGGAGGCAAGATGTGTCTCCATTGTCCTTAGTGAAGCCTAGAATAGGGTCTGGATGGGAGGTGTGTCCTCAGCATCCACAAGCAGAAGCCTGGGTACCTCTTCCACAAGCCTCACTGGGTAAGCTTTTGGTTGGAGGTACAGAAAGCAAGTGGCCGAAGTGACCAGGAGGGGCTGTTCCTTTTGTACCTGCTTCTCGCTGTCTGTATCATTCCACCTGCTTCCCTGGTCCACAGCATCCACCATGGGACACCGCCATCTGTGGCTCCTAAGCATCCTCTCTCATGGGAGGTCAGCCTCCCAGAGAGAGATGTTCCCAACCCTCACATCTTCATTTGGATCAGTGAACACTGGGACCAGCCAAATGTGGCCTGGGTGGGACCTGGGAAGTGACTGTCATCAGGTCATTTTGGGCCACCATGGGTCAAGTCTCCCAATTAGAACAATCACTGGAGGCTCACCCTGAGCAAACCTGTCTGCAGCCACATGAGGCGCTGGGGGTGGGAGAGGTGTGGGGAAGGCTGTCTCCTCGTGCATCCTTACAGCCTCAGGCCAGATGCCCATGCCCCACAAAGGTTGCCACAAGGCGGCAGGAGACAAAGGTCACTTGAACAGGAGGAGAGAGAAAGGAACACAGGCACTTTGAATGAGGTGCTGCCATGTTTGACCCTGGAGGAGGGGAACCAAAGGCCTGCGAGGCTGGGGTTTTGGGGTCCAAAACCATGAAGTTAGAAGCACTCCCTGGGACCTGCAGAGAGGCAGAGTGGAGCAGAGAGAGCAGAGTGGCCTCACTTCCGTTCTTGGAGGTGTGAGCTCCGTCCAGGTTAGATGCCTCCCTGAAGGGGCCTCCCTCCCAACTCCTGTCAAGATGCACTGAGGTGAAGTAAAGGAAGGAAGCACCTTTATGTCCCCAGGCTGTTCTTTGGGTCCCGCTTCCTTGGTTACAGGGTACAGAGCTCATGGACTGCACAGCCACCCCAGGGGCCCCTGTGCTATGGCACAAGCTCTCCTGGACAGCGGCCTTTGGTGACAGGGGAGCAGCGGAGGCACTGCAGGTGCTGGCCGCGCTTCAGCAGCCACTTGCCAGCTGGCCTGCGGCCCCTGTGGGCTCCACTCAGGCACGGCGGACACGCCCCGCGGAAGAAGGCAGAGCAGATCTGCGTGAGCTCTGAGCACTGAGCGTCAGCCAGGAGCGGGGCTGCCACAGGTCCCATCCGAGGCCCTGGGCCCCTGTGCTGAGGAAGGAGGCTGCAGGACCCTGACACCCTCCTTCTCGACAGCCCCATTCTCAGCAGCCAGGGGACCTCTCAGAGGAAGGGCCTGGCCACGTGTTGCTTGAGGCGGGTGGGGGTGGGGGTGGGGGGCAGGCAGGGAAAGGTGATCTAGGGCACTTCGTTTAACTGCACTGAGACTGTTCCCTCATCTGAAAATGAAGAAAGCACAGTTCCTTATCGATTTTGCTTGAATGAGAATTAAATAGAGTAAATGTGTAAACCAGCAGGTCAGGGCACTCCCATCTTCTCAAAAGTCCTGCCTGGGAGCATTTTGTGGGGGAGGCCCACACTGATAATGGTTTAACTATCTTAATCCTTTGCTGCAAAGAACAGGACCGTGCCAACGTAAGCCATTAACCTGTAGGACCCTGAGTGGGGTGTCTAAGTCCCCTGAGACTCCCTTTCCAGACACAAAAATTTAGGGTAATGGGATTTCATTAATAAGAATGTACCTGTGACAAAGTACGATGTTTAACAAGTTGTGAATATTTGTAGTGTAGACAAGCACAAGATGGGACCACTCCCCAATGTAAGGAGAATTCCCCTGGCTGACAGAGGAAGCTAAGGAAAGTGGAAATAGGGATGAAACGTAAATGCAGCCCTTTCAGGGTATTTGCATATGTGGTCGAAAGCAAAATATATTATGAAAAAGATTACTGCAAAATATACGGCGTTCAGAATGAGGAAGCAGAAGTTGCTTTTTTAATACTGATGTGGTTTTTTGTTCACTTATAAAATTATACCTGCCCAGGGAAGGAAAATTCAGCTTATAAAAACATAAAGATTAGCTTCTCTTTTGCCTGTGGTCATTTTTACCTTTGCCCAAATAATCATTAAGAGTGATTTCTAGTAGATCTTCTCATGGTTGCCATTAGAACTTTAATGCTTCTATTTCAGGGTTAATTTTATACAGTACCTTTAGATCTTCAGAAATGAAAAACAAGAAAATTAGCCACCTTCCTTTATATTCATCCTCCTCTCTCATACTCCTTCTTGACTTGTACTCATACTTTTATTTTATTCTTCTACATGTTGTCTTTCCAACCTTGTTCATCATATTCTCCTATTGCTTCCTGGCAGTTGCTTTTATGACTCAAAATACATTCCTCAGCCATTAGAAACGACAAATACCCACCATTTGCTTCAACATGGATAGAACTGGAGGGTATTATGCTGAGTGAAGTAAGGCAATCAGAGAAGGACAAACATATGGTTTCATTCATTCAGGGAATATAAGAAATAGTGAAAGGGATTAAAGGGGAAAGGAGAGAAAATGAGTGGGAAATATCAGAGAGGGTGACAGAACATGAGAGACTCCTTTTTTTTTTTAAGATTTTATTTATTTCTTCATGAGAGACACAGAGAGAGAGAGAGAGAGAGATGCAGAGACACAGGTAGAGGGAGAAGCAGGATCCGTGCAGGGGGCCCGACGTGGGACTCGATCCTGGGTCTCCAGGATCACACCTGGGCTGAAGGTGCGCTAAACCACTGAGCCACCTGGCTGCCCCCATGAGAGACTCCTAACTCTGGGAAAGGAACAAGGGGTAGTGGAAGGGGAGGTGGGCAGGGGGATGGGGTGACTGGGTGAAGGGCACTGAGGGCACACTTGAGGGGATGAGCACTGGGTGTTATACTATATGTTGGCAAATCGAACTCCAATAAAAAAATACATACAAAAAAAGTACATTCACTTTTTGATTACTAAATTAAGATAGATACAATGAAAGATAAAGATACTGTAAAAGAAAAGATACTAATCTGGTTATTCTTCCTCTCTCAGTCCCTTATTTATGTTTCTTATATTATTGTTTTCATGTTATTGTGGCTTAAAATCTTTCTGTTAGCTAACTACCAGTTACTTACGTGCTTTGTCAATAGGATGGCCCTAAAAACTCGAAAACTAATAAAAAGCATTGACAGTAGTGCAGTTTCACACAATATTCACTGGAGAATCAAGAAACATGACTGACCCAGAGAGAGTAATTTTCTTTTGAGTCATTAAAACCTTAAAAGAGTAATTTTCTCTTGAGTCATTAAAACCTTAAAGTCAAAATATATAAAACTCATCCTTAAATATATTAAAGCAAAGATAATATATACTCAAAATCTACTCATTTCATTAAACTTTGCTTTTTTGCTGCTGAAGTTATTATGTCTGCTGACGGGAAGACACCGCACAGTGATGTGCTACCACACACTTGCCAACTCATGTTGGTATCTTAAAATGGACGATGGTAGAGGAATTTACACCATAGAAACTGGAAAATACTGCAGACAAGGCCTTGATTTGTTGTTTTGTGGATTAGACTTAAGAAAGGGGTGGGGAGGGATGCCTGGGTGGCTCAGCGGTTGGGCGGCTGCCTTCCGCTCAGGGCATGATCCCAAGGTCCTGGGATTGAGTCCACATCAGGCTCCCTGAGGGGAACCTGCTTCTCCCCCTGCCTGTGTTTCTGCCTCTCTCTGTGTCTCTCATGAATAAATAGATAAATCTTTTTTTAAAAAAAAGAAAGGGTGGGAAAATTGTTAATAATGCAGGTTAAATTTAAATTGGTCCATGTCTATAGCCATTACATTGTGAAGAGCATACAAAATTGAGGAAATAGTTTTATAGGGTTCAAAAACAATTATCCATTTTGACAAAGTCACTCAAGCCGTTGATAACTGAGGAAAGTTCTGACATATGCAGTGCTAAAGGTGAAAATGGTTTCAATTAATAAATATCATCCGAGAAAGAGTTTAGCAGTAAATTACATATCAGACTTAACGACCATACATTACTGGGTAAAACACTGTGGATCAGGGCGCAACTCCATTTGTCACATCATGGTGAAACTGACACTCTGGTTTGGCTACAGATTCAAAAATTTGGTGAAAAGTCATAACAGCGTTTTTTGTTTTTTTTTTTCATAACAGCCTTCTGTAAGAATTAATTGGCTAAACGGAATTTGCAATCGAGAATTACGTGCTTTATTATTAATTGTAAGTTGTGTGCTGCTACACATACTTCATATCAGTAAAATTTATTAAAAACACTGAAATAGGTAGATAAATACATGGATAGATAGATAGATAGATAGATAGATAGATAGATAGATAGACAGACAGACATATTTTTGAGAGCTGGTTGTTAAGGATTTACCAGCACACTGCTGTTTCACAGGATTGCTGATCTAACCATCATATCACATAAGAAATTAGGAGACTATGGAAAGGTCTCCTCCTCCCATGTTCCAAGGCCAGTGTGGTCCCACCACAAGTATAACCAGGACTTGGTACTAAGGATGGGGAAGGAAGTGCTGGAAAAGTAGCAGGGCTAATAAGGCAGCTCACTCCTGTGTGCCTGCACCCACACTTCTAAAAAGCGGCTGCTAATCCCTCCCCCCAGGCTGGGAGACTCCATGAATACCATGGTTGTGCCAATATACAGGCCCAGAGGCAATACTTGCCCCTTAAGAGAGATGCCCCCTCCCTACCACCAGGTACCAGCAGGATCTGTGGCTCAAACCTGGCCACTGGCTGCTGGGCTTGCCTTGAGACCCTGGGAAGTTGCCAGCACTGGAGCTGTTGCAGGAGCTGACCTGGTTCTGATGCAAGGAGAAGCAGGGAGGCGAGGCCACTTCTGCTTTCTATTCACACCCACCGATGTATCTGCCCTGGGAGCACATTTGAATTCTTAAACCTCAGCCACAGATTCACTTCAAGTTTTGAGGGAAACTTTACGGGCAGTTTCATTATAAGTCAAATGGCTAAGTCCTCTGCAGAAGTACCACTCTGTGTTTCCTGGGAACTATGAAATATAGGAATGATCGATCACTCTAAATACGAGTAGATATGACAATCATTCATGGAGATCAACTGTCTTTTCCTTCCAGAGGTTTCTTGTAGGAAACCCTAAACTTAAAGCATCTTATTTACTGTCTGTGAATCTATCCTAAGGAAATAACCCGATGTACAGAAAAGGCTTTTCATATATCTGCCTCAAATTCTTTTTTAAATAATGTAATGATGTGTGAACATAAATAAATGTAAGGGCAAAGTAAACCTTTATGCAGAAAAGTGCTCTCTGCTTGTTGGAAATAATCTGAAGTGTTCTGTTTTAGGGGACTTTAAAATAACATTATATGGTCATTGCTATGCCATTTCAATTATTATTTTTAATGCCTTGAGGAAATGCCTGATTAAAAATGTTAAAAGCCAATAAACAGCATCATGGCTGTGAGCCTCTGCTCTGGATCCTAGAGCCTCAGTTGGGGCCTGCCCCTGTCCCTCATTAGCTGCCTGACTGCAACTCCTTAGGCCTCAGCTTTCTCCTCAGTACAATGAGACCACAGTAATACCCTTTTTTGTAGGCAGTTGTGAAGAAATCAGTGACAGGATCCATAGCACCTGGCACAATGACATCATGTGGAAGTAGCAATGTTACTGCATCTATGGCAAAATCTATCCATATAAAATACAGTCAGGGATTATCACCAACTCCCCCTGGTAGTCACTGCTGCATGGGGCAACCAGGCAAGATGCCTTGTTCTTGCTCCTGCCTTTCTGCAATAGGATTCTCTGTCCTCCCTTGCCCCTTGAGCATCCTACACTTTCCCTACTGCTCATCCATTCTCCACATCACTGTTATAGGTGTATCCTTGCTTTTCTGGTCTGTGAGCTCTTGAGTCAGGGATTCTCTTGTTCCTTTGTGTGGCCCCAGCCCCAAACACAGAACCTGGCAAATAGTAGGTGCTCAACCCATTCAACCACCAGATTTTTCCAAGTTTTGTTGGAGAGTGTTTTAAATAGCTACTGCTGTAAAACAAAACAGAATGGCTTAAAATAACAGCTAGTTGTTCCTTCTCATGATTCTGTGGGACTGGAAGCAGACAGGGCTCAGCTGGGTGGTTCTTCTGCTCCATGCAATGCAGGCTGAGGGCTACCAGCTGCATTCACTTGAGGTCTAGAGGGGCTGGAAGATCCAAGGGGTCTGACTCACATGACTGGTGACTTGGTGCTCCTGGTACCTTCTCTTTCCCACATGGCCTCTCATCACTCACTAGATGCACCAGCCACAAACAACATGGCAGCTGACCCTGTGTGAGAGAGAAAGTGATGCTGGCAGGCTTCTTAGGGGCCATGTGCCCATGGATCACAGCATCATAGCCACCTCTCAATGGGGGAAGGGGTGTGTATATCAGGAGGGGGAATTTAGAAGGACCTCTTTGGGACATCTGATACTTGATGAATAGAAAAAAGGAGGAAAACACAGCTGGTCTGGAGCAGTGTTAGATGAAGTCTCACCATTTCTCTTCAGAGTAGCATTGAGTCTAGGACAGAAGTGCCACAGCAGTCCCCTCCCCAGGAGCAGCCAGCCAGGGGGTCTCCCCACAGGAAGTCCATGTTCTACTTGGCCGTGAGTGACCACAGCCCTCAGCACCCTCTGGGCCCCCAGAGAAGCCTGCCCAGCCTGGTATCCCCATATTCCCTGCTCCCCCTGCACCGGTGTGCTGTCTCCAGTGGGGGATACCAAGGGGAGTAGGGCAGCCTCCATGTCCTCTGACAGCCAGTCTATGCTGGAGGGGAAGGTATGACCCTGGCAGCACATTGCCATGGAGACACAGGCACTCATGTGCCTACATGAGCCCTAACAGAAAGTGTCACGTGGTCCAGGAGAGGAGTACCTGCCTTGGGCACCACAGTAACCCAAACATACACAACACACAGAACAAATTCACACAACATACATCTGTTAAAGAAAACATGGGCACCTCAAGATTCATACAAATTGCGGGCGCAGCATGATCCGTGGCCTTGACCTTAAACATCTGTTCATCGGATCATGCCTGAGTGGCTCAGTGGCTGAGCATCTGCCTTTGGCTCAGGGCATGATCCCAGGGTCCTGGGATCAAATCCCACATTGGGGTCCCCACAGGGAGCCTACTTCTCCTTCTGCCTGTGTCTCTGCCTCTCTCTCTCTCTCTGTGTGTCTCTCATGACTAAATAAATAAAATCTTAAAAAAAAAAAATCTGTTCATTAGACTAGCCCTGTCCAGAAGCCACATCTCTTGCCCTACATCCTCAAGAGAAAAAGCTAATGTCATGAATTTGGTTTGTAGGTTCAAGTTTATAGCTTATGCCATTGCCAGCATGGACACTGTTTCAGTGCATGGTGATTTACTGAATATGCAAATGATAGAAAAAAATCTAATTAACTTTTCCAAACCCTTCATCTCAGAGCGCTTGAAAGTGGTAGATTCTTCACAAGAAAATCTCATTTCCCAAAGTACCAAGCATCCATTTTCTCGTTCTCTTAGAGTTCAAATTCATATTCCATAGACACAGCACATCTGTGCAATATTCACTGTGGTTCTACATAGCAGTTTAGGAAATGTTCTATAATATTAAACAATCACTTACTCCTAAATATATATGAGGTTCTAGACATAACATACACAAAGTATGACACTGACCCTTCCCAATGGCCACTGGATGGACAACAAACACCAGAGTCGCTAATAGTTTAATTTTTATACTTGCATTTTTAAAATCACAATAAAAATTTAGTTTTTTTCAAATAATTTTTATTTTAATTTTGTATTCCTTATTTATATTCATTACATTTTGCCTTTTGATCTTTTAGAGAAATCTTTTAAAGTGATTACATCAGCAAAATTTTAAGTTCCTAGGAAGACCTATGTATATATGTGATAGATTAGGAATGTATATAGTTGCTGTTAGTGAATATTTTAGATTTTAAACTTTGTATTTTGAAATGATTATAGATTCACAGGAAGTTGCAAAAATGTTACAAGAGGTCTCACATACCCTTTACCCTATTTTCTCCAATGGCTACTACATCTCAAAACCAGGAAACTGACATTGGTACAATGTGTATCATGTGATGATATTTTATCACATGGGTAGATTTCTATAACTGTCAAGACACAGAATTATTTCATCACCACAAAGATCTCCCTGGTGTTCCCCCCTTTGTGATCACATCCACCTCCTGCCCCCTCAATTCCTAACCCTAGCAACCACTAATCTAAGCAAAAGATGTGGCTTCTGGACAGAGATAGTCTAACAGATTTTTTTTTTTAAGATTTTATTTATTTAGTCATGAGAGACAGAGAGAGAGAGAGGCAGAGACACAGGCAGAGGGACAAGCAGGCTCCCTGCAGGGACCCTGATGTGGGATTTGATCCCAGGACCCCGGGATCACGCCCTGAGCTGAAGACATGCTCAGCTGCTAAGCCACTCAGGCGTCCCTAATAAACAGATGTTTAAGGTCAAGGCCACAGATCATGCTGGCTCTTTGCATAAATCTCGAGGCACCCATTTTGAGAATGTTATATAAACAGAAGCATACAGTATATGACCATTTGAGACTGGCTTTTTTCTCTCAGCATAATACCCTTGTGATCATCTACCATGCCTTGTGTATGAAAAGCTCATCCTTTTTTATTGCTGAAGGAGTCCATGGCATGGATGTACCACAGTTTAATTACTCACCTGTTTAACCAGTTTGAATGCTTTCTCTTTGGGGCTGTTACAAATACATCTGCTTTAGGGAACCTCCCTTCACCTATCCTATCCATGAGGATTGGTTGGAGTTGATCCCACCCCTTAGCAGTGAGATGGACCCATGACCAGAGTCCACAGATGAGATATTCTCTGCTCTGACCACAGTGATGCATGCGGAACAATGCACGTGGACTGTAATGGTCCAGCCAGAGATCACCTCAAGCATCTTGCTGGAACCATTAGGTTTATGTTCTTACAACCAATAATGGCTTAAAAAATACACTCAATCTGGGCAGCCCGGGTGGCTCAGCAGTTTAGCGCCGTTTTCAGCCCATGGCATGATCCTGGGGACCTGGGATCGAGTCCCACGTAAGGCTCCCTGCATGGAGCCTGCTTTTCCCTCTCTCTCTCTCTCTCTCTCTATCTATCTCGCATGAATAAATAAATAAAATATTTTTAAAAATACACTCAATCTCTCTGGGCTTCATGGTCCCTGGCTATGTAATAAGGATTTTTTTTAAATCCCTGTGTTAACAGATAAGTATGTATTTGTTTATTCAAAAAAATTAAAATGTTTATTGACAGAGTAGGTGAGGAGGATTTCAAGAGAGAGAAGCAGATGCAAAGGCTTTGGGACAGCAAAGGAGTTAAGTGACCAGTTTGCCCAGACCATAATGCTGGTAAGGGGTAGGATTGGGGCGGGACAGGGGTGAGGCAAGGATCTGTCAGGGAGGACCTTCTAAGATCTGGAGAGGATTTTGGACTTGAGATTTTCATGATGAGAAGCCATTGAGATGTTTTAAGCAGAGAAGTGACATCCTCCAATTTACTGTTTACTGCCTTGTGGAGAATGGCCTGGGGATAATGGGGCATGTGTGGAAGCCAGTGAGGAAGTTTCTGTATAAGGCCAGACAATATGTGGTGGTGGTCTGTCTAGGGTGATAATAGTGGAGACAGAGAGAAAGGGATGGATTTGGGATATATATTGGAAATCGAAGTAATTGTAAGGCTTCCTCATGAAATGTGTCAGAAGGTAAAATCAAGAATGACCTCCTGGGATTTTGCATAAAGTTAGTGTGGGCAGTATCGTTTACTGACATGGAGAAGGGGAGCAAGCTTCAGACAGGTTGGGGCACCAGTTTGTTAGGACATGATAAGTTTGAGATGCCAACCAGGGAGTCAGAAAAGGGAGCCTGTAAGTTAGGGGTACTATCTGTCAATATCAATTAGGGGCTCATCACATGATATCTTAAAACTTAGTAGAAGTGGGTAAGATGACTTGGGAGAGCATGCAGGAGAGAAAGGGCCGAGGCTTAAGCCCTGGAGTGAGAAACATTGTATACCACATGGACAACCCATTTCTCCAACTTCCTTCAGAGCTAAACTTGGGTAGACCAAAAAAAAAAAAGAAAAAGAAAAAGAAAGAAAGAAAGAAAGAAAGAAAGAAAGAAAGAAAGAAAGAAAGAAAGGAAGGAAGGAAGGAAGGAAGGAAGGAAGGAAGGAAGGAAGGAAGGAAGGAAGAAAGAAAGGAAAGAAAGAAAAAAACACCTATCATTACATGCTATCTTTGCTTCGTGTGTTTTGTAATTTGTGCCCAATTTTTAACTTTTTTGAATTTTTAATCCTACACACTTAACACCATACATTTCCTTTGGGGGTATCATGTTAACTAGCTACCTACAATGTCTTAAAATAAGTTGTCTGTGTAGCACTCAGTTCTAAATACTTTCCATTCCAATATCTGCTTTGAGACATAAACAGCAAGTTTGTTATTGTTTCGATGTACATCCTTAATCCTCAGTTCCTTTTTGTTACTGATACCTGATTTTATTGCGTTGAGGTTGGAGAACTGAATAATACAGATTCTTCAGTGCTGATCTGTTGCACCTTCCCTTGTAATGAGGGAAGAGGCTGTTAGTAGTTAACATTCTATTCACATTCTATGGGAAAGGTTTCTGTGAATAGCCATTACTTTGAGCTTGCCTTTTGTGTTGCCCAAAATCTTTACTTCTCTACCAGTTTTTCTTTATTCTGTTTATTCTATTGGTTTCTTAGAGTGTTGTCATAACATGTCTATTTAGGTTGTAAACTTGTCAGATTCTCATTCGGTCACAGGTTTGTATTTGCTTGTATTCTTCCTTTCAAGCTTTTTTAAGTGTTTAGAGGTTCAAGACTTTTGTATCTCCATGAATTGCTCTTTTTATTGTCTTATAATGACAATAATCTTTAATTAATCTGTACTGTACTTCTCATTACATCTTTTGGCTTATTAATAGCACTACAGCACTTTTCTTTTAGCTACTATTTGGGGATTTACCAATTTCAATTAATTTATTTTCAATATTTCTGTGTTCTTATGTTTTAGGTATATCTCTTGGCAAACAGCTATAATTTGATTTCTTAAAACCCAAGTAACCTCTACTTTTTAATATGAGCTTAATATGTTCACATTTACTATGATTACTGATTTATTTATGCTGATCTTTTATCTTCTTTTGTGTTTCTATTTACCATGATTTTTCTTCCCTTTCTTCTTTCTGTTGAATTGATTAAGTATTTCTTGGTTTGTTTTTGGTTTGGTTTTTGTTTTGGTATTTATCTCCCTCTACTGGTTTGGAAGTTATACATCCTATTTCTATTCTTGTTATTCTTAAAATTTTAACACACATACTTGACTTTAAAAAGTCTAGAGCTAAAAAAATTAATTAATTAATTAAAAAGTCTAGAGCTAGTTGTTGGAGGGAGGTGCGCAGGGGATGGGCTAGGTGGGTGATGCATATTTAAAGGGGGCACTTGGGGATCCCTGGGTGGCTTAGCGGTTTGGTGCCTGCCTTTGGCCCAAGATGTGATCCTGGAGTCCCGGGATCGAGTCCCACGTCGGGCTCCTGGCATGGAGCCTGCTTCTCCCTCTGCCTGCTTCTCCCTCTGCCTGTGTCTCTGCCTCTCTCTCTCTCTCTCTGTCTATCATGAATAAATAAAAAAATTTTAAAAAGAGGGGGGCACTTGTTTGGATGAGCACTAGGTGTTGTATGAAAGTGATGAATCACTGAATTCTATTCCTGAAACCAATATTGTATTATATGTAACTAACAAAATTTAAATTTAATCAATTAATTTTTTAAAAGTCTAGGGCTGCACTGTGCATTACCCCAGCTACTAGCCACCTCCGGCTATTGAACATTTGAATGGGATCAATAGACAATTAAATATTTCATTTTAATTAATTTTCATTTTAATTTTAAAATCGATACACAATCCAGTTGTTGGAAAGATTTTACATATGCTTGGAACAATTTGGATATATGAATTGTCTTCTTTAACTCTAAATTTTGTGAAATCTAAATATAGATGAAATATTTCTGATGGAAGTTTAGAATCCAAATGAAATATGGTATAAATGTTAAAATACACACCAGATTGGGAAAGCTTAGCATAAAAAGAATATAAAACTTTTCTCTTTTTTAGAATACAAAACTTTTCAATATTAATATTTATATTGATTTCACATTGAAATGACAGCTGACCTTTGAATGACACGGGTTTCTTGATAAATACAGTACAATATTGTAAATGTATTTTCTCTTCCTTAAGATTTTCTTCATAAAATTTTCCTTTCTCTGGCTTCCTTTATTGTGACAATATAGTATATAATACATATGGCATAGAAAATATGTACTAATTGACAGTTATCAGTAAGGCTTTTTTTTAAATAATAATTTATTTTTTATTGGTGTTCAATTTGCCAACATACAGAATAACACCCAGTGCTCATCCCATCAAGTGCTCCCCTCAGTGCCCGTCACCCATTCACCCCCACCCCCCCGCCCTCCTCCCCTTCCACCACCCCTAGTTCGTTTCCCAGAGTTCTTCATGTTCTGTCTCCCTTTCTGATATTTCCTACCCATTTCTTCTCCCTTCCCTTCTATTCCCTTTCACTATTATTATCAGTAAGGCTTTTGATCAACAATAGGCTGTTAGTAGTTAAATTGTGTGGGAGTTGACCCCCACCACAGTCAAAAGTGGATTTTTGAATGCGGTGGGGGTCAGCACCCTAAGCCCCCACATTGTTCAAGGTCAACCATATAATATTTTGTCTATGTTGTATTAAATAAAAAATATTAAACTATTTTCTCTGCCCTTTTTCAATGTGACTACTAGAACAATTTTAATTGCTTGTGTGGCTCACATTATATTTCTATAGGACATGTCCAACTAGAGTTCAGGCCCCAAGGAGGGACCCAGGAGTCTAGAAATTCAATTCTCCCACATTCTTCTCTTCTATGTTACTGTATTCAGGATTAGTCATTGGCATGTGCAATATCCGCTCCTCCTTGTTCTTCACACTCCTGCCTTAATTCATTACTCTCGTTTCTTTTATAGACAATGATTACTTGGATTGACCACAACATCTCCTGACTTCCTCGTCCACCTGCACACCCAGCACCCCAGACCTTCTTTGCAGGGCAGCTCTTCCATTGGCATCCAGAGGCCACGTTGCACACCGTATTGACTCTCTCAGTGTCACCAGTGATAGCAAGGACCCAGGCGTGGGCAGAGACCCACCTGCCGCAGGTGCCAGGACTTCCAGGACTCTGTTGGAGTACGGCTGCTCCATGGTGACCTCTTCTACCTCAGGGGGAGCTGTCATGGGGAGGTGACACAGAAGGCAAGGGAAGTCTGTGCTGCAGACAGCCAAGCAGCCTCCAGGGTGATGTTTTCTTCAGCTTCCATATCCCACTGGCCTCTCTGTGGCTGGCCACCATGCTCACAGTCACCTCTGACTCAGAGCAGGGCTTCCTCTGAGCAGCACCTTGCCCATGCCTCTTAATCCTCTCCAGAATGTACAGCTGATTATCTTGGCCACACTGTCTGGGCTGTACCTGACCAGGGTCATGGTCAAAGCATCTTCCTCTCTCCTGAGGCCTTAGGGGCCACTCTCCAGGGCCTGTGCCATTCATCTCAGCCCGGTAGGCCAGGTCCTGGACTGCCCGCAGACAAGTGAGGCATTTGTTGCCTCCTTCAAATTTACACCAGGCTTGCCTCATTTGCCTCATCCTTGTCCCAGCCATGAATTCCCCTAAAGTATGTGTTTCCCATAGGTGCTGCACAAGTCACTCCTTTTAGCCCCCTTGGGCCTACAGAGCCCCTCCTCAGAAAAGCTTCCTCAGAAATGACAGTGTGCTGCTGGAAAACACACACACACCATAAATTGTGTGCTGAGAGCACCATCGTGTGGCCACAGTTGCCAATCACAGTCAGAATTGTGACTACTTTTTTTTTTTTTTTTTTTTTTTTCCAGCGTGAGAAAGTGTGCACAGGCAGGCAGGGGTACGAGGATGGGGGGAGAGGGAGAGAGAGAATCTTAAGCAGGCTCCCTGTCCAGTGAGGTGGAGCTGGATTCCATGATCCTGAGATCATGACCTGAGCTGAAATGAAAAGCTGTATGCGTTACTGACTGAGCCACCCAGGTGCCCCTTGCTCTACCTAATTAGTTCAGTGCTTCCTCCATTCAATAATAGGAAGCCCTCTTCAGAACAAGGGGGAGACAATCCCTTGATTTCAGCATCAAATTAAATATTTATATCCAAAAGATGATACATATTCTTCCAGTGTTTATAGCTCACAACAACTAGGAAAAGCAAAACTTTGCTATGTAAAAACAAACAAAAAGTCTCCTATGATTTCTTAATGCAATGTGATCTCTCATGTGATTCTGGCTGAATCTATGGCTGCTGGTGTTCAGTAGCTCACTGATAAGAGGCCTCCAGAGGATCATTATGACCACCATGATTTCTGGGGGCTTCCCTTACTATGGACCCTAGCTTCACAGAAGCCAGTCAGCCCAGTTATGGTGACAGGTTCCTGGCTACAACTGATGGTTCCCACTCAGGTCCCTGAGAGGCCCAAGAAAAATGCCCCCCAGAGACCCAGTGCACCAGGACTCAACATAAATATTAAAAACAGGCACATTCTTGGGGCACCTAGGTGGTTGAGCATCTGCCTTTGGCCCAGGGCGTGATCCCAGGGTCCTAGGATCCAGTCCCACATCAGGCTCCCCACAGGAAGCCTACTTCTCCCTCTGCCTTTGTCTCTGCCTCTCTCGGTGTGTCTCATGAATAAATAAATAAAATCTTGAAAGAAAAAAAAAAAGACACATTCTCTGCCACTTGCTGTCAATTCCATTTCAAGCGCAAATGGAAACTCAGGTCCTGACATCACCTAGGAATGTTTCCTTATAAGGTAGTCATCCCACCTTATAAAAATGGCTTAGTCTTAAATGTATAATTTAAGCCAAAGTGCAGGACTTATAAAAACATGCAGGAGACCCAGTTTGAGAACCAAGCCCTGTCCTTGCTAATGCCACGGCTGAGAATGGAGGAAACAAGCTCTCTTTGGGCCTCTGTTAAGTATGCCTGCATCGTGGCCACTAGGACAGGTCCAGAGCACTTAGCCACGTTCTTTGAGTGACTTACCTCACTGGATTCACACTGCTGTGATAGGGGATGGGAGAGGCAGTGTGACTTACCAGTTACCCACTAAAAGGTGTCCAGGCAGGAGTCCCTCCATTACAGCTCCCACGCACCCTCCTGCCAAGCACCCAAACTGGGATAGAGATAACTGCACTCCACAGTGCATGCACACAGGTGACCTAGCATGCTGCTCTCCAGTCACGCCCACCCACCCATGGTAGCAGTGGGGACTGGCAGCGTCCAAGGACAATATGGACAGTTGCTTCTCACAATTCCTGAGCTCTGGCCCTGCAACAGGACGTGTACCTCCTTGCCTCTGCCAGCAACTACTCTCCACTGCCCCCACTCCTAGGGACCTCCAAGGGTAGTGCTTAGGGTAGGGGATAGGCCTGCGTCTGCCACCATCATCTCCCTGACACTGGACCTACCAAGACTCCATCCCAGCCCCAGCTCTGCCCAGAGGCGTAATCGGACTTTCTAAGGTTACCAGTCCACGGCCAACCACCCTGTTTGGTGAGGGAGGCCAAGAGCAAAGGGCCAAACTGAGTCCGGGGGGGGGGGAGGCCAGAGCACCCTCAGAGAAGGTCCATCAGAGCCACTAGGAGGCCAAGTCAATAAAGGCTACCTTCCTGTTTCTCTCGTTGGCCTTGGCTTTCAAACGATTTTTAATCCACTGGCCCTGGATTCAAATCTCAGCGACAAGCACTTGTAATCCATCCCCTTGGGAAATTCACTGAAACTTTCTGACCTCGGTTTCCCAAGTGGGAAAATTAAAGCGATGCCGGTTCCTTGAGAAGTGGGTCAGATCCCCGCTCCTCACCCCCAACCGGAGGCTCCCGCCCCGCTAGTGGCCTCGCCGCCTTCCCGCCCAGACTGCAGGCACACGGCTGGCCAGCTGTGCAGAGTCCAGGGCGGCCCGGCGTGGAAATGCCCCGGGATCCGCCACGCGCGGCCCCAGGCTGAGAGAGGCCCGGCGCGCGGGGAGCGCGAGAACCGGTGCGTCCGGAGGCGGGAGCCGCGGGGCCGTGGGCGCGGGCGCGGGGCGCGGGGCCGTGGGGCGCGGGGCGCGGGGCCGTGGGCGCGGGGCGCGGGGCCGTGGGGCGCGGGGCGCGGGGCTCGGGGCCGTGGGCGCGGGGCCGTGGGCGCGGGCGCGGGGCGCGCTGCAGGCGGGCTTCCTCCGCGGGGCTCCTCACGGGCCACCACGGCCGTCCACGCGCCGTCCCAGAGGCCCCGAGGAGCCACAGCCCGCGAGGGCCGGGAGCCTACCTCGCCTGCGATGTCCCGCCAGGCGGCTTCTTCCCGGGCCGCCGCCCCCCACCCGCCCACTCGTCACCGGGGGGCAGGGCCGGGGCCACCTCCACGCAGGGACCCGGGTGCTCCGTCCGGCCGGTGCCCGAGGCAGGTCCCGGGCGGGCCCTGGGCGGCGGGGACGGAGGCGCCGGCCCCTCTCCTGGACGCCGCCCGCGGTGCCCGGATGCCCGCGGGCGGTGGGTGCTCACTGGCCCGGCCGGGGCAGGCGAGCGGGAGGCCGCGGGGTGAGCTCGGGCTGTGCGTGCAGTGCGGCGGGGCATCGGGCCGCCTAGAGGGGCGGGTGCGCATGCACCGGGGAGGGCTTGCTCTCTCTACCCAGAGGGTGGCCTGGGCGCGCTGCACTGTGACCGGGTGACTCGCAAGTCCATTGGAATATTCACCTCTGCGCCGCCGGTTCAGAGGAGATGCTGCATCTGCCCCATCGTGGGGCCTACCGAGTGCTGCTTGTCGTTAGTACGGACGCCTATGGTGGGCGCACACCGGGGGCAGGGCACACTGGCCAGAGTCCAGGACGACCTGGTGCTCCCCGCACCCTCTCCCACAATGACCCATGGGCTGGTTGTGTGGCCCTGGTCAAGCTGCTCCTGGCCCAGCGCCCCTTGCAGGCTGCTGCTAGGCAGGCAGGCAAATGTACCCCAACTGTGCTGAGCTTACCTGGGATGTGGCTTGCCCTTGAACACTGCTGCCCAGAAAGATAGGTGAGGTAAAGTGAGGGCTAGACGGGGTGCTTGGAGAGCACTCTTCTTGTCTCTTCTGCTCCTAGAGTTCTTCCCCTCTCCCTGAGGCTATCAAGCAAGGCCCCATAACTGCCCTTCACCCATGTTTTCCCCAAAGCAAAATTCTATGCCCTAGAACCTTGTCATCCTCATTGCAGGCTGAGGTGTGCAAAAGTCACTCCTCTAACCAGAGCCCTCCTGGTACAATCATGTTCCTCACATACCTACACGCATGTGCACTCCCCCATTATGTAAATGGAGGCCAATGAGGGACAGAGACCTGCCCAGGGCACATGGTGCAGCCAGAACAGAGGCCCAGCACACTGGTTCCCAGGGGGAACCTTAGCTCTGTGATAGCAGAGCTGAGATTGGGTCACACCTCTAGCCAGCTGAGAAAGAAAGTAGGGTGAGCTTGTTCAAGGGGAAGAACTAACATTTCACACACACACACACACACACACACACACACACACCCCTGGGGTCAGTCCCCTCTATCTTATCCTTACAGCAATCTATAGTGGGCTCAGTACTTGGAGCCGGCTCCCCACATTGGTCACAGTGCTCTGGCATCTATTCTAGCATCTACCTATCCTATACCAGCCCAGTCCACCCAGCTCCTCGGATGAGACCAGGTTGGTTTAGCCAATACGTACATCTCATTCCCCAGCCATCAGGACTGACTCAAGGATGGATTTGGTTGCCCAATCAAAGCCATAGGCAAGAAATGTTTGGGAAGGTAGGGAAGGGAAGCTTCCCAGCATTTCTGAGAGAAACACCAAAAGATATGTTCTCTTTTCCTGTTAGGCATGAAGGAGAAAATATTAGCTCCCAAAGGTGGCACCCAGCATTATTGAATGATTAGGAAATCTACGTGTAGATGAAACAGACACCCAGGAAGCAAATAGGGGAACTTGAGGGTGGGACAGAACCAGACTTGGTTCTGGATCCAGCCATGCCTGAAGTCCATATTATGAGGCCTTTCCCACTAAAGGAGCCAATAATCCCCCTTATGTTTTAAGCCAATTTTAGTTGTCCCTTTGTTTCCAGCAATTGAATGATTCTTACCTGATTATCTTCTTTTTGCCAAAGATAAAATGGATACTCAGAAGGTATAAACATAAGGTTGCCAGATAAAATACAGAATAGTCTGTTAACTCTGAACTTCAGACCGAAAATGAATACCTTTCTAGTAGATACTAAGTGCCATGCAATATTTGGAGCACATACTAAAAACATAACTGGGCACTCTGTATTTTTATTTGCTAAATCTGGTATCCCTATTTCAATAGCATGTCCAGACTCACACTACTACAAAAAGGAAAAAACTGGACACAGAGTTTTCACTTCTAAAGCCCCTATTATGCCAGGTCATAGGAAGGGCTACTTCCTATCACTCTTCATTCCCCTCAGGCACCCTACTAAGTCTTGTGTGCTTAGAGAATACAGACAACTGTCATTCTGGGTCCCTAAGGGTCTCCGAGTCTGCCCCAGCTCCAGAGTTCTCTGCTTGCCACCCTGCTTTTCTAGCCCCTTGGCTGAGCTCACCCCAGCTTCTGGTTTGGGGCCTTGCTGCTCTGTTCAAGCAGCGTGGCTTCTTTGGCTGGCAGCTGCCCCAGGTCACTCCCCAGAGGCACCACTTGGCAATTCCTCTGAACGGTTCCTATGCTCCCCTCAGAGATGCCAGCAGCTGCAACGGTCCACAGGTGGTCAAGGCTGGAACATGCCCCACCGTAGCCTAGGGCAGTGCTGTCTGGCCCAGCAGCCCACAGCCCTACTTCCACCTCCCATAGGTGTGACAGCCTGAATCCCTGCTTTCCCGCAGCCTACGGGTGGAAGGGATCTGCCCACCAGTGCTGGCCATGCTTGTTCTATCTGTATGGCAGAGATTGGTTCTGTGATCACGAACACAGTACCAGTGCAATACTGCAGACACAGGGGAGCAGAGGAGACTAGGAGGGAAATCCGAAGAACATTCTGGTAGCTGTCCTCCCAGGGGTTGCTCCTCACCTCTGTAAACTCCGTGTGTATTCAAATGGATAGCACCAGCCCCAGGGAATGGCCTTTCCCTGAGATTGCCAAGACCACTATGTCAGTGGCACTGATGGCTGCCTCAGTGTCACTTGGCTGTTTCATAATTGGGATTTTCTTTTCCATTTTCCACACTTGTAAATGATGCAGCGATGATGCTGTATTTCCAGAAATGGAACACAAAGCTGCACTAGTTGCAGCCAGAGTACAAGGCTGAGGATCTGCCACTGGGTGCTTTGGGGGCTCTGTCTCCAACTGCGTGTGGGGACCCTGTCCTCAGTCTCCCCACTGGCAGGACTGTGGCATGCGCTGGCAGAGAGCACCCTGGCAGTCACTGCATGCTTAGAGGTCACTGTTTGTAGCCACTTTCCAAGCAGTGTGGGAAACACAGCTCCTTTTCAATCCAGGTCAGCTGATGGAAAAGATAAAGCAGAGCGTCTGACCATGTAGTGCTTTGCTCTTTTAGAGCCCACCTCTTGTTGATCCTCTGCTCACCCTGAGGGGCAATTGTCATTATTGTTCCCATTTTACAGACTTGAGGAACTAATACCAAGAAGTCCCGTGACTTGCCCAAGGCCATCCCAGGATCCCTGGGCACAATAGTATTTAAGGGACTAATCTGTCACAGCAAGGCTCTTGTTTGAAATCCAAGAAAACACCAGATAAAGGGCATTCTAAATATATTTCCTTTCTATAGATGCTGATCTCCTATTACTGGAAAACAGGAATTAGCTTGTCTGCTTGAGGATGTGGTTGGTTCTTTATAAAAAGGATATACAAGAAATTTGCACATAGTCTGCCAGCTTCATTATGCTGCCGACAGCTTCCAGCAAAAGAAGAACATTTGCAGCCAGATATTTCGGTAAGAATTTTACTTTATTCTATGTGGAGTATGATTACCTTTGCTCTTGGCCTCTTGCTTGAGAGATGGCGGGGGGTGGGGGTCACTTGAGGCCAAGAGATGGGGTCACTCGAGGAGCTGTCTTGGTCCTGTGTGCTGGAAGCATCAAGGGGCCTCGGTGGTCAAGGCCTGGGCGCCGGCCTCACCCCTGAACTTAGGAGCTGTTCTGTGTCTGCCTGAAACACAGAGCCTTCAACATGACCATGACCGTTGGAGGGATTTGACTCCAGTGACTCAGAGCTCTGATGACATTCGGAGTCTGGAAGGACCACCATGCCCAGAGACTGTGGGGGCATGAGGCTGGTCCTTCAGAGGGAAGGTGGTGCATCCAACAGTGGTCCTGGAACTGGCTTGGAAGCAATTCAGCCAGGCAGTTAACTCAGAAAAAAATGAGAATGGTTCAGTAGCCCCCAACAAAGTGCCAGGAGGTAACTTAGGCACAGGAGAACACCCCTCGGGGTGGGTCGCACACAGGTGCTGTGGGGGTGATCATGCAGCTGCTTGTTGGGGGGACCGCACAGATGCTGGCTGGGTGCTGTGCAGTATGGTGTTTCATGTTCTCTGGACCAGGACACTTTCAGAGGATGATGGAAATCCCAGATACCAGAGGAAAAAATGCAGACCTAGCTCTGCATTTAACCTAGCTCTTTAACCTAGCTCTCCAATAGAATCAAGAAGGAGCTTTTAAAAATCCTCAAGTATTTTTAAATACTTGGAGATTGGTCAGGATCAGGTTCTAGACATCAGCATATTTTTCAATTCCCAGGTGAACCTCACATGCAGCCAGGGCCAGGAACCACTAGACGGAGGCTCAGACGGCACATAGCAGCCCTCACTGTGGCCTGAGTGCGTATTTGTAGGGATGAGGAGTCGAGCTCTGTGTTCACAAAGCCAAGTCACCTGGATCTGACACTGGGCTGGGCACATGCTACAGGACACTTCTCATGATGTATAATCTCCTGGGTCTTACTTTCTACAGTAGGGGTGGGGAGCAGCTGAAATTAGCCTTTAATTCTGTTCAGTTCTAATGCATTAGGGGTCTGTAAAATCTCTAGGTATTTACCCCTCAGCTGGGTTTATAGTATCATCTGATTTGAAAGGAAAAGTCACTTGCTTTTGTGGAAGCTTCTGGCCACCAGATTTTCACAGTAGAGCAGATACCACCACCACCACCACCACCCCCCAGCTTCAGTGTAAAGAGGCTAATTCTTGAAGGAAAAGACAAATGAGATATTGCACAAGATACCTGAATTCAAAGAAGTTGGTTGAATTGAAATTTTAAGGGCAGTGAAATTGACATAACACAATTAGCCATTTTAAGGTGAGCAATTAATTCAGTGGTGATTTGTAGTCATGATGTTGCACAACTGCCATCTCCCTCCAGTCCCAAAGCATTTTCACCACCCTGAAAGAAAACCCATGCCCTTGAGCAGTGGCTCCCCACCTCCCCCAGCCCTGGCACCCCCTGATCTGCTTCCTGTCTCTAGAACTTACCTACTCTGGATATTTCATATAAATGCAATCACAGAGCATGTGTCCTTTTGTGTCTAGCGTCTTTGATTTGGAGTGACGTTTTTGAGATTGATCACATGGTAGCATGCATCGGTACTTCATTCCTTTAGACTTAATTAATTTTAAAATCATTGCCTGCCCACAAACAGCTTGGCAGCATTATAAAAATGGACCAGCCATGCTGTTCTACAGAAGACTTCTGAAAATAGGAGACGGCCAGCACAGAGGTAGAAGTTTGTCCTCCTCATCCGTGGTCTCTCTGGGTTGGCCATTTTGTCTCTCTTCCTCTCCTGATTTCTTTCTTTCTGTCTCTCTGTTGCTCTGTCCATCTGTCTGTCTCCTTCTCTCTGTCTCTCTCTGTCTCTCTCTCTCTCTCCCTCTTCTCTTCCTTCTCTCACCACAAATTCTGGAGAAGGTCATTAGGGAACTTGAGCTTGCTTTTAATTGATATTTCCAGGGAACTGGGGCAAATGGAAGATTCTTTGGGGTTGAATTGTGGTGCTGTACTTCAATGCTTCACTTTTCCCAGAGTTTTGTTGAGTCAAGGACCTGCATGTACGGCCACCTGGATGGCTCAGCGGTTGAATATCTACCTTTGGCTCAGGGTGTGGTCCCCGTGTTGTGGACTCGAGTCCCACATCAGGCTCCCCAGAAGGAGCCTGCTTCTCCCTCTACCTATGTCTCTGCCTCTCTCTGTGTGTCTCTCATGAATGAATGAATAAAATCTTTAAAAAAAAATTAAAAAATAAAACCACCTGCCACATAGCAGGAAGCCAAAGGCCAGCCATCACTTTGGTCTCTCATTTGGGGAGCCCTGGCTAAACCCAGCCATGGACACCACCATTTGTAAGCTATTCTGTGGCACACTCCTGTCCATTCAGACCAGTTGCAGCCCTTTTGCTCACCAGCTTCCGACGCTGCTGCCTACTGGCCTGCCTGGTTCTTTCCCAACGACTGGTGGCTTCTCCTAGTTAGCTACCCGTCCTGGGTACTCCCCACCATGAGTAGCTGCTGCAGGTCTGAATCATGGTGGGCAGAAGATGGTAACTTCACCCCATATGGAGCCAGAGAGTCCAGAAGGAGAAGGCAGTTCTGAGTCCAGTGATCATTTCAGGATCCCAGTACCTTGGCCACAAGCTAACCATCAGGACCAAGGCCAGGTGGCAACTTGGACTGGACATCCTCCATCACATCCCACCCCAGGGCCCTCCGAACTCTGGCTTTGCTCACTTGGTCTTTCTCTGGAGCATCTCCCCTCCCCTCCCTGCTGTGGATGGCAAGGACATGAAGAAACCACACAGACCCAGGTGGGGAGGCAAGAGTGTATACTGGGAGAAGAGGAGACTCAGAGACAGGGGAACTGAAATCATAGGAAGGGAAGTGGTGGATAGTGCAGGAGAGGTAGCTTGATGCCATGTTGAGAAACTAGGACTCTTTCTCACAGAAAGTAGGGAGTTATTGAAAGTTGTAACTGTAGGACTGATTGGATCAGATTTATAGGAGACCTAAAATTTACAACATCGTATGTCAACTACACTTCCAATTAAAAAAAAAAGAAAAAGAAAGAAAACTAGATCAGATTTCTGGTTACCTGAGGTGCTGGCAGGGGAGAGGGAGAATTGGAGGGAAGTGGTCAAAACATACAAGTGTCCAGCTATAAGATAAATAATTATAGTCGAGGGGTGGAATGTACAACATGATGACTGTACTTAACATTTGTATGATATATTTAGCAGTGAAGAGAGTAGATCCTAAGAGTGAAGATCACACAAAGGAAGAGAACTTTTTTTTTTCTTTCTCTCTCTCTCTCTCTCTCTTTTTTTTTTTTTTGGTACCTATATGAGATAGGAGATATTAACTAAATTGATTGTGATCATCATTTCACAATAGATGTAAATCAAATTATTTTGCTGTACACCTTAAGTTTGTAGAGTGCTGCATGTCAATTATATCCTAATAAAGCTGAGGGGAAAAAAGAATTGTTTATAAGAAGAATGATATGACAGTAGGATGTGTTGTCATCTCTCACCTAGATTCTTACAAAGACCGCCTTACTGGTCTTTCTGATTCTACCTATAGTCCACCCATTTCCTCTTAATATTGCAGCTGGAGGGATGCCTGCATGGCTCAGCAGTTGAGCATCTGCCTTCAGCTCAGGGCGTGATCCCGGGGTCCTGGGATTGAGACCCATATCGGGCTCCCTGCATGGAGCCTGCTTCTCCTTCTGCCTATGTCTCTGCCTCTCTCTGTGTCTCTCATGAATAAATAAATAAAATCCTTTTTAAAAATTGCAGCCGGAATAGGCTCTGAAAGCCTAAATCTGGTGAGAAGTGGAACTCGCTCAACACATCCCCGTGGGTTCCTGTGTCAGTCCTCCGTCAGACGCACCATTATCCATCACATCATCCCCATGTCCCCCACTTGCTGAGCACCAGCAACACTGGCTTCCTTGCTCTTCCGCAGATGTGCCAGGTCTTTGCATGTGCTCTGTCCTCTCTCCAAGAGTACCTTTCCCTGCCCCAACATTCACATGGCTTGCAAATTGACCTCCTCAGGACTTTTACCCAAATGCCATCTTTCTTGAGGCTTTCACTGACTACCTGTCTGTGTCCCAATAGGACAGGTCAGGCATGGTAACTGAGTCCATCAGTGACTCAAACACCCAGGTTGATGAAACAATCATGTCATGTGGTGCTGGTGGCCAGACCAGAGGGACAGGGAGGTAAAGGGAAAGACTGAGCTCTAGAAATGTCTCAGGTCAGCAATGAAATCCTCAGTCTGGAAGTCTCACATATAACACTCATTGTCAACTCATTGTCCAGCTACCCCTAAGTAGTCCAGGAAGTGTCATCCTACCATGTGCCTAGAAGCGGGGATTGGAAGTATTTGGCAAATGCCACTAATGACTGCAGTATTTGCATTCCACTCTAACATTCCTATCTTTCTTCCCTGCTTTATTTTTCTTTACATCATTTGTTATTATCCCATATATGTATGGATTTATTTATTCTTAAAATATTTGTTTATTTTTTAGAGAGAGAACGAGCTTGTGTGTACAGGGGGGAGGGGCAGAGGGAAAGGGAGAAGGAAACTTAAGCAGACTCTGTGCTGAGCATGGAGCCAGACATGGAACTCGATCTCACAACCCTGAGATCACAACCTGAGCAGAAACCAAGAGATGGATACTTAGCTGACTGTGCCACCCAGGCGCCCCATCATGTGTGTATGCATCTAACAGCTTTATTGAGGTGTAGGTAATATATGATAAAATTCACCCATTCTAAGTGTACAATTCCATGATTTTTAGTAGATTTGAACAACCATTTCCATAATCCAATTTTAGGATTTCTATCACCCAAAAAAGTTCCCTTGTGCACATTAGCAATTAATCCCTACTCCCACCCCTGCCCAAATAAACCATTGATTTGCCTTTTGTCTTTATAAATTTGCCTTTTCTAGACATTTTATGGAAGTGGAATCATATATTATGTAGTCTTTTGCATCAGAATCCCTTCACTTAGCATAAAGTTTTTGAATTTCATTCATGTTCTTGTGTGTATCAGGAGTTTATTCCTTTTTAGCTGAATGATACTCCAACTGTATGGATGCGTATTTTGTTAATGCACTCACCAGTTGATTTATTGATTTATGGCCTAGCATAAGGCCTATCCTGAAGAACATTCCATATGTACATGAAAATAATGTGTATTCTGCACCCATTATAAGGAATGTCCTATACATAGCAATTAGGTCAGATTGGCTGATCATGTTGCTCCAGCTTTCTTTGTCACGGCTGATGCTCTGTCTAGTTGTTGTATCAGTAATTGAGATGGGTATGAAATCTCCAACTCTTACTATTCAATTGTCTGGCATCAGATTTTGCCTCCTGTATTTTGAGGCTCTCTCAAGCATGTGTATATTTATAACTGTGACAGCTGCCTCATTTCCTTGATTGGGCAACCAATCCATCCCTGCACCTGTCTCTAGTGGCCCCTCACCCTCACTCACATTGAGGAGGAAAGCAGGTATGTTACTTTGCTCTAGCTGCCATAACAAAATACCACAGGCTGAGTGGCTTAAACAATGAAATTCATTTTCTCATAATCTTGTAGGCCAGAAGTCTGAGAACACGGTATCAGTAAGGTTAGTTTTTTCTGAGGCGTCTCTCCTTAGCTTGCAGATGGCCATCTTCTTCTATGTCTCCACATGTCTTCCCTCTGGGAGTGTCTGTATTCTAATTTCTTCTTCCAACCAGTTATGTTGGATTAGGACCAAACGGCTTCATTTTAACTTAATTACCTCTTTAAAGGTCCTACCTCCAAAAACAGTCACATTCTGAGGTTCTGGGAGTTAGGACTTCAATATATGAATTTTAGTGGGGGATACAGTTCAGCTCATTACAGGGGAAAGAGCCTTCTTGTTTGCCTGGGCTCCAAGCTGGCAGCCCAAGGCGTCTGTGCCCCAGGGACAAGGAGGCTGGGAGAGGCTGGGCAGAGCCCCTAGCGAATGTCTAGACAGACATTGTGCCAGACACACTGCCCACGGGGGAGCCAAACGGAAGCTCACATTTACCCACCTCCAGCTACTGCATGAAGTAGGGGCTGAGTCAGAGGCTTTCCTTAGGGAGCCATTTTCTTACAATGATTTCTGTTCCTACACATCTGGGAAAAGTGATTTGACCTTGAGGATGATTGCAAAATAGCAAACCGCAGAGAAGGCTCACGGCTCTTCTGCACTCCACAGCTCCCCGTCCCCTGTCCCCTGCAGTCTCACTTTATGCTGCCCCAGCTTTGGGTGGGGGGGGGGGGGGAAGCAAAGCTCTCCCCCTGTTGGCCAGATAAGGAAGCTGAGACGCAGGAAGTACTTTGACTCCTGAGGGCACCCAGCCAGTGAGTAGCAGAGGCAGAGCCTAACCCATTTCTAGTCCTCATTCATAACTGCACCTCTGCCTTTAGGGACATAGACCACACCCTTGACCACAACCATTAAATCCCCCTTCCAGATTCAGATTCACGTGCCCATCTGGATCTTGCAGTATGATGGGGTTAGTGGTACAAACCAGCTTCTCTCAATATGTTAGATGGCTGGCTGTGCCAGCCAGTGGCCCCAGAAACAAGAATAGAAGGAAGCAGCCTCCTAGTGACCCGGGAGGAAAGTGAAGATGAACATGGGACCATAGATGCCCATGGCCTTGACCTTCAGATAGCTGCCCTAAATGCCATCTAAGAGTCAGGGAGTCCTGAAGACCAGCTCTGCCCAGTGTTCAGTTAAGCAGTGGCCCTCCCTCCTCTACCCAGACCTCTGTTCCCTTCTCCTCTTAGTCCCAGGTCGTTATCCAGTTGCTGTTAACTTACCAGTGCACAGGGAATGTCAACCCTCCCACCTTGCTGCCGACATCACCTTCCCAATTCTGAAAAGATAAGACTAGACTTTAGAGAAAGCCAGGCCTGGATATAGATCCTAGGTCCACCATATACTCTGTGAGCTTTTTCAAGTTTTATAATCCCTCCATGTAGGTTCCTCACTATAAAAGGGAGATCATGAGAGGATCATATCACAGAACCTTTTAAGGATTCCATAGCCAATTAAGAGAGAGTTCAAGGAAGGGCACAGGGTAATTCCCGAATGAATAAGAATTCCTGTCCAGATGAATGGATAAAGATGTAGCATACAGATGCACACACACACACACACAATGGAATATTATTCAGCCCATCAAAAAAATGAAATCTTGCCATTTGCAATGACATGGATGGAACTAGAGGATATTACGTTAAGTGAAATAAATCAGTCAGAGAAAGACAATTATCACATGATTTCACACTTATGTGGAATTTAAGAAATGAAATAGAAGATCATAGAGGAAGGGAGATAAAAATAAAATCAGATGAAATCAGAGAAAGAGACAAACTATAAGAGACTTAACTCTAGGAAACAAACTGAGAGTTGCTAGAGGGGAGGTGGATAAAATGATGGGGTAACTGGGTGATGGGCATTAAGGAGGGCATGTGATGTGATGAGCACTGGCAGTTGTATGCAACTGATGAGTCACTAAACTCTACCTCTGAAGCTAATAATAGGGTGTATGTTAATTAATTGAATTTATTTATTTTTTAAGATTTTATTTTCTTTATTCATAAATACACAGAGACACAGAGAGAGAGGCAGAGACATAGGCAGAGGGAGAAGTAGGCTCCCTGCAAGGAGCCCAATGTGGGACTCGATCCCGGATCCCAGGATCACAGCCTGAGCTGAAGGCAGATGCTCAACCACTGAGCCACCCAGGCGTCCCTAATTAATTGAATTTAAATAAAATCTTTACAAAATTTTTAAAAAAGAATTCCTGTCCAGATAAACCTTGGATTCTACTGTTAATCTCTGGCCCCGAGCTGTTGCCTTTGGCAATTTTTTGAAGAGAAAGTAGAATGATCAGTTTGTGCCTGATGAAGACTCTGTGTAGGGGCCCAAGGGCTATACTTGGAGCCAGGCACCCTCTCTTATCTCTCCAGTGTTCAGAGAATACAAACCCAATGCCAGTCAACGGAGGGTCTCAGAGAAAGTCAGAGTGTCATAGAGATGGAAGCTAGCTGGGACCGTCAAAGGTGGCCATGCCTGGGAAGTTCACTCGAATTCTCTAATGAAGGGCTGATAATTCATTCCACATGCAGCTGTTATGCCAGGCACTGTTCTAGCCACATGAGATGCAGCAGGGGACAAAAGTGATAAAAATGCCTGCTCCTAATGGCGGGATCTAAAGGAAGCCTTTCTTCAAATTCTTCCATATAAATCCTGGGCTTCTGGGAGGTGAATCAGGATCTTCTAGGGATAGAAAGGTGGGAGGTGCAGTAGGAGTTGTTGGGAAAAGAATAGTCATTTTGCAGCAGCTATAAAATTTGACATGGAAAGGCGTAGAAATTGTCACTGCCACCTATACAACAAAGAAACGTAAATGAACTTAAAATCCATGACTTTCCTTTAACTCATCAGAAAACTGAGGTCACAGAGCAAACCAGCACCTCAAATCTGGAGACATAGGGAAATTCAGAAAATAACAGCCAACATCAGTTTACCTGAAGCAGAAGCCACCAGGATCATAATCTGGTAGGAACATTGACATGCTAAATTTGACTACCTGCTGGAAGTTGGGATGCGGATTAGTTTAAGAGTGAGAAACTCCTGTGGGCCCAGAATGAGCCAGTAGGAGAGGCACATTTTTGTGGGTTTTACCTCCAGGAACTCTACCAGATTCTCAAGATGAAGAATCAAAAATCCCTGTGTATTTTGGGCAGGGGAAAGGAAAAAGTAACTGCTGAAAATATGACCAAAATGTTCTATATCACAAAGGCCTGCCCTCCAAGTAAAACAACTTACCATAGCTGTAGTGACCTGGTGGAAGGGTAGTTAGCCAACTCTGGCTTCATCTAGGCTTCCTTCTAATCTCAGGGAAGTGGAAAAAAAAAGGGCGGCCCATTTAATACTTCTGAAGGTCATAGGCCAGGGACTCAGGCCCACAGAAAGACTGAGAATTGGGGCACCTGGGTGGCTCAGGGGTTGAGCGTCTCCCTTCAGCTCAGGTGGTGATCTTGGAGTGTCAGGATCAAGTCCCACATAGGACTCCCCACAGGGAGCCTGCTTCTCTCTCTCAGCCTATGTTTCTGTTTCTCTCTGTGTGTCTCTCATGAACAAATAAATAAAATCTTAAAAAAAAAAAAAGACTGAGAATTAACCACAAGATAATAAAATGCTTCCCCTCCCCATACCTTACCAATGCATCAGCAGGGCTCAAGTGTAACAGTGAATCGCAATGGAAAGAACTGCAAGCACAGGCTCTCTTTAGGGAGAAGTTCTTAGGGAAACCCAAAGACAATAGAAAAGGCAGGGAGGGGGGACAAGGAAGCCACAAAAACTGAAGTTTCTGACACTTTCAGATATGAGAAACATTAATCAGCACAGCTCCAAGCCAGATTAACATAAAACCTCAAACCAAGACCTATCACTTCAGTCTCTGTTACCCAATACATTATGTATAGCTTCTAACCAAATATTACAAAACATGCTAAACAGCAAGAAAAAAAAAGAACTACAGACTATAAAGAGAAATTAAGCCCACGTAAGGAGCTTGGAAGTCACCGCTCTGTCCTACGAACAGGTACAAGCTGAACAGATTGAAAAATCAACCACTTTTCTAGGATCCATAGGAGAAGGGAGGACACAAGGCAAACCACTGCCTCCAATGTTGGAGACACAAGGAGTCATAACTTAACTACAGCAGAGACTCAAACCTGCAATGAGACTGATAAATTAATTGCTGGAAGCTCCATGTGGACAACTCCTAGCATTAAGAACTCCAGGGGGACCCAGTCATAGGGGAGCCCCACAGTATTGTGAGATTTGCCTCCAGGACCCTGACCAGGTTCCCCCAGTAAACAGCAGCAGGAGGAGAGAAAAAGGAACCTTTAAAAAAAAAAAAAAAGACTCTATTAATTTATTTTGAGAAACAGAGAGAGAGAGAGAGCACGAGTGGAGGCCGAGGCGGAGAGAGAGAGAGAGAGACTCTCAAGCAGACTCCATGCTCAGTGCAGAGCCCGACGTGGGGCTCAATCCCAGGACACTGAGATCGTGACCTGAGCCGAAATCAAGAGTTGGACACTTAACCAATTGAGCCATCTGGTGCCCCAGAGAGTGCTCTGTTCTTACCAAGGCCTGACGTCAGGGGAAACTAGCTCATTGGAGCCCAACCTGACAGATATAATCAGAGCCTAAATGACCTAAAGAAAGTAAATACCCAACTCCAGGCAGCTCTAGCCAAGCATCAGAACCAGACTCAGACATGGCAGAGAGTTTGGAATTGTAGGGTGGAGAATTTAAAATAAGTATGAGGAGTGTTCAGGACTTTGTGACTATACTGTGAGTTGTTTCACAATAGCTGGAGGTGAATCAAGAGCAGCACCTGTAGGGAGTTAGCAAGCAGGACTGAGCAGAGGGAGAAGCTGGACTATGATATGGGCACAACAGAGCTTCAGTCAACTGCACACTCAGCTGAGGCTAGCTAGGGCGAGCCCTCAGGGCTCTGCATCATAGTTGGAGTGAGAAGACCAGGCCTTCATACCCCCACAATGACCAGCCATCGGTGGTGGCTGCCCCCCGGGAAAGGAGTGTACCTAGGGGTAGCAGAGGCAGAGGGGGACATGTCAGTCCTCAGGGCATCTGGGTTACACAGCAGAGCCCACTACAGGTCATCTCTAGATTTTCACTGTTACAAATAAGGCTGGGAATGCACTTTTGTCTGCAAGATAATGTATCTGCAGGAGACACCCCCCGGGGGCCAACCTGCTGGGTCAGGAATGTACACTGTGTTCCTCCCCAAGTCCTGTCACTGGGTTGTGGCTGCCTGTGAAGGGTGGCATTCCTCTTTCCACTCAGACTCCCTGGGTTGATGTGTGGCAAAGGCAAGCTCTGACCCTCCCCAGCAAGACATGTGACTGTTTACCCCCACATCATACCTGTACCAAAGAAAGGAATTTCAGAGGGCCGCATGGGGAATGAAGAGGGGTTTAGGCCCATTTTATGATGAAATCCTGTTGGTTTGTTATGAATATGCTTTGACAAATATTACTGAGTCTGTCACTTGATGACTTTCAAAAGTCTTTATCCTTTAAATTTGCTAACAGGGATCACCAGGGAGAATCAAATGCCTTGAAAGCAGATTTCTGGGCCTATCCATGGTTTGGGGGCCTCAGAGGTTAGAGGGTGGAGCCAACAGAACAAGCAGTCAGCTCCCTCACACATGTACCATCTGGCAGACATCTGTGCCCAGTCATCGCTATAGAAGTAGACAGAGGCACCTGGTGTTAGGCACCCTGGCAGGCTGGAGTTGAGATGCCAGCTTAGCCCTTGCTAGCTGGTGACATGCATCACTTACCACCTCTGAGCCTTATTTTCTTCTTAGAATGGGAATTAACAAGACATCTTTGGAGGGTGGTGTGTGTGAATCATGATATCGGGGCTTGGCGCGTGGTATGTGCTCAGCAAATGGTAACTGCTAACATATGATTACAATAATCTGAGCTAAGGGGAGGCACTGCCACCAGGGCAAAATATGCTCCTTATTGTTGCCGCTGGCTCTGAGACTGCATGAGCGCACAACTGGGAAAGCAGCACTGTCCTGAACGGAGACGTCAGGCTGGATTCAACCCACCGTAAGCAGGAAAAATAGGCCTGATGTCAGTTCCCTGCTGTCCCTTCTGCCTATTGCCCCTTTCTTTGAATCCCAGAGTAATAATGTATTCAAGTTGCCTTGGGACTGATTGTCCAGGAAACTCACAGTATAGGGCCAGGGCCCTAATGCTAGGCAGTATCTTTCTGCAAATGATAGAGGTGCCCTTTTTTCAAGCTGAGCCAGCTTGAGGCCCAGATGGCAGAGCATGGCCTGAATGAAGCCCCCTGCACCTCTTCAGCTAGGCACACAGACAGCAGGGCACAAATACCCAGGGGTCCTACAGTGTGTGCCCAGAATCATAGGTTTGGGGACTTTGTGAATCCCTTGGGATATTGGCAGAAACTGATATTCAAAATTGCAAATTTGGAGAGCAGAGAAAGATGCCATGGACACAGGCTTAAGCTGCTCCTCATGGCCCTGCCCTGGGATAGACCACAATCCCTGCTAGTCCCTCATTCTGTGCTATCTCTCAAACCCTGCCCAGGTGGGAATGTGGCCTTGGTTCACATCTCAAGGGAAGATGACAGCCCTGGGTATTTGTCTTGTCCTCTCTGATTCTCTGACACCAACTAGGTATCCAACAATTCAATTCAATTCAATTCTGGCACTAGCTGTACAGAATTAGCACAGACTCTGCAGGTTAAAGGGCCCAGTCCCACAAAACTGCCCCTACCTCAGACACTAGTTGCAAATGGGTTGCCCAGGCACTTCTGTCCAACTTGACTACAAATTCAAGGATTCATGTGACTCCCTCCTCAGTTTTGATAACTGCTCGGGTGGCTCACAGAACTCATGGAAACACTTCCCTTACTGTTACTGGTTTATTTTAAAAGACAGCCAGTCCAATTCCTGTGTTTTCCAAGAGGGAAAAGATTTGACTGGATGAGGCTCAGAACTTTGGAATAGGTTCTAAAGTCTGGAGACCAGGTGCTTAACATCTCTATTTTCCTGAGTTGTCCAAATAGATGTGCATAGGTCCTCATTTAATCCTCTCAGCAGTGTTGGCCAGATGGTATCCCTGTCCCTATTTTAAAGAAGAGGAAACAAAGGCACGGAAAGATTAACTGACCTGTCCAGGGTCCAACGTCTCATCAGTAGCCAACCTGGCATTGGGAGTCAAGTGTGACTACAGAGGCTAATTCAAGAACAGCAACTGAGAAATACACACGCCTACCCCAATATTAGGGAATCATATTTCACAGAGAGAAGAAAACACTCTAACCACTCATCATTTCAGGAAGTGGTATTTTGTGATAGATTTGACTTCCTCTTGAGAAATACAAGAGCAAATGAGTCACAGTGATCCTCCTTGCCAGGTTCCTCTTTTTGGGATGTGTCCCAAAACATTCTTGCTATGGTAGTTTCTGTGTCAACCCGGAGGGGCTCCCTGGAGATTGGACCTGGTCTTCTCTGAACCAGGAACTTGGTGATGAATCCAAATTTCTTTAGCAACAAGGTCACTCCTTTGCTCCAAAGGGTTCTGAAAGGATAGAGGTGTGCCTGACCTGGACAATAAGGGGCCTGCTGGGCTCTCTGTCATTCAGGCCATTTTAGTGTGTTAGGGGCAGAAGTGATACACCTTCTCTCCACAACCAATCCCAAACAACCTTCAAACAAGGCACTGTGGCAAATTTGCCCTAGATGGCTCAGTCATTCAGTGAATAGTTATTAAGGTCCCTGGAGACACAAAGCTGTACAAGGGATGATGTGATTTCTGGAAGAGCCCCTAGGAAAATTAAGACATATAGAGCTAGATCAAAACTGCTATCACACAGCCTTCCTTCATGTTGCTACACAGACGTGTATACTAGGCTGCTTTGCCAGCACTGGGTGACCAGTTAGGGGCAATAGAGAGCAGCAGGCACTCCTAAGGCCACCGAGCACAGAGGCTGCTGGAATGGTCCATGGAAGGCTGATTGAAAGCTGGTTGAGGGCAGCCCCGGTGGCTCAGCAGTTTAGCACAGGCTTCAGCCCAGGGCGTGATCCTGGGGACCTGGGATCGAGTCCCACATCAGGCTTCTTGCATGGAGCCTGCTTCTCCCTTTGCCTGTGTCTCTGTCTGTCTGTCTGTCTGTCTCTCTCTCTCTCTCTCTCTGTGTCTCCCATGAATAAATAAATAAAAATCTTAAAATTAAAAATAAAAAAGGCTGGTTGAAGGCAAGAGGGAAAAGCAGAGCTCATAGTAGGAGGACCAGATAGAACCAGGAAGTCCCCAGAGGTGGCCAGGCTGGGTCAGCAGTCTAGTGGTCCCTGATGGAGCCCACAGAAGCACATTTTACAAGTAGCTACCTCTGGACCAGAGGCTTTTGCTCTTAGAAAGGGGGCTGATCGGTATTGACAGTATTGTCAGTATTTTCTGAGAATAAACATTGAGCATGGGGAAGGGCAGAGAGATGTGCCACATTCTAATGAGGAGGAGCCCACCCCCAAGTCAGCACAGATCCCCACGCTGGGCAGCAGCAGATGGTGGCAGAGGAGTGGAGATCATGGACAGCAGGGCTAGAGTGTTTTCCAGAGCTGTCACAACATGTGACTTCATGATGGTGAGCACACATATATGAGGAGCAGCCTGTGGGTATATGTCAGTCTATACATACACATGCATGTGTGGGTGGTTCGAGGGGATGTGTATGACTGTATCTGAACCTGAGCATGGTCATGTGCCTGAGACAGAATGTGTATGTATGAGTGTGAGTGTAAGGGTGTGTATGTAAGACTGTGAGAGTGCGTGGGTGGGTGGGTGTACATGAGTGTGCATGCACATATATGAGTTATGCACATGTGTGCATGCAAGTGTGTGCACATGTGAGTCCATGTGTGAGGGTTAGTAGTTTCATATGTCTGCCTTCCCCTCTCACGAGATTATAGGCTCTTAAAAGCAGCAACCCTGCCTTTCTAGTTACCTATTTCATAACTGACACAAAGGAAGTCACATACTTAAAATTTGTGGAAGGTCAAATATATACCAAGCATATGCTCCCTGCTTTAAATCCTGCTCTCATTTCATCTCCATCACCACCCTGGGAAGTGGCAATTGCTGCTCTCATTTTGCAGGTGAGGTGACTAAGCTAGTGAGAGAAGAAGTGGCTTGTTCGATTCACTCAGCCAGTGTGTAGTGGGGCCAGATTTTGATCCCAAAGCCCAGCCTCTGTCCGTGATATCACACTGCCTCCCATAACCCAGCAAATAGAAACCAAGAAAGAAGAAAGCTAATCATCTGAAAGAAGCTCATCAGAACATTGGGTCTGCAGAGTGTTGACAGGGGCTATGAGCCCTCAGCATTGGTATTTGGTGTGTGCCAAACTGTAGTGGTTGCACACAGTAAGCAGCAGGCACAGCGATTGTACCCTCCAGCCCACTTCCTCTAAAGTCACCACCCCCATCCACTCCCAGTTGTATTTACATCAAGAGACTGCCTGCTGAGTTACGCAGAGCTATAAACAGAGAAGCAACATTTGGAAAAGCTTGAAATTATTGACCAAAACATAAAACTCTCATGCCAAAGAGGTCAAAACAAACTGCAAGTTAGTGAGGAAACTCTTTTAATGTGCAGTGCAAATAAGTGTGTTATCTTCATTAGTAAGAGCTAGATTTCATTGTGCCTATTCCTGAGGATATTGCAGGAATATCACCTACTGGTATGAGAATACAGCTCTCTGGGCCAAAATCTTGGGAAAGAATGAACAGTAGTGGTTCTTAGCAGAGTTTATTGGGTTGTCAGTGCACAGCTGGTTCTTGCTCATCATAAGCCACACAGTTGTATGCTTATACACACTCTTGTACATGTCCTTATATGGTGTTTAACAGTTTGCAAAGAGCTTCCACACACACAGCCTGCCTACCTTAATATTACCCATTTGAGATGGGCAGAAATTATTATCTCCATTTGATGAGTGAAGGAACAGGCACAGAAAAATTAAGGGACTTGCTCAAAGTAACTCAGATCAAGTCTGGTGGAGCCAAGAGTCAGACTCTGGTCTCTTGCCCTTCATCCTCTTGGCTTCCCACTGTGGCAGCTCTTTACAGCTGGACACGGCAATCATCGCCATTTTACTTTAGTTAAACCTTAATCATCTCTTGCCTAGATCGTTCCAATCTTTCTGCTCAATTCTCAGGCTCCAATACTCCCAAAGAGCCACCTTGCACCACTTGGGAGCCATCCTGTAGGATGAGGCCCGCCTCTTGGGTGAGAAGATGGATGAGCCCAGAGGCTGTGGGTGGAGAGAAGGAGTGTCGCTTCCCTGACAGAGGTAAAGAACAAAGTGGGTATGGTACAGAGTAGAGAGCCACCCTTTATCCATAGACAAAGACATTTAGGACCATCTTTCACATTGAAGTCAGCAACCGTGACAAGGTTGCTGTGGCCAAAAATCAGCCCTGCACTAGAGCAGCATGCGCAAGCCATATGTTTGGGCTATTCTGACTGCTTGCAGTTCCATATAAATCTTAGAATCAGCTTGTCAATCTCTACAAAGAAGTCATCTGGGATTGTGTTAAATCTGTAGATCATTTTGGGGAGTATTGACATCTTAATGTTAAATCTTCCCATCAGTGAACATAGAATGTTTTTCCATTTATTTAGATCTTTGCAGCTAGGGGATCCCTGGGTGGCTCAGCGGTTTAGCGCCTGCCTTTGATTAGTTTAGCGCCTCCCGGAGTCCCGGGATCGAGTCCCATGTCAGGCTCCCGGCATGGAGCCTGCTTCTCCCTCCTCTTCTGTCTCTGCTTCTCTCTCTCTCTCTCTGTCTATCATAAATAAATAAATAAATAAATAAATAAATAAATAAATAAATAAATAAATCTTAAAAAAAAAAGATCTTTGCAGCTAAAGGCCTTTCAATGGTGTTTTCTAGTTTTCTGAGAATAGGTTTTTTCTTGTCTTACTAAATTTATCCCCGTATATTTTTTTCTATTTGATGCTGTTGTAAATGGAATCATTTTCTTTTCTGAGTTCATTTTCAGATTGTTCACAGCAAGTGTGTAAAAATACAATTGATTTTTGCATATTGACCTTATTATCCTTCAATCTTGCTGATCTCATCTATTACTTCTAATAGTTTTTTAGTAGATTCCTTAAAATTTTTCTATGTTCAAGATCATATCTGTGAACAGAGATAGTTTTCCTTCTTTCCTAATCTGGATACTTTTATTTCTTTTCTTCCCTAACTGTCTTGGCTAGAACCTCCAGTACAATGTGGACTAGAAGTGGTGAAAGCAGGTATCCCTTTAAATCTGTTGAGACTTGTTATATGGTCTAGAATTTGGTCTGTTCTGGAATGTTTACCATGTGCACTCAAGAAGAACACGTATGCTGCTGTTCTTGGGCAAAGTATTCTATAAATGTCTGTTAGGGTGAGGTGGTTTGCAGTGTTGTTCAAGTCCTTCATTTTCCCATTGATGTTCTGTCCATTACTGCAAGTGGGATATTAAAGTTTCCAATTACTAACTGTTGCTCTATTTCTCTCTTGAGTCTGTTTTTGTTTCATGGACTTTGGTGCTCTATTGTTAGGTGAATATATGTTTATAACTGTTACTTCTTCTTGATATATTGGCTATTTTATTAATATATATTGTCCTTGGGACGCCTGGTTGCCTCAGAGGTTGGGCATCTGCCTTCAGCTCAGTTGTGATCCTGGAGTTCCAGGATCGTGTCCTGCATCAGGCTCCCTGCAGGGAGCCTGCTTTTCCCTCTGCCTGGGTCCCTGCTTCTCTGTGTGTTTCTCTGTCTCTCTGGGTGTGAATAAATAAAATCTTTGAAAAAAGATTAATAAGTTAAACTTTATCATAGGCATGCATGTATAGGAAAAAAACATCATATTTATAGGGTTTGGTACTATCTGTGGTTGCAGGCATCCACTGGGGGTCTTGGAGCATATCCCCCCATGGATTAAGGGGGCTACTATAAGTCTCTTTAGATGGCATATTGTTGGTATCTTTTTAATCCATTCTTCCACTTCAGCCTTTTAATTGTAGATCTTGACCCATTTATGGCAATGTAAATACTGGCAAGGAAGAATTTGCTTTTGCTACTTTGCTACTTCTTTCTGTGCTACATATCTTTTTTGTTGCTTAAATCTTTAATTACTGACTTCTTCTGTGTTAAATAGATATTCTCTGACATGCTCCTTTAATTCTCTTATTTCTTTTACTATATATTTTTTGGGTTATTTTCTTAGCAGTTGCCTTGGGGATTACATCTTCATTTATGACTATCTATTTTGGATTGATTAGTGGCAATTATACAAAAACTTTTCTGAGATATCTCTTTCCCCATACACATACTCAGGTGTGTGTTACACCTTCATACACTGTGTGCATACTTTAGGTACTCATCAATGTAAATTTATCACGATTGTTTTGTGCAGTTATCTTTTAAATCAGATAAGAAAAAAAGAGAAGTTACAAAGAAAAATGCATTAATCCTGTCTTAAATATTTACCTATATAGTTTACTGCTGTTCTTTATTTCTTCATGTGGATTTGAGGTACTGTCTAGTGTCCTTTCATTTCAGCCTATAGGACTCCCTTTAGCATTTCTTATAGGGCAGGTCTGCTAGCAATTAGCTGTCTCAGGTTTTGTTTATTTGGGAATGTATTAATCACTTTTTCATTTTGGAAAAATAATTTCATCAGATATTGAACTCGTGGTTGACACTATTTTTTTTTCAGTACCGAAGGCTAAATTCGTCACCCCACTGCCAGTGGGGTAGTGTGTGTGTGTGTGTGTGTGTACCAGATACTCAACAAAGGGCAGAGGTGCCCACCCAGACCATAGCTGGATTTTAAACAGATGAGGATGAAAAAAGTCTGGAAGGAAAGAGGTATCTGTCAGATTAGGAAGACCCCATCCAGCTGCACCCTCTGGGTGAGCTGAGATTACTGCCAGTGATAACCCACAGGAGCCTCACCCGGGAAACATGACAATAGACAACTGCAGGAAGACTGCAGCCATGGTTGGGAAGGAGAATCTGAGGTTTCCAGTCTGAGATGTGCAATGATTAGCTCGGTGGCATAATTGGGGAAATAAAGAAGGAAATAGCATCTGTGAGAGAACAGACACATGGGAGATATACCATCTGTGCTGAGTCAGAAGGATCAGGAAGTGAGAAAGAAATGGAATATGGAAGCATGGGGTGAGAGGCATGATACAGGAACCAGCTAGAAATCTGTGATCTGGAAGTCACTGGAAGGCAACCCAAACTAGCTCAAGCCAGAAAGGGGAATTTATCACAATTTATCTATATTGGAGATGCATAGAATCTTTTGGGAGCTGAAGAACGAGGCTTGTAAAATGGATAAGAATGATGGTGACTCCAGAGGGCCTAAAAGCAAGAAGCACAAGGATTATTTTCTCATGGGACAGCGTGGTCCAGATACCCCTACCAGATACCTTCCCCATAGTGGAAGGCACCACTGTCACAGCAGGACACTGTCACTGCTGCCAGTGCTGGGAAGTCCATTCTAACCATCTCTCAGACCTTTTTTTTGATACTCAAGATTAGATTCAAAGCCAGGCAGGAGCATCTGGTGTGCTGAGACTCTGTCACTTGGCCACATCTGACAGCCTGCAGGGACATAGCAGATCTGTTCCTTATGGTAATAAGAAGGGGCTAGATGTTGTGCAGCCCCCAGATAAGTTCCATTCCACCATAATAAATGAAGGAAAGGAAAGGTATAATTTTGAGAGCAAGGGACTCTTCTTTTTTCTTAAAGATTTATTTATTTATTTATGATAGACATATATATATAGAGAGAGAGGCAGAGACACAGGCAGAGGAAGAAGCAGGCTCCTTGCAGGGAGCCTAATGAGGGACTCAATCCCGGGACTCCAGGATTGCGCCCTGAGTCAAAGGCAGGCACCAAACGCTGAGCCACCCAGGGATCCCGAAAGCAAGGGATTCTTGAGTGATTTTCTCAACTTGGAAAAAAACAGCCAGTGAGGGAGGGAGGGATTATAGATGCCAAAGGAGGGGAAATGTCTAGAAGAGCAGATGGAGGTTATGTGCCATGGGGAGGGATCAGTTTGCCCGAAAGAGCAGAGCAAGGGGCAGGGCTGGCTGTGCTGAGGAATCCTGACCTTGGGGAGAGGTATGAATTGAGAGAGAAGGCATCTGGGAAATTTCCATCTGTCCCAAACCCTGCCTTTCCACAACAAGCAGGTGTTTTCACAAGGGAGAAGACTTGTTTTTCAATAATGCAAAACTGACCAAAGTGATGAGTCATCACTTTCTAATATCTGACTCTTTTCAGAAGTGGAAAACATTTCAGACCTGCTTCCTTGCTGGACTCAAATGAAAACAGGTTTTGCCATTAGAGGTTGGGCAGGGCGTAGTCCCACCACTGGGTCCCCCACCCCTACTTCAGGGGAAGGGTGACAGCTCCTTGGAACCTCAATACATCATATTTCCAGGACTCAGAAACCCACACGTGAGGTCACATTCCCCTCTTTCCTCTCAGCCCCTTCCAAAAGCAGGAGCTCAGCAGGAGATCCTGCCTGGCCAGCATGCCAAACCTCTGGGCTGGGGTCCTTCCTGCCCCTCCCACAGTGCCCTGAGGGACCCCCACATACTCACAGCAAGGCTGTCCCACTGTCAGTTCCACACACTCTCTAATTGAAGCTTTCCCTTCTAAGAAACCCACAGTGAGAATTTGCAGCTCAATAAAATCTTTATCTGAAAGCTGCACAATTAAATGGTGAGCTCAGACAGTTGACCAAGTAAAGATTTTTAGGTGAGTAGTATTTGTCTGAACCCAACATTTATAGAAACTTAAAAATGAGGCCTTGAGTGCCATAGAACCCCTGTATGGAAGACCACCCTTTGAGAAAGGACTCACTGCCCAACTGCAGGGGGTGGGATCAGCTGACAGCCACAGGCTGTTAACTCTTTTAGGGTCAACCTCAGCTTCTTTCAAGCCAACTCCATGCTGTTCTTGGGAGGCCCCGAGCCAGCGACTATGCAGGGCAACAATGGCCAAGTTCATGCTCTTCTTTGAGAAGCCTCCCAGCCAATGACTATGGAAGGCAGCTGTACTCAGGCCTAACCACCTCTACCCAAAGTCAGACCCCCTAGTGAGCCCCCTACTTTGGAGCTCCCAGAGTGCTGGCAAAGACCCTGTCTAATTTGCATGGTGCTCTGACTCTCCGCTCCTACCCCACTCCTGAACAAGTGTTAATTTCCAATAAAACTCTCATCTCAGCATCTGCCGTAGAGAACCCAACTGGTACACCACTCACTCATCCATCACACAGAGCAAGCCCCCTCCCTGGACATCAGCTGCCTGGACATTAGGTGGTCCAAAGTCGAAGGCAATATGTGACAAGCTCAACAATGGAAGTTGGAACAGACGGCTGTGGTGCCTGAACCCACTCGGTACCCTACGCCACCTCTGCCCTGACATCAGGGCTGCAGGACTCTAGAAACCATGCCCAAGGCTGCAAGTCACAACTGAGACGCTTTCCATGCAAAGTCTCCATGTTCTGGTCTCAGCCCCCTTGCTCTGGCCCACTGTGTCTGGGTGGTTTTGCAATGCCCAATCCTAGATTCTGCATCTTTTTCCTTCTGACCCTCTGGCCAGGAGTATAGGACACCAAAGACCCAGAAAAGTAGGAGTCCAGGGCTCTAGGCCCATTCTGGGAACCTGGGAGATATATGAAAGGGTGTATCGTACACCACAGTGTGTGGACAAAACTGAAATTAGACGCCAAGCTGGGCATCTGAAGGAGGGCCATCGGCAGAGATAGACATTAGCATAAGGCAACAGGACTGTGGGACAATGGGCATGGAGAGAGGCCCTACTCTCTGGGACAGAGCAGCTTGCAGCACCCAACTGCCCACAGGCAAAACCAAGGATATGCTTGGAGTACCAGCAGGGCAAGGCCACCAAAGTGGCAGAGAAGTTCACCTTTGATGAATCCCACACAATCGTGCAATTAAAAAATCTAGAAAGAACGTTTTAAATTCAGCATACTATTAAGTTCTGTTTATAGTTTATATTTAAATTATGGGTTATAATATTTAAATTATGGGTTAATTTTTAAATTATGGGTTGATTATGGGTAATAATTATATGTAATTTAAATGTTACATATTTAAATTATGAGTAAGGTCCTCATCAGCACTGGCAAGAGGGCTTTCAGAAGGTTTCTGTGGCCTCAGGCATGGATGATGAGGGAGATAGTAAAGGTGCTGGACTCTCGCTATGGGCACTGAGCAGAGAGGGGACACTGAAACAGGATCCAGAAGGAGGCATTAAAGTATGGTAGGCAAAGAAGGGCAAGTGAAGGTGTATCTGGTGGAAAGGTCAGCTGGAGTCACGAAGAGAACCAACTAGGTAATGGCTCTCCTCTCCCCGCTAACCAAGATGTTTCCAGGTTGACAGTGGGGCTTGGCCTCACTCACTCATTCAGGGGCTCAGACTTCCCGCCTCTGCCTTCTCTTGCATGGGCCTTCCAGATGGCCCCAGGAAAGGGAGACCAGCATGGAGGAGTGTTGAAGGGAGGGCTCCTGTGGGCCAGGCCTAGAGGGCGCCACATCACATCTGCTCATAAGCAATGGCCAGGACACCATCACAGGGAACTGCAGAGAGGCTGGGAGATGTAGGGCAGGTGGGCATGCCGAGGAGCAGAGGAGAACAGATCTGGTGGAGAGCTAGCAGCCTCTGCCCACAGCAAAGAGTCAACAGTGGTGAGGCACACCAGATTCGAAGGGCTAGGGAATGCCCAGGTGCATGCTGGCAAACACCTAACAGCTGGCTTTCTGGAAGGAAAAACATTTTAAGTCTGGATTGATAGCATTTGCTAATTTTCTTGATGTAAGTACTCCCACCACCATCAGTTTCAAACTACCAGCATGATCACCAAACAAGGAGCTGCCAAGAGGTGCTATAGCAGCCCAATATACAGACAAATTAGGGTTCTCCAGAGAACAGAACCAACAGGAGAGACCCAGGTATCTCTCAAGAGTATAATAAGAATATCTACATATTTATGCAAACTTAGGTACTGTATATCCTCGAGGCTGGAAAGTCCCAAGATCAACAGTTGGCATCTGGGCACTACAGAGGGTCAGTGTAAGTTCTAGTTTGAAGACCAGCAGTCTCAAGACCCAGGAAGAACTTATTTTCAGCTTTAGGCCAAAGACAGGGAAAAAAACCCTATTTCTCAGCTCAAGGCAGTCAGGCAGGAGGAATTCCCTTCCATGCGCATGAAAGTCAGCCTTTTTGTTCTATTCAGGCCCTCAACTGATTGGACGAGGCCCACTTGCATCAGGAAGGACAACATGCTTTATTCAGTCTACTGACTCAGATGCCAACTTCATCCAGAAACACCTTCACACACACCCCGAGAATCATGCTTGACCAAATGTCCGTCTAGGCACCCCATGGCCCAGTCTGGATAACATACAAAATCAACCCTCTCAATAGTATTTTCACCAGGCAGATAACAGGTACAAATAACCTTAAGAATGTAGATGATAGCAAAAATGTAGAGGGGGGGAGGGCAGAGACACAGGCAAAGGGAGAAGCAGGCTCCATGCAGGGAGCCCGATGTGGGACTCGATCCCTGGACTCCAGGATTATGCCCTCGGCCAAAGGCAGGCGCTAAACCGCTGAGCCACCCAGGGATCCCCATTTCCTCTGTTTTTAATCTGATTTATTTCACCATAAGTTTATAAAATCTCATCTCCAATGTTGCCTGCGTTAAAATTGTAAAATTCCTGAAAACTTAGCAATCAGCTCTCATTGGCTTTTGTTCTGGCCAGCCGTTTCAGCACACCGCTGGGATGGACAGAAGTGACCCGCTAGAGAGCAGGAGCCTCAGCCTCCTGGCAGCAGGGACAGACAGAGAGCAACTCGAAGCAGGAAGTCGGGTGACCGCTGCGCAGGCATGTCAGATGCAGGGTAGCAGTGTTCTCTCCCCTCTGCCTCTGGAGCAGCACACTCTGTCCTCCCTGCAGCTTCTAGAACAGGAAAACGGGGTTCTGCTATCTAGATGACATCTTGGAAAAAAACAGAAAGGCTTGCCTTCCTGGCAGCAGATCCCTCTAGCAGTGCTGGAACACACAGCTTTGCCAGCAGCGCCCAAACCCAGCCCCACTCCCCCCTCTACTGGACACCTTTGTACAGTGAACGGGCTATACACCAGTACCTGTGGCTCTGTGTGGAACGGAGCAGTCTCCCATTGAGACTTGGGAGAGAGGCCCTTTCCTGCTTTCTGACTAGGAGATTGATTGGCAAAACGTGTCCCTCTCAGAGGAAAAGACTCCCTTGGGATGACAGCAGGCAGAGATGCCTCTGGTGTCCCCAGGCTCTAGGATATGTGATTATCTTCCAAGGTAGTGGTTCTCAACCCTGGCCACATGCTGGACTGCTGGAGGAGTTTTTATAACTCCCGATGACCACTGCACAGTACCAGACTAAACAGGACCCAGTGGTGGAGGGGACACAAGAAATTAGTTTTCAAAGCTCCCCAACATGCAGCCAAAGTTGAGAACCACTGACCTGAAGCCATCCTGGCGCTGGCCAGTGATATGACCACCTGACCGAGAGAGGTGCTCATTCCAGTGGCCGCCCCTGGAGAGTTCTGCACCCCCAGCCCTCTCTACTCACCCTTCAGTGCCTAGCCAAATCTGGCCCACAGCAGACTCAGAAAATGCTGAAAGGATGCCAGGCAGGGAACCAGGGGAGACCCAGGATCGCTGCTAGGAAGGGCAGTGCCATGAGGGCAAGTGCAGGGCTGTGGAGAGAGGGCTGCTTCTCGGTCTCTACTTCAACTCAAAGCCTGTATCTTCTCTTTGTAAACTTCAGGAAGGCAGGGGCACTAATGTCCCTTCCAGCTGGACCCTATGGATCCCCTCATCCAGAAATGTCCTGGGAACACAGTCTGAGCGCAGGGGAAGGGAAGGGCTATGTTGTCTCCCTACTCATCCTCATCCTCCATCATTCTCAGATGCAGAATCTAGACTAGCTCTTACCCTGTTCACCAGCTTTACTTCTGGGTTTGAGGCCAGAGCCTCTGTGGTTTTGTCCAATTCTAACACTGATCCCAAGAAAAGCAGGAAGGTGAGCACAGCGACTTCATGTCATGGGAGGAAACAGCTGCACAGGAAGAGCCCCTGGGGGTGGTTTCTTAACCAAAACAAGTGTGAGTGGACCCAAACTAAGTCTTTAGGGCATTTCCCTGCCTCAGGCTTGGAGCACGCAGTCCAGGCTGCATTACTCACAGGGCTTCAGGATTGCTCAAGACATCATCAGTGGCCACGAGACCTCACCCTATGACCCTGATGTCAACATGAGATTTTCCAGATCTGTATCCTCCCCACTCCTCCCGACTAGCCTCCATCCAAGCCTGACCCGGCCTCTACCTGGCCTGAAAGGAAAAGGAGGGCAATTCGATCATTCAGGGGTGTGTTTGCATCTGTCCCTCAAGCCAATAGTCCTCACATGGCTGGTGGCCTGAGTCCAGCCTGAGGCTCAGGACTGGGAGTGAAGAGGGGTGCTGGGCCGCCTATAAGACACAGCCAAGAGCCCTGGGGAAGTGCTTGATGGCTCCTTCTGGTGGTAGAATCAGGAGAGTTTCACAGGGACTTGCCCAGAATGATCAGACTTGTGTAACTGAAACTGTGGGAAAGGATACCTCCAGAGATGGAACCACTGGTGCAAAGGCACAGGGGCACATGGGGCCGCAGCATTAGCAGCGTGGCTGTGTGCAGCATTAGCAGCAGTAGGTCACCAATGAAGGCATGGATGGCACCATGAAACGCCTTAAATATTATATCAAAATACTTATTCATTTCTTCTGAGGGGTGGCTGAGGGCCAGAGCAAATGACTTGATGCTGAGTAAGACAGCTTTGTCTGCATGCACTCTGCTTTCTCCCTGCAACCAGGCCATTGGACTCCCACATCCTGGTGAGTCCTTGACCTCTCCAGTTCTCCTGTCCCCTCTGTAGGCCACACCCTGTCCTCTCTAGCATGGATTGCTGCAGGGGCTCCCAGTAGACCCTTTGTCTCCAGAACTTCTGGAGGATTCCACATTAACACTTCATCTGGGGCAATCAGTGGACATGGGGGCACTCTGAGGATCAGGGAGGGAGCATGGCCATTCAGAGAGGTCATCTTTCAAAGCCCTCATCTTCAACTGCTAAGAGGACCACACAGCACTTAGACTAAAAAACACCCAGTCCCAGGCACAAATGCCTAACACAGCCCCTGGGGTCATTTCAGGGGCACAAAGGCTGGTCCTCATCATCTAACAAGTCACTGAGGACACTCGGGCAAAAATCTGCTCACATGAAGTGGTTGGAATTTGGAAGTTTAGAGAGACTGGCATCACAGAAAATCATCAGCTGTAGACATGCCACCTGGGGTTCAGAGTCCCCTCCTGACAGTATTATGTGATTTGGGGCAGGTTGTTTAGCATTTCTGTGCCTTGTCTTCTTTATCTGAAAAGCCGTGAGAATAGCACCTGCCTCAGGGAATTAGAGAATTGAATGAGATACGGAATATAAAGCGCCAGCCTCAATGCCAGACACACAAGCAGGCACCTAATAAATGATAGCTAGATACTGTGGTTGCATCTCTTGGGCAATTTTTTGGCTCTTGAGACTGAACTCCCCAAAAGCCCCACTAGGCATTCTTTAGAGTCATGTAAGTATTGAACGGAAAGAGGACAATTAGCAGATTCACTAGTCAGTGAACCGTTTCTGAGACCCTACTACGTGCGGACCCTAAACGAAGTGCTTCACGTGCATGGGTTCCTGTCACCTTGTCGAAGCAGCAGGAACATCCCTAACAGGCATCCCTCTGCTTGCGGGGCCCATCCACGAGGCTCTCGACACCGCCGGCCCGTGGGCGCTGGGGCCGCCTTGGGCCCTCCCGGCTGGGGCCATCAGGCAGAGCGGGTCCCGCTGGACGGGCTGGAGGTCGCCTTGGCTGGGGCGGGTCTCCTTCGGTCCCCAGGGGCGCCCTCCGGGCCGGGGCCGGGCCTGGGCAGGCGGCGCGCGGGCGGATTTCCTGCAGCCTCTGCCCGAGGCGCGCGGCCCGGCCCTCCCCGCGCAGTGGGCGGGTCCGCCCGGCAGCCAGACGGGAGCGGGAGCGGGAGCGGGAGCCCAGCCGGAGCCCAGCCGGAGCCGGAGCCCAGGGGAGCCCGAGCCCGAGCCGGAGCCCCAGCCGCCTGCCGCGCCGCCCGGGCCGCACCGACCCCTCCCCGCCCGCCCGCGCGCGCGCCCGCCAGGGGCTCCGGGATGGGCAGTGCCGCGTGCGCCCCGGGCCGAGGGACAGTCCGGCTGGCCCGCCTGGCCCCGTGACTGATCAGCAGCCCTTCCCAAGGCCGTTAATGGTTCGCTTGGATGGGAATTAATTCTGGGATGGATCGATAATGCATTGAGGTTCGCGGAGTCCAAGGCTAGCCGTCGGTCGGAAGCAAGGAGACAGAGCAGAGGGAGCCTCGCGGCAAAGCCAGCAGCCATGGGGGCCCTAGCGGGGCCGGAGGGGCAGTCGGGCCAGAGGAAGAGAAAAGGAAAGTGGATGACAGCATGATCGGCACAAGGACTCAGGCCTGGCAGCTTCTGGAATATGCTGAGCCCAAAGATCAGGCAAGCCAGGAGGGGTAAGTCCAACTTCCTGGGGTGGATCTGGGCAGTGTGTGTCTCTTGGCCAACACGTGCAGACACTTAGCCGGCTGCCACACTGGGGGTCAGATGAGGCAGGCATTCCAGAGGCATCCTGGCAGACAGGCCTTCCTAGTGAGGCTCCTGGGGTCAGACCTGAGACACGAAGGGGCAATGGCCATTTTAGTCCTCCAGTGGGTGTGCAGCCCTCACCCCATATTCTATGTTTTGACGAGTTCCTGAGTTTCTCAAAATGAGCAGGTGACAACCTTGGGAAACCTTTATTCCTTTACTAAAAAATACATGCTCAATACTCAAGATTTGTCCAGCAGCCAAGACAAAAGTGGCCCTCACTAGGGAAGACCATGCCCAGGCTTCTGGAGCCAACCAGGTCCAAGTGAGAGTCCTCGTTCTTGTGGCCTGAGAGGGTGCTGTGTGAAGCCTGCAGTAGCTGCTAGGGCTGGGCTGCAAGAAGCAGTTTCTCAGACAGGCCATAGGCAGGCAGGCACTCCCATTGGGAGAACTCCCAGGAAGCTGCATGGCCTGAGGTGAGGGTGCTGAGGGCTCAGATCTCGAGATAAGTAAGAGATGGGAGTCTGGAGAATCTTGCAGGGATGATCTTGAGGGATTGAGCTGGTGCCACAGCCAGCCTCTGTCCCCACTCAGTGGCCTGGAAACTCAGGACAAGTCCCTGGACTAGGGATAGTATCTCCCTATGGACAACAACTTCTTGACCAGTGTCCTTTTAGATAAGAACATCTGTCTTTTAAGAGAATAGGATGTGTCTTTATAAGTGGCCACTGCTTACTACGGAGGGCTGTAAACTCCAAGCTTCCCTTTTGAGCCATGAGTACGAGGACAGGTGGTTTGGAGGTAGATAGAACAACTGCCTGGGGAGCTTGGAAACAGTGTGTCTTGCCCAGTATGTGTGAAGCCTTCAGCCTCCTGTGAACTCATAGGCAACACACTCATGTCATTAGCTACTAAAGGATGATTGTGGGGTTGGCTCCAGAGCATAGTCACAGCTACCAGGACCCCTCTGTGGGGTGCTCCAAATGGATGATAACTTGTGCACCCCAATGGGCAAATGAGGGCTGTGCATGGCTCTGCTGAGGGGCAGGAGTGTGATCTAGTGACCACCTGAAGGGCTGGACCAGGCCATACATGCTGTCTACCCTCCCAGCCCTGTCTAATGCACTAGCCACTGACCAGATGTGGCTATTAGCCCTTGACATATGACTAGTGCAAATTGAGAAAAATATGCCCTAGATTTTGATGATTTGGCATGAAAAAAGAATGTAAAATATCTTACTAATAATTATATTGAGTATAGGCTAAAATGACAATATTTTGGATATATTGAGTTAAAATACATCATTAAATTTAATTTCACCTTTTTTTTTTTTACTTTCTTTGAAAGCAGCTACTAGAACATTTATAATTGCAGTTACATATATGGCTTACATTATATGTTTATTGCATAGTGTTCATCTAGAAAGAGACCAGGGCTTCAGCAAAAGGGCTCTCAGGAAACCAGCCTCTGAAATCCCAAACTTCTTACAAGCAGTTGTCCTAGGTTAGTGGTTCGTGGCCAGGAGTGATTTTGTGCCACTCCCACCCCCCACTACTCCCCACCCCCAGGACCTTCGGCATTGTCTGGAGACATTTTTGGTTGCTCCAACTGAAGGGTGCTACTGGTGTCTTGTGGGTAGAGAACAGGGACACTGCTAAACATCCTAAAAAGCAGGGGACAGGCCTTGCAACAAAGAATTATCTGGCCTCAAAGGTCTATAGTGCTAAGGCTGAGGAACACTCCACTTGATGATAGTATCTGATATGTTAAAAGATGACGTTTGTGTGCCATGCATCGACTGACCACTTAGCCACAAAAATGTATGATCATAAACTATGATAAGAAGCATTCTAGGAGCATATACTACAAATGTAGCATCAGAGGAAGCAAGAGGTATGTTAGCAAGGGCTAGGAAATGACAGGGAGCCAACTAGGCAAAGAACGGTGGAATGAAGAGGCCACGTTCCTGGTGGGGAATAGCATGTGCAGGTGTTGTGGAAAGGGAGGGGCACACAGGAGCTAGGGGCAGGAAGGGGCAGCAGGCACAGCACAAGGCTGGAGACCAGGTCTGGAACTGGATCATTCAGGGTCAGGCTTGCAGCTTGCAGCTTGTTAACAATAACTCTTGCTAGGGATATTTCTGGGGAAATACAAACCAAAATTCTGTGTGTGTGTGTGTGTGTGTGTGCGCGCGCGTGCATGTGTTTACCTTGAAGTAATTAGGCTGTGTGTGTGTGTGTGTGCGCGCGCGTGCATGTGTTTACCTTGAAGTAATTAGGCTGTGGTAGAAAGAAGAGCTCCCATCAAAATTTATCTTTGAACCATTGAACCTTTTAGGAGCTGGGCAGGATACATGTTATAAACACAGTAAGTCATAAAATGCAAATCAGCCATTGGTATCCAGACACTGCCTTGTCCAGACTGCTCCACGCTATCCATGTTCTAGATACACTATGTGAATGCACTGGGATGCATGAACAAGACTGAGGTGGCTTTCTGGATCGGTAATAAAATCAGCCTCCGCCAGCTCAGAAGCCTCTGGGCTGCTCTGCAGATAGGGGCTTCCCAGGGATCCTTCCACAGAGTCATTGGCTGTTAACTTCCTGTGAGGCCCCATCCAGGCCAGCCCCGGGTGAGCATGCAAAGGCTGCCAGCACACTGAAAGCAGTCCTGAGGTCTCCTTCCTAAGAAGGAGAGATGCCAAGATTAAGATTTTCCTTCCTCCCAAGGAAAACCCCTATTGTCACTTACCTGCATATAGAGCTAAGTTTGGTGAACTCAGACCCTGACTGAGCTCAATTTCCAAGAAGTTAGAGGCAAAAGAGTTAGGTGTCTACATATGGACACACACACACACACACACACACAAGAAGACAATAATTTAAAAAAATAGGCACCCAAACTAGCTGGAAGTGGCACAAAATAGGCCAGTCAATTCAAATTGCATGCTTGGTTTTAAGTACATCACACAATTCGAATTGATTTCAGGAAAGTGGTGCAGATTGGCTCAGATCAGCACAAACTGGCCATTATTACAATAAGTGATTTTAGCTCACCATAGCTTGCTTAGGACAAGTTCAGACTCATTTGTTATTAGCCATAACCTGTTGAAGCCAGTCCAGGCTATCTGGAACCAGGTGTGGTTCCCTGTTCCCACCTGGCTTCAGAGGTCCCTTCCAGAGAACCTTTCCTATCGTTTTGCCCCAGCTAGCTTTTTCTACACCAATTCCCCTTTCCATATTCCCAGAGTGTGGGAAGAAGCAACAGCCTTACCCTTACCCTTGCCAATTTTCTCAGAGAAAAATAAGATAAATTCACTAGAACTCCATGAATGTATAACATATACAGTGGAGCAAGTCACAAGTCTGTGCTCTGTAACACAGTGAAAGTTGCAATCTCTTTTTCAAGATAGAAAATGAAAATGTAAGGCAGGTGCCGCCTCTCCTGGGAATAGGAAAGGAGGAGCAGTGGAGCCTCATGCCATACCCTCAGGCCCACTACCGCATTCACCCCCTGCCCTCCACAGTCCCTCCTCTGCTCACACAGCCCCTGGGAGCACCTGGTTGGAACCAGACCTGGTTCCCCATATCTCCAGCTATATTCAGAACGGAACCCCAAAACACTTGACCTTGATGCAGCCCCAGCTGGCTGGGGTTGTTCCCCTTCTGAAATCCCACTGTAAGAGGACTTACATCTTCAGAGACTGGAACGTTCTGTCATTCTTGATTGAGGCTTATTGCTCTGGCCTTGCCCTAGTCCACAAGGATGAGGGATGGGGGACAGACCTATCACTTTGTCTTCTGAGAGCTCCTGACTCTGCCTGTCTCACTTAAACTCCTGCCATCATCCACCGCCAGCCGTCATCAACTCTCACTTGACTTTGGCAATAAGACTGCCTCACTCCCACCCACCTTCACCCACTCTCCACTCCAAAGCCAGAGCTATCTATTCAAATGTAAACTCAGCCATACATTCACTCCAGCCTCTTCACCCAGCCCAACTTGGAATCCTTCAGTGGCTTTCCCATTACTCTATGGGTTAAAATCCAAAGACTTACCATGGCCCACAAGACCCCTCAAACATGCAGTCTAGCTGGTGGCCACCCCTCCAGCCTCCTTTAACTCTCCAGGCTCCAGTCACACTGGCCTTCCTGTTCCTCAACTGTTCCATGGGCCTCCTACCACAGGACCTTAGCACACTTTTTTCCCTGCATAGAATGCCTCTCCCTTCTCTCATACACACCCTCTCTCACTCTCTTTCTGTTTCCCTCTCCTCCTACATGCGTACATTCCTTGACTCTTACTCACCCTCCAGCTCTCTGTTCAAATGTCACCAGCCAGGGAAGTCCTCCCACACACCCCAATCTAAGCTGGGTCCTCTGCTGCATGCTCTCCTTTCTTTACAGCATTTACCTTGGATTACAGTTGTACACTCAAATGGAATTATCTGATGGACATCTGTCATTCCACTGGACTGAGGTCCATGAGGGCAGGAGCCGTTTCCAGTTTCAAATATCATTATACCTCAATGCCACGCACCTCAAAGTTCCTCAATACATACATTTTGAATGAATGAATGAATGAATGAATGAATGAATGAATGAATTGTAGGGAAAGCATTAGCCTGGGAGGCTGAAGCACTGTCTCTGCCCTAAATGATTCAGGCCCTTAGGAAAGTCAGCCTCTCCCTTGACTGACTTATATATTGCAAATATATTCCCAATTTGTTGCTTGCCTTTTATTTTTATATTAGGGTTTTTTTTCCTCCAGATGTACATAAGATTTTAATTTTCATATCTCTGTTCTTTTTTTTAAGATTTTATTTATTTATTTGACAGAGAGCACAAGCAGGGGGAGTGGCAGGCAGAGGCATAGGAAGAGGCAGAGAGAGAGGAAGAAGCAGGCTCTCCACTGAGCAGGGAACCCAAAGCAGGGCTCAATCCCAGGACCCATAATCCTTATGACCAGAAGACAGATGCTTAATTGACTGAGCCATCCAGGCACCCCTCCTTGCTTTTATTTTTTTATCTTTTTTTGTTTTGTATATATTTTTATTGGAGTTCGATTTACCAACATATAACACCCAGTGCTCATCCCGTCAACTGCCCCCCTCAGTGCCCATCACCCAGTCACCCCAATCCCCCGCCCACCTCCCTTTCCACCACCCCTGTTTGTTTCCCAGAATTAGGTGTCTCTCATGTTCTGTCACCCTCACTGATATTTTCACTCATTTTCTCTCCTTTCCCTTATATTCCCTTTCACTAATTTTTATATTCCCCAAATGAATGAGACCATATAATGTTTGCCCTTCTCCGATTGACTTACTTCACTCAGCATAATACCCTCCAGTTCCATCCACGTTGAAGCAAATGGTAGGTATTCATGCTTTCTGATGGCTGAGGAATATCCCATTGTATACATAAACCACATCTTCTTTATTCATTCATCTTTCGATGGACACTGAGGCTCCTTCCACAGTTTGGCTATTGTGGACATTGCTGCTAGAAACATTGCGGGGCAGGTGTCCTGGCGTTTCACTGCATCTATATCTTTGGGGTAAATCCCCAGCAGTGCAATTGCTGGGTCCTAGGGCAGATCTATTTTTAACTCTTTGAGGAACCTCCACACAGTTTTCCAGAGTGGCTGCACCAGTTCACATTCCCACCAACAGTGCAAGAGGGTTCCCCTTTCTCCTAATCCTCTCCAATATTTGTGGTTTCCTGCTTTGTTAATTTTCCCCATTCTAACTGGTGTGAGGTGGTATCTCATTGTGGTTTTGATTTGTATTTCCCTGATGGCAAGTGACGCAGTGCATTTTCTCACGTGCTTGTTGGCCATGTCTATGTCTTCCTCTGTGAGATTTCTGTTCATGTATTTTGCCCATTTCATGATTGGATTGTTTGTTTCTTTGGTGTTGAGTTTAATAAGTTCTTGGATACTAGCCCTTTATCTGATAGGCCATTTGCAAATGTCTTCTCTCATTCTGTAGGTTGTCTTTTGGTTTTGTTGACTATTTCTTTTGCTGTGCAGAAGCTTTTTATCTTGATGAAGTCCCAATAATTCATTTTTTGCTTTTGTTTCCCTTGCCTTCATAGATGTATCTTGCAAGAAGTTGCTGTGGCCAAGTTCAACAAGGGTGTTGCCTGTGTTCTCCTCTAGGATTTTGATGGACTCTTGTCTCACATTTAGATCTTTCATCCATTTTGAGTTTATCTTTGTGTATGGTGCAAGAGAGTGGTCTAGTTTCATTCTTCTGCATGTGGATGTCCAATTTTCCCAGCACGATTTATTGAAGAGACTATCCTTTTTCCAGTGGATCGTCTTTCCTGCTTTGTCAAATATTAGTTGAACATAGAGTTGAGGGCCCATTTATGGGTTCTCTATTCTGTTCCATTGATCTATGTGTCTGTTTTTGTGCCAGTACCACACTGTCTTGATGATCACAGCTTTGTAATACAGCTTGAATTCCGGCATTGTGATGTCCCGGCTCTGGTTTTCTTTTTCAATATTCCCCTGGCTATTTGGGGTCTTATCTGATTCCACACAAATCTTGAGATGATTTGTTCCAACTGTCTGAAGAAAGTCCATGGTATTTTGATAGAGATTGCATTGAATGTGTAAATTGCCCTGGGTAGCATTGACATTTTCACAATATTAATTTTTCCAATTCACAAGCATGGAATATTTTTCCATCTCTTTGTGTATTCCTCAATTTCTTTCAGAAGTATTCTGTTGTTTTTAGGGTATAGACCTTTTACCTCTTTGGTTAGGTTTATTCCTAGGCGTCTTATGCTTTTGGGTGCAATTGTAAATAGGATTGACGCCTTAATTTCTCTTTCTTCAGTCTCATTGTTATTGTATAGAAATGCCACTGATTTCTGGGCATTGATTTTGTATCCTGCCACGCTACCGAATTGCTGTATGAGTTCTAGCAATCTTGGGGTGGAGTCTTTTGGGTTTTCAATGCACAGTATCATGTCATCTGTGAAGAGGGAGAGTTTGACTTCTTCTTGGCCAATTGAATGCCTTTTATTTCTTTTTGTTGCCTGATTGCTGAGGTTAGGACTTCTAGTACCATGTTGAATAGCAGTGGTGAGAGTGGAAATACCTGTCTTGTTCCTGATCTTAGGGGAAAGGCTCCCAGTCTCTCCCCATTGAGAATGATATTTGCTGTGGGCTTTTCATATATGGCTTTTAAGATGCTGAGGAATGTTCCTTCTATTCCTACACTCTGAAGAGTTTTGATCAGGAATGGATGCTGTATTTTGTCAAATGCTTTCTCTGCATCTATTGAGAGGATCATATGGTTCTTGCTTGTTCTCTTGTTGATATGACCTATCATGTTGACTGCTTTATGAGTTTGCATCCCGGGGATAAATCCCACTTAGTCATGGTGAATATTCTTCTTAATGTATTGTTGGATCCTATTGGCTAGCATCTTGTTGAGAATTTTTGCATCTGTGTTCATCAGACATATTGGTCTATAATTCTCCTTTTTGATGGGGTCTTTGGTTTGGGAATTAAGGTGATGCTGGCCTCATAGAACGAGTTCTGGAAGTATTCCATCCCTTTCTATTTTTCAGATCAGCTTTAGTAGAATAGATATTGTTTCTTCTTTAAACGTTTGATAGAATTCCCCAGGGAAGCCATCTGGCCCTGGACTTTTGTGTCTTGGGAGGTTTTTGATGACTGCTTCAATTTCCTCCCTGGTTATTGGCCTGTTCAGCTTTTCTATGTCTTCCTGTTCCAGTTTTGGTAGTTTGTGGTTTTCCAGAAATGCGTCCATTTCTTGTAGATTGCCTAATTTATTGGCGTATAGCTGCTCATAATATATTTTTAAAATCGTTTTTATCTCCTTGGTATTGGTTGTGATCTCTCCTTTTTCATTCGTGATTTTATTAATTTGAGTCTTTTTTCTTTTTAATAAGGCTGGCTAATGGTTTATCTATCTTATTAATTCTTTCAAAGAACCAACTCCTGGTTTTGTTGATCTGTTTCACAGTTCTTCTGGTCTCAATTTCATTGAGTTCTGCTTCAGTCTTTATTAACTCTTTTCTTCTGCTTGTTGTAGGTTTTATTTGCTATTCTTTCTCTAGTTCCATTAGGTGCAAGGTTAGCTTGTGTATTTGAGTTTTTTCCGATTTTTTGAGGGATGCTTGTATTGCGATGTATTTCCCTCTTAGGACTTAGCTTTTGCTGTATCCTAAAGATTTTGAACGGCTGTATCTTCATTCTCATTAGCTTCCATGAATCTTTTTAATTCTTCTCTAATTTCCTGGTTGACCCTTTCATCTTTTAGCAGGATGGTCTTTAACCTCCATGTGTTTGAATATCTTCCAAATTTCTTCTAGTGATTGAGTTCAAGTTTCAAAGCATTATGGTCTGAAAAAATGCAGGGGACAATCAAAATCTTTTGGTATCAGTTACAACTTGATTTGCGACCCAGTATGTGGTCTATTCTGGAGAAAGTTCCATGTGCACTTGAGAAGAATGTGTATTCAGTTGCTTTTGGATGTAAAGTTCTGTAAATATCTGTGAAATCCATCTGGTCCAGTGTATCATTTAAAGCTCTTGTTTCTGGGCAGCCTGGGTGGCTCAGCAGTTTAGTGCCGCCTTCAGCCCAAGGTGTGATCCTGGAGACCTGGGATCGAGTCCCACATCAGGCTCCCTGCATGGAGCCTGCTTCTCTCTCTGCCTATGCCTCTCTCTCTCTCTCTCTCTCATAAATAAATAAATAAATAAATAAATAAATAAATAAATTCTTTAAAAAAATAAATTAACCTCCTGTTTCTTTGGAGATGTTGTGCTAGAAGATCTGTCATTTGCAGAAAGTGCTGTGTTAAAGTCTCGTAGTATTAGTGTATTATTATCTAAGTATGTGTTTACTTTGGTTATTAATTTATTGATATACTAATAGCTCCACATTAGTCATATAAATATTCCTGATTGTTAGCTCCTCTTGTTGGATAGATCCTTTAAGTATGATATATTGTCTCTCTTCATCTCTTACTACAATCTTTGGGGCAAATTTTAATTTATCTGATATGAGGATTACTACTCCAGCTTTCTTTTGAGGACCATTTGAATGGTAAATAGTTCTCCAACCTTTCATTTTCAGGCTGCAGGTGTCCTTAGGTCTAAAATGAGTCTGTTGTAGACAGCAAATAGATGGGTCTTGTTTTTTTTATCCAGTCAGAAACCCTGCATCTTTTGATGGGATCATTAAGCCCATTCACATTCAGAGTTACTATTGAAAGATATGAATTGAATGTCATCATAATACCTATTCAGTCCTTGTTTTTGTGGATTATTTCTTTGGGCTTCCTCTTTCTTTTACAGAGTCTCCCTTAATATTTCTTGCAGAGCTGGTTTAGTGGTCACATTCTTTCAGTTTCTGCCTATCCTAGAAACTCTTTATCTCTCCTTCTATTCTGAATGAGAGCCTTGCTGGATAAAGTATTCTGGCTGCGTATTCTTCTCATTTAGGGCCCTGAATATATCCTGCCAGCCCTTTCTGGCCTGCCAGGTCTCTGTGGAGAGCTCTGCTGTTAATCTAATATTTCTCCCCATATAAGTTAGGGATCTCCTGTCTCTTGCTGCTTTAAGGATTTTCTCTTTATATTTGGAATTTGCAAGTTTCACTATTAAATGTTGTGGTGTTGAATGGTTTTTATGGATTTTAGGGGGATCTCTCTATCTCCTGGATGTGAATGCCTGTTTCCCTTCCCAAATTAGGGAGGTTCTCAGCTATGTTTTTGTTCAAATATGCTTTCTGGCCCTGTGTCCCTTTTGGCGCTCTCTGGAACCCCAATTAAATGTATATTTTCCCTTCTGAGGCTGTCATTTATATCCCTTAACCTTTCTTCATGGTCTTTTGTTTTTCTCTTTTTTCCTCAGCTTCCTTCCTTGCCATCAAGTTCTCTTCTATGTCACTCACTCTTTGTTCTACCTCATTAACCCTCATTGTTAGGACCTCCAGTTTGGATGTCATCTCATTTAATTAATTTTTAATTTCAGCCTGATTAGATCTAAATTCTGCAGTCATGAAGTCACTTGAATCCTTTATGCTTTTTTTCCAGAGCTACCAGTAGCTTTATAATTGTGCTTCTGAATTGAATTTCTCACATCTAATTGTAATCCAAATTCTGTAACTCTGTGGCAGAGAGTACTGTTTCTGATTCTTTCTTCTTTGTAGTCATCTTGCTCAGTGCAGAGTGGCTAAAAATGAGTTGTACTGGGAAAAGGAAGAAAAAAGAAAAAAAAAAAAAACAAGGAGGGGTATACTCTGGTTCTATATACTGTAAATCCTTCACTTCCCCTGGAGCTTTCCAGCGCTGCTCAGCCAAGAACTTGCTCTTCCCCTGTCCTTCCAGCTGGTCTTCTGGGGGAGGGGCCTGCTGTGCTGATTCTCAGGTGTGTGTACCTGGGGAAGCTGCCCCACCCCCTGTCAGGTGCATGGCTCAGTAGGAGCTGTTTATCCTGTGAGGCCCTTGTTCCCTGGCCGCCCGACTCCATCCCAGGCACAGGGTGACACCAGGAGGAACAACCACACTGGCAGCGTCCAGCTCTCCAGCCGTGGAGTCAGCTCCCGCAGTAACTACCACAGTCTCCCATCCGCACTGGCCTGGATGCTCCCGGCGGCAGGAGAGTCCTCGCTGTCCTGTGCCCTCCCCTGCTCCGCCTGTCCCGGGGGGAGCCCAGTATCGTGGGCGGTGTCCCCCGGCGCCCTGGGATCCGGGGCCTGCGCTGCTGGATCGCACTCCCGGGGCGCAGCTCCCCAAGGCAGCAGGGCGCAGCCCCCTCCGCCCGGAGCCGCCGCCGAGCTGCTCCCGGGGCCCCGCCGGGCGCTCCAGCCCTTTACCGAGCTGGGCCCCGCGGTGTGCGGCGCGCTCTCCCCGGGCGCCCCTCCTCTGTTAGGGACCCCGGGGGACTGGAGGTCCCCTGACCCCCTGCGGTTCTGCCCGATTTCCCTGCTGAGCACCTTTCCCTCCGGGAAGAATCCGGTGCGGATATTTAAAGTTCCTGCTTCTCCGGGGCTGGGCTCTCCTGTCCTGGAGCCTTTCGCCTCCCGGCCTTAGCCCGGCTCCTCGCGGGGGCCCCCTCCCCCACTGGATTCTTTTTTTATTCCTTCCCACCCCCCGCCCCCCGCCTTCCTACCTTGTGAGAAGGGCAAACTCTTCTCTCCTTAGTGTTCTAGCTGTTCTCTCTTTAAATCTCAGGTCGAATTCATAGGTTTTCAGGATGATGTGAAAGCTATCTAGGTAAGTTGGTGGGGACAGGTGACTTGGGGACCCTACTCCTCTGCCATCTTGCCCCGCCCCCCTCATATCTCTGTTCTATCAATATTTTCTTTCAGGGTTTCCACCTTTGTTTAGATTACTTTAAAATAAAATTGATGTTGCTATTAGGAAACTCCTTCTTTTAGAGGAAATCATGGAACTAATGAGCCATGCTACAGCAGCCTTAGCTATCTTTCTTAGCAAAAGTATTAATGTCTTGGAAGCCTTGATGAATGTGCAGATCCTGGTCAGTACTTTGGGGATGGAGAGAAAAAGCTTTATGAGATGAATTGGTTTCAGTGGCCTCACTGTTCTTGATTTTCCCTGCCAGAAAGTAAACCAGAATTTATTATGTGTCCTCCATGCTTTAGGAATCTCTACTGGACTTCATTAATTCTTATAAGTATACTATGATGAGGTATCAGTGCTCTCATGTCAACAGATGTGGAAGGGGAATCATGGGTGCCCTGCCACCAAGTGGTGGCATTCATATTCATGTTTGTCCAATGCTGAGGCTTCTGATCTCTCTCCCTGACCAAGTACAGGGATCCACACCATCCAAAGCCCACTGAAGGGTAGCCCTGCATGTCCCCAGAGAAACTATAGATACTTTGAGTAATAAAATGTACTGATTTATTTTTATTTTTATTTGATTTTTAATTTTTTAAACTAACATACAGTATTATATTAGTTTTGGGTGTACAAAATAGTAATTCAACAATTCTATACATTACTCAGTGCTCATCATAAGTATCCTCTTAATCCCCATCACCTATTTCACTCATCTTCCTTCCTACCTGGCAGGAAGGAACCACCAGTTTGTTCTCAAGAATCTGTTTTTTTGTTTGTCTCTTTTTTCTTTGTTCATTTGTTCTGTTTCTTAAGTTCCATATATGAGTGAGATCATATGATATTTGTCTTTCTCTGATTGACTTATTTCACTTAGCATTATACCTCCTAGATCCATCCATGTTGTTGCAAATGGCAATTCATTCTTTTTATGGCTGAGTAATATTCCATTGTGTATATAATCACATTTTCTTTCTCCATCCATTGATACACACTTGAGTTGCTTGCATATCTTGGCCGTTGTGAATAACGCTGCAATAAACATAGGGGTGCATATATCTTTTCAAATTGGTATTTTTACATTCTTTGGATAAATACCCAATAGTAGAATTACTGGATCATATGGTAACTCTATTTTTTAATGTTTTGAGGAAACTCCATACTGTTTTCCACTGTGGCTACACCAGTTTGCATTCCTACCAGTAGTGCACAAGGGTTCCTTTTTCTCCACACCCTCATCAACACTTGTTTCTTGTGTTTTTGATTTTATCCATTCTGACAGGTATGAAGTGATACAACATTGCCGTTTTGATTTACATTTCCCTGATTATCCGTGATGTTGAACATCTTTTCATGTGTCTGTTGGCCATCTAGATGTCTTCTTCAAAAAATATTCATGCTTTCTTCCCGTATTTAATTAGATCATTTGCTTTTTTGGTGTTGTGATATTTTTAAGAAGATGCCCATTGCATATGAGCACATGGAGATTAAATTTAGACAACTGTTCGAATATTTAAGGTTGAATTATTAATATGTAGTAGAAAACTAAGCAAACAAAAAAACAAGACAATTATGAGCTCCAGGGAAAGCAAAAGTTATGCATGAAAGGAAAAATTGTTATAGTGTACTATATAGCTCAGTTGGGACTAGCAATGACATAGTGCAAATTAATAATGCAAATTTGGCATGTTAATCAAACCAAAATTATAATATAACAATATTAGGAGGATAGAGAGTGGATACTTATGTGTGGTGGGGCCAGGAGAGTGAGAGAAACAAAATCCTCACTTTCCATAGTGACAAGTCAACAAATAATACTTAAAAAAGAAAAATCAAGAATTGATTTGGCATAAAATAAACACATAGGTGAATGGAACAGATAGAGAGCCCAGAAATAAACCCAAGAATATATGGACAATTGATTTATGAAAAAGGAGCCAAGAATATATGATAGGGAAGGGATAATTTCTTCAATAAATGATGTCCAGAAAAGTGGACAGTCACATGCAAAAGAACAAAATGGGACCATTATCTTATACCATACAGAAAAATCAACGTTAAGTGGATTAAATACTAATTAAGACCTGAAACCATAAAGCTCCTAGAAGAAAACAGAGGTGGCAAGCTCCTTGACATTGGTTTTGGTGATGATTTTTTTTTTTTAATTTGACACAAAAGCAAAGGCAACAAAAAATAAAAACAAAAATAAGTGTGGGATCCCATCAAACTTAAAAGCTTTTGCATAGCAAAAGAAACCATCAACAAAGTGAAAATGGGAGAAAATATTTGCAAATCATATATCTGAGAAGAGCTCAATATCCAAAATATATAAAGAACTCACACAAGTGAATGGCAAAAAATAAATAAATAAATAAATAAATAAAATCCAAACAATTCTATTTAAAAATGGGCAGAGGAACTGTCTTCTGTTTAAAAATGGGCAGAGGAACTGAAGAGACATTTTTAAGATCTATAGTAGCAGGGCAGCCTGGGTGGCTCAGTGGTTTAGCACTGCCTTCAACCCAGGGTATGATCCTGGAGACCTGGGATCGAGTCCCACATTGGGGTCCCTAAGTAGAGCCTGCTTCTCCCTCTGCTTCTCCCTCTGCCTGTGCCTCTGCCTTTCTCTGTCTCTGTCTCCGTCTCTCTGTCTCTGTCTCTCTGTCTTTCATGAATAAATAAAATCTTTTAAAAAAAAGATCTACAGTAGCAAACAAAACAAGGACATGAAAGGGTGTTCAACATAACTAATGTCAAGGAAATGCTGATCAAAACCACAAGAGATACCACCTCATACCTGTTAGCCCAAGGGATAACAAGGATGTGTTATCTCAAGTGAGATTGTGAAGAAAAGGGAACCCTGGCACTCTGTTGATGGTACTATAAATTAATATAGCCACTATGGGAAACATTATGGAGGATCCTCCAAAAATTAAAAATAGAACTACCATATGATCCAGCAACCCCGCTTCTGGGCCAATATCCAAAGGAATTGAAAACAGGGTATCAGAGGGATATCTGTGTCTGCCCTCCCGTGTTCATTGCAGCATTATTTATAATAGTCAAGACATGGAAACACCCTAAGTGTCCATCAAAGGATTAATGGACAAAGATGTGGTGTATAGATAGATACAGTGGAATATAATTCAGCCATGAGAAAGAAATCCTGCCATTTTTGACAACATGGATTGATCTTGAAAGCATTATGCTAAGTGAACCCAGAGAGGGAAAGACAAATACTGCATGGTATAACTTATATGTGGAAACTAAAAAGGCAAACTCAGAAACGGAGAGTAGAAAAGTGACTGTCAGGGACTGGGGGCGGGGTGTGTGTGTGTGGAGGTGTGAATAGGGAGAGTTTAGTAAAAGAGCACAAACTTTCAGCTATAAGATGAACAAGGTCTGAGGATCTAATGGATGAAAAATGAATCAGGTTTTTGCCCAATTAGAAGTGTGTCCATATAATACCACCCTGGGGTGGGGGTCGGGGCACCCGAGGCAGGTTGAACCCGCTTTGTGAAAACACCTGAAAGAAGGAAGGTGGACAAACAAGCTCCCAGGAAGAGCCCAGAGGCCCTGTCACCAAGTTTAGGGAGAAGGGCCAGCCTGGATCAGCCAACTTCCCGTGCTGTCTAGATATTTTAATTAGAGTTTTTGAGGATGCTTGTTACGACAGGTAGCTGATTTACACATAAAATTGGAGCCATTGAATCAAGCTTGGGATTGAAATGGTCACATGGTGTTGAGGTGGTGACATAGGCGGTAACACTGTATTGTGTAACTGAAATTTGCTAGCAGAGTGGAACTGATATTTGCCTTCTCCCCCCAAAAAAGATAAATATGTGATGTGTTGGATGTGTTCATTACCTAGATGGGGGGAATCAAAAATGGGGGAAAAAGTGGCAGTAAGTGAATACTGTTAGAAATGTAGAGGTAAATACCAAAAGGTACAAACTAAAAAGGATAAAGATGACTACCTCTGGAAGTTGGGGATGGAAGGTTGTGGAAGAACAGGGGACTGCCAGGTTTCACATCAAGGCTTGTAGGACTACTTGAGATGTGATTGAGGTTGAAGAGTGACAGCCCAGAGATCATGTACCTTCATACCAGTTAAAACTGGAGGATCGTTCTAAAGGGATTACCATGGGGTTCACAGACCTTGTCTGATGGCTTGCTTCTGGATACCCTTTCAGGATATGCCCGTGGTGACTCCATGCTGCCCCCTTGTCCGCTGCCACAGCTTGTCCACTGAGGGCTCCCTAAGACAGAATACATTCAGGGCCCTGAGAGTGAAATGGCAAAGGGATGGTAACCTACTTGAGTGACACAGTATCTGGCTTTGCCTGAGACTTAGAGAGAGGACCTTGAGGCTAGGAGAGGGATCAGGGAGGTGGTATAGGAAGACAGTTTCTGGAGAGTGGAAACAGGGTCTGGGCCACAGGTCAGGTAGGCACTGGAGGCCTCATAGACAGCAACTTTTGTTGCAGAAGAAAGGCCACAATAGACTTATCCAGTGACCTCCTCATTCCAGGCCAGGCCCTGGCACCACTGCTCAGGGCTGTCACCTTCCCAGATTTAACGTTCTCTACTGCTGGCCAGGCTTTCTATCCCCACACAGAAGACTGAGCCCTCTCTTCTCCCTCCTTCCAGAAGTTTGCTCCAAATGAAATCGAGTTGTAGAGGCCCTCAGATGAACCAAAAGTCTAGGATAATACCTGGTCAGAGTGAGTAAAATTCCCAATTTGGGGATCTTTGGGCAACAGTGGCCTCAAAGTACATTATAGCCTGATTTTTTTTGAATTCTGTTTTTTTCTAGGATTTTCATCATTCATTTCTAATATTTTCCTCATTTTTTAAAAAATTGAAACACAATTTACATACAGTAAAATGTGCAGATCAGATCTTAAGTGTACAATTAAGTGCAGATCTTAAGTGTACAGCTCTGACCACCACCCAGACCAAAATATAGAGCCTTTTCCTTAACCCCAGAAAGTTCTCTCCTCTTTTCCCCACCCCTCCTCGCTCTGCTCAGAGCCAGCCAGCCAGCCACTCTTCTGATTTCCATCACTATGGATAGAAATCATGGTATAGTCATTTTGCCTATTCTAAATGTCATATAAATGGAATCATAGGATATGACTCTCTCATCACTAACACATCAAAGGCCACAGAGACCCCTTCCACATTCTTCTTAACGGAAGGAAAGAAAGTCAGAAAATGTCTGCTGTGCCTTCAGCATGTGCCTTATACCAACCCTAGGAATCATGGGGGAAAATGGAACCAAGATAATTTCAGCAAAATGTTCAAAATCACACCACTAATGAGATCAAGGCAGCTTAACCACAGGACTCCGAGGGTCGAGAAGCCTCCTTCCCCAGAGGCCTGTCCAGAGGTGGGGGCTGGATGGTGTCACCGAGCATCTTGGGCCCCAACGATGCCAGGATATCTGAGCCCTGGGAAGCACCTGTTTCCATGGTATTTGCTGTGCTTTCACTTGGTGCAAAGACAAAAACAAAAGATATGGTCATGCCACCCACTTGGTCCTGGTGTGTCTCAGATTTGTCCAGCTGGAAGGCACTCTGGCTGAGCAACAGGCTAGTAGAAAAGGGGAAGGAATCCTGATTAGATGAGGTGAGGGTAGTGGGTAAAAGTGACCTCACTAGGGGGTGCCACAGTGCCGGCCATGGGTGCCAAGATGTGGGGAGGTCCAGGCAGGTGAGTCCTAGCATCCACCTGATGCTAATCCACCTGCTAATGCTGAGGAATCCCAGCTGTGGCTGCTATTTTATTTCAACCTGCCATATTTCCCATAAAATTAGCCAGCTGGAATACCGCAGACTCAGATACCTTCACCTCCCTGTTTGCATTTGGAGTCAGATGTATATTTAACCTCTGGCACTGACCAAATGTATAATAATAGCAGGAACCATAAGTCATGTCTATTGATCTTATGTAACCATGCTAACAGGCACAACTCATGAAACAACTTTCTTTGTGCCCGCCATGGTACAGGGGCACCAGGCCTGCCCCTATCCCTGCTTGGGTCAGGCCCCCTGACAACTGTAGCCACTCTTGATTAATGACTTTCCCTAGAGTCACTTTCATTTGCCGAATCCAAGACCACTTCAATATTTCCATGTCCATCCCAGGGCTGCAGAACTTATTTTCTCCCACCTCTTTGTAAGTATGCTTCTTGGTCTGGCCCTCATTTAGAATGTCACATCTTCTGAATCTCCATGCCCTGTTGGAGCTTCCATTTTAATGTTCTACTACAACTACCATGTGTGGAATCCCCTTCCATCTTCAAAAGACCCCTAGTGAGAGACCACCATTGCCCCATTTTTCAGATGAGAAAACTGAGTCCCCAAGAAAAAAGAAATAGAAGCCAGGGAGAATACCAGCCAGGAGCAGCAATATTGGGATTTAAAACCCAAAGGCTCTTGGATGCCATTGAGTACGTCCCTATTTATGCAGTAGGGTTCTATTGGGGTAGCGGGAATGGACAGCTTTCCCAGGCAGAGAAAGCCTCCTGTGTCAGAACCAGAGGTGCACATGTTAGGCAAGCTGTGAGCTCTTGGGTCTGGTGCAATGCAGAAAGGCAGGGGGGAAATGGTGGTGCGGCCTGGGGGATAGACCCATCCCACATTCAGATAGGGCTTTAAACAAGGGAGTGGCATGGTTGGATGGGGGCATTAGATGCTGATGCTTGCAGCAGTGTGTCTGCAGGGAGTGACTAAGAGCAGAGAGAGAGAGCCAATATTCAGTAAATGCTCTGGGAGCAATGGCGTTTCCCATCTGCCCGTTGCAGAGGATGTGAAGGAAGGGACAATAAGGCTTTTGTGCAGAGCACATCTACTCAGAGCACTCAGCTGCTACCAGCTAGGTTCCCCTGCTTCTGGACACTGTTCCAGGCCCCAGAATGACAGTCTAGCCTTTGCTGCCCAAAGTCCATGTGCCAGGAGATGAAGTGAAGTTTGTGTCCTTGGAGAGATGTACTGTGAGAGATGTACCAAGCCTCCTTTCTCCTCCTGCCTCTCCTCTCAGATCCCAGCTCATGTGAAAACTTCTATCACCCATAGAAGATGCCCAAAGTTCATAACACCAGCACTCTTAGAACACAGGACACCACCAGATGCTGGGCCAGAGGAGCTCCAGGCTGGACTTCTGGCCCCAGAGAAAAAGAGAGCTGGCCATGCATGCCCTTACTATTTGAAGATGGGAATAAATAATATATTTGCAAGTCAGGCCCGAACTGGGATAGGTAGGCCTAGAGCAGAAAACTGCCTCAGGCTCCCCTACCAAGACAGCCAAGAACATGCTCTGACTCTGCTGAAATCATCAACAGCCTCAATGATTACTTAACCAAGGGTAGAGAATATATTGATCTAAGCTAATGGCTTGTAGGCAGACGAAAATGAAATTTATAATCGATACTGAATTACATTGACTCCACCAATCCCAGGCTCCTGGTGAATGGCCTCTGCTGATCTTAACAGAATTTGAAGTAGCCAGGCTGGGGCCAGCTGCTCTAGGACAAAGTGCAGAGAGAGGAGAGAGGCTTCCAAGGGGCTCAGCCAGCGCTAATAAAAAACAGTACTAACCGGCAGTCACCCAGTGCCTCTCCCTTTCTAAAGTATGAAATTCATACCCTTCATTTCATCCTCACCAAAATCTAAGAGGTGGATGGAATTTGTATTTTGCTCCCATTTTATATGGAAATCTGGGAATTCAAAAGCAGCAGGCCTCAGGCCTCCAAATTCTGTGACCTCACACAGCGTCTTCGTACAAGCCACCGAACTAGGAAAAGTAGGAAAATGATAGTTAAGCCCTGAGCTTTGTCTCCTGGCCACTTCTCTGATTATGGGAATGGAATCAATGATCTCGTGCCCTTTAACTTGTTAAGTGTATAAGAACAGGCCTTGGGTAGGAGAAATCTATTGGCAGATTTCATCCAAACCAAGAAAATCATTTGCAGAGGCACAATGTCTCTTGGATTTGATCTTTCCCATCTTCTTTGACCTTGAGGATTCCTGTCTCATGTTCATTCATTCACTCAGCAAACATTTATTGAGAGGCTCTGTGTTGCAGTGTAGGGCTCCAGGCATGGGGAGGGCACCTTCCCTGGCCATAAGAAGCTCACGAATCAATACGGTAAAGAGATGTCTGGTCAGAGGTGTGTGCCAGTCATGGTGGCAACATCATGGATAGACACTGAACCCTCTGCTTTGAGAGGCTATTAGAGGAGTCTTCGTGTAGTAGGAAACAGCTACACTGATGCCTCAAGAGTGAGTCAGGACTCATCAGTCCAGCAAGCACAGAAATGAAGAGATGGGACCTAAAATGACCCATATGGGGACCAGTCATTGGCTTGGAAAAAAATGAGATATATGGATGAGTGGAGATCTGGAGATATGGTAGAGATATGGTGGAGCCCTGGCCCACAGATGCCTTCTCCCCATCTCAACTTCATACCCATGTTAGTGATGGCTAAGGCACAGCTCTTCAAAGGAGACCCCCAGCAAGAGTGACATCACTGTGCCATGGTGGTTGAAGGTCCAGCTTGTAGATTGAAATTGATGGAGGTCCATCAGGCTTGTCTTTCTCAGAGGAAGAGTCTTTTCATTAGCCTTGAGCAAGAAGGGTTAGGGTATAGTCTGTTCCAGGGCAGTGATATGAGTCCTGTGAGAGTCCGTGTTACTCTGGGAGACAGAATTCCCAGGCTAGACCCCATGCTGTCTCATCCTGCATGGCCTCCTGTGCCCCCTGCTGGCCACATCCCTTCTTCCCCTGGCCTTCTGTAGCATTGGGGGATGAAAAACTTTTCCTCTACCCTCTTAAGTTCTGATTCTGGGACCTGCTAATTAAACTGATAGAAGTCAGAATAACAGAAGGAAAGGCAGCTAAAGCCGGGCGGCATCATTGTGGGATGGTGATTGGGAAATGTATGGTAGATAAGGTTATTTAGTAAGGTTTGTTATTCAGACTACAGAGTCTCGCTCTCCTCTTCCTTGTACAGGACCAGGAAAGACATCTACAAGAGAAATTCATAGCCTTCTTTTTTTTTTAAAGATTTTATTTATTTATTTATTTATTTATTTATTTATTTATTTATTTATTTATTTGAGAGAGACAGCATAGAGAATGCACCAGAACAAACAATGGTGAGAGGGAGAAGCAGGCTCCCCACTGAGCTGGGAGCCCGAACATGGGGCTTGATCCCAAGACCCTGGGATCATGACCTAAGCCAAAAGCAGACGCTTAACCAAATGAGTCACCCACCCAGGCACCCCGTACCTTCCTTTTAGGCAGAAAGAGGGAAGAAAGAAAGCTCCTTCAATATTTGCTATTTCTCAATTGCCTACAACTCAAAATAATCAATGCACCATATTGCCATATTGCCATCAGCAAGTGGCATATTTCAGGGGACACAACCTGATCCCCTCCAGTGTCACTCTATTCTTTCATCCAGCTCCACCTTCTCCACTGGACTCCCAACCTCCCAGCCTGACCTCCACCTGCTGCCTTCATGCTCCCATTTCCCCTTATGTGTGCCATGATGGCCATGAGACCTTGCCTTTGGGTGTATTTGCTACCCCTTTACTTCTGCTAGGGTAGGCACATGCCTTCCATCTCCATTACCTAGTGGCTAGTCCAGGGTGCATACCCAGGAAGCCTGCTTGAATGGATGAATGAATGCCAGATCCAGCTGAATCTGAGGAGGTGTGCTGAAAGTGCAGATCAAGTTGTTTGGGTGTCTCTCTGCCTTCAGCCCCCTCTTGCCAAAGAGCAGCACCAGCTGAGCCAAGAGGCAGACCCAGGAAGAGCCAACAAAAATGCCTTTAAAGAATGTTATCTTTTATATTGATTTTTAAAAATCATTAAAGAAATCATTATGAAAAAAAAAATCCCAACTTTCTAGACAACCTCAGAACTATCTTAGAAGTAGCACTTCTTGGGGCACCTGGGTGGCTTAGTCAGTTAAACATCTGCCTTGGGCTTGGGTCATGATCTCAAGGTCCTGGGACCGAACCCCACATTGGGCTTCCTGCTCAATGAGCAGCCTGCTTCTCACTCTGCCTCTGCCACTTCCCCTGCTTGTGCTCTCTCGCTCTCTCTCAAATAAATAAATAAAATCTTAAAAAAAAATAAATAAGTAGTACTTCTCACTTGGGGATGAGGGAGAATACGTACTGCACTGCCCCTTACTGTCTTTCATCCTCCAGGCCCTGAACTGTGAACTGTTAGGAGAGCCTGGCTCTTTTGTAGGCCTCCCTGATGAGCGGACCTAGCAGAGAACAGATAACCAAACGGAATCCAGAAAGAATGCTAGGTAACAAGTTGAAAAAAAAAAAGTAGGGGATGCTCAGGAACCCTGGTATAATAAATCACAGGAGGCTTGAGCCGTATTCCCAGGACAGTATGGGCACCTGATGAGGCCCCTTGCCCTCGGATGCAGATTGCATTAATTTGATGAACCGTCTTTTCCGGCTTTCCAGATTGCCCCTTCCATTACCTCACCTCTCTGCTCAATCAATCTTTCAGCCTCAATACTTAACCTTTAAATCAATTCCACTCTGAGAGCCATCTTGCTAGTTCTCCAGTCTGGCTTTAAAATCCCATTGACTTGTATAAATCAATTATGTTTTAGTTCCTGGGCGGCCACTCCTCCATGCTCCCAGGGTTGCACTTACAGAGCTGCAGATGGAAAAACATCCCCTGGTGGGCTGCGGGGTGCCCAACCCCACTGAGCAACACCACTAGGGCCAGATGCTCCAGCAGCCACCCGAGGTCGATGTGATGCTGCCATAAGCCTATTCGGAAGACCTGGAAAGCAATCGGATATGTTAGATGGGGTTCTCCTAAGTAGACCCTGAGATGAGGATTATCATGAAATCAGTTATCAAAGAGGTGCTCCCAGGAGACACCAGTAAGGGGCTGAGGGAGCAGGACAGGAGAGAGCCAGGCTTGGTATGAAGCCCAATCCAGGGAGGTGTCAGCCTGAGCCTCCTGGAACTTTGAAGTATGACTTACACCTCCTTATCCCTCCGAGTGGTTTCCAACTAGAAACCAGGAGTTCTCAGGCCCCTACACCAGGAGTCTTGGGCCAAGGGCTGGTGGCTGGGGGCATAAATTCCCAGGATCTTCCAGTTCTCCTACTGCCTGGGCAAAACCAGCTCCCTTAGCCAGCTGGCCAGCCAGTCCGACAGCAGAGGCCAGTGCTACCAGGACTGGGAAAGTGTAGGAAAGCCTGAGAGATCACATGGCCAGGGCCAGGGGACCCCTGAAGGCTGTACTAATGGCTCTGACTTTTATTCTGAGCAAGATGGGGAGTCCTACAGGGCTTCCATAGGGAGCCCCATCTTTAAAAACTCTCGCTGGCTGCCTGTTAGAGGCTACAGAGGGGGTGGCAGGGTGAGAGCCCACAGAAGAGGTTCCAGCAGGAATTTGAGTGAGAAATGATGGCAGGCTGAGGATGGTGTTTCCACTGACTGACGGCAGAGACTATGGGAAGAGTAGGGTCAGGGTCCGGAAAGCTGGGGAGTTCAGCTTCGGGCATGTGACATTGAAGGTGTCATATAGTCGGTGTGATGGATGAGTGGGTCTCTGCACAGGCCCCTAATGCACACACTGATGGTGTTTAAGTCCATGAGGCAGGAGCAGATCCCTGAGACAGTGACTGTGGATAGAAACGGGGTCCAAGTATGAACCCTCGGCTCTGGACCAAGAAGCAGGATAATGAGATAGTGTGGCAGCCAGTGAAGGAGCGGAGGGGCAGAGAGAGTGGTCTTGGAGCCCCAGGGCATCTATGACCCTGGAGGAAGGAAGTTACCAACTGGATTCAGTACCATCAGGGGTCAAGGAATGGGGGCACTGACTTAACCAACCCTTAGATTAAGCCTTGTGAGAGTCACCGCAGCCTTGATAAGAGCAATTTGGGTGGGACAGAGGTAAGGGAAACCTGACTGAGTGGGGTCCGAAGAGAACAGGAAGCAGCTGGGGTGATGAAGAAGTTCTGGAGCTCGATGGTGGTGATGTGAATAGAATGAATGCCCTTGAACTGTATGCTTAAAAATGGCTAGTTTTACTAAAAAGAAAAGGGACTGAAGACATCTCTTCTGAGGTGCTTGATAAAAAGGGAGAGCTAAACATGTTAGCTCACATACATTCACCTAATTCGTTCAACTTCTGCAAAGCATCTTACGACGTGAATACAGCATGATCTGTTTGGCCATTTTCCACTGTTGGCCATTTGGGTTTTCCCCATCTTTAGGGATCACACAGAGAGCTCCAAGGGCATCCCTGTGTGTGACTGCCTGTGCCCTTGTAATTCTTTCTTGGAGTACACAGGTGAAAGGCAGAATTGTTGGCTTGTGGACTGTGCATGTTTTTAACTTTAACAAAGACAGCCCGACTGCCCTCTGTGTAGTGGCTTACGATTGATTACTCACAACCCATCCAACACATAACATTACCAGACTTTAAAAATTTACCTGCCTAAAGGGTACACGGTGCTATATCATCTTATGGCTTTAATTTACACTTCATTGATTATTACTGAAATCCAGCATCTCTGCACATCTCGATTGGCCATTCATACTTCCTCTTCTGTAGCATTACCTGTTCATGTCTTTCATTTCTTCAGCTCTGAGAAATGAAAGCTCCGCACTTCCTTGGTAAGCAAGGGCAGGAATCAGGGAATGGTCAGCTGGTCTCCCATCTCATGTTGCCCTAGCAACACCTTGATGCTGCTCCCACTTTGCCCTTCTCTAGTAATGAATGAACCTTGGGGCACTTGAATTCCATTTCCTCCACCAAGAGTTCTGATGTCTCCTGGGGAATAAGGACTATGAAGATGTAGAGGACCTTGCTCCCTCCTGGGGAGCTCTGTGAGCATGAATGTGTGTCTGTTTGCCAGTGTGTGTGTATGTGTAAGAGTGGGTACATGCATGAGTGTATGAGACTGTATGTGAGTGTGTGCATGCATGAGTGTGTTTGCAAGCATGTATAGGCACTCCCAGGAAACACCAAAACTCAGGGTTCTGTGCTATTCTTGAAGGAGTTCTGTAGATTTGGAAAGCATGAATGAATGAGTGAATGGTTGTGATATGAACAGAAGAGCCCTGACTGGGAGAGGGTGGAGGGGCCTTCCTCCTCCCGCTGGTCAGGAGCTTGCCCTGCACCTGCTCCTGGGCCCCCTTGGGAAACTCACATTAGTCCTAGAGCCTCAGAATGTCCGAGCTGTTTGACTTGAAAGCTTTGCCTAAGCATCTAAAGAACTGAATAAGTTGACTCAAGTAAACACTGAGGACAGAAACAGTGGTTATTAATAAATCATAACAATGATTATTTTCCTTTCAAGACACTCAATCGGCCTTATAAGAAGTTGTATCCCTGTGATTGATCAACTGGGGAAAAGCCTGGGCTGGTTTGGGAGCCTAAGTACCATCTGCCAGCAGTGCCTCCCTGCTGAACTGAGGCAGCTGGGAGCTGGTTCTTCCTCTCTTCTGAGGGAGCCTGGGGCAGGGCAGGCAGGGATGCTAGCATCTGCTCAAACAGAAACCAGTCCAGCCTCCTGCCTCAGGCCAGACCCGGCCCCATTGCCCCAGGAAACAAGCCCCCCCACCCCCTGCAACCCCCACCCCATTGCCTGCCTCCTCCATACCTGCAGCCTTCAGGAGGGTAGTGCCCAGGGCCTGGGGATCAGGGCAGTAAACATTGCTACATTGTCTGGCCACCTTGAGGGAACAGCAGATCACTCACACTGCAGTCATTTCTTTCTTGCTGGGCACCTCCTGTCCACCAGGCTCAGTATCCAGCATACTGCCCTCCAAGAGCTCAGCCTCCCTGGGTAGACATGCCTGGACAGGGAGTGTCTCTGCAGACATGGCCCAGTGCTCAGCTGAGGACTCTCCAGTATTCCTCAGTGTTGGGGTGCACTGATGGGTCACTGTATTTTTTTTTAGCTCCTGCATGTGCTGGCCCTGTCCAGATGCTATAGGGGGTGTGGAAGGAAGGGCAGGTATATTCTGGGTCCTACCAGTGCTATGATCCTGTCAAATGAGACCATTTCAGGTCTTGTTGTAATAGAAGACAACAAACAGAACCAAAGATGTAGCATTAGAACATTCTGTAAAGCCAGATTCCTCACTAAAGGCCCCAGAGAGTCTTTAGAAAGGTGGAAGATTCTACATAGCCCTTGCAGATTCCCCAAGAAGAGGAAGAGGAGAATATACAAATAGACAGAGGAGACCTGAGCCAACCCACCTCTTCCAGAGATTCTTCACCCACAGGGGCCCTGCTTCTGTCCAGGCTCATGTTAGAAATCTCAATTAAAAAACAAAAGCCTAGGCACTGCTGACTTCATTTTGCCATTGACTCCCAACCCATTAAAGGAATTTTAGAGATGAAGAAATTGAGACCTAGAGAAGAGAACTCAATAACTAGGGGTCACACCTGTACTCTCCCTCACCTCAGTCCTCTGTCAGACTCCACAGGAATCCTCAGGTTGTGGAACCCTAGTGCCCGAGCCCCTAGTGCCACAGACAGCTCTGGACCCTGGAATGAAATCAGTAAGTGTCTGCTGAATCCAGCCCTGCTCCAGCCCTGATATGGAAGGAGTGATGGAGGGGCAGTTACAGCCCTAGGAGCAGAGGGATCCTTCCCGATGCTGTCGGGTTCTGTCGAACACAACCCCCACCTACCTGCCAGCAGCTCCACCCAAGCGCTTCTTCTTACGGAACAGCTGAGGTGCAGAGCAGAGGTGGAGAGCAGGGCGGACCCCAGATGTGGTGCCATGGGCACCTGGAAATGGAAAGGCAGATTTTCTAGCATTGCAGAAACTTCTAGAGAATTTGTAAGACTCATTCAAGAGGAGAAAGGGGTCCAAATGACCAGAAGACCTATAAGGACCCTAGCTGCACCACCACCCCCAACCACCACTCCCAGTCAGCAGTTCCCACCAGGGGCAATCAGTTTAGTGGGCAAAGGGAGAGAGCAGAAACATTACACAGGGAGTGGGAGCCTATGCAAAAACATCCCCTTGGTAAGTAACCCAACAACAGGGTGAGCTAAAACAGTAACTAAGTGTCATTTTATACCTACTAAATTATGGAGTAGGAATATTCCCATTATGATATTCCATATGGATGACTATGAAGGAACTGGTACATCAGTATAATTTTGTGTTGTAATATATCCACATACCATTTTTAGAAGGAAGGGAAGGGTATAATGGCACCTAACCAGCTAAATGCCTTAGAAAAGTCCATGCCTTCTGCCCTGTGAGTCTGCTCTGGGAACCCATCTCCAGAGAACAGTTCCACATGGAGACATCCACTGCACCATTTCCATTAATAGGATCCTCACTGCCATGGTAACCAGTTCCTGGACACCACGTCCATGCCAAGCACTCTGCCAGACGTGGCCATGTCTCCTCCTCCAGCTCGCTCTGCAGGGTCAGGTATCATCATCCCACATGCACCCAGCTTGTTCATCAGCAGACTGAGGCACAGACTGCTTCACAGAGCTGGCCACAATCCTGTATTTCTTCAACTGAACCCCATTGTCTCTTTAATTAAATAACTAACATTGGAAGAATTCCAAATACCCAGCAACAAGGGAATCTTTAGCTAACTCATAGGGATAGTAAACAGCCACAGAAATAGGGAGGGAAGCAGACTTTAATCTAGGACACATCGTTAAGTATGGGGACCAGGACCCACAGGAGGTAGGGAACAAAGGGAGAGGGCAGCCAGTAAGCGTAAGAGCAAGTGAAGCTCAACCCTTGGTGCATGCAGGGTTTCAGACATGGGCTGCTTTCCTGGAAGGGGGAGCCAAGCCATGCCTTTTGACTCCTCTGGTTTGTCTTCCCTTTAGTCTCTGAGAAGGACTGTCTGTCCTCAGGGATCAACAGTCCCCCTTCTGTGCATTGGGGGTGAGCCTAGAAACAGCCTGCTTGCTCTCTGGGCCATAGCACAGCCAAGACAAGGCTAGAACATTCAGCAAGGACCTCACCACAGCCAAGAGATGGCAACGGGGCATCAAGGTGGAGACGGTGGGGACAGACACAATCTGAGCTACCACAGCTGTGCGGGGTGACAGGATGATGTCTCTCCTTACTCTCCCTGCTGTCATTGAGCTGACCCTTCTAGAACAGGGCTCAAGGGATGGCCTCGTTATTTTTTGCTCATGTAAAAGTGGTCGATTGAGGATCGTATCCCAGGCCATATGTCACTTGAGGCAAAGCGGGGGCCACCAAACTATACAGTCTCCTCAGAGAGCAGCTGAGTGTCATGGCACATTTAATCCCATGATAAGACACAGACACACCTACTCATTAGGGTGAGCCTAAGTAGCCTGTAATGTTGGACAACCATGACTTACATCCATTCCCTGAGCAGCACATGGTGAGGGCCACACATGTAGACCTGGGTAAGGCACCATGTCCTCCCCAACATGCGCCTCAGTCTGGTGGGGCAGAAAGGCAGCCACACAGATAATTTGCCGTCTATGGGCCACGTGTCCTGATAGGGAAGGGAATGACTCTCTGGAGGAGATTCAGAAGGAAGGTTCTGTAGAAGAAGTATCTGAGTTGTATCTCAAAGGATACATGGGAGCTCACCAAGAATCCAAAGCCAGGATGAGTGTGAAAGGGATTGAAGAAAGGTCCAGACTAGTGGGACAGCATGGGCAGAGGATAGGCCAGGCTTAGGAAACTGTGGTCAACAGTATAGTGGGAGGAGCCTACACACATGCACACACACACACACACACACACATAGAATCACAGGTACGATGCCAGAACCATAGGGCACAGGGAACATGCATTCCAATCAGAAGTTAGGATCCGTGGTCTAAGAATTACAAGTGTAATGACATTTAGAAGAACTGTTCTTCATAAGTCCAGGATGACCACTCCTGGTGACCACTGCAATATGCTTGATACTGACCAGAGAGGGAAACAGAGGAGAGAGGGGGAGGTGATGGGATAAAGGTCCCATAAGGGACAAGTCATCACTGTGAAGAGCAGTACCAGCCATGGCAGAGGGCCAGTCAGTGGTGTCAAGTGGGGAGCACAGGAAGCCTGTGGGGCAAAAGGGCTTGTGGGCACTCTGAAACTCTGAGGTAGGAGAGATGGCCCCTTTGCCCACAAGGGAGCCACTAACAAGTTACAGCAAACAGCTGAATCAGAGGCCCCACTGTCTAGACACAGTATACCAAGATGATCCCAGCAGAGCAAAGGGTAGCTTTGGAGGTTCTGGGCAATGGTATTCAAGTCTAATGCCTCCAGAGAAGGGTGCTATGCAGGAACCAGGGAGGGGGTCTGAAGGGGCCAGCTCCCTCAGGGCCTAAAGTGACAGAGACCCTGGTGGAATGTGAGCTCCAGGAGGACCCAGATTTTTATCTGTTCCTTATTTATTTCATTGCTTTATCTCTAGTACCTAGAATAATGCTGATTGGGTGGGTGGTTGGGTGGATGGATAGATGGATTTGTGGATAGATGCATACATAGACATGGCAGAGACTAACTAGGCCTGCAGGCTGTGCGCCTGTCCCAAGCGGATAACCCTGGGCTGCTGCTGCTGAGGTGTTCCAGCCCATGCCCTGTTTAACTGAGGGGGAAGTATGCCAAGCACAGTCATGTCCTGCTGGTTTAGGCTCCCAAGCTCCGGTCACAGGGCAGCCAGGATGCCAGAATGGGGCAAGGACTGACAACGGGCATGTATCCTTCACACTCATTGTGTGTGTCTTTGGCTTCCAGCCCGCTCCAAAAGCCTGGTGATGGGAGAGCAGAGCCGAAGCCCTGGGAGGCTGCCCTGCCCCCACAGGCTGGGCCCTGTGCTGAAGGAGGGCTGGCTGAAGAAGCAGAGAAGCATCATGAAGAACTGGCAGCAGCGCTGGTTCGTGCTGCGTGGGGATCAGCTTTTCTACTACAAGGACAAAGATGAGACCAAGCCCCAGGTGAGAAGCACGCGCCTTGCATCCTGGGGCATCATGACAGGGTTGAAGGGAGGGTAAACCATGCCCAGGAGAGGGCCGAAGGCAGAGATAGCCTCCTGTTCTCAAGCCCTGAGCCACTGACTTCAATCACAGTGGCACTTCACCACTGATTTCTGAAGTGGTTTTTGTTCTCAGCCCTCATGTCCCTGGTATCACAATTTGTTTTACAGAAGCACATCCACAGCTTCAGTAATGAAAATGTCTCCATAGAAAGTTGATAGGGAACATCTCTGCACAGCTTAAGAAAATGAATCTTCCCTGTGTTCTTTCCAGCCTCTTGGAAACATTCCAGTTACTTGCAATGTCCAAGGACATGGATACCAAAGACAAATCTCACCTCAAACTGAAACATGGCTCACTGCGGAGCCCCTGTGTCCAATGCCTCTGCCTTTCAGTGGCTACCTCTGTTTTCTACCAGTCCTGGAAGATCCACCTGGTCTGGGGTCCCACTGTGTGGAGCTGGAGCCTGAGGGCAGAAGGGGTGCTCAGTGATGGACAAGTTGGAGGAAGGACCTGGGCATAGCACAGGATCATATGGACATCACAGTAGGAAGATAGATGACCTCCCCACCTCTCTTTCAGTTTTTCTGAGTATATCAAGGGGAAGCATCAGTTGTGTGCTAGCATATGTTTGGCCATCTCCAACATTTGGGATCTTCCCTTAAAAAATGGAGATGGGGGTGGAAAGGAGCAGGCCTCATGTCAGAGCTTCCAGTGACAATAGTGGCGTAATGTTCTTCTGTCTTCCGTGTATTATTCTAATGGTTAACTTCTGTTTGTGGAAAGTCTCCATTGAACAGTGATATCACCTTTTCCCTTTTAATATATCTAAGTTAAAATAAAAAAGCATTGGGGTGCCTAGGTAGCTCAGTTGATTAAGCGCCTGGCTCTTGATTTCAACTCAGGTCATGGTCTCAGGGTCAAGAGATCCAGCCTTATGTCAGGATCCATGCTCAGCGAGTAGACTGTGTCAGGATTCTCTCACTCCTTCTGCCCCTCCCCATGCTTGCTCTTCTCTCTCTCTCTCTCTCTCTCTCTCTCTCGTAAATAAATCTTTAAAAAAAAAATCAAAAAGCATTGCACAGCAATGTGAAGGTACTTAGCGCCCCTGAACTATACACTTAAAATGGTTAAAACAGTAAGTTATACATTTTTTACCACAATAAAAAATAAATAAATAGAAGTGTGGGACTGTTTAAGGAAAACTTTTCCATAAATTCTAGCACAGAGGAGAGGTGGGTAGGACACACATCATGAAGGTGGAGCTGAACTAAAGCTTAGGAAACCCTGATCTTGTCCAGCCTCCCTGCTTTCATAAGGAAGGAAAATGACTCCCAGGAAGGTCGAGTGGAACAAATAGAAACTTTGGAGTCAGGCAGATGTGAAATTGATTTGAATTAGGCCTCGCACTCTAGCGTTATGACTTGGGACAGGTCACTTACTTTGTTTTCCCTTTGGTTTTCTCACTGCTAAATGGAGACATCATTCCCTACGTCACAGAAATGTGCTAAGGATCAGATTGTAGCACATATACATATCTGATTGCAGATCCTAGCACATGGGTGGGTACCCTCCAGCTTCCTCAGCCCTGCCTTTGCCTTCCTCCCCACTTCCCCAGCCCTGCTGCCGCTCCCACTCCCCAGATTAGGTACCACACTTCTGGCTTGCCCACCACCATTTTCCTTCTGGCCTTTACTTCTGGTGTTGAAGACCAGCCTTGGCCTTTAAACAATGTCTTCACTTTCCTGGCTGACCTGTTAGTGTCACTCTGATGACTGGGAAAGTTGCCAGGGTCCCCACCCTTTTGGGGCCCTGTATGTGGCCCCTACTGCCATCCCCTCCTGGCCTAGCCCGTGACACCATCTCCTGAGAGAACTGTGTTAGTGCTGGGCAAGCCCAGTGGACAAAAGGAACACACTGAGGTGGCCCAGGCCATGTGTGGACCCCTGCCACAGGCTTCCCCACATGTTCCTCAAGGTGAGGCTGAGGTGGCCCTTGTCCATCAGCTGCAGCTCCATGAGGAAGCTCTGTCTCCTGGATTTCCTAAACCAGACACTCCTTTTCCTCACCTCCATCTTTTCCAGACTTCAGTGGCTTCTGGTGGAAACAGCTAACAAAATGGTGGCATCCACATCCCCAGTCATCAGCCTGGGCATGGGAGGAGCCTGGAGCCCAGTCCTAACTAAACCAGGGCATTCATGCCAGGGAGCCATTGGATCTCTAAAAGGAGCCACTGTCTCCCAATAGATGCCAGCATCAGGCCCAGGGCCCCTGTTTTGGCCTCTCTGGGCCTGGCTAACACTCCCAAGTCCTCTTGGAACAGGATTCCTTCCCACAATTGCTCCCCCCCCTCCACAAAGCCCAGTGGCAGCCCTGTTGCACAGGTTCCTAATCTCAAGGAAACTGTTGGTTAAATTGGATTCATTTAGCTTATACAGTATGATCTCAAACCTGCATGCCTGCTGGCAAAATAGCCCATACATTTCCACTTAATTGCATGAACTACATGTAATGGACTAAGTCTCAATATCTGGTTCCTGGAAAAATGTGCCCTGCTCACTGTTTACAGTGACAGAAGTGCCCAGGCAGTAAACACCCACCTGACAGACAGCCTGTCATCTGTCTAGAAGATGTAATTGTCACGAGGAAGGACATCCAGCTACCCTTGATGCTGCCCAGAGCACATCACACATGGCGAGGATGACTCTCGGCCCATATTCTTATTCTCTCTCCAACCGCTATCACTTCCCCTATCCCCTTCTCACTAGCGGGAGGGCCAGCAGAGTACATAAGAGCATAGAGATGGGGAAAATTCGAGATAGAGGCAAAGTAGGCATACAAGGCTGGACAGGAAGACTAGGCAAAGAAAGGAGCTTTAGAGCAGAACCTGGAAGCGTGCCCTTGTCCTAACTCCTTTTGCCAGTGCCTGCTTCTGATGATTTCTTCAGCAGACAGACCCTATGGTTGCACTAATAGAAGATTCCAGGTTTTTGCATCTTAGTGGTTTTAGCTGCTGCTGGAAATGTTTCCTGGGCCATAAAACCTGTTGCTGAATTCTTTGTTGAGCAGGCTGATGCATTGCCGTGGTTCAAGGACTCACTTTTAGTCTAATGATTCGACATTCAGATCCTTCTCTTGTGGGTCTCTTGACTTTGAATAGAAATGGAACAGCATAGAAGTGGAAAGTAGAACTTCCAAAACATAAGATGGAAAAAGTGTAACAAATGTGATCAGTTCAACAAATGCATGGAAAATGGGAGGGACAAAAACAAGAGGGAAAAGTGAATAGGAAAGATAAAATAAGCAAATAGGATGACAAGGAATACGTACAAACATTGCAGTCATCATAACAAATGTGATTAGGTCAGATTCACCTGAATCTTAAGAGACAGTGGAAGATTGGCTTTAAAAAGAACAAAAAACAGAAAGATTGAAAAACAAAACAATGGAGAAAAGATAAGTCAGCGAATGCAAGCAAAAGGCGAGCAGATTTAGCAACATCAAAATAAAGAATAATAGAATCCAAGGTAATAAAAAGGAACAAAGAGAAATATTTCATAATAATATAACTAACATACTGAGAAAATAGAGCAGCTGTGAACATCTATGCTCTTAGTGACATAGCTTTGAAGGATACATAAAGAAAAACAATACTCATTTTTCTCCATTTTTTTCAAAAAGTGAAATTATAGAGATGTAGTTGCTGACTATAATGCGAAAAAAGACTTATAAATTAGGAACAAAATGACAGTGAGTGAGGGTGTGTGTGCAAGACAGAGAAGTTCTATACACAAGGAAATAAAATATATACATCATGGGATGCCTGGGCGGCTCAGTACATTAAGCATCTAACTCTTGATTTTGGCTCGAGTCTTGATCTCAGGGTCAAGAGATCGAGCCCTGAGGCAGGCTCTATGCTCAGTGGGGATTTTGCTTGAGACTCTCTCTCCCTCTCTCTCTATCCCTCACCGCCCACCATTCACAAGTTCTCGTTTTCTCTCTCTCAAATAAATTTAAAATACACACACACTTCATAATACCTCCTAAATTAATAAAGAAATCAAAAACTAAAGGCAAACTTCTAGTTAAAGATGACAGATGATTTAAAAACCTTACAACTCCAGTAAACAGAACTGCTTTTGAAGGTGTGAACACACCTAGGTGGAAGGGACAGAAGACAGCTGCCACCACAGCATGCTGGATGCAAGAAAACAGATGGGCAAGACGTAGCTGACTCAGCTGATCCCAGAGAGCTCAATTCCAAGTGAGCACTAGGAGAGCACAAAAATCTGGTTTGCAAAGCAGCACCCCCTCACCTCCCACCAAAGATTCAGGAATTGGCAAGACCAATTATCTCTGGAAACAAGGGCAAAACAGAAGCGCAAAACAGAGCTGGTGGAAGGTCAGTTTAAAAAGCAACTGGGCCGCGGATATGAACAACCGCATGTGAAGCCTGACTGCTCTTCCTCCCTGTGGTGTAACACTGGGATTCCCCAGGAAGGCTGGGAGAGAGGCACTCCAGGCTGAGAACACCTGGCCCCCTGCTGGAGGGAGCCCTGCCCAGAACAGGAGAGTGAGACAGAAGGGGATGGGCTCCAGGTACTCAGGCCTCCCCATCTCCATCCCACTTGTGGCTCCAGCAGTCAGGAAGAGCCCTCAGGAAGGAAATGAAGAACTTTCACTGAAGAATCTAACAGACCAAGAAGAAAAAAAGCAAAATATACTGACAGCAGGGCTTCTCAAGTGAAGCAGCCCCAGCCCATCTCTGCTGGCCTGTCATGTAGACGCTGCCCCTCAAACAGCTTCCAGTCTACTCTTTACAGAACCCTTTCTAAATAGGGATAAATAGCTTTGGGTCACTACACATTTAAGGAAAGAATCTCATGTGAAGGACACATGCAAACACAGGAAGAAAGAAAACAGAGGCACCAGAAACCATGCAGGAGAAAAAAAAAGTAAAAAAAAAAAAAAAAAAAGATTTTATTTATTTAAAAGTGAAAGAGCATTGAGGTGGGCAGGGGATGCGAACCCTGGAGAAGGCGAAGGTATTGCTGCCTTACACCTTGCCTCATGGCACTGTTTGATTCATTCAGTTGTGTTGAGATATGACCTTAACTGAAAAAGTGGGTGAAATAAAACCCAAGTAATTTATTTGGGGAATTTTCAGAATACGAGCTGCAGGGAGGGCATGGAGAGTGAGGTATTCTTTTAAATTCTTACAGTGATGCTATATTCATTTAAATCCGTATCTTAAAGTATTTTTAATTTAAACAAGAAAAGGAAAACTCAAGCCAAAAGTGAAAGGATGCAGCCCTAGAGAGTTCAGAGGGCTCCCTCTTCTAGAGAGGGCCGCCGAGTCCAGCTGGCCTCTGCAGAGCCATTTGTAAAGAGCTCCAACTGTGGCACTGGCAAAGGTCTTCATGGAGAAAGAGTTGGCGGCAAGAAGGATGCCATGGGACCTTTGCAGCTGGTGTCTCCAACTAGTCACGTTTGGCTTAGTGAACTTGCCCCTGACTTCCTGAGAACTTCTGGAGAGCCTGACTTCTCTTCCTCCTTCCTACTTTCCACCTGCAAATCTGTCCACAGAAAAGCAGGTGACTAATTGCCTCCCACTGCTACCATAGATCTTGCCAGAGAGAATTCCAGTAGATCTCTCTGCGCTCAGAAGGAACACGTGAGTGTGATGGAAAGGTACTGAGGTACCACACACAAGAAGCCCTGCTCACTGCCTCAGGGTAACTCAAGAGCTACTGGGCAGATGTCCTCCACAGGGTGTTAGGGGTCATCATGAGCTGTTTGGGGAGTGATGGTAACTTTACTGTTAGTGCTGCAGAAGAAAAACTAAACAATAAATGTTTTCTTGTTTAAAATGTCCTTGGGGACAACTCCAAATGTTTCTTTTGCAAAGAATTACTCCTTGGAGTCTTATACAAAGAAAAATCCTTCCTTTATTTTGGATCAAATATCAGAATCTGTGGGGTTTTTTTAGAGGAAGCTTTATATTTGTGAAGCTATTTGGGAAATATAACTCCCCATTATTAAACAGATCAACATGAAAATTCTAGTCACTTATTTTAATCAAATAGAAACATATTTCTTAAATTCAAATCGGTAACAGCAGCCAGCTTATTTTTAGACAATATTTAGTGAAAACCATTTCTTTTTCTGCATCAGGCATGCGAAGGAAAAATATAAGATTGAAGGAATAATCCAAAAATACATGTTTTAAAGCTTATCTTGCACCGTACAGCAGTTGTTTTGAAAGTGGGCCAGCAGAATAACGAGACCAGCAACACCTGTTGCCTATACCACCAGTCATTCTACGGCAATATTTGCTACCATTGTAGGGAAAGAAAACCAGGATACTAAGAGGCCTGATGACACCCTCCAGAATATACAAATCACAAGTAACAAGAGTCTGGCTGCCCCCGAATCCTTTTGCACCCAGAATGTCACACCTGCAAAATGGATCTTCACCTTCTACAAATGACTCCCGTGTTTCCCTGCATGTGGCCTGACTATTGATGTAAATACAATGAGCTTCTCACAGGGTCTGCTAATTTCAGCCAGCATGGTTATTAGCTTACAGGACTTCAGTGTCTCCCACTTATAATCAATCCTTTGGCCTTCAATTGAAACCAGTTAATCTACAGTAACAGCTACAAGACTGATTGGTAAATTGCTAGTTTTGTCTATGACTCGCCAGAAAAATGAATCAGATGATATTGAGCCAGCTTGGAAATTATATTTTATTCATTGTTTAGACAGGAATAACTTACTTTTAATTATATATGGAGCATTCTAGCTCCTTAATACATTAACAGACTGCTGGGCAAAATGGGGGAGATTGGGGGCATCTGTGTAGGACTGCTGCCTTGCCCGGGCCCCTGAGGTGGAAGAGAGCATTTCTCGAATGAACTGCACCTTTGGAGAGGAGAGGAATGAAGTGTGACTTTCTCCACAAAACACAGCCTGTACCCTGTGGTGGCAGTCCCCTCGGCAGGGCAGACTGGCACTGGTCAGTGTGCAAGAATCTGTGTTTCTCAGACTAACCCATTCTCAAGTACCCAGCTCAGAGGCTGCTTTCAAAGGCACTGTGGACCCCAGAGCACAGCTCCAGTTGCAGGGCTCGAGAGCAGTAGCAGAGAACCAGACCATTTCCAGCCCAGGAAGGGCCGCTCCCGTTCAAGGTGAGTCCCTGGACCCCAGCACCAGCACATGTCAATAGTGTGTATTCCCAGCCGAAACAAACCTCTGGAGGGGGGTGGGGTTGTGCTCCGAAGCATGGACCAGGCTGAGCCTGCAGGGTCAGTTTCTGGGACACCTGTTTGTCATGGGGACAGAAGGTTGGAAACAAGGCAAGGAAAAACCACATGGAAGAGTAGCTTATGGTCCAGGGCCCCATACCTGAGCTGTAGAGAGGCCCTATATCCCCACCACCACCACCCTGCTCCCAGCTGAAGGAACAGCAGAGGCTTTTCCAAACCCTCCAGCCAGGCTCCAAAGAGCTAAGGGTAGGGTGAGCCCCAAGGTAAGTCAGAAATCTACACCAACATCCACCCAAGTCCTGGATCGGAGAAAATACTGGAAAGAGGTGGGTGGCCAGCGAAGACCCCCACCCCTTAGGAAGCTGAGAGCACGTGCCACTGGTGGCTGGTTCCTGTGTGAATGCATCAGTCCTCTTCTGCAGATACCAAGTGTCCTGGGCTCCCAATGAATTCAACTTATCTCTTGTTTCTCCCTTAACCCCTCCACCTGGAAAACTAGGTATTTTAAGGCGGCAAAGAGGCCTACTGCTGGGTCCAGTGAGCCAAGGAGGAAGACGGATCATTTTCATGCTCTGTCCAGGGGAGTTCCTACAAGGCTGGGCATTTGCCAGGGACTGGTGTGGTAGCCATGACCCCTTACTCACGGTGACCTACAGCCTTACTGGGTTCCTTCCAGCACTCCGGTCCCAAAAGTCAGACAGGAAGTCAGACATCAGACATGGCCATCACAGCTTGAGGTCAAAACCCAGAACTTTTCCAAGCCCCACTCAGTGCTTCTGACCACGAGAGTAAGGCAGCTCCCCCACACCTCCTAATACCGCATCACAAATAGACTGGCCTGACCTCTCATTGCCTTTCCCTCCCAACATCCAATCAGAGGAGCAAGAGAATAATCTTTATTAATTAAACAGCATTACTTGCATAAAAATGCAATGTTTAAATAGTACCATGATTCTAAAACTTTTTGTGTGTGTGGCCAAGTGAGCAGTTTGGGATAAAATTATCTAAAATTTAACATCTCCAAATACCTTCTAATTAGTTACAATCAACAATGTTCAATGGTCCTGAAATCCAGCACCTAAGCACAGTAAAAATTTAAATTTTGCTATGGACCAGTGGTAGCCTCATCTGTCTCTGAAGACCTCCAAGGTTTGCTAAGAGGGGCAGGAAAGAAAAGATTAAGGTCACTCCTGACCAGTCCTACTGGCCAGAGCTTTGTCACCACTAGAAGGTTCAGGAAAGCCCCGTATAAGCATTCTAGTCTGGTCACAAGCATTAATTCACCTGTAACCCTAAAAGTCTACTCAACACCCACAGGCACTGTGGGCCTGCCACAGTGACCCAACAAGGCCAGGACACTAACTCTCCTGAGCATTGGCTTTGTACACTTTCCAACATGGCATTGCATTTCATTCCCATAAACTTGGTCACAGGCATTAGGATGCCCACAGTGAAGATGAGGGCCCAGGGTCAGAGGTTGAGTTCGATGCTGCCTTACCTGTGTAGAATGAGGTGTTAGCTGAAGATCCGGGCACCTCAACCCCACCACCTGCTGTGAGACAGGGATCCAGTGAGATGGAGCCAACTAAAGGGATGGCCCCAGAAATGACTCAGTGCAGGTCAGGGATATACATGATCTGGGCTGGAGTCTAGACCAGGAACCTGGAATGACACAGAGCTAACTAACTGTAGGAAAAACCAGGACCTCAGGAAGAGAACCTACCACCCTGCCAAGGACACCCCTTCAGGGATTAGGATTGGCTATGAGGCCAGAGGATTCCTAGGGTCTCTGCCCAGACCCCATGCTTAGAGCTGCAAGTCTGCCTCAGGCCCCCGGCCCACCCTTGGTTCCTAGCAGGATCTACCTGCAAGGGCTCAGGCCTTGGGCTGGGCAGCCCCACAGGTAAGGGATTTAGGGATGGTGGTCAGTTGGGAAGGTGTAGGGAGCTGGTGCTCAGCCCTCAGGGACTACCTACTGAAAGGCTCTCTGGGGAGACTAGGGGTAGCTGGCAACCCAGAGGTAGAGCAGGATGTGGGGACACGTGGAGCACACCGCATGCATCTGCAGTGTACAGGAAGTAGCATCACTCTGGAATCTGCTGGGAGAAGCTTCAGGACCCAGTCCTTACCAAAGACATCTGCTGAACAAGTGACTCATCTCAGCTCCTTAGGGAGGGAAAGTGCCCCAGCCAAGAAGCAATTTGTCTCCAACATTAGGTTGCCTCTCTTAATACCTGCATTTTAGACAGTAATAGCCATGGTTACAGGCTTGTGTGATAAGGAAAGGGAGGATGTTCCCTGCTTGGCACTGAACTTCATTGTGATCTGCGTTATTTAAAACTCGGAGTGGTTCAGTTCCTGGTTGGGTGTCAGAGGCCAAAGCTTTTTAAGATTGATCTGACGCCACAATCAGAATTACAGAAGATAAGGAACCTTGAGTGATTGCTTTCTGAAATGTGTCTGCAATTTTTCAAGATGCTGCTGGTGGAAAATCTTATCACGTCCTTGCTAAGGAGCGTTCAGAAGGTGGTCTTCAGACAGTCTCCCTTCAGACAGAGTGAAAAATGAAGACTTTCCAGAGAGCCAGCCTCAGGCTGGAGAGAGAGCTCAGTCAGAGTGTGAAGTTCTCAGGACTATCATGAACCCCAAAACTCAGGTCAGTGGGAGGAGTGCAGGCATCCCAGCCCCTTCAGGAGGCCTCCACAGGGCTGTCCTCACAAACTGTGAAGGATGAACACTATCTTCACCATCCTGGGGCTCCAGAATCTACACCAGACCTTATTTGGGGGCATAAGCAATGGTATTATTGTGGGAAAGATTGTTCCCAGAACAAACAGGTATAGTGGCCAAAATAGGCTTTACGATAATAACTCTGACAATTACTCCTATTCATTCAGCCTTTATTGCTTACAAAGCACTAGCTCAGGGAGCAAAGGCCAGAGGTTAATATCCTCATTTTTCCAGGTAAGAAACCCAGGGCTTAGCCCAGGAGCTGCTTGATTCCCACCTAACCGTCAATGTCACAATAATACAAACCCATAAAATTATTTTTTAATGTTTATATATGCCCCAAGTCCTGCAAAATGGTCATAAGTGGGGCTCTACTTCTTGGCTATGAAATAATTCACAAATCACAACAGAACTTACTCTGGACAGGCACTGGACTCAGTGCTGTCTAAATGTTAGCTCATGAAATCTTCACAACATAGCCCATGACAGAGGGGGGACACTGAGGCCCATCTATTTATTGTTCCGTGCTCACTAAGATGCTACACCAGGCTGCCATCCTGGGTGCCTGCCACAGCCTGGCCCCACTCCAGGCCCTCTGCTCACTCTGTCCCATTTGGTTCCCAGAGAACCCCATTGAACAGAGAGGGAAACTGAGGCTGGGTGAGGCAAATTTTTCACATGCTTCCTTCCTGTTGATTCGCAGAGATATCAGGGTTGAAACCGATCTGCCTGAAAGCACACACCTGTGCAGTTTCCATGACTGTCCCACCCCACCCCAGACTTAAAATGTAATCGCTGCTTACCTTTTACCATTCCCTCATTGATGGACAAGTTGTTTTCTGCTTTTTCTATTAGGAAAATAATGCTACAATGGTCATCATTATACCTATGTCCTGGTGTGTTTGTCGTCTTTGCTTGGAACAAATTCTCAAAATTCAACACTAGGTTAAATGGACATTTTTATTCCAACATTATTTTAGAAAATGCAAAATTGCTTTCAAAAAGGCTTTATCAAGTCATCATCCCATAAAAGGTGTATGAGAATGCCCAGTGATGGGGTTATCTTTTTGTGAGCTTATTTTCCACTCACCCTTATATCTTCTACAGTAAAGTATCTGTTCAAATCTTTTGCCTATTTTTAAATTGGGTTGTTTGCTCATTATTAAATTTTGAGAGTACTTTATATATTTTGAGTACAAGCCCTTTATTAGATGCATGATTTTCAAAAACTTATTCTCATGGTTTCTCTTATTTTCATTTATTTCATAATTCATATTTTCATTATCTTAGTAACTTCTAAGGAACAGGGTTTTTATTTAAATAAGTCACATTATCAATTAGTTGGTTTATGAAGTGTGCTTCTGATATTGTATCTAAGAAGTCTTTACTTAATCCAAAGTCATAAAGGTCTTCTACCAGAAGTTTCAGTCTTAGATTTTACGTTCAGGTCTATGATTCATTTGAAGCTGTGTGACATGTGAGCCATGGGCAAAGTTCATTATTTTTGCACATGAATATGGACTTGTTCCATATCATTTCCTGAAGATACTATCCTTTCTCCACTGGATTGCATTTGTGCCTTTGTCAAAAATCAGTTATATATATATATATAAAACTTTTATACATATATATGTATGTACCTATATGTATAAATTTATTGTTTCATTAATCTACATGTCTGTCTTGATGCCAATATCAAAATGTTTTGGTTGCTGTGACTTTATAATAAGTCTTAAAATCTGAAAGTGTTAGATCTCCAACATTGTTGTTTCAAAATTGTCTGGCTATGGTAAGTCCTTTGTATTTCCACATGAATTTTAGAATCAGCTGGTTACTTTCCACCGTATACCCACTGGGATTTTGACTGGGATTGCATTAGATATAGAGGCCAATCTGGGGAGGATTGACATCTGAGCAATGACCCAGGAACACAGTGTAGCTCTCCGTTTATCTATACCCTCTTTCATTTCTCCCAGCAATGATTTACAGATTTCAGTGCACAGATCTTGAACATCTTTTGCTGTATTTATCCCTAAGTATTTCCTATTTCTGATGCAATTAAAAATAGTTTTGAGTTTCAATTTCCAATTGTTCATTGCTAGTATCTAGAGATATGATTCAGTTTTGTGCAGTATACCCTGAAACCTTGCCAAACTCATTTATCACTTCTAGTAGCTTTTTCTGTAGGTTTCCACCAGATTTTCTACGTAGACAATTTTGTTGTCTGTAAAAGCACTTTTACTTCTTCCTTTCCAATTTGGACAGCTTTTCTTTTTCTTTCATTATTGTAGCAGCAAGGATTCCAGTACAGTACTTCATAGAAGTAGTAAGAATTTCATCATTGTCTTGATCCTGGTCTTAGGGGAAGAACTTTTTGTATGGCATTAGCTTTTAGTTTTTCATAGATACCTTTTATCAGGTTGTGGAGGTTGGTTTTTATCCCTGATTTGTTGAGATTTTTAAGCAGGAATGGATAATGAGTTTTTTCAATTGCTTTTTCTGTATCTATTGAGATGATCCTATCTTTATTAATATGGTGAATTGCACTGATGGGTTTTGGAATGTTAAACCAACCTTGCATACTTGAGACAAACCCCAGCTGCTCATTATATATTTTTAAATGTTGTTAAATGTGATTTGACAAATCTTGCTGAGAATTTTTACATCTGTGTTCCCAAGGGATATTAATTTGTAGTGTCTTTTCCTTGTGATGCCCTTGGCTGGTTGTATATGAAGATAAAGCTGGCCTCATAAAATGCATTGGAAAGTAGGCCCTCTTTCTCAATTTTCAAGGAAAGTTTGAGGAGTATTGGTATTATTACTTCTTTAAATATTTGATAAAATTCACTAATGAAGCCATCTGAGCCTGGAGTTTTCTCTGTTGGAAGATTTTTAGCTACAGATTCCATTTCTGTACAAGCTAGGGGCTATTGAGCTATTTCTTCCTGCGTGAGCTTCAGTACTTTCTTTTTGATCCATTTCACCTAAGCTGTCAAATTGCTAGCATAATGTTGTTCTTAACATTACCTTACCCTTTCAATATCTGTAGACTCTAGTGATATCACCTCTCTCATTCCTGATATTGGTAATCTCTTTTTTTTCCTGATAAGTCTAAAGGCTTATCAATTGTATTGATCTCCTCAAAAAAAAAAAAAAAAACAGCTTTTGGTTTCATTGATGTTCTCTATTGTTTTTCTATTTTCCATTTTATTTAGAGCCACTCTGATCTTTTAAGTTTTTTTTTCTTTTACTTTGGGTTTAACTTGCTTCTCTTTATGTACTTTCTTAAGGTGGAGGCCTAAGAGGTCTTCTTTTTGAATATCAGTATTGAGTGCTATAATTTATCCCTTACATACTTCTTTTGCTCCATGCCCAGTGTGGAGCCCAACCCGGGGCTTGAACTCATGACCTTGAGATCAAGACCCTGAGATGAAGAGTCAGAGGTTCAACCAACTGAGCCACCCAGGCACTCCCTTGAAGTACTTCTTTAAAGGCACTTCACAGATTTTTGTATGTCATGTTTTCATTTTTATCTAGTACAAAGTACTCTTTATTTCTTTTATTTCTTTTTTGACCTGTGGATTATTTAGAAGTATGTTAATGGGATTTCCAAATATTTGGGGGATTTTCCAGAAATCTTTCTGTTACTGATTTCTAACTTCATTCCATTGTAGTCAGAGAACATGTGTTGTATTTAAATGCTTTTCCCTTTATTGAGACCTGTTTATGGTTTCCTGTGCATTTGAAAAGAAGGTATATTCTGCTTTTGAGGGGATAGCAATTTGGTCAAATGAGTTGATGGTGTTCTTTTGGGCTTTCTATACCCTTATGGATTTCTTCTCTTCATGTTCTATCAAAGTATAAAATCAGTCATGGTGGGCAGCTATTTCTACCACAGAGGTTGGCAAACACTACAAATTTGATAGCCTTATTTTTCCCAGCCTGTGGCTAAACATTTGCCAGCACACCACCAGACCCGGTACTCTGTGTTTTGACAAGCTCTGAAGTGATTCTGATGTGCTTAAAGTTGAGACCTGCCCTAAACGTCCCCCGCTGGGTGCTTCCTATTGACTCCTTAGGCATCTTACTACTGTCACAAGAGGAAGAGGAAAGCACCCTACCCTCTCCCCGCTCCCACTCCTACCCAGTGCCTGAGCACAGTGTAGGATCAAAGCTGTGCTCTTGCTGTGTGGAGGCAGGAGGGAATCTGGGTCCCCCAAAGTCAGTTCTGAAATCCCCTTGCTGTGGTGGGAGTCACACTGGGATTCGCCGAGGGAGAGGAGAGCAGTGGGTCGCTAAGTCACAGGCTGGCTCTCCACAACAGCTTCTTGGTGTCCTCCAGCAGCTGCCATCACAAATGACAGGCAAAGTGCTCTGGTATCAGACATGGCCCTGTACCCCTCCCTGGCTTGCCCTTGCCCGCAGTGGGACAAGATGCTGCTTGCTCTCCTCTCCAACCTCCATCTGCTCGTCCAGGAAGATGAGAATAGTGGTACCTACTGCATGGGGCCTCCAGAAGTTAAACAAAGAGGAAGACAGGAAGATAGAACAAGCTCCATAAACAGTACCTATCACTGCTCTTCTATGTAGCTACAGTAAAAAGTAACGTCCCTGTCAACAATGTTACTCCCATTTTATGGATGACACATTTTGAGGCACAGAGGAATAGATCAAAGTGCCCAGAATGACACAGTTACTGAGACAGCAAACCCCAGAGACCATCCCATTAGCCAGTGATGGATTGTGTCCACAGCCTCTCTAATGAGCACATTTCCCCATTCTGGAGCTGCACTCCTAATTTATCCAGTAGCTCCAGATTCCCTAGCAAGTAACTGAGTTATCAGTTACAACAATTACTAGCTGGTTCTCTGGTTTATTGCTGTAATTACTCTAAGGCAAGTCTGTGTGGGCAAAGAAGTTGTCCTGTCTTTACATTGCTTATGTGAGAAAAGGTCTGTCCATGTGTCCCTGCAGCACAAGACCCCAGTGGCCTCGTAAAGGCTCTATTCACCCTGTTAAACTCGGGAATTGCCTGGAAAAGGTAGCATGGGAAGATGAGGGCTCGGTGAGCACACACAGGAGCTGGGAGCTGGAGGTGACATGATCATGCCCCTCACCTGGGCAAATGCAGATACCAGGATGCCTTCACTATAAGCCAGGAACTGCTGTAAGGACTTCCCAGACACTCATTCAATGCTCACAACAGCCCCATAATAATACCCTAATAATAGGTAGTATTATTATTCCTATTTCCTGAAAAAGCATAATTGTGAGGTTGCACAGAGAGGTTAAGCAATTTGTCTGAGGTCACACAGTAAGTGAGCCAGGATTTGAACTCCGACAGTTAGGCTGTAGGAATGGAGTCTAAAATAGGTTTCTCGGGGAAAGAGCCAAAAAATGCATAGTCAGAGCCACATGCGGTCTTAAATGAGCAAATCTGAATATGAACAGAATGAAGAAAAGCCACAGTAGAGATTAGTCCCTAACAGAGAAAGGGAGGCCCTGCCTAGCCCTGTGGATGGGAAAAGGACTGGGGTCAAGGCCATGGTGACAGCATCCCATCTAGAGCAGGACCTCCTGCACAGGAATCTGGTGTCTCAGGGCCCCGGAGAAGTGAGAGTTACCATCCAGATGTGGAAGCTGAGCACAGTGTAGGATCAGAGAAGAAGAGTTCAGAGAAGTTGAGTGGTCCGCCTGAGGTCACACAGCCCAGACGTGTAGGACCGAGACTCAAGCCCGGCATCCCTGTTCTTACTTACACCCCATGCTCTTTGCCTGCGTCATTTAGCCTGACTACCAGATTCCAGCACTGGAGGGTAGTGGAATGTACACACAAAGGTGCCCCAGGCACGAGGCATGGTCTGTGCTGGTACCTCCTGTGTGGTAGTTGACTCTGGCTTACGGAATGAACGCCCCCCCTCCAGGGGGCAGAACTGGACTCAAGCATCTGTTGATCCTTTCTCCCACTCCACTTCTGGGACAGTCGCACACCAGAAGCCAGCCTCAGGTGCCAACTCTCCTCTCCCTGACGCTCTACAGCCCCCATCAGGCTGCAGATAGGTGCGCTTGCAAGGGGAGTGAGGGGGTGTTGATGACAGGGCCTCCCTCCCTGCTCCAGATTTGCATTTCCCTGCCTTAACCAGGGAGTAACACATCCAGGCAGTCCGGGTCCTGCCTTGGGCTTGGCTCCCGCAACTGTGGCTGTAAACCACAGGGCCCACTCCACTCCACTGGGGATCCCACGCGGGCCCCTCCCAGTACCCCACCTGCATAGCCAGGGCCTGGAGGGCCGCACCCCTGACCCGCGGCCCCACTCTCTCTTTCCAGGAGCTGTTCCCAGTCATCTCATTCCTCCTGTGTTTGTGCCTGTCTCTTTGTTCTAGGGATTTATTTCTCTACAAGGGACCCGAGTGACTGAACTTCTTCCTGGCCCCGAGGACGCAGGGAAGCACCTCTTTGAGATCAGCCCAGGTAGGCCTGAGCATCTTTTGGCTCTATGCTGGCACTGGCCCTGGTGGTGCCAATGGGGGTGTCACACACCTCTGGCCCGGAAGGGCAGACCTCCTGTTGGATGCTCCTCCCTACAGGAACACCAGTGTGTCTCCAAGTATTGCTCAGAAATTTGGGCCAAGTCTAGAGAATATTACAAGTTTGAGGGAGTATTAGAAAATCCAATCAGCTGTCTGAGTAATTAGCTTTTGGGTGAGAGGAAAATGTGGATTTTAAAATTCATGATAAACACCAGGGAAACTAGCCAATGGGGACATCTTAGGGCAAAGGTCCAAACACAGCATCTGGATCATATGCAATAAGTCCACTAGTGCAGATACAGAGCATTAAAGTAACCTTTACGGTGAATCTCAAAACAGAGAATTGTGATGTAACAGGAGGAAGGGAAATATTTTAACCCAACGAACTGCTGTCATATTAGCAGTTACAAAACCATCTTTTAAAATTCCCAGTTTTAAAATGTGGTTGTTACTGGACCAAATAGATGTGTCTTGAAGATAAGCCAGTGTGCTTATAGAAGGGAGGGTTCCTCCATCAGGTGATGTTTTTGTACCTTGGCCTTCCCCAAAAGCAGAGCCTGAGACAAGGCTTTGAGCAGTTTATTCAGAGGTGATTCCCAAAAAGTAGGGGGAAGGGAACAGGGAGGGAGGAAAGCCATGCAAGGGGGTACTAGTGAAAGAACTCCTGCAGGGTGAGCCACGGGTTCCATTCCAGCTGGGCCTGTCAAGACTTTGGGGAGCAGGCTGCAGAAGTGTGTGGCCCATGGAGCAAGGAGGCTGGGGATCACCCACCTGCTTCCACCTACCCACTACTAATTCTACCAGCTGCTTCCTGGGGAGCTAACTCTGGCATCTCTGGCCTGCCCATGGCATGGGCAACCTCCCTACAGACACAGCAGGCTTCAGTCAGGATGACATGGATGGGAACAGCCAGTGCTGAGGCTCTGGACAGAGCAGGGCCCATGGGCAACTAGTCATCACGTGCCACCAATGTGCCATCCAAATTTAGATTTCCTTCTGGGAAGTGGTGGCTGTGAACAGAGTGTGCCAGCATCTCACTCAGCTCCGTGAGCCAATTGGTTTACAGTCTCCGAGCAGCACAGCCACCCCAACCAGTCTGACGAGGTGACCTGACTATCAGCTGCACACCAAGAGATGAATCAGCCCCAGCTCAGGCCAGCCAGCAGTGGCCCATTGGGAGCAGCAGTGAGTGCAGCCAAGCCTGGGGCAGGGGCACATTCACTTTTGCTTTGTCCATACTGGGAGTTCCAGAAGACACAGGCAGAGGGTGACAGGCAGGAAACTACCCCCTCCCTGCAATTTCATGTCCTGTATGCAAAATGCAAATACCCTGGTTTCATTTGGGTTTTCCTACGTGGGTATTTAATCTACTGCAAGAGCCTTGATACTAAAACTGGATGGTGGAAGGGGACAACATAGGGGTCCTGGGGTGTGGAGTGGGAAAGAGAGGCTGGATTGACTATGCAACAGGACGAAGGCTTCTGCATGGAAGATAGGGCAGAAATGAAGAAGGCAGCGAGGGATCCCTGGGTGGCGCAGCGGTTTAGCACCTGCCTTTGGCCCAGGGCGCGATCCTGGAGACCCGGGATCAAATCCCACATCGGGCTCCCGGTGCATGCAGCCTGCTTCTCCCTCTACCTATGTTTCTGCCTCTCTCTGTGTGTGTGTGTGTGTGTGTGTGTGTGTGTGTGTGTGTGACTATCATAAATAAATTAAAAAAAAAAAAAAAGAAGGCAGCAAGGTGGCCAGGGCCCGGCCATCAGCAGGAGGGGGAGCAGCTGGGAAAGGGAGGCTGGGGGTGGGGCCAGGAGCCCTGGGCTTTTGGGAATCAGGGAGGAGTAAGGCCAGGCTGGAAATGAACGGAAGAGGTCAGCACACTGTAGCCATGAATCCCACAAGGCGCCAAGTGAGTGCCCCAAGGACCAGATGGGAAAAATCACCAGTGTGCATGCTCTGGATCTGGGTCAGAACTATTTACAGGATTTATTTGACCGGTGGGGGAGGGGAAGAAGACCCATTTGCCATGTAAGGCAACATTCACAGGTCCTGGGGATTAAGATGTGGAGGTCTCTGTGGGGCCGTCATTCTGCCTACCACAATGTGTGAAACATCCCTCTAAGGGAGGAGTACTTTTATGACTATTTTATTTAAAAGTCCCTGGGGGTTAAAAAGGATGAGCAGCTCACCCAGGGACACACAGCTAGAAGGTCATAGAGAAGCATCTGGGCAAAGAGCTGCTCTGCAGGACCTAGCAGCTGTCCCACCTGGGCACAGGATGGCTCAGAATGCAGTCATGGGCTGGAAAGCTCCCCGCAGCCCTCTATCCTGGGCCAGCAGGGCTCTAAGCACCGGATTCATGCCCACCCCCAGAGACACCCGCCTGCCTTTGCACATGCAGCCCTCCTGAAGGCCTGGGGCGGGGGGGTGTTAGGTGGGGGCAGGGAACGAGGGCAGCCGTGGGGCGACTCAGAGAAAGCAAGTCCGTGGTGAGCAGAGGGGATCAGTCCGACTTTGTGGAGCACTGAGCAGGAAGGGCTCAGGCGTCTCTCTGAGCAGATCATTGTGGCTGCAAAAGGCCAGACGGGTGGCGTGTGTGCCCTGCCCCACACCCCAGAGGGGGTGCTTGACAGCTCTTGGAAATGTAGCAGATTCCAAGATGGCAATATGTAAGATCAACTACATGAATTTTAAGTTCTAGTTCTATTTTTGTTCTTCAACGGTATAAAAAAATCACAAGTTTGATCAGGATAGAATTAAAAGAGGAAATGCAGAGCAGCCCCGGTGGCGCAGCGGTTTGGCGCCGCCTGCAGCCCAGGGCGTGACCCTGGAGGTCTGGGATCGAGTCCCGCGTCGGGCTCCCTGCAGGGAGCCTGCTTCTCCCTCTGCCTGTGTCTCTGCTTCTCTCTGTGTGTCTTTCATGAGTGAATAAATAAAATCTTAAAAAAAAAAAAAGGAGGAAATACAAGAGGAAAAAATTCTACTGTGCGCGCCCTCTAGCGGATGGATCTGCCAACTGCATGACGGGCTCTTCTGCGCCGGCTCCATCCAACCGTTTCAATCAGGCCTAAACTGACTGTTGCTGGGCTCCCAAAGTCACTAAGTGGGGCCCGAGCTTGCGCCACCTCTAAACCAGAATCCCGCTCTCCACTAGCGCTTTTGGCTCTTGGGTCCAGGCCTCAGAAAGGGGCTGGGATTCAAGGACCCTGGGTCTCCTTCCCACCTGGCCTCTTCTGCTCAATTAGTTACCTGGTATGATCTGGTGATTTGGATTAAGATATATCTATAGATAGATAGAGATAGATATTTGGTGTTCACCCTGGTTCTAGGCACAGAGCTCCTAAAACCCTCAGTATTTCCCAAGTGAAGAGAGTCGTAAAGATGTCTTTTGTTCTGTTAACGAAATGATTTGAGGAAAGCCCCTAAGTTATCTAAGGATGGAGACTGGTTGTCAGAGAAAAAAACCAGGTGTTTAGAAGATTGGAGCTTTCAGGTCCACCTCCAGGTGGGGCGAGGGGCTGAATATTGAGTTCAATCACCAATGGCCAGTGACTTTTTTTTTTAAGATTTTATTTATTTATTTATGAGAGACACAAAGAGAGAGGCAGAGACACAGGCAGAGGGAGGGGGCAGGCTTTCTGTAGAGGGACTCGATCCTGGGACCCCAGGATCATGACCTGAGCCAAAGGCAGATGCTCAACCGCTGAGCCACCCAGGTGTCCCCCAATGGCCCATGATTCAATACCTATGTAATGAAGCCTCCATAAAAAATAAAAAATAAAATAAAAAGGGAGAGGGTTTAGAGACCTTCCAAGCTGGTGAACACATGGAGATTTGGGGAGGACAGAGCACCCAAAGAGGGCAAGGAAGCCCTTCTCACATGTCTTACCCTATGCAGCTCTTCCATCTGGCTGTTTCTGAGTTATATCTTTGTATAACCAACCAGTGATCTAGAAACTAAAATATTTCCTTGAGTTCTGTAAGCTGCTCTCGAAAATTAATCCAGCCCAAGAAGGGGGTTGTTGGAATCTCAGATCTACAGCCCACTGCTCAGAAGCACAGATGATAACATGGCTTTGCAATTGGTGTCTGAAGGGAAGTAGGCAATCTTGTAGGATTGAACCCTTAACCTGTGGGATCTGACATTTCCTCCAGGTAGATAGTGTGAAAATAGACTAAGTTATAGGATACCCCAGCTGGTGTCGGAGAATGGCTTGATGATGTGGGGAAAAACCTACACATACTATATATAACTGGTTTACCTGGCAAATCTCACTGCCTCCCAGCCCTTTGGAAACTGTTTTCCCCTTGCAGGCTTGATCCTACTGGGCTATCAGTCCTGGCAAAGCGGGCATCCACCCCCAGGTCATGCATAGGCCTGCCCCTAGGTACACAGGGCGAGCAAAGAAGGGAGAAGCCTCTTTGGCACTGTGGACAGAGAGAGTCACTAAATCCACAAGATGCTTGTGTCTGATGGAAGAAATTAGGTAATCAATAAAGCAAGTGCAAGTTGTCTCAAATATTCTTCTTCTGGTATTAACACAGTGTTACCAAAGGGAGGCAGGTCGGCTGCCTACAGGGATTCAAGATGGGAGCTCTAAGTCTTTCCAGTGAGCAACCACCAGACTATCATGTCTCCTCCATCACTGGGTATGCCTTTCAAGAGTCCTGATTGCAGGTGAAGCCAGCTCAGGCTAATTCAGGCAAAGGGAGAATTGGCCAGAGGTTGTGAGACCACACAGAATCATCAGGAAGCTGGGGAGCTGCCCATAGAAGGGGCAGGCAGCAGGGATGCTCAGTGACAAGAATGAGAGCAGGTCAGTACTAGGTGCTAGAAGGTTGAACACCAGCAGACTCTTCAGTCCTGGTGTCCTTTGCTCAAGTCCAGAGTCCTGGTATTTGTGTTTTGGCCACAAGCCTGTGTCTGGTGACACTGGGGTGGTAAGGAAAGGCCTGCCCACTCCAGCAGCTGGACAGACTCTCCCACCAAGGCTTCCCACCATGGGAGCAAGGAGCCCCCAGAGGGACCCTCGTTACTTCAGGAAGGGAGAGGAGATGACGGTCTCCACAAACGTGCACTGCACCAGACACAATCTCTGATTCTGTTTTTTCTTTTTTTTTTTTAAGATTTATTTATTTTTATTTGTGATAGAGAGAGAGAAAGAGGCAGAGACACAGGAGGAGGGAGAAGCAGGCTCCATGCCGGGAGCCTGACGTGGGACTCGATCCCGGGACTCCAGGATCGTGCCCTGGGCCAAAGGCAGGCGCCAAACCGCTGAGCCACCCAGGGATCCCCTGATTCTGTTTTTTCAGGGGCCAAGTATCACATCATTGGCATTGGCCTCTCTGCAGAACCACACCAGGGCCCCAGGATGGGGACCCTTCCCAGGTACATTTCCTCCTGGGAGTGCGAGGACCTCAGCTGGTGGGGCTGAGAATAAGCCCTTGTAAGGACACAAATGGCAGCTGCTCTGAGTCTGAGGAGACGATGGAGGCAAGTGCTGTCTCCTTGAGCAGGAGGACGCAGAGGCTATAATGGCTGCTCTGAAGGCTGGGCCCATTTCCCATGGCGGAACACCTGTCTGCTCTGGGCCCACAGATGATCTTTCTTGAGACAAAGTGCTGGGGACTCTGGTGGCAGCCGCCCAGTTCAGAGGTCTGGCAGGACTCCGCTCTCCCCCGGGACTCCCGGACTGCCTCCTCCCGACTCCCCAGATACCCTCCGGCAGTCAGCCTGGATGGGGGAGGCCTCTTACACCGTCGGTGTTCAGTTGTAAGCAGAGCTGGTGGCTGATGCAAAGCGAGCCATGGCATCACGTGGAAATCAGGGTCAACTGGGCCTGAATGTGCCGCAAGTGCTCCCCGGGGGAGGCTGGTGTCTGCATGCAGAAAGGAGGGTCCAGGGGAGAGTCAGGAGGCCAAGCCCAGGCATGACTTCCCTTCGAGCCTGTTTTCTGCACTCTCCCTACAAGGCATGCATGTCCTCTAACATCTGGCTCTAGCCCGGGTTGCAGACTGCCCATGTCTCCAGGAGTCGGGGAGAACTGGACAGAGGCCCAGCCCTGCCAGCCAGGACAAGTCACTGAATATGCCTGTGCCTGTGTTTCATCATTTGGAAATTGGGGGTAGTAAGAGAGCCGAGTGCCTTGGGCTTGAGGATGCAGTGAGATCCCAGTGCCGGGCTCATAGTAGGTGCCTACTATTTTTATATCCTTCCCTCCTCCCTGCAATCTCTCTGTTTATCGTTATTATTAATAATAGCAACACAGTCACCACTTAGCTATTACCTGTAAGTAAACAATCCCAATACAGTGTGAGAGGTGTCCCCAGGGCTGGGAGCCCAAAGCTAGGAGTGGGGGGTGACTTGCCTGGGTGGTTGGGGAAGGTTTCACTCTTCCAGATGGACAAACAGAAGAACATCCCCAGAATGGTCCAGAAGCAGGGATGGAGCAGCACCAAGGCACATAGGCCTGGAGAAGGTGTGTGGACAGTCTGAGTAGAGGACTGAGGGGGAAGATGGGCAGGAGCCAGGTCACCGTGCAGAGCATTGCGTGCTGGACAAGGAGGCTTGGGCAGCAGCCACTGGAAGTCTTCAGCTATAGGAGAGATGGTGAAAACCACAACTGTGTGTTAGAGAGAGCACTAGGGGTCGTGATGGGGGCATTGCCAGGACCAGGCAGGAGATGAGGGGTAAACTACTGTTCATTTTGCCACCAGCAATGCGAATGCCTACCACCCTCACCCTACCCGTGTCCACAGAGAAGACCACTGCATAGGAGGAGCAGGAAGAGAGACCCTCCCCTGTCATGGAGACCCGGGGGGAAGCGACTCAGTAGCCTGCCAGGTCAAAGCCGAGCTGTGATTCTTTCTGTGCAGATACAAGCTCATGTGCCAAGTTCTTAAACTAAGGGGCCCCCAAAACCCACAACTCCTCTGCCTCTGGGGCCTGTTTCAGTGGGTTTAGACCCCACTCAGCCCCTTCCCTCCTTTCTCTGGGTCTCAGTTTCCCCATCTATATGATAAGAGGGCTGGCCTTGGTGACCTCAGAGGTGCCGCCCAGAAAGAATGGGTTCTAGCAGTTTCTGGTGGCTGCATGGGGTCTTTGAAGCCACTCTGGGCACAGAGCTTGTAGCTGCCTGTCCTTATCCAGCCTGCAGCTTGGAGCAGTTAGGAGAACTACCACCTGCTATCTCTGAGGCCTGACCTTGAAACGAAGCCAGCACACACAGATTACCCCATAGAAGTAGCCTGATGGTGTGCTTCTGACATCCACAGAGCATTGCTCATCTTGTGGGCTGCCTCCTGAGCAGGATGCCGATCTCGGCCTATCTCAGCACCTGGTACCAGCCATCCTGTGTATCAGCCTGACCTCAGGCGGCCCCGTTGGGTTTGCCTGCAGAGCGCCAGATGATGGGTAATGACTAGAAATGAAATCAGATGAGAAGTTCACAAGCGCTCCTCATCCCTGGGAGTGAGAGAATCAGCAAGTCCCAGAGTGAGGTGACTTGGACCTCTTGGCTTTGCAGTCTGGCCCTCCTGTCTGAACCTCACTTTTCTCCACTAAACACCGAAACAGGTGTGGGAAACGCCACCCCCCCCCCCCGCCCACCACCCCGATGTTCCTGGAAATAGATGCCCTTGAAGAGGAAAGAGCAGTTCATTCTTTTGGCCAAAATCATGCTCCAGAGCAGTTCCATTCAGTAGGAACCTAATGCAAGCCACATTTGTAATGAAATGAACCATCCCATTGTCAGTGATACCAGCCATATTTCCAGTGTTCAGCAGCCATACGTGTCTAGTGAACCAAGGTGCCCAGTGAGCTGCAAAGAGGAGGTGACTCATTGCAATGCCTGGCATAGAACAGGTGCTCAACAAGCATCCTTAAAATGAAAGAGAAGTGGGGAGGGAGGAAAAACAACAGGGGGTAAAGACTGGGCTTTGGAGTCGGACAGACCCAGATTCACATTTTAGCTCTGCCACTCACTAATTTGGAGAACTTGGACCAACCATTTAAATTCTCTAAGTCTCCTTTTCATTATTGGATAATAGAAATAAACTTAGCAAGATAGCTGTGACCATCAAGTGAACCAAGATATATGGATGTGCAGAGAACACTTCCCCCACCCTCCACCACCTGTTCTCTTGCTTTTTCTTTCCTTCTCTCTTTCAACTCCTCTTTTATCTGCAATATACAAGTGAGCTTCAAATAAGATTTCATATTTCTTTAGTCTGTTGTTTAAAAAACAGGAATCCTAGTTCTATAGCAGTTATTCTCAGATTCCCTGTGTACCAGAATCCCCTGGAGGGCAGCTTGTTAAAACCCAGACTGCTGGGCTTACCCTCAAACTTACTGATTCCAAAATTCTGGGGGTGGGGACTGAGAATCTGCATTTACAACCATCTCCCCGGGGAATGCTGGTGCTGGTGGTCCCAGAACCACACTCTGACAGGTCAAAAGAGAGCTCATAGAAGATAGGAAATGTCCTATTGAACACCTTCAGTGGCACTGTTTTCCTGCTTTTTGAAGACGGAGCCCTGCATTTTTATTTTGTACTGGGCTGCACTAATTCTGCAGCCAGTCTGGAAGACAGTGGAAGAACAAGTGCAGGGGTAAGGAGCCCAGAGGTTGTGTTTACAGCGATGAGTAGAATGAAGAAGATGCCATGGGGATGGGGTTGGGGGGCATGGTCAGTTCTGGCCCCGTGTTAGGACTGATGCATGCAAACAGGCTATCTGCAACCCGGGAGGAGGCTGGAGGCCACCACACTTACCTGTAGCTCTGAGCTCCCCCTTTACCCCCTCTCCACAATAAGCTTCTTTAAGGATAGAGTTCAAAAGCCAGACCCAGTGCTTACTAGCTACATGACCTTGGGCAAGCTGGTGGCTTCTCTGTGGCTCCATTTCTTCATGTACAAAACTCGGATATTAAAGTTTCTACAGCTTGGGTTAGGAACGGGGGTAAAGAAATTGGGTGAGTCTGTGAAGGGGTAGCAGAGGGAGCCTTATGATGATGGTGCAGCCATGTATCTTGACTGTGGTGATGGTTTCATGAAATAAAATCGCATACTGCCCCCCTCAACACGCATGCACATGCACATGCACATGCACAGCGCACACACAAGCCCAGGTGTAACTGATGGAATCTGAACCAGCTGTGTGGATTGTACCAAAGTCCGTTTCCGTTTCTATACTGTGCTGTAGTTATGTAGGATGTCTCCATGGAGGAGGCTGCGTGAGGGTGCACAGGACCTCGCTGTACATTTCTTTGCAACTTCCAGTGAATTATTTCAAAATAAAAAGGGTTTTAAAAATACCTGCCCCAAGGTGCTCTTGTAACTTTGTGCACCTATAACTTAGGTTAATATCTGTGTTAAGTATTCTGTGAAGTTCTACAAGTAGTATAACAGCTCATCTGCAAAATCAAGAAACAGAAGATAAACTTATTTTTATTTTTATTATTTTTAAGGATTTTATTTATTTATTCATGAGAGACACAGAGAGAGAGGCAGAGACACAGGCAGAGGGAGAAGCAGTCTCCCTGCCAGGAACCTGATACGGGACTCGATCCCAGGACCCCGGGATCACTACCTGAGCTAAAGGCAGATGCTCAACCACTGAGCCACCCAGGCGTCCCACTAAACTTATTTTTTAAAAAGTAGGTGGGTAACCTTTCCAAATTGTATGTTCCTGTGTGCTTTTCTTCAGCCACCAGACACCTTTTCAGATAAAATACAATACTTTCTCTGGATTCTGTAACTTTTTAGACATAGTATGTTTGTTGATTGACATTGTTTCTTAAAAATGTTTCTTTAAAAATGTTTCACCTAAGAGTACATTAAGATTATTATTTGAATATCTGCCAAACATGCTATTCAACAGTTTATTTTCACGTTTCCTGACTTTGTAGACACCTGCCTGTGACACTCCCTTACTTCACAAGGCTGCCTACCTTCTGTATGGTTTGCCACCTCGCACATCTGGCCCCAGACTAGGAATTGGCTACATGTTTGCCCACTGACCAAATGGAAGGCCCCTCACCAGGGACAACTTGCTAATTCCTCCAAGTGTAATTGATCATGTTCCTGGGGTAGCAATAGAAATTAGTTCCTTGTGTTAATATTTCTTCTGCAGGACACAAGCAACATGAGATTCTTCTTCTTTTGTCTTTTTTAAGATTTTATATATTTATTTAATAGAGAGAGAGAGAGCACACAAGCATGCAAGTGGAGTGGGGGACAAGGAGCAGAGGGAGAGGAAGAAGTAGACTCCACACTCAGCGCAGAGCCCTAAGTGGGGCTCCATCCCAGGACTCCGAGATCATAACCTGTGCTAAAATCAAGAGTCAGATGCTTAACCTATTGAGCCACCCCGGTGCCCTGCAACATGAGAGTGCTAAGGTGATTTGTTGAGTTTCTTTTTAGAAAGAGAAGTGAGAAAGGTATCCTGCAATGCAGTGAGTGGACATTATGCCTCTGTTTTCTAGATGTGGAAACTGGCACAGAGGGACAGCTTGTCCAAAGTCACACAACTAGGACAAAGTGGGGTCCAGGGTCTTACCCTTAAGCAGGCTGCCAACAGGAGCCCAGGCAGGTGCTGGGTACCAAGGCTCTGAGACACAGAGGGGCACAGCAGAAATTCCTCAAATAGAAATACCTTTACCCGATAGGAAAAGGGCAACCTGCAGAAGGAGGCATGCTCAGTGCCAGCTCAGAACAAAGATGTAGATAAAATTCTTTACAAGTGATCTCAGCTAGACTAAACTCAAGATAAATGAAGATGAGGGGAGGAATGTGGCAGGGGATTAGTGGGTGGAGCAGTTGGAGGGTCCAGGTCACCTCTGAAAAGCCACGCCCAGTGGAAGTGATGATCGAGTGGTTAAGGTGTTGGATTTGAAAAACCAAGCCCAGGTAGTTTCCTCCCATAGGGAGCCTTCAGCTTAGGAACTTTCTTAGACAAAAGGCCGATCTTTAGTCTAAGTCATTCCTGCACAAGGTATGGTCCGTGCACCTTTTGCATCAGCATCACCTGGGAGCTTGTTGAGAATGCAGATTCTTGGGCCCCACCTGGAACTACTGAAACAGAATCTGTGTGGCAGCAACATGTTCTGGGTGACTTGTGAGCATATTCAAACGTGGGAGGCACTGCTCTCCAGTGAACCAATGTCTGTGCTACCCAAGCACGGACTGTGAGCTCCTGCGGGCAAGGATTGCACTGGTGCACTCAGAGCCTGGTGCCTGGCTCTTGATAAAGTCAATCAGTGAAGGAGCACTAATTCAAAATCAAGAAGAGAGCTGAAAGTGGTGGTAGAGAGAGGGAAATAATGACAAGAAATTGAGTCTAGCTCACGGGGTGCAAACGGAGGGGCAAACCAGGGCTAATTAACCATGAGCAGATTCTGGCCCACATTTTGTTTGGCTCGTAAAATATTTTTTAAAGCAAAAAGTTTACTTATGGAAAATATAGATTTCCTTTTTTTTTTAAGATTTTATTTATTCATGAGAGACACACAGAGAGAGGCAGAGACACAGGTAGAGGGAGAAGCAGGCTCCCTACGGGGAGCCTGATGCGGGACTGGATCCCAGGACCCTGGGATCACGACCTGAGCCAAAGGCAGATGCTCAACCACTGAGCCACCGAGGCGTCCCTGGAAAATTTAGATTTCTTAGAGTAAACATGGGTTTGCTTCTTCCATATAAACAATGACAGAGACTCAATAACAGGTCCCTCTGAGACACAGCTTGAGGGCTCTCCGTTGGGCTAGAATCCCCACATGCCTCCTCCATTCATCAAACATGCCCCATCTCTCTATAAAAGTTTGAGTCTGTGAACCCTGGAATCACTAATCATAAGCTCAAATCAAAGACGGCTAGAAAATGATAGTTGGGTGTGGGTTGAATTGTTTAACGCATCCAGGCATTCATCACGTGGGCTTGTGGTTAAGGGTGAGGTGCTCAGTCACACAGTCTGAGATTCAGTTCTGTCTCAGCCTCTTCCCAAGTCTGGGGTCCTGAGTGAGTCACATAACCCCTCACACTTCTGGCTCTTCATCTGCGGAATGGCTTCAATAGAAGCGGTTCCATGCAGAGCATGAAGCCCCACACCTGGCACATAGTCAGCCATGGCTAATTCGTAAGACAGTCATTGCCACTGCCAGAGCAAAATGGCACACAGGTATACAGGCATTTATTCCCTGCATTGCTGGCATTTCAACATGAATTATGTTGATTAATTAGTGCTTATGTTAATGATCAATGTTTTCCATAAAAGGTGTGCATAATCCATAAATGTTTAAAGTTCGGTCAGGCTAAATATTTTATACACTGGAAAATGTGTACATACCAAAAGCATAAAATAAAAACATAAACCTATGAAACAGAAGCGCTAAAGATATTATCCTTCTAATAAAACTTATTAGCAGATTAAATTAATAAAATGGTCAAAAGTAGCAAATCAAACCCCATAAAATAAATTTCAATAATAACAAACACTTGAAATGAAATACTATTTGATGTTACTCTTGACTTGTGAGCCTATTTTCGTGCACATTTGTGTTTTCTAACTGTCATAAAATTTTTCTCTCTGCACTGGTGAGGAGAGGGCTCTAAGTGAAATTTCAAGCTAACTCCAAATATTTTCCTTTGAGTTCTTCATCTTCAAATAATTCATTTCTCATTCAATACTTTAGAAATTTTTATTTTCATCCCCTTTTTTGTTGTTCTTAGCAGCGACTACATCTTTTAATTGATTAGTAGCTCTGGTTTTATTTCGAAGAATTGCCTTCATCTTCTCCAGTGTTCTAGGAAGGTGGAGATCCCAGTGGGTCAAGGTCAATGGAGCGCCTGGAGCAGTTCCCAGGATGATGTGTTTGAATGCCACTGGTTGGAAGGTCTTCGGACCAGAACGAGGATTTATGTTAGGATAGAGTCACCTTGGTTTTCTTCCTCCTCTATGGATGATGGCTAAAGAGAAAACTACTTTCTAAACAAGTTTACCTCAGCAGCCCCGATGGCTCAGCAGTTTAGCGCCACTTTGAGCCCAGGGTATGATCTTGGAGACCTGGGATCAAGTCCCACGTTGGGCTCCCTGCATGGAGCCTGCTTCTCCCTCTGCCTCTCTCTCATTCTGTGTCTCTCATGAATAAATAAATGATATATTTATAAAAAAAAAAAGTTTACCTTTACTGGATCCAAACCTCTACTGTAGTATATCCTGAGTGTAAATGATTCATATATATATATATATATATATATATATATATATATATCTCATATATATATATATATCTCACATATATATATATCACAAAAATGCCCATAGTTCAGCACTTTTTAAGAGCATATAATTCTGGGGGCACCTGGGTGGCTCAGTCAGTTAAGCGTCTGACTTGATTTCAGCTCAGGTCATGATCTCAGGGTAGTGAGACCAAGCCCCACATGGGGCTCTGTGCTCAGTATAGAGCCTGCTTGAGATTCTCTCTCTCCCTTTCTGTCTGGCCTTCCCCTGCTCCCTCATGTGTGTGCTCTGTCTCTCCCTCCCTCTCTCAAAAAGAAAGGAAGGAAGGAAGGAAGGAAGGAAGGAAGGAAGGAAGGAAGGAAGGCAGGCAGGCAGACAAGCATACCATTCTGGAATACCAGAATGTTAAAAGCTGGGGTTGCAATCAGTTAAAAGACTGCAGATTTGGAGGTTCTTCTGAAGGTCAGTGACACTTTTCTGGGTCGTCAGGGCGCAGCTTGCCCTGACACTTACTGAGTGTGAGGAAACAAAGCTGGAGAAGCCAAGGCTCAGAAAAGAGGGGGGAGGTCACTGTTGTCCCCAAGCCCTTTCACGTCCATCAGAGATCTCAGAATATGACTTTATTTGGAAGTAGGGTCTTTGCCTGTGCGATTAGTTAAGATGAGATCCTGAGCAGTGGAGGTGTAAGTACAGTGACTGGTACCCTTAAATGAAGAGGGAGATCTGGCCCCTCATAGACATGAGGCAGCAGGTCCTTGGGGATGAAGGCAGAGACTGAGTTGATGCAGCCATAGGACAAGGAATGCCAAGGACATTTCTGTTTTAAGCCACCCAGTCTGCGGCAGTTTGTTACAGCAGCCCTAGGAAACCAATGTCGTGGAGTTGGAAGGGAAGCTGCCAGAGCATCAGGCCCTCTCAGCAGGACCTGCTTCACTGACCTTGGGAATTCAAGCCACACTCTTAGGAGCCAAAACTCAGAAGATCTGGCTCATCATCCTCCCTTCCTGCTCCGGTGGGTGGCCCATCTTCCAGCACCCCTCTCCGCCCTGCTCTTGCGCACAGGCAGCATGCGACTCCCACTACAGCACATCAGCCCCCAGGCCCACAGCCCCACCCAGGGACTGCCACATGATGTCTGTGATCAAGTGGAAAGAACAGAGAGCTATAGAAATCTGAGAGACCTAGGAAAGAACCAGCTTGGCCTAGCTGTGAGCACTGCCTTAGAAAGTCATCATGTCTGCCTGAGCCTCCTTGGATGGTGATAATAATGGCCTGGATGGGCCTTGACAGCGATGGTGGGATGCGGCAGTGCCTGGCACAAAGCAGGTGCTCAATATGTGTGAGAACCTCCATCCCTCCCAGTGTAAGAATAGTTGAGAATCCCAGTATCCTGGAGAGCCAGGCTTCTGGGGGGGGGGGGGGGTGCGGGGTGCGTTGGGGTGGGTGCGCAGGCAGAGCTGGAGCAGGTGGAGACTGGCCAGCACACAGCCTCCTGCTGAAGGTGGGCAGCTCCTTCCTCTGGGAGGAAGAGGCCTGACGAGGGAGGGGAGACGGGAGACACCCGTCCTCACCACGAATACACAGGCTGAGAAAGGGCATGCAGAGCGGGAGGCTCTGGTCTGACTGCCTGTGTCTGGCACAGAGTGGTACCGCACAAATATGTGTCAGAGGACTAATGCTGGGGAAGGAAAGAACAATCCAGCAGACGTGTCTGAGTGCCCTCAGGCCAGCCCACCACACAAGAGCCTGCACAAAAGGAATGTGCAGAGCAGAGATTTCTTTTCTTTGTTTTAAATTGAGAGAAGCTGATCTTTGCTCTGTGAAGGGTCACCTAAGTGGAACTCTTGGATATGCAAATGCCTGACAAGTTAAGCAGCCAGCGTCCTGGGATAGGTTTGTAACAGGAACTTTTGTGGCTGCTGCTGGTGGCTTCCATTTTTTTATTTTTTGAGTGGTCTGGCAAAGATTGGGCCCTTCTCTGGCATGCAGCAGACATGGGGGATTTTGTCGAGAGAGTTGGGGGAGGAGAAATTTGTGCACTGATGTGCACAAACAGCCCATGTTTTCTGGAAGGAATGAGATGGTTACACCAATAAAGTGTTTTCACACTTTTTTGATAACAAGAAATGAACATTACATCCCACTCTCCAGGGCCTAGGCACACATGGAAGGAAAGATCTCACAGAACAGTATTTTCCCTGCATGCAGAGTCCACTGACATTTTTAGTTCTATGTGATTCTATCTTATTTTAAAAAATACTGATCGAATGCAATGAAATGCCGGGACACCTGCATCCCGATGTTTCTAGCAGCAATGGCCACTATAGCCAAACTGTGGAAGGAGCCTCGGTGTCCATCGAAAGATGAATGGATAAAGAAGCTGTGGTCTATGTATACAATGGAATATTACTCAGCCATTAGAAACGACGAATACCCACCATTTGCTTCAACGTGGATGGAACTGGAGGGTATTATGCTGAGTGAAATAAGTCAATCGGAGAAGGACAAACATTGTATGGTCTCATTCATTTGGGGAATATAAATAATAGTGAAAGGGAATAGAACGGAAGCGAGAAGAAATGTGTGGGAAATATCAGAAAGGGAGACAGAACATGAAGACTCCTAACTCTGGGAAACGAACTAGGGGTGTGGAAGGGGAGGAGGGTTGGGGGTGGGGGTGAATGGGTGATGGGCACTGAGGGGGGCACTTGACAGGATGAGCACTGGGTGTTATTCTGTATGTTGGCAAATTGAACACCAATAAAACATAAATTTATTATAAAATAAAAAATAAAAAATACTGATCGAGACCATGACCCCCTAATAGGTTGAGTCCATAGTCTGAAAACTGCTTCTTGGTCTTGGAGTTCAGGAAATCTGTTGGGTGGCTGGACCAAGACCTAGCTGCAAGAAGGGCTCTGAGGCCATGGAAGGAGAGGACTTGAGGGTAGTGAGCCCCACCCAGGACTGAGCTAGGGAGGTGACCAACAGTGGTCCTGGGGGGTTAGCAGATGCTAGAACTGCCTCTGACTCGGCCATCTGAGGCCTACTTGTCCCCTAGAAATTGTGTCTGTGTGTGTGTGCGTGTGCATGTGTGTGATCAGAGAGAGAAGGTCTGTATGTAGAAACTGGTGGACAGTCTCCCCAAGCAGAAGGGCATGTGACAGAGGTCGTGTGTGTCTCTGGAGAGACTTGGCAGCTCTCTCCCTCTCCACGGTTGGGGGGGGGGCATTTCCGTGGTGCCCAGCAGCCCACACAGATGCAATCTTGTGGCTACCACCACAGCCAGCTCAGGAGGGGACTGCCCCACATCCACCATGCCGCGGTAGCCCAGCACCCCGTGGGAGTGACCAGGTGAACATATCCACAGTTGTACCCCAGCGGTCCTGCGTTATCTGGCAGGGGGCCCTCTAAAATGAGCAGGTTGCTGAGGCCTGGATGGAACACTGTGGAGGACTTGCTGAAAGTGGCCCTTCAGTGGCCCTCTTGGATATGCAAAACCCTGGGGAATAGGGACTCCACCCACCCCAGCATTTATCCCTTAGTTGCCTGGCCAGTGCCAGCTTCTACTCAGCAGCCTGATGAGCATCAGGGTAGGACAGAAGCAGCCTGGACACATGCACCAGGAGAAATGGGAGGCCAAGTTGTCCTGCGTTTTCTCCTCCCACAACTAGGTGGCAGCAGCAAGCACAGGGACTCCATCCCCTACCAAAGGACTCCGCATCCCCTGTCCTTCCTGGGGTAGAATCCCACCAGCTGGGCACCCAGCCACTAAGAAAGGGAAGGGTGTTGGGCACTGAATATGTGTCAAGTTCTTTTCCTAGCACCCCAGTTAATCCTCACAGCCCTTTAGGACCTTAAGCCCCATTCATTGCCCCTACTGAAGGACCAAGGGTCTTCAAAGATGTTGGAAGTTGGAACTCAATTCAGACAGCTTTGGCAACTGGTTCAGTATGGTGGCAAAATACAAGCTTGGGCATCAGATCACCTGATGGCCTCTCATGGCACCTCACCCTTCTGAACCCCAGGGGTTCAGCCAAACCTGTATCCTTTTCCTGTGGCCATGCAAATAAACTATTTCCCAGCCTCCCCATCCAGTAAGACAGGTCACATGACTGAACTCTGGACAATTGAATGTGGGTGGGAGTGCCTGTATAGGCTGCTCTCAGCCCCTAAAATTCTGAGGTCTCCCTGCCCCCTATTCCCGTCCTCTGGCAAACAGATGGAGAGGATCCAGAGGAGGACATCAAGGTCCTAGAAGGAGCCTGGGGCCCCAAGTGACCACATGGAGCAGAGACACCCCCCCCCTTCTCCCCTGCATGTGGCTCTACACAAGACGCTGACCGCAGCAAGAAAGAGCATTTATAGGGTTAAGCCACTGATATTTTGCAGTTGTTTGTTACAGTAGAGAGCATTAATTACCTGATTAATGAACTCGCTTTCTTATCTGCAACTTGGGGTTATCAGCATTCATTCTCAGGGTTGTGTCAGTAATGTACATTGCATGTAAATCTCCAAACCTAGGGCCTGGCACAGTGCAAACTCTCAAAGGCTCACCCACTGAGGTCCCTCTGCTGCACTGTCAGCAGCCACAGCAGCAATGGTGACAGCAGCAAGAAGGGCGAGTTAACCCCTAGTTGACAGTGCCATGCCTCTAGCTAGGTGGACCAGATACCAGGTGGGCCGTCATGGTGACGGGTTTCATATTCTGTGGCACATGTGGATGCTGGGAGCCTAGAAGGTATGAAGTTCCCATCTATGCAAATACTTTGCCTACTGGAGGTTTACTCTACCTGTGGAGATGCACCATCAGGAAGGATCTGTAAATGAGATGCTGAGCTAAGGGGATCACTACACACTTGAAGTGACAGATGAGAGTCATGCGGCCTGTCTCTTCCATTTACTAGCTGTGAGACCCCCACGTAAATCATTAGCCTCTCAGTGTTTCAGTTTCCCCATCAGTAAAGTGTGTGTATAATAGGATTCTTCTGGAGATTGAGTTAATATATGTAGGATGCTCAGAACAGTGCTTGGTATACAGCAGGTGCTCAATATGCATTGCTCTTCTTATGGAAGCACAACCGCTTGCTAACTCCTGGTCAAGCAGCTGAGACCATCTTCAGCCCCGACTGTGTGGAGAGACCTAATGTCACAGTCTCACCTGAGGAGGTACTGCTGAAGGTGTCCAGCCCCCCAGGCAGGGGAACAAAAGCCCTCTGGGCCACGGCTGTGGCCACGCCTTTCCCATGCTACATTTCTGCTGGGGGTGGTAAAGGAAAGAAAGAAAGGCAGAAAGAGCAGGTGGGGGCAGGGGTGGGGGGTGAGACTCCAGGAAAAGACAATGGGCTTTGTAAAATCCCTCTCTGGGCAGTCTGGCCAACTTCAATGGCTGCAGGCCACATGAACAGCAAGAAAAAATGTGGCCCAGGAATCTCTCCCCAACGATCCCCCTTGTCTTTGTGGGAATTTGGAGCCGCAGACACATTCCTTCCATGAACAACGTTCACAGCAGCTGAAGACCCACTGGCCAGAGCTGGGGAAGCAGGCTGGCACCTCTGGGGCCCTGCCCCCCAGTGAGCCTTTCCCTTGAGGAGTGAGCATGGCAAATGTGCAGGAGAATGGACTCCTGCTAGCAGACTTCAGAGCCCACTCTGGCAGAGACCGACTGCTCCCCAGCACTGCACACCCCTCTCAAAAGCCAACTGTCCAGTTTGTGCAGCTGTTTTGCCCTAATCTGTCACCCAGAAGTAGAAACTAGCCGTCTTGGACAGAATTCCCACCTCTTAGAGACGGGAATTCACTTTTTTCTAAGCCAAGTACTTCCCAACTTAATAGGAAACAATTTCTCAATGCTCTAAAATTCTTTTAAGATGGAGGGCTGCAAACTACAAAAACACACAGGCCAACTCTGGCTTACCACCTGCTTTTGCAAATAAAGTTATATCGAAACCCAGCCACACCCATTCATTTCTGTGCGATCTATGGCTGATTTCATGCTATAAGGGCAGAGTTGAGTAGCTGCTATGGAGACCATATGGCATACAGGGTTTAAATATGTTTGTGAACTACCTCTTAAAAAAAGTTTACTGGTCTTGGTTTAAAGTAGAATATATTATATTCACTTATTCACTTATACTCCCATGTTATTCCACAAAGGATTTGAGATGGCTTCTGATGAGACACCTAGAATAAAATGAAGATAACACAATAGTAATTATTTAAAAAATTAAGGATCAAAAAGAAAAAGAATTAAAAAATTAAGGATCAAAGAGAATGCAAATAAAAGTAGAAAAGCAGGGGTGCTTGGCTGGCTCAGTCAGTAGAGCATGCACCTCTTGATCTTAGGATCATGAGTTTGAACCCCATGTTGGGGATAGAGTTTGCTTTAAAAAAAAAAAAAAAAAAACAAAAAAAACAAGTAGAGAAGCAAAACGAGGACACAAAGGCATGGTTGTGAGGACCTACTTTAGGGCCTTCATACTTGCCAACACCAAACTTTAAACTTTCCCTGAGCTTCCTGGCAGCCAAAGGGAAAAAGAGAAATGGAAGTTAAATCTCATTAAAAGAAAGGAAAAACAGACCCATCCTTATGGAATCAATAGCCTTTTCTAGCACAAAGCAGTGTGGGCCTGCTTCTAACAGACTTCCATTTCCCCCAGAGTCACATACTTTATTTTAAAAAAAGAAACCAGAACAATGAGTCTGTAAAGTGAATAGCAAAGGCAATGTTGTTGACAATGGATAATATGGGAAGAGGGGTGCTAGTTACCATGTTTAATCAGATATTTAATTCCAAATCAGTTAGCTTCTGTGCACTGTGGAAAAGTGCACAAAACACATTTTGAGATATGGGTAAGCAGCTTCCCTTCTGCTTATCTTTTCTGCAGATCTCTGTTTCAGAGCAAAAACCGAAACTGACTGGAGATAGCCTTAACTTGTCACTAAATTACCTTTCAGTGCATGGCACAAAGCAGGCCCGCAAGAAATGCTTGATGTGGGGTGGATCTAGCCTCTCCGGACCTCAGATTTCCTATGAAAAGTGAAGAAGTTGTACTCAACTGTAATGTCTTTCCAGTTCTAGAATGTCTTTGCATCTTGGTGGTATATACATGGTGTGTGCACCCTGGATTTTGGCCAAAATCCTAGCACAGATCAGAACTATGATGGGAGGAGACAATGAGAGGGGGAGGCAGCCTAGATGGAGACCTATACCTCCTGGAGGCAGGAGGCAGGGTCCGGTTTTTAGGAAGGTGACGTGTGGTTGTCAGACTGCCCCAGATTCCAGTGTGGGCTCTCCCACCCTCCAGCTGTGTGACCTTGAGAACTCCCATAGCCTGAGTGGGTGTCCATATCCTCTCCTGTGAAAGGAGCGTGCTCACCGACACTGAGCTGTTGTGGACGTGAAATGAGATGCTAGTGCCAGCGTGAGTGAGGTTTGTGACACACTGTCTACAGAGTGCCTTTGTCTTCAAGAAGCCCCTTCTACAGGTGCCAGGGCCACCAGGAAGTAGCCCTGACTCTGAAAAGCTAAGAGAGCAATGAGCATCCCATGGTTTTCCAGCCAGATGTGGTCCAGCCCTTCACAGGACCTGTCTTTTCTAACCCGTCTCACCTACAGATATACCTTAGACCCATGGGGCAGTGAATTCAACACCAACTGTTGTCCCTTTGCCCTCCAAAATATCTCCCGGAGAGCTCAGGCTCCAAAGCAAGACAGGCCGGTTAGATCTCAGACACTAATTAGCTGTGTGACCTAATGCAAATTACTTTAACTCTCTGTGCCTCAGGGTCCTCCACTTTAAAGTGGAAATAACGACCATACCTAACACGGAAGTTGGCTCTGAATTCTAATGGAATGTCAAGCTCTTAGCCCGGCACGCAGGCATAGCCAGACAGCGTTGGCTCTCAAGTATTGTGTATTACTCCCCATGTTCAGTTGTGTTACTGCATAACAAACTACCGTGAAGGTTAGTGACTTAGAACATCTTATTTGATCACTATTCTACAGTGTGGGCAGGGCTCGGCAGGCTCAGCTCATCTGGGCTCTCCGTATATGGGCTGGAGGATCCACTTCCAGGGTGACCTCACTCACCGGGCTGAAAGAAGAGGCTGCTGGCCTTAGCCTTGGCCCTCCCTGTGGTCTCTCTGCACTTTAAGGCTGGGCTGCTTAGAGCGTGGCAGGTTCAGGGCAGTTCCCCTGCTCACAGCAGCAGAAGCTGCCAAGACTTCTTAGGATTTACACCCAGCGCTGGCCCAGAGTCATTGCTGTCACCTGCTGGTTAACGCAGGTCAAAGGGCAGCCCAATTCAAGGGGAAAGAGCACACAGGTGGGAGACCTGGGAGGTGTGGTCACCAGGGTCACACATCCTACCTGGTCTCCCTCTCCTCTTCTTGCTGCGTCCAGGCCTTGTAGCTCTCATGTGACTGCCTTTTGCTTCTTAGCTTCTTCCTGTCCCGGTCGCCCCTTTCTGGTCCCCACTTCAGGCCAGTGCCAGGCTGATGAGTCAGGACCACAGGCTGCCTCATTTTCCCCTACCCTAGATGGCCTGCTGCACTGTCCTGCCCTAGAATCTAGCTCCTCAACATGATCACAGCACTGCCTTGTTGGAGGACCATTCTTATGCCATCCCTTGAGGAGTTGGTCTCCTCTTCATGTCTCAGTGCTCATCTCAAAAACCTCTGCTCTGTAGAGCCCTTCCTGACTTTCTTCAGCACTGAGTCGCTGTCTCCTGCAGAGCTCTCAGGATGTCGTCTTGGCCTCCACAGAGCTCAGGCCTTGGACTTTCTCAGGTGTTCAGTTGTGCTCAATCATAGTTTGGTACATGGATGCATGAATGAATGATCACCATAGCCCCCAAAGCTATTCCTGTGACTAGGGTGCCATGACCCCATTTCTACTGCTACCCTGGGCTGCCCAAGGCTGGGCTCACACCTTGAGATGGTACCATGAGAGTGTCTTGGGTATGTCAGGGAGGAGCAACCCGACCCTACAGAGAGGTATAAGGACCAGCGCCTGAGTTTCCTAAGCAAATCCCTTAATGGCCTAGGGCATTTCTGGAACTAGGAGCTCAGGCTGCATAAAGCCAGGATCCCAGCAGCAATAGCAGCATCCTTCCTAGACAACCCCATATCCTCACTTTGAAATAGAAATAAGCAGCAGAAGGTGGAGCTCTGGGTGGATGGGGGTAGTTCCAACTTCACAGGGACTTTGTCCTCCAAATCTGCACCAAATCTTCCTCCCAGAGCCCACTGCACTCACTGGAAACCCAGCCTCAGACCAGCCTGGGTGGCTAGAGGTTTAGTGCCGCCTTCAGCCCAGGGTATGATTCTGGAGACCTGGGATCGAATCTGGCGTTGGGCTCCCTGCCTGGAGCCTGCTTCTCCCTCTGCCTGTGTCTCTGCCTCTCTCTCTCTCTGTGTGTGTGTGTCATGAATAAATAAATAAATAATCTTAAAAAAAGAAAGAAAGAAGAAAGAAAGAAAGAAATAAAGAAAGAAAGAAAGAAAGAAAGAAAGAAAGAAAGAAAGAAAGAAAGAAAGAAAGAAAGAAAGAAAGAAAGAAAGAAACCCAGCTTCAGATTCTGGCTCTGCTTCCCTGTCATGTGCAGGATGTTGGCCTCTCAGCTCAGAAAGAGATCTCAGAGCCCCCTATTATCCCGACTACTCTTCCGAAGTGGGTTGGCTTAAGCTCATCTAGAGCCTTGTATTACTGAGTGATCTTGATGTTTGGGCTCAATTCAGGATGATTTGGAGTCATGATCAATTCAGGGGACAGAGCTATATTGAAGGAGTTTGTTTTTTTCAGGCAAATCCCATGCTCAGTATGTGCTTTTCCAGTTGTATCCCATAACTCTATGCCTAAATGAGGAAATGCCATCCATCTATCCATCCACCCACCCACTTGTCCATCCATTCATCCACCCACCCACCCATCCATCTGCCCACTCACCTACCCATCCATCCATCCACTCACCCAACAATCCATCCATCCACCCACTCACTCACCCACCCACCTACCCATCTATTCATTCATCCATCTTGGTTCTATCACTTACCGCTTCATTGGTCTTGGGCAAGTTTCCTCATTTCCCTGAACTCTTGTTTCTTCCTCTGTAAGTTGAATCTAATGTCATCTACCTCATAGGATTGTCCTATGGTAACTGTGATATTAGCACTTGTGAATTGCCTGACACCTGGTAGGAAGCATATAGTGAATGTCATTTTGTCTTCCCTTTTAAGGAATAGACACATAACTAGAAAACCATAAAAAGACAATGAATAATCAGGAATTAAAATGTTTGAAAGCAAGGGCAATACTGGTAGAAGTTCTTGCCTTGCTTTCTATCTCCTAAACTGTCCTGGGAGTTGATATTTAAAGTCACTTTGAAAAGTCGAGTATTGGGATCCCTGGGTGGTGCAGCGGTTTGGCGCCTGCCTTTGGCCCAGGGCACGATCCTGGGGACCCGGGATTGAATCCCACGTCGGGCTCCTGGTGCATGGAGCCTGCTTCTCCCTCTGCCTGTGTCTCTGCCTCTCTCTCTCTCTCTCTCTCTCTATCATAAATAAATAAAAATTAAAAAAAAAAGTCGAGTATCCAAAATATATTTGAACTGTTCAATGGGGATGCTGACCCTCTATAATAGGCTCATTTGAAATGATCCTGCTTTGCTACTTCCTCTTAGAAAGATAAACAAGCAGCCCACAATGGCCACTCTGATGTTTTCTTTTAAATCTTGCTTTCCAAATGTAGGACTTGGCCGTTGGACAATCACCCGGGGGCTCACTCCCCGCACATGCTCTCCGTGAATGCAGGGAGCTCCAGCTTGGAATTCCTGGGGCCTCATTAAGCCTGCTGTGACTAAGTGATCTTGCCTGGTGCTAAAGCTGTTTAAAATGACTTGGCAGCAACCAGAAGTCAGGTTTCTCCGTTTTTTTCTCACTTACTCCTTCTTTGTAACCCCCACCTACATGTCATGAAATGAAAACATCTTTCTTTCCAGATCTAGTGCAGGACAACCCTTCTCTCTCCCTGAAAAAGCCTCATCCTAGTCCTTCTGGAGATTAAGGAGAGGGGGGCAGAAATCTGCCCCTTTGTAAATGTCTCCTTTGACTAAGACGTGACTGCTGGGAAAACTCTTCTCTGCTCTAACCCATTCTTTCCTCCCGTCTTGCCCTCACCCTGCTGAACTCTTCTGCTCTGGCCACAGGCAGCCTGGCCTGGCAGCTGCCTCCCTCCTGGGTCGCCTCTGTTTCCCCAAGATGGGTGCAAGGGAGATAATCCCAGGGAAGCCAAGGCCATCAGAGGCTCACCGCAGCCCTTTCAGGGAAGGAACAGATCCCAGGAACTGGAGGGCTGAGAAAGAACCTGGTGTTTAATCACACAATATGTAAATGTGCCTTCTTTTAAGAAATTAGACCACTATCCACATGCTAAGGTGACATCGTCTTTTAGTCGCCGTCTACGTTCCTTGTTTCCCTCCCATAGGTCTTTCTAGACCCAAGCACCTAGAGCAGTGCCACACACAGGGCACGCCGGTGATGCCGTGTAGGTGTGTGTGTTTACCCAGGTGCTGTGAACCCACGGATCTCAAACAGCTCCGGCTCCCTGCTTGGATTTTCGTGTCATGAAAATGCCCACGTAGTTGACGATCCCCTTTCCGACGAGCATTTGGTTGGTGTCAGTCTCTTGCGCTCGCAGGCAGAGCCGAGGTGGGCGGCCCGGGCGGGTTTTCTCCGGCGGGTGAGCGCGCTCTCCCGTGGGGGTGGGGTCGGGCCGAGAAGGGAACCGTCCACGCGGGGCTCAGCATCTGTTTGAAGACGAGCAGCCTCTACCCGCCGGATCACTGCGCCAGGAGCGCCCCTGCCCAGGTCCCCGCCAACGCCGGTGACCGCGCGCGTGACCCGGGGGCTGTGGTGTCGCGTGTGGGTCGCGGGGACACCTGTGCCGGCGACTCGGCCGGTCCTTGGGGAGGCCGACTGGGGCCGCTCCGGTCCTCCGCCTTACGGAAGCGAAACGCAGGGCGCGCAAGGAGCTTGACACCCTCAGACCTTTAACGGGCGCCAAGGGACATCTGAGACGGCGCCACCTGCCTCACCTTTCCGGTGGAGAAAGCCTCGGCGAGGGTGCGGGCGGCCCGGGCGCGCTGCCTTCCTGCCCGCGCGTCGCGGCGTCGGGGTGAGCCGGGGGGGAGGGGGAGGGGCCGCGGGAGGGGAGGGGGGAGGGGGAGGGGGAGGGGCCGCGGGAGGGGCAGGGGGGAGGGGCCGCGGGAGGGGGGCGCCCGCCTCGCCCGGCCCCCGCTTGGCTCCGGGGCGCGGAGGAGGCGGCCGGAGGCCTCTGGGTCCCGCACGGCGCCCCCTGGCGGCTCCCGGCGGGAGCGCAGCCCGGGGCCCCGGAGCGCAGCGGGCGGCGGGGCGGGGACCGGGGCGGGGACCGGGGCGGGGACCGGGGCGGGGACCGGGGCGGGGGCGGGCGGCTCGGCTGGCGCGGTCTGCGCGTCCTGCTGCCCAGCGGCGCCCTCGGACGGCGCGGAGCGGGGCGGGCAGCGGAGCCGAGCGGCGGGCGCGGACGGCGGCCATGGGGCTGTGCTGCTGCCGGGACCGGAGGGGACACCTGCCGGCGCCCCAAGGTACTGGCGCGCACGTGCGCCGCGGGCCGGGCCGACGCTCCCGCCGGGGCCAGAGCCGTCTCGGGCCTCGGCCGCCACCTGTCCGCGGCCGCCCAACACCTGCCGCCGCCCGGAGGCGGTTCGCGGGGCCGCGAGTCGGCGGGAGCGTCGGGACCTGGGAGCGCGCGTGCGGGGCGGGCGGGGCGGGCGGGGGAGCGGCAGGGGGAGGGCAGGGGGAGGGCAGGGGGAGGGCAGGGGGAGCCCGCGGCGCCCGGCCCCGCCTCCGAGGCTCGCCTCACCCGCCGAGGGGGCGTCCGTCTCCCGCGCCTCGCCCGCGCCCTGGGCCCGGGGCCCCCGGCCGAGCCCCACAGCCGCGGCGCCGCGTGCGGGGCTGATCCCGCCGGGAAGCGGGCCGCGGAGCCTTGGGGCAGCCTGAGGCCCTGCCTCCCCCGGGCCGTGGCCCTCCCGGCCGCCCCCTGGACCGGCCGAACCGACCCCTGCGGCCGCGCCCCCAGTAGAGCTCCAGCTCTCCGCAGCGCTTCCCAAACTCACCTGCCCCTAAAACTCATCTCACCCCCCTCCTCCTGCCCCCACAACGTGCAGACCCATAGCCCCCCTCACCTGTTGGATAGGCCCTGGGGGGGACCTCCCCGGTGACTGCCAAGACGAGGTGCCTCGTGTGGAAACCATGAGGCCAGTGTAGGCTTTAACAGAGGGGCCTCAAGGACTGGCTCCTTGAGAAATACATTCTGGATCCAGATAAAGGTACAACCGTCAAGCAGCTCGAAGGGCCCTTGTCAGTTGATAACGATGCCACAAATGTACGGGTTTATTTCACAAAGGGTCTGAGATAGCCTGCAGCAAACAAACATGATTTAAAAAGTGAACAGGATTCTACACTTAAACAGAACTCACTGAGCAAAGAGAGAAAGGAGCGCAGTTACCCTGGCCCTGATACTCTCTGTGCGGGGCACCTGGGTGGCTCAGCCGTTGAGCATCTGCCTCCGGCTCAGGGAGGCTCAGGCCGTGATCCCGGGGTGGCCTAGTGCCGGATCGGGTCCCGCGTTGGGCTCCCTGCACAGAACCTGTTTCTCATTCTGCCTGTCCCCCCCGCACCCCCCGTCTGTCATAAATAAAAATCCTTTCAAAAGAATACTCTGTGCTTGAGACTCTCTGCAGCCACAACCAAATAGGAAATGTGACCAGTTGCACAGCTCTCATTGCCTAAAGCAACAGTTTTCTTAGCACTTGATTTTGAAAAGAAGAAAAAGAATTTTGTCTGTGTGGCTTTTTGTTTGGAGGGAGGGGACTGAGAGTGAGTCTTGACTATTCCAGGAGCCTGGGCAGTGGTAGGACCCAGAAGGCAGAGTTTGCTGCAAGCTGGCTGAGGGCAGGTCAGAGAGAGCAGCTAGGATTTCCCTGGGGGCTGGCTGAACTAGGGCTGCTTAGGCCCCATCCTGCCTGACCCTTCTCAGGAAACAGGGCAAGGGGTGGAGGCTGGGCCTCTGAAGCCAGGGTGGATTTGCTCAGCGTTGCTTAGGGAGGGTACATGCTCAGTTAGCAGCCCTAAAAGGGAGCCAGGGGCATCTCCTTCTAGCTTTGTCTTCTGGGGCTGTGGTTGCCCTTACTACACCCATCCAGGTGAGGAACCCATCTGATATAGGAGTGTTTCCCCGCTTGGCACCCCACCCCCCATCTGGAGTCACAGCTAGCCCCAGCAGCCTGCGGCCAGAGACCCCGTCCAGCCCACATGGTCCCCCCAATCCCTGTAAATTAACAAAACTGGCCAAGTCTGGAGGGAGAGGGGACAGGGAGCACTGTGACACACAATTGCTTGCCCTAAGAATGGGTGGCCAGCCCACCACTGCCAGGCAAGAGAGATTTCCTGTGGTTCAAGGAAGGCAGATAATTTGTTTTTTTAAATGTAGTCTCCAAAATGTTTAAGTGTTATTGCCTCATTTAATAAATCTGGCCAGATCTGACTAGGCCAGAACAGTTTGGACCATTGTGCAAAAATGAATTCTGCCATAAACTGGGAGGGGGAGGAGTGGTTTCCCCCTCATCAAATAATCTTGGAAATCATGAGTTATCAGTATTTGGAAGGTTTTTCACTGTGAGACTTCTCAGTGCTTTTAACCCAATGGTGCCACTGTGTATCTCTAAGTCAGGTGGATTGTAGGTACAGTCTCCAAACCTTCACCCAGGGAACCTACTTTCCATGGAGCACCTCAGCACCCACATCTTTGGACACATTTTGAGAAACGTTACCTTAAACATGAAACAGACTCAGTTGTCATAGCTGTGACGTGATGCCTCTTTTTCCAGGGCGTGTGTTGTGTGTTTAGCTGCTGCGACTACCTGGGCAGGGAGCTTTCTGACTTTCCAGACTAGAAATGTGTGTGGCTATTTCATTTAAGAAAAGATTGAAAGAAAAAAAAAAGAAAAGAAAAGATTGAAAGAGCGTCTATTAGTCATTGATGTAATTTAAAATCTCCCAAGACAATAGCTGTTGTTAATGGATTTCATTGTTGGATATTTATGAAGCAAAACTTTTAGAACAGAATATTTGACTGTGTTGCCCTGTGTGAAACTGTACTGGGTAAAGTAGAAAAGCTCAAATAATCAAGCCCTTGAAGAGAGCCTCAGACATCTCCCAGGTGCCAGAGTCAGCACGGTGGATCTAGTTAGTCATCATGCCTCTATATCCAGAGCCTGGTACTTCCCTGCAGGAAACACAGCTCACCCACTAGTTGCAGAGCCTCGGGTGGGCACTGTGGTTCCGAGGAGGGATTGCTACAGATGCGTTTCGGACATGATTTGTGGTGATCTTAATCACACTTAACTATCACACACAAGACAGATCGCTGCAAATGGGGGCAGTCCTGGGTCCCTGGTGCTCTTGGAGAAGCCAAAAGTTCAGTGAGCAGGATCTGATGTGTGGAGAAGGATTACCCCTCCTCAAAGCAGAGGGCAGATGTGCTTGATCTGAACTCTGAGAATACTTTGATTTCATTGTTTCTAGGCAATGCTTCCAGATGCTTCCACCATGTAGAGCTCTAGGGTGGGTCTGTTTAATGGCAAGTTTCATTTTTTTCTACTTTGCCTTGTGGTCCAAGGCTGAGACTTAGAGGAAGAAGTGGTCCCGGAATACCACACTGAAGCAGCTTTTGTTCAAGGCTGGGGTGGGGTGGGGGGCAATCAGGGCAAGTCAGTGTACTTTGAGGTACACTGGCCCCCTGCTGCATCTTCATCCCCAAATTCACCCTCCCTGCTGTTCTCAGCACTGGGAGCCCTCCTCTGTTTTCCAGGATCTTGTCCTCTGTCATGTCCCCTCTCTCCCCATCACCCCCATCTTCCCTTCTGCTGGCTCCTTGTCAACCCACAAACCTGTCCAAGTCACTCATCAGAACATGTTCTAAAAACCAGCTTCTTGCCCCTGTGTACACCACAAGCCCCGCCCTTGTCTCCTCTCCAACACCAGTCGGCCTCCCTGCCTCCCCCTTCTCCCCGTGGACATCTCCTTGCCCCCTGTGCTGGACCTGGTGAACAGTCCTGGTGCTCTGAGCACTTGGGAGCCTGCTCAGTGACCCATCTCTGCCCTCCTCCTTCCCCACTGAGGCTGCCCCTGCCCTGCCCTTCTAGCTCCTCTTGGCCCTGCCCTCTTTAATGCACCAAGTTCAGCTGGGAATTCCAATTCATCTTCTGCACTCTGTTTATAAGTCTCTCCCAGAAATCTCACTAAGGACCCTGATAATTGTGCTCGCTTTTCTGTAAGCAGCCCCCTAAATCCTTTGTCCCCATCCCAACCCCCGCAGTGCCCATCTCTAGCCTATAAATCCAGAACTCTGCTGGAGTCCTATGCACTCACCTGCCCCTTCTTTCAGTTTCCTGGCTCCCACCCCTGCCTGCTTCATTTCCCCTGATCAAAGGCTGGCAACTCCTGTGATCCTGCCCAAGGCACTGTCCCCACCACTGCCCCAAGGCTGCCCATGATGCCTGTGCAGACCCTCGGCATCTTGCCTGCACCTGGCTTCCTGACTGGTCATCCCAAGTTCGTCTTTGCTCATTCTGGTCCACTGCCCAGGCCAGCATCCCACGCGCAGCTCCTATCACACTGTCCCTCCTCCAACTGCCTCAGCCCAGAGAGCCCACAGAAGAAAGCCCATCTTCTTAGCCTTGCTGGCATCACATACGCCCCACCCCCTGCCAACCACCCAGACACACAACTGGACTTCCCCCTGTCCCTGGTCCTTGCATGCACCACACCCTCTCCTAGAGCCTTTAGTCAGGCCCAAGAGGTGGCAACCATGGGGAGGGTGGGCTGTACCTGGAGCTGCTTCTGAACCCCTGGCCCACAGCCCCAGTTCATTTCATTCCTTTCAGTGCCTGGTTGGTCTGGGTCTGTCAGCCTTAGCTGGCAATTGTGTCACCTCTGTGCCCTGCAGAGAATCTGTGCTCAGTGCATGGAATACAGCTGGAAGAGACAGTCATGCTCACCTTTGCCTGTTCGTGTTGCCAGACCCCCAGGGGACCCCAGTGGCCACCCTGTTGGGAGAGTCCAGTGCCACTACGCGTACCACTCTGCTGTGCGTGGCCTCCATGCCCGTTTCCTAATGGACAGAGGGCTTGTTGGGGGACCTGGTGGCCTGGGCACAGAGGCCAGTGGGCCAGGCTGGGCACCCTGCAGGGTGGGGTGTGCTCTGTCCTGGAGAGAGGTGAGGCTGTCATTGGGTAGAAGTAGTAGAACTGGTTCTGGAGAAGGTCCCATTTTTCTTTTTTTTTCCCATTTTTCATAGAATCTTCCAAGATTGCTAATAGACAGCTGCCATCTGGGCTTCTGCCTGGCCATTTAACAGTTATCTCTTGGATACCCGTTCCATACCTGGCCTGTACTCAGCCTGAGAATAAAGAGTTGGGGAGGGTGCAGCTCTGCCCCACTCTGGGTGCTCATAGTCTGGCTGGGTGGAGACCCAGGAGACACACAGGGACACTGCAGGCTGAGAAGAAACGCCAGGAGAACAGCCAGCCTAGGTGCTCTGGAAGGGCTGTCATCCCACCCAGCCTGGAGGTTCAGAGAATGCCCAGGGCAGCCGATGCCTGAGCTGAGTCTTATAAGAGGAGCAGCCACCCAGTAGAGAAAATAGGGAAAGGCTTTTCGAGGCCTGCAGAGGTGTGCCAGGACCGAGGCGTTGGCAGAGTGCAGGTGTAGGTCTCTGGGCACCAGACCACTAGACCCCGCCATCGGGTTCTCCTGGACTTGAGAGTGGCTGAAGCTAATCAGGCTAAATCTGAACTCTGGCTTTTTGTCCTTCTGCTATGATTTGCCCATCACCAACACCTGCCAGTTCTGTTTCCAGGGTATATTTGAGTTCCTCTGCTTGTCTCCATCCCAGGCCAGCACCCTGGTCCAGCCACCTACCTGTTGCCCAGGCTGCTACAGGCGCCTCCTGATGGGTCTTCCCACTGTCTCCACTCCAGTATATTCTGCAGCGGCAGACAGTGCCTGCTCAGGTTGCCTGCAGGATCTCCTTGTTCCCTCCTCACACTCAGAGATGACAGGTGCATTCATGGAGTGCTCTCAGCACCCATGCTCTTCTCTGCCTGAAGTCACCTTGCCCCTCCCTGCTCTTGACCTGGGGACCCCAACATTTGTCTGGGCCTAAGTGGCTGCCCCTAACCCCTATTATTTGCTCACTTGCTATTCTATAATTTAACTTGGAAACATATCACAGAGCATAAATATATGTGCATCCATTTATAAGATCTGTTCTCTCATCAAATGAGCTGGAAGCTTCCTGAAGGCAGGGCAGGCTCTGTCTTTTGTTTGATTCTCAGAAGGCAGGCAGAAGCCAGGCTGTTTGGGAGCTTTGTTGTCTGACCCGACCTTGAGGACAGTGGTGATTTGACAAGGACAGATATGAGGCCAGATAACATGTCAGAAGGTTAGAGCCTCCTGCTCCAGGGCTTGTGCTCATGCCTCAGAGCCCTAAAGCCTTTGGTCTATAGCTTACAGTTTACATGGGTCGCACTCTGTTTTGACAAGTGTCCTTCTTTGTTACCTCTTCCCCATTTAAGTGTCCTGAGCAGCAGTGCTGTGGGTTTTTCAAAAAGGGAACCAGCCTCAGGCAGAGGATTTGTATCCATTTCCTGGCCAAAGACCCCAGGCCAGCCCTCACCTCTCTGAGCCTCTACATCCCCACCTGTAAACCGGGATAGGCATGAGTGCTAACCTCAGAAAGGCCCGTTGGTAATTCTAGATCCACTCCTTTTAGCTGGGTTACCACCTGGGACCTCAGTTTCCCTCTTCTGTAAAGAGAGAAATAGGCAAGACTAGATGATCACTAAGGTCGTGTCCGTTTAAACCTCAGACTGTTCTTGGAGGAAACCCAGAACTGTTCTGTGCTCCTATCAGCAAGGCGTTAAGAAGACCGCATGCCTCTTCCTACCTGTGCAGACAGGGGCTTTGCCAGTGGCCATCTCGCTGGGGGCAGAGGATGGGGGCTTGATGCTGCAAGTTTAGGTCAGCAGCCCCCCTTAGATGAAGTTCATGAGCAGGTCTATTTAACCAACACAAATCCATGGCTCCCAGAGGGGAGCCAATCCTGGGGTTGCTGGAAGTCTCTGACTCTGACCATTAGGGCAGCAAGCCTCCCTAACAGCTCAAGAATCCTCTAAGCCCTGAACGGAGAGGGGAAGAAAATGTCTGGTGCTGTGTTTTCTGGTGCTGTGTTTGTGAGCCTGTGGGGCCTTGCACCTGTAAGGTGGCTCTACTTCAGGAATGCTGGGACCAAACCCCGGGACATCCCAGTGCAGCGAATCCCTGAAACGGTTCTCCTTATCATACCTGCTTCAAGCTGGTGCATATCCTCGTCTGAATCACAACTTTTGCTGGGCTCTTCCCCTAAACATCCTAACACCACAGTCTTTTTAAAACAGTTTTAATGAGATATATTTCACATATAGAATTCATCCTTTTCAACTGTACAACTCATTAAGTTTTAGAATATTCAGAGTTATGCAAACACCGCCATAATCCAATTTTAGAACATTTTCATTACCCCAAAAAGGAACCCTAAATCCATTAGTAGTCACTTCCCATTCCCAAGATAACCCCCCTTTTTTTCCTGCAGCCCCAGTCAACCAATAAATTACTTTTATGCCACACACAGCCATTTGTGAATGGCTTAACTTCGCATAGTGTTTTTAAGGTTCATCCATGTTGAAGCATGGATCATTCCTTTTTATGGCTAAATATAGTGTCCATGCTATGAGTATGACACATTTTTTTTTTTTATCTATTCATCAGTTGGTGAGCATTTGTGTTGTATCCTGCTCGTATTTTGTTGAGGACTTTTGTATGTGTATCCATAAGGAATGTTGGTCTGTAGTTTTCACGCACTGTCCTTGTTTTTGTTACCAGAGGAATCGGGCTGCGCAGGAGGTGGGAATTGTGCCGTTTGTCTTTTCTACTTCTTGGGAAATTTTGTGAACAATTAGTTTCAATATTTTAAATGTTTGGTGGAATTTGCCTGTGAAACTGGTAATAATTTTTCTTTACATGACTAGTAGAATTCGTCAGTGAAACATTTTTGGGGAATCGTTATTAATTCAATCTTTTGTTACATAAAGGTTTATTTAGATTTTCTATTTCTTCTTGTGTGGGTTCTGGTAGTTTACGTCTTTCAAGGAATTTTTCTGTTTCATCTAAGTTACTTCATGTGTTGGCACACAGTTGTTTGTATTATTCCCTAATAATCCTTTTTATTTCTGTAAGGTTGACAGTGATGTCTCCTGTTTCATTCTTGATATTAGTAATTTGAGTCTTCTCTTGTTTTTTTTCTTGGTTAGTCTAGCCAAGTTTGTCAAATGTGGTTATCCTTTCAACAAATCAACTTTTGCTGTTTTTTCTTTCAATTTTCTCTCTTATTTTCTAGTCTTTATTTAAACCATTTCCAGTCTAATCTTAATTATTTTCTTCCATCTGTTTGATTTGGGTTTGGTTTGGTTTTTCTCCAGTTTTCAAGCATGTAAGGCCAGGTTATTGATTTGAGATCTCTCTTCTTTTATAATGTGGGCATTTATAATGTGTGCCCTCCTTTTTGCTCCTCTGCTATATTTTTAAAGTTCTTTTCTTAATGATTGTTATAGCTGTAAGTTTCACTCTAAGCACTGTATCCCATTAAGTTTTGATATGTTGTGTTTTCGTTTCAGTTCAACCCAAAGTGTTTTTAAAATTTCTTTTGTGATTTCTTCTTTGGTTATTTAAGAGTGAATTCTTCAATTTCCACATTATTTGTGAATTCTCCAAATCTCCTTTTCTTATTGATTTAATTTTATACTCTATCTATACCTATAAGCATACATTCATATTTTGTTTTCTTTAATGCATTTATTTTTTATTTTTTATTTTTTTTAAAATTTTTATTTATTTATGATAGTTACAGAGAGAGAAAGAGGCAGAGACACAGGCAGAGGGAGAAGCAGGCTCCATGCACCGGGAGCCCGATGTGGGATTCGATCCCGGGTCTCCAGGATCGCACCCTGGGCCAAAGGCAGGCGCCAAACCGCTGCGCCACCCAGGGATCCCTCTTTAATGCATTTAAATGTTTCAGGCTTGCTTTAGGATCTAGCATATGGTCCATCGTGGAAAAACCTTGCACTTGCCCTTAAGATTGAGGATGTGCTCTGTTCTTGTTGGATGGGTTGTTCTATAGGTATTAGGGCTGCTTGGTTCCTTGTGTTGTTCAAGTCTTTTGTTTCCTTTCTGGTTTTCTGCCTAGTTCTATCCATTATTGAAAGTAGAGTACTAAAATCTCCAAGTATTATTGTGGAATACCACTTCAATTCTGTCCATTTTTGCTTCATAATTATGGAGTTCTGCCGTTAAGGGACGTATGTTCATAACTGTTACACCTTCCTGCTGTATTGACTGTTTTATCATTGTAAACTGTTCATCTTTTTCTCCAGTAACATTTTTGTCCTCAAGTTATTCTGTCCCTTATTTGTATAGCCACTCAGGCTCTCTTCTGGGAATTGTTTACATGGTATATCTTTTTCTATCATTTTACCTTCACCCTGTTTGTTTTTGAATCTAAATAGGTCTCCTGTAGACAGGATATAATTTGTTTTTTAATCCATTTACATTTAATATAATTACTGAAAAGATGGATTTATGTTATCATTTTGCTATTTGTTCTCTATATGTGCCATATTTTTTGTTCTATTAGTGCCTTCTTTTTATATCATATAGATATTTTTTCTGTTGTATCATTTTAATTTCCTTTTGTTTCTTTTTTAAAAAAGATTTTTTAGGACACCTGGGTGGCTCAGTCAGTGAAGTGTCTGCCTTCAGCTCAGGTCATGATCCCAGGGTCCTGGGATCGAGCCCCCATATTGGGCTCTCTGCTCAGCGGAGAGTCTGCTTCTCCCTCTGCCTCTGCTACTCTCTCTGCTTATACGTGCTCTCTCTCTCTCCCTCAAATAAATAAATTCTTTAAAAAATATATTTATTTGAGAGAGGGTGCATGTGAATGAGCATGATTGGGGAGAGGGGCAGGAGAGAGAGAAGCAGGCTCCTGGCTAAGCAAGGAGCTCTATGTGGGGCTCGATCCCAGGACCCTGAGATCATGACTGAGTGACCCAGGTGCCCCTCCTTTTTGCTCCTCTGCTATATTTTTAAAGTTATTTTCTTAATGATTGTTCTAGGGATTATAGTCTGCTCTCTTCCCTTCCTTGTGCCATTATTATACTAATTACACCTTTTATGCATTATAAGCCCATCAACACAGTTTTATAAGTATTGCTTTTTGCAGTTGTCATTTAAATCAGAAGAAAAAAAGCTACAAAAATACATATATACCATCTTTTATATTTACCTATTATAGTTACCTTTATTGGTGCTCTTTATTTCTTTGTGTAGATTCAAGTGACCACATAATGTTCTTTCATTTTGCCTGAAGGACTCCCTTTAGAATTTCTTGTAGTGCACCTTCAGTGCTCAGGTAGTTTATGACTGTCTTAGTCTTCACTCCCTGCTTGTGAGTAGTTGGCCAGAAGTGAGAGATCGGGTCTTTCCTGCTCATCCGCACAGCTCTGCACAGGTACCTGGGCTTCTAGATCTCCAGCAATAGGTCAGGGCTTTTCTTTCTTTTCTTTAAGATTTTATTTATTTATTCATGAGAGACACACACAGAGAGAGAGGCAGAGACATAGACAGAGAGAGAAGCAGTCTCCATGCAGGAAGCCCAATGTGGGACTCGATCCTGGGACCTCAGGATCATGCCCTGAGCCGAAGGCAGGCACTAAACCACTGAGCCACCCAGGGATCCCCTAGGTCAGGGCTTTTCAAAGCCCCTGGTGGATTTCTCCATCCCTAGATCTTCTGTTTGGTTTACCTTATTTGCCCAAATTAGTGTAGCTGTAATGATAAGGAATTACCACAAAATGCCCTGGAGATAGGGCTTTTCCACTGAGTGAGTCAGGTCAAATAATGACAGTGCTATGTAAATGGGGCATTTTCAGGGATCTACAAGACAGATCAAGTTGCTGCAGTGCTCTGGGGAGGGGACTTTCTGAGATGCCATGTCATACCAAGGTATGTGAACGGTTCTTAGGTCTTCTCTGGTTTAAGCTTTGTTTTTCTTACCTGGACTACCTGGATGTGAAGTGGTGAGTTGGAGGTGAGTTAAAGTGCTTGAGGGCTTGGTTTCAGGGAGGCAGTCTGAAATTTTGGAAGCTCAGGGAGCTTTGAGTTGAGCGGACTTGGTTCTGAATTTTAGCTGTGCTGCCTGCTGTCTGTGCAACCTTGAGGTCAAGTCCCTTCTCCAAGCCGCAGAGGGATACCTTTGTCTGTAGATTGAAATATCAAATATGCCAGCCAGTTGTGCTACAGGTAGAATTAAATTAGCCTTTGTATGGAGGATGGCTGGCACACAAAAAAATGCCCAATAATGGGAAAGATGATTCTTTCACTTCAGGGTCAGTGTAAGATTCTAAAAAATGATGAGGTCAGTGTTGCTTTGCTGATATGGAAGCACTTATAACACACATAAAACTCACTGTGTGCCAAGCCCTGGCCTAAGCACTTTATATGCAGGATGCATTGAATCGGCACGGTAGCCTTTTTGTGGATTCTGTTATTTATGTCATTTTAGAGCTGAGGAGACAGGCAGTGATTCCATGCCCAAGACCTCCCCGAACTGGGAGTCCAACCCAGGCTGTCTGGCACCAGTCTACACTCCCAGCCTGCACTCTGCATAATTTTCCCTAACTACTATGGGACTTAGGTCCCTTCTACAGCCAGCAGTGGAGAGAGGACACACAAGAATAAAACAAAAAGCGGCACATACCCTGTAGCCACGAAACTTGGAACAGAAAGCTGGACACTCCCAGTCACATCGGTTTGGAAAGAGTCAGGGGTCAATCACAAACCAGCAGCTTCTCCTTTGTGGCTTCAGCTAGGCTAGGTTCCTCTCCGAGGATCAGTCACACACAGGACCTGCATCCCCTCCAGCTCCTGTTGGAGTTCCTGATTGGGTAGGGGCTGTGGTGACCCTGAGCCTGCTGGGACTCTCAAACTGCCCCCTCAGGCAGCTCCCCAGGTGGAGGCACCCAGGAGCCCATGCCAGCAGTGGGAGGGGGTGTTCAGTCACGTGGCCGACCAGGCACCCCCTCTCTGCTCACCATCCACAGCAGAGGCAGTTCGGTCTTTTCAGATTCAAGTGGGTGCATCCCAGCCACTAATGTTACAGTGGTCACTGCCTGCCTGTTGCCTGTCTCTGCAAGGACAGAGCACAAAGTGTGGATCAGGAGCTCATGTGAGGCCCTTTGCACCTGTTCCCCAGCCTTCTCAGGGCCTTCTTAGGGCCCTCCCTAAGCTGCCCAGGAGGTCTGCAGCCTTGGCCCATATTCAGATGGCACTCACCAGAAAGGCTAGGAGGTTTGTAAACCGCAGAAGTACTTCCATGCCAGTTAGTAAATCGTCGCTACCCCCAGATTCCCCATCATCTAGTACCTGAAACTGTACGTTGAGTGCCTGAAACAGGCTGGCCCAGGCCCTATACCCAGGCCTGGGTATAGGCTTATGGGCCAGCCTGTTCTGATTAGCCCTGGTCCCTTCATTCAGGATTTTGGACACCACTCAGTCAGTGTCCATCAACTACTTTTGGGGAAGAGAGACCCTGAACTTGGGAGCAAGGAAAGATCTTTAAGATGAGGTCATTTTCCTTCATTTACTGGTTAGGACAGTCAAATGGAGAGAGGTCTCTGCCACCCTTCCAGGGCACATTGCTCACTGGGGCAGCGTGTGAGCCCCTGATAGGTTGGGGTACAAAGTATGGGTGCAGCAGGTGTGATCTTAGGGTCCAGGCACCCTGCTATCAAGTCCCGACTCTCCCATGTGGACCTGCACACCCCTAGGCATGCACCTGGGCCCTGGGCCTCGGTCCCCCAACTAGATGGGCAGCGCCTCACCCGCTCTCCCTCCCTGATGCATAGCGCCTCACCCGCTATCCCTCCCTGGTTGTATAGGAAGAGGACCTGTATGGGATGAGTACCTACCAGCACCAAATAGTGCCTTCCCCTGTCACAGAAGGGACTGTGGAAATACCAGCACCTTCTAACTTGGCGAGGCCTCAGGGCCATGGCGATGGCCACCTGCCTATGGGCAAGCCACTACCTACCTTGTCCCAATTCAGCGTGGGGAATAAGCAAGCTCTCCCCAAGTGCAGGCCTCCCAGGGGAGGATTAAGGAAAACACCCACCATTCAGGACCAATGGTCACATCATCAGTACTTAGAGACACAACATAGGGACTCTGAGGGGTGAGCAGAGGGTCCTCAGAGATCACCAACCAAACCTTCTCCTTTTCCAGATGAGTTTTTTAAAAAGCCTGAAAGAGAGGAAGTGACCTGCCTGGGGCCGCACAGCATGTCAGTGGGCCCTTGAGTCGGGGGTCCCCTGTGTTCTTGGCTTTGAACAAGACCTTCTAACTTCAATCTAGTTTAGTGCCTTTGGATCGAGGGCAGGTTCTGTGTGCAGAGCTGTGCTGGCCTGTGGCAGAGCACATATGGCACCTCCATACTTGGGTGTATAACGGAAGGAAGAGGCAGGACAGACAAGGTACTCCAGGTACCGTTGAGGGTTGGGCAGATGCAGCTGGTAGGTGTGGGGGGCCACCGTTTCGTGCTACCTCTTCCAGCTGGATGCCCGGTCAGCCTCTGGCCGTGGCCTGGCCGTGGCCGTGGCGCCTGCTCAGAATGTGCTGCAGGGTTGGGGGCGTTGGGTCAGGGCACTTGCCAGTGATCCTTGCTGTGTTGCATCAACAGGTCCCAAGTACCAGGAGGGACCCAGGGGCTTAGCTCTGAGCCTCTCTATGTTGCCGCAGGCCCTGGGGCTCTCTGCTGCTCTGCCTTGCTCATTTGTACTGACTCCACAGGCCTGATCTGATGTCTTTATAGATTCAGAGTCAAGGGGGTTCCCTTATGCCTGCCAGGTTTCTCAGCCGTCGTGCAGAACCGTCTTATGTGTGGAATGCACTGATCCATTAGATATTTGGCCTTTGATTTGGGGAGGAAGTGAGGCTCACACTTGTTGCGTGCCTCTGTGCCGAGTGTAGCGCAGGCAGTGCTTCCGATTTTCCTACCTTCCCAGCGAGGGGGATCCAGTACTGTCAGTCTTAGGAATCGAGACTCTGAGAGGTGAGTGACTCAATGTCACTGGTCACACTAAAGTTGGAACCTCACTTCGAACGGCCCCCAAATCCCTGTTCATTTTCTCTTTCTTTAGCTATCTTTTAAGCCTTGAGAATGGACTCTTCTGAAAAGATACCAGTTAATTGTCCTTGGCTGCTAGGATGATGAATCTTTGATGTTTCTCTGGCTACCTGATAAAGTGATTTGTGATGCAAATCTAAGGACATCCTTCCCTCCTGTGCCCTCCCTCCTCTGTGACCCCCAGAACATCATCTGAGCTTAGAGATCCCAGAGTAGCAGGTGCCAGAAGGATGTCGCATCCCCTCCTTTTATTCAGAAAGGGTGGGAAACTGATCCTTCCCAATAAATGCCCAGGAAGCCACCCATCAGAATTGGGTGATGGGGGCAGGGGCAGGGTGCGTCTGGGGGAAATGAGGCCACGGAGCCCCGGGAAAGGCCAGGGTCACCCAACATCCTGTCCTACCTCCCCTGTGAGGCCTCATTGTCCTCCTTGAGTCCCAGGCCAGGCCGCCCTCACCACTCCCACATTCATGAGCTGGCTCTGAGGCCCATTCTGAGTTAGTGCTATTTGTAGAATCTTCTTAAAATACCACAACAGTGCCATTCACAGACCGTCTGCATGGCGATCGATGGCAGAGGTTGGAACAAAGCTCTGCTGTGCTCGCCTCCTGTCTGGGCCCTGCTGGGGGGCACCTCACTGCCCCACTGATGGGGGTTCTGGGACTGTCCCCATCCTGGGTACTCCCAGGCAAGGCCCCTGGGGTCTTGCAGGGGTCCAGTAGGACTCTGGTCCACCACGCCGGCCTGGAACAGGCCCTGGGCCAGGCTGCCCTGGCCAGGGGAGTGCAGGCCAGTGTTCAGCTCCTGGTAAATGACAGCGGGCTCCTCACAGTGGGCACCCCCCACCAGCCCAGGTCTGGTCAACCCTGTCACCAGGCCACACGCAGGCTTTTTCAGGTAGAGTTGGGTGGTCAGATGAGAGTGAAGAGTCAGGGGTCGTCATCAGGGAGGGCCCCGGGAGGTAACGCTTTTGTCCAGAATCAGCGCCCTGGTGTTTTGGCATCTGCAGGTACTGACATGCTAATAGGGGGGCATGTGATCTAGTTGGGGGACGGAGGCCCAGGGCCCAGGTGCACACCTGGGGGTGTGCAGGACCTGCTGTGGACCTACCTCATCAGCTGCTTCTCTGCCCCCACCTCAGCAGCACCCACAGTGCATTCTCAGGAATACTACTCTGCCCTCAGCATGTTAGCAGGGGTCCTATTAGCAATGTGTTTTGTGGTACCTGGGAGGAGCTGAACGGGGTCAAGTGTTTTCTCGTGTTGAACCCCCATAGCCTTGCCAACAGGCCATGCACTGGGCAGCTGTTCCCAGACATTTAACCCCGAGGCCCTCCCTCACAGAGCTGCCAGCTGCATAGTGATATTCTAGCCTGATCTTCCTGTGTCCCCTTCCGGACATGGGTATGGCTGGGCTCCCCATCTGGTCACTAAGATGACTTCTTAGTGTTTGTCTTTCCCCACTGGCACCTAACCATGTGTTGCATAGAAATTCAGACATTCCTCCAAAAGGAGGCAGCTTGGCTGTCCAAGCTGTGCCCGAGGCCAAGAGCCTGCAGCAGACCTGCTGTGTGTCTGGTGGTTGCTGGAGGGACCCACTCACTGCCCAGAAGGCCTGGCAGGCCGGGACCCATTACCTCCCTCATTGAGCTGCTGTGTCAGCCAAGACCGATGTCCAGGCTCCCATGGAAGGTTTTTAATGTCCTTGGCAGGTCCCCGACAAGCCTAGTAACAGTTGGCCATGAAGGACACTGGGCCACTCTGACCAGTGATGGGGTCATTATACACATCTGCAGCCCAACGTGTGACTCTTGACAAGAGCCCTGGCAGTGCAATCCTGGGGTGAAGACTAGGTGAGAGACTCACAACCTTGGGGATGGTCTGGATTCTTGCGAAGCAACACCACATGAAGAATGATACCCACTTGGGTGTGAATGGTGTTGGAGCCCTGGTAGCTGAACTGGAATCTTACCATCCTATAGAAGGCAGGATGCCCTCCCTCTGAGACAGGAAGACCCCCATCATTCATGGGCTCCTGCGGAGCTTGGCATTTCCATAGCTCAGTTTCCCTATCAGTAAAACAGGATCCATAAGGCCTAATGTGGGGCATACTGTGGGAGACTGCGTGGGGCAGGAAGCCCTGAGAGGGTGGAGGAGCTGAGGTTTTGGCCCCTTAAGCCTTCCAAGTCTGCTGAGAGGGAAAGGACTGGACACCAGGTAAACAAGGCATAAAATCTCAGCTCTGGCTCTCTGACTGGGGAACTTTGGGGCATTTTTTTCTGTAGAAAGTGGAAAGAGAAGTAGTTCCCCAGGGTTGGCCTAAGGCTTAAACGTGAGAACATATAGCCCACTGTGTCAAGCAACTCCAAGATTGGTGGCAGGGTGGGTGGGGATTCACATAAATGATCATGTGAATTGGTGTCACCAGAGGGCACCTTTCATTTAGACTACAATGAGAGTGGCTACCTGGAGGGGGAGAAGGATGCCACACACTTATTAGACTGTGTGAATAATATAATAATAATGTGAATGTCATCCTCCAGGGGTGCCATTCATTAAAACTGTAAGATGAGTGGCTGCCTTCCAAGGGTTCCATGCTCTTAGACTGCCATGTGAATGGCAGCTTCTAGGATCTGGACCGGGGAGTTGTGCTGGTTAACAGAGAACACATTTAGCTTCTGTCCTTGCAAGACGTCTTACTCATCTGGTTGTGTATACGTGGCCACCAGGAGGGAGGCAGCTTATAAAAACTGTACTTTTTTCCTAAGAGAAGAATTTGGGTGAAAAGAGTGTGGGGAAAACATCAGTGGAAGCATTGAGGTCCCACACACCTGCTGGAGGTGGACCCACATCTGGCTGGGGCAAAGGAAAAGAATGCCAGTGAGAGATCCATGCTGTCCATACAAAACCAAGGTACTTCCTCATGTGCCCAACATAGATTTTGTGGCTCAACAAATGTCTGTGTGAGTGGCTAGAGCCCACAGAAAGGACCTAGGAGGTTGGGGCGAGTGTGAGGGTTTGGGTGGGTAGAACACGGTTGTGGAGCCCACAGGCCCCGCACCTCTGTGCCCCTGGCAGGTCCCTTTCCCTGAGCCTACCTCTGCACTCAGCCCTCCTCCCCAGCCAGCGGAACTGGTTACAGGCCTGAGGCTACATTTGCCCCCAGCCGCCTCCAGGCAGCCTTCCAGACCTGCCCCTCTGTGCCCGCTGGCCTTGGCCAGGAATCCCAACTTGTCTGGGAGGCGAGGAAATGGTTACCCTGGGAGTTCTGCTTGCTGCTCCAGGCTGCTGGAGGCGAGGAGCAGCCTGCAAGCTTCCTCCCTTCCCGCCACCTCCCCACCTGGGAGAGTGCCTGTGAGGTAGGGGTGTTATGATGCTGAACAAGGGAAGGGGCTGATGACCTCCATAATAAAGAGCAGAGAGGCGGGGAGGAGCTTCCACCCCTCAGGTCGGTCTCCTCCCAGATTCTGGAGTAGGGAACCGACGTCCTTGTTGTTAATTTGTCTTCCTGGATTGCTTCCCAGTCTGTGGCTGACCTTAGCTCCCTGAGGACCAGGGCTTAATATCTGTGTTCCCAGTTCCTAGCAGGCTGCCTGGCAGGATTTTCAGGCTGTGCCGTGATCAATCCGAAAATGTCTTTCAGGGCGGCAGTTCTCAAACACCAGCTCAGAAGGGCTGCCTCCAATCTAGGGACAAGTAAGAACTGTTAAGAGGTGAGATGGAGACACAGCTGTGGGCTGACCGCCACCCCCTGGTGTCAGTGGGAAGAATCTGGCCCGGGCCCTTGAGTGACACTCAGCCCTGTCCTGTATCCCAGTCCTTCCCCCTGATGCCAGCCTGGGAGCATGAGGTCCCAGAGCTAACTGCTGAGAAGCAGGCAGACTTCCCTCCACAGTCCATGCTCTTCAAGCAGCTGGGCTTGAGCCCAGGTGGAGTTCAGTTGGGAAGGGGATGAGAAGGGAGCCACTGGCATTTTTAAAATTGGTGCTTACAATTACAAAGTGATTTGATTTATTAAATTTTGTCTAAAGTGTGCAGTTTCTGGAGACAGTGAGCAGGGTGTGGTAGGACATGGGACACCCACTCCTCTTACCAGCATTGGGCCCAGGGCCTGGAAATTGATCCTTGTTCTGATCTTCCTCTGAATCGCTACCAACACCAAGACAGATCCCGAACCCAGGCGCTGGTCACCCCCTGCCCCCTTCCCTGCCTGGCCCGCATCATTGCATCTCCACCCTGGATACCTGCCACAACCTCCTACCCACTTTCTGACTGACTCACCCCTTCCTGGGTGCATTGAGCCACACAGAAGACCTCAGGACTCTTCCTACCCCAGGGCTTTTGCAATTGCTGCCCACCCCCAACCCTCTGTGCCTGGACCAGATCAGGGCAGGAAAACCAATCCCTCTAGTCACTTAGTGCTTGACTCAAGGGTCCCCCCTCAGGCAGGCCTTTACTGATCCCCTGCTTAAGTAGCAACCACACCCCATCTTGCCTCAGTCACCCCACTTGAGCTTGCCTTCTTCCTTTGTTTGCTTCCTTGTCCTGTGTTCCTTCCACCCTTGGAACAAGGCCCAGGAGGATGGGGCCTCGCCTGTCTTGTTCAGCACTCTGCACTTCCCCTGTGCCAAGCACAGAGCTGACACAGTAGGGTCTCCCCAAGCATCTGTGGCCCCTTTGAGAGGAGGAGCCTCCCTCCCAGTGCTTCCCCAGGCCCTGGTCTTCAGAGTGGGGTGGGGGAGGGGGGAAGTTAAAGTGCCCGCCCCCCACCCCCAGTGGGTAGGTAATGCTGATGGCTAGCGCTCCCCTTCACCCTTGGGCTGGGCGTTCCCGAGGTGGCACTCCGCCAGGACAGCAGGCTGGAGCCCCCAGGACTCCAGAGCAGCAGCTGCTCCCTCCCAGTCCTCCTGGGCTCTGTCCACTTGCCGGCTCCTGCCCTGTCCCTCTCCCTGGGTTAACTCCCAACCTCCCACCAAGCCCCCCACCCCATGCACGCAAGAGCCCTTGTTTGGGCTTCGGTTTAGAGGAGGCCTGGCTAAGACAGTGGGGTGAGTGGGGCGACACTCAGTAGCAATGTAGACCAGCAAAGACTCCCATTTCCTGCAGTTAATAACAATGCCTCAAAGCCCACAGTGCTTTATTCACTTGTTTAACAGAGTGTTGATGCACCTACCCAGAGCAAAATGCTCCGTCAGGGGTAGGAGAAGTACGAGTGCAGTTCATACCCTGAAAAGCCTAGAAGGGAGCCCAGGAGGGTGCAGCTCATACCCCAAGAGGCCTAGAAAGGAGCCCAGGAGGATGGGACCCAGGCTGGGGGTGGCCTGAGGGGCTTCTGGATGCGCATCAAGCTGCCACCACATGTGGGTCACGGGGCTTGGGAGCCTTGACCCCTGGCCTGGGCTTCTCCTGCATCATCCTGTTGGGCAGCCACAAGCCCTTGGCAGCCTGGGCAGCATGGGCCCTGCTCCCCCCTGCTCCCCGCTGCTCCCCCCAACATGGTGGTCCTGTCCGGCACACGCACACCTCGGATAACTTGACTCCCAGGGTTTGTGGGGACGTTGGACTGAGGAGGCGCTTCATAAATGTTAATGCCCGCGTCTATTCCTAGAATAATGAATTAAGCCATTATTCCCTCCATGTCGCTCGGCATAAATCACGTTGTTCCATCCTGTGTCGGGCCCGCCCCTCTTCGCTCACAGTTCTCCTCCCTTGAGAAGTGCAGAACCTGCTCTTCCTCTGCCAATTAGCATGCTCTATTTTAATACATTGCTATTTTTCACTTGTTTGTTTGTTTGTTTTCCTCCACAAAAGTTATTTTTAAGTGGGGGTAGGGGTCAGGGGGCCGTGGCCTCACCATCAGTGGTGTTTTCCAGGCCTGGCCGTGCAGCCTGACTGCTCAGACCTGGCTGCCCTACGGTGATCAGGAGACCAAAGCCAGGTAGGCCTGAGGTATTGGTGGCAGGCGGCCCTGCGGACATGGTTCTCAAACTGTGGTCACAGTCCCCACCCCCCAGACCTCTGGAATCTTTCCTAAGCTTTTTTCTTTTTTCTTTTTTCTTTTTTAAGATTTTATTTATTTATTCATGAGAGACAGAGAGAGAGAGAGAGAGAGAGAGGCAGAGACACAGGCAGAGGGAGAAGCAGGCTCCACGCAGGAAGCCCGACGTGGGACTCGATCCCGGGTCTCCAGAATCAGGTCCTGCGCCGAAGGCGGCGCTAAACCACTAAGCCACCTGGGCGCCCCCATGGTAGACCTTTAATATATACTTGTGGAAGGGAGAATGTGATATGGAAAACTGGGAGTGGGCCGGGGGAACAGTTAAGGAAGATGAAGAAATGGAAGTATTTGAGATGGTCTTGATGAATGAGTAGGAGTTTACCAAATGGGCACAGTGGAAAGGTGTCCCAAGAAGAGAGAGCAGCATGTACAAAGATAGTGAGGCATGAAGCAACTCGTATATCCCAGAAACAAGAAGTCCGGCTGAGTGCCCTAGTGGCCGGCGAGATGGGGGGTGCCTACTGGCTGGCCTGAAAAGGCACACTCAGCTGACCACAGAGGAGCCGCAGTGGGAAGCAGTGAGCTGGGATACATCCTGAAGGCAGAGGAGAGAGGCCAAGGTGTGGGATCCTCACCAGGGAAGGGAGAGGCCTGATGGCCAGGCGCATTTCCAGCCCTGCATTCTTCCTTCAGCCCTGCAATTGTCCCTGTGAGGAAAGTCACAGTCCGGATTCTCCCCTGGGTGCTGCCTGGGGCAAGGTCAGTATGGATTCCCTAAAAGCCCCAACATCCCCAGAACCACAAAAGGTTTCCCAGGGGATGCTGGTTTTGGGAAATGAACCTCTGCTGTGGGGTAGGCTGACAAGAGGGGAAGTTGGAGCTCAAACCATTTGGAGGATATTTGGGGCATTTCCCTAAATTAAAAGTACTCAAGGGGCGCCTGGGTGGCTCAGTTGGTGGAGCCACATGGCTCTAGGTCTTGGAATTATGGGTTGGAGCCCCACATTGAGTGTAAAGATTAAAGATAAAATCTTTAAAAAAAAAAAAAAAGTACTCAAAGTGCAGACAGGTCTAACTTCTCCAGGACCAAACAGGGAAGTGACACCTTCCTTAGCAATCTTTATTCAAGAACGTAATCTGTGCATGTAGCAATACCTGCACGCGTACACTTGAAAGGGTCCTTAGGGAGAAGTGAGCCTCTTTGTGCCTGAGCTCTTGCCTCCTCTCCTGACAAGCCCAGGCCTCCGCATCCTACTTGTCCTTCCAGAAATGGGCTCGCACAACCATGCCCGTGTGCGTGTGTGACTCACGGATAGCAGTATACTTGGCTACTGTTTTGTGCTTTATCCGTAGTAATGTATTATCCCCTATCACGTGTCCTGCTACCTTCTTTTTGGGGATACATAATTTATTTAATTATAATATATTATTTATGTAACTTAATGGACTGTTAAGTTGTCCCCAGTTTATTCTTGCTGCCTCCTTATCCACATGAGTGAATTTACCCGCAGAGTAAATTCCCTGGAAGGAAGGGATTGCTAGCCCCTAGCAAAATTTAAAATTTTGTATAGATATTGTCAAACTCCCCAAAGAGATACAAAAATTCACTTCTACCAACATGGTAAGGGGCCCCCTCAGCTTGGTACCTCCAGCTGCACCCCCTTCCATCCCTTGGTGAGCTGGTCCCCTCCCTCCTCTACCCCCAAACTCTCACTGTCCCCCCACCCTGTTCTGAGTGACTCCCAGGTGCCAGTAGGCCCACCTAGGCCGATTCCCTGCTGAAGGACAGCCTGCAGCCCACACCTCATTACCTCCATAGCCCACAGGTGATATGAGGCTTTTTTTACTTGTCACTTTATATTAAATTCTACTGTCATTTTTAAAAGTTAAAAAATAAATTCTCTTGCCACTTAGTTTTTAGAATAGGTAACATCATCCAAATTTCAGAGGGCAGAAAGCCAGTGTCTCTGTGTCACCTGCTTCCCTCTCCAGAAAAGCCACTACTCCCAATGGAGCCATCTTCCCGTTCCTTCTAGAGATACGTTGCATATATTCAAACAAATAAATATCTCTTCCATACTCCTTCCCCCCCCCCCAACCTCTTTCCTGTCCAAAAATGGTCACATATGATTGCATTTTTCACCTAACAGTATCTAGCAGAGAACATTCCAAATCTGGGGATTAAGCACATCCTCATGGTTTTCAACACCCACAGAGCATCACATTTGATGACTGCCTATCCCTTTCACCTCCTTTTGTCATTTGTCTTTTCTTTGCCATGCAAATATTTTTAAGTTCTGTGGAGTGAAAATTTTCTGTGGTCTCTCTCGTAAGGCCTTCCCCAATTTGGAGCTTATATGAAATTCCTCCCACGGTTGATCCTGGTACTTCTGTGGTTTCATGCTTCATCTTTAAACCTTTGATCCATGGGGAATTTTTATTTTGTTATAAGGTGTAATATAAGGATCCAACTCCATCATTTTTCTCCAGGTGGCTATCCCTTTGTCTCTCATCCATTTACTAAATAATGTCTTGTTGGGACGCCTGGGTGGCTCAGTGATTGAGTGTCTGCCTTCGGCTCAGGATGTGATCCCGGGGTTCTGGAATCCAGTTCTGAATTGGACTCCTGCATGGAACCTGCTTCTCCTCCCTCAGCCTATGTCTCTGCCTGTCTCTCTGTGTCTCTCATGAATGAATAAATAAATAAAAATCTTAAAAAAAAAATAATGTCTTGTCCTCGCCCACTTGAAATAACTCTTGTTTCCAAACTCCAGTGTGTATTTGAGTCTTTCTCTGTTTATGTACTGAGGGACCTTGCTGGTTTTAGTTTTGTAGCTGGATCCTCGATTCCATTTTAATAAATTGGTCTCACTTCATTTTTTTTTCCAAAATGCATTTGCTGTTTTTGTTATAAACTTTAGAATCAACTTGTTTAACTTAAAAAGAAATGCTGTATTTTCTTTTTCTTTCTTTTCTAAATTTTTTTGCTGTGAGTATTTTCTTGTGTTAAACATGTAGACGAAATTAAGGTGAATTGGTATTCTATTATGTGGGTTTTCCTACTTACATGATGGTATTTCTCTTTCTTCTAATTTATAAATAGCTTGTGGTCTCTGTATATTAATTCTGTGTCTGGCCACCTTACTGAATTCTCTTATTGCTTGCAATCATTTTCAGTTCCTTGACTTTGGTTTTCCACATATTTAAATAACGATAGCAATAATAATAACACTGTACCCTTGCCTCCAGCTTTGATTGCTGTAGGTTCTTCCTCCAATCTAATTGCACTGCCTAAGACTTCCAGGAAAATGTTAAGTAATAGTGAAGATGGTGGGCATGCTTGTATTGTCTCTGGCCTTGATAGCAATGCTGCTGTTGTCTCCACTGAACACACAGTGTTGGCTTTGGTATATTCATGTTGAAGAAGGCTCCATCTATTTTTATTTAATATAAAATGCCCATCAAAATGGATGTTAAATGTTGTCAAGTGCCTCGTAAGGTTTTTCCTTGGAGAAACAGAGTCAAGAGAGCCCTCAAAGATCCATGGGGACCTGAGTCTTTCCTCTAGTCACTGGGACACCTGATGGTCTGCCCTCCACCCCTCCCAGCCCCCCGGGCCAGCATCACTTCAGTGATAGGTGGTGCCAGAACTGAGGCTCACTGGGCCTGTGGCAGGCAGGCTGGGCTGCCCTGGTGATGGAGCAGAGCAGGGAGGCTGAGTAGACACTACCTTCCCTTGTCTCCTTTTTCTCTCAAATTTATGACAATAAAAAGGCTTTCTAGAAATGGAGAAGTGGGTTGTCAGCCTCCTTTCATCCCCTGGCTGAGGGCTGCTGCCACCTAGGACACATAAGACACAAACCTCAGTCTCTTTGGAACCTAATCTCAGAGGTGGCATCTGTCACCTTTTGCCATTTCTATTCATTGGAAGCAAGTTACTAGGTTCAGCCCATGTTCCAGAGGGTGTGACGCCAGGAAGCAGGGTTCACTGGGGGCTCTCTCAGATGCTGCCACCACAGGAATGAGCAGGGTTCACTGGGGGCTCTCTCAGATGCTGCCACCACAGGAATGGAGCCAGGACACAGGCAGCCTGACTGCCTGGGTTCAGATCCTTCACCCACAAGAGTGGGGTATGAGTGGCCAAAACTCTAGGGGACCAGTTAGCAGGCGATTTCTCCTTGTTGACCAGAGCCATTGGGAAGTGGTACCTGGTTAGCCATGTGACCTCAGACAAATTACTCATCCTCTGTTTTCTCATCTGCAAAGTGGCTCTCATACTTGTACCACCTAGGGTCATTGTAAAGCTAAAATAATGAGCTCCACTATGCAGTTTGCAGAAACCAGGCCCAGAATATTGTAAAGACCCAATAAAACTTGGATGTTGTACTAAGAGAGATTGCTTGTCACTTCCACGGAGCTTTCCATGTGTCCCCACAGTGACCACTGCTGTTCATTGAACTCCCACCCTTTTCCAGACACTGGACAAGTCTTTGGGGATACTGGCCAGACCAAGGGAGGAATGCTCTGCTTCTGTGAAACTTGCATCCTTTAGCAGAGACACAATAAACAAGTATACACATAAATAAGCTAATTTACCAGTGTGATAAACTCTATAGAAAAAAAGTAGGATTGTAATTGGGCGGAAGGGACAGTTATTTGGCAGAGGTTCCCATGTGGGGAAGGGGAGTGCTTCCGTAGTTGACATTGGTGCTGAGATGTGAAGGTGCAAGGGAGCTGGCCCCACAGGGAACTGGGAGAAAGACATCCTGAGTGCCCCTGAGTACACACTAGCAGAAGAGGGTGACTCTGAAGAAGAGAAAGGGAACCCAAATGACTGATTGCTGGAAGGGTGGGCAAGTGGGAGGATATGTGGTCAGGGAACCTGGGACCCCAAGATCCCAGGAGAGTTAGATTTTATTCCAAGAACAGTAGGCCCTCTGAAGAGTTTTAAGCAGATGTGCTTTGTTCTTAATTGGCTGCTTTTCTTTGTTGAAGGGATGGATGGATGGATGGATGGATGGATGGATGGACGGACGGACGGACAAATGGGGAGGGAGAGATGAGCACATAAACAGATGGCACCACCAGCAGCACCAGCATAACAGCTCACCAGTGTATAGAGCCCGTTGCCCGCCCCGGAGCTTTAGGAAATAACCTGACACCTCTCCTGGAAGGAATGGGTGATGCAGGAGAGCTAGCCAGGTTGGTAAGGGGGCTGTCTCCAGCTCTCTTTCTCAAGGATAGTGGAGACACCATAAGAATGACAGCTAATCTCATGGAAAGAGTCCCACCAAACAGCTAAAGTCAAGTCCTGATTGTGCCAGTTGGGTGGCCCTGGGCCACTGGAAGACCTGGGGGCCCTGACTTCCCTGTCTAAGGCAGGGATTATGGTGCCTTCCACAGCCTGTGCAGGTGGCCTGCCCAGCTTCCGGCTTCCTCGTCTCCGTCAGTTCCCACCAGAACTTCACCAGGTAGATCCGGTTATTGGCCTCATTTTGGTGAGTCTGAAAGATTCTATGGCCAGTAAGTGCTGATGTTCATGGAATTCCCACCAACCCCCCGAGGTGGGTCCTCCAGGTCTCCACTTGGAGAGGACCCTGAGGCCCAGAGTTGGTGGGTGATCTGGGGCCCTAGGGAACTGGGGGACTGGATAGAGCCAACGGGAGGCTGCAGGCAGGTGGGTAGGCACTTGCTGAGCTGTGGGTGGGAACGCGCAAGGTGGCTGGTGCAGGGCACTTGCAGCGGGATTTCCCCCCTGGGAAACCCTGCAGCCCCTGGGCCCCTGCAGGGAGGTGGGAGGGCCCCACGGTTGGGGGGGAGGGAAGGCCTCTGGCCTCCTTGCCCCGCCCCCAACAGTCCTGGCTTTGGGTCACTGACAAGTGCAGAAGTTCCCCAAAGGAGACGAAAGGGCCCTGCCCAGGGGCCCACGCAGCAGCCACAGCCCCTGCATGCTGCTCCCCTGCCCCACACCCCTGCCCGCTGCACCAAGCCCTTCTGCCCCGCCAGGCGTCTAAAGAGAAACAGGCGTCAGCCCAGGGGTAAGTGGGCAGTCTGTAGAGACACTAGGCCAGGGGTGACTAACCCTTGAAGGGCATGTGGCATTCGTTCGGTGACTCCAACCAGGTCAAGAGAAATGAGTGGAGACAGAGGATGGAGTGGAGGGGCGGCTTGGACAGGGGTTGGCTTCAGCCTGGTGTGGGCTGTCAGGGAGGCGCAGGGATGCAGCCCCTGAAGACCAGGCCAGCTGGCTCCGGGGCCTGGCTCATTGCACCCCTGACCCCCACAGTCTCCACAGGTCTGGGGGTGGAGGTTCTCCCTCTCCCCTCCTGCCCCAGCTTGGAGACTGGCCTGTAACCACTAACACATATGGCTACTGAGCACTTGAAATGGGCTAGCCTGGATGTGGTGTTAGTACAAAATATACACTAGATTTTGAAGACCTGGTATAAAAAATATATTAAAATTATCAATTATAGGTTGAAATAAATGGTACTATTTTGGTTGTGTTGGAAAAATTTGTTATACAAAATAATTTGTATAATACTTGTCTCTTTATACTTTTTATTTTTTATTTATACTTTTTAAATGTAGCTACCAAAACACTTAAAATTATACGTGCAGCAAATAAAATAAAATATTAAAAAATAAATAAATAAAATAAAAATATATGTGTAGCTTGCATTATATTTCCATTGGACCACACTGCCTCAGATAGCCATACTCTCTTACTGGGCCTTCACCCCTGGGAATCCATCACCTGGGGCTTCCCTGGGGCTCCCCACTCCCCTGGGCTCCTAGTAGAAAGACGGAAGGCCCAGGGACAGGTCATATATTGCAGTTACTGTCACCTTTAAATAGTAACTTCTTTTATTTTTTAAACAATTTTCCATAATTGCTGGCCTGATACAGTGTTTGATTAATTACATCAGAATGACAGTGTTTTTCACCTGAATGTCCTAGAATGAGTTCTATGTGCTACAGTGGTTTAAAAAATGCCTTCATAAATATCACTTATTCTTTTTTTTCTTTTTATTATAAAGTTTTTATACAGAAAAGTTGAGAGAGAGGGGTTCCTGTCCTGGAACCCCTGCCAGGATCCACTGCATTTTGGAGTCACCTCCTCTCCCCTGAAGCCCCTTGCGTGGGTGGAAAGAGAGACTCAAGCACAAAAAGAGTTTCTTAAATTGAGGAACTCAGAGGGGAAGAAAGCCCAGCTGGGAACAGGAAAAGCTGGGTTAAGGGTTCTGGCTGAGTCACCTGGGGGCCAGTCCCTTGAACCTAGTGGGGACAGGGTTAGGAACCAGTTTGCCTAGGGACTGATTTTACAGCTTGGACATGTTTCTAAACATCTCTGGACTTCAGTTTCCTTTCCTGTAAGATGGAGATAATGTTACCACTTCGTTCATGAGTGTTCAGACATGATGCTCATCTATTCGTTAACATCATGCCTACCTTAGTGCGAGCGCTATGTGTGCATCCATCATGTTGGTTCTGCTGCTGCTGCAGTTAACCTTCATCACAGACTCTCTGCATGCCCTTCCTGGCCGGTCACTGCTCGGTGTGCTGGAGTTGCTGCTAAGATAGACAAAATGAGGATGGACCAAAAATAAACATTATGAATAAACACATCACATATATACATAAATTATAATAAACACATAAATTATATGTGTACTGGATTGTGATAAGTGCTGTGGAAAAATTAAGGCTGGGAAGGGGCATGGGTTGCAGTGGGTGATGACGTTTAAATAGGGTGATCAGGACAAATTCCCTAAGAAGGTGACATTTGAGGACAGACCTGAAGGAGGCAAGGTTGTGTCTGGGAGAACAGCTCCCCCAGGCAACAGCAAGAGCTGTTGGTGCAAAGACCTTCAGGCCAGGGTGTGCCTGGTGGTTTGAGTAATGGGAGTAATGGCTGAGAGCTAAGGAGAGAGCAGCCATGAAGTTAGAGGAGTAGCTGGAGGGCTGGGGAGGACGGGCTGGGGCAGGGCAGGGAGTGGGGGGGAATGGCTTGGAAGATCTTCACGAGGACTCTGCTAACAGGGGCACATTTTGCTTTGAGGGGAGGTGTGTGAGCTGGTTTGGGTCTTACTGGGCCATTGTGGCTGCCATATTGAGAACAGACCATAGGGGCCTGGAGACCATGCCAGTAATCCAGATCCGGAAGGATGGTGGCTGGGACCAGGTCCAACAGTGAACAGTGGTCAGATTTTGAGTATCTTTTGACAGAAGAGCCAGTAGAACTTACTGATAGGAATAGATGTGAAATGTGAAAGAGCAGAGCTGAGGATGCATCTGGTTTCTGCTTGAGTAGCTAGAAGAGGGAGTCACCCTGACCAGAGAAGGGCAGGGTGGGGCAGATCCAGAGATGGATTTTGTTCTTGCTAAGTGGAAGGTGGCTGGAGACATCCCAGTAGAGCTGTGGGGGTGGGCAGTGTTCAGTGAGTCTGGAGGGCAGAGGACAGTGAACTTGGAAGTCAACAGCATGGGGATGGCACAGAAAGTCCTGAGACTGCATGAGCCCCCCAGAGGACAGTGTGGGTCACTCTGGGGAGCAGGGGAGGGAAAAGGTGACCTCAGTTCTCTGCTGAGGTACCCGATTGCCCAGCACTGAGGTGGGAGCGCAAGAGGAGGCTGGGATGGTGGACAAGGTCGTGATGACTTTCAGACCGGCCATTCTGTGCCTGTGGGACATCACACACGTGTAGAATCATAAAAGACATTTAGACTCAGAGGAGGTATACATTTGGTTGCTCCATATCTGATTCTTAACTGGGGGCAGCTTTGCCCCCCACGGGACATTTGGCAACCTATAGAGATTTTTTTGGTGGTCAGCCTGGGAGGGACAGTCTGCTGTGAGCATCGGTGGCAAGCGGTGGGGGATGCTGCAAAACTCCTCCTCTGCACGAGACCACCCACCACCACCACAAGGAAGAAATATCAGTAGTGCTGAGGTGGGAAAATTCCGCTCTCTGTCGTACTTAGTTGAAGGTGATAATAAAAGTGAGCATTTAAAGAGCACTTGCTAGAGGCCTGGTGCTAAACTAAGCTCCAGAGAAGGTAGCAGCCAACCTAGATTTTCTTCACCCTCCAGGGGTGTGACTGACCCTTGGGGAGGGTAAGGCACTGGGCTCCCCCTGGTGGAGCTGAGGGCACAACCCAGGTCAGGCTCAGCCCTGTTCAGGGAGTCCTCAGAGGCCTGTGACATGTATCAGGACGGAATGGAAGCACAGGGGCTGCACAGACTGTTTTTAAAAGGACACGGGAAAACCAAAAACAGGAGCACGAGACTCTCAGCTTTTATGATGCATGTCTTCCTGAAATAATTGGCTACTGCGATTTTTTTCTTTAAATCTCATACACCTCTTTCCTGAGCAGTAGAGAAAAAAGTTTGCATAAATAATTGAATGCTGTAGAAAATCCTAGAGTTTGCCTTAATGACCTATTTTATCTTCCTTGCATTCCCCTTTGCTTCCAGAGGAGGGTTTGTATTATAAATAGAGAATGAGTGCATACTTGAACAAACCTAGGTTTGAATCCTGGGCCTTCCACTTGCTCGTGAGCTAAATATTTAACTTTTCAGGGCTTCAGTTTATTCATCTGGGTCAGTAACACTCCTTCCTACGGTGTTCATGAGGACTAAGTGTGACTATGTGTGTTAAGCACCTTGCACAGTGTTTTACATGTAGTAGATCCTTAAAAGTGGTAGCGGGACTTTCACTTCTGGAGAAGATGGAGCCTACCACTGTCACAGGTCCTGGGGCCTAGGAAGTGTCTTTGGGGACTATTGTTCTACCCACCGCACTATCGAAAAATAAAACACGGAGAAAGGAGAATTTAATAAGAACAAACAAGAGTATCAGTGAGCTGTCAGATAACTTCAGGTTTGCCTAATATACTTGGAAGCTCAAAATGGGGAGAGGGGACAGAAGAATATATTTGAAGCTGTAATGGCCCCAGATTTCCCGGATGTTATGAAAACTATAAACCCAGAAATCTAAGAAGCTCAATGAGTCCTAAATACTAGAAACATGAAGAAAACTATACTGAGGCACATCACAATCAGATGGCTCAGGAGCTGAAAAAGAAGAAAGACACATTACATGCAGAGGAACCAACATGAAGGGGTCTGCAAATTTCTCTTCAGAAACAATGCTCGAAGAACACTTACCAGACCATACTCTGGGGCAAAACCAAGTCCTCAAGAAATTCAAATCATACATGTGTTCTCTGACCACAGTGGAATTAAATTAGAAATCAGTAACAAAGATTTCTGGAAAATTCCCCCAACTTGGAGACTAACACATTTCCAGATAACTCATAGGTCAAAGAAGAAATCTAAAAGGAAGTTATTTTGAATTGAAAATGTTTTGAGCTGAACTAAAATGAATACTACACAACATACCAAAATTTGGGGGTTTCTGTAAGCATTACTTAGAACAAGTATAGCACTGATCACTGTAAGCACCTAGAGAAAGAAGACCTGATTCAACCCGAAGTAGACAGATGAGAAAAAGTCCTAAAGATTAGAGATGGAATCAGTGAACTAGAATAGACATTTGCAGTCTACAACCTGTAGTTGGTTCCCTCTTTTTGGAAATGAAGCTTTACACAAACACAACTGTGCCCTTTGGTTTACATATTGTCTGTGGCTGCTTTTTAGCTATAACAGCAGAGTGAGTGGTTATGGAAGAGACCATATGGCCTTACAACCTAAAATACTTACTGTCTAGCCCTTTAAAAGTTTTCTGGGGGCGCCTGGGTGGCTCAGTTGGTTAAGCATCTCTGCCTTGGGGTCAGGTCATGATCGAGCCTCAAGTGGGCCTCCCTTTTCAGGGGGGAGTCTGCTTCTCCCTCTGCTCCCTTCCCCTCACTTGTATGCTCTGTCTCTCTCAAATAAATAAATAAAATCTCTTTAAAAATTTGCTGGGCAGCCCCAGTGGCACAGCGGTTTAGCGCCGCCTGAAGCCAGGGGTGTGATCCTGGAGACCCGGGATCGAGTCCCACGTCGGGCTCCCTGCATGGATCCTGCTTCTCCCTCTGCCTATGTCTCTGCCTCTCTCTCTCTGTGTGTGTCTCTAGGAATAAATAAATAAAATCTTTTAAAAAAATTTGCTAACCAGAAACATATTAAATAAAATCTATAAAACAAGAAGCTAGGTTTTTGAGATAAAAAAAATTGGTAAGTCTCTTGCAATACAGATCAGAGGGGAAAAAAGAAGAAGATACAATTACCATCAGAAATGAGAGGTGACATTACTACAGATTCTTCAGATATTTAAAAGATAATAAGGATGTTTTATAAATAACTTTCTTCCAATACATGTAACAACTAAGATGAAAGAAATTAATTGAAAAACACAAACTACCAAAGCTCACTCAAGAAGAAATACACACACACACACACACACACACACACACACATTTTTAAAAGATTTTATTTGTTTATTCATGAGAGACACACACAGAGAGAGAGAAAGAGGCAGAGACACAGGCAGAGGGAGAAGCAGGCTCCATGCAGGGAACCCGACGTGGGACTCGATCCCTGGTCTCCAGGATCAGGCCCTGGGCTGAAGGTGGCGCTAAACCGCTGAGCCACCAGGGGCTGCCCACATGTATATATTAAAGAAATTGGATTTGTTATTAAAAACCTTCCCACAAAGAAAACTCCAGGTCTAGGTGGCGTTACCATTGCATTTTATCAAATTTTTAAAGTATGAAATAAATAGCAATTGTACATGAACTCTTCCCAAAAAATAAAAAGAAGGAAATAGTTACCAGCTTATTCTGTGAGGCCAGAGTGACCCTGGTACCAGAACCAGATGAAGACATTCTGGCGAGAAGTGGAACTCCTGGAACTCCGGTGTGCGCTGGCAGGAATGTAATGGTGACGTCACTTGGGAAATCAGTTGTGGCTGTTTCTTAAAAAGCTGAAGGTAGGTATATGAAACTATGCAGAAATAAACACACGAGCCGGCTTGGAGCGTCATCGGGGCAGGACTCTAGGCCGGGGCACAGCTGTACATGAGCGCTCCTGCCAAGCTCTGGGCGCGATGGGTCCAAGTTTGGTGGGAAACTTGAATGAAGCATGTGGGACATGAGCGGCTCTCTTAAGGGAAAAGGATTTAAAACAAGAGGTCAAGATGAGGTACAAAAGTGAGGATTTATTTAGGATAAGCAAGTAACTACATCAAATTCTTGGAGTCCTAGATCTCTTTCTCCTGAGTCATCTTGAGACACCGGTTCAGAGAAGCTTCTGTAGAAAGGCTCCCTGCTGGCATCTGGCTTCCCCTCCCCACTTTCCCCACCTCAGTGGCAGTGCCCCCACCCTGTGCTATGGGGTGACCACTGCAGGCCACCGAGTCACCGGCATGGCCTCTCTGTCTTTGGGCTCTGCCCCGGCTCCGCTCCCCTCCGTCTCTGCAGCCCTGCTGCCCAGTGGCTGTGCGGGCCTGAAGGAGCAGGGCTTGTGTGTGCAGAGAGGGCTCCAGAAGGCATCCTGGGCTCCTGACGAGCTTGTCTCCTTGTCTCCTTGCTCGCCACAAGCTTGCTCCTGAGCTTTGGGACACACGGGCCTCTCCAGCCTCCTGGTCTGCCCGGATGCCACACATCCCATCGGTGAGGACACAGCCCATCTGGGCTCTAGCTCTCAGAGCCCTGCCCTCCGCTCTGAGGTCCTTGGGGGCTTTGCCATGACCGCTGTCAGACTGGCCCATGTGGGCTCCTTGTCCATGAGTGGTGACAAGAGCATGGGCTGGGTCAGAGCCCAGAGCGGGGGCCTTGGAATTCCAGGCCCTACTGTGTAGTAACTGTGTTGAGTTCAAGCACGTTCCTAATCCCTCTGTGCCTCCCTTTCCTCGTCTGTAAAATGCAGGAAGTAATAGGACCACAGAGTCTTTGCAAAGATGAAAGAGTCCTAGGAGGGCTGGTGTGTCCTTCAGTCTTGTCCACCTAAGGGTCTGCAGCTTCTAGAAGAGTCCCAGGCCGGTATCAGGCACTCAGGAAGCACTTGCTCCTGTCTGGTCTCTGGCCTGGGGCTGCAGGCTCTCACAAGGGGTGTGCCGGGTCTCACAGTTCTCCCTTGCTGCTGCCCCATGCTCTCAAGAACCCAGGGCCCTGGGACTCACACCCCACCTGAAGATGGTCCTGCTGAGGGTCTGAGGCTCTGGGGCCAGAGCCAAGTAGATGGGGGAGTTACATAGTGCAGGATGTTGGGGATGAACAAAGACAAGATCGTTCTTGAACACTGCTTCAGCCCTATAAAGTTCAGTACAGATGCATTTTGGGTACATCCCAAAGATCCGTTCACTTACATATGAAAATGCAAGAAGCACTGAAGCTGCCTTAGAGGAAAGGTCACCTCATGAACATCAGTCTGAGTTTTCTTGTCCTTCCATCCTTAGGTAACAGTCCAATGTCTAGCTGTGAGTAGGGATAGGTGGAGAATTCCGGAGCGTTTGGCTCCATGCTGGTTTAATATCAAGCCTCTGTGATGTTGCTACTTCTGGAGAACCAAGTCTCACCTTCAGGCTAGCTGAGGAAGGCAGGCTGTCATGTCAGAGCCTGAGGTAAAAGCACAGAGTGAAGCTGCCCTGTGTCCTGAGGAGGTAGAAGAAAGCTGATTTAAAACAGAATACGTAGTGAGGCTGCTCTGGGCTACGAACTTCTCCCAGCTAGCCTCAAATCTGCTTTTTCCCTAACTGTGTGTGTGGGGGGGGAGGGGGCGGAGGGGCTCTAATGATTTCTGGTTTGATGTGGAAATACAACAAAGAGCAAGGCTGAACGTCGAGACCTGGGAGGGCCCCAAGGCAGACACGTGAAGTGTGAAGGGTGGGTGTTCCCAACCCAGAACCAGCAGCCTGGCCCTGGAGGGCAGGGCTGGGAGAGGGGCCTTGTCCCACGCAGGGAAGAAGAGGCTACCAGGCATGGGGTGGGAGGCGCACCCTGCTGTCCACACAGGGGCCTTGCAGGTAAGCCTGTATCTCCCTGTCTTGCAGGTGGTGTCGGGTTGCGGGAGAAGGTGCCGGCCAACCCCGAGGCGCTCCTACTCATGGCCAGTTCCCAGCGTGACATGGAGGACTGGGTGCAGGCCATCCGCCGGGTCATCTGGGCCCCACTTGGCGGAGGTACTGCCCGTAGGTCTCATGCTCACCCTCTAGAACCCTTGCCTTCAGGTAATCATGCCCCTCCACCCTGCATGGAGCCCGTATGGCCCCTCTCACTCAGGGCTCACTGTCTGTGTCCCGAGCGCTGGCAGCGTGTAGACCACGCTCACTTCCCCGGCTGCCAGCCCTCAGGAATCACACCTCCCGGGTACCAGGTGGGCAGCAGCAGGGGAATCAAAACATGCCCTCCGCCTACTAGAGTCCTAGGGTGTGTGCGTGCTCGCCTCCCTGCATCCAGACCATGCTGGGTAGGTGTTCGTGATGTGGTGTGCACTAGGTACGGTGCCCTTCCCTCTGCCGTGCCCCACTGCAGCCACACGGGGCCGTGGCGCTGCCCACACAGCCTGCACCCTCTTCCTGATCTGAGAGCTGCACTTGCCATTTGCTCACTTACACCTTTATTAAAACCACGTATCGGATGCCTGAGATGTACCCAGTCATATTCCAGGCACTAGGAATTCAGTGATAAGCGAGATAGAGGATTCCTCTACCCTCCCGTCCCATCCTTCGCCCAGCAAGAGATAGACAATAGGCAAGTAGAGGTGTCATATGATGTTGAGTAGAGAGAAACATAATGAAGTCAAGCTAAGTAGGATGATAGGGGATGCTGTGTTAGATGCTGTAGCCCAGCCAGCTCAGGGAAATGGCCAGGAGGGCCAGGGGAATGCCGGGTGAGGAACATTCAGTCAGAAGTGCAAGTGCAAAGGTCCTGAGGCAGGAATGAGAGATGTGGACACAGAATCTCAGGAAGGCCTGCGGGTCTTAGGATATGAGGACAGGAGATGTTACTGGAGCCTTGGGCACATGGTGGGGATCTTAGACTTTGTTCTAAAGTGATGGGGCATCAAGGAGGGCTCTGAGCAGGAGATAGACATGACCTGACTGGGATTTGTTAAGGGGCCTCTGGCTGCCATGTGAGAGGTGGAGCAGAGAGAGATGAGGAGATGCAGCAGGCAGAGAGAGCCGTCAGACTGGGGCAACGGGAAGCACAGGCTGGCCTGGGCATGGAGGAGATGGTGAAGAGCTACCAGCCACAGGTGTATTCTGAAGGCAGAGCTGCTGGGTTTGCTGAGGGACATGGGGTGCAAGAGAAGGGCAGGTTGGCCCCTGGCTGTGCAGCTGCTGTCTCTGTAGGTTGGTGTCCCTCCATGGTCATCATGAGAAGAGCTTTGAGAAGGGGTCACCTGCTGGCTGGGCTGAATGCGGAGACCAGGAGCTGCTGGCTTGTGACCGTGCAAGCCATGGATGTCTCCTGTCCCCCCAGGTGTCTGGGAGTGTACAGTCCATGCTGGGCACAGGCTCACCTCGGGGGGCTCAGAACCCATCTCCAGACCAGTGTGCCCGATAGGCTGGGCCTCTTCTTCACCCCGTGCCTCGCCAGCTCTCCTCGGCCCCTCCTGGCTGTGGCCTGCCTGGCCACCTTTCCTAGAACCGTGAGTCTTCATGTAGCACAGTCGATAGAACTTTGAGAGGCCGTTTCTTCCCTGTGCAGCATACACAGCCTCACAGTGTTGGCCACAGCCTCCCTGCCTGCTCATGACTGTGGCACCTCCCACCCTAAGACCCTAAGCCCACCCGGGGATTTCTGCAGCCTTCACAGATGTCCTTCAATGCAGGGTGGTGGAAATTGAGCCCCTAGAACAGAGCAGAGCCCAGGAGCAAACCCTTGTGCTTGATTTATGACAAGCATATTGATATTGATTTATGGATATTGATTTATGACAGGTGCCACTGTGGACACAGGGGGGGAAGGAGAACATCGTCACGATCTTAGAGGATAGAAAGATTTTTTGCAGGAGTTACAAAAGTCATTCATCTTTTAGGAAAAGGTTCATAAATTATACTTCACAGAAGGAAGAGTGTCTGTTTTTAAAAGGTAGACCAGGAAAGTGAAAAGACAAGCTTCTAGGGTGGGAGAAGGTGTTTGCCACACACCCCAAACAAACAACTTATTCCTCAAACTCCCGTACATCAGTAAGGCAGAGACAGACAAGCCAGTAGAGGCTTGGGCAAGAGACTTGAGCAGGCTTTTCACCCAGACACATCCTCATGCCCCGTGAGCATGGGCAGTGGTGCTCAACCTTGCTAGTGATCAGGGCAGTCACCACCTGAAAGATTAAAAGAAGAAGGCAGGTGGTTTGCAGTGGTGACGAGGACAGAGAGCTATAGGCACTGCACGTATGACTAGGGAAACCTGCATTACCTGTGAACGTTCATGCTACGCACACCTAGGCCCCCGCAGATCCACTGCTAGGCATGTCCCAGGTGGAAATATGTGCACAAAGGGGCACCTGGCTGGTGCAGTCAACTCAGCATCCAACTCTCGATTTTGGCTCAAGTCATGATCTCAAGGTTGTAAGATTGAGCCTATGTCCAGCTCTGCGCTTAGCATGGAGTCTGCTTGAGATTTTCTCTCCCCTTCTGCTCCTCTCTCCATGCTCAATCTCTCTCTCTCTCAAAAAAAAACAAAAAACAAAAAACAAAAACAAAAACAAAACAAACAAAAAAAAACATGACAGAGATGCTGGGGACTTATACATGTCACATGTTCACAGCAGCCTTACTCATGATGGCCTGATACCAACCCAGTGTTTAGGAACAATACGATGGATAAATGCAGATGACTTGCCCTTGCAGCAGAAATGCTACAGCAATGAGGGAGAATTAACTACAGGTCTACCTAGCAACATGCATGAATTGTAGACATACCATGGGACAAGGGAAGCCCAGGAACATGCTATAGGGATGATTCCATTTCTGTGAAGTTATAAAAATAGGGGAGAAGGAAACTGTATTACTTGGAGATAGGTAGTTAGGCAGTAGAAATACAGAAAGGCAGGGAAATGAATGCTGTACAAGTCAGGGTAGTAGCCCTGGCTACACAGGCTTCATTTTATAATAATGTGTTAATCTATACATAGATGCCTTAGGTACGTGTCTGGATGTTACATATTTCAGTATATAAAATATTAAAAAAATAAGGAGAAACTGAAGGCCAAAGAGACTACAAAACTTGTCTAAGACATCCCAGCTAGGCAGGGAGCAAGGCTGAGAAATGGGGGTGGATGTTCTGACGCTGGACACCGGGCTTTGACTCAGACCATGCAGGGCGCTGGCACAGCCCATCGACACAGGGTGCTGTCTTCCGGCCACATGTCTCTCTCTTTCTCTCTGTGTCTTTCTCTTGCCCCCTTCTTCCCTTCCTCCTCTGTGCTTGCCCACAACTGGGACCCTTTGCAGAATCCCACATTAGACCCCAGATCTGACCCTCCCTCAGGCCCCTGGCATTTATCAAATTTCCCAGGCTGTGTGCTGAAGAGCTTGTAAGAATTAAAACAGGAACCGTCATCAAAGGTGCTTACCTCCCTTCTACCTGAAGCATAGAGGAAATGCAGAAATCCCAGGGGGTAGCAATGGCTGACATGTCTAGACAAGCAGTGGGCACTGGCAGGTGGGCTCAGCAGCCTCCGCAGGCTTCCTGGCAAAGCTGTTATTAGCCTGGGTTCCCCTGGAAGGGAGGCTTGGGGGATCAGTCCTTCTTTCACTACAAATCAGGGAGTCTGTGAGCCCTTTCAAGCTGTTTGTTCTGGCAGAGAGCGGCCACCTCTGACAGACAGGAGTGGGCAGTGTACCTGCCACCGTCAGGGGAGAGCTTGGCCGTCCCCACCAAGAGACCTGGGGGCCGGTGCACGGGCTCAGCCGAGCCTGTTACCGTCAATGGCCTGCCCAGAGGAGTCCCCAACTGTAGGGCCTCTTGTCTGGTCATGCATGCATTCATTCATTCATTCTGCTAGTCACTCATTCACTTAAGGATGTGTTCTAGGGGCCGGGGAATACAGCAGTGAGCAGGACAGACAAGGTCCCTGCCCTCCTTTGTGAACTGCACACTCTAGAAGAGAAAATAGGTAGCAGGTAGGATAAGGAAGCCCGTTGCAGGTTAGACAATGATGTGCTCAGTGGAGAAAGGTAAGGTGGAGAGTGGAGTGAGAGTGATGGGGGTCGGAATTTCATGACCTCTGAGTAAAGGAGATGAAAGGGTGAATTGCATGTATATCTGGGCGGAGAGTTTTGGAGGCAGAGGCAGCAGCGTCTGTGTTGGAAGAGCAGCAAGGAAGCCAGTGTGCCTGGAACAGACTCTGTGAAGATGGAGAGAGCAGGAAACAGGTCAAAGAGGCAATGAGGTGTAAATCAGTAGAGCCTTATCGTCACGGTGACAACTCTGGCTTTTCCTGAGGTCTGTGGTGCCATGGGTGGGTTTTGAACAGAGTGGCAGGGCCTGGTTTGGGTTCTAACAGGATCCCTCCAGCCATGTGTTGAGAACAGATCAAAGAGTGAAACAGGGAGACCAGTTAGGAGCTCATTATACAATAATGCCAGTGAGAGATGACAGCAGCTTGGCTCTAGATGCTACTGGTGATGAGAAGTGACTGAATTCTTGATATATGTTAAGGTAAAGGCAGTCATGTTTCCCTGCTGGAATGGGAGAAACACATAGAGAATGAGAGAAGTCAGGGTAATTAGCCATTGACTGAGATGCGAAAAACCACAGGAAGTACAGTGTTTGGAATGAAGACTGAGAGATCGCATTGGGGCTCAGTCTGAGACACCCGATAGAGACCTAAGTATACATGTCCAGCAGGCGGCTAAACATTCAAGGGTAGAGAATTGGAGAGAGGACTGGGTTGGAGAATCTGGGGGCTGTTGACCATGCATGGAGTTTGAGGCCATGAGGCTGGGTGACACACCGTGGAACGAGCGGAGGGACAGCAGAGGACCAGGGCTGAACTCTGAGCTGCAATCCGTTAGACATCAGGGGCAGAGGAGGAGCCAGCAGAAGCGGTTCAGAAGTGAGGAGTGGAGCTAGGAGTGAGCTGGGGACCCAGGGCTGAGTAAAGAGAATGTCTAGGGAGGAAGGAACAGTGATAGCGAGCACCATCGACAGACGAAGTGGAAGAGAGCGGACTTTGAGCACAGCTCCGCCGACCTGGGTGCATGGCTCTGGTGGCGAGCCGGCGATGAGAATGCTGGGCATGAAAAGGGTAAGGGGAGGGTATTGGAGCGTGACAATAACTGTCACGAACTGTTACAGCAAAACTGTTTCAAGAAGTTCGCTGTAAAGGGAGAGATAAATGGGGCAGGAGCTGGAGGGAAAGTCAGGTAAAGAGAGGATTGGCTTTTGTTTTGCTTTTCTAAGTCAGGAGACAAAACAGCAATGCGAAAGATTGATGGTACAGCAGGAGAGAAGACTGGCTGGAGCACTGACAGCTCTTCTGAATCTAGATGCGAGAATCCTCGACAAAATGCTTACAAATTGAATCCAGCAATACACAAAAGGATTGTACACCATGACCAAATGAGATTTTTTTTGAAATTTATTTATTGTTGAGAGACACAGAGAGAGAGAGGCAGAGACACAGGCAGAGAGAGAAACAGGTTCCACACAGGGAGCCCGATGTAGGACTCGATCCCAGGACCCCAGGATCAAGCCCTGACCTGAAGGCAGACGCTCAGCCGCTGAGCCACCCAGGCATCCCAGCCAATAAGCTTTATTCCAGGAATGCAAGGGTGGTTTACCATCTGAAAATCAACACTTGTAATACACCAATGGAAGAAAAGACAAAAACCACATGATACCTCAGGAGACTTGGAGAAAGCCTGTAATAAAATTTGGCTCCCTCTCATGATAAAAATATTCAAAGACCTAGGGATAGGGATAGAAAGGAAATTCCTCAACTTGATAAAGGGCATCTACAGAAAACCCACATGCACCATTATACTTATGGAGGAAGACAGGATCCTTTTCTGAGATCTAGAAGAAGGCACGGGTTCTCAGTTTCACTTCTGTTCAGCACTCTGCTGGAGGCTGTAGCCAGAGCACTTAGGCAAGAAAATGACATAAGATACATCCAGATTAGAAAGAAAGAAGGAAATAAACGTGTTTCTTATTTGCAGATAACATCTCCTGTACAGAAAACCTTAAGAAATCCACTAGAAAGCAATTAGAAGTCATAAAAAATTCAGCAAGACTGCAGGATGTAAGGTCAGTATGCACAAATCAATCGTATTTCTGTTCAATAGCAATGAGCAGACTGAAAATAAAATTAAGAAGACTTCATTTGCAGTAGCATCCGAAAGAAAAAAATACTTAGGAATCAATGTTAACAAAAAAAGTATAAAACTTCCTACTCTGAAAGTCACAAAACATAGTTTGAAAGAAATGGAAACAGACCCAAATGGATGCAAAGACATGTGTTCATGGATTGGAAGGCGTGATCTTGTGAAGAGGGTAACGCTGTCCCATGGATGTCTGGATTTCTGTGGCCAGCTCTGGGACCCAGGGTAGCCCCTCCGAACCAGCTCACTGTGAGAGGCAGGGCTGCCTGGAATCCAAAGACAACTATAAGCCCCTCGGAGGTGGATCTGATGTGGAGAGGAAGGTGCGTGGTGACACCAGTTGCACCGGTGGCTGAGAGGAGGCAGTATGCACACAGACTTCAGCATCGGGCTGTGGGCTGATGTGATCTGGCTTGGTCCTTTGCTTGCTGTGTGACCCTGGGTATGTCAGTTACCCTCTCTGTGCCTTTTTCTGCAAAATGGGAATGAGAGTATCTTTAAGAGAGATCGATGCAGAGTGCTCAGCAACCCCTCAGCACTAGGTGGCCCTGATTCATTCAGCAAACAGCACATCTATCCTGCATAGGCAGGGGATGTGACAGGGCAAAAGAGATCAGAGGGACCTTCTGTCCCACTCAAGACGGCCACTCACCAGGAAAGTAAATCACAGGTACAGAGCTGTGATTTGCCAGCGTTAGCGGGCATCCGAGTCACCCAGAGGAAGGCCTGTGAAAACACACTGCTGGTTCCTTCCTGCTCACTTGGGGGATGTCCTAGAGTTTGTATTTCGAACAAGTTCCCAGCTTCTCCTAGTGCTGCTGGCCTGGGGCCCACGTCCTGTGAACCTCTGTGTTTTAGAAGGCGGTGAGTGCTATCAAAGGAAACACAGACAGCAGTTTTAAATACAGTGGGGAGGGCGGGACATTCAAACAGTGTTGGGAGGTGAGAAGGCCAGCCAGGATGTCCGGGACCGAGGTGATAGCCTGGGCCACGGTGGAGCACGTCTGATGTGGTCTTGAACCAGCATGGAGGCAGATGGGCCTGAAGGGCGAGGGACAGGGCACATGGGGAGGAGTCTGCCGCCCAGGCCTCCTACACCCCTATAGGGATTTTGGCTCTCACTCCGAAGTAAAAGGGGCAGGAGGACATTGGAGGGCTTTGGGCTGAGGAGTGACGGCATCTGATCTACAGCTGGAAAGGGCCATTCTGACTGCTAACTCGTGAGGGACGAAAAGGCAAAGCCAGGACACAAATATTCGAGTTGCTCCAGGCAAGAGACAAGGGCGCTTTCGCTCTGGTGGGTGACAGTGAAAGTTAGCAGGTTCTGAGACTGTTCTGGAAATCAGACTGACAAGGGCTGGATGGGGGTGTGAGAGTGGGGGCAGGCAGGTCGACTCCGAGGGCTCGATGGGTGGCCGTGGGGACAGAGCTGTCATTAGCCAAGACAGAAGGACTCAGTGTAGAGTGTGTTTGGGGGTTGCGGCAAGACCGCAGTTCCATTGGGACACATCAGAGTTTGGGGTGTCTGTTTGGGATTTTTTTAAAGATTTACTTATTGATGAAGGACACAGAGAGGCAGGGAGCCTGATGTGGGACTTCATCCCAGGACCCTGGAATCATGCCCTGAGCTGAAGGCAGGCGCTCAACCACTGAGCCACCCAGGCATCCCTGGGGTGTTGTTTGTCCTTAAACCAGGGCAGGTGCTGTGTGGGCAGCTGGATGCGGGAGTCTGGGGGTTAGTGCTCAGTAACTAAGAGCACCGCAACTGTCCTGCTCACAAACCAGCAGGCACTGCCTAGTGCAGCCCAGAAGCCCTTTGTCCTGACCTGGCAAGTGGCAGCAGAGAGCCGTCATCCTGGGGCTGGGAACCCAGCTTTCTACTCGGGAACGCCGCCCCCAGTGACTGCCCTGTGCTGGGGATGGGTGCGAGGGGCCAGACAGCAGGCCTGCAGTGGCATCACAGCTTCGTTGCCCCAGCCCACTTGTGTGGCTTTTGCAGGCCACTGGAGACTTCCCTCTGGCCTTCTGGAGCCACTTTTCTCCCTCTTCAGTTCCTCAGAAATCACATGGAAGACAGAAGAAGAGGGGGGAAATGCAGCTTCCAGAAGCCACAGGGTAGGACACTTGACATGGAGACAATCCCAGCCTTGAGACAACTTGGAGGGATACAATGCAACCTCTTGAGTCCAGCCAGCAGAGTTTGCTGTTTGCTAGAATGACCTCTCCAAAGGAAGGCCCTCAAAGCACAATCAGGTTCAGGATGAAAGGTCACTGACCTAGCCTGGGCCAGCAGTGGTGGAGTTTGAGATCTTAGTGGACCACTTCTCCCCAGTGCTGCTTGCTTCATATCCCAACTCATCCAGGAGATTGAAGGAGAAAGTCTTATTTCTAGTTCCCCTGAATGTTGACCCACCAAGTCTGGGGGCCTGGCCGGGCCTTTCTGGGCAGCTCTTCCAAAAGGGGAGAGAATAGACTGTGGCTGATCTGGTCTGGGCTTCAGGTCACTAAGCCAACAGATGGGACACTCGAGCATGATCCTGGTACCTTCAGCATGGACCCTGACGGTCCACTAGCCAGGTGGAGGAGGAGACACCTCCAAAGGCGTTGGATGCTGTCCATGCCCCAGGCTCATAAAGGGAAGATCTGGCCTTTTCTGGGCATAGGGGTGGGTTCATGGAACCCTGGGGCCTCCTTCCCTTGCTGTGCTCCTGGGGTCTGTGAGCTCGCATCCCCAGGGCAGGGGAAATAGCTCCCAGCCACAGGCCCCTCTGACAGGGAGGGGAGCCCAGGGCTGTTTACCAGGAGGAGAGGTGAAGGAGCAGCTGCCTTACCTTGGGTGAGCCTGGCAAGCCAGCAAGGTGGTTTAGTGGGGGCTGCTCACCACTGCCTCCTGAGAAACTCGGGACTCTAGCCACTTGGCTGCCTCTTACCCACCTTGCTGGACTGGAAGTCCTCCTTCCCTCCTGCCTCCGTCCCTCCTGGCAGCTGTGCTGGGAAGTGCCCCATCAACTTGGCCTTCTTGGTTTCCCCTTGGGCTATGTAGAGCTCCAATCACAGGCCAGGAAAGAGTTTACTGTGGCCACTTTTAAGATGAAGCCAGTGGAGAGTTAGCGCCAGTGAGCCGAGCCATTGGGGCGGGGGGGGGGGGGGGGGGGGGGGGGGGGGGGGGGGAGGGGAGGGGGGAGACGGAGAAGTTTCCAGAGGCATTGCCATTCGCCAGAGCAGCTAACATTCATTCAGCATATTCCTGTGTCAGGCTCTGCAACAGCCCCAGGGAACTGTCCTAACTCCCCTAAGGACACTTAGCAGCAGGGAGGCTCAAATGCTCCATCAGGTCACAGAGAAGTCAGCAGGAAGCTGGGTTCTAACCCAGGTGTGCTGGCTCTCAGAGCCCCACTGCTAGATGCCTGCTCTAGAGAGAGGGAGGCCATGGGGCCTCCGGGTGTCCTCTGCCCAGGTTCCTCGGGCTTTCGGCCGCTTCCAGGGAGCCCTGTCCTCCGTATCAGGCTGAGGAAAGAGGGAGGGGCCTCATGCTTGCTAAGTGCTACTCTTGCCAGGGGTTAGTTGTAGCAAAATTACATTATAGAGGGAGGCAGAGAGACCCAGACAGGTTTAGCAGTTTGCCCTATGGCACACAGCCGAGGTGGGAGCAGGGGGCAGCCGCCCTCAGGGTGGGCCTATCTGCAGATTCTCTCTTGCTGGGTAAGCATCAAAGCAGCACAACCTCTGGATCTGACTAGTTGTCTTGATGAGAGGGGTGGAGGTCGGGGGAGGCAGGCCATCCAGACTGAGGAGAGAGGCTGTCCCTGTGGCCTTGGACCCCAGGCCATAGGACACACAGCACAGAAATGGGGGCCACCCCAGCCGGGGTCACCAGTCACCAGGAACTGATTTGAGAGGACAGACCACCCCCAGCTTCTCAGCTTCTTGGCCCTGGCCCAAGAGGACAATTTGATGACCGTCTCTGAATACCCACCCCTACCAGGTCCCACCACTAAAAGTAGCCCCCAATGTGGGATGGGCACCATCCCCTCCAGGGCATAATCTAGACCTCATTATCAGTGCCCATTTGAGTCCAGAACCTTCTAAATGGAGGGCACCTGTGGACTTCCATCCATCTGGGGAATGGTGGTTGGGGGATTCCCTAGAGACTGGCAGGCCTAATGTGATGACCACACAGGTGGGAGAACAGAAGCTCAGGAGGAGAAAGCAGGTCAGCACCAGAGCCCACAGGTCCAGGGGGAGGGCCCACCTACCCCAGAGTAGCTGCTTCAACTTGAGGCCTTGGGCCCTTCTCTTTAAGGTGGGCAGTGCTACTCAGACACAGGGGTCCCGGGGCCACGGGAGCTCCAGGTTTTTCTGGCAGGTTTAGGCCGGGGCATTCCTTGGCTTGTGGCCCTCATCATGAAATGCCCTTCCTCCCTTCTCAGGTAGGTGAGCTCTGGGAAGGAAGCACACTGAGCCCCTCCCCTCAACCCAGCCCTCCACCCCCACACTGTATCAGGGCCAGGATCTAGGAGCCTCAGTGGCCTCCAGCACAGAATTTAAGGGTGCGCCAGCAAACAGTCAAGATAAACATTTTATTGAAATTTTCTTTAAATGAAAATTAATGCAAAAAGTCCATTATGTTAGTTTCTTATCGTTGCTCAACAGATTGCCACAAACTGAGTGGCTCAAAACAATACAAATATATCCTCTCCCAGTTCTGTAGGACAGAAGTCAGAACTGAGTCTTATAGAGCTAAAATAAAGGTGTTGGCAGGGCCTGTTCCTTCCGAGGGCTCTCGCCTCTCTGTACCTTCTAGATGCTGCCTTCCTTCCTTGGTTGTGGCCTCATCACTCCAGGTCGCTGCTTCCCTCTTTACATCATTACTGCTTCTGTAGTCATACTTCTCTCTTCTTCCCTTTTATGCAACCAACCTGGATGATCCAGTATCATCTCTCCATCCGTAATTTAGTCATGTCTACCATGTCCCTTTGTTGGGTAAGGTAACACACTCACAGGTCCCAGAGATTAGGATGTGGACATTTGGGGAGGGGTCATTATGTAGCCTACCACACCCATGATAAATATCGAAATTGTAAATAAAGACAGGATCTGTGGGATTAGGGTTAGGTGCTCACAGAGTTTGCAAGAGCAGGGCTAGAGCCTGTCATTACTTAAAATTTTGATTAACTCATTCGTCATGGTTTTTTTTTTTTTGCATTTAATTTATCTGTGTTAAAATATTGCAATAAAATATCTTATTGAAACTTTTGACACCTGTGGTGAGTGCCTCATATTGCCGCATCCTAGCCCCAGCCCTGCTCAGTAGAGTAAAAAGAGTGGCCCTGCCCTGCACACTCAGCTTTTGGAGGAGCCCCCACCCCTTCCAACCCCAGGGCTCTCCTAAGCCCCTCCCTTACAGGTTTTGGCCCACAGACCCTTGTGGACCTCTTTTCCTCCTGTCTGGTGTTGCAAAGCCCCCAGCTGGGCTTTGCTTTCCACCCACCCTCCTGGTATATCCCTGCCGCTGGCTATCCATTCTGCTCTTCAAACTTTGGAAGTATGGGATTGGGGGCTCATTTCCTGGGACAGCATCCTGCCCTTGTAGAAATGTATCCCTGCAGATAGGTAATTTAGGTTTAGATGGAAAGTCTGTTACTTACTGTGTGGCCTTAGGACAACTACATAACCCCTCTAAGCTTTAGCAGCCGCGTCTGTAAAATGGGGACATGGATACTTAGCCGTCAGGGCTGCGCTAGACACCTGACTTTAAGTCCCAGGCACCCGCTTTGGAGCCAGGAGCCCCCGCTTTAGGTCCGTGGTCGGCTGTCCCCCAGCTGCGTGACCCAGGCGAGTTACCTGACGTTCCTGGGCCAACACCCGCCTCCCAGCCCGCGGGGCCACGGAACAGGAGCTCCTCGGGGAGTCGCGGGCAGCTGCGGGCCTTCCTCGCTGCGGCCGGGCCGGGGGGACAGGGGCTGCGGCATCTGGACGGGGCCCTTCCCGGGCCGACTTCAGGCGCGGGGTCCCGGGGCGACGTCTCGGGGACTCGCGAGCGCCGGGCCCTCCCCGCTTCCCTGCGGCCCGGCCCGGGGCGGCGGCGGGCAGGCCGCTACCTGCCACCTGCCACCTGCGCGTGCCGGGCATTCCTGCGCCGCCGCCGCACCCGCGCGGGCCGGTGCCGGTGCCGATGCCGATGCCGATGCGATGCCGGCCTCGCCGACCTCCTCCCGCTTGCTGCGCCCGCCCGCCGCCGCCCTGCGCCCCGCCCGCCTGATGCGCGCCCCGCCGGCCCCCAGGTAGGGCCGCGACAGGGTGGGGAAGCGGCGGGCCGCCGGGGCGCGGGGGGCGCAGGGGCGCGGGGCCGCGGGGCGGGGCGCGGGGGGCGGAGGACAGGAGATAGGAGACGCGGCGGCATAGGATCTCGTGCCCCGGGTGCCAGCGCGAGCGGAGCGGGGACCCGCCGGGGGACGAGCTGGGGGGAGCCCCAGGGTCCCGACCCCAAGCACAGGCGCAGTGCTCGTCCCACGTCTGCACACGCCCCCGCCGCCGTGGGCCTCGGGAAGGGGAAGGCCCCGGTGCCCCGCCCGGGCTGGCCACCACCAGGAGGAGAGGGATCCCGCGGACGGGGCCGGCTCGCCCTCGGCAAGACCCTGCGGAGATGGCTGTCCCGGGCGGATGTCAGCCGGGGCTGGTTTCTGTCCCCAGGGCACCTGTGAGGCTGTGGAGTCTCTGGAGCAGGGCCAGGCAGGTGGAGGCTCACCGAGCGGGAAGGGTGGAAGGCCCGAGCAGGGACGACTTCCCAAAGGCCTAACCTCTGGAGGGAGACTAAGAATGTTGCTGTAAGCTGTGTCTTTCCCCCGAGTGTGGCCTAGTCCCCTGCCTGTCCCGCCATCCCCCAACAAGAGGGCCCGGTAGAGCCGAGCAGGCCTGACCCCACTGAGGAATGAGCTCCTCGAGGGAGTCCCACCTGCCCCCTTTCCTCCTGGGGCCTCAGGAGCTGGCAGTGCCATGGCCTTGGGCCGCCTTCCTGGGTCAGGAGAAGGCCACGTGGACCCAGCACCTGCTTCACTGTGCCTGTCGGGGGTAGGCCCTCCTGGGGCTGCTCACAGCTCATGGAACTGCAGAGAAGAGCTCAGAACCCAAGGTCATCAGGGACAGGGGCTGAGCCCGCTGAGCACCTGGCCTGCGGCCCGCGGCTTCCTGCTCCTGCTCCTGCTCCTGCTCCCGCCTGTGATTCCGGGGGAGGAGCGTGGGAGCCGATGTTTGCCAGGGAGAGCTGGCGGCGGAGGCCTGGCCCAGCTCTGAGTCCACCGGCAGGTTCATCCAGAGGAAGCGCAGCCTCTGCCAGTTTCCTCTCCGCGGCAGAGCCCTCGGTACCTGGGGAACAGCGTGGGCCGGGACCTTGAGGAACCTGCACACCGGCTGGGCTTCCAGGGATCTGACAAACCTACTGGAACTGGTTCTTGGCCAGGCTCCCCATCGAGGTGTGCCAGGAGGGCCGAGGGAGGTCAGCGCAGCTCTTCGCAGCCCTGGCTCTGCCAGAGGATCCTGGCTGAGGGAGGCCAGGCTCTGTAGCCTGAGTGCAGGCTGCCTCCAGCAGGAGGACCACAGGGGAGGACGCCCAGGAGGCAGAGCTGCAGTGAGCTCTCCCAGGCCCTCCCCAAAGCATCTGGCCCCAGAGTCTCCTGCAAGGCTTGGCACAGCCCTGCCCTACAGCCCTGCCAGGGATGTGGTGGTGCCTTGGGCAGGGCCTCAGGGCAGCCTCCTAAAAACAGCACGGTCACCCCGGTTTATAGGTGGAGAAACTGAGGCCCCCTCCTTTCCTCGGTAGCTTAGCTGGAACGTACACCCAGACCAGTGCACATTTAGACTCAAATCTTTGTCTTTGTGACCTTCAGTTGTGACCGTCACCTGCTGCCTGGGTCTCCACCCCCACCCCTAGGCCAGCCCTGTCACTGGGCTCAGCACTTGGAGTGCCCTGGGGCAGTGTTGCCATTTCCCAAGCCCCCGAGCAGCATAGAAGGTCAGTGCTCAGCACAGCTGAGGATCCTTGCCTCTTCAGCAGGCTCCCTCACACCCACTCTCCAGCCCCTGCAGTTCCCCATCAGACCCCACCCACATCTGCCCTGGGGCCTCTGCTCACCCACCCTACTCCCACGTGCCTGCTTGGCTGCCTCCCACTAATTCTTGCACCCCAGTCTCAACGTCACCTCCTCCCCCAAATCACCTGTATTTGGAAGCGCCTGGGGTTGTGGACTTCCCGATTCCTGGCTCACAGCCCTGTCTGGGAGGGAGGGTGAGCAGCGATGAGGGTTACCAGGGAGGCCATGGTTGTGCCGGGGTTGGGAGGGGGCTCCTAGAGATGGCGGTGCTGCCAGAGCAGCAGTGGGCCAGCCCTGCAGCAGCCGCCCTCTGTCTGGCCAGCCTGCTTGCCCCATTGCATTTTCCACTACCTAGAACAGGGTAAGGCCTGAGTGCGAGGGTGAGGAAGGGTAGATGGACAGGTAGACAGACAGAGGATGGCAGGTGTCCTGGGGACAGGAGACGGGCAAGCAGAAAGGGCTGCACGGGGTTACCCCAGCTTTGTGGGTCTCTGGAGGAGTTGTAGAATTCTCCTCAGTGTCTCTCTTCCCTGACGGGCCTTCAGTCCCCTGTAAGCCCAGGGCTGGGGAGCACTAACTCTGGATCCTTCACCGTCCTCCCCTCGGTGATCCCCATCCTGCACTAGCTCAGGAAGGACAGGGAGGGGCTCCTGGTGAGGACTGCAGGAGGGCCATCAGAGAGGCCATCAGAGCTGCTCCCAAGGGCTGGTAGGACATTTGCCCAGACTGGAGAGGAAGGAGCTTCCAGGCCGAGGTCTATGCACGGGCCAGAGGCAGGAAGGCAGACGTGTGGCTTAGGGGGCTCAAGTAGTATGTAACGTTGACCAAAGAGGGAGGCGGGCCAGAGGGAGGTGGGCACCCAGGGTGCCGTGCCAGTCGAGCCCCCTCCCCTTTGGGGGACCCTCGGCCCACGTGTGGCTCCCCTCAACATGTCATCTTCCCGCTCACTGAAGGGCCTGGCACTGCCTCAGGTGGTGACGAGATGGTTTCCCGCTCCTACCTTCCGCGATCACCGCCCTGCTCCCTACCTCCCATGCCCACAGGACCCCGGGGCCGTCTGTGCCGTTCAGGTCAAAGCAGAGGGGTGAGGGCCTCCCCCAAGGCAGGCTTGGGCTGGGCGTGAGGTGGCAGGGCCTGGCGAGGACTCGGACCGTGGGGTGTGCTGTCCCGGCCACGGATGGCGGGACGCCGCCCCGTTGCTGTTCAGGGATACCTCCCGGCCTCCGGCCCTGTGGAGTTTTTCAAGAGAAGCTGGAAATCAATTTTTGTATGAAACCTCCTGATTTTAAATAACTCACATTACAGTGGTTTGCACACCAGCTAAACAAGAGCAGTTGAGCGCTGGTGATGGAGCCCTGGGTGAGGGGAGGGGGAACAGGGGTGCTGTGTCCCCAGGGCCAGCACAGGCCGCTCTCAGGCTCGGCAGAGAGGCCAGGACGCTGTTGACTGGCCCGCAGGCCACACCCCTGCGGGCAGGGGCCCCGGGCTCTCCCCCCAGGCCCGGGAGGCAGACAGCTTTGCCTTTCATGTCGCATTATAGTCTCTGCTTAGTGCTGACCATGTCTGTGGGAACTGCCAGTGAAGACTGGAGAAACTTGGGGAACAGGACTGGTGGGTGGATAGTATCCAGGTATCCGGGCATCAGTGTGGGTAAAGAGCAGCACTGTGGCCTAGAACATTCTCTAGGCCTGGAACCAGGCTGCTTGGGTTTGAACCTTGACCCTGCCATGTGCTGAGTGAATTTGGGCATGCTCTTCAACTTGTTTGCCTCTCAGTTTGTCCATCTGAAAAATGGGGATGATGCTGATAGTGACGTGAAAGTAATAGTCCCTAGGTTACAAGCTGCATGAGAATTATATGCACTGGTGTCTTTGAAGTGCTGAGAGCAGGACCTGGCACCTTGAGTGCCATGTGTTAGCTGTTTTAGCGCCCTCTCCTCACGCATATGCATGCACAGACGTGCACACACAAGTCCACTTGCATGTACACACTTCTCCCTAACGTATTGATGGTATCACTGGATGCATTCTACATGGGCATGTTTTCTAGAAGGGAGAAGTCTCACCACCCCCAGACTCTGTAGGCTTTGTACTTGGGTCGAGCAGGGGGAGAACGAACATTTACTGAGTCCTGCTCTATGCCAGGCACTGTATTAGGAACTGATGTATCTTATTTTAAACTAGCCAGTGTGGGGGGAGCTAAGTAGGTGCCCAGAGTCCTTCCACTGCTCAGTGGTAAGGGAGAGACTGAATGCTCACCTGACTGGCTCACCATCCACATCTCCGGCAGCCACATGCCTGGACAGAATGGAGCTCTGGCATCATGCCCCTGGCACACCCCAGAAGCCACCCTGTGGGGGAAGTCTCTGCGTCATGTGTGCAAGTGGAAGATGTTAGGTATTTGAAAATCCTCATAGAGCTTAGGGCTGGGAGAAGTGTGTTTCTCCTGTTACCATCACTGTGAGAGCGAGAGCTTTATGGTCCTCAGCTACTTCCGCTCTTGGCCTAGGCCGCAAGGAGCCTCTTAGCTGGTTGTATATTTAGTTGTCATAGATCTTCTCAGTCCAGAGTTCCTCTACTTCTTTCTCTCTCCTTTTATCCCTCATTTGCCTCTTGTCCTGTATTAAATGCTCTGGATCTCCTGCTTCCTGTGTTTGTTTGTTTGTTTGTTTGTTTGTTTTACAAACATTATTGAAATGTAGCATATAAGAAAGTATATAAATCACAAGGGTAGTTTAATGATTTTTTTCAAAGTGAATACAGCTGGGTAAGGAGTACCCAGGTCCAGAATCAGAGCACTACCAGCACTCCCGAAGCCCCCTCCGACCCCTTCCAGTCACTGACCCACCAGGGTAACCACATCCTGCTCTGGTGTTGCATGTTACATAGATGGAGTCATGCAGTGTGAACTCTAGGTCTGGCTTCTGCTTGCAGTTATTTTTTAATTTTTAAAAATTCTTGGTGAAATAGAGTTAATATTTACCATCTTAACCATTTTTAAGTGTACATACATCTCAGTGGCATTAAGTACATTTACAATGTGCAGTCATCACCACCTTCCAGCTCCAGAACTCCTTCATCTTGTAAAACTGAAACTCTACCCCATTAGATAGCAGCTCTCCATTCCTGCCCCCATCCTCCAGTCCCTGGCAACCACCATTCTCCTTTCCGTCTTTATGAATTCTTATTGTAAGTACTTCACAGAAGCGAAATCATACGGTATTTGTCTTTTTGTGGCTGGCTTATTTCACTTTGACATAATGTTTTTGAGATTCATCCACATTGGAGCATGTGTCAGAGTTTCCTTTTTATTTTAATTCTGAATAGTATTCCATTGTATGTATGTACCACGTTTTGTTTATCCGTTTATCTTTTGATAGACACTTGGGTTGTTTCTACCTTTGGCTTTGGTTTGGTTTGGTTTTGTTTAAGCAAGTTCTATACCCAGCCTGGGGCTTGAACTCTTGGCTGTGAGATCAAGAGTCATAGGCTCTACTGACTGAGCCCGCCAAGTGCTCCTACCTTTTGAATATGGCGAATAATGTTCTATGAACATGGATGTAGAAATGTCTGTTCAAGTCTTTGCTTTTGGTTCCTTTGCTTATTTACCTGGATGTGGAATTGCTGGATCATACAGTAATCCTGTTTTACATTTTTGAGGACACTGCCCTGTTTTCCCTAGTGACTGCACCATTTTCATTCCTTTCAACAGTGCACAAGGGCTCCAATCTCTCCACATCCTCACCAATACTTGCTGCTTTCTGATTTGATAGTAGTCATCCTCCCGGGGTGCAAGGTGGTACCTCACTGTGGCTTCACTTGCATTTGCCTAACGATCGGTGATGCTGAGCCACGAGTAAGTTTTCACATCAGTGAGTCATCTGTCTTGTGCGAGCTGCTTGCCATCTGTTCTTATGGTTGTCTGGTTCTGCACAGTATGAGTAGACCATGACATGCCCACTCATTTTACTGCTGATGGGCATCAGGTGGTTTCCCATTTGGACGGATTGCAAAGAATGCCGCTAAGAACATTCTAGGGCACATCTTTTGGGGGACATAGTTCTGGGATCTTAAATGTAAGTCACTCCTGTTTGGAGGTGAGTGTTGTACAGATAAATGAATCAATAAAATGCATAATTCGTGTTCCCTGAGGGCCCTCTGAAAGTTCTTCAGGCTTAGACATATTCCACAGCACAGGATAGGCCCCCTGCCCACTGTCCCCTCCTGCTTGTGGCCCAGGGTCCAGCTGCCTGGTATAGACCCCTCCCTCCAGATCCTCATCTGCTCCCTCAGAAGAGAGACACTTTTGGCCCTGACAGCACCTCCGGCCCCCCATTGTCCAAAGCACCCTTCCCCCACCACTGAGCTGGACAGCTGAGAGTGTGACCAGTTCCTCTCTGTGCCCAGGGATCTTTGGGCAGCGCCTAGAGGACACAGTCCACCATGAGCGGAAGTATGGCCCCCGTCTGGCCCCCCTGCTGGTGGAACAGTGTGTGGACTTCATCCGGGAGCATGGGCTCACCGAGGAGGGGCTCTTCCGCATGCCAGGCCAAGCCAACCTGGTGAGGGACCTGCAGGATTCCTTCGACTGTGGGGAGAAACCACTGTTTGACAGGTGAGCTCCTGAGGGAAAGCAGTAGAGATGGGATCACCGGTCCATTTCCTGCTGTAGGGGCTCCTCCCAGGACACAAGCACCAGGGGGCAGTAAGTTGGCCTCCAGGAAGCCTGGCAGCAAGGTGGTGGTGGCATGGCTCCCACAGTAGCACCCCCCAGCACCCAACTGTTCCCATGGGCAGAGCATTGGGCACAGAATCAGTGCAGAAGCCCTGGGCCTCCTCTCAGGGATGGATCCTGCCATGGATGAGGCACACTCATGACTATGCAGGCTGTTTCCACAGTGGATGCCTGTAAACCCAACCCAGGCAGGGGAAAAGAAGGGCCTCTGCTGGTTCCATTTGGGACTCTAGACCTTCTGCAGGGCCCCTCTCTCAGCTTCCCACCCTTCAGGCCCCTTCAGTGGCAAGATGGAGCAGCCCCACATTCTCTCAGATACCAGGGGTGGGGAGCCGGTACCTGTCCTATCCCATCACTGGGACTTCCCCATCGAGGGCTGCACTGTGTGGGTAGAGTCAACTTAACTTAGGAGCCCAGGGAGGGCTATGACCAGGGAGGTGGCTCCCTGGGGCCTCTTCTCCCAGACAGGACCCCACCCGTCACAGAGTAGTTTTCATAGAAAGTTCTTCCTGCATCAAGCCAGCCTTGGCCTCTGTTGGAGCATCTCAGCTCTGCCTTCACAGTCACAGATAAGCCCATGGGTTCCTGCTGGCAGCCCTGGCCTTCCCAGCCCTTGTCTTGGGGCAGAACACCCTCAGTCCCTCCAGCCTCTACCAGGACCCATCACTGCAGTGGGCAAGTCTGTCAGTAGATGTAGAGCTTGGGACTGCCCCCATTCTGAGGGGAGGTCTGCCCTTAGGAAAGAAGAGATACCAAGGAATGGAAGTGTTATCCAACAGGTGGAGAAACTAAGGCTCTCGGGTTAGCTCCCTCTGTCTGAGTCCTGCCCACAGAAAGGGCAGAAGCTGATTGGGACCCCTGAGCTGTCCTCCCTGCCTGTGCACCCAGCCCCCTTCCACCACATGCTGTGAGCCTGGTCCTGGGGGAGTGAGCGGGACAGGTGACAGCACCTGCCTTAGTGGGGCTCTCAGTCTGGTGGGCATCCACAGAGCTGTGGGCTGCAGAACATTCTCCTTGGGTGCTGGGATAGGGTGCCTGGATTCAGGGCAGGTGTGTGTAGCGGGAGAGGATGGTGAGGAGGGCGTGGTTCAAGGAGTACCAAGAAAAAGCCTTAAGCCACTGTTTAAAAGGAAAGCTCTGCAGTGAGTAGGGAAAGAAGGAGAGGATGAGGAAGTGTGTTTCTAGGCAGGGAGGAAAGAAGGGGAGACAGAATGCTGGGCCAGACTCCCTAGACCAGGGTAGGGCAGAGGATCTGGCTACAGGAACCTGGGGGGCAGAAGGCTGTGGACTGGGGCTGCGGACCCCGGCTGTGGGCCAGGCCTCCCAGGCCCAGGAGTACTGAAAGCTGAGGGCATAGAGGAGGAGCCAGGGTGGGGCTCCAGCTTGAGAAGCCAGAAGGGACCCTAGGGCTTAACTCAGCAAGACCGGCTGTGGACAGCCAAGGCCAGGTGGCACCTTAAGGGCACAGCCGCATTCTCTTGGCCCCAGCCTCATCTTTCCTGAGTTCCTGCCATGAGGAAGATGCAGGCTCAGGGTTTAAATCCAGGGCCCTAGAAAAACATGAAATACCTAGTGCCCAGGTCCATCCAGGAAGGCAAGCTTAGAGGAGGTGCCAAGACCCCAGTTCAGAACCTGAACCCAGAGGCCAATAGGCCCAGGGCTGCTGCTCTTCACTGGGGGAAAGCCAGCTTGGGCAAATCCAAGCTGGGGAGCAGAAAACTGGGGCCTCCGAGTAGACACACAGAGCACTGGGGCGCTGGAAATAGGGTGATGAACATAGACGCCCAGGGTCTATAATGTGCCTAAGAGCCCAGAGGCTGAGAGGGAGGGCCCGACCTCTGAGCTGCCTGGGCCCTAGTGGCCAGGGCTCAGGGACGCCTGCTCTTTCCAGGAGTTCAGCAGGCTAGCATGCCAGGTGCCTTTGCCATGGCCCCTCCCCTTACACTGTGGGCCAGCCTGGGGGTGGGGAGAGAGCAAGCTCAGGCTTCCCATCACCCAGTGCCTGCTTAGAGCGGAGCAGCTCTCATGTTGCCCTGCAGAGGACCCCAGAGGGACCACCAGGCCAGCAGAAAGGGGCCCTTCACTCCTGCCGGTTTCCTGGCTCACTGTACACACACAAACACACACGGACAGGAGAGCAGAGGCTGCCCCTGGGGGAGTGGCACAAGGTGCTGGCCACCCCTGGGGTTCCCTGGTGTCCCAGGCCTCATGCATGTCCCCCTGCCCACAGCACAACAGACGTGCACACGGTGGCCTCTCTGTTGAAGCTCTACCTGCGGGAGCTCCCTGAGCCCGTGGTCCCCTTCGCCAGGTATGAAGACTTCCTTAGCTGTGCCCAGCTGCTCACCAAGGACGAGGGGGAGGTCAGTAGCTCCTGGGGCCCATTCTGGGAAGCGGGTCTGCTGGGAGGCGGGTGTATGGAGCAGGGCACAAACTGACTTTCCTGGCCCATAGATCCTGGCCCACAGCCTGCTCTGTAAGATGGGAGGTCATGAACCTCCTGCTCTGTGAAGGGGGGCCTGGAACATCCTGCTGTCTGCATGTTGTGGGCGGGGGGCAGCTCTGAATGGAGGGGGCTGAGAGCATCCCCTGTCTGCATACGGTCCTCTCTGTGTGCAGACCTCAGTCTCTGGGAAGGACAGGCCGAGTTCCCGTCATGGTTCTGGGTGCCTGGGGCCCAGGTCTGGACCCCCACACAGTAGGGACTCCTCCTACTACCCACCTCAACCTTAGGCTACCCAGGCCAGCCATTGGGTTCAGAAACCACCAGACCCTTCATCTATTTATATCCTGTCTCCTCCCAAAAGAATTTGAGACTACTTCCAGGACAGAGGGCTCCCAGCCTACCATCACCCTCTCCTGCAGGTGCCTTTGGCTGGGCAGGGACTATATGCTGAACTTCTGGCCCTGTGGGAGATGAGGGGTCTTTACCTGGCAAATATTTGTGTCTCCATAAATGTGCTGAGCCCTGGCCCTGCCATTCCTCTTTAGCCCTGCAGAGGCATACCCTTCACATCAGTTCTCCAGAGTAAATCGGCTCCCACAAGATGTCACAAGCCTAGCCTCGCTGCTCCTCTGAGGGAGATGGAGGTGGTGGCACCTTCTGGTCCCCTGAGGCTTGGCTACAGGTCTGGACTCTGATTCCTGCCCCTGCTCCCAGCCCTCCCTCCAGCAAAAGGGCCTTGGAGTCTCCTTGCTGGCCTTTGAAATGCTCTTTTTCTCTTTCAATCCCAAGGGGACTCTGGAGTTGGCTAAACAAGTGAGCAGCCTTCCCCTGGCCAACTACAACCTGCTCAGATATATCTGCAAGTAAGTGAGTAGGGGCAGAGAGCTTCCCTTCCTGCACTTTGGCTCAGTTCCCTTTACAGAGGGGCCCCGGTCATTCTCACACCCCACACCCACCCTCCCCAGGTGTTGCTGGAGCCAGTGAGGGGCATAAAGAACACAGCCCCTATGCCCATGGAGCTGACACTCCCCATGGGAGCAGGTGGTGTTCGATAGTTTCCGGCGCATCATTTCTGAAGAGGAGAGATGCACCCTCTGTCCCTGGAGTCCTCTCTGGGTGCCTGTCCCTGTCCCCTCCCTTCAGGGGTCAGCCTCCTGAGCACAACGGCCTAGGCCCAGGTGCTGGGAGCGGGCATGCGTGTGGCCCTCATCTAGCGCCATGCCTGAGGGCTCTGGGCCTTCTGGGGCATCTGCCCCCACTGCAGGCAGGAGAGTCCTGTGTCCTCCCTTGTCCCATTGGCCTCTGCTCTGGATGGCCGCCTCCTGCCCCACAGAGGGGGAAGCTCTGCCCTCTTCTGAGTTTGGCAGGGCAGCTGGCTATGCCCGGCAGCTTGCGGATACCCTTGGATGTGGCTGCGCATGGGCCCGGCAACTCCCAGCGGATCTGGCATCAGCGTTTGCTTCTCTGCCAGCTGCTTCTTCCTTACTGTACAGGTTTCTGGATGAAGTTCAGTCCCACTCAAATGTCAACAAGATGAGCGTCCAGAACCTGGCAACTGTTTTTGGACCTAATATACTTCGGCCACAGATAGAAGACCCAGTAACCATCATGGAAGGTAACGGTGGAGGTGTGCACGGCGGTACCGGGTGCTGCCTGGGTCTGGCCTCCCCTCAGTCCCAGGCGTGTCCTCAGAAGCATCACCCTACATCAGTCCAGCCCAGGGCCCAGCCGGTAGGAAGGGGCTGTGTCCCGGGGACCTGGCAGGAGCCTCTAGACCTCCTCACCACCCCCTCCCCAACCCCATGGGGTCCAGCTATAAAAGCAGAAGGAACTTTGGCCTGTGGATGGGGTCCTTGGGAGCAATTAGAATGGCAGGAGAGGCTGGGGTGGGGGAAAGAGGTCAGCTCCCTTGTCCTTAAATAAACAATGATGTTTTTGTTTCCCTTAAGTAAATGTTATTTAGTTGTCGCTGGCTCCCAGATGTCAGAGCCATTCCCTGGGGGGAGATAATAATAATAGTGATAAAAAATAGCAATAGCAGCTGCTTGGCATTCTTGGGGTGGCACGCTTGCTCAGATCTCCCTGGGACTGTTGAGCCCACTCTCTCACATTGAGCTCCCAGGTTCTGGGCCTGCCAGGCTGAACAAATGGCCAACAGCAAACACCGAGTTCCTGCTTCACCCATTTTTGTGGCCTAAGGATTCCTTATGTTTTCCAGGACCCTTATAAGGTTACCCCTAGTGGGAGGGCCCACCCGACCACCCCTCCTTCCTTATCACCTGAAAACCTTCCCAGTCTCTGGTCTTTAGTGGAGGGTAATAGGAGGGAACACGGCAAGCAGATAGGTACCATGGTTCCACTGTACTGCCCCCCTTTCATCGCGGACCCCCAAGCCCCTGTGTCAGGCACTACAGGCTGCATCTCAGGGGCTGTGGCCTGGAGAAGAGGTATTGTGTGTGTCACTGTGTGTGTGTGTGTGTGTGTGTGTGACAGAGAGAGGGAGAGAGAGAGAGGGAGAGCATGCAGGGGGAGGCAAGGGCAGGTTGTGCATGTTGGGGGCTGCATACATTCATTTGTGAGTTGTGACCGTGTGGATGTGGGATTGTGTGTGTGTGTGTAAGACATCTCTGTCCCTGTCCCAGAGCCTTGTGCCCCCCCAGAATGTGGCCAGCCAGGCACAGCCCTCATTGGCAGTACAGGGGACTGACGTGGTACAGCTGAGAAGGCTGTGGCGTCTAGGTCCTGCTGCTGGCCCGCCCTGCAGCCTCGCTGGGCACAGTGCCCGCCTCTCCCCACACCTGGCCGGGCGGCACAGCGCCTCCTCTGTGTCCAAGGAAGGGGATCCGCGGGCAGGATTCTTCGGGCCGTCTGGGTCTGGAGGACGTGGTGGCCGTCCTTTCCTCTGGAGAGGCAGACGGCGAGCTCCTGCTCCTCTCTTGAGGGGCACCCCAGGCTGGGTGTGGTCTAGAGAGCCCGGACTTAAGGCGGCCGCAGCCAGGCCTTCTCACTGTCCTCCTGGCAGGCACTTCTCTGGTCCAGCACCTGATGACTGTCCTGATCCACAGACACGGCCAATTGTTCGCTGCGAGGGCCGAGGAAGGACTGGCCGCCCCGCGTGGGGGCCCACCGTGCGCCGTGAGCTGGGGCTCTGGGGAGGTCCCGGGGGGTGCCCCGCCGGAACCCGGCAGCCCCGGCACCCCTGGCCTGCCGTCGCACAGGACCTCATCTCTGGATGGGGCCACCGTGGCGGCGCTATCCAGGACCTCTCCTACGGGCCTGGGTGGCCGAGGCAGCCCTGTCGCCACCAGCCCTGGGAAGAGGGTGCAGACTCTGCCCAGCTGGAAGTCCTCCTCCCGGCCGTCGGGGTCCCGTCCGGGGAGCCCGAAGGGGGGCGCCTCATCCCTGGAGGGGCCCATCATCTCCGGAGGGAACCGGCTCGCGGACGGGCTGTCCTCTCTGCGCGGCCCCCGCCGGGCCTCTGCGGGAGAGCGGCTCAAGGGCTGCAGCTCTGCGCAGAGACTGTCCACCTACGACAACGTGCCCCCGCCCGGCGGCCCGGCTCCCGGCACGGCCTGGTCGGGGGCCTCCTCTGACGAGGCGGCGGCCGGGGGCTCGGTGGGCAGCTGCGCGGCCTGCGGGGCCAGCGACTCGGCCGCCCGCAGCCCCCCGCACGCCGAGGGGGCCCCCGAGCCCCGCGCCGCCGCCAGCAGCAGGGGGGACCGCCGGGCTCCCGAGCTGGGCCGTGGCCGGGACGAGGCGGGCGCCCGCGTCGGCGGCGGCGAGCCCAGCGACCCAGGCGGCCCGACCCAGGACTACGCCCGCTGCTCCGAGGCTCTCCGGGGCCTGGTCGCGGAGCTCAGGGCACAGCTGTGCCGGCAGAGGACCGAGTACGACACGAGTATCAAAAGGTAAAGGGCTGCGGCCCCGGGGCGAGTGCGAGGCTGGCGCCCCCCGGGCCGGGCAGGGCCCTCGTGGTCGTCGGCCTCCGGTCGCGCCTCCGGTTCTGAGAGAAAGCCTCCCCGAGGCGAGGCTCAGAGCAGCCGGCCCCTGGAAGCCTCTTTTCTGGGGGAAGCCCCCAGGACAGGGCTGGGAATGGAGGGGCAGGGTCCTCTGTCTGCAGCAGCTCGGGAGCCACAGGGCCGGGCGTGCACTCAGAGCTCCACAAGGCCTGCCGCCTGCCGAGGGAGCCAGCGAGTCACAGCCTCCGCCTGCGCTGCTCAGAGCACCTTTACCACAGAGACGCAGCATGGGAGTCCCCGTGTGGCCTTCAGGCAGGAGGCGGGCCCCCTGAGGTGTGCATGGACCCCAGGAAGTGCCCGCATGCACTGGTGTCCTCGCTGGCTGACCGTGGTTGGGCCTGATATGCAATGAGGGCTCCTTCCAGGATTCTAAGCCCAATTTCCCATGAGGAGGGAGCTGGCTGTGCTGAGCCCTGCCCTCCTACCTTCCCTGGCCACAGGAGGATGCCTTGTGCCACATGCTGAGCCTTGCAAGCTTGTTCACAGATGGCCCTAGTTTGATCCTTCCAGCCTCCCTGGGAGGAAGGTGTTTTCCAGCTCTGAGGCACCAGGTTCTCCAAGGTTACCAGCAGGGCCTGCACTGGCCAGTGTGCAGTGCTTCCGCCACCATCTCAGGCTTCCATCCCTGGCCCCAGCTATCTGACCTATAAATCAGGCCCCACCCACTGGCAGAAGGTGTTAGTGGGCTCTGAGGTCCTCTTTTCCCCATCAGACAGTGGAGGTAGAGGGGGGTTCCTGCTCCTAACTCTGAGCCTGATATTTCTAAGGGAGTAGGAGTGGCAGCATTTGGTCTTTTTGTTCTGCAGGAGGTCAGGTCAGGGAGGGTCATGGCAGGTGATACCTGAGCCAGGAGTTGCAGGACCAGTAGGAATGGGCTGAGCAAGGAGGAGGAAAGACACCACATGAGTAAAACTGAGGTATACAGTTAGGTGGAAACCTCACAAATGTGAGCATTGGGTTGGAATTTACCAGGCAGAGGGAACAGTGGAACATCCTGCAGATACAGAGGAAGATGATGACAGACCTGAAGATGAGCTCACAGACAAAAACTACAGAATACATGGGAAATGTTACTAGGTGAAGGCTGTCCTCACATAGCCTCAGAGGAAGTCAGAACCAACTTCTCACTTCCTTAGCTATTTGTGGACCAACTTGAGCTTCTAGTTCTTTGACCTGCTAAGAAGCTTGACTTCTCAGGGGAAAATGCAGTGTTGTTTCATGGAGGGCTCTGGATAAGACTGCCTAGGGCTAGGTCCCTGTCCACTGTGTATTGGCCGAGCATCCCAGGCAGGCTCTCTGACCCCAGTGTGTACTGGCCAAGTGTCTGCCTGGGCAGGCTCTCTGGGCTCCGGTGACCTCACCCATTTGTCATGAGGATTAAGTGCCACAGTAGATGAGAGTGTTCAGCACAGGACCTGGTGCATCCAGAGTGCTCAGGAAGCTTTTGCTGCTCACATAACCTCCTGCTTCATGGGTTGGAGATAAGCTAAAGCTCTCAGAGGCAAAGGGGTGGAAGGAACAGCCCTTGTAGCATCCTCACTAGGTCATGTTGTCATCCTGATTGGAGGGGTGGTCTAGGGAGAGAAGAGTCTGTGTGAGCGTAAGAAAGACTGGAGCCTCACCAGTGGGTCTTTGGGGAATACGGCTGCACATATGGAGTCAGTCAGCACTGGGTCTGTCTAGTGGTTTGGGAGAAACCAGCTTTCTGCCCTGCCTCCCAGGACTCAGAACCCTTCCCCTGTGCCAAATCCTGTATTCCCAAAGAGAATCCACTGAGTGTCTGTGATGTGCAGATACTGTACTAGACACAGGGGACACAAGCCAAGACCAAAACTGATCAAAACCTTTGCCCTCATTCTTAATTTGGTGGTGCTTGGGAGTTGGGGGTGGAGAGAGACTGTAAGCAAGATAGATTTTAAAAATGCATGGTGTGTTAGAAGGTTAGATAAAGGAAGAGAACACAGCAGGGTGAAGGGAAGGGGGGCATGGGGAGTGAGGGTCGGAAGGCAATGCTGGGATAGAGGGAAGGCCAGGTGCAGAAGCCCGGGGGTTGTGGCCAGGAGAGGCAGGTAGAAGAGAGTGGGGACGAGGGGAGTGTGAGAAAGGGGGTCGAGGGCACAGGGTGGGGCTCCAGGCTAGACATGTGGGTATCATGGACCTAAGGGGCAGCAGTCGAGATGGGGAGAAGAGCCAGATTATCAATGTATTTGGAAGTTTTTCCTAATTGGTCCGATGTGGGGGTGAAAGAACTGACTTAAGGGACAATATTTTGTCTTGGCGGAGTAACTGGAAGAAGATGTTCACTGAGTGGGACACCAGGGCTGCAGAAGTGGCTTGGAGAAGGATCAGGAGCTATCTGTGGACCTGTTAAGGTGCAGTGCTTATGAGGTTTCTGAGTGGAGTTGAGGGAGATGGAGGCTGTGAGGGGTTGCCAGCGTGTAAATGATGCTTTGAGTCTGGAGACTGGGTGAGGTCATACGAAGACCCACATAGAGAAGCAGACGGGTAGCCCAGGCCTGAGCTTGAGAGCACCAGGGCAGAGGAATGAGCAATGAGGGGTCTGTGGAGAGGTTCTTCTGATGGCATGTCTTGTGCTCCCCAGACGGAGGGCTGGGGTGCAGGGAGCTTTCCTGCCTTCTTCGTGCTTTGTGTTCAATGCTTGAGGGTGGAGGCCTGGGCTTCCTCCTGGACAGGCTGGGGAATGGATATTTACTCCACGTACAAGTAACAGGTGTTGTGCTGTGTGCTCCTGGTTCTTCTTCGTCCATAGTAGCGGTAGCTCTTGGGGGGAGGGTTGGCACCTGTATTTTTTCAGAAAAGACACCAGAACTCAGAGCAGCCCATGTTGCTTCATAAATAGCCAGCCTGGGGCTCACACTGCCGTATGTTGGCTCCCAGGGGCTGGGCTCAGCGTGCCCCAGAGGCCTCATAGGATGTAGTCATCTGGTCGAAAAGACGGATGGGCCAACCTTGGCACAGCATGGTGTCAACATCCGTAGCAGCATGTCTGCGGTGGCATAAGAAACACTAATGTGGCCTCCTGAGGAGGATCCAGAGAAGTATCACCGAGGGTGAGACATCTGAGCTGGGGCATGAAGGACAAGGAAGAGTGGAGGTGACAACCCTAATGGAGTCGCGGTGTCTGGCTGGGACCTGGGGGGCCATGGGAGGTGGGGCAACCAGAGGAAGGCCGGAGCACTAGGAGCCTCGCAGAAGAGCAAAGGCACGGGGACAGTTTCCTACTTCCCTCTCCATTTGGGGACCGGTCCTGTTTTCTGCCAGCCGGCAGTCCATTCCTCTGTGGACGGTTGGCTGGGTGGGAGGGTGGCAGACTTTATATTTTAGCAAGGACTCAGAGAGGTCTCCAGCCTCAAGTGCCAAAGGGCTAGATGCTCACGCTGGCATTTCTGGATCACAGGCTGAGGGGAGGTCCCCTGGGGGTGAGGCCTGTTGGCTTGAGGGTCAGTGCCAGGGTCCTGTGAGGAGCTGATGAGGCCTACAGGGCCCATCCCAGAGCCAGGTCTCAGCTTGTGCTCATCTTTCACCACCATGGGCCGCCTGACCAGCTCCTTTGGAAGGAGTGCATGCAGGTACATGTTTCCTGAAACCCAGCCAGCCAAAGGCTAAATCAGTGTCTTTCTTCTTCATTTTAAAGACTTGAAGAAGGTAGTGCCAGCCTGAGGAAACAAATGTCACGGCTAGAAGAAGAACTGGACCAAGAAAGGAAAAAGCACACAATGCTGGAAATAAAGCTGAGGAACTCAGAGCGGGCACGGGAAGATGCAGAGAAGAGGAACCAGCTGCTGCAGAAGGAAATGGAGGAGTTTTTTTCAACCTTGGGAAGCCTGACTGTTGGGGCAAAAGGTGACAAAGCCCAAAAGTGAAGATGTGGAAAGAGCTCCCTCCCACAGCAGTGCTTGCCTGCCTCAGGAGGAGCCACAAACCCCTGCAGCTTGGACCTGGGCTTCAGGGGTGCCAGGAGCTCTGGAGCCAGTGGAGAGAGGAGTCCTGACACCCCCAGGGGGACTGTTGGGAGCCCAAGCCCCATGTGGGATCTGGATGCTGCTCCGACCATGCAGGGCCTGGTAGGTGTCAGAGGGGACAATCCCGTGACCACCAAAGCACCTGGGATCAGAGTAGCCCACTGGGAACATTTTGCATTCTTTATTAAATTTGCTGTCATGGCACGATGTCTGGATGCCTGACTCCTTTATGGTCATGCAGAATGGGTGTTACCAAGTTGCTCACAGAGTCGGAAGTCCTCGGGGTGTCCCACAGTGGAATGGCCTTACGAAGCTCTGAGGAATACCCAGTGTGATCACAGTCACTGAAGCTGGATTGATGCAAATCTACGTTTTGCTCCATACTCCCTGTGCCCAGGGCAGGACAGTTTTCCTGTCAGTTCTTCCTTCCCCCGCTGAGCCACCTGGGCCTGTGCAGCTGGCAGCTGGTCTGGAATTCCTCACAAGCCTTCCACCATGGCCTGCTTGCTTTTGCTTCACCCCATATCTGCTCCAGGGCTAGAGCCTATGAGGCAGAGCTCAGCATGGCACTGTACAGCTCACTTCTGCACCTGGGTCTGTGCGGGGGAGCAAGGCATGTGTACAAAGGAAAAGGGAGCCATGGGGATGGGACGTGCCGGTTCTCTGTCCTCCCGGGGCCCCACGAGCTGGGCCCTGTTTCTCTCCACACTTCCCTCGGGCTAGTACTAGTCCCGCTCCCTTCCATGCCCATTTTACCTTCCTTCTCCAGCTCATCCCCAGACTTGGGTCAGCTCCATTAGGGCCAGACCCTATAAGAAAGTCTACCTGGCCACCACAGCACATGTACTGGCCTGGGCCAGAGCTCCTAGGGTTGGGATTTAGGGAGCAACAAAGGAGTGGCCTCAGAGCAGACTGGGCTGGTGTTCCTTCACTTGCTCCTGCTCATAGTGTCCTTACCTATCACCTCTTGCTACCCTGAACACTAAAGTGCCCCAATTTCTGATCACTATCTCGGGAAAAGTCCCTCAGGCCCAACCATCCATCTACCTACAGTCAAGTATACACTGTTGCACTGATGCTTTAAATGCCAGGCTATTGGTGCTTCCAAGAAGAGCTGGCTTCATACCGTGAGGTATAAGCCCACATGCCCAAGTTGGCTAGTAACTTCCATAGCGGTGAGGCAGGCTGACCACAGGCCACCTGTGGTCTTACCAACCAGGAAGCCAGATGCCTGCCAAGGGCACCCAGCAGCATCAGCCATCAAGAGTTCTCTTGGGGAACTGTGAGGAGGGAGGGGGTCAGTGGAGACCAATACCCAGATCTACTGTCAGGCAATCTACTAGCAGATGATTTGGATGACCGGCTTCCCCAGAAGGTAAAATATTGCTCTCCTCTCTATTCAAGGAGAAAGAGAAAGAAATTGAAGGGACTGATTCCTCAACAAGATAGGAGTTGGCCCCATCTCAGGGGAGAAACTGAGGCTAGGACAAGATCAGTGGGAACACCCGTGTATTCTCATGGTCCTGGGATCCCTTACCACAGTCCCGGGATTCTGCCCACATTGACTTGGAGAGGAACACTGCTAGGCTATCAAAGGAGCGGGAAGACAAAAGGGGTTTCACATGATGAAAAGGAAGGTTGCCAGGCTGCTTTCAGCCCTTCAGACTGGCAAGGCTCAGCTTCCAGCCGAGGCCAAAACCAGCTCATGAACCCTGTCTGCCACCTGCTGGTGGAAGTAGGATCTGCAAGTGCGATTCTTCTCTGAAAATCAGCCAACATCCAGTAGAAGTTCTGTCCTCCAGTTCTCACTTAACCAGCACTTTCCATTCGATTTGTAAAGCCTATGGCCTTCTGCCTGTAAAGCACACTCAGCACCAGGGCCGATGGGCTTTGGCCCAGTTCTCTGTCTCTATCCACTCAGGTTCTCCCTGAGTTAATTTCAACAACCTATTTCCAAACTGTTTCAAGTTGTACCTATTTAGTGTAATGACAGCATTTCATATTAAGCAAACCAATGAGTTACGAATGTGAAAACATAAGAAATTAATGTTTTGAAGACTCCTGATTTTTTTTGGATGCTTTAGAAAGAGAAAAGGTAAGTTGCAAAAAAAATTGTTGAATTATGGATAAATCAACCATGCAATAGTTGAAAATTAGCAAAAATCTAGCATTCTGCTCTCAGATTACTTCAGAAGTGTCTTAAAATGTGTGTTTTGCTTTTAAAACCAAAACTGGAAATTATAAGTGTCATACTCAAAAACAAAAAAAGAATTGGTTTAATAAGACTCACAAAAGTTTTTTTTTTTAAGAGTAGTTTTTAGCGTGTGTGTGAGAGAGAGACAGACAGACAGACATTCCTTATTTTAGCTGGCTGTTGAATACTGGACTAGGCATAACCACTGCATACTCCACACTGTTAAAAGGGCTTTGGAATGGAGTCCATGTATCCTTGTTCCCAGGCCTGTGGACAGTAAATGGAGTCACTAACAGTAACAACATGTTTCACTGACTCCCTTTCCTTTTGATTCAGGGCCCCAGCCCCCTGGAAAGGTCTCCCAATATCCTATGTGGTGCTGTCATAAAGGAACAATTTCTAATTTATATGACCTCACAGCTAAGTAGATATGATAGTGTTACTGCCTCTTACACCCTTGTATCCACCAAGAGCCACCACCTTTGCCAGAAATCTCTGCCCTTCCTACTAAGCCCACTGCTACCACTTCCATACTCCAAGAAGCCCTGTGACAGCTGGACTTAGGAGGTGCCAAAATTGTATTGTGGTTGGTAAGAAAGGAGAGATAAAACCACAGAAAGCTTCTTGGCATAAAACAAAGAACTTGGGCCAGTTCTGTGCAGCTGGAAGACACTGGGGAAGTTCAGCTGTGTGGGTCTCTGTTCCTTCATGTCTAAAATGAGGATAACCTCAGAGAATGGTTGCTGTGCCAGCAAGTCTAAGCACCTTACATGTGATTAGGTGACATTATTTTCTGTACTGTTAGAACCTAGTACTTTGGAAGCACAGAGAAGTTAAGGACCTGGACCACAACCATACACAAGTCGGTGAAGGAGTCAGGCTCCCATCCCAGGGAGTCTTTTTTTTTTTTTTTTAATTATTTATTTATTTATGATAGTCACACACAGAGAGAGAGAGAGAGAGAGAGAGAGAGAGGCAGAGACACAGGCAGAAGGAGAAGCAGGCTCCATGCACCGGGAGCCTGACGTGGGATTTGATCCCGGGTCTCCAGGATCGCGCCCTGGGCCAAAGGCAGGCGCTAAACCGCTGTGCCACCCAGGGATCCCCCATCCCAGGGAGTCTTAATTAAGAGCCTGTATTCTTAGTTACTCATTCAAATTGAAAAGATGCTGGCTTGAAAGTTTTAAAACATTACACCAATCTTTAATTTAAATGAGGTTTGTGCACAGGATGCAAAATGACTGCTATGAGATCTCTAAATCAGAGGGCAGAGGTCAGGGAAGGCACCCTGATAGATTTGACACCTGAACGGTTTTGTATGCTGATGTGTGTAGCTAGAGCAAAAAAGGTGTGTGTATGTGTGACAGAGAGAGAAACAGAGAAACAGAGGTGGGGGAGGATGGAGCACTAGAGAAGGTGGCAAGGATCTAGTCACAGGGGGTGGGATATGCTATTAGCCTTTATGCTTTAGGAGAGAATTTCCCTGCTGCATATTATGTCCACTGTAGAAATCCACAGGCTTTTCATTTATATGGCGATACAGGGAACAAGACCTAGGTCATGGCTTTCATAGAATTTATGATGTAAGATAGACCATAAGTTTAAAAAGAAGACAACAGGCCCCAAATGCAGTCATTCAAACTAAGCCACACATCACAGACCCAAGACTTAACAGTTAGAGCTTTCCCAGGAACGAACGGAATCTTAAACCAGTCCATCGGTAATCATCTGGTCAGTACTAGTTAGGTCATCTAGACCCCAACTGTCCCCTGTAAGAAAGTAACCTTACAATAACCAACTTGCTTTTTTCTAATTTCCTGCTCCCTCTGCCTATAGTAATTTTTCATTTTGTACAGCTCCTCCGAGTTCCTTTCTATGTTAGACTCAATTCTGCCCAATATTTATGAATCATTGAATAAAGTCATTAAGATCTCAATTTACAAAAAAAAAAAAGACCTAAATTTACTCAGTTGAATTGTGCTTTTTTCCTTTTTTAACAGACATACACATAAAAAAGATACATTCAGATTTTAAGACGTGCTCTAAAAAAAGGGATCCCAGGGCTGCATTTTAGGCAGTTTGGTCCGGAAGTCCTGAGAAGGTGAATCTGAAGACGGAAGGACAGACAGGGCAGCCATGCAACCAGACGGCTGTAGGCAGAAGAAAAAGAGCTGTAGAAGTTTGCATGAGTGATGGCACCAGTGTCGGCATGGTGGGTCACAGGGCAGGAGGCAGGAAAGGCCAGACACTAGAGCCTTGTCACTCAAGGTAGAGTTATTTTAAGGGAGGTAGAAAAGCATTTGAAGGCTTTAAATCAATGGACATGAATTGGCTTGTATCCCAACAAGGCTCTTTGGGCCACTGGTGGAGAGTGGAGAACTTTGGTGGGGGTGACAGGAAGTGGCTGCAGAGAAGCTAGTCCAGGAACTGAGGTCCAGCCCGAGTATAGTAGAGTGACAGGTCAGAAACTAGATAGGAATGGTCTGAAGACTGAATGAGGGATGAAGGGAAGGCACTGTGCCCAGATCAATCTCTACAGAAGTCCTGATGTGAAGAGGAGCAGAAAAATAGGGTAGCAAAGCGAAAGGGGGTGAGAGTGCCTTTTAAGGACGGGAATTACTAGAGCATGTTTGCTGCTAAGAATAATTCAGTAGAGAGGGAAAGATAATGATGAAGAAATGAAGGTGATAATGAGAAGTCTGAAAAAAGATGCAAGAAGGTGGAAGTGTTGGCCTCCGAGACAAGAAGTGGGAGGCCAGAGGCCACAGACTAAACACACACTAAAGTCTTTCAAGAGTCCTGAAAAATGAACATGCTCGCCTTTAAGTAGCAGCCCCGTAACTTACTTGAACAGGAAAACCTTTATTGGCATAGAACTTCTCAGTCTTCCCTCTGTAACCACTGGAGAGCAGAGTGGTTACAAAGTAAACACGGAGTCAGACTGCCCAGATTCAGACCCCCGCCCCACCACAGGTCAGTCAAGGAGCCCTGAGCACATTACTTAGGGTCGCTGTGCCTCAGTTTGAGGGGAGAACAGTTCTTACCAAAGTGGCAAAAACTCTGTGAGCTCATACAAAGCACCGAATGCCTGGCATGGGGTAAGCACTCAATGAATCTTGCTACTAATTCAACAGAGAGCCAGCTAGAATTGGTACTAGTTACTGAGTCACTGAAGGGTTGTAGGAAGGGCAGAGGCAGGATCATTACTTGGGCTGCACCATCTGCCCCTCTACTTCCTCATCTCTGTCTTCCTTTAGAGGTCTCCTGGGGTCATCCTGGTTCCCTTCTCTCATAGTAACCACCTGGGGCTTGGCCGGCCTCATTCTTGATGTGCCCTGCATCCCATCTGTCACTGCTCTTGTGGAGAGTTGGGTATTTGTTTAGGTCTCTAAGGCAGCTGATAATGGATGGAGGGGGGACATATAAGAGTCATCTCAGAAAGCTTGTAAGAAAACCATCTCCCTCATGGTTCTAATTCTATTTGAGAATCACCTTTTCCCTCTCACCTCTTCTGGGAAAACAGGAGCCTCAGAGAGTTTAGGCAACTTGCTGTAGGTGAGGCAACTAGTGTGAAGCCAGGGTTCCACTTTAGGTATCGGAGCCCAAGCTCACACTACTACAGTAATTTCAGAGTGCTATATGTGGTTTCCTTAGGACACATTTTGAGGATCATGAATATTGCATTCCAGAGGACAGAAACAGCATAGATGTAGGCCCTAGCCATTAATTTACCCAGCCCAACATTTATTGAATGCCTACCTCCCAGGCATTACCTAGGAGTTAGGACAGGTTCTTCCATCCAAGGGCTTCCAGAATGAAGCATCTAAAAGAGAACACAGGGTACCTCACAGAACAATATTAAAAGGCAGACAACATGCCTGTCTTATAAGACATTATATCCTGTGGAAAAAAGTGGGAAGTGAACAAATGAATAAAATGAGTTAGCAAGCAAGCACTGGCTATGTGAAAGAAAAAGTCACCGCAGGGAAAGCTCATCAGAGAATTATCTGAGCTAGGTCTTAGGCAATGAGGAGTTAAAATAGGCAAATGCAGGAGTAAGCAACCGAGGCATTGTACACAGAGATGCCATGGTGGAGGTTCAGCTGGAATGAGGTGAACAGTGGGAATGTTACATGAACTAGAACCAAAACAAAATGTTTATCTGTTCTAATTCTTAAAAAAAAAAAAAAAAAAAAAAGGTGGGGGGATGCCAGGGTGGCTCAGGGCATGATCCTAGAGTCGTGGGATCGAGTCCCATGTTGGGCTCCCTGCATGGAGCCTGCTTCTCCCTCTGCCTATATCTCTACCTCTCTTTGGGTGTCTCTCATGGATAAATAAAATATTTTTAAAATATCAGTATTGGTTTTTGGGGCATTTCTCTCAAATGATGAATTATTACCAACCAAAGGGTGGGACTACTTGGGATATAAAAAATTACTTGAAGGTCAGAGCATACAGAAGTTCTCAGGTGGGAGTCAATACACAATTGCTCCTTTGCTCCTGGATACTTCTCTACATTAAACCATTTCTATTCCTTTCCAAAGTTAAAGTCAGCAATTCCATTTGCTTACACTGATTACTTTTATAAAAGTATATGAAGTCATCATTATAGTAGCCCTGTGAGACCATCTCCCATCCTTATGTGACAAAGAAGCGCCAGGCTCACCAAAATTGAGACTTATCCAAGATTGCCCAAATTCGCCATCTTGAGCTCAGGCTAACCTGGATTCACAGGATTCAATAGGTCCCACCCTCTCTGGAACCTTGTCTTGTCAACACACGTGCTTTTTAGTTCCTCTTTTTTCAGTTGTCTGACCTTTCAGTCTTTTTCCTCAAGACATGTCGTGATTCTCTGTATTTCCTGCCAACTTCTAAAGTCCTCGTTACTGTTTCACCACTCACTGGATCCTTAGCAAACAGAACTATGCCCCCACCTATCCAGGTAACTAAGTCTTACATATATTACCCAATAGGAATCCCTTTTCTTCTGTCCACAAAATGATACTAATGGAAATGGGTTTATGAGTCATACAGGCAGATGATGCAGACCTCACGATGGAAGAGACTGGAGAGGTGTACAGGCAGTAAAGGAGAAATTACTCCTTTCCCTCCCATCCTGAAACAAAGTGGCAAGCTGATGCCATACCTGATGTATGTTCCATCATGGTCTCTTCAAACTATGATGAACAAACTGGAAAATAGACTGGATATGCTTTCCCTGCACAACCACTTGTGTGCTGCCAAATCCTTAGGGCTCATCCCCAAATGCTACTCTTGGCCATTTTGCCCAGCTAATGGCAACCTGAGTCCTCTCCTTCCTTTATTGTTCAAAAAGGATCTCAGCTCTCTCAGCTATCTTTGGCTGCCCAGTCACCAGTCTCCACCGCCAGTCTAACCAGCTTACTCCCACTATCCATGTACCTCCTAAAACAAAGGTCTGGTCACATTACTCTTCCCCACAAACTACAAATTCCTACTGCCTTTAAAATGAAGACAATTCCTCCAAATGTTTCAAGTCTTTCAGACTTATCTGTCATATTCTCCTCCTAGACCACATTCATGCCAGGCCATTCCACATTCCTTGCCCATGCACACACTTTTAAACCTCCTTGCCTTTCCCTTAACCTGGGATTACCCTTCCTTATACCAAGGCTCAAAAAATGCCTCCTCTGCAAAATTCTCATTTCATCTGATCAATCCCTGTGTTCCTTCAGCATGGTTCCTGTTCCTCTTCACAAGAGTATTTCAATCAGGCTGACCAGACTGTCATCCATTTTTGTATCTTTCCTTACCCCAGCTTCCAACTTAGGATCTTAGACATAAATGGATTCACCAGTTGACAAAATTAAATGTTGGAAGTCCAGCATTAACAAGGCATATTTTAAGTATTTTAGTTTCAAATGAAGTCCACAGATTCATTAGCTGTAAAGTTAATTCATTAGCTGTAAAGCTAAAACAAGTTTAAACCACAAAATCAGTACAAATCAATTTTTACTTACATGAAGTCAATGCACCTTTTAAGGTACAATACTAAAATAAATGGAGTACTTAGATTAACAAGGACGAACTATTCCCCTTTTATTTAGTGTCACTGGGGTATTACATCACTGGGGTATCAGAACTGGATACTGGATACCAACTGGTGGTGGATACTGACTCAACGCTTTAATGTCTTCTTCTGCCACCCACTGTCTTCCCGGAGGCCTCTCCAGTGACTGTGATAAAACAGATTGCATGCACCAACTTGGCAACCCCATCAGCTGATGGAGCAGCAGTGATCAGGTTAAAGACCTCCTTCCAGTCCTGTCCTCAGAGCAGGAGGTTTGAGTGCAGGCCAGGGTTGGGGATAGCATGGCTAAGATGGTTTTCTGGAGCAAGAGTTGAGTAAAGATAGAGGAGTGTTGTCATACAGAGGCATCCTGGATGTATATAGTGAGTGACCCTGATACTCACAGAGCAGCCTGGCCAGCACAGGCAAAGAGAAAATATGCATGACAAAGGTGAGAACATACTCAGGGCTGAAATCCTCAATTTATTCTGAAATAGATCCTTTTAAATTAATTTTTGCCAAGTGGCCATGATAGCTGCTCTCTCACATAGTTACCAAGAACTAGCTTAAGGGCACTAAAGAAAATTCCTTTTAGATAAACTTTCTCCAGAGACCTCAAGACCTCAAGAAAAGCAAGACTAGGTAAACCAGAAAACCAGCATGGTATTTTAAGCTCTTCACAATCTGTTTAAATCCAAATCTAAGAAACCTGTGCTAACACCACTACCCTTTTAATCCCAATCCACAGGATATCTTAAAATTGCCGGAAAAACTTTTTGCCACAAATCTACATTTTATTTTCAATGAAAAAACTCTTAATTTCATAATTTTCATACCACTTTTTTCTTTTTTATTTAAAATATTATAACCAATTAACATACTAGGTAACAATGTGTACATTCCAGTGGTGCATGTTTAATGACCAGGGCATGAATGATTTAAAAACCACAATAATTATCTCAGCATTCCCTACAAAGTGCCCCATTTTGTTTTTTTCTAGAGAGGAGAGGGAATGGAACACAGGGAAGGAACAGGAATGAAGAAGGAATGGCATCATAGAGGGAGAAAAGCAAATGTCAATTATCGTATGCAGGTTTCCAGGTTTTAAAACCCGTTGAACAGGATTAACTGTAATGAGAAAATAGATGTCACAGTCCAGGTAGACAGCTAGTTCAACTTCATCATTCAGCTAAAAGATTAAGAGCTTCTCAAAAATATACCAAATATCGGGCCTACAAAAGTAATTTATTTCTTTGTAAAATTTACTAAGATTTATTCCTTTTGTAAAATGTAAAGAATGGACTGGTATCACGAGCAGGTTTCTACTTATAAAAACAGACATTAATAATGTTCAACGAACACATCTAACACAATTTTCCAAGATATACAATGAAAGATTTTCCACATGAGTCTCTCTTACTGATGCAAGGTATATATTTTACACACTTATTGGTACTGTGTCAACATTGGCTATAAAGTATTTAACACACATTTATAATTCACACTCAGTAAAGAGCTTACAATAAGGGCAATAGCTTACTTGGGAAAGCATAGAAAATTAGTGTGAGGTAGTTCAATAAAAATCTAGTTTAATTTGTAAATTATTGTGAGAATAGAACATTGTGCAAAATTAATCCACAGGTAACATTTCTCGGAAGTTTCAGGAACGAAGAGAATCTAAACTAGAAATGGCCATAAGTTGTTACTCTTACTAGACTCTCCTTAAGAGCACTTAACTAAGAGAGCAGTTAGTTTGAAATTAATTAGGACTTTTGTTTTCCTTGTGATTTCTCTAATCGTACCCCAAACTATACATTTCTGCTTCAATGCCCTTTACATCTTCATCATTCTTATTATTAAGGAAAAATCAGTTTCCTCTGATTCAGGAAAAACCTAAGAGAGATCATAGAAACACAGGTACACTAACATGTAAAGACACAGAGGCAACATTTAAGAGGGCTGCTAATCATGGAACAGTGGTGTTTGGTTTTTCTACTGATAAGAGAAGTTTACTGGGGTCATGGGGCTTCATGCATTCACTCTACAGCTAATGTGTGACTAATGAACAACACCCACAAACAAACTACAACAGTATTTTTGAAAACAGACTATGTCTTTATCTCAAAATGTTGTACAGGCTTGTGCCTAGGCAACACTGAGTAGTTACATCTTCATATGTGTAGCACATACTGGCCGATAGTGTAAACCAAGTCTTGTTTATAACCCCGAAACAGTTTCACTTGCCCACCTCTGATCTCACTATGAGCTGATGTCCTCTTCACCTTCATCTTTTTAGACAAAACAGGATTAACATGGAACAGAATAACGCAAGGGCTTATGGGAAAGTTTGCTGCTTTGCATACCATCAAGTTTCTCTATACTACAAAGGGGGCTATATGGGAGCCTCCTCATTTAAGAGGCTGGCATTTCTCTTAGTCTGGTGTGAAGCACTGTGCCAACCTGGAAGAGTACACACCAGGAATAATCAGCAGCCAAGGGTGTGTGACAAAACGAGAACTGTTCAGCAAACAGTATGAAAGAGTTGAGATGCTCTATTTATATATATAATTAAGCAATCCCAACACCACAATCATTTTACAAATGATTAGAAAGTAACAGAGTAGTAACCAGGAAGAACTATGTAGAAAGAATTACTGTCTCTTTCCTATAAAGCTGAATAATAAAATAATACAGTTAATAATAAATCTTAATCAAAATGATTTTCTGACAGTAAGATGATGAGTATATTAAATATATAAAGTTGAAAAACCAAAGTTATGAGAAGGTGGCTTTACATAAGTACTGCTTAATAGAAATCTTATTTGCAATTTCTTAAAAAAAAAAAAAACCCCACACCAATGTTTAAGATGTTTTAAAGGTTCAAAAGGTTTATAAAATAAAAAGAACCAGTACATCTTTAGCTTAATAGATTTATGTAATGAGGGAAAGTTGTATTTAGATATTGTATTTTAAAAACCTAGGGCACCTAACATTTAACAGACTGTTTTCAGGATAGAATTTGTTAAGAATTTTAGTCTGCATTGACTAATAAGAATTCCTTTTCTCTGGATCAACTGAAACATGCTGGCTGGCAAGGGGGAGCTGGCATTTACAACAAGTGATACAGTAAGAACACCTGGTTTTCCTTGCTTAATCTGTATCAATAGAGATGGCTTACTGGCAATCAAACATAAAATATGAGAAACCTCTGAAAGCATGTCAGTTGTTAAAGTGCAACAGTGAAATAATCTATCCTAGGGAAAATAAAGCTGATTAACTGCCGAACTAATATAAACTAAGAACACACTCATGCTCAAATTTCCACTAAAATTGCAAATCCAATTGTTTCTATAACTCGAGGTGTAACATTCTCAAAACTCTAATTTGCTTATTAATAAAATTAACACACCATGTTGTATGAGTAGAAGAGGGATTGATAAAAAGGTTGATAACTTCAAGAGGCTAGAACTCACAACTGGAAACCATCAAAAACAAACTTGCTATTTCAAAGCATACAAAAAGGCTAATGTATTTTAATCCTAAATATTGCACATTAACAATAACCTAAAATACCTAACTCAAAAGGCATTTTGCACTAAATATATGAAGAACATGCCAAGCGAACTCTCAGACACTGCATATTGAGATGTACCAGTTCTTGCTCCTGTTGGTCATTAATTCCCATGGACTTTCTGCCTAGAATCTTGTCACTTACTTACATATGCATTTCCCACTTCATTACATGAAATCCTTCTTGTTCCAAAAATAACAAAAAATGTCTGGGGGCAATACAGAGAATGTATTTCAGAGATAGAGACCTCAATGGCATTTACTTAAGAAAAATTTGTTGTGGAGAAAGAATTCTGCAGGTATAAAATGTAAACAGTTAACATACACTTGATAGGAGCAGCACCATTCTTACACTACTCAACATCCACATTGCATGTTTTATTGAAAATTAGGTATAAAAAAACAAAGACTCAGACTAAATAACCACTACTTATGCCTGCTCTGCTCAATGTGAAGAAACAGTCCTTAGAAAATGATATCCTATATATGGCTGTGTGCTACTATTTTCAGATGAACGGTATATTGCTCATTTGATACATCACCTACAGAAATTGAAGTAGGCTTTGGAACCTCCCAACAGCTAGTATAAATATGATTATGCTACAGTTAGAATCAAATGGCCAGAAACACCTTGAGAACTGGTGCTCCCCTGACTGACACTGTGATAGGAAACCAGAAAGGTCCAAGGGCCTGAGGCTGCAGGAAAGGGAAAGACCAGACTCTAGACCACTGCTGGGACCTACAGCCTGAGTAGATTAACTCTGTGTACAAAAACAGGCTCATAGCTAGTAGAAGTGAACCATCTGTTTATTTGCATTGAAATGTATTATTCATGAAGTATCCTCTTGACTTTATGTAATCATAAGCTTTGAGCATGCCACAAATTTGTAAAAATACCATATTCTTTTTACTTTACTTTTGTTGTGTGGGGTTGGGGAATAGGAGGGTGGGGGTAGACGCCCATCATCTTCAAAGACATGCTCTAAGTTATTCTGCCATTTAGATGATGGGACTTTCGCCAAAGAACAATTGTAGGATGCCTACCAACTGTTATAATTAAATTAGGATTGGCAAGTAGCAAATATTGGAGGTTTTTTAACACGTTCATCATTTACAGTAGTTATTCCTGAATACAACTGGCTACAGGTTATTTTCCCTCACTCCTCTGGGGTTATTTCATTGATAAGCACATAACCCTGAAGGATAGCATCATGAACAAAACATTTAAAATAAAATTCTAATTAAAAAAACTATAAAATCTTAAATAATTCATGATATAGGCAAGTCACCACATAATAGTTGCTTAAACAAAATCTTAGAAATTCAGTAAAAAAAAAAAAAATCAGCAGCATAAGATAAAGCAAATATGCAAAAATTTTAAACCATGATAAAATAATTAGGTTTACATTATACAGTTAATTACAGCAAAAATACAATACAGTTTTGTTGCTGTTTTAAAACACAACTTAAGTTTTAAATTACATCACTTGAAATTAAAAAAAATAAACTACTTTACTACAAAATGAATTCTACATTTTTGAAAAATCACTCAAAAATAAGACCACTGAATTGTTTTCAAAGTAGTTCTATCAATGACTAAATGACTCCCCATCCCCCCACCCCCCAAAGGCCCAAGTAGTCATCTACAGCAGCCCAGAGGTCCAGCTGATGCTTCTAAACTGCTGTCTGTATCTGAGGCCAAAGTTGGATCTGTTGACATTGAAGACACATCATTGACAGATGATGACGACGATGGATGCTGAGAGCCATTGATCACTGCTGCACCTGTGCTATGAGAAACAAAACAGCAAATCAGTTGCAGACAGAGTTGCATGCCGAGCTGCCTATACTGTATTGGCTACCTCTAGTGATCAATAATTTTTTTCTCTTGGCTTTGAAAAGGCTCATTAGATTGTGTATGAATAATACTGATAAAACATGCAAAACTGTCTGTACTGCATTTTGTTGGAGAGAGGATCTCAAAGGGATATATGGCCCAAAAGGTTAAAAGACTACTGCCCTAATAAAAATTACTTATCTTTTCACTGTAAACTCCAAACAATATCCTGGCACATCTTTTTTAAAAAAGATTTTAAAACATAAAACATAAAAGTACAAGAAGATTATTTCCTTTACTGGAAGTAAGTTAGCTATAGCTAACAAGCATTTCCTGGATATGTATCGATATAATATATATACATACATACATATACTTACCTATTTATTTATGATTTATTTATTTATTCATGAGAGGGAGACAGAGAGAGAGAGAGAGAGAGAGAGAGAGAGAGAGAGAGGCAGAGACATAGGTAGAGAAGCAGGCTCCTTGCAGGGAGCCCAAAGTGGGACTTGATCCCTGGACCTGGGATCACGCCCTGAGCCAAAGGCAGACGCTCAACTGCTGAGTCACCCAGGCATCCCATCTGGATTTTTTTTAGAAAGTAGCAGGAATAAATAACCAATAGAGAAATCCTTTGAAGGGAGTTGGGTTAGGACATAGGAGGGAATGTCACTGAGGGATGGGAAATATGTTAAAGATGATTCATGTTCTAGGTAAGTATGTATTTTTTTTTTAAATTCTTCTGAGCTATGTGATCAAATAAGAGTCATTCCAAATTTGAGCTTATTAAATAATACAAATTATACAGAAGTTCTTAAGAATACATTTATGGAATAAAAGCAATGGTTTTCATATTGAGCAGTAAGCATTTCTAGGGCTGAGTTTCAAGCACTCAAGGATAAAAACAAAGCTAAAAACAAAGCAGGCTGAAAACCACTGCTCTAGTACCTAGCATCTCAGTGTTTTAAATTATCCCATTATTCTGTCTAATGATGAACAATAAAACTCTCTAGAACAGAAAAGGTCCTTTGAGAGCAACAAGGAAATAACCAGGGACATAGAATAGGCAAATCTTTAGGTTACTGGGGAGGGAGCTGGGAGACAGAAAAGAATGGAACTACTAGAGACAGAACAGGTAACACAAGGTAAAATGAATAAAAGGAGCAGACTGAATAGACTTCAGGCCTGACACTCTACTTCAAATTCAATCCACAAGACTCTACAAAATGTGTCTGTTGACTGAAGAGTACACAGTACCTGGCTAGCTTTGAAGACTTGTACTGAAATATTCAGACGATAAAAGGATTCTACCAAACATACATTTTCATGCCTCTCTTTTTTATTTTTTATTTTTAGATTTTATTTATTTATTCATGAGAGAGAGAGAGAGAGAGAGAGAGAGAGAGAGAGAGGGGCAGAGGGAGAAGCAGGCTCCATGCAGGGAGCCTGATGTGGGACTCAATCCCAGGACTCCAGGATCATGCCCTGGGCTGAAGGTAGGTGCTAAACTGCTGAGCCACCTGGGGAATCCCCTCATGCCTCTATTTTTTAATTAAAATTTCCTTTTATCCAAACTTCTTAATCTGATAAAAATTAACTTTTATTTTTTTAATTTTAAAATTATTTTTAAAGTAATCTCTATACCCAAAGTAGGGCTTAAACTTACAACCTTGAGATCCAAAGTCACATGCTCTACCCAACTGAGCCAGCCCTGGTGCCCCAAAAACTAACTTTTAAATGCATTATATAGGTAACTTTTTCATTTGAAAATCAAATACCTATGGAAAAAAAGGTACCTGTTTCCCCTGAACTTTAAAGCAATCTAGTAAATTCTGAATTATCTGAATGGCAATAATAAGGAAAATCATTCATTTCTGGTAGCTGGGTCATTTCCCTCTCAGGTGAGTCTCTATACACTCAAAGGCATGCAAACTCACTGTATATTAGCCAAACTGAAATAAAGATAGGAAAGTGGGGAAAATAATGTATTTCATTTTAAAAAATCAAGTTGAAATGGTATTGTGATTATCTCATATTCTAATTTGTCAAAGATTTTTCTTCTGTTTTTGCACATAATTAAGAACTGAATATTTTTGTAACAGGTTGATTTACTAAAATAACACTCTCCTCTGCAAGCTAATAACTGAGAATCCAGAAAATGTCTAGAAACCTGCATTCCTGTCCTTGCCACTATTTTATAACTATAGTCAAGTGTTCTTTAAAATGCCATTTCTTTTTTTTTTGTTTTAAGGTTTTATTTATTTATTCATGAGAGACATAGGCAGAGGGAGAAGCAGGCTCCATGTAGGAAGCCCGACGTGGGACTCCATCCCAGGTCTCCAGGATCACGCCCTGGGCTGAAGGTGGCGCTAAACCGCTGCGCCACCCAGGCTGCCCAAGATGCCATTTCTTTAAATTAAGAAGAGATACAACTGCTCCATCTCATGAAATTAAGTTCACTCAAACATTCAACTCTTAGAATGTGCCACTCACTAGGATAGTATTCTTTTTTATTTTTATCTGAAAAAAAAAAATTTTTAGGATAGTATTCTGAAGTATAAAAGTTTTCCAAATAATGGACTTTTCAAATCCCACTTGGATCTCCAACAAGAACAATTTAGTTATGCTACTACCGTACATCAATACAAAGCCAATCAACTCAGCTATTAAAGTATTTATAACACAGCTTTTGTTACAACTAAATTTTAAGTATAAGGTCAAAATTAATTTATGTTTTCAATAGTATCGATATTATAATTTAGAAGACTGCACTCCTGATCAAGGATTTAAAAAATAAAAAATTTTAAAGATGCACAAATATAACCAAAAATGTTATAGAGAGCCACAGAAATTATTTAAATATATGTTTATAGTACAACAAAATGGGCATTTGAAACTATAATTAAAAATCTTACCCACAGGATATATATATATTTTTTTCTTAAAACGGAGAAGAGTTTTAAAGGGATGATTAAAATGGCATCGTTTTACTCAAATTCAAGACTTATCTGTTGAAATACTACTTGGCCTTCAAGGTTCAATTCAAATTTCATCTCTTTCCTAAAGCTGCCCTAACCTCTGTAGCTAAAAGTCTCTGCTGCCAGCCAAAGGCCATATTGGATACTGGAAAAACCGGGTTATCTGAAGCTACTGGTAAACATGGCTTCAGGTTAGTGACTTTTTTACATAATATATTTGTAATCTTATATTCATTTAATAATTTTGAACTTCAGTTTCCTCACATGTAAAATGTGCATAATAATCCCTTTCATGAGGTCTTAGGTAAGGTTTGAAAGAAATAAAAGTACATAAACCACAAGGTGCCTGTCATGTAGTATGTATTTCATACAAGTTACCTGTCATTTAACTTTTCCCCCTCAATGCTTTATGCTTTTACAAGTACTAAAATTAAGTGTAAGATAGCTTATGATAAATGTCTAACTCCTGCAAACCGCTTTTCTTGTTAGAGATGGAACAATTTCTAATGGCAGTTTTAATGTTACTGCCTTAGTTCAACAAATCAAAAACACCAAAATGAGAAGATGGTAACTTAGTTATCACATGTACCAAATTTTGCAATAAAGCCTTAGTTTATCCAGAGTAAAGTGTTAAAATTCTGATAAGTATACTTAATTGTGAAAAAATTCTTCTTTAAAGAGAACAATGTCGGGATCCCTGGGTGGCGCAGTGGTTTAGCGCCTGCCTTTGGCCCAGGGCGTGATCCTGGAGACCCGGGATCGAATCCCACGTCGGGCTCCCAGTGCATGGAGCCTGCTTCTCCCTCTGCCTGTGTCTCTGCCTCTCTCTCTCTCTCTGTGACTATCATAAATAAATAAAAATTAAAAAAAAAAAAAAAAAAAAAGAGAACAATGTCAATAGAAAAAGGTCTTAAATTTCCCTTCTTCATTGGGATGTCAGTACTATAGAAAAAGATGTATATTTTATAAAGTCAGTTATGGATATATTAGCATGATGTATTGATACAATAGTGTATCAGTGCTTTCAAATTTAACTAACCAAATTATACTCCCTATACTTTTAAAACTTTCAATAATAACAGTAGTAAATATGGGGAAAACTACAGGATTCGTGCAACTGAAGATTACAACAGAAGAAGCAAACTGTATAACCTTAACCAAGCTTATATTGTAACCAACCTAAAGGAGAGGGCTGCCCCCGTATAACTCCATTCTTGGTTCTCTCCTCCAAGTCCATAACTTCTTTGTATATCAACTCTGAAAAAAAGGTGAACAAAAATAAACTTTTCAAAGTCTAAGAGCCAATCTCACAGTTATCTATGTTTTAAGTAAAACATTTTTACACACATTAACTATTTCTGATAGTGTCCTCTCAATGGCAAAAACTCCCTTAATTGTCAGTCGAAGATTCAAAAGTGTTAACCACAATTCCCTGATCCTGAACCATGAACTATACTGAAAGAAACAAAATCTCTGCTATAACTAATGTTCCTAAAGTTCGGTTAAGGATAGAGCTAGGATTGGAAGCCTCATCATTTTTCACTCCACCAGTTCTTTGTACTGTACCATGTAATTCTACACATAGTATGACAAATGCTCAATTCTGTCTCACATTTGTCCTATTCACATCTAATTCCTGAGCTGTGGCATAGTACTGGTACATTGTAGGTGCTTATCTAGATATCTGTTATAAGATTTAAATGCAAGTGTGTATGGAAGCTTCTTTAATAAGAATGGAATATAAATATGTTTTTATTTTTTTAAAAAGCAGGTAGCTACCCTTCAACTCCTTATGATTTGAAGTATGACATGCTATCACAGATTTCTCCATGGGGATCTTTTTTACTAGACTTCTGTATAGTGGATGGACTGCTATAAGCAGTGCTCCAACTGAAGAGATACCAGATGCTGCTCTGAGGATGTTATTATATCCCTCCTGCCCTGTGTTCTTCTATGTCAAGTGTGATGCACCTTGTGAGTCTGAATGTCTACTTCAGAAGAACCTTCCAGTGGCACCATTATTCATCTTTGATCATGGAATCCTTTGAAAAATGCATAAGAACAACGAACCCTCTTCTAAGAAAAATGTACAAGCAGAAAATGTTCACAGAATTTCAAGGAATCTAATTACTTAAATTAAACTGAGAAAGAATCTCTAATTAGAAGGTAAAATAAGTGGGAATGTCACAAGGAACAAGAGCTAGAGACACCAAAGTTTGCTTGCTATGGTAATCTTTTTTGGTCTTGGAAAGAGAAAAATACGAAGTCTGAATAGAGGAAAGAATGGAAGATTCTTTTCTTGAAAGAAACAAAAAAGCAATGATAAGTATTCTAAATAGGAGGATTTTTTTTTTATACATAAAGAGAAAACACCCATTTGTGAAAAGATATTAGGGCAGAGGAACCAAAGCTAATTAGGAGTACTAACTAGCAGACAAAGTAACCTGTAAGTTAATGGCTCTGGAATGGATTTTTCTGCTATAATGCTGAAACTGTCAAGCAGATCTTTAAAAAAAGCAGTTTGTGGGTAACTGAGCTACACTTGGACTAGGAGAAAAAGATAGAATAAAGGTAAACATGTTTACAGTAATCAAAAATCACAGATACATCTTTACACACAAACAAAAATACAGTTGACTCCTGAATGGAGAAAAATCAGAGAGGAAGACAAACTATGAGAAACTGTGGACTCTGGGAAACAAACAGAGGGTTGCTGAAGGACAGGTGGGTGGGGATGATGGGGTAACTGAGTGATGGGCATTAAGGAGGGCACCTGATGAGCACTGGGTATTATACTATATGCTGGCAAATTAAATTTAAATAAAGAAAATATAGTTGATTCTTGAACAACATAGGTTTGAAATGCATGGGTCCACTTATACATGGCTTTTTTCCAACAAATATACGTATAGTACCGTAAATTTATTTTCTCTTATGACCTTAATAACATTTTTCTCCAGCTTACTTTATTGTAAGAATATAGTATACAGTATATGTATTATACAAAATATGTGTTAACTATGTTATTAGTAAAGCATCTAAAAAACAGCAGGTTATTAGCAGTTGCTTTTGGGGAGTCAAAAGTTATATGCGAATTTTCAACTGTGTGTGAGTCAGCACCTCAGTCCCTGGGTGTTGAGTCAACTGTACTATGTTTCATTGATTTTAAGATGCACTTTCAGTTTAACATGTATGAAATAGAGTTGCATCTTATAATCAATGGTGTAGTGCAACTGGCAGTGTTTTCTCTTAGTGGTATATAATTATATGTTTTACAATTGGTGGCCTATTAAAATTATAAGAAATACATAAATGTCTATTGTAAATATAATGATATATAAAAATATCAAATAAGATATGTAAAATATCCAGGACCACATACTTTGGTCCACAATTATATTCTTGTACATTACTTATTACATATACAGATACACTAGGTTCTACTTAATTCTATCATTCTGGGGGGCTCTAACTATGTTTCCCAAAAGTTAACTCAGAGAAAACTAATCTTGGTTAGTCCTAGGAAGAATCAAATTCATTCTTCCTGAACAGATTTTTTTTTTTTAAGATTTATTTGAGAGACAGAGAACAAGCAAGGGGAGGGTCAGAGGGAGAAGAAGAAGCAGACTCCTCTCCAGGCAAGGAGCCCGACTCGGGGCTTGATCTCAGGACCCTGAGGATCATGACCTAAGCCAACAGATGCTTCTGACTGAACCACCCAGGTGCACCCCAAATTTACAGATGGATCACCTATTCAGGTTTATATCTCCCCACTCACTACCTTTAGCCTTTCCAACTATTTATATATATAATCTCTTAATAATAGGTCTTCTGTCTCCATTTTAAGACCAGGTAAAGAAGGGACCAAGTGAGTTGCCCAAAGTCACATAGCTACAAAAGTGGTCAAATTACTAAATGACAACAACACAAATGGAAGTAAACAGAATCTAAAAATTGTCCAGCCCCAATGATCCAGTGAATCTTTTTAAAAAAGAAATATTTTAACATTTCTAAGATAATCAGTGCATTATTAATGTTTACCCACATTCACAAAGTAAAACTACTATATTAGATTTGCAGATTAAAAATTAAAAAAAAATAAAAATAAAAATAAAAATAAAAAAATAAAAATTAACTCACTCTGTTAGTGAAGGTGGGGGTAAAATAGACATTCCTAAACCGTGCTGACAGAAGTATAAACTGCTATAATTTCTTTGGAGAGTAATTTTGGAAATACTTGAAAAATATCCTTTGGCCCAGCAAATCTCCTTGTAGGATTTTTCTTACAGGGATGTTCTCACATGTATACAAGAAGACTGTGGAGTTGTCTGTAACAACAACAGACTGGACACAACTTAAAGCTCTTCAAGAAGGAGTTAGATACAGAAGTTGTGACGCAGCCATACAACAGAACACTAACCAGCTATTAAACCAAATGAGCTAGATATGTGGAGTAAGACATCTCAAAGATAAATGATTATATCAACAAAGCAAGTGTGCACAGTATACAACCATTTGTGATTAAAACAGGGTGGGAGAGGAAAAGAGGGAGACATCAAACACAAGTTTGTACATCTATACACTATGAAAAAGCATAAAAATTCCAGAAAGCATCAATATGTCGGGGTGGGAACCTGAGAGATTCAGATTAAGTCAGGGACAGAAAACTTACTTTCTACTTCTGTAAAAATACTAATAATCTTTTTACCAAATATCAGTTATGAATAATAAAAGTATCTTTAATTTCCTTAACATGAATAAATCAACATAAAGATCCAGAAGCTCTTCCGGCTTCATCTCTAAGAATCTGGTGAATGTTACCTTTCCACTCTTCTATTGTATGTTCCCTTTCATCTAACTGCTTGTCAGGTATCTTTGGTGGTGGCTGAAAAACACAATGCAACAATTCAGTTTATTGAGAGTATATAAATTCCTTATAAATTATCTGAATTATTAGCCAAACAGAGATTCTCAAAAATACATCATTAGACAAACACTGATCAATCATAAACAACCTTCTTATGTAGAGAGACTAGTTTTGGATGACACTTTCACGACAGGAAAAAAGATGTTTAACCATCTTTTTCTTTTCTTCTAGTTTTTGAAACTGTCCTATTTTATTTACATCACACAACTGTGCTATGCTCTGGACAGAATAGTTTGTCTTGTAACTAGTTAGAATGTTTTCCCAAAGTGTTCAACATCCTAGCATCACATACCAAGGCTAAAAGGAAAGAAATAGTGGGATGTAACTTTGTGTGTGGGGTGCTTGGATATGATCATTAATTTAAGATACTAGTCATGCAAAAAACAGAAAATATATGTTATTTTTATTTAAAATTAGTCTCCTCCAAACCTAACTTTAATTCAGTATAGTCTTCAAACATTAAGAAAAGAACTTACAGCTTCTGCTTCAGAAGGATCATACCAGACATTGATATATGGGTGCTGGAGAGCTTCATCTACAGAGATCCTTTTAGATGCATCAATTACCAACATTTTGGATAACAAATCCCTTGCCTGACTGGCTGTAAAAATAATGATGTTAATGTATATGTATCTAACAAAAGTTTTTAAATTATTATAACTTTCATTATTGTAACTTTCATTTATTGAAAATGTATGTTTAAAAAAAAGATTTTACTATAAAATCAGGTTATATACAGGATTAAAAAATAAAATAACAAAAAAATTAACTCAAACCTTTCACTTTGTTCCACCACTCAGAGATAACGCTGGGTTTTATCCCTTAAGAACATACATACACACACATCCCAAAACTGAATAAATAATACATATTTATAAAAAGTACCTTTAAGTTTGTTGTGTTCTGAGTCAGCTGGGAAAAGTACATCGGGGAAGAGTTTCTCAAAGCTATATCCAGCATATTTAGGTCTGTTTTCAACATAAGTCCTTACTGTTGGCTGTAGTTTCTTCATGAATTCAGGGCATGGTGTTCCAAGCTGTTCAATAACTTTATTCCACTGATCAATATCTAATATCAAGTAGCTAAGAAAAATACTCTGTAACTAATGTTCAATACATTAGCCATATCTATGTTAAAATAACAATAAACTGGCAATTTAAAAAATTCTAAGAAAGAATGTGGCAGTTATAAATTTTGTCTTATAGCCACCTTGTAAAAGGCAATGACTGTAGATAGAAAGGATCAATAGATAAGCTTTGTTAACCTTATTTTGTGTGTGTGTGTGTGTGTGTGTGTGTGTGTGTGTATGTCTACTAATACTGATTTTACCATAGAAAGAGAAGCTTAAACCCACAAATTCTAAATACAAAGGATAAGTGACTCAAGGAATAACGACAATTACTACCCACAGGGACTCTAAATTTAAACTGTACACATTTCTAGAATATAAAATCTGTCTTTTCTTTCAACTTAGAAAATGTGAATGCATTTCTGGGAGGTTAAGAAATACTTCTTATAATCTGTCCTTTCGTTTTCTGTACTAACAGAAAATAACCAGTAACAATAAAAATAATGGCTTTAACAAAAGTGCCATTTTCTTTTGTCATTTTCTGTTTAGCTTATGTTTAATTAAAATATTTTTAAAACTCTGAAACTTAAGAAATGAGTCTGTGTTTTGATAAGTTGTTAAGGTTATGATTCCCTGGTCTTTTTCATCCTAGTCTTCATACTCCAAGTCCTCTCTGCAGCTAATTCAGTCTTTCTTAGCCCAGGGAGTATAGCTTTTCCCATTCTCCCTCCTACAATTCTCAGTGTTACTAGTTGATAAACAAGTAACAGATCACCCACCATTAATATAAAACTAAAATCAGTCAGATGAACAAAAAGAATGAACCCAAATCTACTCACCACCATATAAAACTATTATGCTAAAATTCTCAGATGAAAAAAATCAGTATGTTATGTTGAAAAATGAGACAACAACCAAAAAGATGCAAAACATACAGAACAGTAACAAAAGAGGAGGTGGTTGGGGGAACAAAACAAAAGGATGAACAGAAGCAACAGACAATTCCAAAATTTGTATTAAGTCCTAAGTACTTCTAGGCTCACTCGAGTATATAATTATTAGAAATTTTAATGCAAGCCATGATTTTTGATTTAGGTTAAATAAATCAACTCAAAGCCAGCAAGTAATTATGGGTAATTCACTTAGCAGTTGTAAGAATTAACTTATATATAAACTAATAAATGAGGGAAAGGAAAGTCTATGTCAAATAGCAGGTGGTATTTTGAAAGAGTAGTTTAACAATATTTTACTATTAGGGAGAGACAAAATACATTATACCTGACCAAGTTAAAGTGCTATCATACATTTTGACCTTTAGAAACTACATTTTAGGCCAAAGATAAGGATACGATCTGTACCTGGGAACAAAACACCACCTTTGATCATTTCTCCCATGATGCACCCAACTGACCAAATGTCAACTGAAAACAAAATGCAATGACATTAACATAAAGATTTTGGTTAAAAAAAAATTTAAACATTAAAAAAAATCACATACACCATGTATACTTTAAAATTATAGAAAGCAGTATAAAATAAAAATGAGTGACGGTGAATGTGCTCTAACTACCAGCAGAGACTGTATGTCCTACTGCCAAATGCAGCCTACAAATATTTCAGCTTCTTGTCTCAACAATTTTTGAACTATAACAGCCACAAACTTTACATCTGTTTAAAGAAACCCATATATATGAATATGCCATATTTATTTTCATTAGATAACAGAAGGAAGTTCATCACCTAACTAATTTAACTGCTGCAGCAGCACAAGGATACAGTCCCTTCCTGGAAAGAGGATTTTGTGGCAAACCATTTCTCCCATAATGCACCCCACAGACCATAAATCCACTATATGTTTGCAGCACAAAAGAAGGAAAAGCAAAGCAAAAGGTCATTAAAATCAAAGAAGCATAAATGACTGCATTATATAAAAACTGCAAAACATCACAAAAAGAAAAAAGTGATTTTAATTTTAGCTAATGGAATAATTTAAAACACAAAATATTTTTCAAAAGGCTTTGATTCACAAAAGCAAATGTGAAGTGTAGCCTTTTAACTACATATCTAATTTTAAAGTGAGAGCTATGCACAGAAATCACATAACTGAAAAACCTATACATTTGTCTCTATAAATTTGTTTATAAAATATGAAACAGAATCAAACACATCTTTGCAAATAAGGCTGAAAATGAACATGAGGCGGCAAAATTTAAATAAAATCTTGATACTATTTTGAGGTTTAACTGTGCATTATACTCTCTCTTTAAGTCAAATAAAAGAAAAAGCATGAGCGGAAATAATCCAGTATATTAAAATATTTAACAGAAAGAATGCGTTTCTATGAATAATTACAGTTAAAAAGTTAATCAAAAGCTCTTCAGAAATTTTCAAACTGGATTTCAAACTGGGTAAATTTATTTGAGAAGTCCTATGTTTATTCTGAAATGAAAGTCATTTGTTTTCTTGACATCATACTACATTTACCCTACTATTCCAAACGGAACAAATGCATAGAGAATGAACAAATAATCAATGAAAAAAACCTTAGTAAAAGAAGCATATTTTATGTTTTCCATCTAAAGTTTTTTAAACCCATAAAACCAAACTGCTTTGGTTTAAGAAGTTAGTTTTAGTTGGGTATAATATGAAAGTTCCCACAGATTTATTATCTACAAAGAGTCTCTCTATTAACTTCCTGACTCCCATCAACTTTTAATGGGAAATCCAATTGATGCTGAAAAGAATCAGCTAAACAAAGAAAAGGGCAATTTGGGGATCTCCACTTGTTTCACTAATACTTCCTGATATTTTATGTCTTTGGTTTGAAAATTTGGTAAAAAAAAAAGAAAAAGGAGAGGAGGTAGTTAGATTCATTATGGTGATGACTGCTTCACTATATATAAATATATATACATATATGTGTGTATGTGTATAAACACTGAATCACTACAATGTACACTTGAAACTAATATAATATTGCATGCCTACTATATCCTTCAATTAAAATAAAAGAGAGTAGATGGTTGCAGTTTAATAGAAGAGGGGAAGAATGAGCAATTTAAAAAGAAAGCCTTAGAAACTTGCATTTGTTTTTGAAGTTTCAAGGTCCTTTTTCAGGCAAAAAAAAGAAAGAGGAAAGAAATAAGTGTTAGAGATAGGTGGACTTGTGAAATGAGAAGCCTGTACTTTCCAATATACTCATAAAGAGACTACCAGCTCCTTATGGAATCTTAGGAACAAAGGTGGGAATAAATTTTGGAAATCCTGTTGAGTTAAAGTTTCTCTAAAATTTATTAGAATTCATGTGAATCTTCATGATTCACCTTTCAAGAATACAATTTTAGAGGAAAGTTAATACTCATAAATCAGTTCAGAAAACCATTTTTTCTGGGGTTTTTATTTTTGGAAACAAACTACTACAATAAAATTTCCCTATAGGTTTTAAAGAATGGTAAACTTCAGTTAAATATCCAGGACACAATTTATGTAGGTAGCCTTAAGAAAAACATGTTTTTAAACAAATTTCAAAAGCTGCAAGCACAAGAGTAGATATTGCCTGGGTTAGGGAAGACTTCTCAAAATAGAACATGCCTGATTCAAACAAAACTAGCTTTAAACGGTTTAACTGCTTAATCTATTAGGCAGTTTAAATATAGTTATCATGTCACAGTTTGTAAAAAGCCTTATGGTAGCTTGCAATAAAAGACAAAACAAAGTTGTTAGAACTAGTGGGGGTGGGGTGTCACTAAAAGAAGGAAGTTCTTGTTCTAACCTTATTACTAATGTTATCATGATCAAGCATTACATTTGATTTCGTTTCCTAAGGCCAAAAAAGGGCAATAAAGTGATCTGCAAAATTCCTAAGACAGGAAAGCATGTCAATTCTTTATATGATAGTTTCTATTGGTGCTAATTTCTGGTAGGAAACTATCTCCAAGATCACATTTATAGGACATTGGGTGACACAGTATCTGTGACAATTGACAGCTTTACAACAAATGCAAAAGCAATTTTCATGCTGGTTACTGGAAATCTCATTTCTCAAAAGAAAAGAGTCTAATACGAAATTTAAATCTGTGAAGTCTAACATATAAAACAATTTTAGACAGTATGGAAACAGAACAGCATGTTAAAGAAAAGAATAATCATAAATGTCAAAGTATTTGTTTTTAATTAATTCAGAAAAGCAAAGGAAATTAAGCTAAAATCTTCAGTTTAGTGTCATCTTTTATAAAAATTAATCTTAAAGACTGAATTAATACAGTTTCTTGATTCAAAGTGAACTTCTGTTCCAGATTCCTTGCTTAAAAACAAAAACAAAAACAAAAAAACACACCTTAGGTACCCTAGGTCTTATCCTAGGGAGTATTTTGGATGAAATTGCCACATTTTAAAAGTTATAGTTTAAGCTCATAATCATCCAGTATAGATTTATTTATAGCTTAAAAATCTGAGTTTCAACAAAACTTCTTAAATTACACATATGTGTATTTATACACATATTTGTATGTAACATTTTAAAAGGTATATGAACTACATGCCTGTTAATTTTCTTTAACCTTGATTCTTTTTTGCTTTTTTAAAGATTTATTTATTTATTCATGAGAGACCGAGACAGAGAGGCAGAGACATAGGCAGAGGGAGAAGCAGGCTCCATGCAGCGAGCCCGATGTGGGACTCGATACTGGGACTCCAGGATCACGCCCTGGGCTGAAGGCAGACGCTTAACCGCTGAGCCACCCAAGCGTCCCTTCAAACTTGATTCTAATGCTGAAATCTATAATTGAATATACGCACATATAAATAATGACATTTCTTTAGGGTGGACACAAGGCTTTGATGAAGCACTGCTTCTAAAAGATCACTTTAATCATCCATCAGCTTTGCAAAATGGCCTCACTATAGCTCTTGAAGTCTACACTAGGTGCTATAACTTTAGTTTCAAAAGGTTGGAAGTATGTTCAAATATCGCTTATGCAAAGTAGGATTATTACTAAAGAACTGTCAGTCCACCATATACTTCAGCCCCTGTTAGAAATACTCATTTTCAAGTTACAGGCAAGCAAATGGCATATATTCTGTTTCAGAAGCCAAAGCAACAAATCCTTTGTCTAGCTGTAGTATTGATGGTTATGTACTTATATTTAAATAAACAGGGGCCCCAAGTTTTTCTAAACATTTATGACAAAATTTATAGTTACTTTCAAATTTGTGATAAACATTTCAGTGATACATTTAACTCTATCCACTTAAGTTTAAATATTTACATAAGCAATCTGATAAACAAAAGCGAATAACAGTATTTCAAGTAAATAGTGTTTGCTGACCGTTTTCTTTGTAGCCCATCCCTAGGATGACCTCAGGTGCTCTGTAGTAGCGAGTCACTACATAAGGTGTCATCATAAAACTAGTTCCTGCAGTCCTGGCCAGTCCAAAGTCAAGAATCTTCAAAGTGCAGTCTGATTTTACCACTATATTACTGGGCTTTAAGTCCTTAAAAATATAAAAACAAAAAATGACTGCTATGGTATATACAAATATTTATAGTTCACAAGCTAATCAGAATAATTTTTTAAAAAAGATTTTATTTATTTGAGATAGAGGGAGTTATGAGTGAGCAGGGGGTAGGGCAGGAGAGGGAGACAGGGTTAGAAACAGACTCCCTGCTCTGTGGAGAGCTCGACATGAGGCTCCATCCCACAACCCTGAGATCATGACCAGAGACAAAATCAAGAGTCAATGCTTAACCGACTGAGCCACCCATGTGTCCATTAGATCACTTGAAAAACAATTCATGATAACTGTTATAATGTCTCTGATTATAATCAATATCACTGCCCAAATTCACCGTAACAGGCAATTTTGAGAATTTAGCCTGATGGCATTTTTCACTTATGAATACATACATATTAGAGAAATTTATCTTTCAGTTTCTAGAAATTACAATTAGCTAGAAATTTTCAATCAAGTGCAATAAAAACAATTGGAAAGGTATTTCAAAGTTATTATAGTAAAAGAAAGAGAATCATAAGTTAGCCTTTATAAATGACCAAATTTTAAGAAGTCTCATTCTAGGGATGCCCCAGTGGCTCAGTTGGTTGAGTGTCCAACTCTAGATTTCAACCCAGGTCATGATCTCAGTTTCTTGGGATCAAGCCCTGCATTGGGCTCCACACTCAGCCAGAAGTGCTTGAGATTCTCCCTCTCCCTGCTAGCACAGAAGCTCACACACTCTCTCTAAAATAAAATTTAAAAATCTCATTTTAAATTCACAACAAGCTTTATATAGATATTACAAGTCAATAATGGGCTATTCCATGTCAATCCAAGCAAATGTCCTTTATCTTTCAAACTGGCAGATTTTTAGTTCTAAAGGACTGAAATGATTATCAGTCTTTTCTATCACTAGATTCCCACTTTAAATCACACAAATTTGTTCATAAAATTTTTGTCTGCCCATGGAAGTAGGATACCATTGTCTTGGTGCCACTAATCCATAAAATTACTTGCTGTTGATGCTACTAAATGATGTCCTTGTGAGAATTTTCTACCTAATCCTACCCTTTAGGAATTATGTGCTATGATAATTAAAAGGAAGGCAGCAGCATAAACACTCATGACTTCAAGTCCAACACACTTTGCCTGTTAGCCCTGATGAATCTTATTATGAACCAAGAAACCAAAGAAAGCAAGCACAGTATATCCACACCACAAAAATATTCCATTACTGGTACTGACAAGCAGTATATAACGTTAAATACCAGTGATTAATACACAAGAAAAAAAGCAGCCTGAAAGACAGTGTTCACACTTTTGTAATGTCTATATCCAGAAAATCACATATGTTGTCTTTAGCCTATTTTGATAGGTGATCATGAATGGGTTTAGAAGATATATAATCTAAGGGTTTTATCAAATTAAAAATAGAGATCAACAGGCTTAGTGAAATAGAAGATGAAAATTTTCATTATTGCTATTCTGTAAACATAATGGTATACTATTTACAAAATACATTATCCCAGCAAAGTAACAGAGCTAGTTCAAGAATTACATATTGTAAGCTTTGATACTACTTCAGTGTTTACTATGATGGTTAAAGATTAATGGCTCTTTATACTACTGCATTCTAGCTTAGCAATAAGATTCCAACCTTAAAACACTTTATTTTGGAAAGATTAAGAGCAAAATACAATTTAAGAAATATTTTTTATCAAGAAAAAAGTTAAAAAAATGCTTCAAAGAATATTACCTGAAATTCAACCTTGTATATGAATCTATACCTTTCTAGATGTAACACTGTTTCAAACTATGTATGAGAAGAATAAGTGAATTTGTATAAATTTATGGCAGAAGTGAAGTAACCTAATATTCCAACTTTGCCCCCCAATTTTTTCAGCCTCCTTACAGGCAAGACCTAACCATGATTAGTTCTAGTCAACAGGATGGGAGTGGGAACAAAGAAGAGAAGGGCCACTGCACAACAACCTGTTGTCTCTTCCCCTGCTTTGTTGATTAGTTATCATCCCAGATAGTAGACCCTCTGTCAGACTACTGAGGTTGCTGAGTAAGACAAAGTCCTTACCCCACCATGACCTGTCCTGGACATGTATTATGGAAAATAAACGTTGGTTGTGTTAAGCTAAGAATTCAGGGTTTATCTGTTACCTTGGCAAAGCCTAGTTGTAACACTGTGATTTATAATAAGAAATACATATTTGGTCTTTAGCCTAATTACTGGCACAGAGTTCTTAAAATTCTTAGAATTACCTAAGAGATAAGAGCAATAAGGAGAAAGGAGAGCCTTTTGTTTTTCATAAGCAGTGCATTTTGGGGGCATCTGTATGGCTCAGTCAGTTGAGCATGGACTCATGATTTTGGCTTAGGTCATGATCTCAGGGGTCATGAGACTAAGCTCCAGGTGTCTGGCTCCATGCCCAGCATGCTTAAGCATGTTTAAGATTCTCTCTCTCCCTCTGTTCCCCTCCCTTCCACTCATGCTTTTTCTTAAAAAAAAAAAAAAAAAAAGTGCCTTTCAATCATACCTAAGTTTATGTTAATGAGGTGACTTTGGAAAGTTCCAGAGGATGGGAGCTGGTTGTCAGGGGAAACAATAAAGTAATTAGAGGGTTGGGACTTTCAGCATTTCCCACCCCAAACTTCCAGGGAGGGAAGAGGACTAAAGGTGGAGTTCAATCATCAAAGGCCAATGATTTAATCAAACCTGGCATGTAATGAAGTCTCCATAAAAAAACAAAAGGACTGGTAAGGAGAATTTGTGAACATGTGGAATTGCTGGGAGAATGGCACATCCAGAAAGGGCATGGAAACTGTTACTCTTCCCATATACCTTGCCCAGTACATCTATCCATCTGGCTATTTCTGAGCTATGTCTTTTGTAATAAACTGTCAACCCAGTTAAGTAAAACCTCTTGAGTTCTGTGAGCCACTATAGCAAATTAATTGAGCCTGAGGAGGGAGGGACCTCTGAATTATAGCCAGGAAGTCAGAACCACAGGTAACCTGAATTTGTGACTGGCATTTAAACAGCCAAGCACTTGTAGGACTGATCCCTTTAACCTGTTGGATCTGATAATATCAAGATTTAGTTAAATTACAAGATACCCAGCTGGTGTCCAGATAATCTGAGACTTGTTTGGTGTGGGAAAAACTACCACATATTTGGTATCAGATATAATAATGTAAGAGTAAAGGAGACACACAGAAATGTTTTTCCTTTATATTAGTCTATCCTAACACTGAAATTAGTGCCAGAAGTGAGGTGTTATAATTTTAAACACAGGATCACAGCTTATCAGTTTGAGCAGTGGGTAGCAGAGAATATCAGAGGTTGGAAAGGTGATCCAGGTTATACAACAGCAATACATTTATCTCATGATACTGCCACTAGCAATAACTTGGAAGGCACTGCACTTGCACAATGAATCTGAAGCTCAAGGTTGACAAATTAAGACCTGTTTTTACAAAGAAAGTTTTATTAGTCCTGCCCATTCAATTACCTACTGTATGAAGCTGCTTCTGTGTTATAGTGGCAGTTAAATAGCTATAAGACAGACTCTGTCACCTCTAAAGCCTAAAATATTACTAAGCCTTTATAGAAAAAGTTTGCTAACCCCTGCTCTACAAGAGATTGGAAAGCAAAACTCAAGTAGTGTGTGTTGGTAGCTACTGGATGCATTTGAAAGAATTGGTCACTTTAAAAACAGAAATGAAAGAGAACCAGAATCTAGAATTTCAGGACCTGTCTCTCTAGAAAAGCTAAACTTTACTTTAAGCCCTAAAAAAAAAAAAAAAAAAAAAAAAAAGACAAGATTGTCCAGTAAATCTCTCCCTCTTCCAACCCAGTGTATCCATCTTCCTTGACTTCATGATGGGGTTATGTCCCAATAAACTCTCGTAAGTTGAAAATGCTTTCATACATCTAACCTACCAAACATCATTGCTTAGGCTAGCCTAAGCTCAGAACACCTACCTGAGCTTATGATTGGGCAAAAATCATCTGATTTTGCCTATTTTATAATAAAGTATTGTGATATCTCATGTAATTTACTGAGTAGCATACTCAAAGTGAAAATCAGAATGACTGTATGGCTATAGGATACTTGTAAGTGTAGCAGTTGTTTACCTCTGTGACTGCATGGCTAAGGGGGAGCTGCAGCTCAGTGCTGCTGTCCAGCCATCACAAGAGAGTTGTCTTACCACATACTGCTAACCCAGGAAAAGATCAAAATCAAAGTATCGTTTCTAATGAATGTATATCACTTCTCACACCGTTGTAAAGTTGAAAAGTTCAGTTGAACTTTAAGTAGGGGACCATCTGTACTCCTGTATCTTATTAATGAACCTTGACAGATGACTTGTTTAGGCAATGAAATGTGAGGGAATATGATGTTCTACAAATCTGAAAAGTTTTAAATATGCTTGATTTAGTTTGGCTCTTGCTCCTCTCTTTTGCCAAAAGAAAAGGATGTGCCCCTGGGAGGCATTCCTTCAGCCTGGATGCTGAAACCTGAACCTGAACATATTCTGAATCTGACCCCATGATCTGGAGCAGTGCCACACAACCAACCTGTAGATGCCTGAGCAAGCAATAAATGCAGATTAAGCCACCAATACCTTGGATTATTTTTTTCATGCATCATTCCCACATAATACTTCTGAAAACCCTTGAAGGAAAGAGATGTAAATTCTTTTGGTTGATGAAAATGCCTTAGACTTGCCAACAGAAGCCTGAGAGTTTAAAAGTAGACATTAAGCCGAAGAATATAAAGCCAGTGACTAACAAATGTGCTCTGAAAAAGAACTGTAATTAAAAAGAAGTCTCCAAAGTTTCTGAGAGAGCTATACTACCAAGAAACTCCATTAGTTGTGACTTTTCTAGCCTAAAAACAGTGATTCTCAATTCGGGGCAATTTTGGCCCCAGGGGATAGTTGGCAGTATTTGGAGATATTTTTGGTTGTCACAATTAGGGAATACTGGTGGCATCTAGTGGGTAGAGGCCAGGAATGTGCTAAACATTCTACAATGTACAGAACAGATCCTCAAAACAAAGAATTCTTCATCCAAAACATCAACAGTGTCCAGGTTGAGAAGGACTGCCTTAAAATTGACAGTTGGTCCCCCCAATCTTTGATAGGAAGCTGAGAAAGCTGAGTAGCCCCCAAGAAGAACACATTTTCCAATAACCACTTCAAATATATTCAAAAGGATAGTAGAATAAAAAATAGTAGAATTAAAGATTCTTCACAGAAAACCACTAAAAACAGTGAACAGACCATTCCTTGCAGAAATGAGATTCAGGGGCTAAACAAGGAATATTCCCCATCCCCAAGGGAGGCTACACTCACAGCATCTGCCAACAGAATTAATTTCTTTCTTTCTCAATAATTTTAAAGATTTGTTTGAGAGAGAGAAAGGAAGAAAGAGCAAGCAAGCAAGCGTGGGGTGGGGTATAGTCTTAAGCAGACTCCATGCCCAGCATGAAGCACAACATAGGGACTAATCTCATGATGCTGAGATCATGACCTGAGCTGAAACCAGAGTCAGATATTTAACTGACTGCACCATCCAGCTATCCTGGCTCAAGAGAATTTCAAATTACAAATAACCAATAACTAAACTTTTCAATTTCCCAAATAGGGCTGTTTACAGGATCTGACATAGAGATTACCATGTATCAGTTGGGAAATAAATGCCTTGACAGACTAGGACTTTAGGTTATCTACCCTAAGCAGGGGGTGAGTGTACTAGGTGTGGAACAAAGGGAGCAAAGAAATGTTTGATAACCAGAAGGGTAGACTGTGGCAGAGACTAACGTTCACCACCATTCTGAAGTCTGCCTCTCTACTTTTCCCTGTCCGTTATAATAGGACTTGAAGAACATTAAGACCTGTTCTGCCAACAGGCTCCAGAGCATTAGTGACGTGTGTCACTTCCAGGCCAAAACATAGAAGAGCCAGGACACACCACCAGGTTTTCTCTTCTCTTGACCCGCAACTATGCAAATGGTGGAACCACATTCAGCTTGGGTCTCTGAGTGACTATCTGGAACCCCATTCCCTACCCTGACTTGTACTGAAACCCTAAGGGATGAAGTTCAGGTTATTTTACCAATAAAACGATTTTACACCAGCAGAGGTATTAGGCTGGGGTGAAGGGTTTAGAAATTAACTAGTAGTAGAGCAGAGAGATGAGTATCATTTGTGGCCTCAAGACCAGCTACAGGAGTAGGTGCTGTAGTTTATCCCATTAGACTCCTTTTAAGTTCCTTGTTACTCAAGGAGTAAACATCAAATAAAATCCTGGAGGAAGAGTTTCCAGAACTTACTTGATGAAGGAAGTGAGAACAAGTGGCACCAGAGGTCCTATAGTGGGTCCCTGGTTCAGGATCCCTTCCAGCTGCTAGCAGTGTTGGTGCTGAGTTTTCAGCAAATCTCTCTCCAGGAATTGCCTTCAGCCACAGAAAGCCACCTTTTCCAAGGTCATGCTGCTCCCCAAAGCACAAATCCAGTTGTCACCAGGTGAATCCCCTGGAGTGATTGCATCCATTTCAATTCCTCCCTCTGTCCAGTTTTACTTCCTTTACTCCCTTAAAGATGTTGATCCTGAGAAGACTCCCCAACAAACTTCTTACATGTATATCCCCACTGTTTCCCAGAGAGCCTGACCTAAGATAAAGGCATATTCTTCTCCACAGGAAACAGATTATTTGAGCTAATTTTTAGCTCAAATTAATTATGTAAGTTTTCTATAACTCTACTGTATTTTTACAACTTTATCTAGCCAACTAAGGGAGTATGTTAAAATATCCCATTACTATTGTGTTTGTAGAATTCTTTTATTTTCCACAGTTTAAGTTTTGTGTATTGTAATTTATACACGGCATGTACAAAGTTCTTGACAGTTACCTATCCAAATAGGTGGATTACACCCTTTTTCCTCACAAAATTATTGAGATATTTTCTCCCTGGCCCCACCATATTCCATTCATCTGATTAAACAGAGTTATTCTTGTTCTCATGTTTTGTTTTCCCACTACATCTTTGCCAATACTTTTGCTTTCATCCTTTGGAAGCTAGCTACAATTGTTTGTATTAGTGAAATACATAGTAGTTGTCAGTGGCTCTGTGTGTCAAAATCTGACCTTTGTTCATTAAGAGGTTAATCCCTTTACTCATTCTGTTATATTGGTCTTCTATAACGTTGCTCTTTTATGTTTCTTGCTATTTCTTTTGTTTCTTATCTTCCATCATGTAGTTTATGATTTCTGTTTTACCCATTAATCTGAGGACTTTCTATATGGAAGAATTAACTTCCATGGTGGCAGATTACTGTCCTGGTCCACAGGGCAAAAGAAAAAAACAAAAACAAAACCTACAAGTTTAACTCATTTGCCTCACACAATATATGAATATGGGATGAGGAAGATAATATACTCTCCCATGTTAAATGATTTCTCTTATGTTACCTAAAGATGGCATTAGATATAACATTATAGCAGCTGCATATGCAATATACAAAGCAATTCAGTTAGAATGATAGAACTAAGAATAAGCCTAAATATCCCACAGACATAATTGTCTTAAAATAGTTAATTTGAACACAAATCTATATATTCAATTTGAGTTAGGTTATTTGACACAAGGTAGTTCAAAGATATAATTTCACTGAATTGAAAACTTTTCAAGAAATTTCTCTCAAATTAGATGCTACACTTTTCAAAGAACAAGCTAGAATTACAACTAAAAGGCAAAAACACATGTTCACACAAAAACTTGCACACACGTTAATGTTTATCATTGCTCATGATATCCAAAAAATGGTTAATGGTTAACCCAAATGTCCCTCAAGTGATGAATGGATAAACAAAATGTAGTATACAACCATAGTGTGAACTATTATTTGGCAAAAAAAAAAAGAAGAGAAAAAAAGAAACAAAGTACTGATACATGGTAAACAGATGAACTTTGAGAACATTATGTTAGGGAAAAGAAATTATAGACACAAGAGATCACATTATACATATAGCTCCACTTATATGAAATATTCAGAACAGGCAAGTATATGGAGATAGAAAGTAGGTTAGTAGTTGTGTAGGGCTGGGGGAATAACAGGAATTGAAGGCTAACAAGTACATGATTTCTTTAAGAAGGGTGAAAATGTTCTAAAAATATTTGGTGGTGACGACTGTACAACCTTTGAATATAATTATACACTTTATAAACTGTATGGTATGTGAATTATATGTCACTAAAACAGTTAAAACACAGAATACAGAAATATAAACTATTTCTGAATATGAGAAACTTAACTCTGATGAGCACCCAATTTTATTTTTTAAAATATTTTATTTACTTATTTGACAGAACGAGAGAGAGTGAGCACAAGCAGAGGGAGTGGCATGCAGAGGGTGAGGGAGAAGCAGGCTCCCTGCTGAGCAGGGAGCCCAATGTGGGGCTCAATCCCAGGACCTTGGGATCATGACCCCAGTGGAGGACAGATGCCCAACCTACTGAGCCACCCAGGCACCCCTGAATATTCAATTTTATATAATTGGTAATGATAGGATATTTTATATACCACTTCATTTCAGAGCAAAACTAAGCTCATACTACTCCATATAAATCAGTGATTTATAAATATGATTAAAGGCAGTGATGTTAGCAAAATAGAAGAGTAGATAGCTTCACAGAAACACCAAAAAGCAGAACAAAATGGATCAGAATAAACTTTTTCAGAAATCTGGAAAATAATCAAATGTTCACAACAACCAAGTAAATACAGAATCAAGAAAAAAGCAACTTAAAACAACAGGAAAGTTATGTGGTGTTTTTACTAGCCCTTGTCTCTCATCTTCCTGGCTGGGTGGGAGGGTCTTACAGAAAGCAGCCTGCATTCTCACTGTGGGACTCTGGTCTTGGGCTAGACAGGGGGCATTTCTCAAACACACTGCAAAGCAAATGAATTCTGCCATTCTGCTTGTGACAAAATATTAATGTTGAAAACAAGACGCAGCACACCACCAAGTATACAACATATGCATAATGGAAGTCCCAAATAAGGGGAAAAAGAAAAGGGGCAGAAAAAATAATGACTGTAAACTTCCAAATTTAATGAAAGACACATTCAAGCTGCTCAATGAATTTCAAGGATAAAAGCAGAGATCTGCACTGAGACATATTATAATCAAACTGTTGAAAACCAAAGACAAAAAGAGAATCTTAAGAATCTAGAGAAGCAACCTGTCATTTATAAGAGATCCTTAATGACATTAACAATTGGTATCTCAAAAGAAATCATACAGGCCAAAAGGCAGTATAAAGATACATTTAAACTGCTGAAAGAAAAAAAAATTCCAAACAAAAACTCTACATCTAGCAAATTACCCTTCAAAAGTGAAGGTGATATTTAAGACACTTTGAGACAAATAAAAGCTATGGGAATTTATTGGTGGTTATAACTGCCCTATAAAGTAGTCCTTCAGGTAGAAATAAAAAGACACTAAACAGTAAACTGAAGCTGTAGGAAGAAATAACACTAGTAAAGGTAATAATTGCGTGGGTAAACACAAGGGTCAGTATTACTGTGTTTTGGGCTCCTAATTTCTATTTTTTTTCTCAATACAATTTAAAAGACAAATGTATTAAATAATTATATTATCTATCTTATTGTGCACACAGTGCATAAATATGTAATTTGTGACAACTATAACATAATGGGGGAAGAATAGATTGTATAGAGTCATAGAGTTTTTGTGTACTATTGAAGATAAGGTGGTAATAATTCAAAATAGATTCTGTTGTAAACCGAAGAGATTAATTGCAATCCCAATGGTTACCTTCAAGAAAATGGGTGAAAAATATACAGAAAAAGAAATGTGGAAAGAATCAAATGGCACACTGCACAAGAAGCAATTAAACACATTCAAAAAAGCAATGGAGGGACTGAGGAACACAGATATATCAGAAAACAAATAGCGTGATGGCAGAAGTAAATTCTTCCTTATCAATAACTGCTTTGAATGTAGATAGCTAGAGAATAGTAGAAGGGATAAAACAAACATGATCCTATTAGAAACTCTACAAAACTCACTTTAGATTCAAAGGGACAAATTGAAAGAACGGAAAAAGATATTTCAAGCCAATAGAAACCAAAAGAGAGGTGGGATAGAAAACCTAATATTAGACAAAATAAGAGTATTGGTCAAAAACTGCTACAAGGGGAACCATCTGGCTGGCTCAGGGAGAAGAGCTTGTGACTCTTCATCCCCGGGTCGTGAGTTCAAGTCCCACACTGTGTGTAGAGATTACTTAAAACTTAAAAAAAATTGGGGCAAAGGAGAACAATAAATATTAATAAGAAGATCAATCCATCAAGAAGATCTAGCAACTGGGGCACCTGGGTGGTTCAGTCAGCTAAGTGTATGCCGGCAGCTCATGTCATGATCAAGTCCCACGTCAGGCTCCCTATTCAGCAGAGTCTACTTCTCCCTCTGATCCTCTTCCCCGCTCATTTTCTCCCTCCCTCTCTCAAATTAGTAAATAAATAAAATCTTAAAAAAAAAAAAAGAAGATATAGCAACTATAAACAACAAAGCCCCAAAATACAAGAAGCACAAACAGACAAAACCAAAGGGAGAACCATTATACAATAATAGTTAAAGACATCTATACCTCACTTTCATTAATGGACAAAGCAACTAAACAGAACATCAGTAAGGAAATAAGGAATGTGGACAACACTATAAACCAACTAGATGTAACAGACAGATACAGAATACTCCCTCCAAAAACAGGAGAATACATATTTTTCTCAAGTGCATATGGAATATTCTTCAAAATAGACATGTTAGGTGAGAGAACAAGTCTCAATAAATTTTAAAAGACAGAAATCATACAATATATCTTCTCTGATCACAATGGAAGGAAGCTACAAATCTACAAAGAAGCTACAAAGAAAAAAGAAAAATGGAAAATCCACAAATTTGTGGAAATTAAACAGCATACTATCAAACAACCAATGGGGCAAAGAACAATTCACAAGGAAAATGAAAAGATACTTTGAGATGAGTGAAAATGAAATCACAACATACAAAAATTTAGGGAATACAGAAAAAGCAGAACTCAGGGCAATTTCACAGCTGTGGTTAAACTGCTGAGTGTGTTATTTTGTTATGCTGGCCCAAGGAGGCTAAGACAACCTAAGCAAATGGAAAGACATTCATCCGGTGTCTGTGAATTGGAATACTAAATATAGTTAAGAAGACAAAACCAAGCAATCTACAGATTCAATGAGTGAGATCTTTATTAAAATTCCAATGGCCTTTCTGCAGAAATGGAAAAGCTGATACTCAAATCCACATGGAGTCTCAGGGACCTGAATAGTCAAAACAATATTTAAAAAGAAGAATAAAGTTAGAGGGCTCACATTCTCCCATTTTCCAAAACTTACTACAAAGCTACAGTATTATCTATTTTTCTTTGGTTGATTGTGCTTTTTGGTACCCCCTGTAAGAATTCCTTGTCAAATCATTAATACAAATCCTTGTATTTACCCTTATATTTTAAGAGTTTTATAGTTTTAACTCTTATGTTTAGGTCATTGACCCATTTTGAGTTAATTTTCATGTACGATGTGAAGGAAGAGTCCAAATTCAATCTTCTGATTGTGGAAACCCAGCCCCATTTTTTAAAACACTTATTTTTTCCCATTTGAATGATCTTTAGCACCCTTGCTGAAAATCAGTTGGCCATAGATAATGTGATTTTATTTCTGGACTCTTAGTTCTATTCCATTGGTCTATGCCTCTGTTCTTACAGTAGTTCCACATAATTCTGATCCTTCGATTTCATGAAAATCAAAAACTTTTGTACATCAAAAGATATCAAGAAAGTGAAAATATATAAAGTGGGAGAAAATATTTACAAATCACTTATCTGATAAGGGTCTAGTAACTGGTATCAAGAGAAAGAACTTATAACTCAACAATGAAAAGACAAACAACCCCATTAGAACAATGGGCAAAGGGCTAGAACGGACACTTCTCTCAAGAAGATATACAAATGACCAACAAGCATATGAAAACATTCAAGATCTTTAGTCATTAGGGATATGCAAATCACACGGAGATACCACTTTGTACTCACTAGGATCGTTAAAATAAAAGTATTAACAAAGATGTGACAAAATTAGAACCTTCACACATTGCTGCTAGGAATGTAAAATGATATAGGCCACTGTTAAGAGTTTGGTAGTTCTTCTAAAAGTTAAATATACGATTACCATAGGACCCAATCCTAGGAAGATACCCAAAAGAACTGAAAATAGAAACTCAGACAAATACTTGTACATGACTGTTCACAGCAGCACTATTTGCAAACACTAAAAATTAGGAATGAACTATTGATACATGCAACTTGAACGCGATTGACAACACAATGCTAAGTTAAAAAAACTAAACACACAAGGGTACATTTATAGGATTCCATTTATATGAAATATCCAGAAGAGATAAATCCATAGACACGGAAAGCAGACTGGTATGGCCAGGGGCTGGGGACAAAGAGAGATGGGGACTGACTGCTTAATGTGTATAAAGTTTTTTGGGGGCAATGAAAATATTTTGAAATTTTATATCGGTGGTGGTTGTACAATGTTGTGAATGTACAAATGTCAATTGAATTGAACCCTTTAAAAGATGGTTAATTTTATGTTAGGTGAATTCATCTCAATCATTAAAAAAATAATATGATGATAGTTTTTTTCTACTAACCCGATGAATAATTCCAGCAGAGTGAAGGTGCTTGATTCCACACAGCATCTGATAGAGCAGGTAGGACATTCTTTCATGATCTAGTTCCATCTGAATCACTTGGCAAAGATTTGCGTCCATGAGCTCCATGACTATGTAACTTCATGGATGAAAAAAGATGACAGCTAAAGTGTACAGCAATAATATAAGAATAATGTATGAACATAAAATTTTAATTATCACACTTACACATCTTGAAATTCTTCTAGGGATTTCTGTGGTGTGAAAACATTCAAAAGGCCAATTATCTGTGGCAAAAGCAAAGAGAAAGAAAAATTAGACACCGCTGCTGCTAATACTTTCATTTAAGAACTGCAAATACATGGGTTAAAAAAATTCTGCCATCAGTATAAGAATTTTAAAATCTTATGTTCTTAAACCCAAGTAATCCCTTTTATTTTACATATTAAAACCCTATGGCCAGGGATTCGGCCAGAGATTAGGATTAGGGAGGGAACCAAAGTACACAGGATCGTGTGTGTGTGTGTGTGTGTGTGTGTGTGTGAGAAAATACTCTGAATGATACTATAATGGAAGGTATTATGTCATTACACATTTGTCCAAATCCAAAGAATGTACAACACCAAGAGTGAACCCTAATGTAAACTATGGCCTTTGAGCAATAAGGATGTGTCAACTGATTATAGTAAATGTATCAGTCAGTGGGGGATACTAATAATGAGGGAGGCTATGCATGTATGGGGACAGAGGGTATATGGAAGATCTCTGTGTCTTCCTCATTTTTGCTGTGAACCTAAAAATGCGCTTTAAAAAGCCTTAAAAAAACGATCAAGAGAAGAGTTCCACATATCCATTCCGTTTATAAATACTCAACATCAAGGACCTATATTATACAATCCTCTACATAACTTGTAAGCAATTTTTAAATACCTTACACCAGCTCTTATCTAACTTAATACCTGTACATAATCCCAGCCCTCCGTGCCACATCCTGTTTTTCATAATACTGAACTTTCCCAATTTTCCACATTTCCAGTCTATTCATTGGTTCATCCAGAGGCATGCCCTCTTTGTCACCATTTTGTCTTTAATCCTTTTCTTTTCTCTGCCTGTACTCTTTCCCTAGACAATACATGTTTTTTTTTTCCTCTAAACATCTCCATGTGGATAATTTCCAAATATACATTAAAAGTCCTTGCTTAGTTTATAAGTCTCAAATATATATTGCCAGTTCACATTAAAGTCTCACAAATAATATAAAATTGAACTCATTATCATTCCTACCCAAACCCTTTACTTTTCCAGAGTGCCTTACCTTTTACAATAGAAAGCTCAGTGATTTTTGACTCCTTTTTCAGTATTAGCACCATAAATAAATGTTGAAAAGAAAAACTATTCTATTCTACTGCCAGTTGAACTTCAACTTCCTCTCATTCCCTGTGCTACTAGATAGAGGATTCTAACATCTCATCTATACTGTTCATGTTATAATTATTTCTAACATTAAAGTTCCCTAACAATGGTTTTCTGAAAATCTAGCTACCACTTTACTGTCTAAAATATGGTAAAGACTTGATCATATTACCAACCTCTTCAAAAACTTAATGCCAGCAAAAAAATTCCAAAACTCCCTTGCAATACATTCAAAGCCTTCAAAGGACAGAACATCAACCCACTTCATCTCCTGCTAAGCTCTCTATTAAACTTGATATTTTAGCCATACTAAATAAGTTTAAACAATGTTATTTTTAAAAATTCTCAATATTTTAAAATATATTCTTCCTTGTACTTGTCATATTTACCTACTGAATTCAGTTAACTTTCAAAATTGATGTCTTTTGTAGAGTCTGATAACCTCTAGGCCTTGACAGGTTGCTGAATATTATCTTTACTTCATCCCCATGATATTTTATTTGTTACTATGCATTTAACATACTGTTGCATAGTCTCATTTTCACAAAAGCCTCACGCCAGTAACACCAGGAATCCTGTCAGAAAGAATTCCCTTTTTCAGCCCTGGCACCATAGGGAGATACTTGACACACATTTTTAAAACATTTGTTGACAATTATATTTAGGAATGGGAAAGTTTTTCTAGACAAACTTCATGAGAGCAGAATCTAGGTCATTCATAATAAAGCATAAAGCTTTAAAAAAAAAAAGCATAAAGCTTTGCTTATAGAAGGTATTCAAATATGTGTTCAGTGAATAAACTGAGAAAAATAATATCCAGATCAGAAAAGGTCAAACAAATTTAAGATAAGGAAAGTGATCATAAGAATGCATCTAGTTGCTCTAAATGACTAATTCCTGGTTCCCAACTAGATGAACATCACATCTAGAGACTTGGAGAAATACTTAAAACTCTTCTTATCTGAGAAACCCTACAGAAGGTAAGTGCTAAAGATGAAAAGCATATAAAGACAAGAGATTAGTGGTTGCTTAGAGCCAAGGGGGGGAGGGATGGGAAATAGGAAAATGAGAACTAAACAATACAGAGATTCTGAGGTGATGAAAATGTTCTAGAAAATGTTCTAGTCACATACACCAGTGAGTACATTAAAAGCCACTGAACTGTCACACACTGAATGAATAAACTGTAAAATATCTGAATCATATCTCAATAAAGCAGTTATAAAATAAAAGATTAAGACAGCTGTCTTATCTTTCAAAAAGGAAAATAAAGGAAATTATATCAATCATAGACTGGACAGCGAAACAAAAGTCAAGAACTGATTAAGTGGGTGGTATGTAGTAAGAACTCTGAAAGAAATAACACTTACTAGGAGCAGGTAAAAATTCACTGAGAAACTGTACTTCCTTCTGTGAATAAAACAACAACAAAGAATAGCAGCAGTAGATCAGAAATGTGACCAGATAAGTATATGAAGATTTCAAAAAGGCATTTTTGAAAATGTCTCAAGTCATAATATCCATGTGAATAAGATGAATTCAGGAGAGATGGGCAGAGATCATTTTTACAGTATACTCAAGGGTCACTAATGAACTAATCCAGCTATTATGAAGGTATCCTGAGCAAAACTGGGAAGTGAAGCCAGCAAGTGAAAAGTCAGAACAAAGGAAAAAGCAATCCCCAATAGTCTGGGAAAAGGAACCAGATTTCACATCTGAAATTCTGGGGAGAAATAGAAAGTACTATACTTTACCTCCAAAATCAAAAGATTAAAAAGAAAGTAAAAGATAGAAGGCACCTAGCTGGCTCAGTCAGTGTGTGACTCTTGATTTGGAGGTTGTAAATCTGAGCCCCAGGCTGGGTATAGAGATTACTTAAAAACAAAATCTTTTTAAAAAGTGAAAGACGGGAAAGATGTGATCTATTAGCAGGCCTGTGACAAAGAATAACTTGGTATAAGACAATGTGAATCAAATGGTTATCTGATTTCTAAACAGGATTATAATAATGCCCATAGTTAAGAGGAGATGACATGCTTCAGTTCCTCTTGGAGGAGTCAAATATGAAGTACTGTGTCCTAGGTGACACATCAAAGTACATTCAGAGATACGTGACCAAGTTAAAAAACAAACTCAAAAGCATTTATGAAAATAGTAGGAAGTGCACAACAATATGAATTTATCTAGTATCACTGAAGTGTATGGCTAAGAGAGTGAGTTTTATGTGTATTTTACCACAATAAAAAAGAAAAAAGTAGGAAAAAACAGAGATGTTTAGACCAATGAAGAGATGATCTGTGAAGAACATGAAACTGCTGAAAAGGCAAGACATAACAAAAACATCCATCCATTGGAGTGTAAATTTGCTTTATCATTCCTGGTTTCCCTATACCGTTGACCCTTGAACACCACAGGTTCAAATTGTGTGGGTTTATTTATATATGGATTTTTTTTTTATAAATACAGTACATGGTAAGAATTTTCCTTATGATTTTAGTAACATTTTGTTTTCTCTAGCTTACTGTACTGTAAGAATATAATACATGTAACTTACAGAATATGTATTAATCGACTATGTTATCAGTAAGGCTTCTGGTCAACAGGAGGCTATCAGTCATTAAATTTGAGGTTGTCAAAAGTTATATGCATATTTCAACTACACAGGCAGTGAACATCCCTAACTCTCACATAGTTTAAGGGTCAACTGTGTTTAGTTTTACATTCATTGTCTGAACAAATATGTTTTCAGCATCTACTCTAATATCAATACTCTTATAGGTGCCAAGGGTACTGCCTGCATGGATCTTGCCATCTCTACCAGAGGGTTAACTATGTTAAACAAGCTTCCCATGCCTTCCATTTAGTCGATGGAACCTTTTTTTTTTTGCAGTCACTCAGGTTCAGGAAGTAGGAGTCACTAGCTATGCCCCCACCACAAAACTAAGGCAATATCACCACTATCATCACCATGAAATGGGCTACAAGGAGGGATGAGCAGCTCCATCTGAGGGCAGAAGGCCACCAGCAAAACCCTGACAAGCAACATGGCTGGTCCCCATCTAGAACAAGAATGGTTGACACAACTTCCCTGTCACAGACTTTAATCTGTATCTCTTCTTAAATGCTGTTCTTTCTCTCTGGGAGGCCCTTTTCCTTCAACAATTCAATTTTTACCCCATTTTTAAGAATTATAGTCTACAGCCACCTTTTCCTAAAAGCCCTCCCATTTTATGAAAGCTCATGCAATCCTTTCTCTCCTGAAATCTGAGGACTTATTTTTTATACACCACAAGTTGACAATCAAACTTCTACTGCTTTGTCATATTTAATATTTCACTATGTATTTATCTTAAAAATAACATGTATGTTCCCCCAAATAAGGAGCCTCACAATTAACTTCCATGAATTTTTCCCCTCAGTGACTCATCTAGTAACTCTAGCACACACAGGCTTGCATAGTTAGCTCTCAAAATGTGGTAAACTGTGTTATCTGCAATTAGAAAGCTCTGAGCTTGTATTTTATAAGTTCCTTTGGACAAACACAAGACATCTCCAGTCAGATGCTTTCAGTTTAGTACTTCATAAAACCGTCCCCTTTTCAATTCACTTCTAGTTTTTTCCTCTCAGCTGAGAGAAATCATTCCATTAAAATAATCACAAAAATATGCTTAAAATAAGTTTTAAAAAGTTTATTTCTCCTCAAAATGAGTGAAAGTTATATGTTTAAGTTGTTATAATCATCAGGAAAAAGAATTAGGAATGTTTTCCTAATTTCATTTAAATATTTTTTGAAGTTTTTGCTAAACTGCTTTATAAAATCACTATCTTCAACCTAAATTGACCAGTTGAGTATAAGCATCACTTAAAAAAGTGGGAGTGGAGTAGGGAGAAATGATTTGAATTTTATATCAAATATTATTAAATAAAATTCCAGTGTTAAAGTAAACGAAAACAATTTCATCTCTGTGCTAAGGCTACAGTTTTCTAAAATGTCAGCCTGACAGAAAACAAAAAGCAGAAGATGAGATCAAGCCTAAATAAAGTTCTTCGAAAACACCTACCTCTTTTAAAACTCCTTTTGCAAATTAAATATCAGAAAATTTGTATACAATCTAAATTTCAGAAGCTGTTTTTCTTTTGATGTAACTCAATAAAGTTGAGAAAAAATTTACCCTATGCTATATATCCCAATAATGTTCCAATCTAGAATAATTTATAGCATCTCAATATTTTTAAAGTATTTGTTATATATTCCTGAACAAATCCTGATATAATCTATACCTAAGACATTTTCTAAAACATTCACTTACATTTTTGTGATTAACACATTTCATAAGAACTAGCTCTCTGTAAGCCCGTTTAGCATGAGTCTGATTCTGAAATGGCCGGCTTAGTTTCTTGATTGCAACATTTCTTTCAAGAATGGCATCATAAGCTGCACTGTAACAAGAAATTCAAAAACAAACAAAAATTTTAAATCTGCAAAACTGAATTTATGAAACATTCATGCAGATTCCTTAACTTTCTCCAAAGATAGAATCCAACTGTGTCAATTTCCAGTCTTTGATATTCAACATGTTTCTTGAACACCTATTATAGCATATTCTAACACTGTATAGAATATTCTAACATGTATAGCATTAACTGTTTCTTAAAATGCTATTATATTCAAAGGAACAATGGATTGTGAAGACAGAGACTGCTTGTTTGTTGGGTGTCCTCCAAATTCCACCTAGCATACAGTTAGCACTCAATGCACAAATGTTTAATGAGTATTCAGGTCTAATAGATAGCTTTAAGCCTATCCTAAAGAATCCTAAAGAATACATGTAGTCATAAATTCTACCCAAGATACTTTCTGAAGAATTCTACATAAGCAGATCATTTCCATCTTCCTTGGACACAACAAAATGAATACAGAGAGAGAAAAGAATACATATATAAGAATACATATATGCATATATAAAGGTATGCAAAAGATTATTTTACAATATAAAAGTATTTAAACTTTGTTTTGGGAGGAATTAAAAAATCAAGTTTACAAATATAAATGCTAGATTTCAGGACATTACAAGCTGCTTCATTGCTGTTAATGTTAATTATAGATGTTATAACATCTATAATTCTGTGACATATAACATCATCCTCATCCTCCTCTTCATCCAACATCATTACTCTTCATATTTTCTACCATATCCCACTGACAAAACACCATGTTTTGTAAATGAAAGATCAGAGAAAGTAAAGCACAAATAAAGTATCTTAAAATTGTAGAATATTATGACTGAAAGAGACTACAAATCATTGAAGTCACTAATTAACTGCCTAAATTAATTGCCTGATTGATTTGCCTAAAGTGAGTCAGAAAGTTAAAAACAAAGCTGTGACCAAAAGACTGACGTGAGGTTATCGCTTTTCATACTGGACTACCTAACATACTATAAGACTTCTGTTTATATATTTGGAAAGTTTGATACATTGTTGATTAAAACTATTCTCTAACTGAAAACTTGAGTTTGTTCTCTAGCTATCTCACTATTTCAAATGTAGTGAAGAAGTATGTATTAAGAAATTGGTACTCTGCCATAAAGGAACACATCTATGCATAATATATATGCCATAACTATTTCCTATATATGTGTGTGTGTGTACGTATATATGTATACACACACATACATAGAGATAGTAAAAAAGACATAAATATAACTCTGAGTTAGAAAATGTCATATTTACAGATATGTTCTCCTCAATTAAAAAAAAACTTTAGGAGTCATAAAAAATAGAAGTTTTGACTGTTTCAGATCAAGTATGTTTTATTTTTTTTTTTATAAATTTTTTTTTTTAATTTTTATTTATTTATGATAGTCACACACACAGAGAGAGAGAGATTGGCAGAGACATAGGCAGAGGGAGAAGCAGGCTCCATGCACCAGGAGCCCGACGTGGGATTCGATCCCGGGTCTCCAGGATCGCGCCCTGGGCCAAAGGCAGGCGCCAAACCGCTGCGCCACCCAGGGATCCCAAGTATGTTTTATTTTTAAGCATTAAATTCATTTTATCTGTTAAACCAAAGTAGTATTGCAAACTCTAAAGGTTCAACAGTATCTGAGAAGGCTGCACTTTGTATCCAAGGAAGTTAGATTTCTAATGTTGATACTTGAATGTGCACAAATTAGAGACCCCAATCCAGACCTCTATGAATCTTACTATCACTGGGGTCCAAATTAATGCATTTAAAAAACAATTAAGTTATTTAGTTGATTCTGATGGTAAGTAACACAGAGTAGGTTTTTTATTTATTTTTTTAATTATTTATTTTAGAGAAAGACAAAGAGAGTGTGCAAACATGCACGGGAAAGGGACAAAGGGAGAGAGAAACTTAAAGCCGACTCCACGCTGAGGGTGGAGCCTGATACAGGGGTCAATCTCACGACCTGGAGATCATGACCTGAGCTGAAACCAAGAGTCAGAGGTTTAACCAATTGTGCCACCCCAGGCACTCCCAGAAAAAAAAAAAAAAACATTTTTTTTAATTAATTTATTTTTTTAATTATTTGAGAGAGAGAGAGCATGAAAGAGTGTATGCGTGCACACACACACAGACGGGGGGGGGGGGGGGGGGGGCAGAGGGAGAGAGAGAAGCAGACTCCTCACTGAGCAGGGATCAATCCCAGGACTCTGAGAGCATGATCTAAGCTGAAGCAGACACTTAACCACTGGAGACACTCAGGCGCCCCACAAATAACATTTTTAAACACTATTAAGAAGTTTATAAGTACTATATTTCTTACAACAACCATGTAAATTAGGTGAGAAAACTGGCTTAGAAGTATTAACTTGCCATGAGTCACAAAGTTAATACATTATGAAACTAGAATCTGAACCATGAGCTGACTTTCAGAATCCTTCCTGTATTGACTGTACCACATTATTTTCTTTAAATTTAATTTGTGGTTGGTTAAATGTGCTTAGTTAAAATGACAACCAGCCAGCTAATACTTTATAAAATTACCCAAATTCTATAATTTCTGGTATTATAAGTTACTTCAAGAGAACAGAAAGAGACTAAATGCTACTGTTTCCATTACAGAAATCTGTTAGATTTTAGTATTTTACCATAATTGGTAATTTTTTTTAAAGTAGGCTACATACCCAGTGTGGAGTCCAACACAGGACTCAAAACTCAGGATCCTGAGCTCAAGACCTGAACTGAGATCAAGAGTTGGACGCTTAACTGACTGAGTCACTCAGGTACCCCAAATGCTGAATTTTTAAAAAATTAATATATTATCACAGGTAAAGTCTCCTCCCTATCTCTATTTTCAGAGGTAAGCATTATTCTGAGTTTGCTGTTTATTAATGGTTTTTATACTTTCCTACATATGTATGCATGCATAAGCATATGGTCTTATTTTGCATATTTTAATCTCTATATAAATGGTATAATAATGTATATATATTTTGTATCTTCCTTTTAAACTCAATACTGTATTTCTAAGATTGTTCTTGTTGAAACATCGCTCCAGTTCATTCTAAATGTTGTATAGTGGGATCCCTGGGTGGCGCAGCGGTTTGGTGCCTGCCTTTGGCCCAGGGCGCGATCCTGGAGACCCGGGATCGAATCCCACGTCGGGCTCCCGGTGCATGGAGCCTGCTTCTCCCTCTGCCTATGTCTCTGCGCCTCTCTCTCTCTGTGTGTGACTATCAAAAATTTAATAAATAAATAAATAAATAAATAAATAAATAAATAAATGTTGTATAGTACTTCACTACATAAATATATCACATTGTTTTATTCTCATGGACAGACTTGCTGGTATTACCAATTTTTACTACTATAAATGGTATTGCAAAGAATACTCCTATGTTTGTCTCTATGTACATGTGCAAGAGTTATTCTAAACCTGAGAGACCTGCAGGGTCATAAATACTTATGATTTTTTAGAAAGAATTCTGAAATAAATTTGGTTCAAGAAGAGGTAATAAAGATATAATTATGTTTGAGTGAGGCTTAGAATTCCTCAAAACACTAGCTTATTATGCTTATTCAGTGATCTAAAAATCATTAGCAGAACTGTCCAAAAAGTGTTCTACCCTTATATTTTATAAAGAATTATGTTGGGGCACTTGGGTGGCTCAGTCAGTCGAGCATCCAACTCTTGGCTTCAGCTCGGGTCATGATCTTAGGGTGCATTAAGCTCCACACTCAGCAGGGAGTCTGCTTGAGATTCTCTCCCTCTGCCCCTTCCCCTGCACGTGTGCTCTCTCTTTCTCAAATAAATAAGTCTAAAAAAAAAATTATGTTGCTCTATATATAAAGCCTGGGCGTTTTGTAGAAATTAGCCAGTAAATCAATTTCAAAGACACATATGAATTCTGAAACACATACATGAGGTATGAGCTCACTTCATCCCCCAGTACAAAATAAGATTTCTGAAATTCCAGAGTTTCATTATAATGTGAAAGTTATGATTAAGAGAAGCTTCTTATTAAACAACTAGCTATGGGAATAGATGTATACATGGAATTAACAAGCATGCCACTTATCCTTTCCTGATATAGATATCTGTCTTTACATGGCTTATGACCAAGTATTTAATCATAATTTATACTTAAAGATGGCAGTGCTGATTTATAAAGTTGTGTTTAATGAATAATAAAGACCATCAACCCCAGAACAAAACAATTTACTATGTTATAGCTTTAATTTAAACTTTATTAAGTTTTATCTTAATTTTTTTGAGGCAAGTTAAATATTTACTCAGATAAATATAAGAGGAGAAAAGATGGCAGTTAATGATTCTTTGCCTAATTTTTGGAAGTAAAAACTTACCATACTATTCCTTGAGCTCCTGAGCCTATAGGTTTTAAATTCTGATATCGTTTCAAGACTGTAAATGTGGAATCTCCAATCTCTACACTATAAAAATTGCTGTCACGCTTGCTTCTGCTCATGATGGCAAACAATTAATTTAATGGCTTCATCCAAATATTCACCAAGAAGCTGCAAAATGGAACAAAATGTGATGTTAACAAAATGAATTTAAGCTTAAAATTCAAGTCCTTACTCTGTTCACTAATAGTAACACAGATTGCTATACCATGTTAAAGGAGCTGCTTCATTAAAACACAATTAGAAAGAAAAGAATACTGGAGGTTGGTTAGCATCTGCTATACTTAAGGAGATGATTGAGAGTTAAAAACAGAACAAAATTTTTACAAAGGCTAAGTTTCTCCGTTACAAGTCACTAGTGTCTTAACTTACTGGAAAATTATAAAGCAAACAAAAAAAAGCAAATAATTATAACTAAACATGCCTTTAAGGTCACTTCCATAGTTTAAAATTTAAAACCAGTCCTTTTTATGTATTTATTATAAAATACTGAAACCTTAATTTTTGTGAGAAATTGATAAACTTTTATTCAAAACTAATTCACAATCTCATTTAGCATGGCATGGAAGAAATCAACTGGCAAGCTAGTAAGCCTAGTTAGCATGTGTCACCCCTACCTAACAAACACAGAGCAGATCTCTGTTATGCTGTCACCGTAACAGAGCTCCTGACCCCCACCAGCAACATCCAGGTATAATGTAGATGTTGAGGTTGAAAGGATGAGAAGCAAGGTAGAAAATATAAGATAAAGTAAGATATAAAATAAAGTTAAAAATAAGAAAATATATAGAAAAAAGCATTTAGTATATTAGGATGTGAAATAAAACAATACTGTTCTGAATTGTGTGGGGCCTCAAAAGCACAATCTAAGTTCTGGCCACAGCTCTTTACCACATGCTGATTACAAGCCAAGGAAGTCTTTTTCCACCTATTGGAGTTGTATTTATCGACAAACTTATTACCCATTCTTACTAGACAAAAGTGGTCTATTCCAAAATGCAAACAAGACAGCTCCAAACCACTCCCCACATCCCACAATGAACCAAGAAACCAGTGAGGTCTAAGAATTACTGTCCATGTGCATGCATGTATAGGTTTTAAGACAATGCTAACAGAAACAAAAACAAAATTCTGATAACCCTTAGAATGCAAAGAAATCAATTTAACAAATACTAAGTGCCTAACCTGTTTCAGGCACTATGTTGGGCCCTAGGGCCAGATTATGTAGAAGTTCATGAACTGGATTCTAACAGTTGAATTCTTAGAGTAGGATGGAAGGCACTGGAAAGTGGAAAGCAAGAAGTCCCTGACCAGTTCCCTGGATGCTACTTGGAGAGACTACATTACAAGAGGAGGGGGAATAAGAATTAGAACACTAGTAAGCTACTGTACTAATCCAGATAAGAGACAAAATAAAAAATAATGAATTCTTAGATACGATCGTATTAAAAATAAATAGAAACTAAACAAAAAAGTCCAAATACTATAATCTTTATAAAACTAGATCAGTAAATTGAAAGCAACTGAGAAGTCAGATAATTTGGATACAGTAAAGCAGGACCAGAGAAACATTTCCAAAATCAGTAACTAAACCAGTTGTGTATTACTCCAAAAAGAAGTGTCTGAAATGACAAATGTCATTAATTCCACCTAAGCAGACAGACCAGAGGCTTAAAGAAAAAAGTCTGGTAACGATTTAAACACTTAAGATATGCTAGTAGACAAATACAAGTACTGGTTACCCAGACCAATTTCCTAACGTAACCTGAATTCCCTCTTGTCTACCAGAGGAGGAAAAAAAGGAGAAAGAGAAGTGAAAGGAGGAAGAGAAGTGGTGTTGGGTGCCAGGTCCCTCATCAAATATTCTACAGACTTATCCTGGAAACAGGGTCTGTCTAGGGCCCGGAGACTGTAATAATGGTCTCTGGTAATGTGCACATATGGTCAGAGGGGTAGCACAGAGCCTCCAAATAGTAAGGAAAGGCTTCTCTCTGTTCCCAGAACAGAATGGCCCGGGATCAGGAGTGCCCAAGGTACACACACAGAAGTCTCCATTAAGTTGTGGCAGCAGCTGAGTGATGATAGCTAATACAACTCCCCAGGAACAGAGCAGGTATGGCAGGTAAAGTACCAGAGTTAAGTAGGTAGGCCCAGACAGTGATACCCTCCACAAAAGCCACAGCTGCCACTCCCACAAACAGGAAATAGAAAACTCTACTCACTCTCAGCTGACAATATTGACATACCTGAATCAAACTCTATGCTGGGTACAATAAACACAACAGTTATCAGCATCTATCTGCCCCTTAAGAAAGCTTGTAGTTAAGACAGATAAAGAGACCTTATGTTGCTTAGTATCTGCCTGTGTATCAATATGGCTGTCATAAGAGCAGTGAAGAGATAGGGCAGGATGCTAAAAGAGACAAGACTATGCTAGTCTGGGCTCAGGAAAAAATTCCCTTGATGTTGTGATGTTTGAGCAAGATCTGAACACTGCATATGAGTTAATCAGGCATGAAGAGAAGGGAGCTTTCTAGGCAGAACAAATATTACATGCAAAGTAAATTCACCAACTTTAACTGTCCAATTTGATCAGTTTGATGAAAGTACACAATCCTATAACCAGGACCCAAACCATGGTGTAGATTATTCCATTACCACAAAATGTTTGTGTATGGGTCAAACCCTGCCCTCTACTTCCCACCCACCCCTAGCAACCAATGAAGTGCTTAGCTGTATCTTTCCTAGATCTTCATATAAATGAAATCACAGCATTATGTAATTTGTATGTCTGGCTTCTTTCATTTGCCCTAATGCTGCTTTTTTTTTTTTTATTTTTAAGATTTTAAGTTTTAAAATAATATTCTACAATGTGGGGCTCAGACTCACAACCCCAAGATCAGGAGTTATCTGTTCCACAGAATGAGCCAGCCAGGTGCCACTGCCTTAATGCATTTAAGATTCATCTGTGCTGCATCCCCTTTTTACTACCAAATGGTATTCTATCGTGTGGATGTACCATTTGGACATTTGGATTGTTGTTAGTCTGGAAGTGTATTATAAATGACACTAGTATAAATATTCACACACCCCCCCCCCATACATCTTTGGTAAATACTTAGGAGGGGGATGCTGAGTCCTATGCTTACTTTTGTAAGAAACAGCCAAACTGTTTTCCAAAGTGGCCATACCTTTTTTATTCCTGGCAGCGAAGTAAGAGAGTACTACTTGCTCCACATTCTTGTGACTGCCATTTAATTTTATGTATACTAGTGGTTTACATCTGCGTTTCCTAATAATTAATGATGCTGAGCATTTTTTCATGGACTTATATGCTACATTTTTTGATGAAGTAGCTAATTAACACTTGTGCCCATTTAAAAATATGATTTTTAAGTACTTATTTATATATTCTGTATTTGTACAAATATATTTGTACAATACAAATATATTGTATTTGTCTACTAGCATATCTTAACATTCTTTATCAGCTGTTAAGCAAGTATTTTTTTCAAGTCTGTGGCTTGCTTTTCCATTTCCATTTTCTTAAGTGTCTTTTTTTTTTTAAATGTTTTACTTTGAAATAATTTTAGAATCACACAGAAGTTACAAAAATAATACGGAGATCCTGGCTATCCTTTACCCAGCTTCACTCAAATGAGAGCATCTGACATAACCACAGCACAATTATCAAAATGAGAAAGTTGACATTGGTACATACACTACTGTTAACAAACAAGGAAACTGACATTGGTACAATACGATTAAACAAACTATAGACATTATTCAGATATTACCAGTTTTAAATGTACTTTGTGTATAGTTCTCTGTGAATTTATCACATACATCTATTAGTGTAAACTCTAGCACAATCAGAAGTGTTTCATCTCACCAAAGAAAATCCTTCATGCTATCCGTTTATATAATCACACTCTCTTGCCAACCTTACCCCTGACAGCTATGTTTCCACCACTATAAATTTTTTTCATGTAAGTAAAATGTTATGTAAGTGATATCACATAATGCGTAATCTTTTATAGTTTCCAATATACAAGCCTTGCAAAATTTTGTTCAACTTTTTCTTAGGTATTAATATTCTGGGTGCTGTTAAAACGTTATTTTTAAATTTTCAGTTGTTCATTGCTAAAATATAGAAATACAATTAAATTTTTTATATAATAGTTTTGTACTAAGCTCATTTATTAGTCTTAGGAGCCTTTTTTGTGGATTCTTTGAGATTTTCCACGTATACAATCAGTTTCATTTCTTCGTTTCCAATTTGAATGCCTCTGAATTCCTTTTCTTGCCCCTATTCACTACAAGTTCCATACAATCCTGAATAGAAGTGGTAAGAGTAAATATCATTCCCTTGGTCCCTGATCTAAGGGGAAGCCATTCAGAGAAGAAATAGCCAGACACAGATAGAAAATGAAGAGAACACACTGAAGAAGCCAAAGGGTTTTTAAAAAACTGGTGAGTGAATGCTTCAGAAATATCAAAGAAACCACTCAAGTAGTAATGGGGGGTAGAAGCTAGATTGGAATGAGCTGAGGTGTAAGTAGGATATGATTTTAGAAATAGGTTAAGTAGATGTCAGTACTTCTTAAGAGAAATTTAGCAAAGAAGGGAGGAAATTGATAGAGAAAAATGGTAAAGGCAGGATAGATTATATATAACATATAACATGGTATAGTATATATAACACAAAAACAACATGAACATTTTTTAAAGATATTATTTATTTATTCATGAGAGACACACACACAGAGGCAGAGACACAGGCAGAGGGAGAAACAGGCTCCCTGCAGGGAAGTCCAATGCGGAACTTGATCCCAGGACGCCAGGATCATGCGGCCCTGAGCTGAAAGCAGACACTCAACTGCTGAGCCACCCAGGCATCCCATGAACCTATTGACCTACTAACAGAAAGGATACAATATAAAGAAGAAGGGGGAGAACAGGGGAATGAAAAAGAAAAATGAAGTTTCAGATGGCACCATATTTTTTTTTATTGATGTTCAATTTGCCAACATACAGAATAACACCCAGTGCTCATCCCATCAAGTGCCCCCGTCAGAGTCTGTCACCCAGTCATCCCCATCCCCCGCCCACCTCCCTTTCCACCACCCCTAGCTCGTTTCCCAGAGTTAGGAGTCTCTCATGTTCTGTCTCCCTTTCTGGTATTTCCCACTCATTTTTTTCTCCTTTCCCCTTTACTCCCTTTCACTATTTTTTATATTCCCCAAATGAATGAGACCATAAAATGTTTGTCCTTCTCCGATTCACTTATTTCACTCAGCATAATACCCTCCAGTTCTATCCACATCGAAGCAAATGGTGGGTATTTGTTGTTTCTGATGGCTGAGTAATATTCCATTGTATACATAGACCACATCTTCTTTATCCATTCATCTTTCGTTGGACACCGAGGCTCCTTCCACAGTTTGGCTACTGTGGACATTGCTGCTATATACATCGGGGTGCAGCTGTCCCGGTGTTTCACTGCATCTGTATCTTTGGGGTAAATCCCCAGCAGTGCCATTGCTGGGTCATAGGGCAGGTCTATTTTTAATTCTTTGAGGAACCTCCACACAGTTTTCCAGAGTGGCTGCACCAGGTCACATTCCCACCAACAGTGCAGGAGGGTTCCCCTTTCTCCACATCCTCTCCAACATTTGTTGTTTCCTGCCTTGTTAATTTTCCCCATTCTCACTGGTCTGAGGTGGTATCTCATTGTGGTTTTGATTTGTATTTCACTGATGGCAAGTGATGAGGAGCATTTTCTCACGTGCTTGTTGGCCATGTCTATGTCTTCCTCTGTGAGATTTCTCTTCATGGCTTTTGCCCATTTCATGATTGGATTGTTTCTTTGCTGTTGAGTTTCATAAGTTCTTTATAGATCTTGGATACTGGCCCTTTATTTGATATGTCATTTGCTAATATCTTCTCTCATTCTGTAGGTTGTCTTTTAGTTTGGTTGACTGTTTCTTTTGCTGTGCAAAAGCTTCTTATCTTGATGAAGTCCCAAAAGTTCATTTTTGCTTTTGTTTCTCTTGCCTTCATGGATGTATCTTGCAAGAAGTTGCTGTAGCCAAGTTAAAAAAGGGTGTTGCCTGTGTTCTCCTCTAGGATTTTGATGGAATCTTGTCTCACATTAAGATCTTTCATCCATTTTGAGTTTATATTTGTGTGATGTAAGAGAGTGGCCTAGTTTCATTCTTCTGCATGTGGATGTCCAATTTTCCCAGCACCATTTATTGAAGAGACTGTTTTTTCTTCCAGTGGATAGTCTTTCCTGCTTTGTCGAATATTAGTTGATCATAAAGTTGAGGGTCCACTTCTGGATTCTCTATTCTGTTCCATTGATCTGTGTGTCTGTTTTTGTGCCAGTACCACACTGTCTTGATGACCACAGCTTTGTAGTACAACCTGAAATCTGGCATTGTGATGCCCCCAGATATGGTTTTCTTTTTAAATATTCCCCTGGCTATTCGGGGTTTTTTCTGATTCCACACAAATCTTAAAATAATTTGTTCCAACTCTCTGAAGAAAGTCCATGGTATTTTGATAGGGATTGCATTAAACATGTAAATTGCCCTGGGTAACATTGACATTTTCACAATATTAATTCTGCCAATCCATGAGCATGGAATATTTTTCCATCTCTTTGTGTCTTCCTCAATTTCTTTCAGAAGCGTTCTGCAGTTTTTAGGGTATAGATCCTTTACCTCTTTGGTGAGGTTTATTCCTAGGTATCTTATGCTTTTGGGTGCAATTGTAAATGGGATTGACGCCTTAATTTCTCTTTCTTCAGTCTCACTGTTATTGTATAGAAATGCCACTGACTTCTGGGCATTGATTTTGTATCCTGCCATGCTGCCAAATTGCTGTATGAGTTCTAGCAATCTTGGGGTGGAGTCTTTTGGGTTTTCTATGTAGAGTATCATGTCATCTGCGAAGAGGGAGAGTTTTGACTTCTTCTTTGCCAATGTGAATGCCTTTTATTTCTTTTTGTTGGCTGATTGCTGAGGCTAGGACTTTTAGTACTATGCTGAATAGCAGTAGATGGCACCGTATTTCTGAAAAGATTGAAAGGAATGGGATCCAGAACATATGTGTGGCCATACAGATGGAGACACTGGTGTAGCTCTGCCAATCAGAAAATATCATCAAGACTGAGATGGAAGGGTCAATTTCCAAGACAAGGGCATGAAGGATATTGGTGACATTACGGAGGATGCATTTGTTCTCCTGTTCTCTCCATGATGATGCTGGAACAGCGAGAGTGTAAGGAGAATACGGTACTGGTTCTCTGATGACTCATGCCCCTACTTAGGAAGGCCTCTGCTTGGATTAAAAACAAAGGAACTATAGTTGTAGAATTTAGATATGACTGGCTATGGGGTTCAGAGGAGTTAAGAGAAAAGATAGGCATTATTATTATGCCATTCAATAGATGAGTAAACTCAGGCTCAAAAAGGCTAACATGCAATGAAATGTTGTAGAAATGTTGAGGTTCAGCTCTAGCCTTCAAATTTCACCTCTTATTGTTCTTCTAGCAAGAACACTAAACTCAATGTCAACATGGCTCTCATGCACCTGAAATTTACTCATTTCCCTTTCCTTCTTGTGAAATATTTTCACCAATTTTTTCCTAGCTCAACTGTATCTATCAAAGTATGATGTTCATGAAGCCTTTTCTACTCAAACCATCTTGAACCTAATTTCTCATCTAAATTGCTTTGTAAAAATAGGCAGATTTTACTTCCAGACTGTGATTTTTTTTTTTAAGATTTTGATTTTACTTATTTGAGAGAGAGAGAGAGAGAGAACATGCAAGGAGAGGGAGAGGGAGAGAATCTCAAGCAGCCTCAGCGCTGAGTGCAGAGTCTGTTACAGGGGTTTGACTCAGAGCTCAATCTTATAACCCTGAGATCGTGACCTGAGCTGAAACCAAGAGTCAGACACTTAACTGACTGAGCCACCCAGGTGCCTCCAGACTGTGATCTTTTTGAAGGTAAGGACTATGTTTCCTACATCTTCAGGTTCCTAGCACATCCACTCTCTGTATGTTATATTTAATACTAACTGCTTAAAGAAGTTAACAAAAAAAAAAAAAAAAAAAAAAGAAAGAAGTTAACCAAGAATATGAATCTTTTTAAAGTTACAAATTACTTAATAAATTGTTCTATTTATCTTCATCAGTGTTTTTCTTTGTTAGCAGGGAAAGATAAGATTGAATTAGGTTTTTATGACTCAAGGTTTACTTCTATGATGTCTACACAAGGAACAAGACTACTGCCATCAGGTTGGCCCACCTATAAAATGGCTGGTCTGGCAAACTTGAATGTGGAGACAAACAAGTTAAACTAAATAGTTATATTAAAAGTATTTATGAAAAAAAGAAGGATTTCAATGCAGCCACACAAAAAGGCCTCACAGACAATAGAAAATAACTCAGCAGGTTGCATCACAAATCTTTTTAATGGCTAAGCTTAGAATTTAACCAACTAACTTCAGAACTTACCCTAAAGAAAAATGAAACTCAGTAAGTTCCTATAATCCTCACAATAAACTAAAATTAGTATTAAGACTTAAGTAGCTTATATTAAAACAGAATGAAGTAAAACTAACAGAGAAGAAACAGAACTCTCCACCTATCCACCATTTTTAAAGCTGAATGAGGTGAACATACATACACCTGTATACTTTTTTCTTAGAGAAGACTTTACTTCAGCTTAGTGACTCTCCAATTTAAATGTGCATACGAATTAATGTTCAGGAGTGAGCGTGTGTGTGTGTGTGTGTACATAAAAGATTTTATATTGTCTTTTATGAGCTAGAGAACTTTTAAGAGTGATTCTTTGCCTTTATACACTGACTTCAGATTCTAACTGCAGTAAACACCAAGAGTCCATTCTAAATAATCCATAAAACTTGCACAATCAAAATCACCCCTAAAAATTAGTTAAATCATCATATACAACATTAAGTATAATAACTATTAGGGCTACAAAATGTGAGATGTTCACCCTATGGGAATCATAGGAACTTACTAAAATAGAACAGCAGATTCCTGTCTCCAAGAGACAAACCAATTCCTGTCACTTCTTTCCATTTTATCCATCTGTAAGACATGCATAGCTGAGAAATTAAAAGTTAAACTCCTCTAAGACGAAATGTCACTACCATGGGCATTAAAATAATGAAGCTTCTAGGAAGAGGTTAGAATCTTATAAGAATTAATTCACCTGATCCAGACTTTATGAAAGTAAGAGAAGCTAAATGAACCTAGATGAGGGCTGAAATAATGCCCCTCTAAATCTGAGACTCTTCCTTATTCTTCCTTTCCTTTACTACTCACTTATAAAGAGAAGGTTAGGATCTACTCCCACAGATCCTCTGTAAAAAAAGTAGAGGGCAAATCCTTTAAGTATTAGTATAATTAGTATGTTTCTTTAGTTATCCATTGAGTTCAGAAAGTAAGTATTCCAGCCAAAAAATAACCTTGATGCCTGGGCCACTACCGACTCTTTCTACTATTTACCAATCATACCTAGTATGCCCTCTTTTCTAGGAGAATCTAGTCCTCCACCACAAAGAGAGTGGAGAAAGTAGGCCCAGTTTGTACTTCAGCAATTGGTTTTTGTAACACCTATTTATAAAATAGATTTATCACTTAATTGAGCTTACTAGAATAGGTTAATTACATTACAATCACAAAATAATGCTAACATCCCAGTGTACCTTCACAATTTCTGTATTTGAGGGGGATGCCTTTGACTAAAATAGCAGCAGCCACATGAAATCACTAAGCTTCAGAATTAGTTTCTAAGACCTCAGATATTCAGGTTATTTATTAAAGACCTCATGACTTTATAGCAGTGTCCTCAGCAATAAAGTAGTATGGTTTTGATTGCTTTCTAAACAGTAACACCTCAATATGTGTACCCTTTTACCATTCATATTTTTGTTAGTTGGTATCCAAGAATCATACTCAAAATGGCAAAAATCTAAAAATATTAGAAAGCTGTTTCTGGGTTGCTCAACTATATTTAGATTGTTAATGTTAGTGGCTAAAATGCAACAATAATTTTCTCAGTGACATTCAACTCAATAAAAACAAGTAACCTAATTTGTAAGAATACACTATTTCTCAAGGTACTCATTAAGATATTTTCATTTTAAAGCTAAGAAAAATGTACACTTGTAAGTTCCTATAACATTTTTTTTAGTTCTTAGGCAAGAAAGAATACCTACAGCTTGAAGAGCATCTTTGCACACTGTGGTACCTTGGGTTAACTCTTCTATGAAAAAGCTGATCATACGAAAGAACTCATTACTTGAGAAAGACTCAAAATGCCTGACATTTTCTAATCATAACTTTTGCCAACTCTTCTAGTAATAAGGTTCTCAGGCTCATAAGAAAGAAAATGTTGGAATCCCTGGGTGGCTCAGTGGTTTAGTGCCTGCCTTTGGCCCAGGGCGTGATCCTGGAGTCCCGGGATTGAATCCCGCATCGGGCTCCCTGCATGGAGCCTGCTTCTCCCTCAGCCTGTGTCTCTGCCTCTCTCTATCATGAATAAATAAATAAAATCTTTAAAAAAAAAAAAAAAGAAAAGAAAATGTTGGTCACATTCAACCACCAACAGAGACACTTCCTAAAACTACAAATTAGGAATAGCAAATGAAAAGTGTCCAAGATGCATTTTGCAGGGAATTTTATTCATATTAGTTAATTCCACATATAATTACCACCAGTTTATCTTGCCAGCAGTGTAATTATGATCAGAATTTTGAAAAAGTCCTAGGTAGGTATTAGCAGAAAGTGATTCCATTACAAATAGCTTTCTGTAATTAAATATGCCTGCTCCCAGGAGAAAAAAATAACCACTGAATTTCAGAGTAAATTACACCATGTTTCAAAATCTGAAAGCTCAGCGAGATGAGGGAGAAAAACAGCATTTCCATCTGATTGTGATAACCAGATATAACAAATCTAAGCTGAAGATTTGCAAGATTAATAAAGTGGTTTAAATGTCCAGTTACAAACCTATAATTAATCACTCAAAAAAAGCCTTCAATTTTAAGTTCGAACTTACCAAAAATCTCTTTTTTCACTACCAACACATTAACAGCAACAAAGGCTAGAGACTAAAAACAGATTTTTTTCCTATATAAATTTATAACAGATACTAAGTATTTCTCCTCTAATCCTCTTCCCCTCACATTTCCCCCAAAGATTTATGAATTGCTGGAGTTAATTCAATAGCCTACATATGGAAAAAGCTCATGAAATCACTTAGGAGGCAATTTAAACATAATATGGGTGTCCCACACGCTAGATGGGAGAAGTAATAAAATGGCTTTTCCCTGGTTTGGATTTTTTGATTCACAAAAGGGCTAACTCACTTATACATATTTATTTGTTCCTAAAGGGGACTCCAACAATTTAAAACTATACAATGATGAAGTACTTTGAAGGAAAAAAGATCCTTAAATAATAGTATCAAATGATTTGATAAAACAAACGGCACAGAGGAAGAAGGCCTAGAAAAACAAAGTTTGCTAAACCCATTCAATACCAGAACAAATGATGCTAAGAAGACTCAAAGGCCCCAGCAGTACTGCAATCCTGAGTAATAATAATTAATGATATCCCTGAGGCATTAAGAAATTAAATGACCAGTGTACTCCATTTCAGAAAGCCAGAACCTGGCTAACAAATTTTTATAAAGAAGCTGCTAATCAAAGTTACTTTTTTATTTTATTTATTTTTTTAAAGATTTTATTTATTTATTCATGAGAGACACCCAGAGAGAGAGAAGTAGAGACACAAGCAGAGGGAGAAGCAGGCTCCATGCAGGGATCCTGGGACTCCAGGATCACACCCTGGACCAAAGGCAGGCGCTAAACTGCTGAGTCACCCAGCGATCCCCAAAGTTACTTTTTTAAATGTTAGTGTATCAGGGTGACAAAAATCACATATGATACACATCATAAACTGGCAATAAGCATATTGCAAAAAGTCACCCTTACTCCTCAAATCCTTACAATCACCCTTAACTCTCCACTATCTCTCCAACCCTTTGAAGAGACACTTACGAGTTCCCAAATCCAGGGCCTGCTCAGTCAGCTCCTCTTGAACCACTTTGCAAATTGCTTAAACCCTGCAAGCAACTTTCCTCTACTTCTACTTAAATGCATACTATACCTAAAAAGTAAAAAGATCTTACTTCTCTCTCTATATATTTCCCTTCCTTGGTAAATTCATGGCTTCAATTATGATCTCCCAGTTTTGTTTCCAGCCCAGACCTCTTTCCTATATATTCAACTATCTCTTGGTCATGTGAATATGTTCCACAGGTATTCAAACTCTAAACAGTTAGTTAAAAATCAAACTTTTCTTTTTTCTAAAACTTATTCTTTTTCTGTATCTATTCCCTTTGTCAGCAGTACCATTCTTCTAGCTGGAAATCTCCAAAGAAACTAATGGTTCATTTTCCTTTAGTGTCACCTTCACCTTAGGATCAGTCTCTTAGAGTTAACTCTCATTTATTCTTTGCACAAAAGGACTCCCAAACTTTTAACAACTCTACTTTCCCATTAGTCCTCTCATGCTTTTACTTTTTGCCTTCCTCATCTTACATTCAACAGTATATTAGTTAGACACTAAGCCAACATCTCTGCTCTTTCCTTGATACCACCAACCTGAAATACCACGGTGTGAACCAAACTGGCTGTCTCCTCCTAAGCCTGTACAGAAGCTACTGACCAAAACACAATGGTGCATACTGCTTTTCAATTCAATGGTACTGCTTTTCAATTCAAGGCGCAGAGTCTAAGCCAGACAGAAAATCCTAGTCAGCTATCTTCTCTAATTTCTACAATACAGTTGGCCAAGGAACAACACAGGTTTGAACTGTGTAGGTCCATTCGTACATGAATTTTTTTTCAATAAATACAGTAACTGGACTTATAAAAACTCTGTTAAGGGCAAACAGCATTGTTTTGGTTCACAGTTGTATTCATAGAATTGCACAGCAAATACCCAAATATTTATGTATGAATTAACCTAATCAGTTGCCAAATCATGTTGATTTTACTATATCCTGATAAAATGTTTTATTTCCATAGATACTATTCTATTCAATCTCATTTCTTCTTCTCTAAGCTACTTCAATGAAGTTTTAACTAACCTCTTTGCCTAAGTTCACCCTATTCAAATCCATCTTATATCCTATAACAAATAGGTATTAAAAAGAGATGTTAATTCTCTCCTCTACTTAAAAACTACTTCTAGAACAAAGTCCATCCAAGGAAGTACTTTTATTTCTTGAACATGTCAAACTTTTCTGACTTTATGTCTCTGTTCTTTTCTGTGAAATGTCCTTTCTCCATCATTTCCAAGTGTTCAACTATAAGGGATCATATAAGGCCAGAAAATGGTACCTTTTTCTGAATTTTATTTATACTGTTCTTGACAACTTAGTACTTTTTATACTGTACTAAAAGTTACCTATATATCTAACTGTAAAATTTTATGTCAACCAAAAAATGTCATGTTTGTTATGCAAAGATAAAACACATAATGCAGTTTAACATAAATGATGTGACTAAGTTATTAATGTTCCCAAACATGGTGATAATCATGGTTACTTATAAATAATAAAATTGCATTTGCCTACAACATAGACTTTTCATAGTTAGAATGTTTTTATTATTACCAAGGGTTGCTGCTTTGTCCTAGTTAATGACATTCCTTTAAACAGTTGAAACTTAACTTTGTATTTGTAAAATGTCTTAACTGTAAAGGTGCACAAATAACCAAGGTATCTCAATCAATATTAAATTTTCCTTTGTGGGCTTTGTATCTCAGATGGTTCTCGGTTTAACACCTTCTAATCATTCAGTTAAATATTCAAGTCTGGAAAACAAAGTGAAATAACATTTGTGATGATGCAGCAGAGAGGACTCAAGAAAGCAGGATTTTTTTTTTTTTTTGAAGCCAGTAATAAAGCTTTCCAAATATCCTAATTGCTTCAGAATAGTTTGCTGCCAATACTTCGGGCAAAACAATTTACTTTTGAATCCTATATGGCAGTGTTTTTAAACCAACCCATGGCTGGATCATGAAATCAATTTAGTGGGTTAGAACTTTTTTTTAATGAAACAGAAGAGAATAAAGAATATCAGAGAGAGCAGTTCACATGTTAATAGGTATTTGTGAAACTTTTACTATCCCCCCCCCCCCCCCCGCAACACACACACAGTGTATACTTCAGAAGAGTATTTTTGTGATGTTTTTATGGAACAGATATTTGTTGTGGACCATAATCAAAAAAGTCAAAATGGGGTGCCTGGGTAGTTCAGTCAGCTTAAACATCTGACTCTTGGTTTTGGCTCAGGTCATGATTTCAGGTTGTAAGATAAAGCCCCACCTCTGGCTCTGTACTCAGAGCAGAGTCTGCTTGAGATTCTTTCCCTCTGCCACTCTCCCAACCCCTGCTGCCATGCACGGTCTCTAATAAATAAATATTAGGAACATAAAATATATATTAAAAATATTCATTTCTTTAAAAAACTTCATTTCCAACTAATAGTAAGTTATAGTAGGTTAACTATATAGTTAGGGTTTTCTTATTATATAGAAGATTCATTCATAGCCACTTCAAATTACAGAAAACAGATTAGATAAATTGCATTCTCTAAGAATTCTCATTTCTTGTGGACTTTACTTGCCAAAAACAGTCTACAAGAGTTATGAAGCAGAACATGCTAACTATTAAATGACTACCTATTGTGACTTCTCCTTGAATCAGGAAGTGACTAAACAATGAAATATGTAATTAAGCTTTAGGTTAAGTTGATTGGGCAAGATACAATTGGTATCCAATTGCCATACCCACCATTATAACTCACTGAACATGGTCATTTCTTGACAACTTAGACTTCTTTCCCCGTGTCTAAAAAATCATTCAGACACAAAGCTATCAATAACAAAATGGCTAGGAATTCCACATACCCCACCCCCCTTTTTAAAGTAGGCTCCATGTCCAGTGTGGATCCCAGGGTGGGGCCTGAACTCAACCCTGAGATTAAGACCAGAGCTGAGAAACCAAGAGTCAAACACTCAACCAACTGAGCCAACCAAGAACCCCTCACATACTTTTTAAAACCTATTTGCCAAAGTTTCTTTATAGACAGATAATTTTACATTTCCCTCAAAAGATGCAATAAGTATCTCCCTACTTTGTCATTATCGTGTTATCTACAGTTAGCAAAGCTTTGGAATTTCCATACAATGCAACAATTTATGAATACGGTAGTAATACTGTCAACGTCTGATAACACATAAAAAGGAGTAAAAATCTCAGTATATCTAGGCAGTATGTAGGATAATTTACAAGGTGACAGGAGAGGTATAAATTACTCATGGTCATGGAACGATGATACTGTTTAACTGAAATTTGATGACATAAAATGACATCAATGTGTTCAAGCCAGCAGTACTGATTATTTTTGTTTTCATAGTTGTGAAGGTACAATATCAACTTTGCAAGCATTGAAGGCTATGTACCTAGCGACTGTTTACTAATACAATGGAAAAGGACAAGGACTACAGAGCCAAGAAAAATTATACCACAGCCACTGAGAAATTAAATACTTGTTTTATGTAATGTTTTTTTTTACTGCTTGTTTTACTTTACTCAGTTAACAACTATATATCCTGTTTTACAGTTTAGCTACATGACCCTTCAACAATAGATAATACAAGGGAGTTTTATGAAGAGAAAGAAACTGTTGTTATCTAGTTACAATACTGTTAATATTTTGTGTATGTTTATATCAATAACTTGCCATTTTACTTTAAATCACATAATATATAGTCAAACTGATGGAAGTAATTCATAGTTATCACTATAATACCTGAAAAAATAAGGTTAGGTCTAATTTTTACACAAAGTTTACTATCATTTAGGTCTAATTTTTACACAAAGTTTACTATCATTCTAAGGTTATGTCAAAGATAGTATAACTGACTGCTCTAGTTTCCTGATAACACTCCTTTATAATATCAAAGGTGTTTAAAAGATCAATTGTCAGAGGCAATCAATTCACTGTTTGGAGTATTTGCCTTTTCTGCCAAAATACAGAAGCATTCAACCAGTTAAAATGAACATTTAAAATGGTTGACACTTCAGGAAATAATCCTTTTCTCTTGGTCAAAACAATAAAAGCAACCCTTGATAATGAAGATGAACAGGTTCCCTTTTTGGAGGCATAAGGATCATTCTCCCAGAGAATGATCTGATGCCTAGAAAGAGTAAGAACCATGAAGGAGGTCTGATATGGATCCAAATTTTGCCTCTCCACTTACTAGTTGTTTGATTCTGGGCAATTTACTTCACCCAACTGATTCCTTGGTTTCTACATTTGCAAAATGGAGATATTTGTATTTATCTTCTAGGCTACTGGGAGAACTGTACTGTACATTACTTAAGAACCTGGCGCATGATTAAGCATTCCAACAATTTTAGTTCCCTTTCCTTTACACTTAAAAACTCAAAACAACTAACCATAAACATAAAATTATGAAGACAATCTGAGATGTGTGCCAGGAAATGTAGGGGTATTTATTATTAAATGTAGAGGTATTTATTATTAACTCCAAGTATGGGTTAATAATAAAACACAATTATGTCATGTAAATTATCGATTTACATATGAAACGATAAGCTGAAAGATAAAAGCTAAGGAGTACACACCTTAAGAAAGATCTGCATTTAAGTTTTTTGGGGTTTTTTTGAAGAGAAAGTTAAGGAACAAACTAAAAGAGAACAGGAAAGAGGGAAGGAGTAAGGAAGAAATGACAACAGCAATCAAGAGTAAGAAGGAAAACGTAGAGAAGTTTATTATGAGAGAGTGCAATGTCAGTAGTGTGGAGTGGCTTGAAAACTATAAAGGAGATAAAAGAGAAAGCGTTAATTGATACCTACAGTACATTTCCTTTTTTTTTATTAAGAGTTTATTTATTTATTCATGAGACACACACACACACACACACACACACACACACACACAGACAGGCAGAGACACAGGCAGAGGGAGAAGCAAGGTTCCATGCAGAGAGCCTGATGTGGGACTCCAGGATCATGGCCTAAGGGAGGCGCCAAACCACTGAGCCACCCAGGGATCCCCAGTACATTTCCTTTTTGAAAAGGGCAAGCATTATTCTATATGCAATAAGGAAACATGTCAGCCTAGGAAAGGTAAACTTCTGTTTTGGCAGTGAAAACAACCCAAGGTCCTAGGGAGCAATAAGAGATTGGGAGTAGAAGGGGAGAGTTTGGGAACATGAAGAAAATGAAACCATTATAAAGTAAGTGCAGTGGTGATAAGAAGTCAAACAGGGGAGTCAATCAGAATAAATAAAGAGACTGGAAACACTAGAAAAGCAGAAAGATGAGAAACTGGTTTTAGAAATGACAATTTTGATCTCAGTAATGTGATCAGGTGGTGGTGTCTAAGACTGTTATGGAAATACAAAAGCAGAGCTCTAAAAGTGGGTCATGTTCCCACTTCACACATAAAAGCAGCTGGCCCAAAATCATTTTCATAATATTGATGAATTCAAGGCTTTTACTTCTTTTGATCCCATTTTGGTTATTTTTATGTTCTTTAAAAAAAAAATCAACCACTTCATCAATATTATAGGTTTACTGGTACATAAATATAGAAAAAAATCATCTTGTGAAACATTTCTTATATATCAAAAGTGTATTGTGTGTGTGTGTGTGTATACACACACATAAAGAATGAACTCAGTGTCAGTGTAATCCTCACCTATTGCTAGCCCCTTGAAATTCTACCAGCCACAAGAAGTAACCATTTATTCGTAAGTTTGTGGAATCATTCCCTTGCTTTTCTTTATAGCTTCACAATCTAGGTATTTTTATCCCAGTCATATTTTTCAGCTTTGCTTCTTACTGAACTTCATGTAAAAGAAATTGCAGTTGCATTTATTCTGTGTTTTTTTTTTTCCTTCATTTGCTTTTATAACTGTGATGTGTATAAAATAGAGAGGGAGTGTGTAGGTCATAGTTCATTAATTGTCCCTGTGAAATGGTATTCCACTACATGAATACACCATGATTTATCCAATTTACTATTGATGGAGATTTAGGTTGTTTCCAGTTTTGTTTTTTTTGTTTGTTTGTTTGTTTTTTATGATAGTCACACACAGAGAGAGAGAGAGGCAGAGACACAGGCAGAGGGAGAAGCAGGCTCCATGCACTGGGAGCCCGACGTGGGATTCGATCCTGGGTCTCCAGGATCGCGCCCTGGGCCAAAGGCAGGCGCCAAACCGCTGCGCCACCCAGGGATCCCTGTTTCCAGTTTTGAATTGTGATGAAAAGCACTGCTATGCAGGTATCACCTATATGTATTTGCTTATGCTTTTCTAGGGTGTTTACCTAGGAACTGAACTGCTGGCTCACAGGATAAACACATGTTCAGCTTTATTAGTGATAACAAATATCAAATTATCTTCAAAAGTGGTAACATCAATCCTTGGAATGACAGAATTTGTAATGCAAACTAACAGTATCTCATGTATTTTTAATTTACACTTCTTTAGATACTAATGAGAGTAGGAATCTTCATGTTTACTTAACTTTCAATTTTCCACTTTTTGATGTCTTTTTCTAGTTGATTTATTAAAACCTGTGTATTGGGTTTTTGTTTTTTGGGTTTTTTTTTTTTTTTAAATGATAAAACTAAGAATATCTCCAGAAGACAGTAAAGTATAAACAGAAAACTACTGAGAGTGATAGCCGGAACTAAATTAAAGGAAAAAAAAAAAAAAAAACATTAAAACTTGAGAAATAAAGTTATGGAGTATATGATGGAAATTCATACTTAAAAAATTAACAAGCCAAATGTCAACCCAAGAAAGAAAAAGAATATCAAAGTAAATCCAAGAAATACAGTAAAAGGAAGGAAACAATGAAGATGAGGTGAGAGCTCAAATTAATGAAAACATAACAAACAATACAGGGGTCAGCAAAGCCAAAAGTTGAATTTTTTATAACAATCAAGTAGGAAGATTCATACTTTCTGATTCTAAAATTTACTACAAAATTGCAGTAATCAAAACAGTAGGTACTAGAGTAAGGACAGACAAATAGATCATAAAGTCCAGAAATAAAATGATATACCAATGGTCAACTGATTTTCAACAAAATGCCAAGATATTTCAATGGATATCTTTCAATGGAAGAACAGTCTCTGTTCAACAAATAGTGCTAGACAGCTAGATAACATGAAAAAGAATTAAGCTCTTACCTATATCATATTTAAAAATTAGCTCAAAATGAATGTATCAAAGACGTAAATATAAAATCCAAAACTCTTAAGAGACAGGAATAAATCTTTTTTTTTTTTTTAAGATTTTATTTACTTATTCATGAGAGACACAGAGAGAGAGGCAGAGACACAAGCAGAGGGAGAAGCAGGCTGCACGCAGGCGCCCACTGTGGGACTCGATCCCAGGACCCTAGGATCACGGCCTGAGCCGAAGGCAGACGTTCAACTGCTGAACCACCCAGGTGTCCCGACAGGAATAAATCTTAACCTTGGATTTAACAATGATTTTTTAGATATGATACCAAAACCACACTAAACAATAGGAAAAAAAAAAAAAAAACAGATGAGTCAGACTTCACCAAATTAGAAACTTCATATGTCAAAGGACACTTTCAAGAAAGTGACAGACAATCCACAGAATAGGAGAAAATATTTGCAACTCATATATCTGACAAAGGTCCAAATTTCAGAAAATATAAAGAACTCCTACAATTCAATAACAAAAGGACAACCTAATTAAAAAATGGACAAAAAAATTTCTCCAAAGATGATCTATAAATAGTACACGAAAAGATCCTTAACATGATTAGCCATCAGGCAAATCCAAATCAAAACTATGAGATACCACCTTGTATCCACTAGGATGTTTATATCAAAAAGACAGACAATAACAAGCACTGGCAAGATGTGAGGAAATTAACCCCTGTATATGGCTAGCAGGAATATAAAATATACAAATGCTGTGGAAAATAGTTTGGTGGGTGTCTCAATAAATTAATCATAGAATTATTAACATGTGACCCAGCAATTCTAGTCCTGGGCATAAATGCAAAAAGAAAAAATATATATATATGAAAATATATTTGATATATATGAAAATATAAATATATATATATATGAAACTTGTAACCAAATGTTCAAGACAACACTAGACACAAGAGCCAAAGGTAGAAATAACCCAAATGCCTATCAACTGATAATCAAACCAGATGTGGTATATATATATATATATATATATATATATATATATATATATATAATGGAAAATTATTCTGATATAAGAAGGAAGGAATAATGATATATGCTACAACATGAACAACCTTGAACTGAAAACACACGGGTAAGTGAAGAAAGTCATACACAAAAGGTCACATGTGATATGATTCTGTTTAAGAAAAATACTGAGAATAGGTACATCCATAGAGACAAAAGTAGATTAAGTAGTTGCCAGGGGCTGGAGTGGGGGAAGAAGAGACTACTTAATGTGCACTTGGTCTCCTTTTAGAGTGAGGAAGTGTTTGGGAACTATATTATGGTGACAGTTGTGCAACATGTAAATACAATAAACGTGACTACTGGTAAATTTTATATGTATTTTAAAAACGGAAAAATGAAAATGAAAATAAAAAGACAAATAAAATTGATGAGCTTCTGACAAGACTAAGCAGAAGCAAAAGAAAGGCACAAACCCCCCAGTAGGAGTACTGAAAAAAGGGGTATGACTACAAATGCTACACACATGAAACAGATAAAAGGATACTACAAACAAGTTTTATGTCTTTTGTCTGCTTGTTTTATCAGTCAAGGAGAGAAGCTGAAAACTCTCAAACTATGCTTGATGAATGCCTTTTTTCCTCTTTTTTTTTTTTGCTTTATGTCTTTTTGGGTCACACTATTTAGTATGTAACATTTACAATTAATTTCCCTATTTTAAAAATATTTATGTATTCATAAGAGACACACACAAAGAGAAGCATATACACAGGCAGAGGGAGAAATGGGCTCCCTGCGAGGAGCCCGAGGTGGACTCAATCCCTGGACTCTGGGATCACGCCCTGAGCCAAAGACAGACACTCAACCCAAGCCAAAGGCAGACGCTCAACTACTGAGCCAACCAGGCGTCGCAGAATTAATTTTCCTATTAAATTGTATCTTTTATGAGTGTATAACCCAATTTCCTTCTAGTAAAGCTCTTTGACTTAAAAATATATGCTAGTATTTGCATGATGTATCTTTCTTATCCTTTTACTTGCAACTTTATTTTGTAAACTGAATAGTAAAATTTTAAAAATCCAGTCTTAATTGGGACTTTGTCCATTTTATATTTAATGTGGTTTACACTAATATAGTCGGATTTACGTCCATCATTTTATGTTTTGTTATTCTATGAATTATGTTTTGCCTGCTTCTGTCTTTGGATTTCATACTTTACCTTATTACATTCCCTACGTTATGTTTTGGAATGGTAATACATTATAGCCTGCACTGGCAGCTTCAGTTTGCCTGTTACCTGGTACTTTTTTTTTTTTTAAGATTTCTTTATTTGAGAGAGAGAGCAAAAGAGAGAGAACATGTGTATGAACTGGGGTGGGGTGTGGGGGAAGGGCCAAGGGGGGGGACAGGGGGGGAGAGAGAGAGAGAGAGAGAGAGAGAGAGAGAGAGGGAAGCAGACTCCCAGCAGAGTGAGGAGCCCCATGCAGGGCTTGATCTCAGGATCCTGAGATCATGACCTGAGCCTAAATCAAGAGAGGGACATTTTTTTTTATAAATTTGTTTTTAATGGTGTTCAATTTGCCAACATATAGAATAACACCCAGTGCTCATCCCATCAAGTGCCCCCCTCAGTGCCCGTCACCCAGTCACCCCCACCCCCTGCACACCTCCCTTTCTACCACCCCTTGTTCGTTTCCCAGAGTTAAGAGTCTCTCATGTTCTGTCTCCCTTTCTGATATTTCCCACTCATTTTTTCTCCTTTCCCCTTTATTCAAGAGAGGGACATTTAACCAATTGATCCACTCAGGTGCCCCCTCTAACACTCTATTTCAGTTATTCCTTCTATTTATTTCTTTTAGTTGCTATTTTTTATAACATACATGCTAATTAATTTATACTCTGAACAAAGTTATGTATCTTTACTCTCCTCACCAACAAATACCCTGTTACTAACCCCATTCACCCCTCTTTGACTTATATGCTATTACTGAGTTATACATCTATTTTTAAAAGCCCATGAGACATGATTACTGTTTAATGCAAACCACTGTTTAGAATTACTAAGCTCTTCCCTTTCTTTGCTTTTAATTCTTTCTTATATTTCAGGCCTTTAATCTAAGAATCACTTTCCTCCCATCTAGAATACCTCCTTCACAATTTCCTTTAGTGAAGACTTCCTAAACGCAAACGCTCAGGTTTTTGTCTATATGAAGTGTCTGAATTTCCTCTTACTTTTTCTTTTTTCCATGGTACTGAATTTTGTACTGTTTTTTCTTTTTACTTAAAATTATGTTCCAGTGTCTTCCGGGCATGACACAATTAAAAGCAAACCTCTCTTCCCTCTTGAGGTAATTTTAAGACTTTTGCTTTGTCTATGGTGTTCTGCTATTTCAATGTAAAAAGCTAAGTGAGGCTTTCTGAGCAATTGGTTCAGTTCATCAAAGCAGCTGAGACTTACTCTTTGTTAAGAATTTCTATTTTTTCATTTAAGTGTGTTTGCAATTACTTGTTGAAACATTTTCTTGATACTGGTTTAAAATCCTGTCAGTTAACTGTGACATCTATGTTCTCTTGATGTTGGCATGTTAATTTTCCTTTCTAATTTGAGTTGAGACACTTCTGATTCTTGTTATATTTTCATTTGAAACCTGGATATTTGAAATATTATGTTATGAGATTCGGGATCTTATTTAAATATTCTGTTATAGCAGGCTTCCTCTTAACACTGCTCTGGTGAGGAAAGGACACAGCCTCATTACTATCTGACATGGGTGGTAGTATAGATTTTTTACCAGTTTTTTTTTTACAAGTGGGCAGGGAGGGACTTGGAACTCTGACTTGGAATCCTTGGTAAGAAGGTGGATTTCAGGATCCTCATTAATACTGCCCTGGCTGGGAAAAGTGCATAGTTAGTGCTCCCTACATCACCTCCACTGACACCAGATTGGGAGGAGTTGTCTTGTTATGTCTTAGGAGAGTGGAAGTCTAGGTCCCTTCTTGGCTTTTGCTAATCAAGGTGATTTTTCCTTTCTATGTAGCTGGAGAAGAGTAGTTACTGTCTAAAACTTTTCTCTCCCACTAGGCTATTCCTTTCCTGGTTCTTGGCTAAAAAGAAGACAGACTTTTCTCAGAATTTTGTCTGCATCCAACATTTCAGGGTTGCCAACTTCTCCACACTCATTCTAGAATATATGAGGCAACAAGAAAACCTAGGATTTTTACCATCATGTTATTTGGGTCCTGAGGTCCCAAGCCAACCTACTTTTTCTCCACTTTTCAGACTCTTATTTATTTTACCCATAATGTCCAGGATTTTTAGCTGTACTTAAGAGCAGAAACAGGAGAAAGTATATCTATTCCATCTTTCTGGAAGCAAAAGTCTATACTGCATCACTTTTAAGTTTACTTTTGTATTTTTTTTATTTTTTATTTTTAAAGATCATGAGAGACAGAGAGAGAGAGAGAGAGAGAGGCAGAGGCACAGGCAGAGGGAGAAGCAGGCTCTATGTAGGGAGCCTGACGTGGGACTCAATCCCGGGACCCCAGGATCAGGCCCTGGGGTGAAGGCACCGCTAAACCGCTGAGCCACCCAGACTGCCCTTAAGTTTACTTTTATATTTTCTTCAAGGTTAAGCTTGGTAAAGAGGGGTAGGTTGTGTGTGTGTGTGTGTGTGTGTGTGTGTGTGTGTGTATGCTGGAGTGTGGGGTGTATGTGTGTGTTAAAAAAAATAAGATCTTAGATTCAAAGAGATGGTCCTATTTCATTCATATGCCTCCCCATGACACTGCAAGTATCTGTTAATTTTACTTATTTCACAAAATATTTAGGATCGGCTTTCTAGCGGAAACTAACAAAAAACCGAAGGCTTGTGTACTTGGTGACTCACAAACCAAATTGAGAAGGCATCCAGTAGTTATGGGATTAAGCTAACCATAAGGAAATAAAGTGGGAAATTCACAGAAATATTGGATCAAACCAGGAAACTGGGAATTCCTGACAAGTTTATCTAAATCTCTAATATTTCCTATGGTCTTATTTATTTTCTGCATACTTTACTCTAAGAGATGAGTATGTTAAAATCTCCCACTATGGAAAAAAAAATCTCCCACTATGATTTATCAATAAAAAAAGACCCTTTCTGTTCTGTTAATGTTTGATCCCTGAATTCCAACACATCTGATATTAATATTATTATTCTTCGTTTCTCTTACAATTTAATAATCTTTAAGTTCATGAAACTATTTTTAGCCTTTAATCTTCCTGCATCACTTTGTTTTAAAGGATTGTTTTTTGAAAGCATCTATCTTTGTTTTCTGACTTTTCTGGATTTCCGTGGGCAGAGAGGAAAAAAGAATGAGATGCACAATTATAGCATAATCACCTAGAATTCCTGAACTCCTACAGCATTTTAACTTTGTCTCATAGCAATTGCAATTACGTGATTTGTACATACATACATACATGCTATCTCTCCATGGACCTTGGGCATTTGGAGATAGAAAATGTTTTATAATTTTTTTTAATTTTTTTAAAATTTTTATTTATTTATGATAGTCACACACACACGGGGGGGGGGGGGGCAGAGACATAGGCAGAGGGAGAAGCAGGCTCCATGCACCAGGAGCCTGACGTGGGATTCGATCCTGGGTCTCCAGGATCGCACCCTGGGCCAAAGGCAGGTGCCAAACCGCTGCGCCACCCAGGGATCCCCCTGTTTTATACTTTTAAAAAAGTTTCCCAAACTATTTAATACATTGCCTTGTTTATAGAAGATATTTTTTTGAAGATTTTATTTATTCATTTGAGAAAGACAAAGAGAACAACCGAGATAGCATAAGCAGGGAGGAGAGGGAGAAGCAGGCTCCCTACTAAGTAGGGTGCCTGACACTGGGCTCGCTTCCAGGACCCTGGGATCATGACCCGAGCCAAAGGCAGACACTTAACTGACTGAGCCACCCAGCTGCCCCTAGAGAAGATATTTAACATATATATTTTGAATTTATATTAAACAGGAAGATTACTCTTACAGCATTATGAGGCTAAAAGATATATCAACCATGTGATCTTTTTTTTTTTAAGATTTTTAAATTTATTTATTCATGAGAGACAGAGAGAGAGAGAGAGAGAGAGAGGCAGAGACACAAGAGGGAGAGGGAGAAGCAGGTTCCATGCAGGGAGCCGGACATGGGACTCAGTCCGGGTCTCCAGGATCACACCCTGGGCTGAAGGTGGCGCTAAACCACTGAGCCACCCAGGCTGCCCTCAACCATGTGATCTAATAAGCAAACAGTCTGCCAATATAGAAATATATGCTGAAAATGGCCACCAACAAAATACTCAGTCACCTTCTATACAGGGGCTGATGTGAAACTCCCCAAAGCAGGAATGAACAGAAGAAATCCTATGGTTAAGTACATGATGAAAAACTAATGACTAGTGGGAAACAACAGCAGATGGCCAATCTGGCAACAATCTTAAATGAGGGTAGCTCTTTAGAAATGAAGATGAAGACAAGAGGACGTTATAAATAGCACCAGAAATCTGTAAAATCAAAAGTAGTTCATGAAATCTGTGTAGTTTAAAAAATGAATATAGAGAAGCAAATCTGTTACCCTAAACTTGCTAAAATTCATCTGGACCATATTTCCTTATAATAATCTTCAAAGGTGATGAATTATAGTTGCCTTTAAATATCTGTGGTCACTGGGGAAACTCATAATAAGAGTCAAAATATCATCCCATCTTTGTTTACTCTGATATTGTTCTATTTTACCAACTACTTAACTTGCAGTGCTTAAAGTATCCTGGCTAAATGACAGAGACTGGAGGTATACCAGAATATACATATGTGCTATGTTCAATGGGTAATCTGTCCAGAATTATACAAACCCACATATCAAACAGTCCAGGTTTGCAACTGATAAATTTATTGCACATATTTCCATATACTTTTTTATATATGTCACCACCTTCTTTTCTTTGTCTCCTTCACTTCTGGCTCCGTGACCTCTTCTTCCTTCTCTTAAAAACAGTAAAAGTCAAAATCTACAAATGCTGTGGCACTTGCCTTGTGAAGCAAGTTAAGACTGCAATCAACTGATGCACTCATTTAACGTCAACTGAGTCAATTATTTTGAGAAGTGGGCCTACTGTCCACCATCTCAAAGAGAGGGGAGATAAAATTCATAATGGCGCTCGTTTCACCAAAACTAATTATTTTTAATCCTCAACCAAATGCCCATCATCATCCCCTGGAATTCTATATACCTCTTTGACCTGTGACCAAGGTCTCCACTGTTCCTCAACCTTCCCAAATCTTTCCATAGAGCCACTAAATCTGCAGCTCCCAATTCCCCTATATTCTAAATCCTTTTTCCAAAATTTGCTTTGCTTCTGTGCTTTGAATGAAACCTTGTTTTGTCTCAAAACACCACTTATGCTGCTTTCTCAAATGGTAGTATAGGTATTTTGCTTATTTTCCACTACTACTATTATTCCCAAACTCTCTAATGAGACACATACACAAAAACTGCTCCCTTAAAGCTCATGTGACTCAGCTATAACACTCATCCCTTTGCTGCTATCATCTACCAACCTCCCTGTTACCTCCCTCAATCACTAAGGGCTTTCCTGCCTAAAGTCTTCCCTTTTACTCTAAACACTGCTATCATCCTCAGAGATTACTGACATCCCTGAGATCAAACTGTCCAAAACTATAGTCTTTCAGTTCTTTGACATCCTCATCTACAATAATCTACCTCTCCACCTTGCCCTACCTTCCCCTCCCCCCTTCCTGTGCTCACTATCTGGGATTGAGTCATCGTCTGAAATTGACCCACTTAAAGAAAACATAGCTCAGGTATGCCATTCTAACCAATCTCTTCTCTTCTCTTGGTAGCCTTCTTATAAACTACCCTCATAATACCCTCTTTGAACCTAGATGGTCTTATCTTAGTACCTTAACTTTCTACTTTCTCCCCACCTACCTTCTTCTTACTACATCTTTTTTGTTTTGTTTTGCCAACTTATTCCATGTTCCATCTTGTTAAAAATAACTCTTAGGAAATATCTTAAACTTCTTAAATTCCTGTTTTGCAAAATCTCAAGTCCAAATGAAACCAAGTATCTGCTTTTTCCATACTCATACCCAAGCTCAAGGAGAAAAAGTAACATAAAAGGACAGATACAAGTATCAACCTCAATGAGGGCATAATGTCTTTTCTCTGTTAAAATTACTTTCCATTCTCCACAAAATTTATTTCAAATTTTCTCCCATCTCTTCAAACTCCTAATTCCCATCATTTTCTTCTCTTCACAGAAGAGAAGCTATCAAAGAAGAAGTCTTGCAACTTCTCCCTACTAAGTAACCTATATACACTCTTAACATCCTCTAATCTGCTTCCATCAGAGGTCTCCAATACTACCAATGTAAGGCTTTGTCAATCCACATTTAACTTGATGTTTCAGAAGTACCTGACATAGCTGATCAACTGAATCTCTGAAGCATTCTCTTCCCTGTGTGGTAGATTGAAAAAGGCTTTTCCAAAGATACCAGGTCCTAAGAAATGTTTATTTGATTTAGTCCCAGTTTCTGACACACAGTTTCTAAAATAAAATCCTTGCAATCTCTGCAGCAGCAGTCGGTGTCTTTTGTATGCTAATCAGATGGCGGGTGGTTAGAGGCCATAGGTAGCTTCAGGATATGTGCCAGTTTCAAGAAATACCAAAGCATGATTAGAGGGTTGGAACTGACCTGCAGAGAGGGGAGAGTGGCTGGAGATTGAGTAAATCACCAATGTCCAGTGATTCATTCAATTGTGCCTACACAGTAAAACTCCATAAAAACTTCTACTAAATGGTGGGGTTTGGAGAGCTTCCAGGTTGGTACACATCAAGGTGCTAGGAGGATAGCATGCTTAGAAAGGGCATGGAAACTCTTCAAACCCCCCCCTCCTCCATGCTTTGTCCTATGGATTTCTTCCATCTGGCAAATCCTGAGCTGCACCTTTTACAATAAACCAGTAATAAAGTACTTCTCTGACCTCTGTGAGCCATTTCTTTCAAATTATCAAATCTGAGGTGAGGGGTTGTGGGAACCTCCCCACCTTGACTTTACAGCCATTTAAGTCAGAAGTATGGGTGACACAGACTTACAACTAACATCTAAAGTGGGGGTAATCTTACAGTACTGGGCCTTTAACCTGTGGGGTGTCAGTTAGTGTCAGTCTTGAATTACAGAACACCCATTTAGTGTCCAGGGAATTGGAGAGTGGATTGCTCTGAGGAAAAAATCCACACATTTGGTGTCAGAAGTATTGTGTAGGTAAAAATAGCTCAGGGTAAAGCTTTGGCAGATGTGATTACATTAAGGAGCTTAAGATGGTACCTAAATGCCATCATAAATATCCTCACAAGACAGAGAGTGATTAAACAGACAGAAAAGGGGAAGTCCATGTGACCACAGAGGCAGTGAGTGACTAGAGTGGTGCAGCCACAACTCAAGGAATATTGGCTGCCACCAGAGGCTGAGAGTCTCAAGTAGGAGCTGGCCCTGCCAACACCTTGATTTTGACCCAGTAATACTGACTTCAGATTTGTTACCTCCAGAAGTATGAGAAGATAAATTTCTGTTGGTTCAAGTCACTAAATTTGTGGTAATTTGTCAAAGCAGCCAGAGAAAACTAAAACACTGGAGCTTCTTTAATAATTCACTGTCCTGGTATGCTGATATCAGTTCTTTTCTTGGACTTTTAATAATTAATCATTCTTTACCTAGACAATAAAAAAAAAGGAATTCTTCAAAGACTACTTCTATTCCTTTGCTCTGATTAATTTCATCCACATCCATAGCAATTACCACCTTGATACAACAAATCCAAAAGTCTACTTTTAACTCTGATCTCTCCTCTGATTTGAAACCCAATTGCCTACATATTTCCATTTAGATGTTTCCAAAGCACCTCTAATTCAACAACTTTAGAAACCAGACCCAGTTCTTCTTCCAGTGTTCCTTGTCTTAGCAAATGGTATTCTGCCCTCCAATAATCACATTTAACCTTCCCTCTTTCCTTGGAATATGTAAGATTCTCTCCTGATAGCTTCTGCATATGTATTCTCTCAGCCTAGATAACTCTTCCAAGTTCTACTCAAATCTACTTCCTCTCCTTAGTATTGAGGAGCTCTGGCTCACCCTCCAAATCTCCATTGCCAACTTCTCAGGAGAGTTTTCCCTCACTCTCCAAACTCAACTGTGTGCCTTTATACACTTTCATGATACCAAGTTCTTCATATCATTTATCAGAGTTTTTATTTTTTATTATTTTTGTGTGTGTATATATATATATATTTTTTTGGGGGGGGGGGGGGAGTTCAATTAGCCAACATTCAGCATAACACCCAGTGCTCATCCCGTCAAGTGCCCACCTCAGTGCCCATCACCAGTCACCCCAACCCCCCGCCCACCTCCCTTTCCACCACCCCTTGTTCATTTCCCAGAGTTAGGTGTCTCTCATGTTGTTACCTTCATTGATATTTCCCACTCATTTTCTCTCCTTTCCCCTTTATTCCCTTTCACTATTTTTTATATTCCCCAAATGAATGAGACCATAAAATGTTTGTCCTTCTCCAATTGACTTATTTTACTCAGCATAATACCCTCCTCCACATCAAAGCAAATGGTGGGTATATGTCATTTCTAATGGCTGAGTAATATTCCATTGTATACATAGACCACATCTTCTTTATCCCTTCATCTTTCGATGGACACCAAGGCTCCTTCCACAGGTTGGCTATTATGGACATTGCTGCTAGAAACATCGAGGTGCAGGTGTCCTGCCATTTCACTGCATCTGTACCTTTGGGGTAAATCCCCAGCAGTGCCATTGCTGGGTCATAGGACAGTTCTATTTTTAACTCTTTGAGGAACCTCCACACACTTTTCCAGAGTGGCTGTACCAGTTCACATTTCCACTAATAGTGCAAGAGGGTTCCCCTTTCTCCACATCCTCTCCAACACTTGTTGTTTCCTGTCTTGCTAATTTTCACCATTCTCACTGGTGTGAGGTGGTTTTTCATTGCGGTTTTGATCTGTATTTCCCTGATGGCAAGGGATACGAAGCATTTTCTCATGTGCTTGTTGGCCATGTCTATGTCTTCCTCTGTGAGATTTCTGTTCATGTCTTTTGCCCACTTCATGATTGGATTGTTTCTTTGCTATTGAGTTTAATAAGTTCTTTATAGATCTTGGATACTGGCCCTTTATCTGATAGGTCATTTGCTAATATCTTCTCCCATTCTGTAGGTTGTCTTTTAGTTTTGTTGACTTTCTTTTGCTGTGCAGAAGCTTTTGATCTTGATGAAGTCCCAATAATTCATTTTTGCTTTTGTTTCCCTTGCCTTCCTAGATGTATCTTGCAAGAAGTTGCTGTGGCCAAGTTCAAAAAGGGTGTTGCCTGTGTTCTCCTCTAGGATTTTGATGGATTCTTGTCTCACATTTAGATCTTTCATCCATTTTGAGTGTATCTTTGTGTATGGTGTAAGAGAATGGCCTAGTTTCATTCTTCTGCACATGGCTGTCCAATTTTTCCAGCACCATTTATTGATCAGAGTTCTAACTGCTCACTTATTTTTGTGATTATTTCTCTTCTCCACTAGAGTATAAGCGCCAAGATGGCAGTGAATGCTTGCTTTCTTCACTCTATATCCTTGAAGCCTAAGCGTAGTACCTGGCATACAGGAAATGCCAAATAATATTTGATAAACAAACAAATGAAAATTGAAATCTATTACTTCAAATATAAGTATCCTGGAAGTCACTGACACTCTTTGTATTTAATTACCGGGACTCAGGCAGCCCAGGTGGCTCAGCGGTTTAGCACCACCTTCAGCCCAGAGAGTGATCCTGGAGACCCGGATGGAGTCTGCTTCTCCCTCTGCCTCTCTCTCTCTCTCTGTGTCTCTCTCATGAATAAATAAAATCTTAAATAATAATAATAATTATTACTGGGACTCTTACAGGTATATGCTGCTTTTTAAAAGTTTACATTATGCCAAGTCACTTTAAGGAAAGGCCTATATTATTACCTGTTTTTGCAAACCAAAAGAAATCCAAAAAGAATTTCCATTTTTACAAAAAAGGGCAAAAAACAAAAATAGCAATCAGCATTTGTTTTGCAGTGAGCCATTATAAAGGCAGCACACACCCCAAGCAACAAGAATGTACCACCAAGCTCCTTCCCCAGAACTACACAGCATCTCAGCATCAAATCACCATAGCTTTGAACTTTGTGAACATCAGTGCATTATCTCAATTTATTTTGTGGATTTGTTAGCAAGCTGTGTCCTAAGGTACCAGAAAAGCCTGAGAAGGCTATTTTGGGGTCTGGGAATGCTCAAAAAATTGTTCAAATACATTAATGCTGATTGCTTCTTTGCTTTATGCCATTTTAAAACACAAAAGGTAACATAAAGGAATGCTCTACTTTCAGGTGGGGATGTAAAACCTATGATGTGTTTTAATCCCTCTCCAGATATTTAGATTTTCCTAAGAAAAAATTTCATTGTCTGTATTATCCATTATATATTAAATATGGTTCAGTTCCTTTAAAAGAATAGTGCTTGAAACATCTCTAAAAATACAAATTAATAAAGCAGATTTGTGTCTTGCATGTTGGAAGACAAGGATCAGATTTACCCTCTTTCAGTAACCAGAAAGTCGAAAAAAATACAACACCATGATCAGACACTGGACAACAGAGAGATTAGGTCTGCTACCTCTAAAAAGAGAAAAACAAAGTAGGTAAACCCTATAACTGCCCTGCCAATCTGCCCGGGGGCCCCTTCCAGACCACTGTGCAAAATGGACTACACTTAACAGCATGGCAGCTTCAATGAGTTGAGAAGACACATCGAAGGCAAGGGTGTCTAGAATCTTGAGGCCAGAGTACAGACAAGAGAGCTACTCAGAGGAGAAAGAATTCCAGAAATCAGCATGGGGTCCTCTTGTATCTCTGGCTGAATACTAATCTACACCTAAGTAAAGGAAAACTCCCCTAGACTGAGGGACAGGACCACTGCCAGGGAGTTATTAAGATGAACAATTTCCAGATTTCATTCAAAAACAAAGATAAAAATTACCAGACTTCTCTGAAACCATACAAGTCCGATACAAGGAAACTACAACTTTAAACTGCTGGAAAATAAAAATATCAATCCAGAAATACATATCATTTCTCCTTTTCCTTCTCATTCACAAGTGTAAAAGAATTTTCCAGAGGCTAAGAGACCTGAGATTTCACAACAGGTATTTTTTCTTTTGGAAAATAGCCATTTTTCACCAAAAAAAAAAAAAAAAAAAAAAAAAAAAAAAAGAAAAGAAAAAAAAAAGTTGTTTATGTAAAAAAAAAAAAAATTTTGCCATGTTAATTTGTAATTCGTTTATTATTTCTTAAATAAACTGATAATATTTCTTAAAATTCTTAATTTTAGTTTCTAATAAGGTAAAACTTTGATAGCTACAGCCCATATAAAGAAAATCTCTTTGAAATCCTCAATTATTTTTAATAAATCCTCAATTTATTTTAAGTCATTTCAAGACTTAAAAAATGGGGAATTATAGCTTTGGGAATTAGTGGCCCCATCAAATTAGTGTTCATTCCCTTGTGATGGTAAAGAGCCTATGCAAAACCTTTTCATTATAAAATCAATTTTTCTAATAAATACACAGCTTTCTTGCAGTGTCAATCTGGCTAATTAATGTGTATCTTTAAAAAGAATTTTTCTGTCCCATCTAAGTTGTTTAATAATTAGTACACACTTGTTTATAATACTCCCTTAGTCTGCAGGATATATTGTCATGTCCCTCTTTTATTCTAGATATTGGTAATTTGGGGCTTCTCTCTTTTTACACTAACCAGTCTGGCTGGTTAGTATATTGCCAATTTTGGCATTTTTTTTCCCAAAAATTATTAACTATATAAATCTTGCCAATTTTTCCCCCAAATTATTAACTATATAAATCTTGCCCTAAAAGTACTTGACACAAATGGGAGTTTTTGGTGATAGCCTATGAGACCTCATAAAACACTATAACAATAATGTATAATGAAATATTTTGACATTTAGAAGATCTGCAGACCTCACTCAAACAGTATTTTCCAAATCATCAATGCACCGGCAAAAGATTCATTAAAATGCAAGACAGACCAATGGATTTTATTTATTTACTTATTTTTAAAGATTTTATTCATTTACTCTACACAGAGAAAGATCGTGTGCACAAGCAGGGGAAGATGCAGGCAGAGGGAGAAGCAGGCTCCCTCTTTAGCATAGCAGGGAGCCCGACAGAGAACTCGATCCTAGGACCCTGGGATTATGACCTGAGCCAAAGGCAGATATTTATTTAACTGACTGAGCCACCCAGGCACCCTTGACCAATGATTTTAGTATAATAGAATATGAAAAAATTATTTATGTGGTTTCAGATTTCACAGGTGTTAAACTGTCAAATTTTGATGCTGTATAAAAGAGAAATATTCAAATAATCTGTGTAATGAAATGGGAAGCTCTCACATTAGCGCTTTTGCTGTATAATGGAAAACTAATGGTTGTCTCAAGGTAAGGCACCTGAACAACTATTTGAGTTCTCAACTACTTTTCCATGGAATACCATTTTTAGTTGAAAAAAATGACTGACAGATAAACTATTAATTTGGAGCAGGGTATCTGAGAAGACATTTTCTTGAAAATGAACAAAGCAAACCTATTACTTCAAGGAAAACAAATGGCAGTATTTACTGTCAATGATAAAAATCAAACTTTCAAGTGAAAATTAAAATTTTGGAAAATTTAAACTTGCCACTGTGAATCTGGCAGCTTCCCAAGTTATTTCTGATAAGATAAGTAGTGATAAGAACAAATGACTTCTTGATACCCTATACCCTATATAATGCAGCTGCTCTTAAATTTTTTGGATCGGCATTCCATATACTCTTTAAAATTACTGAGGATCCCAAAGAACTTTTCTATATAATTTATACTGAATTATATCTATCAATAAGCATTTAAAACTTAACATTTAAAAACTTTAAAACTTAGTTAAATATAATAACAAACCTACTACATGTTACTATAACTAGCATTTTTGGGGAAAATACTTTTCTTTAGACACTATTGAGAAAAGTACCACTGTTCTACATCTTTACAAATTCCTTTTCCTGTTGGCTTAATTTCAGACAGCTGGATTCTCTTATGTGCTTCTGCACTCTGTTGCCACATCACAGGTCAGGTCACATGGCCTCAGGTCAGGTCACATGGCCTTGCTTCGTCTGTAAGCAAGAAAAACGCTAACAAATTAGTACTGTTCTACAAAAAGTCTGACTTCATGGAACCCTTGAAACCCTTTCCTATATTTTCTATTGTTAAAGTTCAGAGATGTTAACAAACCTTAGCAGACAAAGATACGAAGACCAACATTGTAAATTGTCTCTTATTTTACAAAAATTCTTACTCTGTTAAGGACATATTTCTCTTAAAGTAAAATCTATTTTTCCAGGCTTTTTCCCTAACCAGACCAAAGCACTTACCACCTACTCTAGTCCTCAACTGATGCATGCTAACACTACTTGGATCCATTATAAACATATACATGTTACGTGTGAGTCTGTGATTATAAATATATATGATCTCTCTCACATATGCACAAACTATATCAAAAGAAAACACCAAAATATTATTAGCAAGATTATGAGCAGTTTTGATCTTTTAATTTTTATGTTTCCTCAATATTCCATATCTATTTGTATTGAATTTTTAAAAAATAAACAGAAAGATGCTTCTCCCTACTCTCCCCCTCTCATTAGCACTGGATAACACTCTTTTCAAAAAAAGTGTGCCCTAACCTTAGGGAACCCATAGGCCTTAGTAACTACAGGGAGGCAGAGAAGGAAGAGAAAATTACACCAGGAAACAGGATGCAGTGGACCTCATGTTACCATATCAAATAACTAAAACTTAGAATTCTAAGAATTCTAAGAATCTTGGATTTTCAATAAAATGTTCTCTTAAAATAATGATCCTTCTTATACAGTGCCAGAACTATGTACAACAATAAATCTGTTACAAATATTCAGCTCTTTGTACCTTATATGAAGTCTTTTCACTTACTCTCCTTTGATCTTATATCATCGCAGAGTAGAGCACTTCAAAATCCATACTCTAAATGGATTTATTGATTTTTTTTTTTTTTAAGGAGAATGCATTCATCTTGGAGATTTTCACTATTCAAGAAATCGTTGGTCTCTTGACCAAAGAACTGCAGCAAAGAGCCAATAGAACAAAGCAATGAAATACAAGGCTCTGAATTCTTCCAATTAGGGATCTCAAAATTCTATTGCTTAAATAACTAATGCCCAAAATGCTATACCAAGGCATTACAGTAATATGAGTATCAACCACGGCACCATAATTAACATGAAGAGAAGGCAACAACTTGATGCAAAATCACAAACATCTCTTCCACTTAGCCATCACAGGACAGGCCACACACAGCAGTGATTAAAACTCAGACTCTGGAGCAGATTATCTGGGCACTTAACTTCACGTGCCTCAGTTTTCCCATCTATAAAATGGAGAAGAGGGGGATCCCTGGGTGGCGCAGCGGTTTGGCGCCTGCCTTTGGCCCAGGGCGCGATCCTGGAGACCCGGGATTGAATCCCACGTCGGGCTCCCGGTGCATGGAGCCGGCTTCTCCCTCTGACTATGTCTCTGCCTCTGTGTGTGTGTGTGTGTGTGTGTGTGTGTGTGTGTGACTATCATAAATAAATAAAATTTTAAAAAAAAAATGGAGAAGAGGATAGAATAATAAAGGTTGTTAGAAAGATAACGTGCTAATTGTTAAGTGCTAGCAGATAGTATTTGTTGAAAAAAAAAAAGAAAAAGAAACAAAACCCCTGAAGTTACAGTTCAAATGCTTTAATAATAAACAATGAAATAATTCTAGAGACATAGAAAAGCCAAATGAAATAATTCAGAACACTGAATACTTAATTTTCTAACTTTTTAAAAAGGTACGCAGTGTGGTGTGCTATTACCTCTTCACATAGCAAGAGCCCAAACTGCTAAAGTTCAAGTCACTTTCGGGGACTTCATAGAAGAGTCTGGCTATATATGAAGTATCTTTATGCCCACACATAGTGAATAAGAGGGATCCCTGGGTGGCGCAGCGGTTTGGCGCCTGCCTTTGGCCCAGGGCGCGATCCTGGAGACCCGGGATCGAATCCCACGTCGGGCTCCCGGTGCATGGAGCCTGCTTCTCCTTCTGCCTATGTCTCTGCCTCTCTCTCTCTCTCTCTCTGTGTGACTATCATAAATAAATAAAAAATTAAAAAAAAAAAAAAAAAAAAAAAAAAAAAAAAAAACGGAAAAATGAAAATGAAAATAAAAAGACAAATAAAATTGATGAGCTTCTGACAAGACTAAGCAGAAGCAAAAGAAAGGCACAAACCCCCCAGTAGGAGTACTGAAAAAAGGGGTATGACTACAAATGCTACACACATGAAACAGATAAAAGGATACTACAAACAAGTTTTATGTCTTTTGTCTGCTTGTTTTATCAGTCAAGGAGAGAAGCTGAAAACTCTCAAACTATGCTTGATGAATGCCTTTTTTCCTCTTTTTTTTTTTGCTTTATGTCTTTTTGGGTCACACTATTTAGTATGTAACATTTACAATTAATTTCCCTATTTTAAAAATATTTATGTATTCATAAGAGACACACACAAAGAGAAGCATATACACAGGCAGAGGGAGAAATGGGCTCCCTGCGAGGAGCCCGAGGTGGACTCAATCCCTGGACTCTGGGATCACGCCCTGAGCCAAAGACAGACACTCAACCCAAGCCAAAGGCAGACGCTCAACTACTGAGCCAACCAGGCGTCGCAGAATTAATTTCCTATTAAATTGTATCTTTTATGAGTGTATAACCCAATTTCCTTCTAGTAAAGCTCTTTGACTTAAAAATATATGCTAGTATTTGCATGATGTATCTTTCTTATCCTTTTACTTGCAACTTTATTTTGTAAACTGAATAGTAAAATTTTAAAAATCCAGTCTTAATTGGGACTTTGTCCATTTTATATTTAATGTGGTTTACACTAATATAGTCGGATTTACGTCCATCATTTTATGTTTTGTTATTCTATGAATTATGTTTTGCCTGCTTCTGTCTTTGGATTTCATACTTTACCTTATTACATTCCCTACGTTATGTTTTGGAATGGTAATACATTATAGCCTGCACTGGCAGCTTCAGTTTGCCTGTTACCTGGTACTTTTTTTTTTTTTTTTTTTTTTAAGATTTCTTTATTTGAGAGAGAGAGCAAAAGAGAGAGAACATGTGTATGAACTGGGGTGGGGTGTGGGGGAAGGGCCAAGGGGGGGGACAGGGGGGGAGAGAGAGAGAGAGAGAGAGAGAGAGAGGGAAGCAGACTCCCAGCAGAGTGAGGAGCCCCATGCAGGGCTTGATCTCAGGATCCTGAGATCATGACCTGAGCCTAAATCAAGAGAGGGACATTTTTTTTTATAAATTTGTTTTTAATGGTGTTCAATTTGCCAACATATAGAATAACACCCAGTGCTCATCCCATCAAGTGCCCCCCTCAGTGCCCGTCACCCAGTCACCCCCACCCCCTGCACACCTCCCTTTCTACCACCCCTTGTTCGTTTCCCAGAGTTAAGAGTCTCTCATGTTCTGTCTCCCTTTCTGATATTTCCCACTCATTTTTTCTCCTTTCCCCTTTATTCAAGAGAGGGACATTTAACCAATTGATCCACTCAGGTGCCCCCTCTAACACTCTATTTCAGTTATTCCTTCTATTTATTTCTTTTAGTTGCTATTTTTTATAACATACATGCTAATTAATTTATACTCTGAACAAAGTTACGTATCTTTACTCTCCTCACCAACAAATACCCTGTTACTAACCCCATTCACCCCTCTTTGACTTATATGCTATTACTGAGTTATACATCTATTTTTAAAAGCCCATGAGACATGATTACTGTTTAATGCAAACCACTGTTTAGAATTACTAAGCTCTTCCCTTTCTTTGCTTTTAATTCTTTCTTATATTTCAGGCCTTTAATCTAAGAATCACTTTCCTCCCATCTAGAATACCTCCTTCACAATTTCCTTTAGTGAAGACTTCCTAAACGCAAACGCTCAGGTTTTTGTCTATATGAAGTGTCTGAATTTCCTCTTACTTTTTCTTTTTTCCATGGTACTGAATTTTGTACTGTTTTTTCTTTTTACTTAAAATTATGTTCCAGTGTCTTCCGGGCATGACACAATTAAAAGCAAACCTCTCTTCCCTCTTGAGGTAATTTAAGACTTTTGCTTTGTCTATGGTGTTCTGCTATTTCAATGTAAAAAGCTAAGTGAGGCTTTCTGAGCAATTGGTTCAGTTCATCAAAGCAGCTGAGACTTACTCTTTGTTAAGAATTTCTATTTTTTCATTTAAGTGTGTTTGCAATTACTTGTTGAAACATTTTCTTGATACTGGTTTAAAATCCTGTCAGTTAACTGTGACATCTATGTTCTCTTGATGTTGGCATGTTAATTTTCCTTTCTAATTTGAGTTGAGACACTTCTGATTCTTGTTATATTTTCATTTGAAACCTGGATATTTGAAATATTATGTTATGAGATTCGGGATCTTATTTAAATATTCTGTTATAGCAGGCTTCCTCTTAACACTGCTCTGGTGAGGAAAGGACACAGCCTCATTACTATCTGACATGGGTGGTAGTATAGATTTTTTACCAGTTTTTTTTTTACAAGTGGGCAGGGAGGGACTTGGAACTCTGACTTGGAATCCTTGGTAAGAAGGTGGATTTCAGGATCCTCATTAATACTGCCCTGGCTGGGAAAAGTGCATAGTTAGTGCTCCCTACATCACCTCCACTGACACCAGATTGGGAGGAGTTGTCTTGTTATGTCTTAGGAGAGTGGAAGTCTAGGTCCCTTCTTGGCTTTTGCTAATCAAGGTGATTTTTCCTTTCTATGTAGCTGGAGAAGAGTAGTTACTGTCTAAAACTTTTCTCTCCCACTAGGCTATTCCTTTCCTGGTTCTTGGCTAAAAAGAAGACAGACTTTTCTCAGAATTTTGTCTGCATCCAACATTTCAGGGTTGCCAACTTCTCCACACTCATTCTAGAATATATGAGGCAACAAGAAAACCTAGGATTTTTACCATCATGTTATTTGGGTCCTGAGGTCCCAAGCCAACCTACTTTTTCTCCACTTTTCAGACTCTTATTTATTTTACCCATAATGTCCAGGATTTTTAGCTGTACTTAAGAGCAGAAACAGGAGAAAGTATATCTATTCCATCTTTCTGGAAGCAAAAGTCTATACTGCATCACTTTTAAGTTTACTTTTGTATTTTTTTTATTTTTTATTTTTAAAGATCATGAGAGACAGAGAGAGAGAGAGAGAGAGAGAGGCAGAGGCACAGGCAGAGGGAGAAGCAGGCTCTATGTAGGGAGCCTGACGTGGGACTCAATCCCGGGACCCCAGGATCAGGCCCTGGGGTGAAGGCACCGCTAAACCGCTGAGCCACCCAGACTGCCCTTAAGTTTACTTTTATATTTTCTTCAAGGTTAAGCTTGGTAAAGAGGGGTAGGTTGTGTGTGTGTGTGTGTGTGTGTGTGTGTGTGTGTGTATGCTGGAGTGTGGGGTGTATGTGTGTGTTAAAAAAAATAAGATCTTAGATTCAAAGAGATGGTCCTATTTCATTCATATGCCTCCCCATGACACTGCAAGTATCTGTTAATTTTACTTATTTCACAAAATATTTAGGATCGGCTTTCTAGCGGAAACTAACAAAAAACCGAAGGCTTGTGTACTTGGTGACTCACAAACCAAATTGAGAAGGCATCCAGTAGTTATGGGATTAAGCTAACCATAAGGAAATAAAGTGGGAAATTCACAGAAATATTGGATCAAACCAGGAAACTGGGAATTCCTGACAAGTTTATCTAAATCTCTAATATTTCCTATGGTCTTATTTATTTTCTGCATACTTTACTCTAAGAGATGAGTATGTTAAAATCTCCCACTATGGAAAAAAAAATCTCCCACTATGATTTATCAATAAAAAAAGACCCTTTCTGTTCTGTTAATGTTTGATCCCTGAATTCCAACACATCTGATATTAATATTATTATTCTTCGTTTCTCTTACAATTTAATAATCTTTAAGTTCATGAAACTATTTTTAGCCTTTAATCTTCCTGCATCACTTTGTTTTAAAGGATTGTTTTTTGAAAGCATCTATCTTTGTTTTCTGACTTTTCTGGATTTCCGTGGGCAGAGAGGAAAAAAGAATGAGATGCACAATTATAGCATAATCACCTAGAATTCCTGAACTCCTACAGCATTTTAACTTTGTCTCATAGCAATTGCAATTACGTGATTTGTACATACATACATACATGCTATCTCTCCATGGACCTTGGGCATTTGGAGATAGAAAATGTTTTATAATTTTTTTAAATTTTTTTAAAATTTTTATTTATTTATGATAGTCCACACACACACGGGGGGGGGGGGGGCAGAGACATAGGCAGAGGGAGAAGCAGGCTCCATGCACCGGGAGCCTGACGTGGGATTCGATCCTGGGTCTCCAGGATCGCACCCTGGGCCAAAGGCAGGTGCCAAACCGCTGCGCCACCCAGGGATCCCCCTGTTTTATACTTTTAAAAAAGTTTCCCAAACTATTTAATACATTGCCTTGTTTATAGAAGATATTTTTTTGAAGATTTTATTTATTCATTTGAGAAAGACAAAGAGAACAACCGAGATAGCATAAGCAGGGAGGAGAGGGAGAAGCAGGCTCCCTACTAAGTAGGGTGCCTGACACTGGGCTCGCTTCCAGGACCCTGGGATCATGACCCGAGCCAAAGGCAGACACTTAACTGACTGAGCCACCCAGCTGCCCCTAGAGAAGATATTTAACATATATATTTTGAATTTATATTAAACAGGAAGATTACTCTTACAGCATTATGAGGCTAAAAGATATATCAACCATGTGATCTTTTTTTTTTTAAGATTTTTAAATTTATTTATTCATGAGAGACAGAGAGAGAGAGAGAGAGAGAGGCAGAGACACAAGAGGGAGAGGGAGAAGCAGGTTCCATGCAGGGAGCCGGACATGGGACTCAGTCCGGGTCTCCAGGATCACACCCTGGGCTGAAGGTGGCGCTAAACCACTGAGCCACCCAGGCTGCCCTCAACCATGTGATCTAATAAGCAAACAGTCTGCCAATATAGAAATATATGCTGAAAATGGCCACCAACAAAATACTCAGTCACCTTCTATACAGGGGCTGATGTGAAACTCCCCAAAGCAGGAATGAACAGAAGAAATCCTATGGTTAAGTACATGATGAAAAACTAATGACTAGTGGGAAACAACAGCAGATGGCCAATCTGGCAACAATCTTAAATGAGGGTAGCTCTTTAGAATGAAGATGAAGACAAGAGGACGTTATAAATAGCACCAGAAATCTGTAAAATCAAAAGTAGTTCATGAAATCTGTGTAGTTTAAAAAATGAATATAGAGAAGCAAATCTGTTACCCTAAACTTGCTAAAATTCATCTGGACCATATTTCCTTATAATAATCTTCAAAGGTGATGAATTATAGTTGCCTTTAAATATCTGTGGTCACTGGGGAAACTCATAATAAGAGTCAAAATATCATCCCATCTTTGTTTACTCTGATATTGTTCTATTTTACCAACTACTTAACTTGCAGTGCTTAAAGTATCCTGGCTAAATGACAGAGACTGGAGGTATACCAGAATATACATATGTGCTATGTTCAATGGGTAATCTGTCCAGAATTATACAAACCCACATATCAAACAGTCCAGGTTTGCAACTGATAAATTTATTGCACATATTTCCATATACTTTTTATATATGTCACCACCTTCTTTTCTTTGTCTCCTTCACTTCTGGCTCCGTGACCTCTTCTTCCTTCTCTTAAAAACAGTAAAAGTCAAAATCTACAAATGCTGTGGCACTTGCCTTGTGAAGCAAGTTAAGACTGCAATCAACTGATGCACTCATTTAACGTCAACTGAGTCAATTATTTTGAGAAGTGGGCCTACTGTCCACCATCTCAAAGAGAGGGGAGATAAAATTCATAATGGCGCTCGTTTCACCAAAACTAATTATTTTTAATCCTCAACCAAATGCCCATCATCATCCCCCTGGAATTCTATATACCTCTTTGACCTGTGACCAAGGTCTCCACTGTTCCTCAACCTTCCCAAATCTTTCCATAGAGCCACTAAATCTGCAGCTCCCAATTCCCCTATATTCTAAATCCTTTTTCCAAAATTTGCTTTGCTTCTGTGCTTTGAATGAAACCTTGTTTTGTCTCAAAACACCACTTATGCTGCTTTCTCAAATGGTAGTATAGGTATTTTGCTTATTTTCCACTACTACTATTATTCCCAAACTCTCTAATGAGACACATACACAAAAACTGCTCCCTTAAAGCTCATGTGACTCAGCTATAACACTCATCCCTTTGCTGCTATCATCTACCAACCTCCCTGTTACCTCCCTCAATCACTAAGGGCTTTCCTGCCTAAAGTCTTCCCTTTTACTCTAAACACTGCTATCATCCTCAGAGATTACTGACATCCCTGAGATCAAACTGTCCAAAACTATAGTCTTTCAGTTCTTTGACATCCTCATCTACAATAATCTACCTCTCCACCTTGCCCTACCTTCCCCTCCCCCCTTCCTGTGCTCACTATCTGGGATTGAGTCATCGTCTGAAATTGACCCACTTAAAGAAAACATAGCTCAGGTATGCCATTCTAACCAATCTCTTCTCTTCTCTTGGTAGCCCTTCTTATAAACTACCCTCATAATACCCTCTTTGAACCTAGATGGTCTTATCTTAGTACCTTAACTTTCTACTTTCTCCCCACCTACCTTCTTCTTACTACATCTTTTTTGTTTTGTTTTGCCAACTTATTCCATGTTCCATCTTGTTAAAAATAACTCTTAGGAAATATCTTAAACTTCTTAAATTCCTGTTTTGCAAAATCTCAAGTCCAAATGAAACCAAGTATCTGCTTTTTCCATACTCATACCCAAGCTCAAGGAGAAAAAGTAACATAAAAGGACAGATACAAGTATCAACCTCAATGAGGGCATAATGTCTTTTCTCTGTTAAAATTACTTTCCATTCTCCACAAAATTTATTTCAAATTTTCTCCCATCTCTTCAAACTCCTAATTCCCATCATTTTCTTCTCTTCACAGAAGAGAAGCTATCACATAAGAAGTCTTGCAACTTCTCCCTACTAAGTAACCTATATACACTCTTAACATCCTCTAATCTGCTTCCATCAGAGGTCTCCAATACTACCAATGTAAGGCTTTGTCAATCCACATTTAACTTGATGTTTCAGAAGTACCTGACATAGCTGATCAACTGAATCTCTGAAGCATTCTCTTCCCTGTGTGGTAGATTGAAAAAGGCTTTTCCAAAGATACCAGGTCCTAAGAAATGTTTATTTGATTTAGTCCCAGTTTCTGACACACAGTTTCTAAAATAAAATCCTTGCAATCTCTGCAGCAGCAGTCGGTGTCTTTTGTATGCTAATCAGATGGCGGGTGGTTAGAGGCCATAGGTAGCTTCAGGATATGTGCCAGTTTCAAGAAATACCAAAGCATGATTAGAGGGTTGGAACTGACCTGCAGAGAGGGGAGAGTGGCTGGAGATTGAGTAAATCACCAATGTCCAGTGATTCATTCAATTGTGCCTACACAGTAAAACTCCATAAAAACTTCTACTAAATGGTGGGGTTTGGAGAGCTTCCAGGTTGGTACACATCAAGGTGCTAGGAGGATAGCATGCTTAGAAAGGGCATGGAAACTCTTCAAACCCCCCCCTCCTCCATGCTTTGTCCTATGGATTTCTTCCATCTGGCAAATCCTGAGCTGCACCTTTTACAATAAACCAGTAATAAAGTACTTCTCTGACCTCTGTGAGCCATTTCTTTCAAATTATCAAATCTGAGGTGAGGGGTTGTGGGAACCTCCCCACCTTGACTTTACAGCCATTTAAGTCAGAAGTATGGGTGACACAGACTTACAACTAACATCTAAAGTGGGGGGTAATCTTACAGTACTGGGCCTTTAACCTGTGGGGTGTCAGTTAGTGTCAGTCTTGAATTACAGAACACCCATTTAGTGTCCAGGGAATTGGAGAGTGGATTGCTCTGAGGAAAAAATCCACACATTTGGTGTCAGAAGTATTGTGTAGGTAAAAATCGCTCAGGGTAAAGCTTTGGCAGATGTGATTACATTAAGGAGCTTAAGATGGTACCTAAATGCCATCATAAATATCCTCACAAGACAGAGAGTGATTAAATAGACAGAAAAGGGGAAGTCCATGTGACCACAGAGGCAGTGAGTGACTAGAGTGGTGCAGCCACAACTCAAGGAATATTGGCTGCCACCAGAGGCTGAGAGTCTCAAGTAGGAGCTGGCCCTGCCAACACCTTGATTTTGACCCAGTAATACTGACTTCAGATTTGTTACCTCCAGAAGTATGAGAAGATAAATTTCTGTTGGTTCAAGTCACTAAATTTGTGGTAATTTGTCAAAGCAGCCAGAGAAAACTAAAACACTGGAGCTTCTTTAATAATTCACTGTCCTGGTATGCTGATATCAGTTCTTTTCTTGGACTTTTAATAATTAATCATTCTTTACCTAGACAATAAAAAAAAAAGGAATTCTTCAAAGACTACTTCTATTCCTTTGCTCTGATTAATTTCATCCACATCCATAGCAATTACCACCTTGATACAACAAATCCAAAAGTCTACTTTTAACTCTGATCTCTCCTCTGATTTGAAACCCAATTGCCTACATATTTCCATTTAGATGTTTCCAAAGCACCTCTAATTCAACAACTTTAGAAACCAGACCCAGTTCTTCTTCCAGTGTTCCTTGTCTTAGCAAATGGTATTCTGCCCTCCAATAATCACATTTAACCTTCCCTCTTTCCTTGGAATATGTAAGATTCTCTCCTGATAGCTTCTGCATATGTATTCTCTCAGCCTAGATAACTCTTCCAAGTTCTACTCAAATCTACTTCCTCTCCTTAGTATTGAGGAGCTATGGCTCACCCTCCAAATCTCCATTGCCAACTTCTCAGGAGAGTTTTCCCTCACTCTCCAACTCAACTGTGTGCCTTTATACACTTTCATGATACCAAGTTCTTCATATCATTTATCAGAGTTTTTATTTTTATTATTTTTGTGTGTGTATATATATATTTTTTTTTGGGGGGGGGAGTTCAATTAGCCAACATTCAGCATAACACCCAGTGCTCATCCCGTCAAGTGCCCACCTCAGTGCCCATCACCAGTCACCCCCACCCCCCGCCACCTCCCTTTCCACCACCCCTTGTTCATTTCCCAGAGTTAGGTGTCTCTCATGTTGTTACCTTCATTGATATTTCCCACTCATTTTCTCTCCTTTCCCCTTTATTCCCTTTCACTATTTTTTATATTCCCCAAATGAATGAGACCATAAAATGTTTGTCCTTCTCCAATTGACTTATTTTACTCAGCATAATACCCTCCTCCACATCAAAGCAAATGGTGGGTATATGTCATTTCTAATGGCTGAGTAATATTCCATTGTATACATAGACCACATCTTCTTTATCCCTTCATCTTTCGATGGACACCAAGGCTCCTTCCACAGGTTGGCTATTATGGACATTGCTGCTAGAAACATCGAGGTGCAGGTGTCCTGCCATTTCACTGCATCTGTACCTTTGGGGTAAATCCCCAGCAGTGCCATTGCTGGGTCATAGGACAGTTCTATTTTTAACTCTTTGAGGAACCTCCACACACTTTTCCAGAGTGGCTGTACCAGTTCACATTTCCACTAATAGTGCAAGAGGGTTCCCCTTTCTCCACATCCTCTCCACACTTGTTGTTTCCTGTCTTGCTAATTTTCACCATTCTCACTGGTGTGAGGTGGTTTTTCATTGCGGTTTTGATCTGTATTTCCCTGATGGCAAGGGATACGAAGCATTTTCTCATGTGCTTGTTGGCCATGTCTATGTCTTCCTCTGTGAGATTTCTGTTCATGTCTTTTGCCCACTTCATGATTGGATTGTTTCTTTGCTATTGAGTTTATAAGTTCTTTATAGATCTTGGATACTGGCCCTTTATCTGATAGGTCATTTGCTAATATCTTCTCCCATTCTGTAGGTTGTCTTTTAGTTTTGTTGACTTTCTTTTGCTGTGCAGAAGCTTTTGATCTTGATGAAGTCCCAATAATTCATTTTTGCTTTTGTTTCCCTTGCCTTCCTAGATGTATCTTGCAAGAAGTTGCTGTGGCCAAGTTCAAAAAGGGTGTTGCCTGTGTTCTCCTCTAGGATTTTGATGGATTCTTGTCTCACATTTAGATCTTTCATCCATTTTGAGTGTATCTTTGTGTACGGTGTAAGAGAATGGCCTAGTTTCATTCTTCTGCACATGGCTGTCCAATTTTTTCCAGCACCATTTATTGATCAGAGTTCTAACTGCTCACTATTTTTGTGATTATTTCTCTTCTCCACTAGAGTATAAGCGCCAAGATGGCAGTGAATGCTTGCTTTCTTCACTCTATATCCTTGAAGCCTAAGCGTAGTACCTGGCATACAGGAAATGCCAAATAATATTTGATAAACAAACAAATGAAAATTGAAATCTATTACTTCAATATAAGTATCCTGGAAGTCACTGACACTCTTTGTATTTAATTACCGGGACTCAGGCAGCCCAGGTGGCTCAGCGGTTTAGCACCACCTTCAGCCCAGAGAGTGATCCTGGAGACCCGGATGGAGTCTGCTTCTCCCTCTGCCTCTCTCTCTCTCTCTGTGTCTCTCTCATGAATAAATAAAATCTTAAATAATAATAATAATTATTACTGGGACTCTTACAGGTATATGCTGCTTTTTAAAAGTTTACATTATGCCAAGTCACTTTAAGGAAAGGCCTATATTATTACCTGTTTTTGCAAACCAAAAGAAATCCAAAAAGAATTTCCATTTTTACAAAAAAGGGCAAAAAACAAAAATAGCAATCAGCATTTGTTTTGCAGTGAGCCATTATAAAGGCAGCACACACCCCAAGCAACAAGAATGTACCACCAAGCTCCTTCCCCAGAACTACACAGCATCTCAGCATCAAATCACCATAGCTTTGAACTTTGTGAACATCAGTGCATTATCTCAATTTATTTTGTGGATTTGTTAGCAAGCTGTGTCCTAAGGTACCAGAAAAGCCTGAGAAGGCTATTTTGGGGTCTGGGAATGCTCAAAAAATTGTTCAAATACATTAATGCTGATTGCTTCTTTGCTTTATGCCATTTTAAAACACAAAAGGTAACATAAAGGAATGCTCTACTTTCAGGTGGGGATGTAAAACCTATGATGTGTTTTAATCCCTCTCCAGATATTTAGATTTTCCTAAGAAAAAATTTCATTGTCTGTATTATCCATTATATATTAAATATGGTTCAGTTCCTTTAAAGAATAGTGCTTGAAACATCTCTAAAAATACAAATTAATAAAGCAGATTTGTGTCTTGCATGTTGGAAGACAAGGATCAGATTTACCCTCTTTCAGTAACCAGAAAGTCGAAAAAAATACACCACCATGATCAGACACTGGACAACAGAGAGATTAGGTCTGCTACCTCTAAAAAGAGAAAAAACAAAGTAGGTAAACCCTATAACTGCCCTGCCAATCTGCCCGGGGGCCCCTTCCAGACCACTGTGCAAAATGGACTACACTTAACAGCATGGCAGCTTCAATGAGTTGAGAAGACACATCGAAGGCAAGGGTGTCTAGAATCTTGAGGCCAGAGTACAGACAAGAGAGCTACTCAGAGGAGAAAGAATTCCAGAAATCAGCATGGGGTCCTCTTGTATCTCTGGCTGAATACTAATCTACACCTAAGTAAAGGAAAACTCCCCTAGACTGAGGGACAGGACCACTGCCAGGGAGTTATTAAGATGAACAATTTCCAGATTTCATTCAAAAACAAAGATAAAAATTACCAGACTTCTCTGAAACCATACAAGTCCGATACAAGGAAACTACAACTTTAAACTGCTGGAAAATAAAAATATCAATCCAGAAATACATATCATTTCTCCTTTTCCTTCTCATTCACAAGTGTAAAAGAATTTTCCAGAGGCTAAGAGACCTGAGATTTCACAACAGGTATTTTTTCTTTTGGAAAATAGCCATTTTTTCACCAAAAAAAAAAAAAAAAAAAAAAAAAAAAAAAGAAAAGAAAAAAAAAGTTGTTTATGTAAAAAAAAAAAATTTTGCCATGTTAATTTGTAATTCGTTTATTATTTCTTAAATAAACTGATAATATTTCTTAAAATTCTTAATTTTAGTTTCTAATAAGGTAAAACTTTGATAGCTACAGCCCCATATAAAGAAATCTCTTTGAAATCCTCAATTATTTTTAATAAATCCTCAATTTATTTTAAGTCATTTCAAGACTTAAAAAATGGGGAATTATAGCTTTGGGAATTAGTGGCCCCATCAAATTAGTGTTCATTCCCTTGTGATGGTAAAGAGCCTATGCAAAACCTTTTCATTATAAAATCAATTTTTCTAATAAATACACAGCTTTCTTGCAGTGTCAATCTGGCTAATTAATGTGTATCTTTAAAAGAATTTTTCTGTCCATCTAAGTTGTTTAATAATTAGTACACACTTGTTTATAATACTCCCTTAGTCTGCAGGATATATTGTCATGTCCCTCTTTTATTCTAGATATTGGTAATTTGGGGCTTCTCTCTTTTTACACTAACCAGTCTGGCTGGTTAGTATATTGCCAATTTTGGCATTTTTTTTCCCAAAAATTATTAACTATATAAATCTTGCCAATTTTTCCCCCAAATTATTAACTATATAAATCTTGCCCTAAAAGTACTTGACACAAATGGGAGTTTTTTGGTGATAGCCTATGAGACCTCATAAAACACTATAACAATAATGTATAATGAAATATTTTGACATTTAGAAGATCTGCAGACCTCACTCAAACAGTATTTTCCAAATCATCAATGCACCGGCAAAAGATTCATTAAAATGCAAGACAGACCAATGGATTTTATTTATTTACTTATTTTTAAAGATTTTATTCATTTACTCTACACAGAGAAAGATCGTGTGCACAAGCAGGGGAAGATGCAGGCAGAGGGAGAAGCAGGCTCCCTCTTTAGCATAGCAGGGAGCCCGACAGAGAACTCGATCCTAGGACCCTGGGATTATGACCTGAGCCAAAGGCAGATATTTATTTAACTGACTGAGCCACCCAGGCACCCTTGACCAATGATTTTAGTATAATAGAATATGAAAAAATTATTTATGTGGTTTCAGATTTCACAGGTGTTAAACTGTCAAATTTTGATGCTGTATAAAAGAGAAATATTCAAATAATCTGTGTAATGAAATGGGAAGCTCTCACATTAGCGCTTTTGCTGTATAATGGAAAACTAATGGTTGTCTCAAGGTAAGGCACCTGAACAACTATTTGAGTTCTCAACTACTTTTCCATGGAATACCATTTTTAGTTGAAAAAAATGACTGACAGATAAACTATTAATTTGGAGCAGGGTATCTGAGAAGACATTTTCTTGAAAATGAACAAAGCAAACCTATTACTTCAAGGAAAACAAATGGCAGTATTTACTGTCAATGATAAAATCAAACTTTCAAGTGAAAATTAAAATTTGGAAAATTTAAACTTGCCACTGTGAATCTGGCAGCTTCCCAAGTTATTTCTGATAAGATAAGTAGTGATAAGAACAAATGACTTCTTGATACCCTATACCCTATATAATGCAGCTGCTCTTAAATTTTTTGGATCGGCATTCCATATACTCTTTAAATTACTGAGGATCCCAAAGAACTTTTCTATATAATTTATACTGAATTATATCTATCAATAAGCATTTAAAACTTAACATTTAAAAACTTTAAAACTTAGTTAAATATAATAACAAACCTACTACATGTTACTATAACTAGCATTTTTGGGGACAATACTTTTCTTTAGACACTATTGAGAAAGTACCACTGTTCTACATCTTTACAAATTCCTTTTCCTGTTGGCTTAATTTCAGACAGCTGGATTCTCTTATGTGCTTCTGCACTCTGTTGCCACATCACAGGTCAGGTCACATGGCCTCAGGTCAGGTCACATGGCCTTGCTTCGTCTGTAAGCAAGAAAAACGCTAACAAATTAGTACTGTTCTACAAAAAGTCTGACTTCATGGAACCCTTGAAACCCTTTCCTATATTTTCTATTGTTAAAGTTCAGAGATGTTAACAAACCTTAGCAGACAAAGATACGAAGACCAACATTGTAAATTGTCTCTTATTTTACAAAAATTCTTACTCTGTTAAGGACATATTTCTCTTAAAGTAAAATCTATTTTTCCAGGCTTTTTCCCTAACCAGACCAAAGCACTTACCACCTACTCTAGTCCTCAACTGATGCATGCTAACACTACTTGGATCCATTATAAACATATACATGTTACGTGTGAGTCTGTGATTATAAATATATATGATCTCTCTCACATATGCACAAACTATATCAAAAGAAAACACCAAAATATTATTAGCAAGATTATGAGCAGTTTTGATCTTTTAATTTTTATGTTTCCTCAATATTCCATATCTATTTGTATTGAATTTTTAAAAAATAAACAGAAAGATGCTTCTCCCTACTCTCCCCCTCTCATTAGCACTGGATAACACTCTTTTCAAAAAAAGTGTGCCCTAACCTTAGGGAACCCATAGGCCTTAGTAACTACAGGGAGGCAGAGAAGGAAGAGAAAATTACACCAGGAAACAGGATGCAGTGGACCTCATGTTACCATATCAAATAACTAAAACTTAGAATTCTAAGAATTCTAAGAATCTTGGATTTTCAATAAAATGTTCTCTTAAAATAATGATCCTTCTTATAACAGTGCCAGAACTATGTACAACAATAAATCTGTTACAAATATTCAGCTCTTTGTACCTTATATGAAGTCTTTTCACTTACTCTCCTTTGATCTTATATCATCCGCAGAGTAGAGCACTTCAAAATCCATACTCTAAATGGATTTATTGATTTTTTTTTTTTTAAGGAGAATGCATTCATCTTGGAGATTTTCACTATTCAAGAAATCGTTGGTCTCTTGACCAAAGAACTGCAGCAAAGAGCCAATAGAAACAAAGCAATGAAATACAAGGCTCTGAATTCTTCCAATTAGGGATCTCAAAATTCTATTGCTTAAATAACTAATGCCCAAAATGCTATACCAAGGCATTACAGTAATATGAGTATCAACCACGGCACCATAATTAACATGAAGAGAAGGCAACAACTTGATGCAAAATCACAAACATCTCTTCCACTTAGCCATCACAGGACAGGCCACACACAGCAGTGATTAAAACTCAGACTCTGGAGCAGATTATCTGGGCACTTAACTTCACGTGCCTCAGTTTTCCCATCTATAAAATGGAGAAGAGGGGGATCCCTGGGTGGCGCAGCGGTTTGGCGCCTGCCTTTGGCCCAGGGCGCGATCCTGGAGACCCGGGATTGAATCCCACGTCGGGCTCCCGGTGCATGGAGCCGGCTTCTCCCTCTGACTATGTCTCTGCCTCTGTGTGTGTGTGTGTGTGTGTGTGTGTGTGTGTGACTATCATAAATAAATAAAATTTTAAAAAAAAAATGGAGAAGAGGATAGAATAATAAAGGTTGTTAGAAAGATAACGTGCTAATTGTTAAGTGCTAGCAGATAGTATTTGTTGAAAAAAAAAAAGAAAAAAGAAACAAAACCCCTGAAGTTACAGTTCAAATGCTTTAATAATAAACAATGAAATAATTCTAGAGACATAGAAAAGCCAAATGAAATAATTCAGAACACTGAATACTTAATTTTCTAAACTTTTTAAAAAGGTACGCAGTGTGGTGTGCTATTACCTCTTCACATAGCAAGAGCCCAAACTGCTAAAGTTCAAGTCACTTTCGGGGACTTCATAGAAGAGTCTGGCTATATATGAAGTATCTTTATGCCCACACATAGTGAATAAGAGGGATCCCTGGGTGGCGCAGCGGTTTGGCGCCTGCCTTTGGCCCAGGGCGCGATCCTGGAGACCCGGGATCGAATCCCACGTCGGGCTCCCGGTGCATGGAGCCTGCTTCTCCTTCTGCCTATGTCTCTGCCTCTCTCTCTCTCTCTCTCTGTGTGACTATCATAAATAAATAAAAAATTAAAAAAAAAAAAAAAAAAAAAAAAAAAAAAAAAAAAAAAAACGGAAAAATGAAAATGAAAATAAAAAGACAAATAAAATTGATGAGCTTCTGACAAGACTAAGCAGAAGCAAAAGAAAGGCACAAACCCCCCAGTAGGAGTACTGAAAAAAGGGGTATGACTACAAATGCTACACACATGAAACAGATAAAAGGATACTACAAACAAGTTTTATGTCTTTTGTCTGCTTGTTTTATCAGTCAAGGAGAGAAGCTGAAAACTCTCAAACTATGCTTGATGAATGCCTTTTTTCCTCTTTTTTTTTTTTGCTTTATGTCTTTTTGGGTCACACTATTTAGTATGTAACATTTACAATTAATTTCCCTATTTTAAAAATATTTATGTATTCATAAGAGACACACACAAAGAGAAGCATATACACAGGCAGAGGGAGAAATGGGCTCCCTGCGAGGAGCCCGAGGTGGACTCAATCCCTGGACTCTGGGATCACGCCCTGAGCCAAAGACAGACACTCAACCCAAGCCAAAGGCAGACGCTCAACTACTGAGCCAACCAGGCGTCGCAGAATTAATTTTCCTATTAAATTGTATCTTTATGAGTGTATAACCCAATTTCCTTCTAGTAAAGCTCTTTGACTTAAAAATATATGCTAGTATTTGCATGATGTATCTTTCTTATCCTTTTACTTGCAACTTTATTTTGTAAACTGAATAGTAAAATTTTAAAAATCCAGTCTTAATTGGGACTTTGTCCATTTTATATTTAATGTGGTTTACACTAATATAGTCGGATTTACGTCCATCATTTTATGTTTTGTTATTCTATGAATTATGTTTTGCCTGCTTCTGTCTTTGGATTTCATACTTTACCTTATTACATTCCCTACGTTATGTTTTGGAATGGTAATACATTATAGCCTGCACTGGCAGCTTCAGTTTGCCTGTTACCTGGTACTTTTTTTTTTTTTTTTTTTTTTAAGATTTCTTTATTTGAGAGAGAGAGCAAAAGAGAGAGAACATGTGTATGAACTGGGGTGGGGTGTGGGGGAAGGGCCAAGGGGGGGGACAGGGGGGGGAGAGAGAGAGAGAGAGAGAGAGAGAGAGGGAAGCAGACTCCCAGCAGAGTGAGGAGCCCCATGCAGGGCTTGATCTCAGGATCCTGAGATCATGACCTGAGCCTAAATCAAGAGAGGGACATTTTTTTTTATAAATTTGTTTTTAATGGTGTTCAATTTGCCAACATATAGAATAACACCCAGTGCTCATCCCATCAAGTGCCCCCCTCAGTGCCCGTCACCCAGTCACCCCCACCCCCTGCACACCTCCCTTTCTACCACCCCTTGTTCGTTTCCCAGAGTTAAGAGTCTCTCATGTTCTGTCTCCCTTTCTGATATTTCCCACTCATTTTTTCTCCTTTCCCCTTTATTCAAGAGAGGGACATTTAACCAATTGATCCACTCAGGTGCCCCCTCTAACACTCTATTTCAGTTATTCCTTCTATTTATTTCTTTTAGTTGCTATTTTTTATAACATACATGCTAATTAATTTATACTCTGAACAAAGTTACGTATCTTTACTCTCCTCACCAACAAATACCCTGTTACTAACCCCATTCACCCCTCTTTGACTTATATGCTATTACTGAGTTATACATCTATTTTTAAAAGCCCATGAGACATGATTACTGTTTAATGCAAACCACTGTTTAGAATTACTAAGCTCTTCCCTTTCTTTGCTTTTAATTCTTTCTTATATTTCAGGCCTTTAATCTAAGAATCACTTTCCTCCCATCTAGAATACCTCCTTCACAATTTCCTTTAGTGAAGACTTCCTAAACGCAAACGCTCAGGTTTTTGTCTATATGAAGTGTCTGAATTTCCTCTTACTTTTTCTTTTTCCATGGTACTGAATTTTGTACTGTTTTTTTCTTTTTACTTAAAATTATGTTCCAGTGTCTTCCGGGCATGACACAATTAAAAGCAAACCTCTCTTCCCTCTTGAGGTAATTTTAAGACTTTTGCTTTGTCTATGGTGTTCTGCTATTTCAATGTAAAAAGCTAAGTGAGGCTTTCTGAGCAATTGGTTCAGTTCATCAAAGCAGCTGAGACTTACTCTTTGTTAAGAATTTCTATTTTTTCATTTAAGTGTGTTTGCAATTACTTGTTGAAACATTTTCTTGATACTGGTTTAAAATCCTGTCAGTTAACTGTGACATCTATGTTCTCTTGATGTTGGCATGTTAATTTTCCTTTCTAATTTGAGTTGAGACACTTCTGATTCTTGTTATATTTTCATTTGAAACCTGGATATTTGAAATATTATGTTATGAGATTCGGGATCTTATTTAAATATTCTGTTATAGCAGGCTTCCTCTTAACACTGCTCTGGTGAGGAAAGGACACAGCCTCATTACTATCTGACATGGGTGGTAGTATAGATTTTTTACCAGTTTTTTTTTTACAAGTGGGCAGGGAGGGACTTGGAACTCTGACTTGGAATCCTTGGTAAGAAGGTGGATTTCAGGATCCTCATTAATACTGCCCTGGCTGGGAAAAGTGCATAGTTAGTGCTCCCTACATCACCTCCACTGACACCAGATTGGGAGGAGTTGTCTTGTTATGTCTTAGGAGAGTGGAAGTCTAGGTCCCTTCTTGGCTTTTGCTAATCAAGGTGATTTTTCCTTTCTATGTAGCTGGAGAAGAGTAGTTACTGTCTAAAACTTTTCTCTCCCACTAGGCTATTCCTTTCCTGGTTCTTGGCTAAAAAGAAGACAGACTTTTCTCAGAATTTTGTCTGCATCCAACATTTCAGGGTTGCCAACTTCTCCACACTCATTCTAGAATATATGAGGCAACAAGAAAACCTAGGATTTTTACCATCATGTTATTTGGGTCCTGAGGTCCCAAGCCAACCTACTTTTTCTCCACTTTTCAGACTCTTATTTATTTTACCCATAATGTCCAGGATTTTTAGCTGTACTTAAGAGCAGAAACAGGAGAAAGTATATCTATTCCATCTTTCTGGAAGCAAAAGTCTATACTGCATCACTTTTAAGTTTACTTTTGTATTTTTTTTATTTTTTATTTTTAAAGATCATGAGAGACAGAGAGAGAGAGAGAGAGAGAGAGGCAGAGGCACAGGCAGAGGGAGAAGCAGGCTCTATGTAGGGAGCCTGACGTGGGACTCAATCCCGGGACCCCAGGATCAGGCCCTGGGGTGAAGGCACCGCTAAACCGCTGAGCCACCCAGACTGCCCTTAAGTTTACTTTTATATTTTCTTCAAGGTTAAGCTTGGTAAAGAGGGGTAGGTTGTGTGTGTGTGTGTGTGTGTGTGTGTGTGTGTGTGTATGCTGGAGTGTGGGGTGTATGTGTGTGTTAAAAAAAATAAGATCTTAGATTCAAAGAGATGGTCCTATTTCATTCATATGCCTCCCCATGACACTGCAAGTATCTGTTAATTTTACTTATTTCACAAAATATTTAGGATCGGCTTTCTAGCGGAAACTAACAAAAAACCGAAGGCTTGTGTACTTGGTGACTCACAAACCAAATTGAGAAGGCATCCAGTAGTTATGGGATTAAGCTAACCATAAGGAAATAAAGTGGGAAATTCACAGAAATATTGGATCAAACCAGGAAACTGGGAATTCCTGACAAGTTTATCTAAATCTCTAATATTTCCTATGGTCTTATTTATTTTCTGCATACTTTACTCTAAGAGATGAGTATGTTAAAATCTCCCACTATGGAAAAAAAAATCTCCCACTATGATTTATCAATAAAAAAAGACCCTTTCTGTTCTGTTAATGTTTGATCCCTGAATTCCAACACATCTGATATTAATATTATTATTCTTCGTTTCTCTTACAATTTAATAATCTTTAAGTTCATGAAACTATTTTTAGCCTTTAATCTTCCTGCATCACTTTGTTTTAAAGGATTGTTTTTTGAAAGCATCTATCTTTGTTTTCTGACTTTTCTGGATTTCCGTGGGCAGAGAGGAAAAAAGAATGAGATGCACAATTATAGCATAATCACCTAGAATTCCTGAACTCCTACAGCATTTTAACTTTGTCTCATAGCAATTGCAATTACGTGATTTGTACATACATACATACATGCTATCTCTCCATGGACCTTGGGCATTTGGAGATAGAAAATGTTTTATAATTTTTTTAAATTTTTTTAAAATTTTTATTTATTTATGATAGTCACACACACACGGGGGGGGGGGGGGCAGAGACATAGGCAGAGGGAGAAGCAGGCTCCATGCACCGGGAGCCTGACGTGGGATTCGATCCTGGGTCTCCAGGATCGCACCCTGGGCCAAAGGCAGGTGCCAAACCGCTGCGCCACCCAGGGATCCCCCTGTTTTATACTTTTAAAAAAGTTTCCCAAACTATTTAATACATTGCCTTGTTTATAGAAGATATTTTTTTGAAGATTTTATTTATTCATTTGAGAAAGACAAAGAGAACAACCGAGATAGCATAAGCAGGGAGGAGAGGGAGAAGCAGGCTCCCTACTAAGTAGGGTGCCTGACACTGGGCTCGCTTCCAGGACCCTGGGATCATGACCCGAGCCAAAGGCAGACACTTAACTGACTGAGCCACCCAGCTGCCCCTAGAGAAGATATTTAACATATATATTTTGAATTTATATTAAACAGGAAGATTACTCTTACAGCATTATGAGGCTAAAAGATATATCAACCATGTGATCTTTTTTTTTTTAAGATTTTTAAATTTATTTATTCATGAGAGACAGAGAGAGAGAGAGAGAGAGAGGCAGAGACACAAGAGGGAGAGGGAGAAGCAGGTTCCATGCAGGGAGCCGGACATGGGACTCAGTCCGGGTCTCCAGGATCACACCCTGGGCTGAAGGTGGCGCTAAACCACTGAGCCACCCAGGCTGCCCTCAACCATGTGATCTAATAAGCAAACAGTCTGCCAATATAGAAATATATGCTGAAAATGGCCACCAACAAAATACTCAGTCACCTTCTATACAGGGGCTGATGTGAAACTCCCCAAAGCAGGAATGAACAGAAGAAATCCTATGGTTAAGTACATGATGAAAAACTAATGACTAGTGGGAAACAACAGCAGATGGCCAATCTGGCAACAATCTTAAATGAGGGTAGCTCTTTAGAAATGAAGATGAAGACAAGAGGACGTTATAAATAGCACCAGAAATCTGTAAAATCAAAAGTAGTTCATGAAATCTGTGTAGTTTAAAAAATGAATATAGAGAAGCAAATCTGTTACCCTAAACTTGCTAAAATTCATCTGGACCATATTTCCTTATAATAATCTTCAAAGGTGATGAATTATAGTTGCCTTTAAATATCTGTGGTCACTGGGGAAACTCATAATAAGAGTCAAAATATCATCCCATCTTTGTTTACTCTGATATTGTTCTATTTTACCAACTACTTAACTTGCAGTGCTTAAAGTATCCTGGCTAAATGACAGAGACTGGAGGTATACCAGAATATACATATGTGCTATGTTCAATGGGTAATCTGTCCAGAATTATACAAACCCACATATCAAACAGTCCAGGTTTGCAACTGATAAATTTATTGCACATATTTCCATATACTTTTTTATATATGTCACCACCTTCTTTTCTTTGTCTCCTTCACTTCTGGCTCCGTGACCTCTTCTTCCTTCTCTTAAAAACAGTAAAAGTCAAAATCTACAAATGCTGTGGCACTTGCCTTGTGAAGCAAGTTAAGACTGCAATCAACTGATGCACTCATTTAACGTCAACTGAGTCAATTATTTTGAGAAGTGGGCCTACTGTCCACCATCTCAAAGAGAGGGGAGATAAAATTCATAATGGCGCTCGTTTCACCAAAACTAATTATTTTTAATCCTCAACCAAATGCCCATCATCATCCCCCTGGAATTCTATATACCTCTTTGACCTGTGACCAAGGTCTCCACTGTTCCTCAACCTTCCCAAATCTTTCCATAGAGCCACTAAATCTGCAGCTCCCAATTCCCCTATATTCTAAATCCTTTTTCCAAAATTTGCTTTGCTTCTGTGCTTTGAATGAAACCTTGTTTTGTCTCAAAACACCACTTATGCTGCTTTCTCAAATGGTAGTATAGGTATTTTGCTTATTTTCCACTACTACTATTATTCCCAAACTCTCTAATGAGACACATACACAAAAACTGCTCCCTTAAAGCTCATGTGACTCAGCTATAACACTCATCCCTTTGCTGCTATCATCTACCAACCTCCCTGTTACCTCCCTCAATCACTAAGGGCTTTCCTGCCTAAAGTCTTCCCTTTTACTCTAAACACTGCTATCATCCTCAGAGATTACTGACATCCCTGAGATCAAACTGTCCAAAACTATAGTCTTTCAGTTCTTTGACATCCTCATCTACAATAATCTACCTCTCCACCTTGCCCTACCTTCCCCTCCCCCCTTCCTGTGCTCACTATCTGGGATTGAGTCATCGTCTGAAATTGACCCACTTAAAGAAAACATAGCTCAGGTATGCCATTCTAACCAATCTCTTCTCTTCTCTTGGTAGCCTTCTTATAAACTACCCTCATAATACCCTCTTTGAACCTAGATGGTCTTATCTTAGTACCTTAACTTTCTACTTTCTCCCCACCTACCTTCTTCTTACTACATCTTTTTGTTTTGTTTTGCCAACTTATTCCATGTTCCATCTTGTTAAAAATAACTCTTAGGAAATATCTTAAACTTCTTAAATTCCTGTTTTGCAAAATCTCAAGTCCAAATGAAACCAAGTATCTGCTTTTTCCATACTCATACCCAAGCTCAAGGAGAAAAAGTAACATAAAAGGACAGATACAAGTATCAACCTCAATGAGGGCATAATGTCTTTTCTCTGTTAAAATTACTTTCCATTCTCCACAAAATTTATTTCAAATTTTCTCCCATCTCTTCAAACTCCTAATTCCCATCATTTTCTTCTCTTCACAGAAGAGAAGCTATCACATAAGAAGTCTTGCAACTTCTCCCTACTAAGTAACCTATATACACTCTTAACATCCTCTAATCTGCTTCCATCAGAGGTCTCCAATACTACCAATGTAAGGCTTTGTCAATCCACATTTAACTTGATGTTTCAGAAGTACCTGACATAGCTGATCAACTGAATCTCTGAAGCATTCTCTTCCCTGTGTGGTAGATTGAAAAAGGCTTTTCCAAAGATACCAGGTCCTAAGAAATGTTTATTTGATTTAGTCCCAGTTTCTGACACACAGTTTCTAAAATAAAATCCTTGCAATCTCTGCAGCAGCAGTCGGTGTCTTTTGTATGCTAATCAGATGGCGGGTGGTTAGAGGCCATAGGTAGCTTCAGGATATGTGCCAGTTTCAAGAAATACCAAAGCATGATTAGAGGGTTGGAACTGACCTGCAGAGAGGGGAGAGTGGCTGGAGATTGAGTAAATCACCAATGTCCAGTGATTCATTCAATTGTGCCTACACAGTAAAACTCCATAAAAACTTCTACTAAATGGTGGGGTTTGGAGAGCTTCCAGGTTGGTACACATCAAGGTGCTAGGAGGATAGCATGCTTAGAAAGGGCATGGAAACTCTTCAAACCCCCCCCTCCTCCATGCTTTGTCCTATGGATTTCTTCCATCTGGCAAATCCTGAGCTGCACCTTTTACAATAAACCAGTAATAAAGTACTTCTCTGACCTCTGTGAGCCATTTCTTTCAAATTATCAAATCTGAGGTGAGGGGTTGTGGGAACCTCCCCACCTTGACTTTACAGCCATTTAAGTCAGAAGTATGGGTGACACAGACTTACAACTAACATCTAAAGTGGGGGTAATCTTACAGTACTGGGCCTTTAACCTGTGGGGTGTCAGTTAGTGTCAGTCTTGAATTACAGAACACCCATTTAGTGTCCAGGGAATTGGAGAGTGGATTGCTCTGAGGAAAAAATCCACACATTTGGTGTCAGAAGTATTGTGTAGGTAAAAATCGCTCAGGGTAAAGCTTTGGCAGATGTGATTACATTAAGGAGCTTAAGATGGTACCTAAATGCCATCATAAATATCCTCACAAGACAGAGAGTGATTAAATAGACAGAAAAGGGGAAGTCCATGTGACCACAGAGGCAGTGAGTGACTAGAGTGGTGCAGCCACAACTCAAGGAATATTGGCTGCCACCAGAGGCTGAGAGTCTCAAGTAGGAGCTGGCCCTGCCAACACCTTGATTTTGACCCAGTAATACTGACTTCAGATTTGTTACCTCCAGAAGTATGAGAAGATAAATTTCTGTTGGTTCAAGTCACTAAATTTGTGGTAATTTGTCAAAGCAGCCAGAGAAAACTAAAACACTGGAGCTTCTTTAATAATTCACTGTCCTGGTATGCTGATATCAGTTCTTTTCTTGGACTTTTAATAATTAATCATTCTTTACCTAGACAATAAAAAAAAAAGGAATTCTTCAAAGACTACTTCTATTCCTTTGCTCTGATTAATTTCATCCACATCCATAGCAATTACCACCTTGATACAACAAATCCAAAAGTCTACTTTTAACTCTGATCTCTCCTCTGATTTGAAACCCAATTGCCTACATATTTCCATTTAGATGTTTCCAAAGCACCTCTAATTCAACAACTTTAGAAACCAGACCCAGTTCTTCTTCCAGTGTTCCTTGTCTTAGCAAATGGTATTCTGCCCTCCAATAATCACATTTAACCTTCCCTCTTTCCTTGGAATATGTAAGATTCTCTCCTGATAGCTTCTGCATATGTATTCTCTCAGCCTAGATAACTCTTCCAAGTTCTACTCAAATCTACTTCCTCTCCTTAGTATTGAGGAGCTCTGGCTCACCCTCCAAATCTCCATTGCCAACTTCTCAGGAGAGTTTTCCCTCACTCTCCAAACTCAACTGTGTGCCTTTATACACTTTCATGATACCAAGTTCTTCATATCATTTATCAGAGTTTTTATTTTTTATTATTTTTGTGTGTGTATATATATATTTTTTTTTGGGGGGGGGGAGTTCAATTAGCCAACATTCAGCATAACACCCAGTGCTCATCCCGTCAAGTGCCCACCTCAGTGCCCATCACCAGTCACCCCAACCCCCCGCCCACCTCCCTTTCCACCACCCCTTGTTCATTTCCCAGAGTTAGGTGTCTCTCATGTTGTTACCTTCATTGATATTTCCCACTCATTTTCTCTCCTTTCCCCTTTATTCCCTTTCACTATTTTTTATATTCCCCAAATGAATGAGACCATAAAATGTTTGTCCTTCTCCAATTGACTTATTTTACTCAGCATAATACCCTCCTCCACATCAAAGCAAATGGTGGGTATATGTCATTTCTAATGGCTGAGTAATATTCCATTGTATACATAGACCACATCTTCTTTATCCCTTCATCTTTCGATGGACACCAAGGCTCCTTCCACAGGTTGGCTATTATGGACATTGCTGCTAGAAACATCGAGGTGCAGGTGTCCTGCCATTTCACTGCATCTGTACCTTTGGGGTAAATCCCCAGCAGTGCCATTGCTGGGTCATAGGACAGTTCTATTTTTAACTCTTTGAGGAACCTCCACACACTTTTCCAGAGTGGCTGTACCAGTTCACATTTCCACTAATAGTGCAAGAGGGTTCCCCTTTCTCCACATCCTCTCCAACACTTGTTGTTTCCTGTCTTGCTAATTTTCACCATTCTCACTGGTGTGAGGTGGTTTTTCATTGCGGTTTTGATCTGTATTTCCCTGATGGCAAGGGATACGAAGCATTTTCTCATGTGCTTGTTGGCCATGTCTATGTCTTCCTCTGTGAGATTTCTGTTCATGTCTTTTGCCCACTTCATGATTGGATTGTTTCTTTGCTATTGAGTTTAATAAGTTCTTTATAGATCTTGGATACTGGCCCTTTATCTGATAGGTCATTTGCTAATATCTTCTCCCATTCTGTAGGTTGTCTTTTAGTTTTGTTGACTTTCTTTTGCTGTGCAGAAGCTTTTGATCTTGATGAAGTCCCAATAATTCATTTTTGCTTTTGTTTCCCTTGCCTTCCTAGATGTATCTTGCAAGAAGTTGCTGTGGCCAAGTTCAAAAAGGGTGTTGCCTGTGTTCTCCTCTAGGATTTTGATGGATTCTTGTCTCACATTTAGATCTTTCATCCATTTTGAGTGTATCTTTGTGTACGGTGTAAGAGAATGGCCTAGTTTCATTCTTCTGCACATGGCTGTCCAATTTTTCCAGCACCATTTATTGATCAGAGTTCTAACTGCTCACTTATTTTTGTGATTATTTCTCTTCTCCACTAGAGTATAAGCGCCAAGATGGCAGTGAATGCTTGCTTTCTTCACTCTATATCCTTGAAGCCTAAGCGTAGTACCTGGCATACAGGAAATGCCAAATAATATTTGATAAACAAACAAATGAAAATTGAAATCTATTACTTCAAATATAAGTATCCTGGAAGTCACTGACACTCTTTGTATTTAATTACCGGGACTCAGGCAGCCCAGGTGGCTCAGCGGTTTAGCACCACCTTCAGCCCAGAGAGTGATCCTGGAGACCCGGATGGAGTCTGCTTCTCCCTCTGCCTCTCTCTCTCTCTCTGTGTCTCTCTCATGAATAAATAAAATCTTAAATAATAATAATAATTATTACTGGGACTCTTACAGGTATATGCTGCTTTTTAAAAGTTTACATTATGCCAAGTCACTTTAAGGAAAGGCCTATATTATTACCTGTTTTTGCAAACCAAAAGAAATCCAAAAAGAATTTCCATTTTTACAAAAAAGGGCAAAAAACAAAAATAGCAATCAGCATTTGTTTTGCAGTGAGCCATTATAAAGGCAGCACACACCCCAAGCAACAAGAATGTACCACCAAGCTCCTTCCCCAGAACTACACAGCATCTCAGCATCAAATCACCATAGCTTTGAACTTTGTGAACATCAGTGCATTATCTCAATTTATTTTGTGGATTTGTTAGCAAGCTGTGTCCTAAGGTACCAGAAAAGCCTGAGAAGGCTATTTTGGGGTCTGGGAATGCTCAAAAAATTGTTCAAATACATTAATGCTGATTGCTTCTTTGCTTTATGCCATTTTAAAACACAAAAGGTAACATAAAGGAATGCTCTACTTTCAGGTGGGGATGTAAAACCTATGATGTGTTTTAATCCCTCTCCAGATATTTAGATTTTCCTAAGAAAAAATTTCATTGTCTGTATTATCCATTATATATTAAATATGGTTCAGTTCCTTTAAAAGAATAGTGCTTGAAACATCTCTAAAAATACAAATTAATAAAGCAGATTTGTGTCTTGCATGTTGGAAGACAAGGATCAGATTTACCCTCTTTCAGTAACCAGAAAGTCGAAAAAAATACACCACCATGATCAGACACTGGACAACAGAGAGATTAGGTCTGCTACCTCTAAAAAGAGAAAAACAAAGTAGGTAAACCCTATAACTGCCCTGCCAATCTGCCCGGGGGCCCCTTCCAGACCACTGTGCAAAATGGACTACACTTAACAGCATGGCAGCTTCAATGAGTTGAGAAGACACATCGAAGGCAAGGGTGTCTAGAATCTTGAGGCCAGAGTACAGACAAGAGAGCTACTCAGAGGAGAAAGAATTCCAGAAATCAGCATGGGGTCCTCTTGTATCTCTGGCTGAATACTAATCTACACCTAAGTAAAGGAAAACTCCCCTAGACTGAGGGACAGGACCACTGCCAGGGAGTTATTAAGATGAACAATTTCCAGATTTCATTCAAAAACAAAGATAAAAATTACCAGACTTCTCTGAAACCATACAAGTCCGATACAAGGAAACTACAACTTTAAACTGCTGGAAAATAAAAATATCAATCCAGAAATACATATCATTTCTCCTTTTCCTTCTCATTCACAAGTGTAAAAGAATTTTCCAGAGGCTAAGAGACCTGAGATTTCACAACAGGTATTTTTTCTTTTGGAAAATAGCCATTTTTCACCAAAAAAAAAAAAAAAAAAAAAAAAAAAAAGAAAAGAAAAAAAAAGTTGTTTATGTAAAAAAAAAAAAATTTTGCCATGTTAATTTGTAATTCGTTTATTATTTCTTAAATAAACTGATAATATTTCTTAAAATTCTTAATTTTAGTTTCTAATAAGGTAAAACTTTGATAGCTACAGCCCATATAAAGAAAATCTCTTTGAAATCCTCAATTATTTTTAATAAATCCTCAATTTATTTTAAGTCATTTCAAGACTTAAAAAATGGGGAATTATAGCTTTGGGAATTAGTGGCCCCATCAAATTAGTGTTCATTCCCTTGTGATGGTAAAGAGCCTATGCAAAACCTTTTCATTATAAAATCAATTTTTCTAATAAATACACAGCTTTCTTGCAGTGTCAATCTGGCTAATTAATGTGTATCTTTAAAAAGAATTTTTCTGTCCCATCTAAGTTGTTTAATAATTAGTACACACTTGTTTATAATACTCCCTTAGTCTGCAGGATATATTGTCATGTCCCTCTTTTATTCTAGATATTGGTAATTTGGGGCTTCTCTCTTTTTACACTAACCAGTCTGGCTGGTTAGTATATTGCCAATTTTGGCATTTTTTTTCCCAAAAATTATTAACTATATAAATCTTGCCAATTTTTCCCCCAAATTATTAACTATATAAATCTTGCCCTAAAAGTACTTGACACAAATGGGAGTTTTTGGTGATAGCCTATGAGACCTCATAAAACACTATAACAATAATGTATAATGAAATATTTTGACATTTAGAAGATCTGCAGACCTCACTCAAACAGTATTTTCCAAATCATCAATGCACCGGCAAAAGATTCATTAAAATGCAAGACAGACCAATGGATTTTATTTATTTACTTATTTTTAAAGATTTTATTCATTTACTCTACACAGAGAAAGATCGTGTGCACAAGCAGGGGAAGATGCAGGCAGAGGGAGAAGCAGGCTCCCTCTTTAGCATAGCAGGGAGCCCGACAGAGAACTCGATCCTAGGACCCTGGGATTATGACCTGAGCCAAAGGCAGATATTTATTTAACTGACTGAGCCACCCAGGCACCCTTGACCAATGATTTTAGTATAATAGAATATGAAAAAATTATTTATGTGGTTTCAGATTTCACAGGTGTTAAACTGTCAAATTTTGATGCTGTATAAAAGAGAAATATTCAAATAATCTGTGTAATGAAATGGGAAGCTCTCACATTAGCGCTTTTGCTGTATAATGGAAAACTAATGGTTGTCTCAAGGTAAGGCACCTGAACAACTATTTGAGTTCTCAACTACTTTTCCATGGAATACCATTTTTAGCTTGAAAAAAATGACTGACAGATAAACTATTAATTTGGAGCAGGGTATCTGAGAAGACATTTTCTTGAAAATGAACAAAGCAAACCTATTACTTCAAGGAAAACAAATGGCAGTATTTACTGTCAATGATAAAAATCAAACTTTCAAGTGAAAATTAAAATTTTGGAAAATTTAAACTTGCCACTGTGAATCTGGCAGCTTCCCAAGTTATTTCTGATAAGATAAGTAGTGATAAGAACAAATGACTTCTTGATACCCTATACCCTATATAATGCAGCTGCTCTTAAATTTTTTGGATCGGCATTCCATATACTCTTTAAAATTACTGAGGATCCCAAAGAACTTTTCTATATAATTTATACTGAATTATATCTATCAATAAGCATTTAAAACTTAACATTTAAAAACTTTAAAACTTAGTTAAATATAATAACAAACCTACTACATGTTACTATAACTAGCATTTTTGGGGAAAATACTTTTCTTTAGACACTATTGAGAAAAGTACCACTGTTCTACATCTTTACAAATTCCTTTTCCTGTTGGCTTAATTTCAGACAGCTGGATTCTCTTATGTGCTTCTGCACTCTGTTGCCACATCACAGGTCAGGTCACATGGCCTCAGGTCAGGTCACATGGCCTTGCTTCGTCTGTAAGCAAGAAAAACGCTAACAAATTAGTACTGTTCTACAAAAAGTCTGACTTCATGGAACCCTTGAAACCCTTTCCTATATTTTCTATTGTTAAAGTTCAGAGATGTTAACAAACCTTAGCAGACAAAGATACGAAGACCAACATTGTAAATTGTCTCTTATTTTACAAAAATTCTTACTCTGTTAAGGACATATTTCTCTTAAAGTAAAATCTATTTTTCCAGGCTTTTTCCCTAACCAGACCAAAGCACTTACCACCTACTCTAGTCCTCAACTGATGCATGCTAACACTACTTGGATCCATTATAAACATATACATGTTACGTGTGAGTCTGTGATTATAAATATATATGATCTCTCTCACATATGCACAAACTATATCAAAAGAAAACACCAAAATATTATTAGCAAGATTATGAGCAGTTTTGATCTTTTAATTTTTATGTTTCCTCAATATTCCATATCTATTTGTATTGAATTTTTAAAAAATAAACAGAAAGATGCTTCTCCCTACTCTCCCCCTCTCATTAGCACTGGATAACACTCTTTTCAAAAAAAGTGTGCCCTAACCTTAGGGAACCCATAGGCCTTAGTAACTACAGGGAGGCAGAGAAGGAAGAGAAAATTACACCAGGAAACAGGATGCAGTGGACCTCATGTTACCATATCAAATAACTAAAACTTAGAATTCTAAGAATTCTAAGAATCTTGGATTTTCAATAAAATGTTCTCTTAAAATAATGATCCTTCTTATACAGTGCCAGAACTATGTACAACAATAAATCTGTTACAAATATTCAGCTCTTTGTACCTTATATGAAGTCTTTTCACTTACTCTCCTTTGATCTTATATCATCGCAGAGTAGAGCACTTCAAAATCCATACTCTAAATGGATTTATTGATTTTTTTTTTTTTTAAGGAGAATGCATTCATCTTGGAGATTTTCACTATTCAAGAAATCGTTGGTCTCTTGACCAAAGAACTGCAGCAAAGAGCCAATAGAACAAAGCAATGAAATACAAGGCTCTGAATTCTTCCAATTAGGGATCTCAAAATTCTATTGCTTAAATAACTAATGCCCAAAATGCTATACCAAGGCATTACAGTAATATGAGTATCAACCACGGCACCATAATTAACATGAAGAGAAGGCAACAACTTGATGCAAAATCACAAACATCTCTTCCACTTAGCCATCACAGGACAGGCCACACACAGCAGTGATTAAAACTCAGACTCTGGAGCAGATTATCTGGGCACTTAACTTCACGTGCCTCAGTTTTCCCATCTATAAAATGGAGAAGAGGGGGATCCCTGGGTGGCGCAGCGGTTTGGCGCCTGCCTTTGGCCCAGGGCGCGATCCTGGAGACCCGGGATTGAATCCCACGTCGGGCTCCCGGTGCATGGAGCCGGCTTCTCCCTCTGACTATGTCTCTGCCTCTCTCTGTGTGTGTGTGTGTGTGTGTGTGTGTGTGTGTGACTATCATAAATAAATAAAAATTTAAAAAAAAAATGGAGAAGAGGATAGAATAATAAAGGTTGTTAGAAAGATAACGTGCTAATTGTTAAGTGCTAGCAGATAGTATTTGTTGAAAAAAAAAAAGAAAAAGAAACAAAACCCCTGAAGTTACAGTTCAAATGCTTTAATAATAAACAATGAAATAATTCTAGAGACATAGAAAAGCCAAATGAAATAATTCAGAACACTGAATACTTAATTTTCTAACTTTTTAAAAAGGTACGCAGTGTGGTGTGCTATTACCTCTTCACATAGCAAGAGCCCAAACTGCTAAAGTTCAAGTCACTTTCGGGGACTTCATAGAAGAGTCTGGCTATATATGAAGTATCTTTATGCCCACACATAGTGAATAAGAAAACGTTCTGGTCTGAAGGACAGAAGGATCCAAAAAATACAAGCATGGACAGGATACCTCAGTTGCTCTGTAGACTGCCAAAGAAAAGCAAAAAGGCTGATTGATCCTTTGTGGCAAATCTGTTCAAAGTTTAATGAAAGAAATGAATAATCAAGTAAAATTCAGACCAAAACTAATTTCCTAAAGTAATGGGAGTATTCCAGGCTGAGGCAGGGTAAGTAAGAAGTTGAAACATAGACATCTTGTTCTGGCAGGAAGCACCCAATGACCAACCAAGGTCAGATCAAAATGACAGTGATGTCACTTCAAATCTGGAACAAGGTAAGCATCAAAAAGAATAATGACACCTAAAGCAAGCGAAAAAAAAAAAATTAAAGCAGAAATCAATAAAACTGAAAACAGAAGAATAAAGAAAACAAATCAACAAAAACAGCTTTCTCATATACAACCAAGTAGAAAATGAGACGGAAGATGCCATTTCTCACGGCAAAAGAATAAAAAAATTAATAGCAAAAAAAACTAAAAATGCTATTCGGAAGCCAAAAAGGGACTTAGAGAAATGAAAAGATGAAGTTTTTCCATATTCTTGGATAAAAAGAACACCATAAAGCTGCCAAAAAACACAAAGAAAATCCTAAACACTAACTGAACCTATGTCAGAGAAATTAATCAAGGTGAGAAGGGTGGTGGAAATGAATTTTTTTTTAAATTGGGAGTTCAATTTGCCAACATATATCATCAGTGCTCATCCCGTCAAGTGCCCCCCTCAGTGCCCGTCATCCAGTCATCCCAACCCCCTGCCCACCTCCCTTTCCACTACTCCTTGTTCGTTTCCCAGAGTTAGAGGAGTCTCTCATGTTCTGTCATCCTCACTGATATTTTCACTCATTTTCTCTCCTTGGAAAGGAGTATTAACTTGAAAAGGACATGAGAAAACTGTCTGCATTGATGGTAATGTTCTATAACTTGATCTAGGTACTGCATAAGTAATATATAGACAAAATTCACTGGGCTGTAAATTTAAGGATTGTGCATCTTTACTATATGCAAATTTTACCTCCATAGAATAAAAAAATTTAAGTCATCCCAAAAGTAATGGCAAATAGACTAAACTTTACTAATTGTAAAATTTCACATAAAATAAACAAGATGCAAGGCACCTGGGTGGCTCAGTTGGTTAAGTATCTGCCTCTGGCTCAGGTCATGATCTCAGGGTCCTGGGATCAAGTCCAATATAGGGCTCCCTGCTCAGCAGGGAGTCGGCTTCTTCCTCCGCCCTTCCTCCCTGCTCATGTGCATGTTTGATCTCTCTCTCAAATAAAATCTTCAAAAAAATAAATAAATAAAAAGTAAGATAAACAAGATGGAAGCTAGAAAAGATTTTGAAAAAGAAATGAATTAGCCCTAACAGAAAACAATATAAAATACAATAATTAAAACAAGATGGTTTGGTTCCCAAATAGGCAGATAGATCAGCAGACCAGAAGTGGTCCCAAATACACAAAGAAATCCAGTAAATTATAAAGGTAGAATTTCAAATCTGTAAGACAAAAATAGATTATTTAATAAATGATACTGGGACAACTGAATGGTCATGTGATGACAAAAATAAGGTTGAACACATCATACCTTACACCAGAATGAATTCCAAATAAGAAAAATTAAAAGTATAAAAAGAGAGAAATGAAAACAAAACAAAACAAAAACATGAAAGTACTAAAAATGTAACATTTGAGAATTCTTGTAAAATCCTGAGTTAGAGAAAGACTTTGTAACCATGACATACAATTTAGAAGTCAGTAAAGACTGGTAAGAATTTTAACTACTGGGGGGAAATTCAGCATGATAAAATCACCATAAACAAACTAAAAAGTAAAGAACAAACTTGGAAAAATATTTCCAAAAAATAGCATGGAGCTATTTTCCCCTAATATAAAAATAAATTCTACAAATCTAAGAAGATGAGTAACAAAGTGACATAAAAACAGGCAAGAATATGGACAGTTCACAGTAAAGAAAATATAAATAAATAGCCCTTAAAAGATAAAAGATGTCACTTATATATAAATAGCTGAACTGGTAGAATGAACTAAGAGAACATTTCTACAAATGTTATTTTGGCAATATCTATCAAATTTAGAAAGCACATACATTCTGATCTAGCAATTCTACTTCTGATATGTGTCCCATGCATTTCTGTACAAGTGTTAAAAGGAATCCATCGTACCATGGCTTTTAATAGCGGAATATTGAAAACCACTTAAATGTATATAAAAAAAGGGGTTACTTATATTAATGCTATACCTGTATAATGTGCTGAAATTTTGTGTTCCCTTTGGGACTTCGGGAGGTAATTACCACTACAAGAACTCATGAAGATTGGGACCCCATGATGGAATTAGTTCATAAAAAGAGGGAGGGAGAACAGACACTCCCTCTCTTCATGTGAGGACAGTGAGGTGACATCTGCAAGCCAGGAAGAGTCCTCACAAAAACCAAATCTCTGAACACCTTGACCTTGCACTTCTCAGACTCTAGAAATGGAGTGTCTAATGGTTTAAGGAGTGTCTAATGGTTTAAGCCACCAAGTCTACAGAATTTTGCTATAGCAACCCAAGCTAAGACAAATGATACACTGTGAAGGTGCTGGGGAAAAAAAAAAAAAAGGAATAAGCATCACATTTATGTACTGATATGACTAATAGGAAATCATCCCAAGCTGTATTAAGTTAAAATAAAAGGTAAAGGATACTGTGCATAGTATGCAACAACTTAAATGAAAATGGAGGTGAAGACAGAGAACATACACTATATATGTAAGACATACAATCCATCTGTGGCAATCCTAAATCTGTAAAGCTCAGAAAAAAACTTTTTTTTAACTTTAGTACAAACCTATTTGGTGTCAGAATCCGACAATAATTTCTTTTGTCAGATTTCATAATCTTTACCTTTATTATATACTATTTGTGTTTTTGATATAGAGATATTAATGTATTTACAGGATGCTACACACTCCCTTCCAACTACAGATTTTGAATAATAGACTAGAGACACTATATTACTTTTCCACAGCAACCCACTTCAAAAACAAAACACCTTAATTCTGAACTACATCTGGATCAAGGGTTTTGGACAAGGAATTATACACCTCTATTTACTTGCACATACATAAACTGTCTTTGGAGAGATTCACAGGAAACTTAACACTGTTTCCATGTGGAGGAAATGGGTGGCTGCACAAAATGGGAAGACTTTTTACTGTACATCTTTTAAAATCTTTGGAATTCTGAATCAAAGTGAATACATTACTCAGTTAAAATGTAAGTAAGATAAAATTACTAAACCTTTTTAATTTTCAGCCAGATGCTTTGGTTTTTGCTTGTTCTGACTAAAAATTAACCCTTTCTTAAGTCACAGAGAAATCTATATATAGTGATGGCTTTCCTTTATTTTCCTTTATTGGTCAACTTTTGGTTGATCCATATGACAGCTGAGTCAGACAGTCACCGGCTAAGGAGCAAGTTAGGGAAGGGTGAGTATCCATCCCTATTAACAGCTTTTAGCTGATATTTTGATGCCTAGTGCCAAATAAAGCTTTTTCTTTCCTAATGACTCCAAAAGTAAGTCAGGGCTTTGGCCCCTCAGCAACAGCAAGCAGTGAAGCCCATACTTCTCAACATTAGAAAAATTTAAGAAATGCTCCTAGCATAAAATCTAAGTGTAAGTCTTCAAAGCTTCAATACAGAAGTTTAAGGACTCTGATTAGTATTTGAGCATCTTTTGTTTGCTTTTCATTTACTTCTTTTATTGCTCTATTGTGTTCCAAAATGGATTTAAGGTGACTATAAGGTTTATCTTTTCTTATGATTAAGATTTTGAGTTCTCTGTACCACACTCTCAACTTTAACCAGAAATTAGGAAAGACGACATTTTACTTTTTGTGGTTTTATCTAGTGAATATATTTTAAGAAGCGACCTGAGAGATGTATGGTTTGGAAATCCCCAAATGCCCCAACATCCAGCACTCAGGTTTCAAGATTAAAGAAATTCCCAATGAAATGTCTAACAATATCTGTTTCCTTGCGTTAGGACATAAATGCATGGTTTGCCCTTGCTTCCCATCAGGTTATACTCACGGAAAGAAGAGCCTAATTTCTACTTCCTTCAGCCCCCACATCACTTAATACCTGAACTTAATGGCTTCTCAATGAATACTGCCTATATAAAACCAGTGTCATTTCATAGTTACTGTCCTCAAGGAGGAGCAAGAAATTTGGTGTACCAATATAACCACAGAAACACTACACAGAAAACTTAGAAAAATACAGGAAAAATATTTCCAGATGCTACTTCTAACCTCTCTTGTTTTTCTAGAGACCTCTAGAAAATGCTCAATGAACTGGTGGTTATCCAGTCTCTCATAAATATGCACTCTTCGGAGTCAAAAATTCCAGTAAGATTAAAGACACAACAGTATTCCATTTTCTTCAAACATAGGTAACGTGATATAGCTATTCCCAGCTCCTGGATTACCATTCTTTTAGAAATCTCTCAAAAATCAACCTAGAAAAACTTAGGCAATTCTCTACAGTAGGAAAAGAAAACATGGCAAAATAACTTTGTATCAGAGAATGTGGCAAATAATTTTCTTTTAATACTTGCTTTTGGAACATTTCCAAATTTTAAATCAGAGAGGATTACTGGTCCAAATGTTAAATCATTTCAGTCAATTCAGATTAGGTGAGAAAATCCAATTTTAAATAAACCCGAGATGCAGGGGGAAACAACTGGCATTTCCTGGCAAATCCAAATGTATACATGAAATTAGTTTTCAATTCACTTGGCATTTTGCATTTGTTCCAAGTTAAAAATAATAAGCTATAATAATAGCTAAAATTTCCTGAATACTTATATCTAGTGTTCCAGGTACTGTATTAGTGCCAAGCACTTTACGTGCAATGCCTCACTTAAACCTTATAGGCCTATGAGATTATGTGCTATTACTATTCTCACTTGACAATAAAACAGGCCCAAAGATGTTATATAACCTGAACTAACTAACCATATAATTAGTTAGATTTGGAGCATGAATTTGAACTCAGAGCTGACCTTAAAGTCCATATTAACAACCACTATTAAATTTGGGCTCCTTAGCTTTCTAAAGAACAGACACATTTTAACCAAACCTAATGTACTACCAAATGTAAAAGGAGACATACATTTACACTTTATTAGCTATATTCGTGACATAACCCACCACCCTGAAAAAGAATGGCAGCTAATAAATTTTCTAAAAGATCTTATACACATACATACTCACATATAATTTAAAAAAATGGATTTCAATGAAATCCAGGTATCTGGGGCAGGCTTTTGTTTGTTTGGGGGAAGCCCTCTTATAAATCTTTTAAGAGAACATAAATTCACTGCTAGATGTGCTTTTATTCCCATCCCTGATCTCTGTGTCTCTCATGAATAAATGAATCTTAAAAAAAAAAATCCAACAGCCTGTTTACAGCTTTAAAAAAAAAAGTTAAGCAACTTTTCTATAGCTCTAGAACTTGTTGATGACAAAGTCTAGAAGACAGAACTGAGAAGTTAACCTAGGTCTGACTCCTGGATAAATCTAGTTTCACCTATCGCCCTGAATGATAGAACAGCTCTTATTTCAATACTCCTGTCTCCTTTTAGGTAGTAAAGTCTGTTGACTCAGAACTCATTTCTGAAATCAAAGTTCAAGTTAATCTGTATTAGAGTAAGAAGACCAATGTTTTTAAATGTTCGTGTAAAGAGCTCATGACTAAGACAATAAGCATCACAGCTCCCTGAACTAAGCAAATGATTCATATCTAGAACTATGTGGCTATAATTACTTCCTTGCACTACATAAATCAGAAAGGCTACTACCCATACCACTGACTTGACCAGAGACCTCTAGAGAACTGGCATCTTAATGTCAGACATTACTTTATACTTCTACATGTGCAACACAACATCTGAACTATCTAGATGATCTGAATGTGTCCAAATCAATTCATAGGCAAAACACACTAATATGAATCAGACTTCTAATATACAACTTCCTTGACTGCCTCTAGAATAGCTAAGGACTGGTCACTTAAATTACTTCAAGTTGTTTCCCTGAGCACCAAGTACCTTCACTTGGTGAAGGTCATTTCCATAGTATTAGGCATTGAGTTAAGATTCTAACCTCATTAATTTGGATGGAGTTTATTCTTAAATTTCCTTTCCAAGTGGCCGTTCTCTCAGGATCTAAAGGAGTATAATAAGAATATAGTTTCCTACTCTGTCAGGACACTTAAAGACAGCCCATTTCAAATTCATTAATGGAATATACTCACCAAAAGAATCAGTGATATCTCTTTTTAAACATAACTTAGGGGACGCCTGTGTGGCTCAGCAGTTGAGCGTCTGCCTTCAGCTCAGGGCCTGATCCCGGAGTCCGGGGACCAAGTCCCACATCGGGCTCCCTGCATGGAGCCTGCTTCTCCTCCCTCTGCCTGTGTCTCTGCCCCTCTCTCTGTGTCTCTCATGAATAAATAAATAAAATCTTTAAAAAATAAAATAAAATAAACATAATTTAGAGTGGAAAGGGGAGTAACTGCTAATGGGTACGTAGTTTTTCTTGGGGTGATGAAAATGTACTGGAATTGCATAGTAGCAATCAACGCAGAACTCTGAATATATTTAAAACCCATACTGATGCACACTCTAAACGGGTGAATTTTATGGTATGTCATTTGTATCTCAATAAAATTGTTATTTTTAAAAACCAAAAGAATTTCAAAAACACAAAAAACTGGATTGACATGTAGCCTTACAGTGAGCTACCACCAAAGGATTGTATCAGTAACACTTTCTGAAATCTGACATACTGTAACTAGACAAATCAATAAAAGTTTGGTATCTCATGATTTTCATTCCTTATCTTAATGAAGTATTTCCTTTTAATTTGTTCTCTGCATCAGGCAATACTATAAGCTCATTTCAAATTCTCTCATATCCAAAACATGCTAAAATTTATTAAACTGTGAGTGGAAAAACGATGTAACTTGAATAAATCAGTATTATTTGGAGTTTCAGGCCCATATGCTTCTCCAATAGTAAAATCTTAAATTCAGTTAGGCCCAAATGCTTCACCAAGGTAGAATTTTAAATTAAACATTTCTACAAATGCAATTAGAAATTAAACATTTCAAATAAAACTTTCATGTAGCTTATTTCCCATACTCTAGCTTTTCCCCTTACAGGCGTCATCAGAAACTTTTCAAGCAATGTTCAAAAAAGGACAAATTCAATCATTTTAGACCCCTGCTGTAATATCACTATGTCTGTGTGTGATACACATACTAAGAAAAAAAAAAGACAAAAACAACAAAAGCATTTTAGACAATATTTTATTTTAGGATAATGAATTAGAAGTGCTAGGAAAAAAAAAACTAAAATATTCAAAAGCCCCTGATGCGGTGACAGATAGTACAAATGAACGAATCACTTAGCCCACTGAAAGTGAGTTTGCAGAGAACTGTAAAGAACTGTAAAGACTGGATTTTAAATAGTATTAACCGTGAAGAGTTTTTCATCAAGCTCTTATTGAACACTTACTATATTCCAGGCTAGGGCTGGAGACACAGATGAAAGACAGGCCTGTCCTCAAGGAAATCCCATTTTGATTGCTTGCTTTTGTCAGGCACAGCACTGAGCATGTTCCCTTACAGCATGTGATCTCCTAGGTTTAACCCACAGCAGGGAAATCTGAGATAAACATTACAAATGACTTTTAAGACTGTAAGGCTGTTAAAACTGAAAAGTTAAATTTGTAAATAAAGAAAGCCATTGTACGTTTAGATCAACCTCCTAACTGTACTAAAAGAAAAAAGAAAAAAAACCCAAAACCAAAAAAATAAATGACCCAGAGTATAACGACACCTTTAACGCACACTGCTTACATAACTCATTTAAAAAGACATCCATTACATTTCAAAGCATCCTCCTCCATCAAAAAAGTATTTCTCTTCGCTTCAAACTCTGAGTACAGTGCTGAACAGCTGCTCAATGAATGAATGAAATAAACACATGTTCCACCGGCCCAGATACCTGCCGGATGCTCATCCCAAAGCACAACGGCCTGACAGGCCGGAATCCTACCGAGGCGGCTCCTGAATCTCAGAGGTAGAAACAGTGACCCCGCAACCCCGATGCCCGTAGTCGGCCCGCGGCTACGCACCCTCAGACACCCGCGCGGCAGGCGTTCGTCGCGATCCTCTACGACCGACTCGGCTCCACCGTCTGAGCCTTGGGAACACGAGTGCAAGACAAAGGGGAGGGGGCGGGGAGGGCCGGAAGGTCCGCACCGGCGACCCCCGAGGGGAGGCCGCGCTCGCGCACGCCGACCCCGGCCCGGCCCCGCGGACCCCGCAGCCCAGGGCTGACGGCGCCTCCGCCCGCAGCCTCGGCACAAAGAGAGCCCGTGCGCGAGGGCGGGCGTCGGGACTCGGCGGCCGCGGGAGCGAGTCAGGCGCCTCCGCCCGACCTTCCCCGAATCGCCTCAGGACCCGCCGCCCAGCGCCCGCCCCACGTTCCCTCCCGACGCGGACGCGGCATCCGCGAGGGCAGCGCGCGGGGCTGTGGGGCGGGGCGGGCGCGCGGGCCGGGGTCCGGCAGCCCCACGCCCCCGGCCGCCCCGCCTCCGCGCCCGCCATTGTTCCCGCGCCGCCCCCGCCCCGCCCCGCCCCCGCCCGCCCGCCGCGCGCCCCGAGCCGCCGCGCTCCCGCCCCCACTCCCGGGAGGGGGTCCCGGCCGCGGAGAAGGCGGCGGCGGCGGCGGCGGCGGCGGCGGCGGCGGCACAATAACATAAACACGGCGGGGCCGCCGGCGCCCGGGCCCCGCGGCAGCCGCCGCACTCACCCCGCAACGCAGCGCACGGCGACTGGGAAGCCCGCCCGCGGGACTGGCGCCGTCCGGGCGGTCGCCACGGCCGTTACCCAGGGCGGCTCCGCGCACCCGGCCCCGTCGTCCGGCCCCGGCCGCTCCGCTGAGTAACAGGAACGCGGGCCGTCACCGCGCACGCCCGCCCACGTCATCGCGCCGGGCCCGCCCCCGCGCCTCGCAGGCGGCCCGCGGGGCGGGGCGGGGCGGGGCGGGCGGGGCGGGGCGGCCCCGGGGCCCGGATGCGGGGGCGGGGCGGGGGCGGGGCCCCTCCGGGAGCGGGAGGCCGCGCGGAGGTCGCCTGGAGGCGGAGCTGCGGGGGGCGCGCCGGGACCGGGCGCGAGGGGCGTGTCCGGGGCCGGTGGGGGCGGGGCCCTGCGCGCGGCACGTGCGGCTCCCGGCCCGGGGCGTCCCCTAGTGGGAGCCGGAGGCGAGGTGCCTGCCCTGAGGCCGGGCGCCCGGGAGCAGGCCCTGGGCCGGGCACACACCCGAGACACAGAACGGGGCTTACCTTGACCGACAGCACGTTCCTTTCAGGGCCTCGTCACCTACGGCGAGTGATTGTTCCTTTCAGCCACCTGGAAGAAGCTGCCTCCTGTTTTCCCCAAATCCAGCTCGTGCTAGATTTAATTCATCACCTTATTTATCTCTGAGCTCCCGCAAAGCGTGTATTCGTTAGTTGCAGGAGTGACGAATTGGCAAGCCGTTAAATATCCAACAATGGGTGGAAGGGCGTCTAAATTACATCCATCCATCCAATAGAATGTAGCTTAGCAATTTAAATGCCAGGTGTTCAAGGAATTCTTAACAATACAGGAAAATGTTCACGATGTATCATGAAAACAAAGAAGCAGGTCTCTATATAATGATCCTACCTATGTATTATGCATACATGGAAAAAACCTGAAAAGAAATTTGCCAGATTAGGGGATCCCTGGGTGGCGCAGCGGTTTGGCGCCTGCCTTTGGCCCAGGGCGCGATCCTGGAGACCCGGGATCGAATCCCACATCGGGCTCCCGGTGCATGGAGCCTGCTTCTCCCTCTGCCTATGTCTCTGCCTCCCTCTCTCTCTCTGTGACTATCATAAATAAATAAAAATTAAAAAAAAAAGAAAATTACATTACTTTAATAATGAACACATGAATATTGTTGAGTAAATGACTGAATCCAGGAATACTATCTTCCCTTGTCCTGTTGAGTTGGCCTGTTTCCAGTGATTCTGAAATGAAATATAAATGTGAACAATCATTTGTACATTCTCTCCCCGTTTCCTTGCTCTCTCAGCCTTTTTTCCTTTCTTCCTTTATTTCTACAATAAACAATTATCACATGCCCATTCTGTACCTGGCACTGTGCTAGCACTGGCAATACAATGGAACTTACATATGTAATCAACATAATATGGAATTAATAATGGTAAACAAATGCAAAATGATCACTGCAAATTGATATGGCTGCAAAGTATTATGAAACTGATTGGGACACCTGGGTGGCTCAGCAGAGGCGCCTTCAGCTCAGGTCCTGATCCTGGGATCCGGGATCGAGTCCCACATCCGGCTCCCTGCAAGGAGCCTGCTTCTCCCTCTGCCTGTGTCTCTGCCTCTCTCTCTCAGTCTGTGTCTCTCATGAATAAATAAATAAATCTAAAAAAAACTGATGGGTAGAATTAATAAGGCTAGGAAAGTCTTCCTTGAGGAACTGCCTCTTCTATTCTAAAGTTAGAATAGATTTAACTAGGCAGAAGGTATTTCAGATGAAGATAACTTGGTGTGTAAGGGTCCTGTGATGAGAGGGAGCAGGGTGAGTTGGAGAAACTGAAGAAAGCCAAGTGCTGCTGGAAGGACAAGAAGGAGCTATGAAATGAAGTTGGGAAGGTAGGAAAGAGACAGGACCTAGTGCAGTCATACTACCGATGTCTTTATCCTAAGTGCAATTGGAAGTCCTGACATGCTTCAGCAAAGAAGTGGAGTGGGCCAGATGGTAGAAGGGTCTAGGGTGATGCTCTAGAGTGATGGTTATGGAAACAGTAAGAAGAAGAATCTGAAGACCATTTAGGAGATCCAATGCACAGAACTTGGTGACAGATTAAGCAGGTAGTGAAGGGAAGGGGAGTCATCAAGAAAAGCTCATAAGTTTCTGGTTTGTAGCCAATGGTGGCTATTGGTACTAGTTCACTGGGGTGGCCATCTTGGCAGAGGATGAAGCTTAAGTGGAAAGACTGTGAGAGCAGGTAGTTTGAAGGCTTTTGATCTGCCCAAAAGAGATGCCACATTGACAGGTGGATATACAGAGCTGGGCTCAGGCAGATAAGAGATAAATATTGAACATTCAACATACATTCATGATAAAAACTCTTTAAAAATTAAGCATAGAAAGAACGTATCTCAACACAATACAGTGCATACAGGACAAGCTCACAAGTAACATCATACTCAATGGTGAAATACTGAAAGCTTTTGCTCTAGGATCAGGAACAAGACAAGGATGTCCACTCTCACTACTCCTATTTAGCACAGTACTAGAAGTCCTACTAGAGCCATCAGGCAAGGAAAGAAATTAAAGGTATCCAAAGTAGAAAGGGAAAAAAAAAAAAAACAAAGAAAGGAAAAAACAAAATTGTCTATATTTACAAATGACATGATTTTATACACGGAAAATCCCAAAGATTCAGAAAAAAAAAAAAAAACTCTTTAGTTTTAATCAATGAATTCAGTAAAGTTGTAGCATACAAAATTAACAGTAGTATTTCCAGACACTAACAATTAATTTTCTGAAAAAGAAAAAAATTCATCTCATTGATAATAGCATCAAAAGTAATAAGATATTTACAAATAAATTTAAGGAAGCAAAAGACCTCTACTCCGAAAACCACAAGACATTGATGAAAGAAATTGAATAAGACACGAATAAATGGAAAGGTATCCTATGTTCACAAATTAGGAGAATTAATATTGTTAAAAAGTCAATACTACCAAAAGCCACTTATAGAGTCAATGTAATCCTTATCAAGATTGCAGTGGCATTTTTTTCAGAAGCTATACCATAAAGCTATTGTCATCAAAATAGTATAGTACTGGCATAAAAAATGGATAAATCGACCAGTAGAACAGAATTGAGAGCCCAGGAATAAACCCAGGCATATATAGTCGACTAGTATTTGACAAGGGAGCCAAGAATATTCAATGGAGAAAAGACAGGCTTTTCAATAAAAGATGCTAGGATAATTGGATATTTACATGTAAAATAATAAAACTGGGCCCATCCCACTCACAAAAACTAACTCAAACTGGATTGAAGACTTAAATGAAAGACATGAAAACCGTGAAATGCTTAGAAGAAAATATAGGAATAAAGCTCCTTGGCATGGGTCTTAGTCATGATTTTTTGGGTGTGACACTTAAAAGTACAAGCAACAAAATAAAAAATAAGTGGGACTACATCAAACTAAAAAGTTTCTGCATAGGGGATCCCAGGGTGGCTCTGTGGTTTAGCGCCTGCCTTTGGCCCAGGGCATGATCCTGGAGTCCCGGGATCAAGTCCCACATTGGGCTCCCTGCATGGAGCCTGCTTCTCCTTCTGCCTGTGTCTCTGCCTCTCTCTCGCTCTCTGTGTCTCTCATGAATAAATAAGTAAAATCTTTTAAAAAATAAAAAATAAAAAGCTTCTGCATAGCAAAAGAAACAACAAAGTGAAAACAATGGGAAAAAATATTTCCAAACCATGTAAGGGGTTAATATTTAAAATATATGAAGTCATATAACTCAATAGCAAAAAAAACAAACAAACAAAAAAAAAAAACAACCCAATTAAAAAATGGGAAAGGGACCTCAATAGACATTTCTCCAAAGAAGATACCCGAAAGGCCAATAGGTTCAGGAAAAATGCTCAACATCACTAGTCATTTGGGAAATGCAAATTTAAACCACAAAATTCTCTCACATCTGTTAGAATGACTATCATCACAAAGACAAGAGAGAACAAATGCCTGCATAGATGTGGAGAAAAGGGAATCATTGTGCATGGTTAGTGGGATTGTGAATTGGCAAAGCCACTATGAAAAACAGTATGGAGAATCACCCCCAAATTAAAAATAGGCCCACTATATGATCCAGCAATTCCACTTCTGGAGAGACATTCAAAGAGAATGAAAACACTAACTTGAAAAGATATCTGCACTCTGCTATTTATAATAGCCAAGACATGGAAACAACCTAAGTGTCCATCAGTGGATGAATGGTTAAAGAAATTATGATACACGCATGTACAATAGAATATTATTCAGCCATAAAAAGGAGTAATCCTATTATTTGCAACAACATGGATGGATCTTGAAGGCAAATTCTAAGTGAAATCAGTGAAACGGAGAAAGACAAATATGTGGGATACATTCATATATATATATATATATATACCCATTATGTATCATCTTCCACCTAGACCACATCTATATTATATATAACTATATATAGATATAGTTTTATATAGTTCCAGTTGTTTATTTTTATTTTGTTGCTTGTAGTTTTAAGTGTCACATTGAAAAAATTATATACATACATATATATATATTCACTTATATATGGAATCTAAAAACTACAATGAAAACAAAACCAAACTCATAGAAAAAGAGATTAGATTTGTGGTTGCCAGAGGCAGAATTGGAGAAGGGGGAATTGGTGAAGGTCAAAAGGTATAAATTTCCAGTTGTAAGATAAATAAGTATTAAGCGTACCATGTACAACATGATGTCTAGAGCTAACATTGATGTAGGATATATGGGAAAGCTCTTGAGAGTAAATCTCAAGAATTCTCATCACAAGGAAAAAAAAATTTCTTCTTTTCTTTTAATTGTATCTATATGACAAAATGGATATTAGCTGAACCTGTTGTGGTAATCATTTTACAATATGTGTAAATCAAACCATTGTACTGTATGCCTGAAACTTATATGGTAATGTATATCAATTATTTCTCAATAAACCCAGGGGGAAGAAGAGAATAATCATTGACAGAGTGATAACTTGAAACCTCAGGTATGGAGGAGTTAGCCCAGGCCCATGGGACAGCGGGTAGGAAGCAAAAAGAGAAGAAGACTGGGAGCCAGACCTTAAAGAACTTCAGCATTCAGTGACCATGAAGATGACGAATCTGCAAAGGAGCTGCCAGGGAGGTAGAAGGAAAGAAGAATTCAAGAAGAAAAGAGTGTTTAATAATATCAATATAAGACGAAACTTGAAATCCCAGAGTACTTAGAACCAGGAGTGGATTAGGAAGCACTGAGGGATGAATGGGAGATAGAAAAGTAAGGCAGTGATCATAGAAGTGAGTCAGGCAGTGAAGAAAGACAAATGTATTTTACATCTGATGGGAAGACTTTGTTGAGAGAGAGAATTGAAGAAATAAGCATGAGTGTAAGTTTTCTGGGAGAGCAGGAGTAGGACCAGACACACAGATGGAAGTATTGGCAGGTACCTCCTACTCTGCAGTAGACCTCCAAGTAACAAAAGACAATATAATCAGAGAGGTTATGAAGTGAGAGGTGTTGCCAGGACAGAGTTCCTGTGAGTTTCATGTCCATTTCTGTAATGCTATTAACAGCCCCTGTTTCATTCAACAGGGAGTGCTCCTAAGTTAGCATCAACCTACCATGTCAGCATCTAATTATCTACATCTAGAAAGGACATCCCACATGTTTATATAAGTATATGTGCATCTGTGTGATTTCAGAAAGCATTTCACTGCTTGTGACTGACTGCAATAATCTCTGATATTCTGCAAATTCAAAATGCTTTCTCTACCCATATGTGGCTCTGGGCCTCTTTCCTTCTCGTGGCATTGTTCTTTGTTAACCTATCATGCTCTCTGGTTAACCTATAGGGGCCTAACTCAGAAAAGGAGGAAGAGCTAAGGAATTCAGGTTTTTTGACTTTTGTCCCAGGAGACTTGTCTTGGGGACACCCAGTTCTTGGCTCTCTCTGAGGCTGCGATGGGAGAAAAAAAGGAGGGGAGGCTATAGGTCCCTTAAACCCAGTCTCTGCTGGAGCCCTGAGGGATAGTCAGAAAGAGGTTGCACCCTGTCCAGAGCACCTCTTTCCTTGTCATTCTCCTGAGACCACACACATATACTAGACTGTGTTGGATTTGGGCCTTTGACTAATGTGTCAGGTGGATCTCACTAAGCTGTTCAAAGGTACAGTAACCAAAGTTGAAATTTTACCTCACTTCCTAGTTCCCTGGTTTCAATTCAAGAGTGGGGAGCCAGAGAGAGGGGATTTACTGACTAAGGTCCGATGAAGGACACCTCCAAGGATGCACCTTCTCTCCTGACCTCACCTCCACTCCTGTCCTTCCTTTGCCTCACTTTTAAGCTTCCCAGTCTGGCTTGGCTTCCTTCCACTTCCCTCCTCTCCTTTCCCCTTCCCTTCCCTTCCCTTCCCTTCCCTTCCCTTCCCTTCTCTTCCCTTCTCTTCTCTTTTTAAAATAGGGTCTAATGCTTTACAAAATTAATTAATTAATTAATTAATTAATTTATTTATTTATTTATTTATTGGAGAGAGAGAGAGTGAGCTGAGGGAGGCGCAGAGGGACAGGGAGAGAATCCTTAAGTAAGTTCCATGCTGCTGAGCGTGGAGCCCAACGCAGGGTTCCATCTCAGAATCTGAAGGCCGTGACCTGGGCCGAAATCAAGAGTTGGACGCTCAACCATTGAGCCACCCAGGCGCCCCACCCAGTGTGGTTTTCTAATCATGCCCCTGGTCACATCTAGTCCCTCTGCAAGAAGAAGGGGTTTAGCCCCCTGGCTCTGGGATGCTCTTTCAGACTCTTTCAAGGTAGCGGCTGCTGGCTCCAGAGGGAGCAGTGCAGGCCCTGGTTGTGTGAGGAAAGGAAAGATGAGTGTTCACCTTGCAAAGTGATCTCTCCAACTTCACGAACTGTGGCTTGTTTCCTTAGGGGTAAGACAGGACCAAAAATGAATGGAGTTCCTCAGTTACAACTTGAACAAAACAAAGTGGGGGTAGAAATGATCAGTTCTCTGATTTGAACTTACAAAAGTATCCCCCTCCTCACTGGGGCTTCTTCTTTTAAAAAAAAAAAAGAATATATATATATATAGTCCTTTTTTAAACATTTGTTTTATTGGAGTTCAATTTGCCAACATATAGCATATCCCCCAGTGCTCATCCTGTCAAGTGCCCTCCTCAGTGCCCGTCACCCAGTCACCCCAACCCCCTGCCCACCTCCCTTTCCACTACCCCTTGTTCGTTTCCCAGAGTTAGGAGTCTCTCATGTTCTGTCACCATCACTGATATTTTCACTCATTTTCTCTCCTTTCCCCTTTATTCCCTTTCACTATTTTTTATATTCCTCGCTGGGGCTTCTTTTTTCCCTTCACCCCCATATGTGCACATGGTTTCCAAGAGCACACATGAGACAAACCAGCTCTTCAAACCTATAGATTGAGTATACACAATTTCTCATAGAAAAAATGGGGAGCATTTACTCCTCTAAGAAGCTGCTTCTAAAATTGTTGTCCCCAGCCAGCATCATCAGCATCACCCAGAGGCTTATTGGAAATGTAGATTCTCAGACTCACTCAAGACAAGCTGAATGAGAAGCCATAAGGGAGGCCCCCAGCCATCTGCGTTTTAATGAGCATTCCAAGTATTTCTGGTGCCCATTCAAGTTTGAGAACCACAGCTCTAGGACACTAGCTCTCAAGTTAGCCAGCTCAGTCAAATCACCTTGGGAACTTTTAAAACTAACCAAACCTAGACTCTACTTCTCCAGATCATTTTTCAAAGCTCTACCAGGGTTTTGCAGTTTTCTGAAACCCCTCAGGTAATTTTGATGTACAGCCAAGATTGAGAGCCAATGCCTTAATTCAACATATTTTCTGTATTTTAAAATCTCAGAGCAAATCTGACAGGACAACCCACCCTCCAATAGCTTTTACATTTCAATTTCTCTCTGTATCCTTACTTTCATTGTTGGCTCTTTTTTCTAATGTTCTGCCTCCACCTCCCACAACTTAGATGTACCTCAGCTAAACTTTCCTCCTTCCATCCACATCCAGATATTGAAGATATTCAATATTTATTCCCTGGAGAAGAAGAGAAAGGGAAATGAATGGGAGGGAAAGAATATGGTGTTGAAGTCATGTACCTAACAAAATACTTTTTGTTATTTTAAATAAATATCTACTTAGAAAGAAAGCTTTCCAACAGAAAAGCTTTCCAACTCTGACCTCTCAACAGAGTCTCTGCCTCATTTATACTTATTTAGCCTAGAATTTCTTCTAGGTTGGTGGAATTTTGCCATTTGTAACTCCTATACTGCAGGCAATTTGTTCAGGCCCCATGGTAGAGAGGAGTCAGCACCTCATTACTGGCTCTCACCCTCAGCATCTTCAGAGAGAACACATCTCCATGTCCATGGTACTTCCTTCACTGTTCAGATGTAAAACTGGAACTCATACTAGAATGGCATTCCACAAATGACCCTTTGTCAGAAAGACCCTGGGATTTCTCACTTGTTATCAGTTAAAATTCCAAAGGCTCTCTGTGGTGGTATTGGGTAACAAGATAGATTCTGGCATCCCTGGAAGGTTAAGAGTCATTGCCTGCAAGTGGCAGAATTTTGAACCCCTCAGAAAGCAAAAGTGATGCTAGGAGAGATGTTTCCTTCCTACTGCCTTGCTGGGGCCCTCTGATAGGACAGGATTTATCTCATTTCTCTGACTCTAGAGGTGACCTGAGGCCCACCTGAGAAGGTGTTCTTGCTTCTAGAAAGCAGAGATTAAAAGAAAATCTGATACAGGAATTTCAACACCCCTTTATCCTGTTCCTGAAGCAGATTTCCATACAAGACAGCATTGCTTCTAAGAGTAGATTCCAGTGCCCTTCATGTCAAAACCAACAGGATCAATTCTCAGTTGTGAGTTGACGTAGCTGCAACAGGCTGGTCAGCTCTGAGCTTGTCATGGAACTAAGAAGGCAGAGGAGAGGAGAAGTTCTATACTAGGAAAAAGGCAGGGGCTGGGGCCATAACCCTTAAAGTACGACATCTGAAATGAAGGACAACTACATAGGGGAGAAAGAGAACATTCCTTCTGAACCTAAGGCAATCTACATGCCAACTGATGCTTGAGGGAGAAGTAATCCAGGGTAAATAGAGGGGCATCATATTCCATGATGACTGGTCTCAAGCCCAGACTCCAGCTTACTCCCCCGACCCCCACCCCACAGTATTCTATTTCCTTGTAGAGTCAGGGTGTGGTTGTTAACTGTCAGCCTATGCCAAGCAGAGAGCAGGACTTCCCTTGGAATCAGCAGGAAATATAGGGATGTCACTAACACCTTCTTCTTAAAGGTCTCGCCATGGCATGTGGTTCTCTCTACCACCAAGCAATCAAGCAAGGTCTACCAAGTGAAGGAGTGTCTGTATAGAGACAGGGACCATGCTGTTTGGATTATCTTGTGAGGGCACATACCCGTGTACTTAGAGAAGGTAGAACCACACGAAAGGACATCAGATTCAAATACTTGACTCACTCTGCTCTCACAGCAGGTTGGGACATCAGAAGGCGTAATTTCCTCACTGTTTTAGAGGTCAACAGCCCTGAGAGGCAGACTGAACAGGGCTGGAGGAGGCAAGCCAAAGAGAAAACCAAATACAGAGAGCTGGCCTCAAGGGGCAGAGATAGTGATCATAAAAAACAAAACAAAACTATGAAGACACACAAAAATAAGATCCCCCTAAAGAGGCTAGCAGGTGCACTAGATTTCCTCTTACTCCAAAAAGGCTTACAGATTATAGATCAGAGAGAAGATGCTTGAGAGTGCTGAGTAAACCGTGAAGTCAAGGAGTTTTGAGTGGTACTTGGTAGGGATTGAAAGCCATGGATTCAAAGTGACATAACTGTAGATATTTCTCCAGAATCCTTGTCAACCCAGGTAGAGAAGCAGAGACAGCACTTAAAGAGTTGTATCCACAGTCAACAAAACTAAAAGACAACCTACAGAATGGGAGAAGATATTTGCAAATGACATATCAGATAAAGGGCTAGTTTCCAAGATCTATAAAGAACTTATTAAACTCAACACCAAAGAAACAAACAATCCAATCATGAAATGGGCAAAAGACACGAACAGAAATCTCACAGAGGAAGACAGAGACATGGCCAACACGCACATGAGAAAATGCTCCGCATCACTTGCCATCAGGGAAATATAAATCAAAACCACAATGAGATACCACCTCAGACCAGTGAGAATGGGGAAAATTAACAAGGCAGGAAACCACAAATGTTGGAGAGGATGTGGAGAAAAGGGAACCCTCCTTCACTGTTGGTAGGAATGTGAACTGGTGCAGCCACTCTGGAAAACTGTGTGGAGGTTCCTCAAAGAGTTAAAAATAGATCTGCCCTACGACCCAGCAATTGCACTGTTGGGGATTTACCCCAAAGATACAGATGCAATGAAACGCCGGGACACCTGCCCCCCCATGTTTCTAGCAGCAATGTCCACAATAGCCAAACTGTGGAAGGAGCCTCGGTGTCCATCGAAAGATGAATGGATAAAGAAGATGTGGTCTATGTATACAATGGAATATTCCTCAGCCATTAGAAATGACAAATACCCACCATTTGCTTCAACGTGGATGGAACTGGAGGGTATTATGCTGAGTGAAGTAAGTCAGTCGTAGAAGGACAAACATTATATGTTCTCATTCATGCAGGGAATATAAATAATAGTGAAAGGGAATATAAGGGAAGGGAGAAGAAATGTGTGGGAAATATCAGAAAGGGAGACAGAACATAAAGACTGCTAACTCTGGGAAACGAACTAGGGGTGGTGGAAGCGGAGGAGGGCGGGGGGTGGGAGTGATTGGGTGATGGGCACCAGGGGTTATTCTGTATGTTGGTAAATTGAACACCAATAAAAAATAATAAATAAATAAATAAATAAATAAATGCTGCTCCCTGAGGGTGTGGCTTCCAGTCAGCCTGAAAAAAAAAAAAAAAAAAAAAGAGTTGTATCCAGAAGCTAGGGGGGTGGGGGTGGTTTCCTGGGTTTGTCGAATGGAAAGATGAAGGGCAAGGAGATTGAAATAAGGACCCCAGGAGCCAGCCTGAGCAGAAGGAACAGTGAGGCTAGTAGAGGACACATAGACTGGGGCAAAATTAAGACATGGAGGGAGTGCCTTCTGTTCTTTAGGATTGAGAATGGTTGTCAATGCACAAAAAGGAGTTTAACAGCAGTGACAGATAGGCATTGGATGAGATACTGCAGTTTAAGTTTCCAGCATGCAGCAGCCTCTAGGTATGTTTGTAACTGTGAATGGTTGGTCTAAAGCAGAAGTAGAGATCTCTCAAAGTGAGTAATTGAAAAAACTGTGAGCCTTTTGTGTTAGGTAGGTAGTGTGACTAGATGTCTCAACTTGTCTAAGGTGGGCCCACTTTCTATCTGTTGCTTCCCAGGCTTTCAAAGTATCCAGGTTTGATGGATACATTCATCAGCAGTGGGAGTAGCAGAAGCCAGCAGTGGTGGCCATGGCCCAGGAGAGGGGAGGGGAGCTGCATGAGGGCAGTGCTGGGACTTCAGCAGGAGGCATGATCCTATTCATCTCCAGAGACATTCTCTGGGGCATCTTCACAAATATGAACTCTTTGGCCTGAACTCAAGGACAGAAATTACCCAATACTCTGGCTTCTGATGTCATGGTTCTGGGTAGAGGACTTTCATGCTAAGTACTCATCTTTGGAGTTAGCTCACCTCTGTCTTCTCCAGGCTTGGCACAGTGTCAAGAGATGGATAAAGAGTGAGAAAGGCTGGGGATCCCTGGGTGGCTCAGCAGTTTAGCGCCTGCCTTAGGCCCACGGCGCGATCCTGGAGTCCTGGGATCGAGTCCCGTGTCAGGCTCCCGGCATGGAGCCTGCTTCTCCCTCTGCCTGTGTCTCTGCCTTTCTCTCTCTCTATGTCTATCATGAATAAATAAAAAAAATTTAAAAAAATACTTTAAAAAAAAAAAAAGTGAGAAAGGCATCCCAGGAAAGCAAAGTTAGAGAATTTGGGTGATTGACCCAGCCAGTCACTTCCATTTTCCCTCTGGTGGAATGAACCGGTCTTTAGCAGCTTAGACACAGTTGGTTTTCCATTCCTGTCCAATGTGTCTAGGACATACTGCTTTCCCATCTTCCTTGGCTGGGGGCCCCTTCAGATCTTAAGACCATAGATCAGAAAGAGAACATTGGAATAAAGTTAGCAGGCCTGTGGAAATATACAATCTCTGTCCAGATACAAGAAAAGTTTTTGCCTCTGGTTTGGGCATGTTGGTATCAATGATGTGTATCCTAATTGTCTTGGAGCCACTTACACTGCACCTTTGATTTTGATATTGTGCCTGGAGAAAATGATCTGGCATGAGGCCAAAGTTCCCCTTGGAGGTGAATTGAAGTCCAGAATTTCATATTGTTCTCATATGATTCTATGAGAAGTAATATTAAGAGTCTTGTTCAGATGAGGAAATGGGTTTAGAGAGGATAGGTCATTTGCCTAAGTTCACCAAGGTCCTCACCAGCGGCATCTGGAGTTACAGCTTAGGGCTGGCTCTAGTCACTGCCACAGCTGCTTCCCAAGGAATGTATTGTTTTCTCTTTGATTTCTAATAGATGGTTGCCTTAATTGGGCAGTGTTGCTCATCTAGTGATCTTCAAGGTCATTCTGACAAAGAACAGTGGCTTTTCCCATCCAGGCAGTTGGCTGTGGTTCCAGGGGTGGCCAGCAGGTGTCACGGTCACTGGCCAGATGCAGTGTGCTGAGTCTGCATAGTTGGACAAGGGACTGCCCTGTCATTGTTCTTAGAAAGGCTTTCTCTTCAGCAACTTGACAAGCGCAAAGAAAAACATCCTGGACAATGCATACCACTCCTTTCTTTATGAACTCTTGCTCAGGTTTGGATGAATGCTTCAGTTCACGGTAAGAAACCATATTGACATTGAGCTCACAACCCAAGAGAATATAAAGAATTCCTAGATTTCTAAGAATCTAAATTTCTAAAAGAAATGCTTTATTCAAGAATATGTTTTTCCACAGATAATGGACTATAGATGGAGGCGCAGTATTGCAAGCCTCCCCAGTACTAAGCCATTTATACACAGACCTCATTTACCACTCTCCTTTGCATTGTGAAGTGTGCCTGCCACAGGGTTGATTTCAGTAGATGATGATAATTAACTTGTATCTGTGTCTGTACTCACTTAATTCTCACAATCATTCCGTTTTAACAGAAAAGTAAAGTAATTCATACAAATTCCCATGGCTGTTGAGTGGTGGAATTGATGAATGAGTGAGCCATGGGAGGATGGGGAAGCTTCATTGTTCTCATACTTTTCTAGGCCAGGCCCCTGCCTGTGAATGGAAAACTCAAGCAGATGCAGGAGGTCACAGCAGGAGCTAGGGCAAGACCTGGAGAGGCAGACTTCTCATCCCCAGATGGGCAGGCTGTTGAGGGCGGGGAAAGGAGTGTCAGAAGGAACTGTGGTGGTGGTGCTGGGAGTGCATAGCTATGGCTGCCACTAAGAGCAGAGGCAGCAGGGCAAAGTCAAGCACCACTTTCCCACCTCAGGGCCCAATAGCAGCCCTCCCCACAGAGCCACTGTGGGCCGTTTATGAATGAAAGCTGTCTCATTCAACAAGGGTAACATTTGGACAAGAAGTGGTGGGAGGGTAGTGTGCCCGGCCCTTTTATTACTGGCAAATCTGAGATGTCTACTGCTGTGTGTAATGTGGAAGGAGCAATCACAAAGAGTCCGCTATGGCCAAGCTCACCTTCTCAGTGGTAGAGAAACCAACAAAGAATGGGCCCCTTTCCTGAATTTTGTGCTTCCTTTGTCAGTTGGGCACTCAAGAGGTTATCTGTTTGTTCCTAGCACCTTGCCAGCAACCTAGCACTTGCCATGAGAAGAAAGGACATAGGAGTTTGGCGTCTTCAACCTTCAGTTTGGTGGCCTTGACCTGTATTTATCTCCATCTGTATCCCAAAGGACTTTGATCCTCCTCTGTCTGTAGAGCTGGCTTTAGTGGATTCTGGCCCTAGTGTACTGCTGCTGTGTTTTTGAGTTCCAGACCTGCCCTCTTTTCTACCTGGACCAGAACATTCCATTGAAATCATTGCTCCTGAAAGGAGAGCCAACCACATAAGGTTAAACGAACAGGGAAAAGGTGTCTGCCTGCACAGTATCTGACTGTGAGTGAGGTAGATCGTTCTGCTCAGGCTGTGAGGACCCTCCTTGTGACTTACAGAGTTGGACCACAGAACCTTGCCATGAGAGTCTTATTAAGGTATATGCCTTCCTTTCAATTACGGTTCCTAGGAAAACAGTGCCCAAATTTTTTCTCAGTGAGTAGCAGCAACACTGTCAGTCATTCCAAATCACACACATTTGTCAGATGCCCTTGCACCTGACTACGTAAGCTTAGCAGAAGTTAAAAGTTTAGCCCTGAAGCAGGTAAGTAAAAGCGGCAGGTCTCAGGCCCTGCCCTGACATTTCTGGCTAGCCTGCCAGTCACAGTTGGCTCTGTCCCCCTCCCCTGTCTCTCTACTTTCCCTGTCCTTTCTGATCACATATAGATCCCACGGAGCCTAGACCTGTCCTGCTCAGCACTACCGGGCCCTTCCATGATATTTACCAGGATCCTCCTTCCTCTATGTCTAAAGCTCCCATTCTGCCAGTCTTCCTCAAAAACTGCCCAGGTGCCATCCGCTCCAGATTTGGATGGTCTTTGATGTCTGGTCTTTAAAAATCCCTGCCCTCATCCACTGAGAGGACATGCAATGTCAGGCACTGAGCCCATCTTTGGCACTTGTCTGTGCCTTGTCCCAGTCATCTCTCCTCACTGGGCCTCCCTCTGGGCTTCCTGATTCTCTGACCCTCCACATAGCTCCCATGGCCCACCTGCTGCTTATCATCTTTGCTATTCCCCTCAAACTGATCACTATCTCAGTCTTCTCAGGGCCCACCACAAACCAAAATTGTTTCGATTTTTAAGTCTGAACTTCAACTGACTTTGTGAGCTACTTTCCTAAAAAGATTCAGGCCATATGACATGAAATTTCTCAAATTCTCCCCCATCAGCCTTAAAATTTCTGTGTCCTTTCACTCAGCTTTTTCCTTCTTTCACCTCAAAGAAAGCTACTTCTTCACCTCTTCAAGGCTTTCCTTTGCACTGGTTCTTCTAGTGGAAGGAATATAGGGTTTGAAGTGTGACTCTTTGGAGTCCAAATCCTAACTTTGCCATCTGCTACAGCTATGTATCCTTGGGCAAATTATTTGACTTCTATGAGTCTCAATTTCCTAATCTGTTTAAGTGGAGACAATACTACCTAATTTCTAGTATGTGTGCATATGGAATCATAGGCTATATATAAAAAGCCTTGATAGACAGTACAGTCTCATTAAAGAAAGTAATTCTTGGTCCTGCTCTTGTAAGACCACTCACTGCCCATCATCCCGCTGTTCTTGAGTGCAATTTCTGCCATTTTTGAAGCTTCTCCCTGGATTTGAGCACTATACCCATTTCCTGGCTGGATGCCCTTAACAAATTCAGTCAACCTCTTTAAGCTCTAATCTTCTTCTTTGAAAAGTAGTAAATAGACATTGACTTCACAGGTTTGCTATGGAAGATGAACAAGACTGGACCAAAGAAAGTTCATCTCTGCATTTCATCATGGGTGCATGATGAAAGTCTGGGTCACTTTTAGTCTATCAAGGCACAAACATTACATCAATCAGTCAGCATGTATTTATTGACTATCTGTTCTGACTACACTGTTCTAGGTGTATTGGAATGGCAGATATTCTTGGTTTCTCATCTAGTAATCACACCTCCATCATCCTTGGTGTCAGATCCCCTGATGTGCAGACATCAGGGAACAGGTGCTCCAGAAAGATGGGTTGGTCCTCCTTTCCAGCGGGAAGCCATGATTGACTTGAGCCAATCACTGTCATCCTATTCCACTTTGGTTTAGGGATTTGCCCATGACCTCCTATGGACAACAATATAAAAGAGGAAGTTTGCTAGGATTCTGAAAAAGATTCTAATGAAATGTAAGGAAATGAAGTTCTTTCTCTCTCTTCTAACATGGCTGGGTCAGGACATAAGGCTGGAGCTGCAATAGCCATTCTTCAGTGTGAGGAGAAAAGAAATGTCAACCCAGGGTTCTGAGGCTGTTGAATGGTTGAAGACACATATATGTGAGAACACAGATGTCCTTGATTGCCTGAGTCACTTTCCATTGTTTCACTTGCCACACACAGCTGAAAACATACCAAAAGCAATAAGTAAGATGGGTAAAGTCCCAGCCTTCATATAGCTTTATCTGTCAGTGGTAGAATAGAGAATAAACAAGCCAACCAATAAACACATGCTATTAAGATAAAAACAATAATTAGTACAAAGAGAGGTGAAGGAAGCAAGGGGAATCCAGGATGATGAAGGCGTGTTACCTAAGGGTTAGCCTTTCTAGGAATGCTACACTTGAACAGAGACCTGAATGAAGTGATGAAGTAAGTAGATGAAGATCTGAGCGAAGAACATTCCAGGTGGGGGGAAACAACATGTGAAATCCTTGGATCAGGGCAGCAGGGTGGCTCAGCGGTGTAGCGCCGGTTTAGCGCCGCCTTCAGCCGAGGGTGAGGGTGTGATCCTGGAGACCTGGGATGGAGTCCCTAGTCAGGCTCCCTGCATGGAGTCTGTCCTCCCTCTGCCTGTCTCTGCCTGTCTCTGCCTCTCTTTCTCTACATGTGTGTATCATAAATAAATAACATCTTTAAAAAAAGAAAAAAGAAAATCCTTGGATCAGGAACAATCTGGGCCTGTTTGAAGGGGCAAAAATACCACCGTGACTGGAGTGCAGGAAGTCAAGAGGAGAGTGTGGTAGCCGGGCTAGATTGTCCTTCGTGAGCCCTGGCAAGACTTTCAGCTTTTACGTCACTGGTGTGATGGACATCCATGGGAAGATGTTGACGAGGTGAGGACATGATCTGCCTTTGATTTTAGAAAGACAGTTGTGATGGCTGAGTGGAGAATATTCTGGGAAGGGCCAATTGTTAACGCAGGACCAGCAATGAAGCTACTGTGCAGTTTCAGGTTAGAGAGGATGGTGGTTCTGGCAGAAGATAAGGGGTGGTGCTGAGAAGGAGCCGTCAGGTCCAGTATATGTTTTAAACAGCCTGCCAATTGGTCAGACATGAGGTTTGAGAGACTGAAGACACTCAAAAGTGACTATCAGTTTTTTTGACCTGGGCAAATGGGTGGAGGGTGGTGCCATTAATTGAGATAATTAGACTGAGGAAGGAGAAAGGGTTTATTCAGGTGATTGAAATCACCAAGCCTCTCGCAGATAAACTTCAATTTGAGTTTCTTATTTGACGTCAAAATGAAGATATGTGGACAGTTGTAGAAAAGAATCCAGTTTATTTGAGAGGTAAGGGCTGTTTGTAAATGAATTAGGGATTCATCAGCCTATAGGTAAAGCCATGGGAGTTGAGATCTTATGTGGCAAGTGAGTGTTGAAAGAGGAGAGAAGGAGGCCGCGGAAGAAATCCCCAGGTATTCTAGCACTTAGAGGTCAGCAGGAGGAGGGAAGAAAGCACAAGGATTGAAGAAGTGTCTGGCAAGGCAGGAGGCAAGTCAGAGGAATTCATTCTGAAATCCAGGAGAATAAAGCATTTTAAGGAAGGAAGACTAATCCAGTGCTGCAGCAGATCAACTATTATGAGCATTGAGACCTGATCCTGGAACTCAGCAGCCTGAAAAATAGCCCTTCCCGGGGCTCCTGTGAGGGAGAGCCTGATTTGGGAAGATTGAGGAGAGGAGAGGTGAGGGAAGAGACCGGGGAGAGCAAGAGGTATAGACTTGATGCTGAGACCATGAAGGGGCTCTTCCTGTACAGATCCTCCCTCTTCAGTACAGCTTGAAACTATCTGCTGAGCATGGAGGGGTGGGGGAGAGGAGACAGCATGACTGTGCCCTGGGAGAGTTGACGGCAACCAGGCTAGGGAAATGTGGTGAGATTATTGGGTGATGTGGTTGAGCTGTGTGGCCATGGGTGCACAGTGAGACCGTTTAGCGCAGGCTCGTGCTGTTCTTCAGCCTGGCTCAGCTGCATGGACATGAGGGTGCGGTAGGTGGAAGCAGAGAAGCAGAGGGGCATATGCAGTAGCAGTAGACACTTGGTGCTTATTGTGCCGGCACTGGTCTAATTGCTCTATGCTCTTGACAAGTGTTAACTTGTCTCCCTCCTCCATTTCACAGATGAGGAGACACAGCACAGCCAGAGTCAGGATATTGCTTAGGTAGCCAAGACAGTAAGTGGCAGAGCTGGGATATGAATCTAGGTGGTCTTAGCTTAACAATCCTCCTCTTAGTCATTATGATGTGTTGTAGCTCATGCTCCCAGTGACCTACAGGTGAATGATTTTAGTGACACGCTGTCCTGATGTGACAAAATCTGATGGCTTAGACAACATATTTCTTTTCTTTCTTAACACTCCAAGGAAAATATTCTAGATGGGTGGAAATTGGGATCCCAGGCTGAAGGGGACTCTGCCATCTATAATCTGTGACTTCCGAGGTCCCTGAGATCATCTTCACTACCTTTCTAGCACCCCCTGCTGTGGAGGGGTGGATGAACAACCTGTCCACTGGCTGGAACTCTGCCTTATGGCTCCACCTAGCCACAAAGAAGGCTGGGAAGTGTAGTCTGGATGTATGCCCAGGAAGAAGGGGAGAACAGATTTTGATGGATGGCTAGCAGGAATTTCTGCCCACATGGACCATGGACTCAAAGCTGGATAATGAGGGAAGAAAGTACAGGGGTTAAGTGATGCTCAGTGAAAAAGTGGTAGGACCCAGGGCTTTCAGGTCTTCATGGGCACAAAAATTTGTCAGAGTGGACATAACTTCAAGTCAACAAGCTAGAAAAATAAGTGTCTGAACTTAGGATATTTGAAATGTAAATTTTGGAGGTGATGCAATGACTCGTAATGACAAAGGCTATGTGTGAATACAGGAGTGGATGGCAGATGTGGGGTGAGGAAGGTGAAGTGACATGGTCAAGGACTTGTTGAGGTCCTACAGAAGATGGTGGGGAGACAAATGGAAAGCCTAGGGCAGACACCATCAGTGAATAGGGGCTGCCCCTTCCTAACTGTTGCAGGGCCCAGGGCCAGGGTGTAAATGGAGGCCACCAGACTTTAAATATGTCTGTCCCGTTACCCTGACAAATGTACTTTTATAACTTCCTGCAAGACTACATTTGAAATGAAAGTTCTGAGCCTCTGGGTTTTATGAGAACAGCTGCCTTGGACTTGTAGTCTCAGACTGGGCTGCTGCTCTTCAGGCTCTGCCACACACATGGTGAGGTGCCTTTGGTCTTCATATCCAAGCTACAGCCACACCTACACTGAGAGAGACCTGCACAAGCCTTGAAAGCAGGCTCAGTCCAGGGGTGGACAGAGCTACATACCCTCTGCATCGCCACCATCTCAAGCAAGATGCAGAACTCTCCAGTCACCAGAAAGGTTGCCCTGTGCCAGCCCTTTATAATCACCCCTCCTTCCATCATCTCTAACCTCATGCAACCACTAAAGTATTCTCTCCATCTCTAGAATTTTGTCATTGCGAGGATATAAATAGAGTATATATACTCTTTAAATACTGTATGTGACAATTTGAAATTGGCTTTTCCACTCAACTTAATGCCCTTGAGATTCATATAAGTGTTTCATGTACCAATGGTTCATTCATTTTTATTGCTGAGTAGGATTCCGTGGTTTGAATGTTCCCTGGTTTGTTTAACCGTTCACCTACCGTAGGACATTTTGGTTGTGAACAGTTTTTGACTGTTGTAAATAAAGCTGACAAACAATCATGTACAAATTTTTGGGTGGACAGAAGCTTTCATTTCTTCGGGAAAAATGCCAGAGGTTCAATTACTGACAAAAGCATGTTTAGTTTTTTTAAGAGTCTGCCAAACTATTTTCCACGATAGCCGTGCATTTTTTGTATTCTCACCAGCAAAGTGTGAGAGGTCTTGGATTTTGTTTAGAATAATAAAACTTTATTATTTTAGATGTAACTAATTTGCAGTATAAGTCAGTATAGACATTGGACATATCCTTGGTAGCAAGAATAAAATAAGGGGCATAACTGGGAATTGGTTTTAGTATTAAATTCTACTTGATTTTATCTCCTACTTTAAGGAACTGTATTTAAATATGAATAAACATGATTCTTGAAAGTGAAGCAATCGGATTTTCTAAAAATATGCAAATCCCTAAATCTCAGTACTGAATTAGGATTTTTCCTTGCTTTAATTTGAATGAATGAAATCTTAGCAGAGATAAGTACAGAAGGCAATTGTTACTGAGTGCTAATATTTGTAACAAAAGAGGTGAAGGCAGCAATGACTTTAAGCAAACCGGCATGTCCCTGGGTGTCAATGACTTAGATGTTACTCTCTGTTCTCCTAGGAGCCAGCCTCATGACTGGAAGTGTTCACTTTCTCCCTCTGGGACTCAGTTTCTTCAATTGCACATGGTTGGCCTGAACAAGTTACTAAATGAAAACTACCAGCCACTTGTTAAAATGCAGATCCCGGGCAGCCTGGGTGGCTCAGCAGTTTAGCACCACCTTCAGCCTAGGGCGTGATCCTGGAGACCGGGATGGAGCCCCACATCAGGCTCCCTGCATGGAGCCTGCTTCTCCCTCTGCCTGTGTCTCTGCCTCTCTCTGTCTCTCTCATGAATAAATAAATAAAATCTTAAAAAAAAAAAATGCGGATCCCTCTGTTCCCTCCCAGAGAGTCAGGTTCAGCAGGTGTGGGATGTTGCTGAGAATTTACCAAGGTCCATTCTGAATCTGATGAAGGGACAGATTTGGGAGAAACAGCACAAGATGGTTGTGATTATTGTAAAATCCTTTACTACCTAGTGTGGAGAGCAAGTAGCTTTAAGGAAGAAAAAATAAATTTTGTAAGATATTGTATAATGTTTACTGCTTTAAAAAAAACCCATAGTATAACACAAGGGTGCAGGGGAAAAGCCCAAAAATGGACAATAATTTTCCTGATTAAATAATAACTCATGATTAATTAATAACATTTAAAACTCGCTCCACAAAACAATCACTGTTAAGTTCCCAATGATTCCTTCTAGATAAAGAATATACATGAATATTTAATATGTATAATTTAATATATAATATAGATATATATATAAAGAATGTATTATATAATATTTATATAGCTATTCACAAAGGGGAATCATACAGGTCGAATCCACACTTCTGGCTTTTTAAAAGGCTTTCTGGGTAAGCGTTGAGTGCCAGCACATGCAGATCTGCCTCCCTCTGCATAGCTGTGTAGTTCGATTTTCTTATTTTTTATTTTTTATTTTATTTTATTTATTTTTTATTTATGATAGTCACAGAGAGAGAGAGAGGCAGAGACATAGGCAGAGGGAGAAGCAGGCTCCATGCACCGGGAGCCCGATGTGGGATTCGATCCCGGGTCTCCAGGATCGTGCCCTGGGCCAAAGGCAGGTGCCAAACCGCTGCGCCACCCAGGGATCCCGTGTAGTTCGATTTTCAATGTGTGTGAACAACAGTCTACTTACCTGTCCACTACTGATGGACATTTTGGTGGCTTCCAGCTTTTCACCATAACAAAAAGAAAATACTGCAGTAAGTGTCCTTTTATATGTGCTTGAGTGAACATTTGCAAGAATGCTCATGGGGCAGTTCCTCACAAATAGGTTTCCAAATGCTTTGTACATTTACAGTTTTTTTGTTACATTTACAGTATTAATGAATATTACCAAATGCCCTATTGAAAGCAGGCACCGATCTACATTCCCACTACTGGCAAGGGACTGCTTGTCCACCATGCTCTCAAGCACTGAGTTTCATCAAGTGTCATTTTATTTTTTGGTCAATATATGAGGTAAAATGCATATTTTTGTTTGAAAGTCAGTTTTGAAATTGCTGTTTATTTAGGGGGCTCCAAAGACCTGTTCTTCCACCCCTACTTCTGCAGAGCTAGAATCTAATTCTTGCTGTTCTTCTCCTCTGCTGGTTCTTTTCTGAATCCAAGTACCAGAGAGTGTGACAATTCCTCTTCCTCTTTCTCTGACCACATTCCTCTTTTAAAAAAAAAACAAAGCATTTTATTGAGGTATGATTGATGTAGAAAGAGCTGTGTATATTTAATGTATTTATTTAACGTGATGAATTTGGAGATAAGCATCCACCTGCAAAAGCATCACTATGATCTATGCCATAAACCTATTTGTCACCTCCAAAAGTTTCCTCCTACCTTCTTTGTTTATTTAGTTATTTTTATTATCATGATGATTAATTTTGTGTGTATATAACAATCACAACCACATTCCTCTTGCCTTCGCCCTAGCAGTTCCAGGTCTTTGTTCCTCATCATGATCTTGCTTGTTACTCTGCCCTGCCGACTGCAGGTCCAAAGTCTAACCCTGTTGAACAGCATGGAGGGCTGTTGAATAAATGAAACTAAGACTCGGCTCTTGGCTGGCCCCCTTATTCCTTGCAAGGCCCTTTCTTTTGATTGGACCAGGAAATAAAGTGACATCCGTGTAAAAGCTCACTCTGAGCCACAATCCTATTGTCTTCAGTGGCACCTAATCCACTAGAGCTCTTACAAGCTCTCTTACAGGTCACGGGCCTTGGGGACGCAGTTATAGTGGGGTGGCTCTGCTTGTGAATAGGCCAGAGACTGCACGGGGCTCAGGGCAAGAAAACAAGAGTCAGGAAAGGGAAGGCCCTTTGTTGACTCACTCCCTGGGCAGCCAAGTGCTTAGTAACAAACAGTAAACAGTGGCAGCAGTGCCAGGGGCCTCAGTAGCTCAACAGAGGTGAGCAAGAGACCCCTGCTTGTTGTTGAAAAATTGTCCCTGGTGAAGGCCTAGACCTGATCATGATTGCAGAGACTTTCGGATGCAGCCTCTGACTCAGGACACAGGTACTTCTTGGTGATGTTCACTTTTCTTCCATAAATCTGGGTCAGGGGAAGGGCAAATCCATTCCTTAGCTTTGGGTATCAGGAATAAGGATAACACAACTGGACTAAGCCCCATGTTAGGAATTCTGCAGTATTATTTGGAGTATTATTTATTCAAGGCTACTATAGGAGCCTGCCTGGTTCAAATGTGGATTTGCTTTAAAGCGGCGAAGAATGGGCTTAGCAGAGAAAACTTGGGTTTTAGAGTCAGACCAACCCTTGTTTGAATCATCACTTTGCTATTCAGCATCTGTTAGCAAATTCAAATTCAAAGGTAATGTTTTAATTTTCCTGAGACTCACTTTCCTCATCTGTAGAATAGGGATAATAGTACCTACATTAGAGAGTTATTGAGGATACATGAGGTGATGTATTTCAGGCACTTAGCACATGCTTGAAGCAGAGGAGTAGTCCAATAAATGACAACTGTCACTATCTTTGAGAAATGGATATTTTGATTATGCTTAAAGCAGGTCAGTGCTTTAGAGTAGAATTCTGGGCTTTATTTAGTTGACTTCCAGAAAACAATGGGAAATAAAGTGTCAATGACTTTTGTTTTTTAAGTGACAACTGAATTCAGAGGTGAAGTGTGTTTATTTCTCCTGGCTACATCCTGTTATTTGCTATAGGTTATAGCCGAAATCAATGAATTAATCAATTCAGCAAGCACTTACTAGGTATCTCCTGGCTGCCAAGCCAAGTGCTAGGTTCTGGGGACACCTGTCTCTGCCTGGAGAATCTTCCAGGTGAATGCAGGAGCCAAAGAGGTGAGCCTGCATGACAACATGTGGCAGTAGAAAGTGCTGAAGTGGTGAGGCTCCTGGAAGAGATGGTGTTTGAACAGGTTTGAATGCTGGGTGTGAACTAGCAGGAGGTAGGAGGAGAGGAGTTAGGGCAAGCTATCGCAGGCAGAGGAAAACATGCATAAAAGTCCAGTGATATGAATAAGTAAAGGATATTCTGGGAATAGCAGGCAGTTTGGCATAACTGTAGTGAAGTGTGAATGTGAGCATCTGATAGAAGAGGAGGCTACAGAGGTGAACAGAGCAGAGCAAGAAAAGCCTTCTATGGCTTGCATCCCATTTAGAAAGTTCTGGAAAACCACTAATAATTTTAATAAGGGGATGCCATGATTGCATTTAAATATCAGAAAGATTCTTCTGGTAGTAATATCCATGTGGGGTTGGAGGGGATCAAGGCTGGGATGCCAACAGACATACTGACCTAGGGAAACATGAGCAGGGAATGTTCCAGACCCTCCAATCAGGAGCTTCCAGCACAGTGAAAAGAAAAATAAACAAACGTGCGTACTATACACATATATATGTTTATAATAAATTTTATTTACATGAAGGATATGCGTATTGCACAATTGATGAGTAGTAAAATATATGACTCTTTTTTTTTAATTTTTTAAAAAATTTATTTATGATAGTCACAGAGAGAGAGAGAGAGAGAGAGAGGCAGAGACACAGGCAGAGGGAGAAGCAGGCTCTATGCACTGAGAGCCCGACGTGGGATTCAATCCCGGGTCTCCAGGATCGCGCCCTGGGCCAAAGGCAGGCGCCAAACCGCTGCGCCACCCAGGGATCCCAATATATGACTCTTCATTGCAAATTTCATACAGCCAGTTGATTCACACAGACTGCATACATCGATTTTGCTGAACTCTTAGTCAGCCTATGTTTGCAATTAACCAATGAGTATAGTCCCAACATGAATGCTGGCTGCTTTTTGGTTTATACTGGCAAGTAAGAAGTTAAGCAATGAAGGTGAATGTTTTAACTTCACTCATTTGTCACTGACATGAGTGACTGCTGAATTGGATAATAGTTTTTGAATTCTGGAAGAACAGTTCCTCAATTTTTGTGCTATTCACAATAGCACAGCTAGAGACGTGACCCACTTTTAGGTTTAATCTGAATGATTAACATTTTCTCCATCACTTTCTTAAGTCTAGATCATCAACAAAACAACAAATCAAGCCCTGATGTGTACATTTTGCCAATTTCTGTGGTGTAAATATTCCCTCTGTGGTCAATTCCAAGCTTTCAAGGTGCAATTACTGAACACAAAGTTTGAAGAGATATGTACTAACATATCATTATATAGTATCTCCGCCACACAAATGCAATTGATTTAAAGGAGCTGAAGAGATAGGCAATAATCAAATGTACTAAAATAATTAATGGTGGATTTTGAATATATTATGAATATAATTTATTTAATTGGAAGTTCATGCAACTTATTATTTATTTATTTTTACAATGATTATGTTTAACAACCAGCTTGTGAAATTTCTAGAGATTTAATTATTGACTCTCACTGGTCAGTAGTAGCTTTCCTCAGCACAGCACAGGATCCAAGAGGGTTTAAAGAGGCAGAATCCATGGGGATGGGAATATGATTATCAGGGATGGGAGAAGCAGGGACCAAGAAAGGAATTAAGAAGATGTTCTTCTCTCTATGGACAAATATACCACTCCTCAAAATAAGAAATATAAGAGTGGATTCCAGGGGGTTCAAAGCAATGTTGGAGTCTTTGAAAAGGCCAAAATAGAAGGATAATCATAGATTTAAATACAGAGTGGAGAAAGTTGAGGGCTATTTCCAGTCTCTTTTTTTAAAAATATTTTTTATTTATTTTTTCATGAGACACAGAGAGAGAAAGAGAGACAGAGAGACAGAGAGACAGAGAGAGAGAGAGAGGCAGAGGGAGAAGCAGGCTCCCGGCAGGGAACCTGATACAAGACCTCATCCCAGGATTCTGGGATCTCGACCTGAGCCAAAGGCAGATGCCCAACCACTAAGCCACCTGGGTGCCCTATCTTTTTTTTTTTTTTTAAGATTTTATTCATTTATTTGAGAAAGAGAAAGATAGCATGAGTGGAGGGGGTTTGGGGGCGGAGGGGCAGAGGGAGAGGGAGAAGCAGACTCCCCACTGGGGAGAGAGCCCTATGAGGAGCTCTATCCCAGGACCCCAAGATCATGACCTGAGCCAAAAGCAGATGCTCAATGGATTGAGCCACCCAGGCACCCCACTATTTGCAGTCTTGAGAAGTCACAGATTCTTTCAGATGCCTATAGAATCTGTGCTCATTCCCCTGCCAGTTAGCCCCTCTTGGGGAGGAATGAGTCTGATATTTTGAATTCCCAGCATCTCAATCCCCAGGTCTGGCATAACAGTGCTCCATGGAACCTATTTTGGTTGAGTTGGTCTGCGTGAATCCTTTTATTTATTTAGTTAAAAAACTTGGCTTTAAAAAAAAAAAAAAGATTTATTTATTTATTCATGAGAGAAGCAGACCCAGAGAGAGGGAGAAGTAGGCTCCACGCAAGGAGCCCGATGTGGGACTCAATCCTGGATTCCAGGATCATGACCTGAGCGGAAGGCAGGCGCCCAACCACTGAGCCACCCAGGTGTCCCGAATCCTTTTATTTTTAAGGTAGTGTTTACTTCGCCTTTCTAGAAAGTGAATGTAATGCTACTCTCTTCAAACTGTGTTGTAAGCCTTTAGGAATATCTGGAAAGTGATGCAAAACTTCTTGGGTGCCGCCCCTTGCCCATGCTGCCTCTCCATCAGTCATGCTCACTTGAGGACTTGAGGTTATAGAGGAAGAAGGTTATAGAGGAAGGACCTAGCTGGACCATAGGGGTGCTCTTGGTGGGGGCAGGGAAGTGTGGGTGGGCACACAGCCTGTAAGAGAGCCCATATAAAAACAGTTCTGCTGACCATCCATCTCTCTCCTTCTCAATCTCCCTTGTCTCTGGCCCTGTTTGTCACCCTTCCCTCACATATTATCCTCTTTTATAGGTCCCCTTCACGCACAGTTTCTGTGTGTAGGCCAAATAACCCCACCTGACACTGTGCAGCTGGCCCAGGTTTATGGCCTCAGTCCATAAATCCTCCACTGAATTCCTCCCCTTTCATCTGAGAGAGTAGTTACTCAAGTACCCTGGAGCAAGCCCTAGGTACGATCTTCCTGGTTACCTAACACAGTAATTCTACCTCCAAATTTTAGCTGGCTACAGCCATCGCCCACCAGCCATCGTAACTGGTTCTTCCAAATAATCAATGGGACCTAGGGCAGTACTATCTGTAACTTATAATAGGCGGATGAACCATCCAGTGATCTTGTCAAAGATTCTGGGGGCACCTGGGTGGTTCAGTGGTTGAACATCTGCTTTCAGCTCAGGTCATGATCCCAGGGTCCTGGGATGGAGCCCCACATCAGGCTCCGCACAAGGAGCCTACTTCTCCCTTTGCCTATGTATCTACCTCTCTCTCTGTATGTCTCATAAGTAAATAAATAAGAAATCTTTTAAAAAACAAGCAAACAAACAAAATAGAGATTCTAAGAGAGCCCAGGGAGGGCCTGAGTCTGCATTTCTAACAAGTTCCCAGGTGATGCCCTAATGGCGCAGCTCTATGGGTGATGCCATTTCTACTCTCAAAAGCCCTCGTTTTGTGGGTTTGTCCCCACCCTATCCTCTGCCCTCACTTTATAGTCAATGTTGATCAATATGAATAGCTAGTGCTTATTGAGAAGCTACTGTGTGTCAGATGCAATAAGTCGTGTTATAGATGGGTAAAGAGGAAAAAACTAAGTTTCCTAAGGTAGATAGGAGTCAGTCCAACTCAGATTCAAGACCTGCCCTCTCAGCCACTATGCTTTGATATTTCCATCTTCCTCTCCGTATTGGCCCTGAGGTCAGTGTTTTTAGCTGTTTTCCCTCCCTTACCTCTCACATGAGACTGTCTGGTTAACTCTCCTTCGCCAGACTTGGTTTTCATTTTATTCTTGGTCACTGGCAGCTCTACTTCTAATTGCCCCCCCTTTTTTTTCTTGCCTTACTTCTGCTGCTCTATCTCCTTTTCCCCATAATTCCATTGAGTCATAATTTAAACATATGTAGCTTTAATTAGTCTTGTTAGTTTACAACCCACCCTCCCGTGCTTTATTTTAGAAACTTAAATTGCACTTATGAGCCAGACTTTTAGAATCTTAAGTCAGTTGCCTTCTCAGTTTCTTCATCTGCTTATGGGGATCATTTTGCCTTGCCTTTGAAGGAATCCTTTGAAGGATTTTTTTAAAAGATTTATTTATTTATTCATGAGAGACACAGATAGAGAGAGAGAGGCAAAGACATAGAGGGAGAAGCAGGCTCCCTGCAGGCAGCCGGATGCAGGACTCGACCCCACCACCCCATCCTGGGTTCACGCCCTGAGCTGAAGGCAGACAACCACTCAGCCACCCAGGTGTCCCTCCTCTGAAGGATTTTTGTGGGAATCAGAAGAATTTCTGCAAACTCTATGAGCTGCAAAGTGCCATTCTCCTTAGAAGGCATTACCTTAAAGTATAATTGGTGAGGACTCAATCAATCCATCCTGAGTACAGATTACACTAAAACCAGCCCTGAGACCTTAAAAAAGGATGACATAAGGCTTCCCAAAGGAAAGGCAGGACCATGGAACATGAATTGCATTAATAACATTGAATTATATTTTTGACATTGCTCCTTTCACAATGAAAGACCCAGCTTTGGGCTGTGGTAAGATTTCAATGATTAAAAAAAAAAAGTTACCATTATCTTCTATTTATGTCCAATAATACTAATTTTTCCATTTCTTTTTTTAATAATAAATTTATTTTTTATTGGTGTTCAATTTGCCAACATACAGAATAACACCGAGTGCTCACCCCGTCAAGTGTCCCCCTCAGTGCCCATCACCCACTCACCTCCACCCCCCGCCCTCCTCCCCTTCCACGACCCCTAGTTCGTTTCCCAGAGTTAGGAGTCTTTATGTTCTATCTCCCTTTCTGATATTTCCTACTCATTTCTTCTCCCTTCCCTTATATTCCCTTTCACTATTATTTATATTCCCCAAATGAATGAGAACATATAATGTTTGTCCTTCTCCGATTGACTTACTTCACTCAGCATAATACCTTCCAGTTCCATCCACATCGAAGCAAATGGTGGGTATTTGTCGTTTCTGATGGCTGAGGAATATTCCATTGTATACATAGACCACATCTTCTTTATCCATTCATCTTTCGATGGACACCGAGGCTCCTTCCACAGTTTGGCTATTGTGGACATTGCTGCTAGAAACATCGGGGTGCAGGTGTCCCGGCGTTTCATTGCATCTGTATCTTTGGGGTAAATCCCCAACAGTGCAATTGCTGGGTCATAGGGCAGGTCTATTTTTAACTCTTTGAGGAACCTCCACACAGTTTTCCAGAGTGGCTGCACCAGTTCACATTCCCACCAACAGTGCAGGAGGGTTCCCCTTTCTCCACATCCTCTCCCATATTTGTTGTTTCCTGTCTTGTTAATTTTCCCCATTCTCACTGGTGTCAGGTGGTGTCTCATTGTGGTTTTGATTTGTATTTCCCTGATGGCAAGTGATGCGGAGCATTTTCTCATGTGCGTGTTGGCCATGTCTCTGTCTTCCTCTGTGAGATTTCTGTTCATGTCTTTTGCCCATTTCATGATTGGATTGTTTGTTTCTTTGGTGTTGAGTTTAAGAAGTTCTTTACAGATCTTGGAAACTAGCCCTTTATCTGATACGTCATTTGCAAATATCTTCTCCCATTCTGTAGGTTGCCTTTTAGTTTTGCCGACTGTATCCTTTGCTGTGCAAAAGCTTCTTATCTGGATAAGGTCCCAATAGTTCATTTTTGCTTTTGTTTCTTTTGCCTTCGTGGATGTATCTTGCAAGAAGTTACTTGTGGCCGAGTTCAAAAAGGGTGTTGCCTGTGTTCTCCTCTTGGATTTTGATGGATTCTTCTCTCACATTTAGATCTTTCATCCATTTTGAGTCTATCTTTGTGTCTGGTGCAAGAGAGTGGTCTAGTTTCACTCTTCTGCATGTGGATGTCCAATTTTCCCAGCACCATTTATTGAAGAGACTGTCTTTCTTCCAGTGGATAGTCTTTCCTCCTTTATAAAGTTCAGGGTCCACTTCTGGGTTCTCTATTCTGTTCCATTGATCTATGTGTCTGTTTTTGTGCCAGTACCACACTGTCTTGATGACCACAGCTTTGTAGGACAACTTGAAATCTGGCATTGTGATGCCCCCAGCTATGGTTTTCTTTTTTTAAAATTCCCCTGGCTATTCGGGGTCTTTTCTGATTCCACACAAATCTTAAAATAATTTGTTCTAACCCTCTGAAGAAAGTCCATGGTATTTTGATAGGGATTGCATTAAATATGTAAATTGCCCTTGGTAACATTGACATTTTCACAATATTAATTCTTCCAATCCATGAGCATGGAATATTTTTCCATCTCTTTGTGTCTTCCTCAATTTCTTTCAGAAGTGTTCTGTAGTTTTTAGGGTATAGATCCTTTACCTCTTTGGTGAGGTTTATTCCTAGGTATCTTATGCTTTCGGGTAAATGGGATTGACTCCTTAATTTCTCTTTTTTCAGTCTCATTGTTAGTGTATAGAAATGCCACTGACTTCTGGGCATTGATTTTGTATCCTGCCACGCTGCCAAATTGCTGTATGAGTTCTAGCAATCTTGGAGTGGAGGCTTTTGAGTTTTCTATGTAGAGTATCATGTCATTGGTGAACAGGGAGAGTTTGACTTCTTCTTTGCCAATTTGAATGCCTTTAATGTCTTTTTGTTGTCTGATTGCCGAGGCTAGGACTTCCAGTACTATGTTGAATAGCAGTGGTGAGAGTGGACATCCCTGTCTTGTTCCTGATCATAGGGGAAAGGCTCCCAGTGCTTCCCCATTGAGAATGATATTTGCTGTGGGCTTTTTGTAGATGGCTTTTAAGATGTTGAGGAATGTTCCCTCTATACCTACACTCTGAAGAGTTTTGATCAGGAATGGATGCTGTATTTTGTCAAATGCTTTCTCTGCATCTAATGAGAGGATCATATGGTTCTTGGTTTTTCTCTTGCTGATATGATGAATCACATTGATTGTTTTACGAGTGTTGAACAAGCTTTCTGTCCCGGGGATAAATCCCACTTGGTCATGGTGAATAACTTCTTAACGTCCTGTTGGATCCTCTTGGCTAGTATCTTGTTGAGAATTTTTGCATCCATGTTCATCAGCGATATTGGTCTGTAATTCTACTTTTTGGTGGGGTCTTTGTCTGGTTTTGGAATTAAGGTGATGCTGGCCTCATAGAATGAGTTTGGAAGTACTCCATATCTTTCTATCTTTCCAAACAGCTTTAGGAGAATAGGTATGGTTTCTTCTTTAAACATTTGATAGAATTCCCCTGGGAAGCCATCTGGCCCTGGACTTTTGTGTCTTGGGAGGTTTTTGAAGACTGATTCAATTTCCTCCCTGGTTATTGGCCTGTTCAGGTTTTCTATTTCTTCCTGTTCCAGTTTTGGTAGTTTTTGGCTTTCCAGGAATGCGTCCATTTCTTCTAGATTGCCTAATTTATTGGCGTATAGCTGTTCATAATATGTTTTTAAAATCGTTTGTATTTCCTTGGTGTTGGTAGTGATCTCTCCTTTCTCATTCATGATTTTATTAATTTGAGTCTTCTCTCTCTTCTTTTTAATAAGGCTGGCTAATGGTTTATCTATCTTATTAATTCTTTCAAAGAACCAACTCCTGGTTTTGTTGATCTGTTCCACAGTTCTTCTGGTCTCGAATTTGTTGAGTTCTGCTCGAATCTTTATTAACTCTCTTCTTCTGCTGGGCGTAGGGTCCATCTGATGTTTTTTCCCTAGCTACTTTATGCGTAAGGTTAGCTTTTGTATTTGAGTTCTTTCCAGTTTTTGAATGGATGCTTGTATTGCGATGTATTTCCCCCTCAGGACTGCTTTTGCTGCATCCCAAAGATTTTGAACAGTTGTATCTTCATTCTCATTAGTTTCCATGAATTTTTAAAATTCTTCCTTAAATTCCTGGTTGACCCTTTCATCTTTTAGCAGGATGGTCCTTAACCTCCACGTGTTTGAGGTCCTTCCAAACTTCTTGTTGTGATTTAGTTCTAATTTCAAGGCATTATGGTCTGAGAATATGGAGGGAACGATCCCAATCTTTTGGTATCGGTTCAGACCCAATTTGTGACCCAGTATGTGGTCTATTCTGGAGAAAGTTCCATGTGCACTTGAGAAGAATGTGTATTCAGTTGAGTTTGGATGTAAAGTTCTGTAGATATCTGTGAAATCCATCTGGTCCAGTGTATCATTTAAAGCTGTCGTTTCTTTGGAGATGTTGTGCTTAGAAGACCTATCGAGTGTAGAAAGTGCTAGATTGAAGTCACCAAGTATAAGTGTATTATTATCTAAGTATTTCTTCACTTTGGTTATCAATTGATTGATATATTTGGCAGCTCCCATATTCGGGGCATATATATTGAGGATTGTTAAGTCCTCTTGTTGGATAGATCCTTTAAGTATGATATAGTGTCCCTCTTCATCTCTCACTACAGTCTTCAGGGTAAATTTTAGTTTATCTGATATAAGGATGGCTACCCCTGCTTTCTTTTGTGGACCATTTGAATGGTAAATGGTTCTCCAACCTTTTATTTTCAGGTTGTAGGTGTCCTTCTGTCTAAAAAGAGTCTCTTGTAGACAGCAAATAGATGGGTCCTGCTTTTTTATCCAGTCTGAAACCCTGCGCCTTTTGATGGGGTCATTAAGCCCGTTCACGTTCAGAGTTACTATTGACAGATATGAGTTTAGTGTCATCATGATATCTATTCAGTCCTTGTTTTTGTGGATTATTCCACTGACTTCTTCTTAAAGGGGAATTTTAAGAGTCCCCGTTAAAATTTCTTGCAGAGCTGGTTTGGAGGTCACATATTCTTTCAGTTGCTGCCTGTCTTGGAAGCTCTTTATCTCTCCTTCCATTTTGAATGAGAGCCTTGCTGGATAAAGTATTCTTGGTTGCGTGTTCTTCTCATTGAGGACCCTGAATATATCCAGCTAGCCCCTTCTGGGCTGCCAGGTCACTGTGGAGAGGTCTGCTGTTACCCTAATGCTCCTCCCCATAAAGGTCAGGGATTTCTTGTCTCTTGCTGCTTTAAGGATCTTCTGTTTATCTTTGGAATTTGCAAGCTTCACAATTAAATGTCGAGGTGTTGAACGGTTTTTATTGATTTTAGGGGGGGATCTCTCTATTTCCTAGATCTGAATGCCTGTTTCCCTTCCCAGATTAGGAGAGTTTTCAGCTATGATTTGTTCAAATACATATTCTTGCCCTCTGTCCCTTTCGGCGTCCTCGGGAACCCCAATTAAACGTAGGTTTTTCTTCCTCAGGCTGTCACTTATTTCCCTTAATCTGTCTTCATGGTCTTTTAATTGTCTGTCTCTTTTTTCCTCAGTTTCCCTCTTTGCCATCAACTTGTCTTGTATGTCACTCACTCGTTCTTCCACCTCGTTAACCCTCGTCATTAGGACTTCTAGTTTGGATTGCATCTCATTCAATTGATGTTTAATTTCTGCCTGATTAGATCTAAATTGTGCAGTCATGAAGTTTCTTGAGTCCTTTATCCCTTTTTTTAGAGCCACCAGTAGCTGTATAATAGTGCTTCTGAATTGGCTTTCTGATATTGAATTGTAATCCAGATTTTGTAACTCTGTGGGAGAGAGGACTGTTTCTGATTCTTTCTTTTGAGGTGAGGTTTTCCTTCTAGTCATTTTTCTCAGTGCAGAGTGGCCAAAAACAAGTTGTATTGGGAAAAGGAGAAAAAGAGAGGAAAGAAAGAAGGAAAGAAAAGAGAAGAAGAAAAAAGAAAAAAGGAAGAAAAAAAGAGAAGAAAAAGAAATAAAAAGAAAGAAAGGGGAAAAAAGGGTGGGGGAAGCAATCAGAAATCAAAAAGCAAAAAGAAATAAAGAAAGAAGAAAGAAAGAAAGAAGAAAGAAAGAAAGAAAGAAAGAAAGAAAGAAAGAAAGAAAGAAAGAAAGAAAGAAAGAAAGAAAGAAAGAAAGAAAGAAAGAAAAAAAAGAAACACAGGGGAGTATCTTCTGATTCTGTACACTTTAAGTCCTTGACTTCCCCTGGAACTTGTCCGTCTAGCTGGTCTTCTGGGGGAGGGGCCTGTTGTGCTGATTTTCAGGTGTTAGCACTTGGGGGAGCTGCTCTGCCCCTGCCTGGTGCAGGGCTCAGTGGGGGTTGTTTACCCCGTGAGACCGCAGGAGGAACAGCCCCAGTGGCAGCGGCCAGCTCTGGAAACCTGGAGTCAGCCCCTGCAGTAACTCCGGAGCGCTCATGTGCAGGGCCTGGAGGCTCCGGGGCGGGGCCGCTGATCTGCTCAGCTCGGGGCAGGAGCGTCCTCGCTGTCCTGGGCCCTCCCCGCCTCTGCCTGTCCCGGGGGAGGTCGGATCCTGGGCTGTGTCCCGGCGCCCTGTGCTCCGGGGCCTGCGCTGTTGGATTCGCGCTCCCGCCCCGCAGCCCCCTCTGCGGAGCCGCTGCCCGAGCCCCTCCGAGCTGCTCCGGGTCCCGCCGTGCGCGCTGCAGCCCTTAGGGACCTCGGCGCACTCTCCCGGGGCGCAGGTGTCTGTTAGTGTCCCCGGGAGCCCGAGGGCATCCCCGCCCTCCTGGGTCCTGCTCCACCTCCCTGCGAGCCCCTTTCTGCCCGGGAAGGTCGGTGCAGCTCCTGCGTCTCCGGGACGGGGCTCTCCTGTCCTGGGGACACTCGTCCTGGCCTCAGCCCGGCTCCTCGCGGGGCCCCTCCCCCTTGGAGGCCTTTTGTTTCTTTATTTCTTTTTCCCCGTCTTCCTACCTTGAATGAAGCGCGAACTCTTCTCCCTGTAGCATTCCCGCTGTTGCCTCTTTAAATCTCAGGCCGAATTCATAGATTTTCAGGATGAGTTGAAGGTTATCTAGGTAATTTGGTGGGGACAGGTGACTTGGGGACCCTACTCTTCCGCCATCTTGCCCCTCCTCCTAATTTTTCCATTTCTTAAAACAACAATTTCCTTTTAAAATAAATGCACTTAAATAAAAAAAGTTGCCGTATGAGCATAGGTAATATAACAAATACTGGGGAAATATTATGTAAAAGATGGATGGTAGGAGAAACACTCCTCTAAAATACTCTGAATGTTTTTCTCCACTTCAGTATCCATTCTCCTATCTAGAAATGCAACGTTCTATCTTGGGAGACTGAAGAAAGGTAGGATATCTGCTGGTCGTCGTTTTTTCATTGGCTTGTTCTGTTTCTCACAACCACCTTGTAAAGTAGGAAGCATCATTCTGTTTCATAGTGGGGCGGGGGAGGGGAAGAGATTTTGGGAAGTTACTTGCTCAAGGTCATACCATGTTGGTACAGCCAGTGTTTATATTGGAGAGTAGGGTCTCTGTGAAGAATATAGTAGTGACACAATATCATCCATTACTGGCTTGAGATCAAGTTTCAAGGAAGTCACTGTAGGAGAGTTCTGGAAGTTAAGCCTTGATACCTTTAGCCCTTTAAACAGAACCCAGATGAGGCAAAAGCTGTCTTTTTTTCCTAGGGGGGGATGTCATTTGCCTTCTGGAAAGTTTTGCTCATATTTTGGTCTGAGTGCAGGCAGAAGGTTTTTAATCAATGTCCAAAGGGAGAAGGAATGAAGGGAGACATAAGGACCAAAAGGAGGAGGGAAAACGGATCGTTCTGAGAGGTTTGATTCCTTGGGAGCCCCATCCTTTCCTGGTTGTGTAGGGTGTCTATTTTGGGGAGATTGAGATATTTTAGGCATCTTGCTAAGGTTTAAAATGGGTTGTTTAAAGCACCTCAATCTTGGCAGACAGATGGAAACAATTAACACCATATCTTAAGAATCTCATACTTGGAAACTTCTCAGCAGCTCTGATGCTTAAAATCCCTCTGAGTGATTATAACAGAGATAGAAAGAGAAGGGAAATAAGATGCATTCATCACTTTTTACATACCTAGCCCTTTAACATAATCTGCTAACAGTTACATGAGGTAGCTGCTATGATTAACCCTGTTTCCCAGATGACAAGACTAAGGCATAGAGACATTAAGAATATATATACTTGTGCCCAAGCTCACACAGCCAGGGAGTTGAGGAGCTGGAGATTCAACCTCCCAGGGCTGATACCTTTTTTGGCCAACAGGTAGAGTATTGAATGAAAAATGGCAGGTGGTAGGTTGAACAATGCTTCCCTGCCAAGCCCCTCAAAAGATTCTGATCTGTGGAATCCATGAATACTATCTTAAATGGCAAGACTGCAGATATGGTTAAGTTAAGGGGTCTTGAGATGGGGAGATTGTCCTGGATTATCTAGGTAGGCTCTAGATGCCATCGCAAGTATCCTTGTAAGAGGCAGATAGAGGGAGATTTAAAATAGAAGGGGAGAAGATGATGAGACCATGGATGCAGACATTGGGATGATATGGCCACAAGCCAAGAAATGCTGGCAGCCACCAGAAACTGAAAGAGACAAGGAGCAGATCCTCCCTTAGAGCTTCTAGGAGTGTGGCCCTGCCTGCAGCCCGATTTTAGCCCTGTAAAACTGATGTCTCTGAGATAACAAATTTCTCTTGCTTCAAGCCACCAAGCTTGTGGTAATTTGTTCAAGCAGCCATAGGAGACTAACACAGGGCCCGAGCTAGAATCCCGAGGGACAGTATTCCAGGGACGATGAGAGGAAGAAGAATCCTGAACAGTCAGGGGAAATGAATGTGAAGCAACAGGAGTGGTTCCAAGGAAAGAGTGGTCGCCCACTGGCCTGTCCTCACGAGACCAGAGGCAGTGTGCCTTGTCCCCTGAACTTCCCCCGCTTCCGTGCTTATGCCTCCTATTCCTGGGCAGTGGTACCTTGAACTCCTAAGCTGAGAGGGGCCTTTGAGGTCCTTCAAATCCATTACATAGCCAGCAAGTAGGTAAGGATTAGCAGGAATGTGCAGTTCTTCAGCACTTTACAAATGCTATCAAGTATCATGGCAACAAGGGCACATGGCTTGCCCTCAGATAGGGGGGCTTGATCCACCAGCTGGTACTTGGTGACCATCACTCAGTAGCAGCCCAGATGACCTGGACACAGTTCTTCCTGAGGTGGGCAGGACGGAGATGTGAGGCTTGCCCTTGATCAAAACCCTCCCTACTAACAGCACTGGTGAGGTGTTAAATGAGACAATGAGTTAGGTGGCTGGCCCTCAGGCTCTGTTACTTCTGTCTCTGCTCTAGTCAATAGCAGCATAACTGCGTCCGAAAGGGTCCTGCTGAGCCTTGCACTACTGTAGGCTAGTTGGCAGGCCGAGTTTCCTATGTGTCTAAGCAAATGTGCAAATTCGTTTCCTTAGCCTGAAAGGTGAGGTGGAGGGGCATCTGGCCGGCTCTGCAACTCCCCCTTCACACCTCTGTGCCCACTTGCTCCCCTTCCTCATCATGCTCCTGCCCAGCTTGCTTCTCTCTCTGTTCTTGGAATCTGTCGAGCCCTGATATTCCGTGCCTGTTGTTCTCTCTGCCCGGAAAGATTTTTCTGCAGCTGGCACCTTCTCAGCCTTTCAGGCCTCAGCTTTAGGGAACGTTCCCTGACCGCTCCAGCTCAAGTGAATCCCCTTGTCTACTTGTTCTTCATAGTCTCTCTCTCTGTGGTTTTATTTTGTTTATCTATTTTCCTGCTCAGTATCTGTCCCCCTCTGCCTGTCCCCACTAGAATGTAAGACCTGCAAGGGGAGGATGTTATATTTTCACCTTTCTATTTGTAGCTTAAAATATACTAACTGCTTGGTAGGTATTTGTTAAATAAAGGGATGGCGGAGGCATGGATGTCGAGGGCATGGGCAGAGCAGACAGGACGGGCTGCTGGAAGCCAGAGGCCACTAGAGGAGAGTCCCGGGAGACAGGATGCACCATAGCATGGGAACTTATGGAAGGGGGTCTGAAGACACTCCTGAGAGGCAAGAGGCCTCAGATGGAGGAGACTGGAGTTAGCAGATGACCACAGGAGCCTTCAGTGAATATAGTCAATATGAAGGACTTGGCCCACAGAGGGGAGCCTGGAAGTGAATGAGACGTGAAGGTCTAACAACAGAGCTGCCCCCCAAAAGAATACCCGTGGCTGACACTTTGCCTGAGCTTCCTTACTGGCAGGAAGCCAGGGTTTATCTGTGTGATGGGATCTCTCTGTTCTTTAGATAGTTAATGGTTTTCCTTTAGTTCATGGTACAGCAGACTGTGTAAAAACACTTGAAAGCAAGCCCAGAGGCACCGCAGCATGCTGCTGGCGACAGCCTCATAGGCTTGGACTGATATACACGAAGTACTGGGAACAGTACCCGGCAGACAGCAAGTGCAATGGAGTGGCTCCTTTTATTGTCAGTATCAATTGGCTCTGAAATGGAATTGGCAATATTACAGAGATTGGGATGTTAACACAAGTTTGGGCTGCTCATTGAGGGCTGGTAGACTGGAATGGAGGCACTGAAGTTACTCCCTATCAGAGTGAGGGAGTATGGTCAGGGTTGCCAAGGAAATCCAGAGCCACTAATGGTTCCCAAGTGTTGACACTCCCTCCAGGCATCACCTTACCCCTGTGGACAGAATGGAATATTCACCTGTGACACTGGGGTCAGACAGAGTTCGTATAGAGAAGTGGAATGTAGATATTTCTTTCTACAGTGGGATCATGCGTGTACATTTGGAATAAGTGGGACGGGGACAGTTTTTTTTTTTTTAAGAATTTATGTATTTATTTGACAGAGAGAGAGTGCACAAGCAGGGGGAGCAGCAGGGAGAGGAAGAAGCGCACTCTGCTGAGCAGGGAGCCCAATGTGAGCTTGATCCCAGGACCCTGGGGTCATGACCTGAGCCCAAGGCAGATGCTTGACCAACTGAGCCACCCACCTCTGTTTTGTTTTGTTTTAATGGAGAGGATGATGACCAGTTTTCTAGTATTATCTCCTGTGTTTGGGGTTGCCTTTGATGTGGAAGCTGTAATCCTGACACTTCCAGCAATGAGAATGGCAACTTAAGCCTCAAGGAACTCTTAACCCTAACCAAGAGTGGTGTTTGGCCAACCTGATCAGTTATGTGCTCTCCTAGATGTTGGATGTTCCCTTACATGGAAAGAATGATTGAGCCTTTCAGCTGGTTAGCATTTGTTGACAGGATTTCAGGATAATTCTCTCCAGACAAATGTAACATCACTGATGAAAATTTTTGGATTTATATTTTGAGAAAAGAGGTGGAAATGGAGTGCTTTTTTGGGGATTTGCCTAAAAATATTTTCATCAGGGCAATGCTCAAAATTGTTTTAAACTTTTATTGTAAAAGAACAGACACAGAGAGCCATTACAACAAATCTGTAGTCTAATGGATCATTCTTTTTTTTTTTTTTTTTTTATGATAGTCACAGAGAGAGAGAGAGAGAGAGAGAGAGAGAGAGAGAGGCAGAGACACAGGCAGAGGGAGAAGCAGACTCCATGCACCGGGAGCCCGACGTGGGACTCGATCCCGGGTCTCCAGGATCGCGCCCTGGGCCAAAGGCAGACGCTAAACCGCTGCGCCACCCAGGGATCCCCTAATGGATCATTCTTAGACGAACACCTTTGTAACCATCGCTGAGGCTAAGAAATAAAACTTTGTCACCCATTCGAGAAACCCCTCAAAATTCTCCATCTCAATCACAGTCCCCTTATTCTCCTAAAGGTAACCATTATCCAGACTTTTATAGTCAGAATGTCCTTTTGTTTCTTTATATTTTTATCCCTCATATGTGCATTCCTATTATTCCTACTATACTATGTTTAGTTTTACATATTTTAAATCGATTTGGTATGTCCTTTAATTGTAGGTTCCTCTTCATCTCTTTTTTCTCTTAAAAATTATTGATATATAATTCACATACCTTTTTAATGTGTATCATTCAGAAGTTTTTGGTATATTCACAAAGTCATGTAACCAACACAACTAATTCCAGAATATTATCATCGTGCCCTTAAGAAATCTATACCCTCCTTCCCCAATTCCCTGCCAACCACTAATCTCCTTTCTGTTTCTATTGATTTGCCCGTTCTGGATATTTCATGTGAAGAAAATCATATGATATATGACCTTTAGTGACTGGCTTCCTTTACTTAGCATATTGTTTTCAAGCAGTGATGGTTTCATGGATATATACTTAACTCCAGATTCATCAAGTTGTATACATTAGATATGTACCGCTTTTTGTATGTCAATTATGCCTTGATAAAAGGGTTTAAGAGAAAAGATTCACCCATCTTGCAGCATGTAGCAGTACTTTGTTCCTTTTAGGCAAAATAATATTCCATCATATGTGTATACCATTTTGTGTATTCATTCATTAGTTAAATGTTTGTGTTGTTTCCACTTTTGAATATTACCATGGATGCAGCTATGAATATTTGTGCACAAGTTTTGGTGAGACATGTTTTCATTTGTCTTGGGTATATACCTAGGAGTGGAATTGCTGAGTCCTATGGTAGCTGTAATTGATTCTTTTAAGAAGAGTTTATTATTTTACATTCCCACCAGCAATATATGAGGACTCCGACTTCTCTGCATGTTTGTCAACACTTATTCATCTTTTTGGTTATAGCCTTCCTTATACATCTGAAATGGTATCACATTGTGGTTTTGGTTTGCATTTACCTAATGGCTAATTATGTTGAGCATCTTTTCATGTGCTCATGTGCTTTTCACGTGCTTATTGGTTATTTGTACATCTTTGGGAAAATATCAATTCATAGTCTTTGCCCATTAAAAAAAAAGGTTGACCATACATTACAGTTTACCTGTGACACTCTCAGTTTTGCCTATTGTAATTATTTTTTACTGTACTTTAAACTTATTTATTATTGAATTAGAGTTGACATTTCTGGCCATTTTAAAACTGGGTTGTCTTTATACACTGATTGTGGGAGTTCTTTATATAGAGGTGATCCCTGACTTGTAATGCTTTGAGTTATAGGGTTTTTTTTAAGTTTTTATTTATTTATTTGACAGAGAGAGAGAGAGAGAGAGCACAAGTAAGCAGAGCAGCAGGCAGATGGAGAGGGAGAAGCAGGCTCCCCCCTGAGCAGAGAGCCCAACGAGGGGCTCAATTCTAAGACCCTTGGATCACCATCTGAGCTGAAGGCAGATGCTTAACTGTCTGAGCCACTCAGGTGCCCTCAATTATAGCTTTTTGACTTTATGATGAAGCAAAAGCCACACATGTTCAGTAAAAACCATACTTCAGATTTTGAATTTTGATCTTTTTCTGAGGTAGTGATATGCACTATGATCCTCTCATGACACTGGGCAGTTGCAATGAGCCTCAGCTCCCAGTCAGGCACATGGTCACAAGAGTAAATAACTGATCCACTTATAACCATTATGTTTATCACTTTTAGAACACTATTCAATAAATTACATGAGATAATCAACATATTATTATAAAGTTGGTTTTTGTTAGATGATTTTGCCCAACTATAGGCTAATCTAAGTGCTCTGAGCACATGTAAGGTAAGGTATGATGTTGGTGTCAAATCTAAGAACTCTTTGCCTAGTCCTAAATCTTGAATATTTTCTCTCATGTGTTGTTTAAAAAAAAAAAAAGTAAAGTTTTGTGTTCTACATTACAGCTATGATTCATTTTGAGTTAATTTTTAAAAAAAGATATGAGGGGTTTTTTTTTCCATGATAGATCCAGCACTATTTGTTGAAAAGGCTGTCCCTTCCTTCATTGACTTATTATGTTGAAATGATGGTCTTGACTAGCCACAGCACACCAGCCAAAAATACTTTTTTTTTTTTTTTTCTAAAATACTTTCAATGCAATCTTTTCCTAGTCATAAAGTGACTTCCTGAGGCCAGAGGAGGTTGAACTTCCAGGCATACACAGGGAGCTGAGCAGCTGGTGAGTGGAGTGCTTGGATTAGCTGTGTTGGATGGAGGGATGAGGGTCCCCTAATGTGCTCTCCACCCTGCTCCCCACACAGCACTCCCGCCCTCCCTGAGGCTATAGAAGAGATAAACAACAACGTAAATGGATTAGGAAAAGCCTGCCTGGCCTCTTCCTGCTGCCATCCCACCTGGGGCTGGAGATTAGTGGGTGGCAGCTTTGTCAGGGGAACAGACATTTAAATGTCAGCTTTGACTTAAAGGAGCCCATCTAAGAAAAGACGGAGAGGACCAGCTTTCTTTATCCCTTCTCTGGCAAACTCAGTCCCGTGCTTTCTTGTGACCTGTACCTTTTCAAAACACAGGGCTCGCTATCCCAGCTAGTGATTTTCAGTCTTCATGCAGGTGTTGGGGATCGTTAGAGACAGGGCTGCTGCTGGCACCAAATTCAACTCTGCATGTGGCAGAAGAAAAGACATGAATCATGCATCGGAGATTAAAAAAAAATGCTGTTAACCTACTTTCCCAGACAGAGAGGAGAGCAGGCTAAAGATGCTCCTGGGCATGGGTTTCTCTTTTACAGCCCTTGCTCCACTGAGGGAGGTACCATCTTGCTGGTTCATTTCTTTGCTCATTTATTCACTTAAGCCTTCATTTGGGAGTTTATTTGCTAATTCACTGAATCAGCTGGCCAGCCTAGCCAGCCCCCTAGTAAGCATTTCTGTAGCTTCTCTTGTGTACTCTGCCCCAGGGATGCAGGAGATGCAAATATGGTGCTGTGTGCTTCAAAGGGCCTGCACTGTGCCGGGTTGCAGTGGTGAGTGCAGGCCGAGGTTTGCTTGTGGACGTTGTGAGGACTGTGCCATGTACATGTCTTTGCAGGCATGAGCCTGGCCTCTGTGGTCCTGGCCAGTGCCCTTCAGGTCAGAGGTGAAGCTCTGTTGGAGGAGGAAATCTGGTCCCTCTTGTCCCTAGCTGTTGAGCGGCTCCTGGAAGACCTTCGTGAAGGTACGAGAGTGTGTTTGGGGCAGTTGAATCACAGGGAGTTGAGTGCAAAGCTTCCCAGACATGCTACTGGCTGCTGCTTCTCAGATCTGTGATCAGTCCAAACCATCAGATCAAGTGGGCAAATGACATCTACCCGTGGAACCACACAAGGAAGTCAGGCCTGTCTCTTGGACTCACTGCATGCAGCAGCGTTGAAAGAAAGGCCTTGCTTCTAGGGAGACAGTGGTCACAGCTCTCTGAGCCTCTCCCTGCCCCTGGACAGTCTGAGCATAAGGAGACAGGAGGCAGGGGGCAGCTACCTGGACAGCTGACAGCCCCAGACTGTCCCCTGCCAGGTGGCACATCACCTTGTGTCCCATCAGGGGACAGAACCTACAACTAGGTAGTCTAAAGAGGAGAGGGAGGTTAATACAAACAATGATTAAATTCCAACAGTAGAGTAGTTGTAAGATACAAGACAATTCCACATGGCCCCCAGGGCTCTCTCTTGGTGATTTACCTAATGGCTAATTATGAAGGGAAGCCCCTTCCCAGCTTGGGGTTCAGATCTGGGGTTGCTGTGCCTGGAGCCCACCAGGACAGCGACCTCCGCGGCTGTGCCCAGCCAGAAGTGGCCAGCAGTCCCCGGACAAGCGAGGCACAGGAACTGCCAACAGGGGCGAGGGGGACCCCCTGGGTGGAGATGGGCACCCGGCAGCCACAGCCCCGGGAGCCAGTGCGGGCAGGAGACCTGGAGCCCACGGCGTCTGTGTAGACGCAGGAAACATTGGTCGGGCGCGTGGTGTGTCGGCCCCGCGACTCGCGACTCGGGAACAGCCCCCCCAACCCACCCGCCTCCCACAGTGTCCTTCCAGCGCCCTCTACTGAGAAAGCTGCCGTCGCATCACTGTAAGGGACACGGTCAGGTGAATTTGGACCTGCGAGACATTTCGTTGGTAACTGGAACAAAGCGGGTGCCCCCTCAGAGGTCAGCTCTGAAGTCACTGTGCCTGGGGCCGCAGGCCCGCCTGGAGGCTCCCGCACGAGGGGCCACGTGAGCAGAGGGCCGGGGCCCAGTGTGCCGAGGCAAAGGACACTGAGCATCTGCACCCTCGGTTTCATCTTCCCTGAGGTTTTTCCCTCCCTCTTTCCTGCCCTGGGGCGGGAGCTGATGCATAGCTAGCTACAGTACACCCAGAGGACCAGCCGCCTTGGTCTTAGGCTTGGCGCCAAAGAACTCCTACCTGGGCTTATTTCCAAGTGGACCTCACCTCTCTTTACCTCTTACCTTGAGACTCAGAGCACTGAGGGATTTGGATGCAGGTTCTAGTTTCCTGGTGGACTGCAGCCACACTTGGTAGCTCGTGCCCCTGTGCATGCATGTATCAAGGCTGAATTTATTACACTTGATGTTTTCCTGGGTCTTATTCTTTTTTTTTTTAATTTTTATTTATTTATGATAGTCACACACACACAGAGAGAGAGAGGCAGAGACACAGGCAGAGGGAGAAGCAGGCTCCATGCACTGGGAGCCCGACGTGGGATTCAATCCCAGGTCTCCAGGATCGCGCCCTGGGCCAAAGGCAGGCGCCAAACCGCTGCGCCACCCAGGGATCCCCTGGGTCTTATTCTTAGTCTGTCCCAGGGGCACCTGTTGGTTACAGATCCACAACTGGCCCTCCAGACAGTGGTCCCATCTCTAAACTCCCATCCTGGCCTTGGTTTCAGATTCCTTGGACTATGTGATCTGCCCCTGGTCAGCCCTGCTATCCGCAGCTGGAAGTCTTTCTTTCCAGGACCATGTTTCTCACATAGAGGCGGCTCCTTTCAAGGCCCCTGAACTGCTCCAGGGACAGAGTGGTGATGAACAGCCTGATGCATCTCAGGTAAGGTGTGTGGCAGCTCTGCAGCACCTCTGGGCCTGTCCCAGGGAAAGACCTGGTCCTAGGACCTTGGACCTGTCCTGGAGGTGGCATCCCCAACTCCCACCCAGCTTACCCCCAAGAAATACTGATGCAGAACGGGTTTAAAAAATGTTATTCCCAGGCTTTCTTTCTTTTCTTTTCTTTTCTTTTTTTTTTTTTTTTTAGCTCTTAGATGAGGATAGGTCAACTTCTCTGAGCTCCAATTTCTACATCAGTAAAATGAGGTTGATTTGACTGAATCCATCAGCTTATTATAAATCTCTAAAAAGAAGCATTGGGAAAGTTGTGGGTAAAAAAAAAGGAAAAGTTGTGGATAAACAGTCTGGGACATTGGTACCCATGGCAGCGTGTAGCAAAACCCTCAAAAGTCCTCAAATAGGAATGTATCCTAAGGCATGAGTAAAGATTGAGTTAGCTGCACTATGTTTATTGTTGTATTGTTGACATTACTGACAAATTGGAAAAAAACTATATGTCCAGTAAATAAGACAGCATTAAAGTGAAACTGTAAGGGCTTATGGAATGGCTTGTAAAGAACTTAAATATATACATTTACAATGTGACCCTAGTTGAATAAACACACACACAAACATATACATACGGAGACAGTCAGAGATGAGAGAGTGTGTGTGTTCTAAAAATATATATACCAAGGTGTCTGCAGTGGTTATTCTGGATGGCAACATCAGTGGTGATTTTAGGTTTTCCATGGACATGTTTCACTTCTGAATAGCAAAAAGTTTAGTAAATATTATTTTTCATTTTAAAAAGAAAAAATTCTAAGGAGAGAGCAGTGTAAAGCAGACATACCACACTCAGGGCATAGCGGGCACTTCATCAGCAAGTTCTGCTTCTTCCTCCCTGTCCTTTCTTGAGAAGAGTGCAGCTTAGAAGTCCTGCCTTTCTCAGGAGGCATCGGTAGCCTCTGGGGTTGGTTTGTCTGCACCCACATGTCTCCAAGTCAGACCCAACAGTGGGTTGCAGTGACCCTGACTCTGTCACCCCACAGGGAGTCACCCAGCACTGAGGCTCCTACACTCTTGCCCACACTAACAGAATCCCAGGAATGAATCCCTGGATTCCCGTGTTAGATGCAGATGTGGGTGTCTCTCAGTCCCTCTGTTTGGGTCTCTTTGTGGTGCCTCCTTCACCAGCTGAGATGCCACAGCTGGAGCCGTGGGATCTGACTTTCTGAACAACTACTAGAGGGCTTCATGCTGATGTACCCCAAAAGTCCAGAGGTCTTAGCTTCCTGGGGCAGTGAACCCCAGCCAATGGCAAACTGGTATTTAGTAGGCCAAGAGACAGGGTCACCTGGCCAGTGTCTCTCTTACAGCATCCCTACTACTCAGTTCTATTGATCACTCTTCTCTACCATCTGCCAGAGGCTCCTTTGCATCCAACTTGTCTTGGGTGCTGTGGCAGGTGAGGTGAGCAATCAGGAAAGTGGTCTCAGCAAAAGCTGTGCTCACAATCCTCCCCAACTCTGGGCTCCATTCTGAGCTTTGGATGATACCCTGACTCCTCTCCTTAGGCCAACATCCACCTTTCCCCAGCACTCAGACACACTCACCCCACTACTCGGAGTATTAGTGCCACAGCAGGTGGAAGGTGTGGGCAGGTCTCTAACTCCAGGTCACTCATGCCTCTATCATCCCACCCTGTGCTCATGGCAGGCATCATCAATTGATCACGGTGTTCTTTCCCACTGAGCCAGGAGTTGCCTTCAAAATTGTCACCATCCTTCTCCAGGCAGCATCTACTAATGGGCCGGATTTGGGATTTGGGATGAAGGCTATTGTCATTTTGGCCTTAGGCCTCACCCTAGAATATTTAGACAGAACCCTTGGAATCCAAGTCAGTTACAGAGTATGGATGGTGCCTCTGGCAGTGCTCAGGACACTGCTCTAGCATCTACTCTCAGGAGCATTTCTCCAGAGATGAGGATGCAATTTGTGGACTTTTCTGCAGGTGTCTAGTCACATTCATCAGATGTCTGGTTGACTAGGTTAGGGGTACAGTTTCGGAGAGAAAATTGGCACATGTGATCCCGGACATATGCCCTTGACCTAGAGATGTAAACAAAACAAAACAAAACAAAACAAAAAACCAAAACCAAACTCACTTGTATTTAACTGAGTGGTTTGCTAAAGTAACCATGCTGTTTTACACACCATGTTTTTTTAACTCACTGCCTCCCTTCTAAAGTTCCAAAAATCATTTCCCTCAAAGATAGATCCTAACTTTAACTGTAGCTTGTCAATTGCAGCAGAAGCTAATAAATTGACTTTTATTGAGAACTTAGCATGACCCAGAGGCAACATAGCCAAGGCCCAGGGCAGGGGCTCTAGTTCAAGTTTAGGCTTTAGATCTTCTTCAGGAAAGTCCCCTAAGTTGCCTTTGCTTTGCTTCCTCTAAGGGATGGAGACAATTAAAACGCTGACCTCCCAGGACTGGGTTGAGGGCTAAATGAGTCGATATAAGTAAAAGACTTAGAGCCCGGTTTGCTGTGAGAATGCTCTGCATTGGATAATCATAACAATAATTATCATTACCATTGCCAGATGCTTTTTACTCAATGCTCATGAGTATTCAGGCAGAAAACTCACTTTAAAGGTGAAGAAAGTGAGGCTTGGAGGCATCAGATAATGCTCTTCCATTTCACCATGTTGCTTTCTGACAGCACGCAATACTTTTAAATCAGGCCGCCCCAGTGTGTCACATACAGGTGGCTTTGGCTACATGGACCAGAAAGCCTAAAATACAGAGGCTAGAACCACAGATTCAGTCATTATTTGCTTCACAAGAGATCTCGGGGTTGGTTAGCCACTCAGTAAACGTCATCAAGATCTGGGCTATGTATTTCCAGTCCACCCTTCTTAGATGCTGGCTTTTTGCTCTCGTGCCTGTTGCCTCATGGTCTCAAGATGGCAGCTGTGATCCTATCAATAGACAAGGCAAAAGGAGGAAAGAGTGGGAACAGCTAGCTACCTGTGTTCTTATTGTCAGAAAAATAAAAGTTTCCTTAAAAACACCTTAACAGACTTCTGTGTCTTTTGCCAAAGCGAGGTGTCATGGTCCCTGTGGCTTTAATCTGCCAGAGTGGAAGGGAGAAGGGAAAGTTTATGAGAGTCGTAGATGGTTGTTGGGCTAGCCAGCCAACCGGATCTGCCACGGGTAGAACTTGGGTGGTGTTTTTTTTGCAGGACTATGAAATAACAGAGGTGACTGCAATTTAACCTGGTGCTTTTTGTCTTGGGCAGATGCACGTGTATGCTTTGGGAATGACTCTCTACTGGTCGGCAGGCTTCCATGTCCCACAAAATCAGGTCTGTACATGAGATATGCAAAGTCTCTCCAGGTCATGTTTTTGGATTTCATTCTCAGGTTTTCTTCCCAACAGGGATCATGTCTCTTGAGCTGTGTGCCACCACTCTGTCTTCCTAGGTTCTGGGAAGGCACTGCCAACCCACTACAGAAGTGCTCCTGCTGAGTTCAGAAAGCACCTCAGAATGCTGCTCAGTATGGCAATGCAGCCAGCCACAATCTAGGATTGGCAAGCAGAAGAAGACTTATCTGCTCAGAGGAAGTAGCAAACTAGAGGAGGAGCGAAGATACAGATGTATAAAATAGGCTTTAAAGCAACCCTTCCTGAAGTGAAATGCTTCCCTGGAAAACAGTGCTGTGCTCAATCAATTTGGGAAAATGCTTGCTACAATATCTTCCTCTCAAAGATTTGGCACAGCAGTTTATTAAAGGCTCTGAGAAAGCATAAAGCAAAAAAAAATATTCAACTTTATCACAACATTGTATAAACTTTTTGACTACAGAATGTATGTGTTTGTGTGTATGTGTATAAATTTTCATCTTACACTAAGGATTCCTTAGAAACCAGTGTAACAAAAGCTGGAGAACCCTGCCCTTCCTCCCTCCCTCATCCCTTTCCTACCTTCCTACCTTTCTTCCTTCCTTCCTCCCTCTCACCTTTGCCCTCTCTAATTCAACATCCCAATGTTGTCTGGTGCTTTTTGTTCTTACCTGTCTTTATGTGAGATCTTTCTTAGCTTCCTACTCCCCACGGGGTTAGGTGCCACTTCTTAGCAGGGCATACCTAGAGCCCCAAATTGGGTTCTTAGCCATGGTTCTGATTCCTCTCTAGAGTTCTACCATCATCAGGGCCAGCTTCATGGGTGTGTGGCCCATGTAATTGTACTTAAAAGGACCCATGCTTCATTTAATGCTCTGATGTCACCATTTTGAGATTCTTAAAAATTTTGAACAAGGGGCCCTGCTTCATCATTTTCCCCCTGGTCACTGTCCTGCCCCATCTCACTGTGTCTTTGTCCCTGATTGCATCAATTCTACAATCTCCCTAGCTCCCAAGTCACCTTGTCTCCAGGCCTTTGATTCCCTATGAGGCCTTGTTTTCCCCTTATTCTGTGGCCTTCTATCCTCCCTAATTTCTGAAACTCTTCCCTCATGACCTCTAGAGTTCATAATCCATGATTAGCAAAATCTCCCTTGTCCTCAACCGATTGTATGGCCATTCTTGTTACTTCTTTCCCTACAGGACACCTGGCTCTCCCCCCGAGTTCCCTGAGACCTGGCAGGCTTCCTAAGCAAGGCCTGATTTTTCTCTCACAGCCCTCATTCTCTCACAGGCCTGGAGGTGAGACAGGTGGCATGCAGGTGAGATAGGTGTCTTGCATAGGATTTCATGTCATTGGATTATCTGAACACTGTTGTCTTCTCCGGACTCCCAGGGATCATATTTCGATTATTCTAGATCCTGCTTTACCATCACTCTTCCCAATGTCATCTCAACTATTGGTAATTGCCATATCCACACAGATGATCCTTCCAACACCCAGGTCTCTCAGTCACTTCAACTCCTCCAATAATTTTCCCTCCATTCAACCCAGAGTTATGATTACTCATAACTGCAAAAAAAAAAAAAAAAGAAAAGAAAACACACACACACACACACACACACACACACACACACACATGTACCATAGGTGCATTTTACTGTTTTGTATTTTCGTTTTTAGAGATAGTGTACACCGCAGGTAATGATGAGTATGATGAGTGTTGTGCTGTTTGCTTTTGCAGTATAATATATAGTTCTAAATGTTTAAATTACTGTATATGCTATATTCATTATAGGCTAGCATGCTTGTTTTAAAGATTGTCAGTTTATTAAAATCTGAATGTAAGAAAAAAAAAACACGCCACCCTTAGCACATACTGCTGCCTCCATCTGTGGTTCACTCCCTCACTTTTCTCCTGGTCAATTGGTCAACCCCAGTGTGCTTTCTGAGATTTAGTTCCAGTTCTTTCCTCCAGCACCCCCATGCCCTCCCCAAGCTGGGTTCGATCTTTTCCTCTGTCTGTGCTTCCCAAGACCAAAATCCTTGTCCCTTTAGTTGACCATCTTTCTCATCAGAGTGTGAAGTCCTTGAAAGCAGGGATGGTCTGCCACCATGTAGCTCAAGTAGCTATGGGATCCCGGGCACATCAGAGGCACTCGGATTGGCTGTGTGAGCCCAGGACACAGCATCCCCCTCACACACGGGGATGGGAATTCACAGCTGGTCCTCCACGGTATGAAATGGTAGTGTAACCTTTATCTCAAAAATGACCCACAGTATGTGTGAGTGTGAGAAAAAGCCTGATTTGGAATCAATTTGAGGACTTCTCCCTATAAACAATGGCCATTTAGATGCATGAGGGAAGTGCTTAATAAAATATTTTTTTCCAGGGGATCCCTAGGTGGCTCAGCAGTTTAGCACCTGCCTTCGGCCCAGGGCGTGATCCTGGAGACCTGGGATCGAGTCCCACATCGGGCTCCCTGCATGGAGCCTGCTTCTCCCTCTGCCTGTGTCTTTGCCTCTCTCTCTCTCTCTCTCTCTCTCATGAATAAATAAATAAAATCTTTAAAAAAAAAGTATTTTTTTCCTTTGCCTGATGGGTACATCTGACATTAAAGGTCAGCCAAAGATCAGTGACCTTGTGGTGACCACTGTAGATTCTGAGCAATAAAGGGCACAATCGTTATATTCCTGGAGCTCACATTCTAGGGGGAAAGGCCCGGTGAGGCCCATCTAAATAATCTGGGAAGTAATTTGGCAGAAAGTAATTGAGGAAGTAATTTGAGAAGTAATTGCATTTGAGAAGTACTCGAGAAAGATTTTGACAGGTTGCCCAGATGGGTGTGAATTGAAGGCTGATCCCTGGTTTGATCTGAGCACAGATCATGGGTGGAAATCCATATTGTCAGGCACTTCTTTTTCTTTAAGATTTATTTATTTATTTATTCATTCTGAGAGAGAGAGGGAGCGAGGCAGAGACACAGGCAGAGGGAGAAGCAGGCTCCATGCAGAGAGTCCGACTCAGGACTTGATCCCAGGTCTCCAGGATCACACCTCGGGTGGCAGGTCGCGCCACACCGCTGCACCACCAGGGGCTGCCCAAACACTTATTTTTCATAAGTATTCCAAGCACATGTCTGTGCTCTCTGTGTACTGAAAAACATTCCAGACCAGAAAACAGCAGACTTCCCACAACTGGCATAGAGATAATTGCTCTGCATTTTGTGGCCCCAGTGACATATCTTGTGATGGTCCCTAAATTCTCCCGAAGGGGCAGGTGTCTGTCAGGTGGTAATGAGAACATCTGTCCATTAGTCCCCACTGCACCCCCGGCAAGCTCTTGGACTCACTGGCCCTTCTTCTCTCCAGCCTCTGCGGCTCCGTGAGCCCCTGCACTCCATTCTGCTGACCATGTGCGAGAACCAGCCTAGCAGGCGGCTGCCCTTGCAGTCGGTTCTGGAAGCTTGTCGGGTTCATCGGGAAGAAATGGCTGTCTACCCAGCCTCTGCCAATGTCCACGTTCGACAGCTGGCCACCTTAGTACTGAGCACCATCTCCGAGGTCAGTGTCTACCTGTGCTTCCCAACCCAGCAGCCACCAGCTACAGGTAGTTGTTGACATTTAAATTAGCTAAATTGTAGTCAATTGAAATGAAATAAAATAAAATATTCAATTCCCCTGTCACACCCACCACATTTCAAGTGCTCGGTAGCCACATGTAGCTAGTGATGACCATTCTGGACAGGGTAGATACAGAACAATCTCATCATTGCAGTTCTGTTGGGCAGTGCTGGTGAAGACCTTTGGGGGGCCCAGATTTCTAATGTGGCTGAGACTCTTGGGATCTTTCAAAGAGACTCTTTATATAAAAACAATTGTGTTTATAACCCACGAGTAGCTCATCTATCAAAATTTGACTAAGCCTTGTGTAAGGAGCCTTCCCTGTCTGTGCCTACAGCCCCCGGCTCCTCCCTTCCTCTGATGTCTTGTATCTGCAGAGAGTCCCCTTGTTGCACCTGTTACACCGTGTTGCTTGCTGCCCTGTGTGCTCCCCACTGCCTAGGAGGAGGCTGGCACATAGTAGGCATTTGGCTTAGGTCGGATTCCCTTGAAGCAAAGCCAGAAATGGCGAAGCTTATACATATTATTATTATTATTATTATTATTATTAAAGATTTATTTCTTTTAGAAAAGGAGAGAGAGCGAGCGAGTGAGTGCATGAGTGAGATGGGCAGAGGGAAAGGAAGAGAGAATCTTAAGCAAACCCCACATTGAGTGCGGAACCTGATGGGGGATTGATATCATGACCCTGAGATCACGATAAGAACAAAAACGAAGAGCCGAATGCTTAACCTATGGCACCACACAGGTGCCCTTATGCATGTTATTTATTGGGGAAGTGCCCCTAGGAGAGGGGGAATGATGAAAGGAGGACAGGGTGGTTGACAAGCCCAGCCACGAGGTGGAGACAGCCTCAGCCTGGCCCCATGGAGGGTGGGGTGGGAGTTCTGGGGCAGGAATTGTGTCGGGGTTGGGCCCCTTGAGGCTGGGGCAATGCTGGGACTGGGGAGAGGCCAGTGAGGTGTGTGGGATATAAACACATGGAGGTCTGGATTTGAGAGGAACCAGAGGTAGGCAGGGCTGGAGACTGGCTGGGTGGCCGTGCACTTGCCCAAGGTGCAGGCTGGAGAACTGAGACCAAGCCTAATGCAGGGCCATGTGGATGGAGGAGGGGACAGTTGGGGGTGGATGCTGCCTCTAGCCAGTCAGAAAATGCTTCTCACATCCTGTTCCCCTTGGATCCCTTCTGTCTTGGCATCTGAACATGTTGCTCCTATTCATTGAGCCAGAGGAGCTACAATGAAGCACAAATCACACGGTGAGGTCGGGGAGAAACAAGAGAATGTGATATAGTGTTGTATCAGAGAGATGCCAGTAAGGTGATGAGGGAAGGTGACAGAAGGGACACTGCCCTCTGCCTTGAGGGCAGACATGGAGAGGTTTGGAAGTGGAGAGAACATAGCTTTGCATCTTAGAGGCTCAGAGGAGCTCAGCGGGGGCGGGGGGGGGGGGGGTCCTAGGCGGTAGGGGGAGCACAGGAACAAAGGCACAACTGTGTAGGAGTACACTTGTTCTGGGGGAGGGGAGTGAATTACATCTAGGGTGCACGTGCGGGGTGGAGTCTGGAGCACGTCTGGTGCCAGAGCACCTTGTTAGGCTCTCACTGTGTAGGACAGACACTTCCGAACTGACTTAATCTGACAGCCAGTCTGTGTCTATATAAACGTCCCCTCTCGACTTTTGGGATGCACTTGACCTTCAGGTGGAGAGCAGAGTTGTGAAAGAAAGCTCCCCTATGCAGCAGGACAGAAGCTACCTGCTCAGGAATAGGCTGCATCAGGAGAGCTACGAGAACCCAGCAGCATGGGCCCTGGAGCGTCTGCACCCTTGCAGAGGTGGGTACAGCATCCCAGGCATTCCCATTGTTTCCTGTCCTGAGTGGACTGGACGATTCCATGCTGTGGCAGCCGAGAAAACCCATGCAAGCTTCCCTCTTCCACGGAGCCCCCAGAGAGAAAGGGCTGTGTCCTGAGGAAAGCTTCATCTGAAGATATTATTTATATCAAACATAAACTCCTTTTTTATTGAGTTTTAAGTGTCCGAGTTGATAAAACAAATTTCAACACACAGCATAAGAAAAAGAGGTTTTTAAAATTAGTGTCTAGGTGGAGCAGAAGAAAAGCAATCTTTAAGAGACTGTTTTTGTTCTTGCTCCAGTTGTGTTAAAGGAATGGATTTTAGAATACTCTTCAAATCTTCCACTGTTCTCTACTCTTCAACTGAATCTGAGCATTAAGGAGGGCACGTGATGTAATAAGCACTGGCTGTTATATGCAACTGATGAATCGCTAAACTTTACCTCTGAAACTAATAATACAGTATATGTTAGCCAGCTTGAATTTAAATAAGGAATTAAAAACAATGTTATTGTTTGCTGTCTCTGAAGCAAGGCACTCTGCCACTAGGTTTTATCTTTCTTCATCCTCCTCCAAAAAAAAATAAAAATAAAAAAGCTCCCTTGACTGTAACTGTCATTTCCATTTCTCCCATGAGCAAACAGACTCAGAGAGGGTAAGTTTGCCAAAGTTACACAGCTGATATCCACACTTCAGTCTGCTTGATTCAAGAAAGCCATGCTTTTCGCCTCTTCCGTGCCCTCCACTGTGCTGTTTGGTTAGTTTCAGAAAGAAGCACAGAGACGCAGAGCTCCCTGGTGCCTGGGCTGAGCACCCCAGCACACAGTCATCACAGCCTCGCTGTCAGCAGGTAAGCAGCAAGCTGTACGGTGTGTGGACCATTCGTGTGGGGACTGCTGTATCTTGCTTCTTTACTGATTACTGATGTGAAACCTTTTGCTTCTCCAGAAAAAGCTGATCCTTTTCCATTGGAAGGTGAAAAAACAACACATTTAAGCTGATACACAGCCAACGGGTGATGGGGGCTGTATGGCAGCTGTGCTGTCGGGCCATTCTGTCTCCTCTGGGAATTGAGTTCAGGCTTAGTTATGTAAAACAACATGTTTCCACATTGTTGTGATTACCTGTTGCCTCACAAGGCAGCATAATGACCACAAAATATAGTGCCTAAAAATAATGGTTTAGGGGCACTTGGGTGGCTCGTCGGTTAAGCGACTGCCTCTGGCTGATGTCATGATCCTGGGATGGAGCCCTGAGTCGGGCTCCCAACTCACAGGGGCGCCTGCTTCTCTCCCTCTGCCTCTGCCCTTCCTCCCCCCACCCCCAGTTCGTGCTCTTTCTCTCTATCTCTGTCTGTCAAATAAATAAATACATACAATAGATACCACCTCACACCAGTGAGAATGGGGCAAATTAACAAGGCAGGAAACAACAAATGTTGGAGAGGATGTGGAGAAAGGGGAACCCTCTTGCACTGTTGGTGGGAATGTGAACTGGTGCAGCCACTCTGGAAAACTGTGTGGAGGTTCCTCAAAGAGTTAAAAATAGACCTGCCCTACGACCCAGCAATTGCACTGTTGGGGATTTACCCCAAAGATACAGATGCAATGAAACGCTGGGACACCTGCACCCCGATGTTTCTAGCAGCAATGTCCACAATAGCCAAACTGTGGAAGGAGCCTCGGTGTCCATCGAAAGATGAATGGATAAAGAAGATGTGGTTTATGTATACAATGGGATATTACTCAGCCACTAGAAATGACAAATACCCACCATTTGCTTCAACGTGGATGGAACTGGAGGGTATTATGCTGAGTGAAGTAAGTCAGTCGGAGAAGGACAAACATTATATGTTCTCATTCATTTGGGGAATATAAATAATAGTGAAAGGGAATATAAGGGAAGGGAGAAGAAATGGGTGGGAAATATCAGAAAGGGAGAACGTAAAGACTGCTAACTCTGGGAAACGAACTAGGGATGATGGAAGGGGAGGAGGGTGGGGGGTGGGAGTGAATGGGTGACGGGCACTGGGGGTTATTCTGTATGTTGGTAAATTGAACACCAATAAAAAATAAATTTAAAAAATGGTTTATTTAACTCTTGATTGTGTAAGTTTGGAAATTAAAAAAAGGTTGTGCTCAGCTGGGAGGTTCTTCTGGACTTTGCTGGATGCCCTCATGCATCTGTGATCAGCTGTAGCTTCACCTCTGGGGGTGGCGGGCTATTATCTGGGGGAGCACTGGCTCATCACCAGCAGGCTAGCCTGGGATTATTCTCAAGATGATGGCAGAGTTGAGAGAGAGAGAGAGAGAGAGAGAGAGAGAGAGAAAGGAAGGAACAGAGGGAGAGAGATGCAGAGTGCTTGGATCAGGGAAAAGAAGTGGTTGGTTTTAGAATCAGTCAAACATAGATGCTTAGATCTGCTAAAAATCCACATGAGACTATATCTTCCCACATCTGGAACATTAGGAATTTTGAATCTTGTGTATTTATTTCTTTGCATGTTGATATTTTGTCCTTCTCTGGTTCAGCCAAGGGCTGTGGTGATACTTGATGTCACATACACACCTGAGGCCTTGACAAGATGCTGTAGGGTTCATCTCATAGTGATTTTTCCTGCTATTTAAAACTCTATTCTCTTTTTTCTCCATGAAAATAGTTTTCTTTCTGTTTCCATAAATAATGTACTTTTTTTTTTTAAACCGAGAAAACGTTTTGAACAATATCTAAAATTCCAAGCAGGAAAGACAGAACCTCCAGTGACCCTATCAAGGTGTTCAGGAGCTGAAGTCATAGGACCTCTGTGTCCTGAGCACAGTGATGCTGTGCTCATTGTGAAGCAGTGTTGTGGGGCAGGGAGGAAATGGACTGTGGCCTTCCACCTCAAACCCCACCCCACTCCTGTGGCTCTGCAGATTTAGTGGCCTCATTGGAAAAGTGGATACAGTAATTCTCCGCATAGGCTTGGGGCAAAGGTAAAGTAGTGGACACACCTTGTCCAGCTGAGCACCTGCGTGTGGTGGGCTGTTTCCATTGTTCATCATCTCTCCCTTTCTTGACCACTGGCTAGTGCTCTTCCAATTGACGTTCCCCAAGAGCTTCAGGATAGACAGTGGTTAAGCTCCGGTTCCACTCTCTCTGTGGCAGCAGAAACCCCACAGCCAGCAACTCCTACTCAAAGGGCTTTTTTGCAAAGAAAAGGAAAGGTGAGCAAAAGAAGACCAAAGGACATTCTCCAAAGAGGTTTGAGAGGGGAGCTATGTGTGGCTGACACAGTAGTTGAAAATGGGCAGGGTCTTCTGGGGGGTGGGTAGGCTCCTTGGGCTGAAATTTACAGAATTAAACTAAAACCAACTTGAAATTTGCAATCTGGGGCAATAGGAGTTTATCAAGTGGGCTTGTGGTAGCAGACACTGTATAGGATAGAAGGTTGAAGATGTCAGGTCCCACCACTCAGGATGTTCATAACTATCAATGTGGGGTGGTGGCAAAACAAGGTATGTGATAAGAGGGCCCAATGTACTTGGAAGGTGCCTTCTGGGCAGGCAAAAGGCGGGAGCAAAGGTATGGGTGGGGCAGAGGAAGAGAGATTCCCCGTTGCACTTGGTACAGAGGGTAATAGGGTTGGGGTGAGTGTGTGGAGTAGAGGCTGTGGAGTACTTAGGCATCCTGCACTGGCTGTGATGTCCAGGCTGACAGGAGGGACAGATGTCCGGTGGCCCCTGCAGTGTGCTCATGCTTCTGGGGACCCTGTCTCCTTGTGAGCAGGTTGGTCTCTACTGAGGGTCTACCCTGCTAAGCGCATGCTAGAGGGTGAGATCAGGGAAGGTCTCAGGGTGCACCTGCTGCCAGAAGCAGCTCTGCCATCAGCCAGCAGAGCCACTTCCAATGTTTAGAAGACATCCTTCCTTGAACAACACTGACATTAGCTGAAAAACTGTTTTAGTGACCATACAAGCCCTCAGTGACCGCGAGGGGATTAGGGTCCCCTGGGGCAGGGATGAGCGCCTGCAGGGCAGGCTGTTAACCCAGGAGGCTGTCCTTGCCAGGTGTTCGGCCTGTGCCTCTGTTTTCCTTTGGGAACATCAGACCTAGATGCCCCCAGAAAGTCTTTGTCTGTCTGTCACAGAGATATTTGCTTAAAGCTCCTTAACCAATTGGAGATGAGTTGAGCCTACAGTAGCCTCAGGACGTCCTCCGCGTTGTGGCTCTGGGCTTCCACACTTCCCAGTGTCCCCCACTGCCCTCTGAGGCCCCTCTCAGGTTCTCGTGAGCTTGCAGGGCATATACACAGGGTCAGGGAGTAGGATTTTTTTTTTGCCTTCTTTGGTTTTTCTTCATGATCACTCACTTAGGATGCTGCCACTGGAGATTCTTTCAGGACACAAGTTATGCACTGGCTGGCCTTTTGAAACAGGAGTCTGGTTGTTTGGTTCCCTTGAGGGGCACATTAGTAGGGCCCACCCAGTCCTAACACTCTCTGGTGTTAGATTTGGGAGAGTTTCCCAACCTCTTGGGCCTCAATGTCCTGCCAAATGGGTTGAGAATATGCACCCCATAGGATGATGGCTGGGTCTAACTAATGACAGGTATGAAAGTACTTCCCCATCACAAGTATGGTACGAAAAATGTGAAATTGGGAATAGCTGCCCATGCATGTTATTGATTCAACATACAGAGCTAGAAAAATGTCTCATCTAATCTAAATCTAAAGCTATTTTTACTTTAAAAGGTCTCTGGCATATAACATATATTTGTATCATATAATGTGTTTTATAATTTTCATACATACCAAAGATTAGGTAATGATGTGAGAATTATGACACATATAATGAAGTGGACCCCCAACTTAATAGCTAGGACATCACCAAGAATCCTGTACCTGCTGTTAAGACATCTGCTTTGAGATGCCCAGCTTAAGCTGGGGCTTCAGCCCAGTTAAACCCCTTTTCCCTGAAGCCTGTTTCCTGCAGACTCTGGGGAAGGGAGAATGGGTAGGGGAGGAGGGGAGGGGAAGCCTAGTCCCAGAGCTGGGGGTGACCAGACCCCCTGGAATGTGACTTCTCTCCTGTACCACGAGTGACTCTGGGTTTTTGCCAGTTCTCTATGCCGGAGTTCGTCTTGCTGGCTGGAGAGGCCCCGGTGATTTTGCATCTGGCTGGTTCGATTGTGGTAAGTGCTGGGTTAATTGGGCAGAGGTGGAGGGTGCTGAGCCAACCATCCTGCTGGGCAGGCCTGGAGGCCTCTTGACTACTGACTAGGGCCTCAGGCTGGGAGGGCCCCGGGGGGGTTCTCGCTCTCTCCTCCAGACTGCTGCTGCAGCCCTCTGCCAAGCTGCACCCCAGCTCCTGGTCCTCCAGCTCTTTCTCTTCTCCTTGAATGGGCCATTCTGGGTGGCTGAGCGGTGGCAGCTGTGGTCAGGGTGGGGCTGTGGAGACAGATAGATCTGAAATTAATCTAAGGAGGGTGAAGCGAGAAGGCAGACCGCCGCTCATCTTTGCACGTGACTCTGCTGACCAATGTCTGATTCAGAGCAATCCCCTTAGCCTGTCTCTTCACTGGATCTGTACCTACCTCTATTCCTTCTTCTGTGTTGTCCCTGGAGGGATAGATTCAGAGAGATAACACCTGGATCCATGATTGAGGACCCTGACCAGCTTGAGCCCTCCCAGAAGGTGGAGCCTGAGGAGCAGCTGGGATTTCATCAAAGGAGAGGCATCTAGACCTGCCTCCCAGCCTTCACGGTCCCTGTGGAGCCTGGCAGAGAGTGTGGATTTGAGTCTAGTTCTGCTTCTTACTAACTTTGGCACCTGTCCCTTGCAATCCTTGCCACCCCTTACTACTAACAGGTCCCCTCACTGTCTCTGAAACACATCTCTCCACTGTTGTATAGGAATGCTAATGTACATATCTCTTAGGTTGTTTGCCATTAAGTGATACAATACATATAAAGTGTTTAGCACAGTAGAGAGCCCACAGCAAAGACTCCATCATATCTTGTAGTTATTTTTACAATTGATACTATTTATTGTTTTCAGACCAAAAAAGGGAAATCCTATTTGGCTCTCAGGGAGCTCTGTGTAGTGCTGTTGAGTAGTCAGTGTCTGGAGGTGAAATGTGACATTATGTCAACAGCAGGAGCAATCTTCAGTGCTGTCATGTCCTTCATCAACCTTGGAGAGCTCACCTACTTTGGCTTGGCTTACATGAAAGGTAAGTGGCTCCTGGGTAGCCCATAGCTGGCCTGGTGCTTCATATAACCCAAATATCTGGGTATCTGGACACTATTCCTTCGAAAAAAATTGCTTGAGGTAGGGATGCTTCATCTTGCACATTTAGACCATCAGCTAGCATGGAAAATGCTTCAAGTGCTCATTGCAGAGTGTCAAGGAAGTGCAGAAGATTATATTGGAATCGTGTGTGTAAGATGGTGTGGGTTTCTGCAATGTGCTGGGTCTGGTTGATCAATCTCAAAGCATTGATGTCAGATAAGTGAATGTTGAAAGCATTTCCATGTAGGTGGGAATATGAAATGGGGCAGCCACGTGGAAAACAGTATGGTGGTTCCTCAAAAAGTTAAACACAGATTTACTACATGATCTGGCAATTCCACTTTTGTGCGCACGCCCCACATAATCAATAGCAGGGTCTTTTTTTTAAATTTATGATAGTCACACACAGAGAGAGAGAGAGAGGCAGAGACACAGGCAGAGGGAGAAGCAGGCTCCATGCACCGGGAGCCCGACGTGGGATTTGATCCCGGGTCTCCAGGATCGCGCCCTGGGCCAAAGGCAGGCGCTAAACCGCTGCGCCACCCAGGGATCCCAATAGCAGGTTCTTCAAGAGAGATTTTTATACCTATGTTTGTAAGAACATTGTTCAGAATAGCTGAAATGTGTAAGCAACAGACGTGTTCCATTGACAGATGAATGTGTATGCAAAACGTGGTCTATATACATAATGGAATGTTATTCCACATTAAAAAAGGAAGGAAATTGGGAAGGCTGGGTGGCTCAGTGGTTAAGCGTCTGCCTTCGGCTCAGGGCGTGATCTTGGAGTCCTGGGATCGAGTCCCACATCAGGCTCCTCACAGGTAGCCTGGTTCTCCCTCTACCTATGTCTCTGCCTGTCTCTCTCTGTGTGTCTTTCATGAATAAATAAATAAAATCTTTTTTTAAAAAAAAAGGAAGGACATTCTGGCATATGCTACAATATGGATGAACCTGGAGGATGTTGTGCCAAGTGAAACAAAACAGTTGCAAAAAGACAAATATTGTATGACTCCACCTGTGTGAGGTACCTTGAATAGTCAAAATCATAGGGACATAAAGTAGGATGGTGGTTGCCAGGGGCTGGGTGGAGGGGCCTGGGGAGGTATGGTTCAATAGGTTTAGAATTGCCATTCTACAAGATGAAGAATTCTGGGGCTGGATGGCAACAGCAGTGTTAATATACTTAATAGTACTGAGCTGTACATTTAACTATGGTCAAGATGATAAATATGTTATTATGTATATTTGACCACAATAAAAAATTTGAAAAAAATTCCATCTAATCATACAGGACTGATGGAAAATCAGCACCTCACCCTGGAGCCTAAGTTAAGAATTCATTATAAAGATGCTGAAGGAAAGCCTTCTTCCTTTTCCCCCCATCTCTGCCCTTCCATTAAGAGACTCCTATTTCCATCTCCACAAATATGCCTTGCTGTTGCTGAAGCCCTTTAACTTCTGTGTGGGATAATGGCAAGGAGGCAGAGTTGGGATCATATGGGCTTTCAGGTTCACCCCTGGCTCTGCCAGCTGATCTTGCTTAGGAGTCCTAATCTCGGTGTTCTACTCTCTAATCCCCAATGGGAGGAGCCTGGGGGTTATTCAGTGTGCCATGGGTGGGGGTAAGCTGGGGGTAGGGTGGGGGTATCCTCTCCCCAAGGCTCTCCACAGAACTCCAAAAGAGCCCTCTCCTTTTTTTAAAAAAAAATTATTGGAGTTCAATTCGCCAACATATAGCATAACACCCAGGGCTCATCCTGCCAAGTGCCCCCCTCAGTGCCCATCACCCAGTCCCCCCAACCCCCTGCCCAACTCCCTTTCCACCATCCCTTGTTCATTTCGCAGAGTTAGGTGTCTCTCATGTTTTGTCACCCTCACTGATATTTCCCACTCATTATTTGTTTCCCCTTTATTCCCTTTCACTAATTTTTATATTCCCCAAATGAATTAGACCATATAATGTTTGTCCTCCTCCAATTGACTTACTTCACTCAGCATAATACCCTCCAGTTCCATCCACGTTGAAGCAAATGATGGGTATTTGTCATTTCTAATGGCTGAGGAATATTCCATTGTATACATAGACCACATCTTCTTTATCCATTCATCTTTTGATGGACACGAGGCTCCTTCCACAGTTTGGCTATTGTGGCCATTGCTGCTATAAACATCGGGGTGCAGGTGTCCCTGGCGTTTCATTGCATCTGTATCTTTGGGGTAAATCCCCAACAGTGCAATTGCTGGGTCGTAGGGCAGGTCTATTTTTAACTCTTTGAGGAACCTCCACACAGTTTTCCAGAGTGGCTGCACCAGTTCACATTCCCACCAACAGTGTAAGAGGGTTCCCCTTTTCTCCACATCCCCTCCAACATTTGTGGTTTCCTGCCTTGTTAATTTTCCCCATTCTCACTGGTGTGAGGTGGTACCTCATTGTGGTTTTGATTTGTATTTCCCTGATGGCAAGTGATGCAGAGCATTTTCTCATGTGCGTGTTGGCCATGTCTATGTCTTCCTCTGTGAGATTTCTGTTCATGTCTTTTACCCATTTCATGATTGGATTGTTTGTTTCTTTGGTGTTGAGTTTAAGAAGTTCTTTATAGATCTTGGAAACTAGCCCTTTATCTGATACGTCATTTGCAAATATCTTCTCCCATTCTGTAGGTTGTCTTTTAGTTTTGTTGACTGTATCCTTTGCTGTGCAAAAGCTTCTTATCTGGATGAAGTCCCAATAGTTCATTTTTGCTTTTGTTTCTCTTGCCTTCATAGTTGTATCTTGCAAGAAGTTGCTGTGGCCAAGTTATAAAAAGGGTGTTGTCTGTGTTCTACTATAGGATTTTGATGGAATCCTGTCTCACATTTAGATCTTTCATCCATTTTGAGTTTATCTTTGTGTCTGGTGCAAGAGAGTGGTCTAGTTTCACTCTTCTGCATGTGGATGTCCAATTTTCCCAGCACCATTTATTGAAGAGACTGTCTTTCTTCCAGGGGATAGTCTTTCCTGCTTTGTCGAATATTAGTTGACCATAAAATTGAGGGTCCACTTCTGGGTTCTCTATTCTGTTCCATTGATCTATGTGTCTGTTTCTGTGCCAGTACCACACTGTCTTGATGACCACAGCTTTGTAGGACAACCTGAAATCTGGCATTGTGATGCCCCCAGCCATGGTTTTCTTTTTTAAAATTCCCCTGGCTATTCGGGGTCTTTTCTGATTCCACACAAATCTTAAAATGATTTGTTCTAACTCTCTGAAGAAAGTCCATGGTATTTTGATAGGGATTGCATTAAACGTGTAAATTGCCCTGGGTAACATTGACATTTTCACAATATTAATTCTGCCAATCCATGAGCATGGAATATTTTTCCATCTCTTTGTGTCTTCCTCAGTTTCTTTCAGAAGTGTTCTATAGTTTTGAGGGTATAGATCCTTTACCTCCTTGGTTAGGTTTATTCCTAGGTATCTTATGCTTTTGGGTGCAATTGTCAATGGGGTTGACTCCTTAATTTCTCTTTCTTCAGTCTCATTGTTAGTGTATAGAAATGCCACTGATTTCTGGGCATTGATTTTGTATCCTGCCACGCTACCAAATTGCTGTATGAGTTCTAGCAATCTTGGGGTGGAGGCTTTTGGGTTTTCTATGTAGACCATCATGTCATCGGCAAAGAGGGAGAGTTTGACTTATTCTTTGCCAATTTGAATGCCTTTAATGTCTTTTTGTTGTCTGATTGCTGAGGCTAGGACTTCCAGTACTATGTTGAATAGCAGTGGTGAGAGTGGACATCCCTGTCTTGTTCCTGATCTTAGGGAAAAGGCTCCCAGTGCTTCCCCATTGAAAATGATATTTGCTGTGGGCTTTTTGTAGATGGCTTTTAAGATGTTGAGGAATGTTCCCTCTATCCCTATACTCTGAAGAGTTTTGATCAGGAATGGATGCTGTACTTTGTCAAATGCTTTCTCTGCATCTAATGAGAGGATCATATGGTTCTTGTTTTTTCTCTTGCTGATCTGATCAATCACATAGATTGCTTTACGAGTGTTGAACCAGCCTTGCTTCCGGGGATAAATCCCACTTGGTCGTGGTGAATAATCTTCTTAACTTACTGTTGGATCCTATTGGCTAGCAAAAGAGCCCTCTCCTAAATAAAAAAGAACAATCTCTCTATGCTTTGATATGATGGACTGACCTTTGCCACATCTTTTGTAAAATGTGAATAGTAGAATCTTTAGGAAACATCATATTTTTTACATAAATTTATTTTTTATTGGTGTTCAATTTGCCAACATATAGAATAACACCCAGTGCTCATTTTTATTGATCTGTAACATGCATCCTACAGAAAGCCAGTGTACTTGTGCTGAGTCCAACTTGCCCTTATCTGAGGCTGCTTTCTCCCAGTCAGGTGTTCATCCTGGACCCTTCCATGTGGACATAGTAGAACTACTTACCTGGGGTGTCCTGGGTAAATCATTCAGAAGTCACCAGTCTGGGGTTTGGAAATAACCCACCTGGGAGGTTTTGCTAGCCAAACTGTAATGGAGACCTGCCTACATCTTGGGGAGAAAGTGGTCCTAAGGGAAGATTTAGTTGTTGTGGGGAATCAGATTCAGCAACAAGAGCTGAAGGCAGAGGGGCAGAGGTCTGGGTGCTGCATGGTGAAGACTATTTGAACTTCTCTGGGAAGCTCCTTCTGTCTCCCTAGCATGCTAGCTTTTGAGAGAAAAGGCTGGTTATCACTTAACAGGTCTGCTAACTATAACTTGGCACAACTCCTGTGCCCAGGCAACCTCCTGTTGTGTGACTCTGGGCTGAGAGGGTGAAGCCTGGAGAAGGGTATGGATGGGGCAGAGCAGGGTTGGGGCAGGGAGTGGGAGGGGGTCAGGCTTCACCTTGAAGAGGGCAGAGGGGCAGAGGCAGTGCCTGCAGTGGCAGGGGCTGGTTCATCCTTCCTCATAGAGGTGCTGATGTCCTGAGCTTGGATTGGAGCCTCCAAGATGGCCACATTCAGGTCAGAAGGCAAAGGTGACTCCACTCATGCCCTGTCTTCATTTGCTGGGGCTGCTAAAACAAAATATCATGGACTAAGTGGCTTAAACAACAGATCTTTATTTCTCACAGTTCTGAAGACTGGGAAGTCTGAGATCAGGGTTGGAGCGTGGTTAGATTTGGGGTTCTGGTCCTGGCTTGCAAGTGGCCACCTTCTCATGGTGTCCTTACATGACAGAGAGAGTGAGCCCTGGTCTCTTCCTCTTACCACACTAATCCCATCATGGGAGCCCCACAATAAATCTAATTACCTCCCAGAGGCTGCACCTTACCCCCACTATTTTGGGGGTAAGAACTTTGGGGAGGTGCAAACATTCAATCCATATTATGCCAATGCCTGGGGAAGATTTGGGGATGGTCCAGTTGAGGCTAATGGCTTGGCACACAGCAGGAACGGAATGAATACTCATTCATCTGTTTTTCACTTTATCTGCATATGGCGGTAGCTGAAAAGCAGCTCTTAAGTGACATCTTCTCTGAGATTAATAATCACATTCCTCCTCTTGATGCTGAGTTTCTCTTCTTTGACTCTCTCCTCTTTGTCTTTGACTTCTGGCCCCTCACAGACCCAGAAAAGGTCCTGTGGTGCCAGGTGTCCAGAGGACTTACTTCCTGCTCTCTCCTGCCCTCAGATGTCTCTTGTTTGACATTCTGGGCAGAGTTCAGGGCTGTGGGTCTAAAGGGGTGGTGCCTCTCTGACTGCTTTTCCCTCTCTACTTTTATTTCAGGGAAAGAGTTCTTTTTCTTGGACAATGAAACCAGGTTGTGCAAAATAGCCCCTGAAGGTTGGAGTGAACAGCCCCAGAAGAAGACCTCCTTGAATACCTTCACACTCTTTCTGAGGATAAAGTTCTTTATCAGTTGCTGTGCACAGCTCCAGTGAGTGCTCCAGAATTCTTCATTTTTTCCTTAAGGGACCTGTGTATGTGCTGGCTGACATTAGAGTTATAAATAATGGGTAGCAAGTGCTGGGTGAATTGTAAATTACGTATAAATAACAAGTGTCATCATGGTTGAGCTTGTTGATTAGATTTCAACATGACAGAAAAGGGGCAAATCAGAGTTTGGGCCCTGACAAAAATGAGAACTTGCCCTTTTGTTTCAAACACGGCACACTCAAAGTCAAAGTTCTCCCCTGGCCCCAGTATGAGCCTTCCTCAGCAACCCAGTGATCAGGATTGAGGAAAGCGTTATGTGTGACTATGGAGTTGGGTCATGGCCTCTTTATTCTTTTGCTTACTAAAAACATCATCTGAACATAGTTTTCTCACTTGAACTGCAGCAGCAAACATCTCTGTGGGTGTTGTGTCAAGTGCCTGGCACAGAGTACCCTTCAACTCATGGCAGGTGGCATGATGTGTATAAAGGAAACCATACTCCTCTTACTGACATTGCATTCTGGGTTCTGTTGGCTTGTATCCCATCTTTTGTCCCTTCCCTGCTTCCCAGACTGAGAAAACCCTCTGGTTTTAGTATTCTTCTCCCCACCTCCCACCTCCACAGCATTCCAGCGGCCCTTATTCCTGCATTTCTTTCCCAGGCACAGCCAGACAAGGCATCAATTTTATCTGCAGCTTCGGAAAGACATTCTGGAGGAGAAGCTGTACTGCAATGATGAGACACTGCTGCAGCTGGCGGTCCTTGCCTTGCAGGCTGAATTTGGCAATTACCCCGAGGAGGTAGGGGTGGACACCTGCGGCCTGTGGTGGGGTCATTGGAGAAGCAGTTATAGGAAAAGGGAGAACTATTAGACATAGGGAGACAGACTTTGAGAAGCGTTTTCAGCATCTACCACTAAGATTGAGGTAAATGGTATCCATCCATCCACCCATCCACCCAGCCAGCCATCTAATCCAACAAGCTTTCATTGACTGTTTTTACTAGGCTGTGGAGAAGACAAAGATGAACAAGTTAAATATATACATTGTAATGTAATTCAAACTAAGGTTTCTCCTAAAAACAATAATTTACTCAATTATTGACTTCCCATCATCATCATCCTTACCAACAGTAATAGACAACCTTTATTAAGAGATCACTCTGTACTTAGCATTGACCTAGATATTTTCCACTCAATCCTCACAGCACTGCCATTACTCACATTTTGTGGAAGAACAATCTGAGACTCATGTGGCTAGAGAATGGTAAAGTCTAAATTTGAGCCTAGATGTATCTGACTCCTAGGCCAGTGCTTATTCTGCTGGGCACGCTGCCTCTCAAAATCTCTAATCTTTTTGGCCAAGCCCTGCCATGCAGCAGAATCACACATACGTTTCTTTGATTAAATTTCCCTGTGATGGTTCTGTGTTACAGTCCTCAGGGACTTATAGAGTCTACTGGTTATTATTTATTTATTTATTTTTCTTTACTGGTTGTTTAATTTACAGATACATCAAAGTTGGGAGGGATTTTTTTTTAAATAATAAATTTATTTTTTATTGGTGTTCAGTTTGCCAGCATACAGAATAACACCCAGTGCTCATCCCGTCAAGTGCCCCCCTCAGTGCCCATCACCCATTCACCCCCACCCCCCGCCCTCCTCCCCTTCCACCACCCCTACTTCATTTCCCAGAGTTAGGAGTCTTTATGTTCTGTCTCCCTTTCTGATATTTCCTACCCATTTCTTCTCCCTTCCCTTCTATTCCCTTTCACTATCATTTATATTCCCCAAATGAATGAGAACATATAATGTTTGTCCTTCTCCGATTGACTTATTTCACTGGATGTTATTAATATCTTCACTTACTTAAGATTCAAAATAGGTACACCAGGCAGGAAAGAGGGACCAGCCAGGTGAGCTGTTACAGAGAGTAGGGCAACTTTGTTCTGAGTTCACAAAGCTTCCACCTATGTTCCAGATGAGTGGAAAGGGGCTTGGCAGTAGACCTCAACTGAGCCCAAGTCATGAGACTCAGAAGTGTGACATACTGTCCAAATGTGGAGTCTGCATCAGTAGAAGTGGGAGGGAAGACTGAGGAAGGTTGGGCTCCCCACCAGCCCACTGGGCTTTATCTTGACGGATTTTGCCATTGCCATATGACAAAAGCTGGGTGCCTCTAGGAAGTGCTTAACTCCCAGAAGATATACTCAAGAGAGGACCTGAGGACTACGTGAAGGAAAGTGAAAGGTTTAATCCCTATGCCCCTGAGCCTTTGCATGCTTTCCCAGCAGTGTTTGCACATCCATTGTCACCTTACCCACCCTCCAAGGCCAAACCCAGCCACACAAATTTCCTGGCCTCTTTACAAGTAGAAGGGACCCTCCTTCCACCTTCTGGTGTTTTTTGACATCTCCTTTACACCCCTTGGCCAGGAGAAGTGATGATTCAGTGCTGTCTTGATAACAAGTGACAGAAAATTCAGCTTAGATTGGCTTGAATAAAACATGTAACTCACTGTCTTGCAATTCTGAAGTATTCAGGTCCTCTCTACCCTTCTAGTCCTTTTACTTGCTTACTCAGTAGCTTCTTCTTGTCTACTTTTAGCCACCAGGACTGGGGTCCTAACCATGTCTAGGGCTTGCTGGGTGTAGGGTACTCAAATGACATCAGCAGGACTTGGGCTTCCTGCATCTCTAGGCCATGTTCTCTGCAGATTCGCATTCAGTGGCTTCTGGACTCTATCCTCTAGGTTGCAGCCTTACACCAAAGAGAGAAGGGATCCCTCTCTCTCTCTCTCTCTCTCTCTCTCTCTCTCTCTCTCTCTCTCAGTAATGCCATGGAAATCCTGTAGTTCTGTCTCATTGGTTCTGATAAAGTCATATGTCTACTCAAGCCAATCACTGTACAGGGAGCTACCATGCTCTGATTAGTTAGATTTGAGTTATATGGCCACCCTGAGAACCAGGGTAGAGTTCACACTATGAAGATGCGAGGAGACTGAGAGGGAGAAAGGATGCCTTCTGCTTCCAGAAAGAGAGGGAATGGTTGTGCATAGCTAAAAATATATGTCTACCACCAGGGAGCACTTAGTGGTCCATGATGCTACATCCTTGGCGAACAAAGGAGCTGTGTTTGGCTGAAGTTCTGAGTTGGCTGGGGTCATTTGGGTCTGGCTTTGTGTTATGGATGAAGTATGCTCCTTTATGATTTATATGTTGAAGTTCTAACCCCTAGTACTCAGAATGTGGCTGTATTTGGAGATGGGGTCTTAAAGAGGCAGTTATGTCAAAATGAGGCTTTCTGGTTTTATCTTAATCCAGTCTGATCGGAGTCCCTGTACAAAGAGATTGGGACCCACAGAAAGACACCAGGAGCACAGGAGAGAGAGACGGTGTGAGGACTCAGGGAGAAGAAGGCAGTCTGCAAGCCAAGGGGAGGGGCCTCAGAAGAAACCAACCCTGCCCACACTTGATCTTGGATTTCTAGCCTCTGGAACTATGAGAGGATAAGTTTCTGTCATTGTCTTAAATGACAGCTTGTGGTATGTGTTATGGCAGCCCCAGCAAATATGGGAGGCCATATAACTCAAATCTAACTAATCAGAGCATGGCAGCTCCCTGTACAGTGATTGGCTTGAGTAGACATATGACTTTATCAGAACCAATGAGACAGAACTACAGGATTTCCATGGCATTACTGAGAGAGAGAGAGAGAGAGAGAGAGAGAGAGAGAGAAAGCCCTTCTCTCTTTGGTGTAAGGCTGCAACCTAGAGGGTAGAGTCCAGAAGCCACTGAATGTGAACCTGCAGAGAACATGGCCTAGACATGCAGATATACCTAGAATCTGGGAAGGAGAAGCTGTAGCCACTGCCAAGTGTAGATGCCTCGAAGAGACTCTGATCAATGTTCTTCATCCTCACACAGTGTGGGGCGGAGAGGGCAAGGTGTGTGACCTTTGTCACAGCTTGCCTGCTTCGTCTCAGTAACCGGGTTTAAGAGCAAGGACAATATCAAAAGCTGCTTGAGAACAGTGGCTTTCCAATGTTCTGTGCCATGCCCATGAGAGAGAGAGAGAAAGAGAGAGAGATGATAACACAATCCACACACATATGTAGCTAGAACAGAATTGAGGCAAAAACTTAGGAAATAAGATGCACCCTTTATATATGTGATACACACTGGTATTTCCTATTCTATTGTAGTTAACTTTAAAAATGCTACCTATGAATCATTAGCTCACTAATGTGCTACAAGCTGCAATTTGAAAAAACACTTTTTTGACTATGCCAGAACCATTTTGCTTTCCTCCCAGTCCATCTTCAGAAGGTGTTGCTATGCCCAGAGTCTTCCAAGGCCCTCCTTATGCCTTCACTTTGCTGCATTTTTCTTCATAGCATTTACCACTGCCTGGCATGGTATACATGTTTATTTACCGGCCATCTTCCACCTCCAGCTCCTTCTCCAGATCCTGTGGAGCCTCAACCTCTCTCACTGCCATGGACGAGAGTGGTTCCAGGACACTCTCTGCTGTCCCCACATGGCCCCCAAAGGCAGATCTACTCCTTTTCCTTTGTAGGTGTAAAGGCAACAGATTATACAAACCCACTCATTTGGGCCCTTACTCCCTCAATTCTCATTTATGGAGAGCCCGTTCCATGTTTGGTATCATCTAAGCCCTATGTCAACCCTGCAAAGCTGGTGTTATTTCCACCTGAGGCTGAGAAAAATTGCAGCTCTGTAAAGTTGGGTAAGGTACTGAGAGCCCAGCCAGGACTTACTTTGCAGGGCCTGGCTTCGTTGTGTGCCAGGCACTGTGGTGGGCTCATCAGAGCGTTTTGGGAGACCCAGACAGGAAGACCTGTCCCTGTGTCTGTGTCGTTGAGCGGGCAGGAGAGGAGGGCTCCAGCATTGTCACTGCAGCCCTAGCTGAAGTGGCCTGGAGGCTAGACAGCACTGCAAGCCAGATCTGGAACAAACCTTATGTGCCCCCCCAAGGGGCTTGTATTTTGTTTGATAAATGGTTCTGGTGCTAGGAGAAAAAAATTAATTTGGAAACCACTGTAGTGAAAGACTGGGACCCATTGAAGAATTCTAAGCAGGGAAGTGACATGATTACATTTGCATTTTAAAGAGGGAGACAAAGACATTTTGGTATAAAAATAAATCTCCTTAATCACATCTTGTGGCGGAACAGCTTTCCTCATGGTGAGCTCCCTTCTAGCCTCTGATTGCCTGTGGGGATTTTACGCAGGTGCAAACAGTGCCACATTTGAGTTGCATTCTGCTTTCCCACTTTATGGCAGATGTCTTCCTGTGGCCTTCCTAATAATAATTCAGGATGGTTACACGGTGCGCCTTACCTGGGTGGACCTTTGCTCACCTTTCCATCCTCTCACTGTTGGGCATCACCTGGAAGTGCCGTGTAAATGGTAATATTGTTACTATTGTTCCCATTGCCTCTGATCTTCCTCTTTTTATGAGTGACATGGAAATACATGTTTGTGTTAGGGCTTTTTAGTTCCATATTGACGTCTTCTCTTGGACATAGTCCTAGCACCTCCCACCAAAATGGTACATGCATTCCAGCTGATGAACCCGCATCAACGCATCACTGTCCATCACTGTTTTTTCCATCAGAAAGTGTGTGGTCTTTTCAGATTGACGTCTTTCACTTAATATGCACTTAAGTCTCCCCCATGTCTTTTGTCTTTCGTGGTTTGGTAGCTCGTTTCCTTTTAGTGCTGAATAATACTTTGTTGTCTGGATGTACTACAGTTTCTTTATCCACTTACCTACTGGAGGAATCTTTTGCTTTCAAGTTTTAGCAATTATGAATGAAGTTGCTATAAGCATCTACGTGCAGGCTTCTGTGTGGGCATGATTTCAGCTCCTTTGGTTCAATACCAAGAAGCATGATGGCTGGATCCTATGGTAAGACTATGTTTGGAAGACCAATTATCTTCTAAAGTAGCTGCACCATTTTGCATTCCCACTGGTAGTAGGTGAGAGTTCCTGTTGCTCCACATCCACACCAGCACTTGGTGTTGCCAGTGTTTTGGATTGGGGCCATGTTAATGGCATTCTGAAGGCTTTTTTAGGCAGAAGATTGCTGGGCAATTTCTTTCTGCTTGTGTCTGAGTCGAGCCCAGAACTGGCATGGGCTAACTCTCAGCTGAGGACTCTTAGTCCATGGCTACATGGGGACAGGTCTGTGCCACACCAGGAGATGGGGATGAAGTGGGTGATGTGCTCTTCTCTTCAGATCTCCCCAACAGGCCGACCTGTCCATCCCCAGCCCTGAGAAGGCAAGATCCTTACAGCTCCCAGCTGCCTTCCTCACAGGTAGTTGCCCTCAGCTATGGGGTAATGTCTTGCCTAAGTTTAAGCTGGGAGGGGCTGCCAGTGACCAGGAATTAGGAATCAGGAATACAAGGACAGGGTCAGCTTTCTCTGACAAGTTCTGCCTTCCTCATTCCTACAGTGGTCCCCAAGACCAGCCCCCCCCCCAAAGCTTCTGCATACCTTTCTTTTTTTAAAGATTTTTATTATTTATTTATTCATGAGAGACACACAGAGGGAGAGAGAGAGGCAGAGACACAGGCAGAGGGAGAAGCAGGCTCCATGCGGGGAGCCCGACGTGGGACTCCATCCTGCGACTCCAGGCTGAAGGCGGCGCTAACCCGCTGAGCCACCTGGGCTGCCCTCTGCATACCTTTCTGCTTCATGGTCTATATCAGGGAACTGTGCACTGGGTGGTGAGTGGCACTGACCTAGCTGCTTGTGCTGGGGTGGCAGCCTCAGGTTCCCGAAAGAGCAGGCTGGTTGGAGGTTCAGGCTTGAGGTGAGGTGGGGTTGACAGATCTTTCTTGTTCACAGGACAACTGCTTAATCCCCTTCATGTGGAGAGATGGTGGCACAGCCAAGACTTCCTTTGTAAGAGGGGACGGTATAATAGGAGCACAAGCAGACAGAAATGCTAAATAAATAAAAAGAACCAAAGTGTTGGGGCCAGGGTTTTGCTGTGCCTTTCAAGAACTGGTGTGGCATCATGGGATGTGTGAGGACTTTGAGTGACTGAATCTTTTTTTTTTTAAGATTTTATTTATTTATTCATTCATGAGAGACACAGAAAGAGAGAGAGGCAGAGACACAGGCAGAGGGAGAAGCAGGCTCCATGCAGGGAGCCCGATGTGGGACTTGATCCTGGGACTCCAGGATCACACCCTGGGCCGAAGGCAGGCGCTAAACTGCTGAGCCACCCAGGGATCCCCTGGGTGACTGAATCTTGTTTCTGTCACTAAGTGGTGTGATCTTGGCCCTGTTGAATGACTTCCTTCCTCGTTCATTTTGTTCATCTTGCAAATGGTACTAATAATATCATCCTCATAGGATTACTGTGGGATTGAAGGAGCTAATGTGTTCTGAGGACCGCCTGGCATACAGAAGGGTCTCAAAGACAGGTGGCTCCTCTTATCTCCCTTCTACTCATATCATATGGTTTAGGCCAACTTCTAACACAGTAGAAAATACTATCCGAGGTGGGTACTTCAAGGGGACATCCTTGCCCTGGGGCCCTACCTGGGGTTTGGAATGCAGACAAGCTTCTCTTGTGCTCAGAGTCCTATAGAAGGCTTCTTGGTTATGCCATTTTTCTTCTGCATCTTCCCAGCAGAAAGAGAATAAAGCCTATTTTCGGGTTGAGGATTACATCCCTGCAAGTTTGATCGAGAGGATGACTGCTCTCCAGGTCCAAGTTGAAGTCTCAGAGATGCACTGTCTCAGTCCTGTGCTCTGGGGAGAGGATGCTGAGTTGGAGTTCTTGAGGGTAAGACTTCTGGTCTCCTGGTGGGGGGAGTGTTGTTGTTTAAGGGCACACAGCCAGCCCTTCCCTCTGGAGCTTTCTCTGGGGGGCCAGATATGCTCTGACCCACATGGAGGTATGATCAAGGGATTTGAGACCAAGGAGAGGCTTCTGGAAGCAGGTGGCATTGGAAATGATCCCCCCAAATGGGTAGGATTTAGTGGGCTGAGTGGGTATCGCTGAGCCTTTCTTTAGCCATAGAATTCACAGTCACTTTCCTCTAAGTGAGGAGATCACATTTCTCAGAGAGACATATGGGACAGCTACCCCAAACTGGGGTATGAGACAAAAGCAAAACCATTGGAAGACCTTAAGTTTCCAGCCTTCCAGGCAACTGTTCTCAGCACAGCACAGATGGTATGGTCCATGCAGCTAGGTATAGCTCTGGTCCACACTCTGCTCAGCCCTCAAGTGTAAGCAGTGGCATTTCAGTCCCCCATATTGGTGGGCACACACATAGCCTAGGATGAAGAGCTTTGCACACCTCACAACTTACCTGCTCTGGGCCAGGTGCTTCATGGAATGGAGACAGAAAGGACATGCTCCTTGCCCCCAGAGTATCCTGTCTCCTGGAGAGGACAGACAGGTACCAGAGTCGTGCAGAGTATGCTGTGTGATGAGAACAATAACAATATGTCAGGATAGGAGGGACTGCCACTCCGCCTGTGTAGATGGAGCTAGGGGCCCTCAGTTCCCCAGGGTAGGATACCTGGCTGGCCTTTAGAGCTGAGGAGGAATTTCAAAACAAGCTCCAGATTTGTACATTTCTCTGTACAAAAGTTTCCCAAGATGGATAGGAAATGTATCCGTGTTTTTGGCCTTTAATAGAGATGGACATTTGGAAGCAGAACTGTCCAGAGGAGATCTGGCCTTTCTTTTTGGTCTGCCACTTGGCAGATGGTAATACCTCACCCATGTAAACTTACAAACACTTCATTTGAGAAGCCCTGGTGGAAAGGTGCTCACTGCTTTCTATATTCCAGTCTTCGCCCATGTTCTTTGTCTAGAGGATGCAGCCTTCCTTTGATGAGGGGCGAGTGGACTCCTCAAAGCCATGAGCACACGTCTGATGGAAGGTGGAGGCAGAACCACAGAATCTGTGGGGAGGCCAAGGACTTGAGCCAATGGAGGCCTCTCTGGGCCCAAAGATGCCCACCTGCTCACCCCTCCCCAGGCTCTCTGTGTCCCTCCTTCTCCTGGTTGAATGATGAAAATTGGTTGTGAAGGAAGCCACCATCTCATAATAGAAATACAGTGAGATTTTGTTTTGTCGAATAGATTTGACTTAATTTGCATGCCATCTTATCAGTTTCAAGGAACGCTGGGTTTTGAGTTCCCTGTGCTGGCTGGTTGGGCCTGCGAGGGCTGTGTGTCACCCCTGCTGCATGAGACACGAAAGGGCTTTGTGATCCCCATGGCACATTGGGACCCTTCTCGTTTGGGTGAATGTTAGTTAAGCAAAATCTAACGCCCCATCCATAATTATAAAAGTAACAATTTGCTCATGATTCTGCCCTCTGGAGACAGCACAATTCTATCTTCTTATATTCATTCTCCTTTGTTCTGTGCCTTCACATGTGTATACACATTTAAAATTAGGTTTATATTATATATGCAGTTTTGTGTATTTTTATAATCCCATCTCACCAACATTTTGAAACTTTATTTTAAATCAACACATGGTGTACCCTAAGTTTTTTCTCAATACTCCATTGTTTGGCACATAAATTATTTTAAATAGGGGACTATTTTAAACAATACTGAGATTAGCACTTTTGCTACCCAAGTCTTTAGCTGCCTTTGTGCATAATTCCTTAGGGATAGAAGCTCATGAGTGGAATGCCAGCGTCTCAGGTTATAACCATTTGAACATTGCTGATAAATATTGCCAAGACACTCGGATTGCAGTCCTTTCTACACATTTCTTGTCCTCCCTACTAGGTTGTAAATGTCAAGGTCCCGAATCTTCAGGGCCCCTCACAGGCTCAGTAACTCCATAAACAGCCACTGGATTATTTAATTACAGCTCCTTGTGGCTCCTCTCTTCCATTATCAGATGCCTCTTGGCTTCCAGTTCACCAATGGCTAATTCTGCTAGTTCATCATCTCACCATCTCACGCTGGTAGACTTGGCAGAAATCCTATGTGGGTGATGCTGAATGACATGCTCTGTCAGGAAGTTTCACGACTACATTAGCATACTAATGCCAGAACAACCTAACCTGTTTGAGGTTAACTCCATGTTTTCCAAACCTCTTCAACCAGGGAACCATTTTTTTTTTCACAATAATGAGGGGTTTTGATATACTATTAAAACATTTCCTTTTCTTTGTTCTTTTTAGCTGTTGAAATCATAGTGCTTATATCCTGTGTTTTACTTCATTTAGCATTATAACATATGCATGCCCCAAATAATCACAAATGTTTTGTAAATGTGCTTTCTGAAGATTGCCTGATGATCCCTTTCAAGACAGTACTGCCTTTAGGAGATCTTTATCTCTGGGAGCCAGTCACCCAACCCAACCCTGCTAGTCTGCACCAACCATCACTAGAGAAGTGTTGGTCTTGATTACGCAGTACATTTTCTTAGGACAGATTGCCAGGAATGGAATCATAGGGTCAAAGGATATGAGTAGTTATGACTCTCTTGATGAAACAGTCTGCTTGTTCCAACAGTTTACAATACAGCAAGGATGCTGCATATGCTGGGAGCCAGGAGAGCCTGAGTCCAGTTAAACCTGGCTGCCACTGTAGGGAGAAGGAGAAGATAGTGAGATGCCTCTAAGCACATGAAGATAAAGGAACCTCTGAGAGGACAATTAGCAATCACAACATGGAATGCCCAGGAGAGGTGCTCCAGAGGATTTCCTAGTAGAGAATGGAGACATAGATAATATTTATTTTTTTACCAATTGAAAATGCCCCTGAGGATCTTATGTATACTCACCCATGTTTCCAAATGTGATGGGAACTCTGTATGTTAGTTGCTAAGAGTGAAGACTCAGAAATAGACAGACTTATACTTCCATTTCTGGCTCCTAAGTAAATCTACTTTCTCATTTGAAAAGAGAAAAGATTGCTGTTGTGATTGCTGTAAAGATTAAACAGCATGGTACATGGGAAATGTTTTCATGGCGCTTTGCCATTTTATTTTTAATTTTTAATTTTTTAAAGAGAGAGGCGGGGGGAGGGGCCAAGGAAGAGGGTAAGAGAATCTTAAGCAGGCTCCACACCCAGCTTGGAGCCCAGTACAGGGCTGTTTCATGACCCTCAGATCATGACCTGAGCCAAAATCAAGAGTTGGGTGCTTAACCAACTGAGCCACCCAGGGCACACTGGTGCTTTGCCATTTAAACATTTTGTCACTCCAAGTACTTCAGGATCACATCCTTCTCTATATACTTAAAAAATAAAATAAAAACTAAAATTAAAAAAAACTAAAATTAAATACTAAACAATTAAAACATGTAAGGGAGTCTAGCAAAGGCATCTTTATCCTAGTGAAGTCTAAGGCTTTAAATTTTTTTTGGAAATATCACATCAAATTATTTAAAAGAATTTACTTTATTGCTTTGGGATCACCCTAATTTAATACCTAAGCACATGCCTAGTCTGGCCATTGGATATTTCAGCATGAAGTGCTCAATAGTGTTTTGGATGCTACTGCTGATGACAACAATGGTGATGAACAGTGCCTCCAAAGTTAAAACAAGCAGGCTCAAGGCCCAGAAACTGAATCAACATCATATGAAGAGCTGTAGGCTCTGCGGGCAGTATAACCTGTCGGCAGAGATTATTAACAGAAGAAAAAAAGCACAGCAAATATCCTGAGAAAGGAGCTCTCAAAGTCATAATTTGTCCCTATTGTTATTACCCTGTCTGGGGGGTGGGAGAAATTGGCCTTGGCAGAGTGCTCTCTGTTGGGGGCAGGGGTAGGGATAGGATACCAGATCTCACCAATGAAACCCTTCTGAGAGGGAGCAAGAAGTCCCTGCTGTAAGTCCAGGTGCATCAGTCTTCTGATGAGGCCTGAAGTCTGCAGGTGAAGATGCAGAGGCTAGATACCAGGATAGAGATGTGATTACCATTCAAACATAAAAACATCTGCATCAAGTTTATACTCCAATCTCTTAAGAATCTGATGGGCCTGATGCAGTCTTCATCTCTGATTGACCCTCAGGACTCTGACAAAATTCATTATTCTGAGCTAGTGAACTGAGGACAGACCTTGGACTGGAGGGACCCCAGCAATGCACTGTGACATGGTGAAAGATGTCATTGCCAGTGATTGCTCATTTACTCTGCAGGATGTTCACGACTTATCTTGCTCTCACAGTGGTGCTGACCATCTGGAAGGGGCCTTTCCCTGCCTGGATCTCAGTTTTTCCATTTGTAAAATGAAGGGGTTGTAGCAGATAACATTTCAATAGACCTTAATAGACACAATTGGGAAAAGGAATCCCTTCCCTGGAGGTGACCCAGAAGAGTCTGAATTCTAAAACCTTGTTCAGAATATTAATATTCTGTTGTATCATTTTTATGGTAACTGTTCCAGGTGTTGCTTAGGTACTCCATGAAAAAGGAATCCTAGGGTTAATAAAATAGGAAATGCTATCATAGTAGAGGTGAGGAGAAATTCTGTAGTAAGGCGATCTGGTTAGCTCAGTGTTTTCCTAAGCGTATTTGGGCAATCCTACTCTTAGTTTTTGGAACATCTGTGAAAATGCTTTTCATGAATTGGTCTGAAGCCTATTATTTTAGGTTAGTGGGACTGTCTCTTCTCAATTGGCTTTTTTTCTTGCTCCAGGTCACTCAGCAGCTCCCAGAATATGGTGTGCTAGTTCACCACGTTCTCCCAGAGAAGATAAAGGGAGCAGGGGAGATGGCCTTGGGGATCTGTGCCAAGGATGTCATATTCTACGAAGTGAAAAACAACAGCAGAATTGCAACTTTGCAGTTTCAGTGGAGAGATCAGGAAGATTTCTATTTGTGTGAGTGTAGCTCAGTGGATAACTGCTTCATTTCCCTTTGGTCTGTTGCCCCCATAAAGGAGCAGCGGAGTCATATGATCTTCCCCTGACCAGATAAGCTCACAACCAGTACTGGGATACATTGTGGCGTATTTGAAAGAAGCCTACCAGAGGAGTCCCCAGGAGGCCGTTTCCTCCCCACCATTTCTTGCCAGGTCCCTGTGCACCCCCATGGGTAGCCATCAGCTGAAAACGCTATACCTTCTCTCTGGGTGGAGTTCTCCTAAAGTGGGGAATCCACTGATGCTGATAGCAAGGTTGGCGTTGGAAGATGGGAGAGGAGAGCCCCCATAGGTGGTGTGAAATCTGCCAAATTTTCAAATTTTTTCCTGTATGTTTTAAAATTTCCCTGTGCACACAGTGTCCTGAGACATTCAGCCTGTCTCCCACAGACTACAGGTGTGCTACAGGATGCTGGGGACTGCAGACCTTTGGTGCCTTTGAAAATTTAAAAGTCGAGGGGGGAGGAGCAAGATGGCGGAAGAGTAGGGTCCCCAAATCACCTGTCCCCACCAAATTACCTAGAAAACCTTCAAATTATCCTGAAAATCTATGAATTCGGCCTGAGATTTAAAGAGAGACCAGCTGGAATGCTACAGTGAGAAGAGTTCGCGCATCTATCAAGGTAGGAAGACGGGGAAAAAGAAATAAAGGAACAAAGGCCTCCAAGGGGGAGGGGCCCCGCGAGGAGCCGGGCTGAGGCCGGGGCGAGTGTCCCCAGGACAGGAGAGCCCCGTCCCGGAGACGCAGGAGCTGCACCGACCTTCCCGGGCGGAAAGGGGCTCGCGGGGAGGTGGAGCAGGACCCAGGAGGGCGGGGATGCCCTCGGGCTCCCGGGGACACTAACAGACACCTGCGCCCCGGGAGAGTGCGCCGAGCTCCCTAAGGGCTGCAGCGCGCACGGCGGGACCCGGTGGGACCCGGAGCAGCTGAAGGGGCTCGGGCGGCGGCTCCGCGGAGGGGGCTGCGCGGCCCCGGGAGCAGCTCGGAGGGGCTCGGGAGGAGGAAGAGGCTCCGTGCGGAGGGGGCTGCGCGGTTCCAGGAGCAGCTCGGAGGGGCTCGGGCGGCGGCTCCGCGGAGGGGGCTGCGCGGCCCGGGAGCGCGAATCCACCAGCGCAGGCCCCGGAGCACAGGGCGCCGGGACACAGCCCAGGATCCCGCCTCCCCCGGGACAGGCAGAGGCCGGGAGGGCCCAGGACAGCGAGGACGCTCCTGCCCCAGCTGAGCAGATCCGCGGCCCCGCCCCGGAGCCTCCAGGCCCTGCAGACGGAGAGCTCTGGAATTCCTACCGGAGCTGAATCCAGGTTTCCAGAGCTGCCCCGCCACTGGGGCTGTTCCTCCTGCGGCCTCAGGGGGTAAACAACCCCCACTGAGCCCTGCACCAGGCAGGGGCACAGCACCTCCCCCAACTGCTAACACCTGGAAATCAGCACAACAGGCCCCTCCCCCAGAAGATCAGCTAGACTGACAACTTCCAGGAGAAGCCAAGGGACTTAAAGAACACAGAATCAGAAGATACTCCCCGGTGGTTCTTTTTTTTGTTTGTTTGTTTTTGTTTTTGTTTTTGTTTTGTTTTGCTTTTTGATTTGTTTCCTTCCCCCACCCCCTTTTTTTCTCCTTTCTTTTTCTTTCTCTTTTTCTTCTTTTTTTTTTTTTTTCGTTTTTTTTTTCTTTTTCTTCCCTTTTTTTTCTCTCTCTTTTCTTTCCTTCTTTCTCTCCTCTCTTTTTCTCTTTTTCCCAATACAACTTGCTTTTGGCCACTCTGCACTGAGCAAAATGACTAGAAGGAAAACATCACCTCAAAAGAAAGAATCAGAAACAGTCCTCTCTCCCACAGAGTTACAAAATCTGGATTACAATTCAATGTCAGAAAGCCAATTCAGAAGCACTATTATACAGCTACTGGTGGCTCTAGAAAAAAGTATAAAGGACTCAAGAGACTTCATGACTGCAGAATTTAGAGCTAATCAGGCAGAAATTAAAAATCAATTGAATGAGATGCAATCCAAACTAGAAGTCCTAACGACGAGGGTTAACGAGGTGGAAGAACGAGTGAGTGACCTAGAAGACAAGTTGATAGCAAAGAGGGAAACTGAGGAAAAAAGAGACAAACAATTAAAAGACCATGAAGATAGATTAAGGGAAATAAACGACAGCCTGAGGAAGAAAAACCTACGTTTAATTGGGGTTCCCGAGGGCGCCGAAAGGGACAGAGGGCCAGAATATGTATTTGAACAAATTCTAGCTGAAAACTTTCCTAATCTGGGAAGGGAAACAGGCATTCAGATCCAGGAAATAGAGAGATCCCCCCCTAAAATCAATAAAAACCGTTCAACACCTCGACATTTAATTGTGAAGCTTGCAAATTCCAAAGATAAAGAGAAGATCCTTAAAGCAGCAAGAGACAAAAAATCCCTGACTTTTATGGGGAGGAGTATTAGGGTAACAGCAGACCTCTCCACAGAAACCTGGCAGGCCAGAAAGGGCTGGCAGGATATATTCAGGGTCCTAAATGAGAAGAACATGCAACCAAGAATACTTTATCCAGCAAAGCTCTCATTCAAAATGGAAGGAGAGATAAAGAGCTTCCAAGACAGGCAGCAACTGAGAGAATATGTGACCTCCAAACCAGCTCTGCAAGAAATTTTAAGGGGGCCTCTTAAAATTCCCCTTTAAGAAGAAGTTCAGTGGAACAGTCCACAAAAACAAAGACTGAATAGATATCATGATGACACTAAACTCATATCTCTCAATAGTAACTCTGAATGTGAACGGGCTTAATGACCCCATCAAAAGGCGCAGGGTTTCAGACTGGATAAAAAAGCAGGACCCATCTATTTGCTGTCTACAAGAGACTCATTTTAGACAGAAGGACACCTACAGCCTGAAAATAAAAGGTTGGAGAACCATTTACCATTCGAATGGTCCTCAAAAGAAAGCAGGGGTGGCCATCCTTATATCAGATAAACTAAAATTTACCCCAAAGACTGTAGTGAGAGATGAAGAGGGACACTATATCATACTAAAGGATCTATTCAACAAGAGGACTTAACAATCCTCAATATATATGCTCCGAATGTGGGAGCTGCCAAATATATAAATCAATTATTAACCAAAGTGAAGAAATACTTAGATAATAATACACTTATACTTGGTGACTTCAATCTAGCTCTTTCTATACTCGATAGGTCTTCTAAGCAAAACATCTCCAAAGAAACGAGAGCTTTAAATGATACACTGGACCAGATGGATTTCACAGATATCTACAGAACTTTACATCCAAACTCAACTGAATACACATTCTTCTCAAGTGCACATGGAACTTTCTCCAGAATAGACCACATATTGGGTCACAAATCGGGTCTGAACCGATACCAAAAGATTGGGATTGTCCCCTGCATATTCTCGGACCATAATGCCTTGAAATTAGAACTAAATCACAACAAGAAGTTTGGAAGGACCTCAAACACATGGAGGTTAAGGACCATCCTGCTAAAAGATAAAAGGGTCAACCAGGAAATTAAGGAAGAATTAAAAAGATTCATGGAAACTAATGAGAATGAAGATACAACCGTTCAAAATCTTTGGGATGCAGCAAAAGCAGTCCTAAGGGGGAAATACATCGCAATACAAGCATCCATTCAAAAACTGGAAAGAACTCAAATACAAAAGCTAACCTTACACATAAAGGAGCTAGAGAAAAAACAGCAAATAGATCCTACACCCAAGAGAAGAAGGGAGTTAATAAAGATTCGAGCAGAACTCAACGAAATCGAGACCAGAAGAACTGTGGAACAGATCAACAGAACCAGGAGTTGGTTCTTTGAAAGAATTAATAAGATAGATAAACCATTAGCCAGCCTTATTAAAAAGAAGAGAGAGAAGACTCAAATTAATAAAATCATGAATGAGAAAGGAGAGATCACTACCAACACCAAGGAAATACAAACGATTTTAAAAACATATTATGAACAGCTATACGCCAATAAATTAGGCAATCTAGAAGAAATGGACGCATTCCTGGAAAGCCACAAACTACCAAAACTGGAACAGGAAGAAATAGAAAACCTGAACAGGCCAATAACCAGGGAGGAAATTGAAGCAGTCATCAAAAACCTCCCAAGACACAAGAGTCCAGGGCCAGATGGCTTCCCAGGAGAATTTTATCAAACGTTTAAAGAAGAAATCATACCTATTCTCCTAAAGCTGTTTGGAAAGATAGAAAGAGATGGAGTACTTCCAAATTCGTTCTATGAAGCCAGCATCACCTTAATTCCAAAGCCAGACAAAGACCCCGCCAAAAAGGAGAATTACAGACCAATATCCCTGATGAACATGGATGCAAAAATTCTCAACAAGATACTGGCCAATAGGATCCAACAATACATTAAGAAAATTATTCACCATGACCAAGTAGGATTTATCCCTGGGACACAAGGCTGGTTCAACGCCCGTAAAACAATCAATGTGATTCATCATATCAGCAAGAGAAAAACCAAGAACCATATGATCCTCTCATTGGATGCAGAGAAAGCATTTGACAAAATACAGCATCCATTCCTGATCAAAACTCTTCAGAGTGTAGGGATAGAGGGAACATTCCTCGACATCTTAAAAGCCATCTATGAAAAGCCCACAGCAAATATCATTCTCAATGGGGAAGCACTGGGAGCCTTTCCCCTAAGATCAGGAACAAGACAGGGATGTCCACTCTCACCACTGCTATTCAACATAGTACTGGAAGTCCTCGCCTCAGCAATCAGACAACAAAAAGACATTAAAGGCATTCAAATTGGCAAAGAAGAAGTCAAACTCTCCCTCTTCGCCGATGACATGATACTCTACATAGAAAACCCAAAAGTCTCCACCCCAAGATTGCTAGAACTCATACAGCAATTCGGTAGCGTGGCAGGATACAAAATCAATGCCCAGAAGTCAGTGGCATTTCTATACACAAACAATGAGACTGAAGAAAGAGAAATTAAGGAGTCAATCCCATTTACAATTGCACCCAAAAGCATAAGATACCTAGGAATAAACCTCACCAAAGAGGTAAAGGATCTATACCCTAAAAACTATAGAACACTTCTGAAAGAAATTGAGGAAGACACAAAGAGATGGAAAAATATTCAATGCTCATGGATAGGCAGAATTAATATTGTGAAAATGTCAATGTTACCCAGGGCAATATACACGTTTAATGCAATCCCTATCAAAATACCATGGACTTTCTTCAGAGAGTTAGAACAAATTATTTTAAGATTTGTGTGGAATCAGAAAAGACCCGGAATAGCCAGGGGAATTTTAAAAAAGAAAACCATATCTGGGGGCATCACAATGCCAGATTTCAGGTTGTACTACAAAGCTGTGGTCATCAAGACAGTGTGGTACTGGCACAAAAACAGACACATAGATCAGTGGAACAGAATAGAGAATCCAGAAGTGGACCCTGAACTTTATGGGCAACTAATATTCGATAAAGGAGGAAAGACTATCCATTGGAAGAAAGACAGTCTCTTCAATAAATGGTGCTGGGAAAATTGGACATCCACATGCAGAAGAATGAAACTAGACCACTCTCTTTCACCATACACAAAGATAAACTCAAAATGGATGAAAGATCTAAATGTGAGACAAGATTCCATCAAAATCCTAGAGAAGAACACAGGCAACACCCTTTTTGAACTCGGCCATAGTAACTTCTTACAAGATACATCCACGAAGGCAAAAGAAACAAAAGCAAAAATGAACTATTGGGACTTCATCAAGATAAGAAGCTTTTGCACAGCAAAGGATACAGTCAACAAAACTCAAAGACAACCTACAGAATGGGAGAAGATATTTGCAAATGACATATCAGATAAAGGGCTAGTTTCCAAGATCTATAAAGAACTTATTAAACTCAACACCAAAGAAACAAACAATCCAATCATGAAATGGGCAAAAGACATGAACAGAAATCTCACAGAGGAAGACATAGACATGGCCAACATGCATATGAGAAAATGCTCTGCATCACTTGCCATCAGGGAAATACAAATCAAAACTACAATGAGATACCACCTCACACCAGTGAGAATGGGGAAAATTAACAAGGCAGGAAACAACAAATGTTGGAGAGGATGCGGAGAAAAGGGAACCCTCTTACACTGTTGGTGGGAATGTGAACTGGTGCAGCCACTCTGGAAAACTGTGTGGAGGTTCCTCAAACAGTTAAAAATATACCTGCCCTACGACCCAGCAATTGCACTGTTGGGGATTTACCCCAAAGATACAAATGCAATGAAACGCCGGGACACCTGCACCCCGATGTTTCTAGCAGCAATGGCCACTATAGCCAAACTGTGGAAGGAGCCTCGGTGTCCAACGAAAGATGAATGGATAAAGAAGATGTGGTTTATGTATACAATGGAATATTACTCAGCTATTAGAAATGACAAATACCCACCATTTGCTTCAACGTGGATGGAACTGGAGGGTATTATGCTGAGTGAAGTAAGTCAGTCGGAGAAGGACAAACATTATATGTTCTCATTCATTTGGGGAATATAAATAATAGTGAAAGGGAAAATAAGGGAAGGGAGAAGAAATGGGTGGGAAATATCAGAAAGGGAGACAGAACGTAAAGACTGCTAACTCTGGGAAACGAACTAGAGGTGGTAGAAGGGGAGGAGGGCGGGGGGTGGGAGTGAATGGGTGACGGGCACTGGGTGTCATTCTGTATGTTAGTAAATTGAACACCAATAAAAAAAAAAAAAAGAAAATTTAAAAGTCTTTTTTTGAAACAAAAAATCTCTGTTAAATGTATCACGTTTGAAATTGTATTTCAATGCCATTTGCATGAGTATTTATATACTTCCTGAATGTAGTTACAATAAATTTGCCACCAAAAGCATTATGTCTGTCCCCACAGCAGATTACTCTGGTACCTAATCTTCCTGCTTATCCCATAGTAGGTCACCCCAGTCAGTTTGCCATTTCCTTTTTTTTTTTTTTTTTTACTAAAACAGAGCAACTCATTTGATCAGTACAATAGACACAAAATGCTTACAAAACTGATACCGTGAGAATGCTACTCTTTCCTTTTTCTTTTTTTTTTTGTATTTTTTTGTTTTTTTTTTTTATTGGAGTTCGATTTGCCAATATGTAGTATAACACCCAGTGCTCATCACGTCAAGTGCCCCCCTCAGTGCCCATCACCCCATCACCCCATCCCCCTGCCCACCTCCCCTTCTACCATTTCCTTTAGGTATGATTTCCTTATCAAACATGAAGGTCTTCATCTTTTGGCCCATGAAATAATCAGTTTTTTCTTTCTATTTAATTTTCTGTTAGGGTTTTAAGGATTTTCCTCCTGGTTAGATTGCTGTTTTTACTATCATTATCTGATGTTAGAGTTTCCTAAGTAGAAGGTAATTGGTTTAATTCATTTGCTTAATGTTTCCTTTGTTTCTTCCATCTTGTCTGTTGAAGTTGACATATTGTTCAAGCATGATTCTTGATAATGTTGCTTTTTTTTTAAGGTTTTATTTACTTATTTGAGGGAGATAGCAAGAGCAGAAGGTGGGGGAGGGGCAGAGAGAGAGGGAGAAGCAGACTGCTCAGGGCAGAGCCCAATGGGGGCTCAATCCCAGGACCCGGAGCTCATGACCTGAGCCAAAGGCAGACGCTTAGCCAACTGAGCCACCCAGGTGTCCCCTTGATAGTGTTTCATGATAAATTATTGTTTGTCTTTGGAAAAAAAAGCTTATATCTAAAAGTAAATAACAGAATTAAACTGAGTTCTTATAATACTTCTAATACTAAAAAAAAAAAAAAACCACACACACACACACAAAAACAAAAACAAAAAACTTATACTCTATCAAGAAACTTTTTCCCAAATATTTTTGACTATATCTGAAAGTAAAACATGTATTTGTAAGTTTTTAATAATTTTAATGATTCGACTTACTTTAATTCAAATGAAAGATTATTTGAGGAGTTTTAATTACTGAATCAATACTATTGCACTGCTTCCTATTTTCTTTACGTCATGGTTAACTGTTTAAATTTTTCTTTTCTTTTTTAAGATTTTATTTATTTATTCATGAGAGACACAGAGGCAGAGACACAGGCAGAGGGAGAAGCAGGCTCCATGCAGGGAGCCCAATGTGGGACTCGATCCTAGGACCTTGGGATCATGCCTTAAGCCAAAGGTAGACGCTCAACCACTGAGCTACCCAGGCGTCCCCTGTTTAAATTTTTCAATGTAATTTGTCTTAGGACATTTGTAAAACTGCAGATAACCTAAAATGTAATTTTGAAAATAGAATTTTAGAAGTTATAAAATTTAACAATCCCCTTAAGTAAGTGCTTTATTTTTAAGTTGATTGAATGTTTATAGACATCTATTTTCCTGTGACCAGGGAAAATTTCTTGATTAAAGCTGGAAAATCATCAGGTTCACAAGACAAACTTATAGCTTAAAAAACCCCAAAACGACTTTGCCACTAATTAGGATTTCCATGCCTTGATGACCATCCTCTTCCTCAGCACCAATGTCTTTTTTATGGAAAAGTCATCCCATGAAATTATGTCACCAATTGCTTGCCACAAATCAGGCATCTTGTACAGAAAATGACTGTCACTCTTCATGCTTCTGCGAGCACAAAATGTGGAACTCTACAAATAATGCAAGAATGAGCTCAGGAAGTTGGTTTGAAATTTGCCTAATTAATAACAGACGCCAAGATGTTTCAGACAATTGCAGGCCATTCATCTCACCAGCCAGCAGGGAGGTAGCAATAGAGTTAGAGAGAAATGCCATTAAGACATTGATTTGACTATGGTTGTAGGCATGATTGATTAAGACTGTGATTTGTAGGCATGTTGGCAGCCTGTCTGTGACAGAGACAACATTGGTTCAGAAGATTATCCAACTGAGAAAGTGTTCATTGTGGAACAAGGAACCTATCGTGTTTGTAACCATCCTGGGTTATTAGCAGTAGTTAAAACGCTCCTGAAGAATGTTGGTGGTATACATTCTGTTTATGTTTCCATATTATAGCACTTTGTAACATTTTCTCTAGAGGCAATAGAATTACAATTTAGACTTTCCATGCTGACTGCAAGTTGTTTTTATTGTTGATAAGATGCACAAAGCATGCAGCTTTGCAGAGAGACACAGACACACTTGCTCTTTGTAATGCTGGTATAGGTTTCTGTGCTGCAAGTGCAGGGAATCGAATAAATTCTATTTCATGTGATTCTCCATTAAAAAAAGAAAAATATTGTGCATTATATTGAGAATGCAGTATATACAGTTATAAAGTATACCCCTGATAGGACAGAACTGCCACTCAATTGGGATGTTTTTGAGAATTAAGTCACAGTCTTTTATTTCTGACAACTTGAAAGAGATTTCTGTCAGACTGGCCTCTAGCTCTGAACATTTCAAGGCTTGCTTTCCACACTTTACAAGACCCTGTGAAGACTTGGCTGGAGCCCCTCCCAGGACCCTCAGCTTCATGGCAAATCTGCCTCCGTCGAAGAACATCATTGCTCCACAAAGAGATATCAAACAAGATACACAAACTAGCGGGCGAACTCACAGCAGCAATAATAGAACTACAGGTGATAACATACTCAAAATGGTAAAACAATGCTTTGAAACAAAGGTGATTATGGAAGCACCAAGTGTGTACTGCGGCAACAGAGATGTAAATACATTTTTTTTGTTTGTGCTGAAAACTCTGAGATTCTAGTTTTACATCATCTTGTTCAGAGAGCAGCTCACCTCTGTGAAAGTTTGCTTATAGATATGCATTTCTCATTAAATGATGTTACCGAAATGGAGAAGAAATCCAAACTAGGGATCCCTGGGTGGCGCAGCGGTTTGGCGCCTGCCTTTGGCCCAGGGTGCGATCCTGGAGACCCGGGATCGAATCCCACGTCGGGCTCCTGGTGCATGGAGCCTGCTTCTCCCTCTGCCTGTGTCTCTGCCTCTCTCTCTCTCTGTGACTATCATAAATAAATTTAAAAAATTAAAAAAAAAAAAGAAATCCAAACTACTACAGTTGAGACCGTTTTCAGCTTTATGCCTAGAAAGTCCACTCTTTGTGCTGCTTAGTATCTTAAAGCATTAGTATCTAAAAGGAGAGTTTTGCCAAGAGTTTATCAGTTGAAAGAAAGATTGGTGTATGTGTGTGTGTGTGTGTGTGTGTGTGTGTGTGTGTAAATGATTCTCTTTTCTCAGATTTGTTAGTGAATAGTTATTATATTTTTTATTTTTTTATTTTTATTTTTTATTTTTTATTTTTTTTATTATTTATGATAGCCACAGAGAGAGAGAGAGAGAGAGAGAGAGAGGGAGGGGCAGAGACACAGGCAGAGGGAGAAGCAGGCTCCATGCACCGGAAGCCCGACGTGGGATTCGATCCCGGGTCTCCGGGATCGCGCCCTGGGCCAAAGGCAGGCGCCAAACCGCTGCGCCACCCAGGGATCCCTATATTTTTTTTAAAATGACATACTCATCTAAATTTTTCTTTAAGATTTTATTTATTCATGAGAGACAGAGAGAGAGAGAGAGAGAGAGAGAGAGAGAGGCAGAGATACAGGCAAAAGGAGAAGCAGGCTCCATAAAGTGAACCTGAGGCAGGACTCGGTCCCAGGACCCTGGGATCGTGACCTGAGCCAAAGGCAGATGCCCAACTGCTGAGCCACCCAGGCGTCCCTCATCTAAAATTTTTTAATACCTGAGTGCAGTTAATATGCAATTGTCAAGACCATGTGAGAGCTTACCAATGTGTGCTGACAAAGTGGATGGATTCCAAGCAAATATTTAAATTTGGAAAAGCAAATACTCCACTGCTGAAGTTCAGGGGTCATTATAATTTAAATACTAAGAAAAAGTTATTAAGGCCAATAGGGTACTATCTGAGAAAATACATTATTTTTAAAAATACTATAGTATAGTTCAATTGAACTCCAAATCCACTCATGTTAGTAGAAGGAGTTTCAACATTACATTTGTCAGTGAAGTGAAAGAATATTTAGAAAATACTCAAGTTACTTAAAATGAGGTTATAGGCAAAAAAAAAAAAAAAACATTTCTCAGAGGAAAAGTAATGAATAATTACTGTCTTTTGTTAATATTTGACCCAGTGGATGGAGCTTCTGGGAAGTGGTGACTATTATGAATTAAAAGGGATTAGCATTAACAAGGATCAGGAGTTCCAGGGAACCCTTTCAGGCATAAGCCCTGTATCTATAAAAATTATCTTTCAAAGAGCAAGCTCAAGATTCTTACTGAAATATTTAGAATATCTAGAGATTTTATTTAGAAGTTATATATAAATTCATATTTAATATCATCTCTATTACTTTGCATTTTATTGTTTTTATTAACATTGTATATTGACAATAATAGTTACGGATTTTTTCCACAAAGGTCCAGATAGACAATCCCCTATAGATAATCCTCTCCAGTTTATCCCACTTAGCTGTACCATATTATTACTTTGTATGTGGGCCCTGAAAGTATAAATATGGGGAAGCATTTCTTGGTGATGTGACCTGAATTCTGCTGCATCCTAAGGACTCTTGGTGTGTTTCCTCATCTGTAGGATAGGGACAATTGTATGACCTACCTCATTCTGTAGATGAGATGAATTAATACCCAGAAAGCACTTAGAACAGAGCCTTGCCCATAAGTGCAAGAAATATGAGAATGCATATTATCTTTTCTTATCTTATTCTTATCTTATTTTATCTTTTCTATAACCCCACTAGCTGAAATTTTGTCTGCACCTTCTGGGAGTTTGTGCAATGAAAACTATAGATATATTTTATGGCCTTTCAAAGTGCACATGGAGGATTATGTTCACTCCTTGCTGAGGGCCAAGTGTGTACCTGACTCATTTCATATGCGTTTCACCTAGCTCCCTTCTCAGCAGTTGGCAATTGCCTGATAAACAAACACTGGCTTTGTGAATGAAGAAAAAAATAAGAAGAGGGTTTTTTTTTTAATATAAGAAAAAATAATAGGCCATGGTCAGAGAACATCTGTCATATACTTCTAGATGCCTAGTACCTTGAGACCAAACTGGAGGCTCCAGCATTTGATAGCTCTTTGGACAATTGTGCTTAAATGGATGGTCAGCATAATCAACATATGAAAGTCTGTGTTTGCTTCCTTCAGCGAAAGAAGTTCACCATCACAAGCAGCATCTCTGGGAAAAAGCATACATTTGTCACCAATTCAACAAAGACCTGTAAATATTTACTGGGACTCTGCTCTGCTCAGCATGGGTTTAATGCTCAGATGAGCTCTCTTCCAGTTGCAGCTGGTGAGTAGACGCTATATTCTCTTTTTTTTTTTAATTTATTTTTTATTGGTGTTCAATTTGCCAACATATAGAATAGCACCCAGTGCTCATCCCATCAAGTGCCCCCCTCAGTGCCTGTCACCCAGTCACCCCCATCCCCCACCCACCTCCCTTTCTACCACCCCTTGTTTGTTTCCCAGAGTTAGGAGTCTCTCATGTTCTTAGACGCTATATTCTTAACCTCGAGTTTGGAAGGTTATTTCATAAAACAATTTGTATCAGTATCTATAGTTGACCCAGAAACCTCTAAAAAGTTTTATATCTCTCTAATAACTCAAGAAATACCATTAAGGTGAAATGTATTTATTTTCTTCGACTGGTAAATGCTAAAATAGGTACGATGGCGGGAGGCGGGGGGGGGGGGTCAGTGGGGTAAATGGGTACAATCTGTCTGAAATACAATTGGTAATATATATCAAAAGCCTTTAAAAAGCCCATGTCTGTTAGCCCTGCAATTTCACTTATAGACAAATATTTATCCAAAGGTGATAAATACAGAAGTTACATGGAAGTTGATGCTCATAGGTGTTCACTAGAACGTTATTTATAACAGTGTCCATTTGGAAGCAACCTAAATCTCCAAAGCCTTAAGATACATCTTTATAATTTAGACATTAAAGTCAGTTTCTGGGGAATGATGACATGTGAAATGCACATAATGTGGCTCTAAGTGAGGAAAAATGAAATATGAAGTCTTACTTCCCACTGATAAAACTTTCTGCAATGAAAATATGCATACTGTTTGTTTCAGGGTCACTGCCAGTGTGTATGGGTGTCACTACCAGTATGTACCTACTGAGCACTTGAAAGGTGGCAAATAGAACTGAGGAACTACATTTTTTATTTCATTAATTTTAACTAACATATTTAAATGTAAATGGCCCCATGTATCTCCTGCGCTGGAAAGCACCAACCTAAGTGCCAGGATAGTAACTTGGTTGGTTTTAACATGTTATGAAACAGAAAAGGAAGAATATGGAAATGAACCTCCCCAGAGTACCTTCATAGGTTTATTGTTACCTTTGTGGGTCAGGCACACAGGCACACAGGCACACAGGCATGATTGTTTTCTCCTTTGTGTCGTTTTCAGGATTTACCAAACATTCAACAATGTACATGTAATATTGCTTTAATTAGGAAAGAGACTACTAGGTCGGATGAAGCTACACATCACAGAACACTAGTTAATACTTCTTGAGTTTTTAAGAAGCACTAAGGAACTATTTATTACTCTTATTAGTACCAGGAGGTACTCTAAGCCCTTCTATGAATTATCTCATTTATGCTCATAATACGTTGTTTCCTTAAACTGCGCTTGTCAGGCAGCCCAACGAGGCAGGCACCAGCATTACTGAGGAGGTTAAGTAACAGGCTAGCTGGGAGGTGCTGGGGCTGAGGTTTGAACCTGTCTCCCCCTGAGGCTGGTGCCTAAGAACTTCACTCTGCAGTACAGCCTTTATCCTACCAGAACAGGGACTCTAGGACTAGAGAGGTTTGGCACTGAGCATTGGATTGATCATAGTTGCCGTTGATCTCTAAGCATTATTTTTTCTTTAGTTAGAAAAGAGAACAATTTAATAGAGTGGTTTCAGCGTTCATATTCAAACAGTGGTCTCTGCATGTGCATCACTCCAGAGCTTGCTAGAGATACGAAACCTCAGGCACCATACAGACCTACTGAATACATCTGCATTTGAAAAGGAACCCAAGTGATTTTGATGCACAGAAAAGTTTGAGACCCCCTTGCTTGGAATGTGGCCCTGGAGCCCAGTAGACTCAGAGCAGTAGAGTTTACTAGCTGCATGACTTGGGGCAACTCACTTCCTTTCCCTGAACCTCGGTGTTCTTAGGTGAGCACACTGGTGTCTGGTGGCTTTAGAGGAACAGTACATGAGATGTTTCTAGCTCTGTGTCCCATGTTCACTAAGTCTGTGTAGTAGTAACAGCAGCTTCTGCTTGTGGGGGTTTTGTTCAGTGCTAGCTGGTTCATGGGGGAAGAGGGGACAGTGAACACTGGGTTCTGGGAGCCTGGGACGAGGATCAGTCAGGAAACAAAATTGCTGAGCATTTGGATGCAGAACCAAACACAGAAAAAGGGGACATATGATTTGCAGCATACCCAAATAAATTATAAATATTTCATTGAAATCACATAGTGGCAGTTTTAGGGTGTTTGCAGGGAGCTGGAGATAATGAATGTAAATTAACTGTATTTTACCTGCTATTGCTAAGATACAATGTGAAACATCATCAATATTACTTTTATTGCCTGATACAAGTGAATGTAAAATATTTATAAAGGTCTGCAGGCTCACTTGTGAAACTAGTCCTTCTAAGCCAGCTTTGCTCATATTACTGTTTTCTCATACTCCAAATTCTACCTTCATAAGAGTTTTCAGGAATATAACATTGATATTAAAAGGATTATTTCACAGTTTTTCTTTTTTGGGCTGGGTTAATGTGATGCTATTTTCCTTTATTTTTTCTAGCTTTATTGAATTATTAGTGACATATGTATATAAGTAAGGTGTGCAGTATGATGGTTTGATACACCTATATACACTGCAAAATGATTACCACAATAAGATAGTTAACACCTCCAGTCCCTGCCATAATTATAATTGTTTTTGTGGTGATGACATTTAAAATCCACTCCCTTAACAACTTTCAAGGATGTAATACAATATTATTAACTATACTCACCATGCTGTATATCAGATCTCCAGAACTTATTCATCTTACAGCTTGGCGTTTGTACTCTTTAACCAACATCCCTCCATTTTCCCACCCTGCCCCTGGCTATGGCAACTACCATTCTCTTCTCTGCTTTTATGAGTTCAGCTTTTTAGATTTGGCATATGATGAAAATATACAATATCGGTTTGTCTGATTTACTTCACTTAGAATAATACCCTTAGAGTCCATCCATGTTGTCTCAAATGGCAAGATTTCCTTCTTTTTTATGGCTAAAAAGTATAATACATGTGTTATATACACATGTGCATTTCCTTTTCCACTCACATGTTGATGGACACTTGGGTTGTTTCCATGTCTTGCCTATTGAAGGTGCAGAGATCTCTTCAATGTAGTGTTTTGATTTCCTTCAGGTAGGTCACAGGAGTGGAATTTCTGGATCATATGGTAGTTCTTTTTCAATTTTTTGAGGAACCTCTATACTGTTTTCCATAGTGATTGCACCAATTGACATTCCCACTAACAATGCACAAGCATTCCCTTTTCCCCATATCCTCGCTGATGCTCGTGGTGTCTTGTCTTTTTGATAGTAGCCATTTGGACAGGTGTGGCATCTAATTGTGGTTTTCATTTGCATTTCTCTGATTAGTGATATTGATATTTTCATTTGCCTGTTGGTCACTTGCATATCTTCTTTGGAAAAATTAGATAATTTTTCTTTGCCTTTAAAAAAATTTCTTCATATTAGAAACTCTTTCTGCAGACACTATTTTCAGTGATTGCACCACCTAAGAACTGGCCATGTCCATCTCATGGCCCCATACGGTCCTCAGACTCAGCATGTCTACAGTTGATCTCATGCTTCCATACAAACTTCTCCACCATGATCTTTGTCTTGTTCAACTGAGACCACTCAACCACTCTGCAAGAAACTGAGTGGAGGGGTGGGGGGTCTGAACCTGCCTCCTCCTGTCACATTCTGCCTCTTACTAAGGGCTCTCAAATGGGCTTGCCATTGGCAGTCATGTCCCCATAATTGTCTTGTGCTCAGCCTTCAAATTAACCTTTTAAAAGCACCAATATGATCGTGTTCTTCCACTGAAAATTTGCAGGGGGCTTTCTGCCATCTGCAGGGACAAGTGAGGACTTCTAGGATGGCATGTCAGACTCTCCCCAGTTTGGCCTGAACCTTGACATATGTCTTGCCTTGAGTCTTCCACTTTGCTTTCCAGCTATACTGCATGCTTTCTTTCAGGCTGAGAAAAATATCTCAAAGATGTCTCAGGTCCGTAATTAAGCCTGAGATCACTGTCCCTTTGGGCCCTGGTGATCAGAAGGCTGGGCATGTCTTGGATGAATCTCCCATACTGCTGTCTTTGTCTTTGTGTCCTGGGCACCTTCATTTCTAGTACAGACTGTGTTGTCAGCTGACTTGAGAACAGGTTCTGCTTTACCACCTACAAGCCATAGGACCTTGAGAAAATTACTAGCTCTCTTAGCCTCAAGTTCCTCCTCTATAACATAGGTATAATAGTATCTATCCCAACAGGGTCATTGTGAGGTTTAAAGGAGACCATATAGATAACACACTTACCTCTGTGCCTAGCACATAATACACATTCAGCATATATGAGTTGTTGGTGTTAATGTTACTGTTGTTGTTGCTTTGTGTCTAAAGGGTCCAAGCTCTGGTGTAAGATACTATACAACTCATATAAAAAGCTGTAGGTCATATTCAAATTGCTTAAGTTGTCTTTTTTTGCCCACTGTGTATGAGTGATAGTACCAAAAATGCTTCATAGACACAAAAAGTTCTCAAAAAGTATTTTTGAAAGGCTACCTTTTTTAGTGGGAACAAACCTGGCAATGGACCAGACACTGTTGTAAAGAAGGGGTTTCTACTTGAGCATATAAATGCTCATGGACACCCTGGAAGTGGAAGGACTTCACCATGCTTTACATACACATACACACAGACAAAGCCAGAACCATAGAAGCACCACGTGCCAGAACACTTTTTTTTTCCTTCTCAGTTTTAGCAGAGAGCAGATGGCCAGAATTTAGTCATCATTTTCCTTTTTCACAATACAAACTAGGCTTTATAAAGCCTAGTTAATTTAAGGACTCTGTCAATCAAATCTCAATTTCTTATGAATGACATGAATAGTGAAGTGGTGGGAATCACTTACATGCATGATCTCGAGTTAGGGACGTCATTAGAGCCATTTATTATATCTTTCTGCATGAAGGAGAAGGGGAAGTTCTTCCCCTTCTAGGGGCTAGGAGACTCAATACATCTGATATGTATTCATACTTCAGAATGTGGATCTTAAATAATTATTACCAGGGAAATTAAACTGTATAGAGGTTAAAGATTATATTCTATAGGCCAGAGCTTAATCTTGGAGCCCAGGTAATTTGAAGATTCATTTGTTACAATGCTTATGAGGATGGTTTTGAAAAGGCAGTGAGCAGGATGGGTGGCAGCAGTGAATTTTCTACAAGACTCTTTCTATAAGTTTTATTGTGACATTGCAGTGAATGTTAATACCCATCAAAATCGTGGCTGAGGACCCTCAACTACAGGGGGAAGGAGAGCATTTCCTTTCCCTTTTTGTGTTTCTGAGGTTGCTTTCATTACTGTGTGCTAATTAGGAAGGTTTGGCATCCTCAGGACTAATTGCAAGCATCCCCTCAGTCAGCCTGAGGACAAATTGTGGAGAAAGAAGAGCAGCAATAGAACCTGGAGTCTGTGATGCCTTGTTGTTTCAAGAGTGATAGATCCAGCATCATGCTTGTATGTATTTATGTTGCTCATGTTTTTCTCCCAAATTTCAGGCCATGATAAATGTGTGCAAATGCCCAATGTGAGTCTTGCACACCCGGCCCAATCCAAGCCTCTCACTTGGATTCAGAAACTGTCGAGCTCAGAAAATACGCCGTTCGCACCCACACCCAGGCTGCGGTGACCGCAGGGGGCCCACTGCCCACGTTGCTGGATAACTTCGCTGTGGAAACCACCAAGGAGGCTATGGCACAGGGAATCCGAGGCAGGTGGGTTTGACACATCCATTCTCTGAGCCCAAACCATCTTGTACTTGGCGCTCTGGAGCATTCCATACCTGAAGAAATTGTTTAAAGGATGTCAGATGTCTAAGGGAAGGATACATTCATTCACTAACAACTAATTCCATAGAGATTTCCTGGAGGCGGTCTATGGGCAAAGTCTATGCTGAAGTCTGCAGGGCAGACATCCCATCCCCCAATGGTGGAGAAAGAACTAGGTGATGGTACGAAACCGAAGAGGACAAAACAAAGAAGTCGTAATAAGCCTAGTAAGTCTTATCATGAGCCAGGAACTGTTCCCAGCACTTACACACATCAATTGATTTTACTCTTGCCACCCTGCGAAGTGGTTTCTATCATCTCCCAGCTGTACCAGGAAAGAAATGGAGAGTTTGGGATTTGAGCACATGCAGCTGGCCTTGGAGTCCACACTCCTAATCTCTACATTATGCTGCTTTCTCTACTGATGGAGTGCTTGGAATTTGATTTGTAAGTGAAAATAATGAGCTTCTAAACACAACTTTACATTATAACACATGGATTCACAAACTTAAAAATAGCCTAGAAATTGGATTACACTTACATTGCAAGTTATATAAATAGCACAGATTCACAGGCAGCATGTGACCAATGAAGGTTACTGGAGGAGCTGTTTTTTGGAATGAATTATACTTTTGCTTCAGCAAGAGGGTGTATGGGTAATTCATCTGAGCTGTGATGTCTGTCTGTCTGTAGCTTACCTATAATTCTCTTATATGTATAAATATTATGCATCTCAAAGTAATCCTTAGAAGATTATTGCCCCAAATTCTGTTGATGCAAATATGCCTCACCATGCACTGCAAACGACATCAGCAATGGTGGAGCAAGACTGTTGGTGTCATATCATTGTGTAACAAATGACTCTAAAGCACAGTGGCTTCATTAAAACATCAACCATTTTGTTATTCTCTTTCACAGTTTTCTGGGATAGAAATTCAGGCAGACCTTAGCTGGGTGATTCTTCTACTGCATGTGTCATTGTCTGGGGTCACTCCATGGTGTTCAGCAGAACTGGTCTGGAGGCCCCAAGATGGCTTTTCTTATACGTGTGGCCCCTTGGTAGGGATAAGCTGGGACGTTGAGTTCTGCTGAGCACCTTTCACTCTGTGTGGCCTCTGGGACCACATGGTGCTCCCAGCCAGGTAGTCAGGCTTCAACCTGGTGGCTCAGGGCTCTGAGGGCTTAAGGTGAGGCTGTCAATTTTCTTAAAGGCTGGGCCTGGAGCTGACACAATGACACTTTGGCCATATTCTTTTGGTCAAATTTCTCACAGGTCAGCACAGATTCAAGGGTAGCAGAAATAGACTCCATCTCTTGATGTAGGAGTGTCAAAGAATTTGTGGCCATTTTAATTAATTAATTACATAATATTTATTTTAAAAGATTTTATTTATTTGAGAGAGAGAGAACACAAGCAGGGGGACCAGCAGGCAGAGGGAGAGCAGAGCATGGGGCCTGATGTGGGGCTCTGAACCCTGAATCTCAGGACCCTGAAATCATGACCTGAGCCAAAGGCAGATGCTTAACTGGCTGAGCTGCCAGGTGCCCCAATTTGTGGCCATTTTAAATCTGTCGCTCAGATTAACAGTACTTTACAACACTTTATAAGCCTGAAGAAGCTGTGCCTGGCTCAAGGCCACCTCGAGAACGTGCTGACTGCAAAGGATCTTTCTTGAGGTGATGGGCTTCCAGTGATTTGCCAATGGGCTCACACAGTGGGGGCTTAACAGCATTGCAGGGCAGCTGGCCTTCTCTATAGAAAGCTGAATTAGAGTCTTCAGTAAATCCTGCTACTACTCTAATTTTAGTTTACAAATGCCAAATTTTCAGAACCCTTGATATATCACTTCAGAGGTTACTAATAACCCTTGCATGGAAAGGGAAATTGAGTCCTTGACTGTCTGGAAGGTCCCCAGAAGCACAGCTTGAGACAATGACTGGGTGCAGGTGGTTCTGTGGAGGTGGTGCCAGGAAGCAGGAGGGAGCAGGGAGAGAGACAGGGAGGGAAAATTTTAAAAAGGAGGGCAGACTGTGGCTCAGTCTGTTCGGCATCTGACTCTTGGTTTCAGGGCAGGTCATGAGCTCATGGTCATGGGACTGAGCCCCACGTCAGTCTCTGCACTTAGCCAGGAGCCATCTTACACCTTGCCCTCCCTCTCTGACGCTGAGGGCAGTGCCATTGAAGTAGTTGGTGTGGGTAACCGGGGCTGTATTCCAATGAGAAGTGTACAGAAGGCCTCCCAGAATTGTCTGTCTGAAGGACAGGCAAGTGGACACATAAGTACTGAGTCCTAGCCCCTCTCTGCTGGAATGTTATCTGTGGGAGGCCCAAATTCTCCTGCACTTTTAAGCAAGGTGGGGATAGTCGGGGAGGAGGGCACCCAAGATGTACAAGAGCCTCTAGTCCAGAAAGAGGACCATACTGGACGTTGTCAGTATGGGCTGAGCCTGAGCTCACGTAGACCTGCTCACCATTGTTGTGGCCAGAGCCTGAGCTGGGCCACAGGCTGATGTTCATCTGGCTCTGTCCGGCTCTGTGGCACAGATGAGATGTTTAGCATGTCTGCTGTGTCTGGTACAAAGATGACTCAGCTGAAGATCCCCTTCAGACAGGGTACTGGAGGTATTGGAGCCAGCTCACTGTCTGGTTGAAGTGCACTGCTGATACCTGCTAAACCAGCAACTGCTGTGCGAACTTGACCAAGTGAGCTGACATGTGCCTCAGTTTCCTCACTTGTCAGTGGTGATGACAGCCCCTGGACAGCTGTGGGAATTAAACAGTGTTAGGAAACACTGAACATGGGCTGGGTCTGTGGTCAGTGTCCTGATGTTGGTCCTCTTCCCCTCATTTTTGGGGACATGGAAGGAACACAGACCCTCTGGGGGTCTGTGAAGTCTGTAGGGTCTGCGATAGAGTGGGTTAAACCTTTAAAGCAGGCACAGATACAAGTTATTGTTCCCTTGAGAGTAAGGTTATTTCCTAGTTAGGGGCTTGGGAAAGGGGCCTGTGATGCCAGGTCAGGACTGCTAGGAGGTTGGGGCCCAGTGAGAAGGAGGGGAGAATGCTGTGAGTAAAGGTCCAGTTAGTGTTGCTAGAAAAGTTGGTTGCTCTGTGCCAGCCCTGGGCTACAGGCTGAGGATGCAGTGGTGAGCAGGACGGACACAGTCTCTGCCTCATGGGACTCACAGTGGTGATAAGGAGCCTGTCTGGGCAGGAACAGGTTGTGCTGTTGGCTTGGAGCCTGGATCATGTGGCTTGGTGGCCGGAGCCAGGACAGGAAGGACTGCATGCAGGCCTTAACACTGATGGGTAAGGACTCCATCCCCAGCACCATTCCTGAGTTAATTACTCAGCACCCCTTAGAACATGGATGTCAGTGGGGTGCCAACCCTGCCGTACAACCCCTGCCTCACCCCCATTCCACGTTGCCTCTCATGTGAGAACTTTCCCGACTTCCCTGCAAAGAGGTGGCTCCTTGCTATTACTGGCTCCATTTAGACATGCCACCCGTGCCCTTCTCCTCGACATCCACAGGTGTTTACCCATCTGCTTGTTAATCAGTCAACTTCCAGAGAACAGTAGCTTGCCTGATTTTTCTTCAGCTTTGAAGGGAGCATGTGGAGGCTTCTAGGAAATGGCTGTTTTTTTTCTTTAGGTTTGCAGTAACATGCACATCACATAAAATTCCCCAGCCCAACCATTTTTAAGTACATGGTTCAGAAGTACATTCACATTGTTGTGCTATCTCCAGAACTCTTTTCGTCTTGCAAAACTGAAACTCTGTGTATTAAATAACTCCCACCCTCTTCCCTGAGACCCTAGGACCACTATTCCACCTTCTGTTACTATGAATTCAACTCCTCTAACTGCCTCAATTGGGTGGAATCATACAGAATTTGTCCTTTTGTTACTGGTGGTAAATGCCACTCCTAATCCTTTTCAAGCAGGAATGGCGTGTGTGGCCAGATCAGGTAGGCCACAGGAACCTGGGGAATGAAAGGCCTCTCTTTCTCCAAAGGCCCTCCCAAATGCCACATTGTCCTCATATCCTCTCTTGGCCCCTCAGGACTACTGTCACCCTGCTCTAGACCTAGGGGCATTCTCCTGTGCCTGGGCACTCTGGTCACCTGGGCACTTGTCCCTGGCATAAAAGGCTCCAACCCCCCATCCTGTAGCAGGCCAGGAAGATCCCAGAAGGCAGAGCCCACATCTGACCCACCTTTTCTGTCAGTGCCTTACCAGACCAGGGCCTGACACCTGCTAGGTGCACCTAGGGTTGCATTTGCTCAAATGCAGGGTATAAGAAGGAGCCAAGTCAGATTGAGGCCTCATTTCCAAACTCTGAAGAATGGCTCTGTGCTTGCCCTTCACCTCTGCACTCACTTTCTCTCCCCCTTCACTTTTGTTCTTTCCTTTTCAGCTCTGTCCCCTCTGAACAGTGCCAGGTTCCGTACCGAGAGCACTTGGCAACATCTATCCAAGGGAACAGGGCGATACTCTGTGGGAAGCTGCCCGTACTCACATCCTCACCTTCGTCTGGCCACCTGAAGCAGTGGGACGGGCATGAATTCACTGAGCTTAGGGCCAGTCTGGGTGATAGAGGGCCACATCTGTTCAGATGGTTGGCTTTCCTGGCCTTCCTTCCTTCAGATAAGGCCCAATGCTGGCTTTTTCCAGGTCTCTGAACCCAGGTGGCTGTGCATCTATGCTTCCTTCTCACTCTCCATTTTGTTCATCCTGCAGGGTAGCTTCTCTTGGGCACAGCTGATCCTGGGGGCTGGGGCAGTGCCACACTGAATTCATTTTTCTCCTAGGGCATAGAGTATTCTTTGTTCACTAGAATACTGGCTCAGCAAAGGCCATCTGCATGCCTGCATGAAAGGTTCTTGTTCTAAGCTTGGTATGATTAGGGGATGGCCAACTCAAATGCCCACAGGGATCAAGCAGGTGAGTCACTCTGTGGAGGCCACAGGGTCCATCATCCTGGGGGTGCTGGAGCATGCCCAGCCCGATTAAAAACAGAAGCAGACAATAAAAATCGAAAGCATTGGTGCGTCATCCTTACTACCTTGTTTTGGAGCCAAGTGTGTATCATCATTTCACAAGTGTGGGAAATAAGAATATTATTCCTATCTTCTGGTTAAGGCAAAGGAGGTTTAGAAGGGTGCATGTCCAACTCTAAGGAGAGGACAGTGGGAAGTTTCCAGGAGGCTCAGGGGACTCTAGGGTCCCTTCTGAGACGGAAAGACCCCAAAGGTATTCTTCCCAGTACACTCCTGACAACCGAGTCAGCCTATGGTGGAGTCTGTTGATGGGTCTGCTGGCTGACAGGGCATGAGGCTGCCTTCCCGAGGATGCCTTCCCAAGCTGCCATCCAGACTCAGAAATGCCAGAAAGTTGCTCCTTAGAGTCACCTTTTCTCATCTTGTGGCCTTTTCCTGCAGCCCTTGTGCAGATCAGGAGCAGTTGGAGACTGTCTGTTTGACCCAGAAGCCACCGACTTGTGACCCCGTCTCTGGATCACCTGCTGAGAGCGTGCACAGGGGTATGGGCCAGGGCATGGGCCAGGTTTGGAAAAAAGGAAACCTTACCTTTGATGCTTACTTGAAAACTTTTGCCACTACTTCATTCTGCCTTCCCAGTAATAATCACAATCTTCTTGATTTTTAAATTAATTTCAAAATGATTTATGGTCAGGAAGAGCCCTTGTGGTCCACCTTTGGCTTGGGCTGGGCATGTGGATCTATAGTATATTACAGGTGAAGATCCTCAGAGCTCTGGTCCAGCATGAGGAGTGCCTGCTATGGAGTGATGTGGCCAGAAATGTGCCATTCACTTCAGTTACAATCTTCATGGACCCAGAATATCACCTCTCACTATCCACCAGATACAGGGAAGGCAGTACTCTCCTCTGTCATACATCCCCTGGGGAAGACCATAGGGAAAGGAAAGATAGAAAGATTCCAGAACTAGATAAAATATTTACAAGCCTTAGGCCTGGGGATTGGCTCTGGAACACCACCAGGGTGCTCTGTACCATGAACTGTACCAGGGTCTGCTGTGGTCCTTGGGGGAGCAGAGATGTGGAGAGCCTGGAATGCTCTGACTTAAGCTCTGATTCAAGACTTCAGCTCTGGGGGAAATCCTGCAGGTGCCTTTTGCTGATATACGGGGCCATGTTGCCTCTGAGTATTAGAGACTCAAGAGAGGAAGGCTTTGCTATCCTAACTCTGTACTTTCACCTTAGTTTTACTTTTCACTGCCCACAAGTACATCTCTGCTCAAATTTGGTCTTGACCTAAGACCAATGCAGAAAAAATTAGCTATGGTAAGTTGTATAGAAAACGAGCACCATGTCTCCTTGCCCCCACTCTCATCTCTGTTCTTGATGAGCCAACACTGACCCAGTGAGGGTGTATCTGCTGCCAAAGCAAGCATGCTGACCCAGTGATGGGGATCAGAAGTGTATGTTCATTCCCAGTATTGTGTGTGCATAAGCACATGCATATGTAAAATACTGTTTACCCCTTTTGTATTAGGTCTCAGATAATTTGGGGGGAAAGCACAACTTGGGGCTTTGTTTCACCTCTAGGGCCACAAAATAACAGGAGAAAGGGCTTTAGAGCTGAACCAGAATGAGAAATCGTGCATGTGACACTGAACCAGGACCCACATCATGGTTTTGGTAAGACGGTTTCTGGCAGATGAGACACAGTCTCTCAATCCAGGCAGAAGGGAGGCATGTCCTGGTCCTCTTTTTGGCTTTTTTACTGCCCTCTCCTGACTCTCCCCCACCTGTCTTTTTCAGGGATCACTTCTTTAGTTTCCTTTAAGTGTCCCTATGAAATAGTGGGATTTTGAGGGCAAAGTTTTCCTTTAAAGCCTGGTAAGATTTGGGGATTTATAGCTTGATAATCTAAGTACAAGACAGAAAAAAAACTTGTTAGGGGTGCCTGGATGTCTCAGTCAGTTAAACATCCAACTCTTGATTTCAGCTCAGATCATGATCTTGGGGTCATGAGATCAAGCCCCATGTCAGGTTCCACACTAGGCGTGGAGTCTACTTAAGATTCTTTCTTTCTCTCTGTCTACCCCTCCCCTTCTTTCTCTCTCTCTCAAAAAAGAAAGAGACTTTTTATCCTAATACCATGCAACAACCTTTCTCTATATACTTAGATTCTTAGTTATGGGAGGGAGCAGTCAATCTTTTTCAGATCTTTATTGTTTATTACATTTTAAGGCCCTGAAAAACCACACAAGAAACAAAACAATGAGACAAGATACTCTATTAAAAATCATCTCTTTCTGGATAAGATCAAGCCATTTGGAAAAGTGTGGAGGGACCTAGAGGGTCTTATGCTAAGTGAAAGAAGTCAGACCGAGAAACACAAATATCATATGATTTCATTTATATGTGGAATATAAAAGAAATGAATAAACAAAAAGCAACATCAGACCCATAAATATGGAGAGCAAATTGATGGTTCTAGAGGGGAGGGAGGTAGGGGATTGGGCAAAATGGGTGACGAAGAGTGGGAGATACAGGTTTCCAGTTATGGCATGAACCGTCAGGGGAATGAGAGGCACAACACAAGGAATACAGTTAACGACATTGTAAGAGTGATGTATGGAGACAGATGGCAGCTACACACATGGCGAGCACAGCATAATGTGTGAACTTGTTGATCACTGTGCTCTGCTCCTGAAACTAATATAACATTGTGTGTTAGCTAGACTCAAAAAGAAAAGTCTCTTTCCTATTCTGATTATCTACTGGGGCAAAACCCAGTACACATTGACGGGCTGTGTTCCTAGTTTAGCCGTGCTTACTAGTTGGAGGGGTGAGGGCAATCAGCTTTCTTTTCTCTATGTGTCTCACAGAGTGGAGAGAGCTGTTTGAGAATCAGAGGGCTTAGCTACAAACATCAGCAGTGCCACTTGGTAGCTGTGTGATCTCAAGCAAATAACCTAACCTCTCTGGGCTACAAAATTCACCAAGTATTATCTTATTAAATATCATTGGATTACAGGCTTTGTCATTAACGAGGGAGAAGAGGTTGGCAAAGTTGACCCTGGCATCTTTGTATCCTCTATTATACCTGGAGGACCAGCTGCAAAAGCTAAAAAGCTCAAACCAGGTATGTCTTTTAAATTGCCAAAGACATTGCCTTGAGGAGCTGCTCTTTCTTTCCTTGATGGCATTATTAAGATGTTTTATTGTTCTAGGAGGGCAGATACTAGCCTTGAATCACATCAGTCTGGAGGGTTTCACGTTCGACATGGCTGTTAGAATGATTCAGAATTCTCCTGACAGCATAGAATTAATCATTTCTCAGTCAAAAGGTATGTCCTCACCTGTGTTCAGAAGCTGGAGAACCTCCTCTACTTTCAGAAGTTTGTCATTACCGGGAGGTACTAGATCTTTAAGTTTATGTAGGTTTGATGTTGCTTTTTTCATGGTGGTGGCTTGCAAAGAAGCACTGCTGTAACACAAAACAATAAGCTCTGCAGTTTTACAGGCAGAATGGACCCTACTGCTGCTTGCTCTGCCTGATTGGAGCAGCCTACTCCAATTCATTATCAGATATGACCAGTACGGCCATTGTGTGTTTTTCTGTCCACTTTTCTTGCATGACATGGAGGACATTGTTTTTGTCACCCAAGTCCTTATGGAAAGTGGCTGCTCCAGGGTTTTACAGAGTTGGGGCTTGGATGTAGCAATCAGCTGGGGAGGAGACTGGAGAGCAGTTCTTGGTCTTACCTGGTTAAGACTTGGCCTGTTGGAGATCATCCAAAAGAATAAAGTGTTTTTAAAAGATGTTTTTATTTATCCTTTAGGTAAATAGGAGAGCTCAACAGTTGCCCATATAAAAAATAATACGGTTATGTTTATTTGAAGCAGGTTCAGGGATGAGGGTAGAAGTAATGGGGGATGTGGGGCACCTGGATGGTGCAGTTGGTTGAGCATCCAACTCTTTGTTTCCGCTCAGGTCATGATCTCAGGGTGGTGAGATTGGGTCCCTGTCAGGCTCCACACTCAGGGTGGAGTCTGCTTGGGATTCTGTCTGTCTGTCTCTCTCTGTGACCCCCATCTCAAAAAAAAAAAAATCTTAAAAGAAAAAATAAAGGGAGTAATGGGGGATGTTAACATTCTGTTCCTTCCCAGTTACCTGGAATCACCACTGAGTTTTGGTTGAATGATCCTGTGATTGAACCACAGACTGCCTGTAAATCCAAGCTTCTGGATTTCTTTCTCACATTCTGGGTTGTCTGAACAATTTCCCCTTATGTACAGAAATGCTTCACATCACACCAGCCAACATTTTGTAGGTCTTAAATGTAGGCACCCCATTTGCCTTGTCCTCTGAAAACCATGCACAATCTCTCACTCTTGCACATGTTTTACACCATGGCCAGATGTTTTCCCCTGGTGTCACGGCTGTCCCTGGACAGAAGCCACAGGGGATGGGAGGTGGCAAAGCTGGAGCCTTGGTCATGTGACTTCCATCCTGTGGTTGGAGCTGACTCAGCGGTTTGGCCCTAGCTCTTGAAAAACACCAGTCCCAGTTCATGGTCTCTGTTGGATTTCCCAACACTGTCACTGTTCTTCCCATAATATTTTAGCCTTTCTTGCATTTCCCTCCATATTTTATTTTTTTATTATTTTTTTAATTTTTATTTATTTATGATAGTCACACAGAGAGAGAGAGAGGCAGAGACATAAGCAGAGGGAGAAACAGGCTCCATGCACCGGGAGCCCGATGTGGGATTCGATCCCGGGTCTCCAGTATCGCGCCCTGGGCCAAAGGCAGGCGCTAAACCGCTGCGCCACCCAGGGATCCCTTTTTTTTTTTTAATTCCCTCCATATTTTACACAGAAATAGGACAGAGAGGAGGAATGAAACCAACTTTTGTTGTCAGGAAATAATGCAGCAGAGTTGGGATTGATTCAGAGTCCTTTAAGGCTGGCCGTGGTGTTGGAAGGTGTCAAAAACTGGCACCCAGAGTCTGCAAGGCTCAAACAAGTTTCACACTAGAATTCTGGACAATGAGCATCTCATAATGCCTGTGAATACATGTCTTTCCACCCAGGGCCCCAGTTACCTGTTGGTAAGTCTGCCTTACCGCAGCTGGGGTTCCTTGCACAGCTGCAAAGGCTTCACTACTGTGAATTTCTATCTGGTTAGCTTGCTGTTTGGGCAGGTGCTCTAGACTGGAGGTCAGAGATAGGACAGATAACATTCGCATCATAGGCAGCCATCACTCTCTGTGACAGATTGAGTTTTCATTCCCCAGAGAAGGTCTCCTAGTTTGTACTTCCATGAGGCAGGCTCACGTACAGCTTGACTTTTTAATTCAATCATAAGTTCCATCCTCATCTCTCATGGAGGGTATGGAAGAAAATGAACAGATGCTTCCAACATTGTCAGAAGGGCAATGATGGTAGAATCTGTGAATGAGGTCTCTAGGAATAAGGCATTATGGAACGGTGGCCCCACCATTCCCTCTTGAATACTTTTAGGCTTGGATAACTTCTAATCTAATTCATTAAATTACAGTTCATTCAATGTGTGAGTGGGTGCTAATGAGTTAGTATCACAAGTAAACTTACTTGTATGTTCTATATATGTATCTAAAGAAAATCAGACTATTCAGCTTTCCTCCCATGTACATTTGTTAGACAGCTAATGTTAGCATATTAATAGTAAATACCTTTATTGGAGCTCTACTATGTACTAAGCTAATTTCTCTTTATCTCTCTCTCTCTCTCTGCATGTAAAATCTCTCTCTTTCTCATATGTAATTTCTAAGCCTTACACACCCCAAGAGGTAGCTGATATAATCTCTACTTTCATTCAAAGGAAACTGAGGTCCAGAAATGTTAGGTACCTTGCCCCAGGTTTTACCTATTGATTCACAACCTCATGTTCTTTCCCTTGTTCTGTGCCAGGTCAGGGGTCAGACATGGGGTAAATAGGAATCAGTGGCTCAGCCTTTGCCCACAAGGAGTCCACCATCTTGTTATTACCAAGTCCTCCCCAAAGGACCTAACATGTTGGTCTTTGGATCACATGTTGATTACTGCTGTGCTCATTGGGATTTCTGGAAGAGGCTGAATGTAAGGGCTCACTACCACATGCTGGCTGTGAGATCCCGGGCAAGCTACTTAATCCTTTTGACTCTGCTTTCTCATATTTGAAGTGTAATAACACATTCCTGATGGATGTGTTGAAAAGACGGGAAGATATATACATATAAAATGTGTGTGCTTGTGCATGTACATGTGCATGTGTGTGTATATTGCCATCACCTGACAAGAAATTAATAAGATAGAGCTGGCATTATTAACTCTCCAGCTGCTCCTATGTTTTCATAGTTAGGTCACAAACCTCTACTTAGGTTTCTAAATCACACCCAGAATCTTCCTTTTCTCTATTCTACATGCATTATCCTTCCTGAGGTGCTAAACTCACATCATTCCCAGCAGCCATAAAAGGTCTCTCTGTCATTGGAGGAAAATCCCATGTACACTGAGATACCAGCCTTGCCAAGCTGTTGACTTATTGGCTTGTTTTTATAGGTATCTGTGGAAATACTCCAGGGAAGGAAAAGAATAACATGGCCAATTCTGGAGTCTTCTCTACAGACAGCCTGAGCAATGGGCACCAGGGAAGTTCCTTGTCACACACACAAGACCGGGGGAAAAATTCTGAAGAGCTTGAAGTGGTTCAGACTCAGAGCTTACTGCCCAGGGAGAGGCTTCAGCTTCCTCCTCTGCCATTAAAGGTAGTCATCTCTTTGGTTCATTCTCTAGAATTTGGAGGAAAGAGAACAGGGTGCAGAGCCCAACAGTCCTGGCTCCAAGGTACCTCTTTGCTCTCTCTTTGCCATGCCAGCTAGACAGAATGTATTTAATCCATCTGATGCTCAGCTTTCTCATATGCAAATAGAAATAAATGCCTGCATTGCGTAGTTTTTGAGAAGAAAATTAAGGGGAAAAGGCAAAGCTCTTAGTGCAGTGCTTGGGTCGTAGGACTCAGTGTTTGAACCTCCAGTGTCCTCAGCCACTGATTATAATTGTTACTGGTAATAACATTGGTTGCCACCAAGGGCAATGAATGGACAGACATCCCACATATTCTTGGTCTGTAGTTGGTCCTTGAGCTGCAACTCAAGGGCTTTGCTCTTGATAACAGCAGTGAAGAAGAAGACAAGGCCAGCTTTGGGATAGAGGGTGGACCCCACTCACCACACCTCTGACACCATTGCAATTTTCACCCCAGAAGGAATTTTGTCGGCAACTGAGTGGAATTAGCACCAGATCTCACAGGTTTTGTGACACTACACTCAGTCCCCACAAGAATGCCTCTGTATGAGATGCCAATGATAAGTAGTAGGTCCCCAGGTTACCTTGTCTGAAGTTAGCTACAAATTGAAGGTTCCCATGTCCCCTCCGTGGGTTTGATAATTTCCTAAAGCAGCTCATAGAATCCAGGAAAAACCGTTTCTTGTTACTTCCCATTTATTATAAAGGATGTTTTAAGGGGTACAAATGAACAGTCAATGAAGAGATGCATAGGGGCAAGGTCTAGAATGGTCCTGAGTTCAGGACTTCTGTCCCTGTGGAGTTGAGGTATGCCATTCTCCCAGCACATATATATGTTCACCAACCCAGAAGCTCTCTGGACCCCATGCTTTTGGTATTTTTATGGAAACTTTATCACATGGGCATGATGGATAATTATTAAATTAATAATTTAATCTCCCTCGCCTCTCTTCTCCTCTGTGGATGGGGAGTGGGGTGAAGTGGAAAGTTCCAAGCTTTGAATCATGACTTGGTCTTTCTCGTAACTAGCCCCCATACTGAAGCTATCCAGAAACCCACCAAGAGCTACCTCTTTAGAAGAAAAGACCATAATCCAAGAAATTCCAAGGGATTTGAGAGCTCTGTGTCAGGAACTAGAGTCAAAGACCAGATATTAGAGCAAGAGATGCTCCTAGTCTCTTAAGACTTAGGAAATTACAAGGGTAAAGAGAGTTCTATGCCAGGAAGTGAAGAGAGGCCAATATATATATTTGCTATTATTTCATACCATGGTGGCAGCCAGCATTTGGGGGTGAGTGAGGACAATATTGTCACTCTCTACCTGTGCTCAGATAGGTTATGTCCCTCTCCTGAAAGCACAGCTCCTATCATGTGCTCTTTGCCTTAGAACTACTCTCTAGATTTCATCAGCCACTTCCTCCTCTCACTTCTCAGGCTCAGAGAAGGGAATAGCACCTACTGTTTCTAGCCCCAGGGTGCCTGGCTGTTCTTATAGGTTTCTTTAAATGCCAACATCTCTGAAAGCAGGCCTCCTCATATAAACTCTCCTCCGTGGCCCAGGTTGAGCGTGTACACTTTTGCTTTCTTGCTGGGACTGAAACAGGCGAGTTATCCCACCTCTCTCCACCTCATTTTTATCCTTTGTGAGTAGAGATAGTGTCGGTCCACAGAGCTGTGGAGATAGAAGGGCCTCGCAGCAGTGCTCCAGGAATGTTAGCTCCTTCCTAATTGGCCATGGGCTCAGCTGGATGTGTACCCCTTGAAGAGCAGGATGACGGGTCAGCAAGAGAATACTCCTAACAATGGACATTTATTGGGAGAGTAACCATGTGTCAGGCAGCATCCTGAGTAACCTACATGTGTTCTGTCACACAAGCTTCATTACAAGCCTATACAATCATTATTATCATCATCAACTCTTTTGGCAGGTGGGGTGCCTGAGGCACAGAGAGGAAAGGAACAAACCCAAAGTCTCTCAAGGAGTAAGAGGCAGGGCTGGGATTTGAATCCAACAAGTTGGACTCCAGAACAGAAGCCTTCACCCGGGGGGCTGTACTTCAGAAGGCGCTCCCCCCCTTGACAGGAAGCAGGGCCAAGAGGGATTCAAGTTGGGGCCTCTGAGGTTGTATGAACCCATGAGCTGATTTTTGGTGAGCAGTTGAAGGGAGCAGTGGTGTTCCAAAGCCACAGCTGACCGTGGCACAGGCTGTAGAACCTATACAAGCCAGGCTCTTTTTTTTTTTTTTTTTTTTTTTTTTTTTAAGCCAGGCTCTTTTGGGCCACGGGATCAGCTTTGTGTGCAAGTAACTTTCTGTGGGATAGGTGAGTTTACACTCCCACTTTGGACTTCAACCTCAGTGGTTGCTTTACTCTTTGAATTTTAAAGTTTGGGCAAAACACCTTGCAAGACTGTGCAGTGTGGAGTGTCTCTGGAACAGTTGGAGTTTCATTGGTTCTATACAAATCTCTTTGGAACCTCTTCTGTTGGGTTGATAATTTTCTAGTTTACTTCAGTCTGTTTATTTTCCTATTGTATTAGTATATGTGCTGCCGAAGCGAGCACTTCCTATTGTATTAATGGTATTTTCCAATATGGTGAACCAGGAAGCACTAAGCAGACGGGGCGGGGGTGGGGGAGGGGGGGAGTTGGGGGGGATAAGACAGAAGGCTGGGAGTACTCACAGCTCCATCTTCTGGCCACAGTTCGTTAATAGTTTCTCCCCCACTAAACAGTAGTTCAGTAGGGGCAGGTCTGTCTTACCAATGCTGTTCCCTCAACTTGCACAATGCCTGACATATAACCAGTGCTCAATTAATGTTGTTGCATGATTGGATGAATGAATAAACAAATCACCCATGGTTATTGTTATAACACTGAGCTAAATTCCTGCCATGTGGTAGATAATTCTTGTCTTCTGTCCTTCTGTCAGGTATTCAACCACTGTTAAGTAGAGCCCCAGTGCAGCTACTCTTGCTAGGGATGACTGGAGTTCCTCCTGAGGTTGTCTTCTGCTCAAGAAGCTGCTGTGTATTTGGTATCGAACATCACTTAGCTGGTGTCATGTGTGAAGCTACCAAGAAGTGCCTAGATTGCTTTAGTTCTCCAAGTGATATTTACATCCTGAGTGGAAACAGGAGGGTAACTACATTTATTGCGCCCTGCTCTGTGTTGGGTATGATTCACAGTCACATTGAGAAGGGCATTTTCTGTGGATTGGGAAACCAAGGGTGGAGAGACCAAGGGACTGGTCCAAGATCATATAGGGAGGAGCTGATAAAGCTGGGAATGATCCCTGTTGAGCCCTGAAACTCATGCTTCTTTCTGTAATGCAATGCTGACAAGAATGAAGAGTTGCTATCTGCTTATGGAGGGCAAGTATCTTCATGCCTTCTTTATTTTCATTTGTTTTTCAGGGGCAGGGTGCTGGCTCTTCTTGTCCTCCACCACCTTCAGAAATCAATGCCAATGAAATCTACTTTGTGAAACTTGTTAAAGAAGATGGGACACTTGGATTCAGTGTGACTGTAAGAATTATTAGGCAAGATTGGGAAGTACACAGTTGTAAAAATGTTCATCTGGAGCCTTTGTGGGCATCCCATTCATATGGCAACCTCTGGTAATGTGCTCAAGCAGCACATGGGGAGTAGGGAGCCAAGAAAGTCAATGGGGCCTCTGTGGGGGACAGAGGCAAACTGGGAGGTGCAGGACAGACTTGGGCACTCCAAGCAGTGTGGGTGGGATTGGGTGATGGGTCTTGGTTCTGTGGTTATACTGCACAACAAAGAAAGGGCAGCAGAGTGAGACTGCAGGGACATAAGACAAAGGTGAGTGAGGTGATCCATGGTCATTCAGAGAAGGGTCACAGTGTAGCCTAATATTCCTGCTTCCAAGGGCAGAATAGTCAAATTGGTCAGACCAGAGTTCAAGATGGCCACTTTGCATTGGTTTCTGAGCTTATCTGCAGACCTTGGAGGAGAAAGGGAAAAAACTGTACAGGAATAATAAAATTGTAGTTCATTCTAGGATTGTATCTACAAACCAAGACTCAAGCGTATAGGACCTGCCAGGCCAGCCTCTGGGCCTGTGACTGCATCTATACCTATGCTGCTTGCTGCTTAGGGAGAGACCATATGGTGCATTGATGTGACTTGGATTTCTGAGCACCTGCTACAGGCTGCTGCTAGGCTGGAAGCAGCACAGCTCCCTCATGCCAGCTGTGTTGTTATACTCCTTATGGACATCTAACCTTGTTGCACAGCAGACAATGTAGTCTGAACAAACAAGTGAATATATGAGGTGTCACATGGAGATGAGGTAATGGGATAGATCTGGGTAGCCAGATGGGGGATTTCTTTGGGAGATTAGGGAGGCTCTGTCAGGAGGGAGCAGACAGGTGGTGACACTTTCATTGTGTTTTCCAGGGTGGCATTAACACAAGTGTGCCCTATGGAGGTATTTACATGAAATCCATTGTTCCTGGAGGGCCAGCTGCCAAGGAAGGACAGATCCAGTGGGATGAGGGATGGAGTCATGTTGGGAACTGCATTCTGTGGTGTGATGAGCCCTGGCCTGGGAGCTACAGCCTCCAGGCCTTACCTCACTCCCACCCTAGAATTTGTGCAAATGATTGCCTCTCCAAGTCTTGGTTTCCTCACCTGGGAAAGGGGCTGACTCAACCTGGCCTACCTCCATGATAAGTTAACAAGGGGATGAAATGTTTGTAGTGGCACACTGGGGAGCATAAGGTGATTCTAAAATATGTGATTTTAAATAAGCTTGTTGCTGTTTGGCCTTCAAGGGAGAAAGTAGTGCTTCCTGTGGAGGGCAGAGTGTGCATTGATGATCCCCACTTTAGTATCCATAGAGGACAATGACAAGTCTCCTCTCTGCCTTTCCTCATGTCCTCTGCTCTGAAGCAAGGGGGTGATTTTTATTGCTCTCCAAAATGGCAAGTTGAGCTAGAAAGGGCACCCAGGATCTTAGTTATCTCTATTTTCTCAAGAATTCTCTTGTTCCTAGCATCAACCAGGTCTTTCTGGCCTGTTTTGAAATGTAAAAAAAATCCTGGAGATATAAATATTACCCCTAAGTGACTTGAAAGTGCTTTCAAAAATGGTTTCACAGGAAAATAGGAGAAAGGATTTAGTTATACAGAGTTGGCTCAACCCCTCTGTGAACCAATAATAGAAATTTCTGTGTCATTGATCTATAAAGGTGTTCAGAGAGGTGGCTGGCAGCCAGGCCCCGTTGGGGATCCTCACAACTCTGCTTCCTGTTCCCCTTTGAGGCTGCATGGAAGAGTGCTGGGCAGGGACTTTCAGGAACAGTCATTTTTACAGCCTCCAGAGCTTGGAGAAATGACTTCTGTCCCCCTTCCAGGTGACCGGCTCTTGCAGGTGCATGAAGTGGGTCTGTGTGGCCTCACCCACAAGCAGGCTGTGCAGTGCCTCAAGGATTCTGGGCAGGTCAGTGCCGCATTAGTGGGAGCTGTCCTTCCTTCCAGAGCTTTCCGGGACAACATCAGAAGCTGTGGTTGCCTCTGGGTGGGAGGCAGATGGGGAGGTAACAAAACAAGACTTTCTTCTTTGTCTTATTTTCTCTTTTACTTCTTCACTTTTCTATGGTGATGTGAAAGCCAGGAGGAAGTAGACAGATTCTCCAAGAAGAATACCTTGTCCCCTGCAAAGAGCCTTGAAAAGCTAGCTTTCCACTTGCCCAGGTTCTGAAATCAGACAGCTGAACAGAGATGATATGGTGGAGCGACATCTCCCACCTGGCTCTGGCTGCCCCTTAACACTCTCTGCTCCAGCCCAAACTGACCAATGCTTCCATCTGCTCTCAGGCCCTGTCACCAGCTGGCCTTTGTACTTGCTGACACCATCTCTCCAGTTCATGCTAGTCCCATCTCCCTGGGAAATTCAGGTCATATTGTCCCGGTATTCTTATCGCAGTGAAGTAAAACTCAGAACTGAAGGCATTGACCCCTTATAGACTCCTTATTCTACGTGATGCCCAAGCAACATCTGGATGTTACCATGCTGCGTTCAGTTCTCTGGCTTGAGGGTTGGAGCCTTTTCATGCTTCAGTGTCCTAAACCACAGAGCTGGCATTGCCCTCTAGGTAACTGGGGAATTGGCAGAGATGGAAAGGACTCCTGTGGGCCTTTCTGGCAAAATGAGGGAGCAGGAGGGCCCCTGTTTGCTTCCTTTCCCAAAGCAGTCTTCTGGTTCGCAGTGAAATTGACTCATACTGGCCACCTTGGTTGACCTATCTTGAGAACAGAGTCATAATTTATTAGTACTTGCTGTTCCTTAGACTTTTGCTAATGAACCTGATTAGAGAAGATTCTTCTTGCTTGCTGCCAGAAACTTGCTGGCAGTGATGACAGGTAGGAATTGTTGCTCTGGGATCATGGGCTTGGTGCTGAATGACAATGGCAACAGAAGGACGTTAGCAGGCCCAAGTCCCCTGAATGGAAGCTTAATATTTCTAAAAAGCGTCCAGGTGATATCTAGCCACTGGTTCCTGAAGTAAGCTTTGTGTAACAAGAGTGTGTGGGGAAGAAGGGTGGGAAATCAAACCAAAAGAAAGTGGGAGGTCAGATTGGCATAGGTCTGGGATACCTGCCAGGAGTTGGATTCTAGGTGATGGGAAACATTAGAGACTTTTGATCAAGAGTGTTGCATGTTCAGTTTGTGTCTTAGATCAAACCATGTGTAACAATGGGGGGAATGGCCTGAGGAGGAGGAGCTATGGCCCAGGAAGCCAGGTTAACTAGAGCTTGTCACAGTCCTGCTGGGCACTGACAGTAGGAGAGGGAATGGAGGAGGGGGAGTCCTGGGGAAGACGTTTCTGATGGTGAACAGGCAAGTCTTAGGAACTAGGCATTTGGAGAGCTGTAGGGCGGGCTGGAGAAGGGGGCGAGCTGTATCCTGGCAGGTGTGGCCACTGGGAGGTTAGTTGAGAGGTGGTTCCATGTTCTGAGAAAGCAGATACAAGGGGAGGAATGTTTTAGGCAGAACAAAGAGTGGATAGTGAGGGTGAGAGAGGGGAAGATGAATTTGGCCTTGAATGCATTGAAATGGAGCTACATGTGTTACCTCCAGGAACGTTTGTCCAACAGATAGTTGAAAATATGGCTATGGATCCCAACAAGTGGGTTAGATTGGAGATTTTAATTTGAGATTCAAATGAAGCTGCTATTGGAAGTATCAGAAATTTAAGAAGCACTTGCAGGGTAAAGGGAGAGCCTCCTGGTTGCCATATCATGTGCAAATGGAGTTTGTTCACCCATCTTCCAGGTTGCAAGACTCGTCTTAGAGAGAAGAGGCCTCAGGACCGCCCAACAGTGTCCTTTTGCTAAAGACAGGATGGGAGATGAATGCATGGCGGTTTCCTTGGCAACAGCCTTGCCTGGCAGGCCCGCGGGCTGTGTCTCAGTGACAGATGGTGAGAGGAGAGAGAATTGAGTGTTACTATTGTTTTGTCATCCTCTGCGGCTTTTGAATTCTCAACTCTAAAGGGAAGGTAGGAAGGCTTCCTCTGGGTTCTCAAAAGATAGTGAGCATGATGCGGCTGGCATTCAGATTGGCGGTGGAAACCAATCTAATGGAATAAGTTTCGGGGAAAAAATGCATTTTTCCAAAATGATTGCCAGGCATGATTCTCCTCCATGCCTTCTGAGGTCTCTCAATCAGCTGTCTGAATGCTAGTGTATAAATATTTAGGAATAAAATTGGAACAAAAGGGTCGGGCATTTTCTGACCAAATCTCCACATTTTAGCTAAGATATCCATCACAAAAGATCTGGGATGTGATGAGGCAGGCAGGCTGAGAGGGGAAGGTGCTCAGAGCTTATTTTTATCATCATGTAAAACAGTAACTCTCCATCAATTTGCAGGGACATCATGGCATATCTTCTGATGGGTTGCCTCTCTGCACTGCCCTGTGATTGTTTCTTGCTAGGAAAACATGTACTCCCTTAGTATTTCATGATTTGGACCTTAATCATTTTTCAATCTCCTGTTAGGGATTTTCCTGAAGATGTGAGTCAGGTTGGATGCACAGTAGCCATATGAGTGATAGGGTTGGGTGGAGTGGGGCACGCGTGCATAAGACAAGTCTGTTTCCTCTTTCGTGGCTCCTGTGCTCACTCCAGAGAGGCCCTCCGAAAAACTCACTATCAAATGAGGTGGGGGGAGTGTCTCATGGCAGTGATGGTGAAATTGGTCATATGTTATACCTGGAACTAAAAGCTTCAGATGCTTTCATTCTCACCCCAAATTAAAGTTTATGAGACAGTGCTCTGTCCTATTGATTCATTGCCAAATGGAAGGCAGACTAGGAGAGACCCAGAGGCCTCTTCTTGGACTAGTGAGGTTCCTGGGCAGTGTCCGTCTTTGCTGCCTGGAGGCAGCTGTTTTGTTTTATGGTCTGTCCACGTGGCTAAACAAAATAGCAGCTAAAACATTTTGACAGAGTTGACCAGAATTTTCTCCACAGTCTAATTATGCAAAATTTTGTTTCAAATATACTAAAGACAATTGAGGTTCTAAAGGAGTAATGGCGGGATCCCTGGGTGGCTCAGTGGTTTGGTGCCTGCCTTCAGCCCAGGGACATGATCCTGGGGTCCCGGGATCAAGTCCCACATCGGGGTCCCTGCATGGAGCCTGCTTCTCCCTCTGCCTGTGTCTCTGCCTTTTTCTCTCCCTCTCTCTCTGTCTCTCATGAACAAATAAATAAAATCTTTTAAAAAAATAAAGGAGTAATAGGAATATATATAGGTTTTACTAAATGATATAGGCATATTGTATATGTCTATAAACTATATTTACACATAAACCTTACTGATTATCTATAATTGCTTTGTCCAATAGGGCAGCTACTTGCTATGTATGGCTATTGAGTACTTGAATATAGCCAATCCAAATTGATAAAATATATATTTGATTTTTGAAGACTTAGTTCATAAGGATGCAAAATATCTCAATACTTTTTCATATTGATTACTTGTTAAAATGGCCATATTATAGATATATTGGTTACATATACTATATGGTTAAGTTTATTTTACCTATTCCCTCATACTTTTTAAAATGTAGCTATTTGAGAACTGAAATTACACATGTGATTCACATTTGCAGCTTGCCTTTTATTTCCCTTAGCATCGGAATGGACTCTATCATAAAAATGAGCAAGATGAAATCTTTTTATGTAAAACAGAAATAATTCATCTATTTGACCATTTACATTTTAAGGCTAGTTAATTTCATTGGGAATCTACTAAGGAATTTATCTTGTCCACCTCCCACAACACAGGTCCAAAGTTTGAAGTCACTCTGAAAAAAAATGCCAGTGGTTTGGGATTCAGCTTCGTGCAGATGAAGAGAGAGAGCTACAGTCATCTCAAGAATGATCTTGTGAGGATTAATAAGAGACTCTTCCTGGGGCAGCCAGCTGAGGAGAATGGGACCATTGCCGCTGGTGACATTATCCTGGCTGTGAATGGAAGGCCTATAGAAGGCCTCGTTTTCCAGGTAGGAGACCATGCAGCCCATATGTATGCACACTGACACCAACCATGCCTCTTTCAGGTTCTCCCACCATAAGGAGTACTTTGGCCTCTTGAAAGCATACCTGGAACCTGGATCATACAAAGAAAGCAATTGGTAGAACATTCTCACATTTAATTTTCTGTCTCAGTTCTTGAATAGCTAACCTTGAGTAAGCCTTGCTTCTAATTAGGTTTATAATGAAACTGAAGACAAACCCTAGCTGTATGCTGACTAAAGCCCTCCAAACATTCTAGGAGGTGGGTGTGTGGGCTGAAGAGACTACAGTGGGTCCCTTTCTGCCCTTCTTCTCATTTTTCTATTAAATTTATATTTTGATGTGTAGTGTTACATCGGTTGTCCTGCATACAACGGTTGTCCCAGTTTTTACATATGATAAAAAAAATGTAATTTAAAAAAGAGTAAAAAGTGGACACTTCTCTGGGCACCTGGGTAGCTCAGTCAGTTAAGCATCTGACTCTTGATCTCAACTCAGGTCTTGATACCAGGGTTGTGAGTTGAAGCCCTGCATGGATCCCACTTAAAATAAAAGTAGACACTTCTCAATGTTTATAGCACAGTATCTCAATGGAATATTGTGCATATCAGTCAGGGTCCTGGATTGAAAGTGAGTCATATGAGGAGAATTGAATAAGGCTGTGATCTGGTTGTTGGGAAGCTCAAGGGAGAGTGTAGAGCCCTGGAGCTAGGAACAGTGGGTGCAATTATCTCTCTACCCCTCCCAAGTCCAAAAGCATATAGGAAGGAGCAATTATTCAACCAGGGAAACTGAGAAAGCTGGTGAAGTGGATCTGATGACATAAGCTATGACATTTACTGAGGGACCTAGCCATTCTGTAACAATCCCATGTGGAGGAAGGTGGGAAAATACGTACCCACATCCTTTTCTTCCTAGCTCTGATTCCTACCCATGCTTCCATTGGCTGAGCCAAGAGGAAGCCCCTCCCTCTCCTCCTATCTCTGATCCCACCCATGCTTCTATTGGCTGAGCCCAATAGGAAGCTTCTCTGCAGTCTGCACAGACCCACCTCCAGAACACAGAGCAAGGTGGAGAATGGCTTTGGGCTGCATGGTGAGGGATGGAAAATCCCCAGGATGGCATATGTTGGGTGGCAATACTTTTATCTCTTTATTTTGTGAGCCAAGAACTATTTCCTGAGAACCAAACCTGGGTCAGCAGCTCTGTGAGGAGCTAAAGACACAGAGGCACGAGTTCATATATTCTCAGAGCCTGTAGTGGGGTGGGACAAACAAGAAAACAGAAATGACTGTGTAAAACAAGTGTCATGAGAAACAAAAATGCTTGCCCCAGGGAACAGTGCAGGGAAGCACATTCTGTGGAAGTCCATTGCCAGTAAGAGGGTATTAGGTGGTGTCCAGATCAGTGATTCTCAAGTTGGAATCATATTGCCTTTCAAGGAACATTTGGCAAAGTTCAGATATATTTGTGGTTGTCACAATGGCAGGTGTCAGGGACATCAAGTGAGCAAAGACCAGAGATGTTGCTTGACATTCTTCAGTGAACAAGGCAGCCAGCCCCCACAACAGGGAGTTATCCAGCCTAAAATGTCAGTACTGAGAGTTTGAGAAATCCTGGTGTAGATAGGAAATAGGAACTACCAAGGCAACTTGAAGCCCTGGGCTCTGAGAAAGTGGGTTGGAGGAAGAGGCTCAGCGTAGCTGGAGCTTAGGATGTGGGAGCAGCGGGAGCAGGTGGGAGAGAGAGAGTGGGGTGAGAGGCAGCAGCAGGTAAGAACAGGTCCTGTGTGCTGTGTTGCAGAGCCTGTTGAATGTGACATGAGACAGAGAGGGGGTTCAGTGGGAGAGGGACCTGGTTATGTCTGCATTTTGGAAAGAGCTCTCTTGAACACTGTGGAGGGGGGGGGCGAGTGACACTGGAGGAGGCAAGGAGCAGAGAGGAGGGCATTGCAATTTCATAGGTGAGAAGTTCTGAGTGTCTGAACTGAGCTGTGGAGGACAGCTCAGGGCCAAGGATGAAGCTTTAGAGATTGGGGTGGTGGAGCGTACATGCTGATGGCTCCTGAGATGAGGGGGCTGCTGAGAGGAGAGGAAGTTTGAGGTGATGAATAGCTATTTGTTTGAGTCACTCTCTCAGTAAAGAAAAGGCATCAGTACTGACAGGTGCTGCCATGAAAAGGCCCTGGGCAGACCCTGGTCACTTCTAGCCCAGCATGGGTGTGTGTGTTACCTTCATGGGAACCTCAGGTCATGGCTTTGGATTCTCTCACCTTAGGAAATCAGGCCCATAACATTATTCTCTAGAGTTCTCTGGAGCCGAGAAGCAAATTAAGGGGACAGTGCCAGAGAGATATACCACCATATCCAACCACAGATTCTGGTTTCTTGTAGGAGGTGCTCCACTTACTTCGAGGGGCCTCACAGGAAGTCACGCTCCTACTTTACCGACCCTCTCCAGGTGCACTGCCTGAGATAGACCAGGGATGGCAGATAAGATGCGATGCCCTCTAGTGCCTTCAAGCACCTCTTTTCTTGTCTGGTGGGTCCTGAGAAACCCAACTTTTTTTTAGGCAGGATTCAATGCCATCTTCTTCCACTGGGGCAGGAAAATATCTAGCCTCCAAACCTCAGTTAATCTGTGAGAAGTTAATGAGAACCTATGCCCATCTTCTCCTTGCCCCCTCCCCCACTCTGCCTCTCCAATGTTTGTGTCTTCCTGTAGATAGTCATATATCCAGATTTTTGTCTGTGAAACTTCTAGAGCCAGGCTTTCTGGTGGACACAGCATCAGAGGGGAGAAATCAGGAGCAATACAAAACCAGACTGAGGAAAGGTACAAATTTCCATTTGGAGGGATGAAATGGAGAACAGGATGTAGGTCCAGCTTTAAAGCATGAATTAGATATGCATGGTCAAGGCAAAGAAGAAGCATTGAAATCAGAAAAATTCAGAATTTTTGCTTTGACACCCGTATTAGATTCTCCAGAGAAATAGAATCAATAAGGTGTGTGTGTGCAGAGGTATGGGAGTGGTTAAAGAATGGGCTCACATGATTGTGGGGGCTGGCCAGTCTAAATTCTGCAGGGTAGGTTGGTAGGCTGGAAACCTAGGGAGGGGTCCATGTTGCAGCATGTGTCCCAAGGCAGGCTGGAAGCAGAATTCCTCCTTTTTTTGGAGATCTCAGTCTTTCTATCCTAATCCCTCAACTGATCGAATGTGGCCCACCCACATCATGGAGGATCATTTGCTTTACTCAAAGTCTGCTGATTTAAATGTAAATTTCATCTAAAAAATGGCTTTGCAGAAATATCTAGACTAGTGTTTGAGCACACATCTTGGTACTGCGGCCTAGCCAAGTCGACAGATAAAATTAGTCATCATAATGCCACCCGTTGGCTCCTTGGGACACAGAAGCTGCAGCAGAGATTTGAGTGCAGGACGTTTATGGGGCCTGCTCCTGGAAATACCCCTGTGAAGGCAGAGTTGTGTGGAAGGAGAAGTTAACATGCTGCAGCTGCAACAGGGGCCTCCTCTGCTTATGTTACAGGGAGCTTTTGAGCTGGGATGGCCCCCTCAGAGATGTCCTGGTCTGGGGCAAGAGAGCCTGTGGCTTTGTACTTTGTATAAACCAGCAATGGGGTGTGGGCTGCCCCAAGGGAGGGGAATCTGACTTTGTTGAGACAGCTCCCTTGAGTGGAGCACGATTCCTGGGGAGGGGCTAGCTGTGAGCTGTCAGTAACCAGCATTCCCGGCAGCTGGGGGATGAGGGCCTTCGTCCTGTGAAGGCATTTGTGTGAGTACCCTGCAATCACCTGCACCTGCTCTTCCTCTTGCTGACTGCCTGCTCTTCCACTTGCTGACTACCTGGACCTTGGGCAATTTCCCAACTTCCCCAAGCCTCATGATTCCTTATTTATAAAACGTGAATAAAATCGATTACTCATCACTGAGGGTGCCAATCACTAGAGACATCACAGAGGATTTTGTGACCCAATCCTTTGATTCTCTGGACTCAGGATGTCATTTGATACAGACTTCAGTGAGAAAATTGCCAGGGAAAGGAAATCAGAAAGCTGTCAGTTTGGAAAAGAAGGTAGACATGGCAGTTGTATTGAGCAACTGACCAGGGAATGAGAAGATCAAGCCTCACATGCACAAAGATCAGGCCAAGGGCTTTGTGCCTATGTTTTTGTTGAGATATCTAGGAAATGCCAAGAAAAAATGGTCCTTCTGATCTGGAGAATATTTCCACTTATAAGGGCCCTGAAGAGTCTAGTGGGAAGGCTTGGAGTGAGGTATGGTGGGCATGCTTTCTCCCCCCTCCTACTTGAAGGACAAGAGGAAGAGGAATTTTCAGTCATTCATGTGGCTTCAGAGGTCAGATAGAAGACCAAGGAAGGGGGCATTTAGTTCCTAATTAGAATACAGTAGTCATAGAAAGGAGGCAGCCATACACACATCTGGAGTAAGTCATTCCAGGCAGAAGTGATAGCAAGTGTGAGGCTCTGAGATGGGAATGAACCTGGATGTTGGAGGGACAAAAAGATAACAGGTGTGGAAGGGAAAAAGCTATAGAATGAGTCAGAGGCCACCTCACTTAAGGCCTTGTAGGTCTTGGCAATGTGCTGATTCCATTTTGGCTTCAGTGGGAAGCCATTTAGCTGGAAGTAGTGGGAGGGTGAAGGGTTAGGCAGAAGCATACCCTCATCTGGCCTATACTTCAGGAATACCACTGAACTGGAGATGGACTGGAGCCAGCCGTCATTCAAATAAGATATCGTGGCTTGGACTCAGGCTGTAGCCAAATAGTTGGTAAGAAGCAGTCAGATATAGGAGGTAGAGCCCAAAGGATTACTTTTGGCTTAGATGTGGTCACATGGGAAGAGAGCAAAGTTTGGCTTGAACAACAGGTTGAATGATAATACCACTTGCCAAGCTAGGGAGTGTGTAGAGAGTGCAATTTAATGTAGGTAGAAGAGAAGCGATAGTTCTTGGTAGTACATAGAACTAAAATGTCTATGGGACAGCCAGTGGAGATGTCAATTAGGCAGGTATTTGTGGAGAATTGGCATGCTATCAGGGCTGGAAAAATGTAGATTTGGGAACTGTCAGCAAATAACATTATTTAAAGCCATGAAATGGATGAGATCACCCTGGGAAAGAGTGCAGAGAAGTAAGCCTTGGGACACCCCCAACATTGAAAGGTCCAGTTCAAAGAAATGAGATGGTAGTAGGGGCCTGGGAGGTGGGGGGAAACCCAGGGAAGGGTAGAGTTCAGAGCAAACATATTCAAGTAGTGTTAAGTGTGTAAAGGACGTTCTTAAGAAGGAGGAAGAAAACACTTATGTTGCATGCTGCTGAGAAGTAGAATGAGGTGAGGACAGGAATTTGTCCTTTGGCTTTAGGAAAATGCAGGTCCCTAGAGACCCTGATCAGAACTGTTTCTGATGAATGATGGAGAGATAGATGCGTGGGTGGAGTAGGTGCAGGGACAAACAGCGAGGCACATACAGAAAGAGTGAGTATAAGCATGCATCTGAGGAGCTGAGAAACGAATTGCAGATAGCTGTAGGAGGTGGCAATAGGGCGAGATGGTATCTCATCATGGTTTTGATTTGCATTTTCCTGATAATGAGTGATGTTGGGCATCTTTTCACATGTCTGCTACCCATCTGGATGTCTTTTTGTAAAGTGTCTAGTCATGTCTTCTGCCAAATTCTTAACTGGGTTATTTGTTTTTTGGGTGTTGAGTTTGATTTTTAAAAATTTTAAAATATTAAAAAAATAACACTTACATTATTTTTCCAATGCTCCAAACTAAGTGGTTTAGAGATGGTTACTTGTATCACTTAGGGCCCAGTGGGAGCTGGGGTCCTGACAGAGGGAAACTGACCCAGAGCCCATCTCTGAACTGCTTTGCCCCACAATCACATGGAAGAAAAACCATGATTATGTTTTTTTTTAATTTTTTTTATTTATTTATGATAGTCACACAGAGAGAGAGAGAGAGAGAGAGAGAGAGAGAGAGGCAGAGGGAGAAGCAGGCTCCATGCACCGGGAGCCCGACGTGGGATTCGATCCCCGGTCTCCAGGATCGCGCCCTGGGCCAAAGGCAGGCGCCAAACCGCTGCGCCACCCAGGGATCCCCCATGATTATGTTTTAAAGAAGTAAGTTTTAGATTTTGCTTAATATGCACCATGGATCCAATAACCCTTAGCATTTCTTTTAATAGACACCTGTGCTCTCATCAGACAAAGAATTCACCAGGGCAACTTGCACTGACTCAGAGCAGAGCCCCAGTTTGGATCAAGAATATAGCCAAAGGGAGAATGCCTCCCTAGATGCAGGGGAAAGCCCGGCTCCTGGGCCAGAGTCTTTCCAAAGAGCCACTGGGGAGGTACAATGGGACCAAGACCTAGAGAGATTCTGGGCCACTTCCTCGATGCATCCTCAGGATTCCCACCCTCACTTATGCAGACTGCAGCAAGAAATGGATGCATCAAATTTGGCCACCTCTTTGGAAAAGGATATAAGGGAAAACTGTTATTCAGTTTGTGATATCAGGAGACTTGAAAGGTAAGAATCACCACTTTTGCAGATACTTTGTAAATAGCATTTCATTGCTAGAAATTATAATCAAGCAGTTAATAATGGTGTTCAGATGCTTACTGGGTCCAGCACTATTCTAGGCATTTGGCAGAGGTGGGAGGGGTGGGGCAGAAAAAAGAGAAGCATAGGTCTGGAGCTGTTGCAACCACAGTGAGCTTTTGGAAAACTAACCTCACTCGGTGGTCCTCCTGTACCCTTGGAACCTACAGATAGCAGGTGTTAGGTGTTTCTCCCAGCATACAAACCTTTGTGCTACATCCTGCATGCCCTTATTTTTAGTTTTTTAAAGATTGGTTTATTTATTTTAGACAGCAAGTGAGAGAGTGCAGAGGAAGGAGGGGTAGAGGAAGAGGGAGAGAGAAAATCTTCAAGCAGACTCCCTCCTGAGCTCGGTCCCATGACTCTGAGATCAGGGCCTGAGCCGAAATCAAGGTTGGAATTAATTGACCCAGCCACCTAGGCCCCCCACCCCACCTCCTGCATGGCCTTTTAAAGCATTGTGATAAGAAAGAAGTTCCCTTGTATACATCACCCTCTTTATTGCTAATATAATACTTGATAATTGACACCAGTTTTTTTTTTTTTTATGATAGTCACAGAGAGAGAGAGAGAGAGAGAGAGGCAGAGACACAGGCAGAGGGAGCAGCAGGCTCCATGCACCGGGAGCCTGACGTGGGACTCGATCCCGGGTCTCCAGGATCGCACCCTGGGCCAAAGGCAGGCGCCAAACCGCTGCGCCACCCAGGGATTCCTTGACACCAGTTTTAAAAAAAAAAAAAATCTGTCTTTATCTTTAAAGACCGGACTGAAACATTCATTTTAATAGACATTTTTAACTTAGCCTTCATTTTGTGCCTCACCCCCAAGTATTTGCAGTCTTCCATCCTGTTCTGATGGAAAACATTCTGGGTGATTCAGTTTGACAGTATTTATCACATATACTAAGGTGCACAGGAACCTGTTAGGAACAGAGAAGAGGTTTCAAATACCTAGAAAGGGGTGAGATACTGCCTCAAGGCACGTGCTAGCTGGATGCATGGGCACAAAGCAGGCAAATGATAAGGAAGGGTGGCTTGTGTTTGACACTGGATATGCCCACTGCTATGAAATGGCTCTTTTTTGTTGGTCATCCTAGAAGGCTGACTAGGGCAGATCTATAGGGCCTGGTAGGTGACATGAAGAATGAAGCAGCCCATTTCATGCAATCAGGCAAGGTGAGATCTGTGACTAATAGGAGCCAGGCACATGTTCTCCAAAAATGTTCAGGGGGCTCCTGGGTGGCTCAGTCGGTTGAGTGTTCGACTCTTGATTTCGGCTCAGGTCATGATCTTGAGGGTAAGATCCAGCCCCACATTCGGCCCCCCACTCAGGGTAGTCTGCTTAAGGTTCTCTCTCTCCCTCTGACCTCTCACCCCTTCAAAATAAATGAATAAATAAAAGCATTCAGGTACAATTTTTATAAGAATGCCATACCAACCAAACAAAAACTAACTAGTCTGCAAAGTAAAACAGAGTGGGCAAGCACATTCATCAGTGGTATTCATTTTCATTGTCTGAAAATGCATAAATACACATGTATTTATCATTTCTTACAATTGTATTCTAAGCAGGAATTGATGTACTTGGTCACACGATAAAGGAAAGAACCTCCAGAGGTTTACCCGAGGACAACTATTAGTGTGATCTTATAGGAAACATTTATGTTTTCCTACTCGATTTCCTTATAGGAATGAGGCTACTCTCTTGGAATTTTAAAGGTTTAACTGCCAGAGAGTACAGGATGATGGACAGAAACCCTGAGCATTGGATTATTGGATTTTAGAGTTACTCTGGGTTTAGCTACAAGCCTGGAGTTTGACTTGCCATGTACTTTTAAACTAATATAGTTAGCAGTTATTAATGTTTTTTTTTTTTTACTAATTTTAGTTTTGTTGCTGTTTCATTCATGAAGTCACAGAATCAATACAAAAATGATCTGATCAGACTTCATACTCCCTGCTGAAAACTATCCCTGAAGCAGGGGACCTGCTTTTGATTGAATACCTCCAGGGATGCAGAACTTGCTACCTATAAAAGTGGCTCATTTTATCATCATGTATTTGTTGACTAGAAAGTGCTTATATTAGGGTGAAATCTGCCTTTTTTCTATCTTCTACTTATAAGTGTATGCCTATTTTCTCCTATCTTTTGTCATTATTTTTGCAAGAAATATCATATTATTTTTTTTGATCAAATTAAATTTGGCTTTAGTGTTCCTACTTGAAACGGTATACCTGATGTCCAAAACATACCATCTTCGGAGGAAGTTCTCCTCTCCTGGAGTTATACAAGAATCTTGAGGGCTTTTCCAGAGCATTCTGGTGGAGCTTCTGATATTCAGTTAGTCATGCTTGTTACCAAGGCCAATGGTGGTCCATGGAGCCATAAAGAGGCAGCCTTACTGTTTCTCTGTCCTGGCTCCCTCCATGGCCAAAACCTCCCCCTTGGACTTGACCTCCTTGTGGTGCTCCTGGTAATGACAGCCACTCTGCCTCCTCACAATTCCTGGCTGCATTTTTACCATGTTTTTTTCCCCTGCTCAGGAACTTTTCTTTCCTTCCAAAGGAAGGACTGAAACCATGTTAGCTTCTTCTCTAACAGGACATTATTAACTTGCTCTAGATGCATACATAGTGACCATCCCCTACAAGAAGAAAGCATGTCACATGCCCCACAGTCCCTGAACATAGTCCCCCAGTTCCTGGTAGGATTGTGGCTCTTTGCAGACTCCTCTTACAAGTGTATGCACCTCAGTTCTGAGGTGGCTGTTCCAGGCAAATACCTCTTCCTTTCTGGCACCTGTGAGTCAAGTTGTCTTTCTGCAGTTTGGAACCAAAAGAGCACAGACTTCATGAGCATATAGCTGGTTTCAGCTTTAACATGTACTAAGATGTACTAAGTATGCGGGGAGTGTTGACTCCTCTGAGCCTGAGGCTTCTTTTTTATTATTTATTTATTTTTTATTGGTGTTCAATTTTGCCAACATATAGAATAACACCCAGTGCTCATCCTGTCAAGTGCCCACCTCAGTGCCCGTCACCCAGTCACCCCCACCCCCCGCCCTCCTCCCCTTCCACCACCCCTAGTTCGTTTCCCAGAGTTAGGAGTCTTTCATGTTCTGTCTCCCTTTCTGGTATTTCCCACTCATTTTTTCTCCTTTCCCCTTTATTCTCTTTCACTATAGCTTCTTTTTTATAAAATAATAAATTTATTTTTTATTGGTGTTCAATTTTGCCAACATACAGAATAACACCCAGTGCTCATCCTGTCAAGTGCCCACCTCAGTGCCCGTCACCCAGTCACCCCCACCCCCCGCCCACCTCCCCTTCCACCACCCCTAGTTCGTTTCCCAGAGTTAGGAGTCTTTCATGTTCTGTCTCCCTTTCTGGTATTTCCCACTCATTTTTTCTCCTTTCCCCTTTATTCTCTTTCACTATAGCTTCTTTTTTATAAAATAATAAATTTATTTTTTATTGGTGTTCAATTTGCCAACATACAGAATAACACCCAGTGGTCATCCTGTCAAGTGCCCCCTCAGTGCCCGCCACCCATTCACACCCACCCCCCCGCCCTCCTCCCCTTCCACCACCCCTAGTTCGTTTCCCAGAGTTAGGAGTCTTCATGTTCTGTCTCCCTTTCTGATATTTCCTACCCATTTCTTCTCCCTTCCCTTCAATTCCCTTTCACTATTATTTATATTCCCCAAATGAATGAGAACGTATAATGTTTGTCCTTCTCCAATTGACTTACTTCACTCAGCATAATACCCTCCAGTTCCATCCACATCAAAGCAAATGGTGGGTATTTGTGTTTCTAATGGCTGAGTAATATCCCATTGTATACATAAACCACATCTTCTTTATCCATTCATCTTTCGATGGACACGGAGGCTCCTTCCACAGTTTGGCTATTGTGGACATTCCTGCCAGAAACATCGGGGTGCAGGTGTCCTGGCGTTTCACTGCATCTGTATCTTTGGGGTAAATCCCCAGCAGTGCAATTGCTGGGTCGTAGGGCAGGTCTAATATTAACTCTTTGAGGAACCTCCACACAGTTTTCCAGAGTGGCTGCACCAGTTCACATTCCCTTTTCTCTGCATCCTCTCCAACATTTTGTTGTGCCCAAGATTGAGAATCCGAGAAACCACCAAGGAGCCGACACCGATGCAAACACACGAGGGTTTATTTACAAACTCGAGCTTGGGTCCAAGTGCACCCGACACAGCGGAGCAGAGACTTGGACCCCTAGACTAAGAGGCGTAGCAGCTTTATAGGGGCCAGTGGCCCTTGGAATACGCAGAAAGTTGCACAGTCATGTCGGTCCACACGCAGGTGGCCGATTGAATTACACCTTACCCTATAGTATCCACTTGAGCTGGCCTATTATTTTGGTCAGAATCGCTGCGGGGTTTTGGCGGGCACAAAGCAGGGTTACATTGTTATGAGCCGATTTCCGATTAGGGTGTGCCCAGCGGTTGACTAGGGTGGGGCAGCGCCTTAAGCAATAAGCAGGTCTTGTGGGGGTTCTACAGGAGGTGGCGGGTGTAGCACAAAATGTAATCAGTCCTGCTCTGCTTGTCCAGGGGTAGGGGATTTTTGTTAAATTTCCTGGTTCCCACAATTTTTGGTTTCCTGCCTTGTTAATTTTCCCCATTCTCACTGGTGTGAGGTGGTATCTCATTGTGGTTTTGATTTGTATTTCCCTGATGGCAAGTGATGCAGAGCATAAGAATGAAACTAGACCACTCCCTTGCACCATACACAAAGATAAACTCAAAATGGATGAAAGATCTAAATGTGAGACAAGATTCCATCAAAATCCTAGAGGAGAACACAGGCAACACCCTTTTTGAACTTGGCCACAGTAACTTCTTGCAAGATACATACACGAAGGCAAAAGAAACAAAAGCAAAAATGAACTATTGGGACTTCATCAAAATAAGAAGCTTTTGCACAGCAAAAGAAACAGTCAACAAAACCCAAAGACAACCTACAGAATGGGAGAAGGTATTTGCAAATGATGTATCAGATAAAGGGCTAGTTTCCAAGATCTATAAAGAACTTATTAAACTCAACAGCAAAGAAACAAACAATCCAATCATGAAATGGGCAAAAGACAGGAACAGAAATCTCACAGAGGAAGACATAGACATGGCCAACACTATAGCTTCTTAAATATAAACAAAGACCAGGATGGTGCCACAGGACATTCTGCAGGTCAAAAGAAAGAACTCCTAACTCTGGGAAACGAAGTAGGGGTGGTGGAAGGGGAGGTGGGCAGGGGGTGGGGGTGACTGGGTGACGGGCACTGAGGGGGGCACTTGACGGGATGAGCACTGGGTGTTATTCTGTATGTTGGCAAATTGAACACCAATAAAAAATAAATTTATTATTAAAAATTATTTAAATAAATAGTTTGAGTTTCAGAGAAGAGAACAAACAAAAAAACAAAGAACACCTGCTGAGTCCTCTCAAGGCACCTGGCATGCCACAGGAACTTAACAAAAGTCAATTTCTTTCCCTTTCTTGAATTGTTTCTAGCTAAAGAATGAATCCCATCAACTGAAATTCCCAGTAAATTGCCAGAATTTACCATCTGCCAGGTGGCTCCTTCCTAGAGCCAGGTGGCTGCCAGCAAATCCAGAGTGTTCATGGAGGAGATGAGATTTTACTTTTCCTTCCTTGTTCTTTTCTTTTACAACTGTACAACTAGAGACTCCATCATGTCACAGTAGGTGCTTATAAAGCATGCTAATAAAGCAGTACAGTACATTTTCATGGAGGAGAGTTAGAATTGCCTGCTGCCGGAGGGAGGACTTGGCACTTGGCCAGAGTCGCATCTTAAGCAAGGTTTGTTTCTAAAGTTAGGGCATTGAGCAAAAATCACATGAAGTGAACATCACTTTGGAAGGTGTGATGTTCTTTGCTCCTCTGGTGTGGGAGGAGATTGCTTTTTCTTTGAGCCTCAAGTGAAGGGCCTTGCTGTCTGCCAAATACTTATCTTTATGTGCTGGACTCATAGGAATGAATGGGGATAGCAGATTTGAGGCTTTCACTTGTGTTCATTCCAGGGCTTATGCTCATAGATTGGAGAGCTGGTCATTGCAGGATGTATAAGGTTATTTCTCTCTCTCTCTCCCTCCTAGCACATATAGTTAAATTCATGTAATTAAAATGCAAGTATCATTTAGTGAAAGTGATGTTGTAAGTCTTCATGGTTGTTAAGTATGCAAAATGAAGCCAGTGTCCTTGAAATGAACCTAAAGTTACAGTACACTTTCCGGAAAGGGTGCTGTTTCTGGAATAGCAAAGAATGAGTAGGAGGCTATAGGTCAAACTCAATAGCAGCTGCCATACCTGCGGTGACATAAGCGTAGCTGGCCGAGGCATGAAGCTGCCAGGTGAGTGGCCTCTTGGTTAAATAGGAAGGCACAGGGAACCTCTGTGAGGTCAGAAGCATGCCTGAGGGAAGAGAGTGAGGCCTGTGCCTGGTCAAGAATGGCAGTAGTCCAAAAGCAGAGCTGGGGCAGACTGGGGCCTGGTGTTGACTGCAGCTGGCTTCTCTCTGCACACTTACAGGTTCCCAGGAGATGCCCCTAAGCCCTCTGCTCACTCCCTGCCAACCACACATGGTCAGGCACACTACTCCAATAACTCCTAAATACTGGGCTTCAGCTCAGGATTGTCATGCAAGCGTCAAACTCAGCAGTCCACTGGACTTATCTCCTTGATGTCTTAGAGACACTGCAAGGTCACCCTTGGGACCAGCAAGGCCCCTCCAGACACTCTGACACCTCAACCTCTTGCAAGAGCTTATCAGAAAGGTTGGAGGAGGTTGGTGGTGGGAGGTCAGGCACTGTCAGACATTGTAGTGGCCCAAGGCATGTGTTGTCACCTGCTTCTCCTCCAGCCAGAGGGAGGGAGGGAGGGAGTGTGAGAGGTAGTGGGCTGCTTGTGGAGGCAGGGGTGTGGGGGGTGTGGGGAGAGTGCCTGGGCAAGAGGCTGGATTTCCTGTTCTTTTTTTTTTTTTAAGATTTTATTTACTTATTCATGAGAGACACAGAGAAAGAGAGAGACAGAGACATAGGCAGAGGGAGAAGCAGGCTCCCCACTGGGAGCCCAATGCAGGACCCAGGATCACGATCTGAGCCAAAGGCAGAAGCTCAACCACTGAGCCACCCAGGCGTCCCTGATTTCTCTTTCCATGACAAAACTTCCACAGTGTTCCTTTCCATACTTATAAGGAGATGCATTTTCTACACAGTTTGGTCAAATGCTTTAAGATTTTAAACCAATTTTCTTCCAAAGTGCTTAGTGATTTTAAAATATTGCTTTCCTAAAGTGAGTATTCCTCTTAGAGTCCAGGTAGCATACAGTCTCCTTTTTATGCACATGAGTGTGCATCTATTTACATGAAATACACATTTACATATATCCTGTAGGTCTCATGCGCAGAAATAACATCTTTTTGATGGTGAAACTCAGGTTGGTGAAACTCCAGTTATACTGGGGAGGACTGACCCTCTGTGCATTTGGGGGCTTGTAGCTATTGAGAGGCATCAAAGCTGAGTTTACAAGAAAGGGACATCTCGGGGAAGGGGGAGGGAGGGGAGAGCAGAGGGTATGTAATAAAGCAACACATTGCTTTGGATGTGGGGAAGGAGGCTGATAAATGAGAATTCGTATGTTTGATGAAAAGCTAAATCTGCTTGCATTTCTTATAGATTTTCCTCCTCATCCTCTCTAACCGGGCTTTCAACAGATATTTTCTGACCACATTCTCTGCATGTTTGAAGAGCTGTACAAAGTGCTCTGCCATCTGTCTGGACTGCTTTTTCTAATCAGAGAGCATGTGGAGTGACCTTTGGGCAGTCCCTGGAATGTGTGTTCTTCCACTGTTGTGCCTGAATCTTCACAGTCAGACAATGTGCCTTTCTCATCGCTCATCCACTTCCTGTGTCACACGGGGACTAAATGTCACTCCAGCTGGCTGCCTCTCCAAATAGGCCCTTTCTCAGCACTACAAAAAGGACTTGATATTTGCACGAAGTGCTTTGAAGGTCACCTGCTTGTGTTGATCCCAGCCTCCTGCTTGGGCTCTTTCCCCTGACCCTTCTGTCGAAATGACAATCGTCATCATTATGATGATAGCCTCTCCCATTTACTGAGGACTCCTCCCGTACCAGGAGCCATGAACGTATGTACCAGAATTATGTGATCTAAGCAATTCTATAAATTTCTTGACCTTCCCATTTTTCAGATGAGCAAACTGAGGTCCCAGAGAAGTTAATAAACTTACCTGAGGTCTCCCTAACCCCCCATATGAAGAATCAGTCCTAGAACAGAGTCATAGCTCTGTTTTCGATGCCATGTCCTCTGGCAAGTCCTCCGTGGTCTCCTGGGCTCAGTCAGGAGCCCCCCTGCTCCCATAATGCTCTATGCTGCCTCTACCATAGCACTCTCTCCCTGGATTCTAACATTTGTTCACTGCTCACTCTTCCCACTAAATCAGGGGATCCTCAAAGACAGGGCCATGCCTTGTTTACTTTTCAGAGCAGTCTCTGGCAGGAGCTGTTTGGACACTGTCTGGCTCTCCTATGCTGTGTCATGATGAACATCCTGAAAGCAAGGAAAGTGGGGAGAGGAATTTCTTATCAATGCTGGAAGACACATGGGTTTCTGTTTTCTAGTCCTGAATTGGACACAGATGATGAGGAGAGAGACACGGGTCATCTACGTAAAGCCTCTTCTTCCACTGTGGAAAATGAAGCATATCTTACCATCAACTCTACATGGGAAGGCCAGCTACCCTGTGAAAAATGTTTGGAGGCAGATTCAGAGACCATTCCCTTGCCACAGTTCTGTTCTTGGAGTTTCCTCTCAGAGTCTTTGCCTGCAGAAGAAGTCTGTGATAGTGAGAGTGAATGGGAAGACCTAGAGGAGGCTGTGGACTTGGATAATGGTACCCTCAGGTGGCTGCCTCCTACTCTGGGTAGACTGAGGCTGTGCTGAATTCTTCTAGTGGGGCTCAGAGTTCACCTTGGCTGGGTGATGGTCCATGGGCATCATTCGTGTCCCTTATGCCCCCTCAGGAGGTCACACCTCATCATGGCACTTACAATAGCCCATGTTCCATGACAACAACGCTAAAAAGATCAGGTTATTGTCATTCCCATTTCATAGATGACACATTCGGGGCTTTTCCAGGGTCACACAGTGACTTTTCTAGGGTCACACACATCCCTGGCTCTCCCCCTCCTCAGACTGCATGTTCAGTGCTCTCCTCTGCTGCCACCAGCATGTGGCTGGGTGGACCTTCTCTCTTTTGGTGGGCTGCTTGTGAAGTGCTGATTCCTCTTTTGTGTGCTCCTGCCTGCCCTCTGGCTAAATATATTTCAGAGAAGAGCCTCAGAGAAGGGCCATGTAATGTGGCCCTTCTCAACAGCTGCTATGCCTCAACACAGTGAGCTTTTTCTTGATCAAGAAAGTCAATCTGTCAACAGAAGACGCCACCATAAGTTGACTCTGGGTCAGAGAGCTGGAGTCAGATGGTACTGAAGACAAGCGAAGAATAAGTATCATAGAAACTGTCAGACTAGGGGACACCTGGGTGGCTCAGTGGTTGAGCATCTGCCTTCGGCTCAGGGCATGATCCTGGGATCCTGGGATCCAGTCCCACATCGGGCTCCCCCCGGGGAACCTGCTTCTCCCTCTGCCTGTGTCTCTGCCTCCATGTGTCTCTCATGAATGAGTAAATAAAATCTTAAAAAAAAATAAACTGTCAGACTGGGAGCAGAGTGGGTTAAACTCTTGACAGCTTGGCAAACCACCCAAAATCCTGTTAAAGTATCTATAGCATATGTTGTTCCAGTCAGTTTATTTATTTTTTTTCCAGTCAGTTTAAAATGCTGAATGCTCAAGAAACTTCCATATAAACATATTTTCAAGGCACAAAGAAACTTACCAAGGCATTGGCTCATGAAGATTTGGGTGTGATCGAAGCAGTCTTGTTCACTTTCATACAATTGTGCCCTAGCTACATTTTTCCTGCAATGATTGACCTAGATTCTTAGATGCCCATGGCAGGCAAGCTGATGACGTGGGTGGATATTGGAAATTCAGATGTGACAGAAGGACTGGTTCTGATCTGAAATAGGAAGCAACACATTAACAGAGGGGAGGACCTGGAGGCTTTGAAGACCATGCCTGCCATCCATATGGAAGTTGGACACTGACAGCTTTGGGGATGATGAACAATGGATTCACAGGAGTGTGGAGCCAGCAGAGGGTGCCTTATATGTGGAGGGCAGTCCTTCTAGAGTGGGGTTCTCAGGGCTGGGAGCTAAAAGAAGATGGGGTGAGCAATGCTTTGAGGACCCAAGCAGCCAAGAGCCCCCAAATTTCAGTACTTATGAAATGTCCCAGGAGATCTGCAGTCCCCCTGGGGATCCAAGCCTTCCTCTGCCATTTGCTGCAGATCACCCAGTGACTTTGAAACCATCCAAGATTCAGCTGACTACCAAATGGGGATAGTGAAAGCCACCTCATACTGTCATTATAAGAGATGACAATGCATGTTAAGGGTTTAGCACACTGCTTGGTGAGTAGTAAGGACTCACAAAGTCTTAATTCACTTTAGTCCTAAGTCATAAAGGAGGGCATTATATCAATGAGATGATGCAGCCTTTATGAATGCATTCAGTCCTGTTTGGTTTTTCCCATGTAGACAAAGGAGCCAGGTAACTTTTTCAGACTTGTGCTCTAATGTGAGGGGTGAGGAGAGGTGGGGAGAAATACTAGTTCATGGCAAGGGTATCTGAATCTGGATGTACTGAAGAGCTCTCAGCTATGGACAATGGCTTGGAATGTAATTAGGCCTAGGCCTGCCATAGTCACTTACTCTACTGTGCTGAGAAGGCAGGCCTGCAAGTTAGTGCTCAAGGTGTGAGTTCATAGCCTGGGCTCTGTGGAACAGCCCATAGATAGGCTTCAAGGCACCCAAGCACCTCTAGAGTTAGAATACTGACTTCCTTGCTTCTTTTGGAAAAAGAAACCCCCTCCCTTTTTTTTTGAAAAAGCAACTCCTAGTATCCCTTAAGTTCTCTAAGTGACCCACAATCCTCAAAAGATTAAGGATAGTTATTGATTATCTATTTCATTCTGGAAGTGAGGAGAACTTGAAGAGTATAAGGAGGACTTTATTTATGGATGGAATCATACATCCTTTAAAACTATATAATAAATTATTTTCTTGGTCCTTTTAGACAATGAGATAATATTGGTACATAGGCAGTTTCCACAAATAATTTCATTTGGTCCTCATATCAACTTTGAATGGTATTCTTATTCTTCTTTTAAAAATGGGACTTAAAAGGTTTATTTAATTTGTCCAAGATCATACAGTTAGGAGGGTCAGATTCACACTGCATCAGTCTGTTTCAACTTTTGGTGCATTTTTGCATTTTTCCCTAGAATGTGTTTTCCATGTGGACTTGTGTGTCACACATGCCTTTACATCACGTGTCATGAGTCCGACTATTTCTCTCACGAAATATTTCTCTCTTAGGAGGCTAAAACAATCCCTGCTGTCTGGTGGGATTGAGAAGGCAATTGAACTGCTCTCTTTAGTGAAGGCAGCCAGCCTCAGGGCGAGGCAAGCCAGTGAAAGCTGCTTGTAGTTTTAGGTGCACAGAGAAAGTCTGAAAACCTCCAAGGTTTCTGCATGGACATCCTTTTGACAATGATCACATGGAAGAGCCCTTAGATGTTCTTGGTCCAGAGAATGTACGTCTGAGCTCTACAGCCAGGAAAGAAGCCTGTGGGTCCCTGAGAAGGCAACATGGAATGGAGGGTCTGGCCCAGTTAAGAATTAACTTCAAAAAGATCACACCTGTCACTTCTGAGACTCATTTTTTTTAAAGATTTTATTTATTTATTCATGAGAATACACAGAGAGGAGAGAGAGAGAGGCAGAGACACAGGCAGAGAGAGAAGCAGGCTCCATTCTGGAAGCCCGACGTGGGACTCCATCCAGGGTCTCCAGGATCACATCCTGGGCTGCAGGCGGCACTAAACCGCTGAGCCACCAGGGCTGCCCCTGAGACTCATTTTGAATAGCAGTTGTGACCTCTCTTCCATTCTGGGGTTTATGTTGAATAAAGCTGTGTGTGTGTGTGTGTGTGCATGTGTGTGCATGCATGTGTGTGTTCATATGTGTGCTTATGGTGGGCTTCCCCCTTGTGAAAGGATCTGAGAACCAACCACCTACATGAAGAGAAGCCAGCCCAGGGTGAGGTCTCACGGCGGCCACACCAATACACAGTTCCTGGGACAGATGCAATGTTCCAGTTTGCACTTTTTAGTTCTCCATTGGTTGAAGGAGTCCTCACAGTTTTCAAAGTTCTGTTAGTTCCGTTGAGGGAATCTCCCGAGAGCCTTGGCTCAAGGCCCCAGGAGTACCATGTGTTGACATCTTGTTCTTCCTATGCAACTCCAGATGGTTAGACGTTCTTTTAAAAGCACTTTCCTGGGGATCCCTGGGTGGCTCAGCGGTTTGGTGCCTGCCTTCAGCCCAGGGCGCGATCCTGGAGTCCTGGGATCAAGTCCCAAGTCGGGCTCCTGCCTGGAGCCTGCTTTTCCCTTTGCCTGTGTCTCTGCCTCTCTCTCTCTCTCTCTCTCTCTCTTTCTATCATAAATAAATAAAATCTTTTAAAAAATAAAAGCACTTTCCTTTTGAACTCAGCAACCTGATCCTAAAGATGATATGAAGGAAAAGTAAGATGGGAACATCTAATGAAAAAGAAAGAGAGAAGTGGTAGATCCAGCATTACCAGAGGTTATGATATGTATATACCCTTCACCATAACAAGAAACTAAAACTAGATGGGGTTAACAAATACACCAAAAAGGAAATAAATAGAGCTGGTGGACCACTGTGTGAGGCAAGGAACGCACTTGACATGATGTAACAGGGGATACATGGCAGTCAGCATTTCAACATGGGGGAAGGAAGCCACCTTCATAGACCAAACTGGGGTAGCAGGAAAAGTGGATTTAAATTCAAAGTCTACTTCATTTGTTAAAACTACTGATGAGTTGATTAGAAAAAACTGTTTGTTTCTGTTTGAGAAAAGATGTAGAAAACAGACTCTGGTTTTATCAGATCTACAGAGGAATAATACAGTTCTTCTGGCTTACAGCAATAATAAAGCATAAAAAAGAGGAACTACAAAGTTGACGATATGAGAAAATGTTAACACTTCTGTACAGAAAAATGCCAAAATTAATCCCTGGGCCTGGGATCAGCCAAAGGCAGATGCTCAACCACTGAGCCACCCAGGTGCCCCAATCCCTTTACTTTTCTATATTTATTACTTGTACAATAAATTTTAAGTTGAAAACAAGAAACTGAAACAGAAAATAAAAGAGACAAAAGAAGAAATAAAGACAAAATTTTTATTTTTTATTATTTATTATTTTTATTTTTTTAATAATAAATTTATTTTTTATTGGTGTTCAATTTGCAGGTATCCCGGCGTTTCACTGCATCTGTATCTTTGGGGTAAATCCCCAGCAGTGTAATTGCTGGGTCGTAGGGCAGGTCTATTTTTAACTCTTTGGGGAACTTCCACACAGTTTTCCAGAGTGGCTGCACCTAGGTACAGCCAGGTGTGAGGATGTACACTGCAGAAGCCAGACTTGGAAGCAGTTTGCAGAAATGGGCTGAATCCCTTAGGGACTGCACTGCCCTTTCTGATGTTTGCTCTGAAACAAAGCAAGTAGCAGCTACAATCAAGGCCACCTAAGACAAATTAATGTGTTCTTCCTGAGATATGGCTCCAAATGAGTAAACAGGCCTGGGGGAATGGAGAAGATCCTACAGGCAAGAGGACCAGATTCTTTTTGAACCTGTAGGCCTCCATTTCTTTTCCAAAGAGGAAATAAGCAACCAGGGTTCAGCAGAGTGCAAGAAGTTTCAAAACTGTAAATACTCTTATTCACTCACTTAATTGCACACTTGATTAATTCCCTAAACTTGAGGCCTATGAAACTGTGTAATAGTGCACATAGCGGGCTCTAGCCCTGAGTGCATTTGAAACAAGCCTCTTCAAATGCCTGGAAATTTCTTTTTCATTAATAGCAAAACATGCTAAATGACCTATAAGACTTCTCTCATAAAGAGAATAAGAAATAAAAAATAAAAGTACATAAAGAAGAGTTCATAAATTAAATTTTAGAGGGACACCTGCACCCCGATGTTTCTAGCAGCAATGTCCACAATAGCCAAACTGTGGAAGGAGCCTCGGTGTCCATCGAAAGATGAAGGGATAAAGAAGATGTGGTCTATGTATACAATGGAATATTACTCATCCATTAGAAATGACAAATACCCACCATTTGTTTCAACGTGGATGGAAGTGGAGGGTATTATGCTGAATGAAATAAGTCAATCGGAGAAGGACAAACATTATATGGTCTCATTCATTTGGGGAATATAAATAATAGTGAAAGGGAATAGAAGGGAAGGGAGAAGAAATGGGTAGGAAATACCAGAAAGGGAGACAGAACACGAAGACTCCTAACTCTGGGAAACGAACTAGGGGTGGTGGAAGGGGAGAAGGGCGGGGGGTGGGGGTGGATGGGTAACGGGCACTGAGGTGGGGCACTTGACGGGGGTGAGCACTGGGTGTTATTCTGTATGTTGGCAAATTGAACATCATTAAAAAATAAATTTATTAAAAAAAAAGGAATCACCTGTAGAGGGTGTTTAAAAAATATAGCTTTACTGTTCTCATCCACCATGGAGACAGACTCTGAATCAGCAAGGCGGGGTAAAACCCAGAATCTGTTCTTTTATCAAGCTCAGCAGAGAATTGTATGTATGGCCAGATTTGGGAATCACTGATGCAAACTCTTCACTAAATATTTGTTAAGCTTCTATTTTGTGCCAGCACACCATTTGTATAAGGTCGAACATAAGCTCTAACATATACATGTTTACCCCTAAGTTCTAGTAGAGCTAGAGTGGACTTCCCAACTCAATATGGTAAAAGATGTGAATTCTCCCCAACAAAATTTCATTTAGAGGTATAATGTAATTCCTATCAAATTCCCACCAAGGTATGTTGTAGATATAACATGCTTATTCTAAACTTCATAAATTTTATTTTATATTTTAAGTATGATTCATATTATATAGATAAAAAATATATACTGGAAAGGCTCAGGCCCTAGAATAACTAAAATAATCTTGAAAAAAGCAAAATAAAATGGAAGGAATAGCTGTGTCAAACATTAAAGCTTATTATATAGCTACCAGAATTGAGACAGTGTGGTATGGCAGACCAGTAGACACAGATCAATGGAATAAAGAACTCAGGAATAAACCCACACAAATATTTCCAACTGATTTTTGACAAAGGGGCAGAAGACATTTAATAGAGAAATGATAGCCATTCAATAAATGGTACTGAAACAATTGGCCATCTATAGATCAAGAAAGAGAGAGAGACAGAGACAGAGAGAGAGAGAGAGAGAGAGAACTGACCTAAATACCTCATACAAAAATGAACTCAAAATGGATCACAGATTTAAATGAAAATGTAAAATTTTGGGACTTTTAGGGGAAAAAACCCCAACAACCCAGGAAAGCACTGGGAACCAGGACTAGGCAAAGCGTTTTCAGACTTTACATCAAAAGCATGACACATAAAAGGAAAATGGATAAATTGGTCTTTTGCCCAGTGTAAGATTCTGTTAAGAGGATAAAAAGACAAACTGTAAAGTGGGGGGAAATGTTTAAAAATCATACATCCAACAAAGACTAGTATGTAGAATATATAAAGAACTCTCAAAACTCAGCAGTAAAAAGCCAAAAATACAATTAGGAAATAGGGAAAAGACATGAACAGATATTTCCCCAAGGATTATATCCAGATGACAAGTAAGCACATATAAAGGTGTTCAATCTGATTAGCTATTGGGGAAATGCAAAAATCAAACCACAAAAAGATACTTCTATACATATCAGAATGATAAATAAGAAAAAATGACAATACCAAATGCTGGCAAAGATGCGGATAGACTGAGTAACTCACACATTGCCAGTGGGACCGTAAAATGCTGTAGTCACTATGGAAAACAGTGTGGTAGTTTCTGTAAATAAGTAAAAATGCAATTACCATAAGACTCAGCAGTTGCATTTTAGGCACTTATCTCAGAGAAAGGAAACATACTCACGCAAAAACCTGTACACAAATGTTCATAGCAGCTTTCTTTGTAATAGCTCCAAACTGGAAATAATCCATCTGGATTGTTCAACCATGTGAAGGATTAAACAAATCATGATACATCTATACCCAAAAGGATGAACTATGCACATTTGTATGGATCTCTGGAGAATTATGCCAAGAAGAAGCCAGTCACAAAACAGCATGCAGTATGATTCCATTTATACAACAGTCTTGAGGTGACAAAGTTCTAGAAATGGAGAACAGATCCGTGGTTACCTTAGGTTAAAGAGGGGGCAGGAATATGAGGGTGATCATAAAACGGCACCAGGAGGGACCCTGATAGTAATGGAACTGTTCTCTATCTTGACTGTGGTGTTGGATACATGAACCTACCCACATGATAAAATTGTATAGAACTTAACACAAACAGTACAAGTAAGACAAAAGAAATCTAAATAAGAGAGATGGATGAATGTCAATATCCTGGTTGTGATATTATACTAGTTTCATAACATGTTATCCTTAGGGCAAACTGAGTAAAGGGCACAGGGGATCATCTATATTATATTTTATAACTACATGTGAATCTATAATTATCTCAAAGTAAAAAAGTTTAATTAAAAAAATGGTCTTCCCAATGAGGTTTTAACCATGTCAGGGCTGCTCCCATACTGGCAGGGCAGGTTCCACAGAAAGGTACAGATCCATTAACCAAGAGTGAGAGCTCTCAGCCTCTGTTGCTAGCTGTGTTGGGAAGTGCTCACAACCCTCCAACAGCACCTCTATGTAGTGCTATCATCATGGTACTTGCAGTGTATTTTTTCCCCCATAAATGACAGTTCCATCCTTCAGCAACACAAATCTCTGCTGCAGAATAAGGAACTCAGCTTCAGAGTCAAGCAATCCTAGAGAAAAATGAATGGGAAGAATATTGGAACAACTCTAACAACTCTTCTGCCCCATCTTCAGCTTGACACACATTCACTGAGTACCTACTATATATAGCATGCTCTGGGCAAGGCTGAGGTGATAGAGGTGACTGGATGGTGATTACTCCGTGGAAGCTTGTGTCTTGTGAAGGAGATAAAATACAAACACATCACTATAACCACTGGGAATAATGCTAGACTGAGCATAGTAAAAAATGTTGTAAAAAAGCATAGTAAAAGATGTATAGAGAAAAGGGATTTTTCCCAAAAGGGAGTATCAGTCCTGCCTGAAGGGAGGGTCTGGGATGGGGTAGCACAATGTTCCTCTAAGAGGAGAGGTATAGGCCTTGAAAGGCATGGGGATGCAGCACACAGCAGAGTGAACAAGGGTACTAAGAGGTAGGAGAGGAGCCAGGAGATCGGGTGTGGACAGATTATGAAACTAAGGTTGGGTTTTCAGCAGTTTATTATAATCAGGACTCTAATCAGAAAAACTAGTCTGGTTTGTGGGGTGGAGGAAGGATTGGTATGGGAAAGACAAAAGGTAATCAGATCATTTTGGACACCACTGCTGATTCTGGAGCAGAAGGAATGGTGGTCTCATCAACTGAGATGGGGGATGATCAAGGAATATCATATTTAGTGATAAGTTTGGTTTTATTCATTCTGAATTTGAGATATCTGTGGATAGGGGGAACCTTAGAGGGATAGTTTCATTAAGATGGGATCATCATGAAGTACATTACAAGAGGTACCATTACTGAGGGCTCACGGCAATGCTATGACATGGTTTTATCTACAAGAGATTCTGTAGAACAGACTGTAAAGATAACCACACTATGAAGCTCTAATATAATGGGAGTAGCAGAAGGAAGGACATCCTTATGTAGCACATGCTCCCTTCTTCATTCAATTAATTACTCAAGAGTCACCCTGACTGGCAAGCCAGCAGCACTGGCTTCACCCACCCATAGCCTATAAGGCAAGAGGCAAGAGGACAAGAATGGAAAATTCCTCTGAAAACAGGTGTTGGAATGCTATGGCATTTCCACTTCCATACCTGGGAGGGAGGACGGAGCTTCACCTGGCATAAGAGAATAAATTATAAGGCTTAATAGGCTTTCCTGCAGTTGTTGTTGTTGATGGGGACACGGGTGTGTAGCTGTATCCTAGCAGACTCTAAGCCAAGTGTGGGTAATGGTCTGGTGAGGACAAAGAAAAGATCCAGATTCAGAGCTTGAGACATAGGGTTACTGGGACAACGTATGTACAGGGAGTCCAGAGGTGGTTGACTGGGCAAAGCAACTGCTGCTGGGATCTACAAGTAGTAAGCCTTTAAAATGTAGCAACTAGTCTAGTAACTATCTGTGGCCTCTCCCTACTTGTGTGGCCAGCATTCCAAGGAGATGAAAGGCTCCTGTCTGAACATTCTTCCTTATAAGGGACATGCTCCAGGTTGGCTACCCCCAGAGCCCCTGATCTTGAAGGGTGAAAAACATGTTCTTCTCCATATTCTGCTTGATGGGAATATTGAAGGAGGATGGGATCTCTACATTCTCAAGATAGTGATTAACAGGGACATTCAGGGTGTGCTCACACAAACTAGCTATCCAGCATGTACCATACAAAGGGGTTGGTATCTAATCCATGCCTGAGGAATCTAAAGGTGAGAAGTGATAGCAGAAACAACAAGCCTGGTGGGAGAGCAAAGAGAAAAAAGACTTCTCAGGAATAAATTGTCATACTCTTGGAAGGGTAAGGATGCAGAAGCCTTTCTTATAGCCACATGGCCATATAGGAGGGGCACAGCCCAAAGCCTTTGTAAAATAAGTAGGCATCACATGGGCCCAACCAGAGAGTCAGAACCTCAGCTCACACAGAAGATCTATTAGTGAGAATTATAAAAAGCCATCCTGCTGTGGATAAATTATACAAAAGTGGCCTTTTTATCCCTTTGAGAAGTCCTTTATTGGGGCACAAAACCAAGTCGGCATTTGACCTCCATTTACCCATTTTTCTGGCATCTTTACTCACAGCACAGACTACATAAACTCATTGGTACTCTGGAGCAGGTAGGAACAGAGGAAGGGCACTGTAGATAGCTGGCCAGAGACAACATCACCCAGGCAGTGGAGTTGCACTTGGAGACACCCTGCAGGAGAATTCATAGGGAACAACAAGATTCTCTTGCAGGACAAACAGGCTGCTCAAAATACCTGTGGAGCCCAGAGGGCCTAGTGCTGGATTCCAGTTGCAGAGGTATCAGAACCTGAGTCTGGAGAGAAGGGTGTGGGTGGGCAGCCTCTTGAGGAAGGACAAATGGATGCACCATTTTCTCGTGCCTGTTTGAGGCCCATAGCAGTACCAGCTTCAAGGTCAGAGACAGTCTAACAGACAGGAGGGTAAAGGGAATCTTACACTGAAATGGGACTGTCCTGGGTGTTCAAAGTTATGGACCTGCCCAGGATTTTATATGCAAGGGCCCAGGAAAAAAATGCATCTGGACATTGAACTTGATGGCATTGAAGAGAAACAAAGAAGTTGCCTTCTGTGTGCACCTTATTCGGCCTAATTGATAAGATACAATACAATGACATCTGTATTCTTGCTGGAAAGCTCAGGGCATAGCACAGACCAAGGGGTAATACGTGAGGTTTGAAAGGCACATGTCTAGCTCCTCTGTTAGAATTTGGCAGTGTTTGCAGTTCACTTTCTGCCATATCATTATTTTATTGTGAATAAGTAGAGTTGGAAGTGGAAGGCAGGGCATTTATATACAAGAGTTTGTGGCAGGCTCGCCTGTCAGCTTAGCACCTCTTCTGTCAAAGCCTAAGGATCCTCTCTCTCCTTGTGGGGTGTGCATGCAGATTGATGGACTGGTTGAAGGCTGCAGACAGATGAGCAGCCAACTAATGGATCAATCAATTAATATTTATTGGGCATCTACCATGTGCCAGGCTTGGGGACTAGGCAGCTGGGAATTCACAACGAGGTAAGTACACATCTTTCTGCTCTTTAAATAAAATAGTTTTCAGCTTCCACTGGGATTTTTACCAGTGTTGTACTTTCCACGATTTATTTTTATAGAGCCTTTTATGTGAAGTGTCTCAAAGCTAAGCAGAGAGAAAGAAACACACAGAAATGCCCCACGGCTTCTTCTAAGCTCACGATCGTCATCGACTGACGCTTGGTGGTGCTGAGTGGGAAGGACGCCATCTAAAAATAAATCAGGCTGCAAAGCAGAGGCCTGTATCATGATAGATCCTAGGAAAGGTTAGTGTTGCTGAAATGAATCTTTTTTTCTTACTCTTCATTATGTGTTCTTCCCTGGTTCAAGCTAGGTTTAGAAAACTGAACTCGCCCATGGACCTTGTGAACTGTGAAAAAATGACTTTGGGTTCTGAGGTCCTGTGTGTGAGCTGTTCACTAGGGTCTGGAAGGCCCTTATGGCTCCTCTCTGTGTCTGGAGACACATGGCTTGAGATGAGGGGCCATTTTGGCAGTAAATTATTACACTTGAAGGAAGCAGATGGGCCCTACCACAGCAGAGAGCAGGAATTTGCCTGGCCCTCAGGTTCATCCAAGAGGGAGCCTGGATACCCAGACCAGGGGTGGGGAGGCAGACAGAGATTGCAGAATTAGCATTATCTCTCTGTTCTGGTCACTGCTGCTCCCCTGTATGAGGGTCCCTAGAGATGCACTAGTGAGCCCAGGGTGAAGGAGGACATTAGAAGGTGGTGTCTGTAGGGCAGCAAGGAAGGGATAACCGAGACTCCTCAGCTAGGCTAGAAAGGGGACCTGGAGGGATGGACTAGGAGAGGAAGAACTGAGGCCTGGGCTTGAAGACCATAGCAAGGACCAGGCGTGTAATAAGGAGCAAGGGCCTGGGGTTGTATAGCGGAGAGTCCTGTGAGGTTGAGTTCTGGGACCCAGAGGAAAGGGAGTATTAGGGAACCTGGTCTTCCAGACCTGTGTTTTGAATGACTGCTGGATGAATATGTCTGGTCTAATTTGTGAAGAGTATCCAGTCTTAACTACAACAGGACAGAAGCCACAGCTGCAGTGAATCCTTTGCTTAGAAACAGACATTTAAGAGATAGAAACAGTGAGCACAGAAACTCTTGAAGACCACAGCCCTAGCGAAAAGTGTGACTCCATTCCCCAGGGAAAGGGAAGCAACATTTATTGCCACAGTGCTGGATGCTTTTGTACTTTGTATCATTAAGCACTTACAACCCTATGGCCTTTTTTTTTTTTTTTTAAAGAAACTGAAATAGAAGTTGGGAAGTGACTTGCTCAATGTCACCAGCTATTCAGTAGCAAAGCAGGGGCTGAAGTCCAGGCCTGGGAGACTCCATGCACTACTGACAACTGGTTAGACACAAGGGTGTGAAAGGGTTTCCAAAGAATGGTAGAAGGTTTGATAACACAGTATATAGTTCTTTGAATTGTTCACAGAAGCTGCCAAGAAAAACCTTTTGGGCCAGTGGCCTCTGAGATTGTTGTGTGGTTTTGCATAAAGTTGGGGGATGGAGCCTCAGAGTTATTTCAACCAAGTCTCCATTTACTCTCCATTCAGGGATTTTCTGATGCTGTGGGTAGGAATTCTTTCTTCTGTGTGTTCCTAAGACAGCAATCTATTTAGTGACCTAACTATATCCATAACATTTCAATTCATCCATGCTGCTCTTATTTGTGAAATAGTGACCATGTGCAGAGTTCTGATTCTGCATTTTCTCGTGCCTTTTTGAGGATATTGAAGGAGGATGGGATGGGAAAAACAAAGGAGACATCAGACGTGGGGTCCATCTTTAAGAGAAATCTCACCCTGGCACTGGTATAGCTTGCCTGGAGGGTTCCATGGCTGTGGAGGAAAAACCAGGCCTCTGATGGAGAGAAGGCATCCCGCTATTGACAGCGACTCACAGAGCAGGAAGCAGAACCTTCGGTGCCCGGACAGAGGGTGGCCGTTTTTGCTCAGGCTCCCTTCAGCCCGAGGAGGTGACTGTCTCAGGCCAACATTGAAGGCTGTTGGGTAAGAGAGGCAGGTTTTGTCATGACCTCAAACGATCCGGATCTACCAGAGTGGCTGTGGTCAGGACCAAATGGAGAGGGATGTACTCACCAAGTTAAAACGATTCTGGCTTCATGCAATGAGGCAATGTTGGCATCCTGAATCCCCTCTACACTGACCACCCTAACAGAAACTGTCAACTGACCTGTAGCCAACTGACCTCACCATGTGCACAGGTTAGTGACTTCTGCAGCAGTTCTGCCCAAAGCGCCTACACCCTCCATCTGTTCTGCTCTGACACTGCAAAGCCGCCCTCACCCTAGCCCCTCTGCAACTAAGTGTGTAGGGGAGACGGTCAAGGGTAGGTATGAACCAAGTGACCACTCCTAGGGACCACAGTCGTCATGGTTCAAGATTAGGGCACGGCTCAGGATGCTGGGGGCGTCAGGAGCCTAGCTTAGGAAAAGGGTCTGTACAACAGGGCCGTGGACCAGCGACCCCAGGGACGCCGCCGCTGGGTCCTGCCTGCAGGCAGCGCTGCAGCGCCCCGGCGGCCAGCAGAGGGGCACAGCCGGCTCCAGCCAGGCCCGCGCAGGGCGGTGGCGCAGGGCGTGGCGCAGGGCGCCCCAGTGCGCAGGCTCGCGGGCCCCGCCGGGATTGGATGGCACCGAGGCTGCAAGGCCCAGCGGGGTCCTGCGAGAACCCAACCGGCCCGGCCGGGGGCGGCCCGGGGGGCGGGGGGGGGGGGGTGCGGCCCGGCCCGGGGGCGGTTGGGCCCGGCGGGGCGGGGCGGGGCAGGTGAGGAAAGGTGGCGGGGCCGCTGGGACCCGAGGAGGGTGGGGGAGGCCGTGGCGCAGCAGCGTGGGAGGGCGGACTTGGATCCCGGGGGCCCCGGAGGGAGACGCGCGGACGGCCAGGGCCCCAGGGAGCGGGCTGTGGCCCCAGGCCCCCGCGGCCTGCCCGCTGGCTTCCCGCCGGCCTTGGGCGGGGTGGGGCCCGCGTCCGCCGCTGCCTGGGGGCCCCTGCCCCGGGCTGTGTGATGCCCGGCTGTACCGGCTGTACCGTGGCATGAGTTGTGGTTCTTGTGTGTGACAGGTTTGGGGCAGGAAACACTGGCTCTGTGATAAAGAAAGGCCTTGGAATCTCTTTGAGGATAATGGAGCTGATATGGTTGGTGAGAAGCCATAAGCAGGTACTAGGACGTGGTCTTCGCTGGCCCGGGCTGGGGAGGCTTAGAGGCCAAGACCTCCATTCTCAGTCAAGCACCAGTGAGGGTTGAGGGCCCCAGCAAGAAACGGAGCATGAATTCAGCTAATTCAGCAGCTATTTCTCAACACCTCCTGTGTGTTCATGCACTGTTCTGGAAATTGAGAATATATCTGAACAAGATAGGCATATCTTAGCCCTGCTTAAGGGCTCATATCTGAGCCCTGCCTTGATGGAGTTATATTCCAGGTGGGAGATAGCCAGTCAAGCCTGAGTCCTGAGTCCTCGGTTTTTGCCTTGCCTGCAACACTTGCTGTTGAATGAGATGAGGAAAACTGTAGGTGGTGGTGGGGGTAGGTTTCATTTTGGAAGAATTAGCTTTTGAGTGTGTGTTAGGTTTGAGATGCCTACAAGGTTTTTCCCCAACGTGCAACATACAAACAACAAAGTTGGAAAGAATTTTCCAGTGAACTCTGTATATCCGTCACCTGGGTCCTACCATTAACATCTAGCCACCCTTGTTTTGTTTTTTGTTTTTGTTTTTTTCCTGTATATTGGTTTATCTCGCCATAAATCTACAAGGTAACACCTATTTTTTTTATTGTGGTAAAATACAAATAACATAAATCTAACAAGTTTTTAAGTTGAGGAGTCAGGTTGGCCATTGAAAATTTGAGTCTGAAGTTCTGGGTGATGTAAGGGCTTTGGAATCACTACCATAAAAGTGGTATTTAAACCGAAGGATTGGTTGAACACCTAGGTTGAGAGTGTACACAAAGAGGAGAAGGCAGGGAAGCCAAATAAAAGGAGGAGGTGGTGGTTAACAGTGGTGAACGCTAATGTGTAAGATGGATGTGGAATTAGGATTTTAATCATTTTAAAAAGAATGACTAGTGGAGTAGAGGGGCATTAAGGTGAAGTGGACTTTTTTTTTTTTTTCCGAGATAGAAGAAACTATAATATATTTTTATGGCAGTGCGATCAAAGTCCTAGAAAGGAAGGAATGATGCAGATGAGAGAGGGGAACATTGTGGAGGGAAGTCCTTGGATATCTGAAAGGGGAGGAGACCCCAGAACACATGGGTAGTTGGCTTTGAATTGACAGGAACACATACTCCATTACAACTAGAGGGGAAGTGGAGACAACAGCTGCAGATACCAACAGGTGGTAGTGGCACTGTGTGTCTGTCATTGAAAGGGCATAGAGGAGAGGAGAAGAGGTGCTAGAACTCAGAGGAGGCACATGTGCCATCGTCCTCCTGGAGACTGGCAAAATAAACTAGAGATTCAACTGTCAGGCAATGTTAAATACCTGTTTGAGGTGTGTAGTCATGAATTTAAAGTGAAATCAACCAGTGAGTTTGTGTGGTTGTCTTTGGGAATGTTAGACCCTGAAAGTGTATTTTGAGGATTAAATGAGGTAATACACGGAAATCATTTAATGAGTGGTAAGCATATGATGAATGTTACCTATTTTTGTTTGCATTCTCATTTTGTTTGTCCCTTGTTTATGCAAATGTAACTCAGGGGGGCTGACCTTTACCACTTGACAGGGTCTTCTCCAATCAACCCTGAGTCCTCTGTGGCTCTTTAGAAGTGTGGTTCATGGTGTGGTTACATTTATGCAGCTTCATGTTTGGGGATGTTGGTGAAAAAGGCCCAACTGTAGCAAATGAGGCTCTCATTGCAGACTGATTCCCTCTTGGACCGGATAGGTTAGGGCTCTGTTACAGTGGCAGTTATAAAGTTCTTGTGAAAATCTATTTTGTGTTTCATATTGGATCTGGTATATTGGGAATTTATATATCACCAGAAGAGGTTTTTGGTTTAATAGGTTGTCATTTCTCCCTGACCACTTTGGCTGAAACTGACAGCTCTTTAAAATGCCCAGTACTGTCTTAAGTATATCACATGCATTGTTTTGTTTAATCCTCACCGCAACTCAGTGAGTCCGGGCTGTCATTATCTTTGTTTTTCAAATACAAAAATGTTGCAGAGGTTAAGTAACTTACCCACAGTACACACAGTCTGATCTCCAGTTTCTGCTGAAGACTAACTTAAAAAAATTTTTTTTTAAAGACTGCTTGGCCATCACTCATCTACACTGTAGTGGTTAAGGTAATGGACTGAAGCAAATTGCCCGGGTTTAAAAACTGCTGCTTACTAGCTCTGTGTCTTAGGGCAAATCATTTAACTTCTGTGTGCATTTGTTTTTGTTTGTTTGTTTTTTTAATCTATGAAATGCAAATAATAATGGTACTTGCTTGATAGGGTTATTGTGAGGATCACATGGGTTAATGTATTTAATAAGCTTAAAATAATGTCTGGTTGTTTAAATGCTGTTATCATCTCTGCCTGGTAGTGCAACCAGGGTGATATATTTGTACTGATTGAATGACTTCCCTAAAATCATTCTCTAAGGACCCTGCTATGCTACTGTGTTTAGTGGAGTATGAAAATTGCAGGGCACTCTCTTAATGCTCCTAATTCGGGAATCACCTTTCCTTAGATTTTGTTATCTCTCTGAGGGAAGCACATATAACAATTTGCCTCTAGGTGCAGACAACAATTTGGATTTCATTCAGACTCATCTGACCAATGAGGTTAATTTCATTAGTCCTGGTATTACATGCCACTTAAAGGGAAATAAGGCCTGGGTCTTCCATTTTGCCATTCTCAAATTGCCATTTAGTTAGAAAGGCCAGCAGACTGCATAGCTGGTACTGGGCACAGTGTATGGTAAATTATGTGGGTCAGTTGTCTGCACATTAAAATGTTCTGCAAAGATCTGTAAAATGTAGACTTACTGTGATGTGTTGCATCAGTTACTGATTAAAAGCAATGGGGCAGGCTTGGCATTGGAAAGCCAGTGAAGGTTCTAGATGATCTTTGTTGGTACACAAAGGGAGAGTAAATGTATGATACAAAGTAGTGGTTCCCTGTGGGCTTCTGTCAGAATCACCAGGGGAAGTCTTATGATGCTTTGCAAAATGACAGGCTCCGTGTCCACAGATTCTGAATCACAAAGTTTATGGCAGCATTCTGGAATCAATCTATTTTTTGAGAGCTCTGCGAATGACTCAGATGTGCAGTTAGTATGGGATGCCATTAGTACAAATCAGTGTTTTCCAGCCCTGACTGTGTTTTAGAATCACAGATCAGTTCACTCTTTAAAGAATACTGATGAAAAAAAAAAAAAAGAATACCGATGCTCTGGACCTACCCCAGGGATTCTGGTTTGGCTTGCGCAAAGTCTGGACATTTGCAAAGCTTAGGTTGATTCTAATCTGCATCCAGGTTTGAGAATCACTGGTATAATCAGCTGTATTTTTCTTCAAAGTTAAGTTACTCATAGATTTAAAATAGATATAGCTTCAGGCAACATTATATCATCAGGATGGTGAAAAAAGTTAGCATTTCTGAACTCTCCAATGCAAATGTTCAATTCAATAATCAGGTAACAGTGGAAGGTATGAATTGATGATTTAATTATCATCTATCATGCTAAACAATGAAGTTTGACCTGGAAAGGCAAATCAACATTTACTAAGAGCTTTGCATGTAATCTCAATCGTTGGGAGGTGTGTATTACTCCCATTTTGTAGATTAGATTTTTGGGACTGAGGGAGGTTAAGTAACTTACCCAAGATCTCTACCCAAGTGTATACAGCTCCACAGCCTAGGTTCCATTTCCTCAGTAGTTTTCAATCTTGACCACACACTGCACCTTGGAGAACTTTAATGATTAAAACTTGAATCCCATTCTTAGATTCTGATTTCATTGGTTTGGTATGGCCTAGAATCAATATTTTGCAGTGCTTTCCAGATAATTTGAATGTGCGCAACCCTGGTGGTCTAAATTTATTTCCTTTTACATCAGCAGGTTGCCCATCTGTGGACTGCTGAGAGTAGGTTCTTTGCCTTCTCAAATTTACTTACCTTTGTATCATTTCTTTCTGCTCCTTTTAATATGTATGTATTGAGTTCCCACTTTTTGCCATTGTCTTGGTGCTGAGGTGACACAGTGGTGACAAGACACCAAGTCATCATGGTACTTATATTGAGGGAGAGAGACATTACACATGTGAACAGATGCATAAGGGCTTACATAAGTAAGCTTTAGAGTAATGGAAAGTGCTTCTTTTTAAGATTTTTTATTTACTTATTCGAGAGAGAGAGAGAGACAGAGAGAGAGAGAGAGAGAGGCAGAGACACAGGCAGAGGGAGAAGCAGGCTCCATGCAGGGAGCCTGACGTGGGCAGCTGGGGTCTCCAGGATCACGCCCTGGGCTGAAGGTGGCGCTAAACCGCTGGGCCACCAGGGCTCACCAGAAAGTGCTTTTAAGAAAAGTAAAACAAGATAATGAGTAAAGTGATCCTGATATCCGTGCATGACAATTCTAGTTGCTCTGCATTTTTGCCAGAACCACTTTGTATTGTTTGTGTGCATGTGTGTTTCATTTTAGCCATTTTAATGAGTGTATAGTGGCATCTAATTATTGTTTTCTTTTGCATTTTTCTGTTGATGAATGGTGTTGAACATTTCTTCATATGTTTGTTTGCCATCCATAGTTTTTCTTTCTTTGTTCAGATATTTTGCTCATTTAAAGAAACTTGGGTAGGAGGCAGGGCAAGATGGTGGAAGAGTAGGGTCCACAAGTCACCTGTCCCCACCAGCTTACCTAGATAACTTTCAAATCATCCTGAAAACCTACAAATTCGGTCTGAGATTTAAAGAGAGAACGCTGGAATGCTACAGTGAGAAGAGTTTGCGTTTCTATCAAGTACAATTTGGTTTTGGCCACTCTGCACTGAGCAAAATGACTAGAAGGAAAACTCACCACAAAAGAAAGAATCAGAAATAGTACTCTCTTCCACAGAGTTACAAAATTTGGATTACAATTCAATGTCAGAAAGCCAATTCAGAAGCACAATTATAAAGCTACTGGTGGCTCTAGAAAAAAGCATAAAGGATTCAAGAGACTTCATGACTGAAGAAGTTAGATCTAATCAGGCAGAAATGAAAAATCAGTTAAATGAGATGCAGTTCAAACGGGAGGTCCTAACAATGAGGGTTAATGAGGTAGAAGAACGAGTGAGTGACATAGAAGACAAGTTGATGACAAGGAAAGAACCTGAGGAAAAAAGAGAAAAGCAATTAAAAGATCATGAGGATAGGTTAGGGGAAATGAATGACAGCCTCAGAAGGAAAAATCTACGTTTCATTGGGGTTCCAGAGGGCGCTGAAAGGGACAGCGGTCCAGAAAGTGTATTTGAATAAATAATAGCTGAGAACTTCCCAAAATTGGGAAGGGACACAGGCATTCAGATCCAGGAGATAGAGAAATCCCCCCCTAAAATCAATAAAAACTGCTCAACACCTCGACATTTAATAGTGAAACTTGCAAATTCCAAAGATAAAGAGAAGATCCTGAAAGCAGCAAGAGACAAGAAATCCCTAACCTTTATGGGGAGAAGTATTAGGATAAGAGCAGACCTCTCCACAGAGACCTGGCAGGCCAGAAAGGGCTGGCAAGATATATCCAGGGTCCTAAATGAGAAGAACATGCAACCAAGAATACTCTATCCAGCAAGGCTCACATTCAGAATAGAAGGAGAGATAAGAGCTACCAATATAGGCAGCAACTGAAAGAATATGTGACCACCAAACCAGCTCTGCAAGAAATATTAAGGGGGACTCTCTAAAAGAAAGAGGAAGTCCAAAGAAACAATCCACAAAAACAGGGACTGAGTAGGTATCATGATGACACTAAATTCATATCTTTCAATAGTATCTCTGAATGTGAATGGGCTTAATGACCCCATCAAAAGACACAGAGATTCAGACTGGATAAAAGAGCAAGACCCATCTATTTGCTGTTTACAAGAGACTCATTTTAGACCTAAGGACCTGAAAATAAAAGGTTGGAGAACCATTTACCATTCAAATGGTCCTCAAAAGAAAGCAGGGGTAGCCATCCTTATATCAGATAAATTAAAGTTTATCCCAAAGACTGTAGTAAGAGATGAAGAGGGACACTATATCATACTTAAAGGAACTATCCAACAAGAGGACCTAACAATCATGAATATTTATGCCCCTAATGTGGGAGCTGCCAAGTATATCAATCAACTGATAACCAAAGTTAAGATACTTAAGTAATAATACACTTATACTTGGTGACTTGAACACAGCGCTTTCTATAATCGACAGATCTTCTAAGCACAAAATCTCCAAAGAAACGAGAGCTTTAAATGATACACTGGACCAGATGGATTTCACAGATATCTACAGAACTTTACATCCAAATGCAACTGAATACACATTCTTGCACACGGAACTTTCTCCAGATTAGAGCACATACTGGGTCACAAATCAGGTCTTAACTGATACCAAAATATTGGGATCGTCCCCTGCATATTTTCAGACCATGATGCTTTGAAACTAGAACTAAATCACAAGAAGAAGTTTGGAAGGATTTCAAACACGTGGAGGTTAAAGACCATCCTGCTAAAAGATGAAAGGGTCAACCAGGAAATTAGAGAAGAATTAACAAGATTCATGGAAACTAATGAGAATGAAGATACAAATGTTCAAAATCTTTGGGAAACAACAAAAGCAGCCCTGAGAAGGAAATACATTGCCAATACAAGCATCCATCCAAAAACTGGAAAGAACTCAAATACAAAAGCTAATCTTTCACCTAAAGGAGCTGGAGAAAAAACAGCAAATAGATCCTACACCCAGCAGAAGAAGAGAATTAATAAAGATTCAAGCACAACTCGAGAAATAGAGACCAGGAGAACTATGGAACAGAGCAACAAAACCAGGAGTTAGTTCTTCGACAGAATTCATAAGATAGATAAACCATTAGCCAGCCTTATTAAAAACAAAGAGAAAAGACTCAATAAAATCACACATGAAAAAGGAGAGATCACCACCAATACCAAGGAAATACAAACGATTTTAAAAACTTATTATGAGCAGCTATATGAAAATAAATTAGGCAATCTAGAAGAAATGGACGCATTTCTGGAAAACCAGAAACTACCAAAACTGGAATAGGAAGAAAGAAAACCTGAACAGGCCGATAGCCAGGGAGGAAATTGAAGTAGTAATCACAAACCTCCCAAGACAAAAGTCCAGGGCCAGATGGCTTCCCAGGGGAATTCTATCAAATGTTTAAAGAAGAAACCGTACATCTTCTACTAAAGCTGAAAGATAGAAAGAGATGGAATACTTGCAAACTCATTCTATGAGGCCAGCATCACCTTAATTCCAAAACCAAAGACCTGACCAAAAAGAATTATAGACCAATATCCCTGATAAACACAGAAAAATTCTCAACAAGATACTAGCTAATAGGATCCAACAGTACATTAAGAAGAATATTCACCATGATCAAGTAGGATTTGTCCCTGGGATGCAAGGCTGGTTCAACACTCATAAAACAATCAATGTGATTCATCATACCAGCAAGACAAAAAACAAGAATCATATGATCCTCTCAATAGATGCAGAGAAAGCATTTGACAAAATGCTGCATCTATTCCGGATCAACACTTCAGAGTGTAGGGATAGAGGGAACATGCCATCATGATCATCTTCATCTTATAAGCCATCTACAAAAAGCCCATAGCAAATATCATTCTCAATGGGGAAACCCTGGGAGCCTTTCCCCTAAGATCAGGAACAAGACAGGGATGTCCACTCTCACCACTGCTATTCAACATAGTGCTGGAAGTCCTAGCCTCAGTAATTAGACAACAAAAAGACATTAAAGGCATTCAAATTGGCAAAGAAGAAGTCAAACTCTCCCTCTTCACCAATGACATGATACTGTACATATAAATCCCAAAAGCCTCCACCCCAAGATTGCTAGAACTCATACAGCAATTCGGCAGTGTGGCAGGATACAAAATCAATGCCCAGAAGTCAGTGGCATTTCTATACACTAACAATGAGACTGAAGAAAGAGAAATTAAGGAGTCAATCCCATTTACAATTGCACCCAAAAGCATAAGATACCTAGGAATAAACCTCACCAAAGAGGTAAAGGATCTATACCCTAAAAACTACAGAACACTTCTGAAAGAAATCGAGGAAGACACAAAGAGATGGAAAAATATTCCATGCTTATGGATTGGAAGAATTAATATTGTGAAAATGTCAATGTTACCCAGGGCAATTTACACTTTTAATGCAATCCCTATCAAAATACCATGGATTTCTTCAGAGTTGGAACAAATCATCTCAAGATTTGTGTGGATAGCCAGGGGAATGTTAAAAATAGCCAAATAGCCAGGGGAACGTTAAAAAATAAAACCATAGCTGGAGGCATCACAATGCCAGGTTTCAGGTTGTACTACAAAGCTGATCATCAATACAGTATGGTACTGGCACAAAAACAGACACATAGATCAATGGAGCAGAATAGAGAATCCAGAAGTGGACCCTCAACTTTATGATCAACTAATATTCGACAAAGGAGGAAAGACTATCCACTGGGAAAAAAGACAGTCTCTTCAATAAATGGTGCTGGGAAAACTGGACATCCACATGCAGAAGAATGAAACTAGACAACTCCCTTGCACCATACACAAAGATAAACTCAAAATGGATGAAGGATCTAAATGTGAGACAAGATTCCATCAAAATCCTAGAGGAGAACACAGGCAACACCCTTCTTGAACTCGGCCACAGTAACTTCTTGCAAGATACATCCACGAAGGCAAGAGAAACAAAAGCAAAAATGAACTATTGGGACTTCATCAAGATAAGAAGCTTTTGCACAGCAAAGGATATAGTCAAGAAAACTAAAAGACAACCTGCAGAATGGGAGAAGATATTTGCAAATGACATCAGATAAAGGGCTAGTTTCCAAGATCTATAAAGAACTTATTAAACTCAACAGCAAAGAAACAACCAATCCAATCATGAAATGGGCAAAAGACATGAACAGAAATCTCACAGAGGAAGACATAGACATGGCCAACAGGCACATGAGAAAATGCTCCGCATCACTTGCCATCAGGGAAATACAAATCAAAACCACAATGAGATACCACCTCACACCAGTGAGAATGGGGAACATTAACAAGGCAGGAAACCACAAATGTTGGAGAGGATGTGGAGAAAGGGAACCCTTTGACACTGTTGATGTTTCCTTTCTTTCATCAGTTTTGTAGAGTTCCTCATATATATCCAGTACTTATTTTATTAGATTTATACCTATGTATTTCATTTTAGGTGAAGCTATTGTAATGATTTATTTTTTTATTTCTGATTCCATTTCTTCATTGCTGATATATAGGAAAGGAATTGATATTTGTGTGTTAACTTTGTACCCTTCAGTCTTGCTGTAATTGCTTATTTGTTCCAGGAGTTCTTTTGTTGTTGATTCTTGGGGGTTTTCTTCATAGACTATCATGTGATCTGAGACGAAAGACAGTTTTATTTTTTTCCTTTCCAATCTGTATGTCTTTTATTTCCTTTTCTTGTCATATGCGTTAGGTAGGACTTGTATAATTTGGTCTTGAATAGGAGTGGTGGGAGAGGACAACCTTGCCTTGTTCCCCATCTTAGAAGAAAGCATCCAGTTTATCATCATTAAATTACCTGTAGAACTTTTTGTAGATGTTATTTATCAAGTTGAGGAAGTTCCCCTCCTCCAATCCTAGTTTTCTGAGAGTTTTTATTGTGAATGTATTTGGATTTTGTTAAATATTTTTTCTGTGTATATTGATATGTTAGTATAATTTTTCTTCTTTAGCTTGTTTTGTTGCATTACATCAATTGGTCTTCAAATGTTGAACCAGCCTTGCATACCTGGAATAATTTTTAATGGTCAGAGTGTCTAATTATATGTATATATTACTGGATTCAATTACTAATATTTTTGTTGAGGATTTTTGTATCTGTGTTCATGAGTGATTTTGGCTTATAGGGTTTTTTCTTTCTTTTCTTTTAGTGTTTTTACCTGGTTTTGATGTTAGGGCAATGTTAGCTTTTTAGAATGAGTTCTCTACTATTCTGTTTTGTGGAAGAGATTGGAGAGAATTGGTATGGTTTTTATTGATTTAATTAATTAATTTTTTAAATTTGCATTTATTCTATGCAGAATTTACTCCCGGGCTATAAGTTTTTGTTTCTTCAGTTTCTTCTGGGATATCTTTTTCTTCTGTGCAACTTCCTCTTCTGGTTTAGGAACAATCTTCTCTTTATCAGTAAGAATCATCTTGATGTGGCAGGGAGAGCTCATGTACGGGTTAATCCGGCCATGAGCCCTGTAGGTTCTGTGTCGCATCTCAGGGGCTTTGTTCACTTGGATGTGCTCAATGACCAGAGAATCTACATCTAAACCCTTAAGTTCAGGGGATCCCTGGGTGGCGCAGCGGTTTGGCGCCTGCCTTTGGCCCAGGGCGCGATCCTGGAGACCCGGGATCAAATCCCACGTCGGGCTCCCGGTGCATGGAGCCTGCTTCTCCCTCTGCCTATGTCTCTGCCTCTCTCTGCCTCTGTGTGTGTGTGTGTGTGTGACTGTCATAAATAAATAAAAAAAATTTAAACCCTTAAGTTCAGCATTACTCTCCGCATTTTTAAGCATGTGCAGTAAAAATTCAGCACTCTACTTGGGCCACCGACCCTGTGTCCAGCCCCACTGTTTGGCCAACTCCACCATTGTAGCAAGGGGATGGCACACACTGCTTCTGCAAAGTGACATCTTTCAGATACTTGGTGGATTTTCAGATATGGATACCCTTGATGGCCTGAGCAGTTTCATGTGTGTTCTTAAAGTGAACCAGAAGATTTGAACCTCTCGACTTGCATGATTTTGTAGGGTATTCTGGGTCCAGTGAGTAGCGAACCATCTCTGAAGGTCATCTCAGGCCGCTTGGGGGAAGAGCTATTTAATTTATTTTAATAGACATAGGCCAATTCAGATGATCCACTTTTTCTTTTGTGAACACTGATAGTTTATATTTTATAAAGAATTGATCTCTTTAAGTTATCAAATTTCCTCTATTATCCTTCTAATGTTCATAGAATCAGTAGTAATGACCCCTTTTTATTTCTGATATTAGTAATTGCTATCATCTCACTTATTTTGTTATCCTGGTTTATTGATTATATTAATCTTTGCAAAACAAGTTTTTTACTTAATTGATTTTCTCTATTGATTTTGTGGTATCAATTTCATCTATTTCTGCTCTGATTTTTATTGTCTTTTCTTGTGTATTTTGGGTTTACATTCCTCCCTTTTCTCTTATTTTCTGAGGTAGAAGCTTAGTGGTTGATTTTATCTTTCTAATATACGTATTTAGTCCTTTACATTTCTTTCTAAGCACTGCTTTTGCTGTGTCTCACAAATTTTGATAAGTTGTATTTCCATTTTTATTTAGTTCAAAATATTTTTAAATTTCTCTTGAGAATTCTTTTACTTCTGTGTTATCTAATCACATATTGTTTAATCCCCAGCTGTCCTTCTATTATTTATTTCTAGTTTAATTTCACAATGGGCTTAGAGCATATTTTGTACTCTTAAATTTTAGCATGTTTTATGGCTTGAGATATGACCTATCTTTGTGAATGTTCCATGTAAGCTTGAGAAGAGTTTTTATTCTGCTGTTGTGAAAGAAGTATGCAATAAATAAATGTCAATTAGATATAGTTGATTGCTGGTGTTTATTGGTTCAACTGTGTCCTTACTGATTTTCTGCTTACTTATCTTTCAACTACTGATAGAAGGGTGCTGAAGTCTATAACTAAAATAGTGGATTTGTTCATTTCTCTTTGTAGTTTTATTACTTTTTGCCTCACATATTTTGATACTTTTGTTAGGCCACATACAAGTTAAGGATTGTTATATCCTCTTGGAGAATGGATGATTTATCACTATGTAGTAACACTCCTTGTCCTTGATAATTTTCCTTGTTCTGGAGTCTTTGCATGAGATTGCTATAGATACTCTCTAGCTTTCTTTTGAGTAGTGTTAACATCCTACATCTATTTCTTTTCCTTTCTAAAAAATTTATCTTTGCCTTCATATTTAAAGTGGGGCTCTTTTTATTTTTTTGAGGGTGAAGGGGAGGGGCAGAAGGGGAGAGAGAGAGAGATAGAGAGATAGAGAGAGAGAGAATCTCCAGCAGGCTCTATACCCAGCACAACCTGATGCAGAGCTTGATCCCATGACCCCGAAATAATGACATGAGCCAAAATCAAGGGTCGGATGCCTAAGTGGCTGAGCCACCCGAGCACCCCTAAAGTGGGATTCTTCTAGACAACTTGTATTTGGGTCTTTTAAAAATCTACTCTGACATGTGAATGTATTTACTAGACTATTCACATATAAAGTGATAATAATGTAGTGGAGTTAATGTCTATCATATTTATAATTGTTTTCTATTTGTTATACTTGTTCTTGGTTTCTTTATCTTCTCCCACTTTTTTTTTGCCTTCTCTGATTTTAATTGATCATTTCATGGTCAGTAATTTATGGTAAATCATTTTTTCTTCTCTTAATTAAAAAAATAATTTTTTAGTTATTACCCTAGTGTTTGTAGTAAACGTTTATAATAAATATAAGTCCACATTCAAATAAGATTATGCTGTTTCATGGGCATTCCAATAATCTTATTACATACTAGCCTCAGTTTTTCCCTCTTATCCCTTATAATATTGTTGTCATTTCATTTATCCATATGCTATAATCACCCAGTACATTGCTGGGTTTATTACTTTGAAAGTTATTAGATCAATTAGGAATAAGAAAAAGAAACAATTCTATTTCACCTTCATTTATTCCTTCTGTGATGTCCTTTGTTACTGTGCCTCTTGGTTTTTGACCTTTCCTTTTCCTTTTCTTTTTCTTTGAAGAACTTTACAATTTCCTGCAAAGACGATCTGCTAGTGGCAAAGTCTCCCAGTTTTTGTTTGTTTGAGAAAGTCTGTTTCTCCTTCACATTGGAAGGATAATTTCACTGGATACAGAATTCTAAATTTGGATTTTTTCCTTTCAACATTTAAAGTACTTCACTCTATAGTCTTGATTGTGTGGTTTCTGATGAGAAATCTGATGTAATTCTTACTCTTGTTCCCCTATAGGTATTTTTACCCTCTTCTCACTTCTTTCAAGATTTTCCTCTTTGTCTTTGGTTTTCTGCAATTTGAATATTATATGCTTTGGGTATTTATCCTCCTTGGTGTTCTCTGAGCCTCTTGGGTCTTTGGTCTGATGTCTGTTACTAATTTTGGGGGAATTCTTGATTAATTTTGCTTCAAGTATTTCTGTGCCTTCCTTCTTCCCTCCCTCCCTTTCTCCCTCCTTTCCTGCTTTTTTCCTTCCTTTATTCTCCTTGTGGCATTCCCATCATACATACATTATACTTTTTGAATTGTCCAGTAGTTGTTATATATTTTGTTCTGTTCCTTACCCACCCTTTCTTTTTTCTTTCTTTTCAGTTTGGGAAGTTTATGTTGACATATCTTCAAGCTCACTTGGCTCATTTCACAGCCATGTCCAGTTTGTGCTGAGTTCATCAAAAGCATTCTTCATTTATGTTGTAATGATTTCAGCTTTGAGCATTTCCTTTTATTCTTTTTAGAATTTCCATCTCTTTGTATACATTACTCATCTGTTCTTGTACATTATTTACTTTTTTTTTTGGTCAGAGCTCTTGTTATATTAAATCCCTACCTGATAATTTCAATCAATATATGTGTCATGTATGAATGTAGTTCTGATATTTGCTTTGTCTCCTCAGATAGTGGGATTTTACTTTTGCTTGTTTAGAATGTTTTGTAAGTTTTGTTGAAAGCAAGACATAGTATTAGCATAGTAGGAACTGAGGTAGGTACTTAGAATGAGGTTTTTGTCATTCTGGCTAGGAGCTGGACTCTGTGTAATGTTTCCAAAGCTGTAAGTGCCAGGGATTGCAGTTTCTTCTAATATCTTTTTTTTTTAATCTTTCCCTACCTTTTTTTGACTTTAGGTCTTCCTAAGAATTCCTCCTTAAATAGAGTTTGTGACTTGCAACTTTTTCAGTTATAATCCCCTGCTAACATACTGAAGCCTAATTGAGATGGTAGGGTTTTGAGGAGGAAAAGCATTGTTTAATCTTATGATTAGATCTCATTTCTTTGTGGGTGTGAAGTCCTTGGGTTGCAACTTTCTGAAATGTTTTTAGTCTCTCTTTTTTTCCTTTTTACATAAGGCACGTGGCTAGAGGAGCCTAGAGTTGCCCATTGCTCTTCCTCGAGGTCAGATAAGGCTCTAGTCAAGTACTTTTCCTAGGACTGCAGGCCATTATCTTGGAGAGTTTAGGAACAATGCAAAATGGTTGCTCTGTTCTCCTCTCTCTCATCTAAAGCACAGGTTATATATATATTTAAAAATATTTTTCCTCATGAGAACCTGGTGGAGTTCCTGGAGCTAAAATCCATACAAGTATTGGGGCCCCTGTAAGTAGGGACCCTTAGTTATTGAGTTCTTTCCCCCACTCCTTTTTTATTTTGGAACTATATTTCATTCCATTATATGATTATACATTCATCCAATGAGGAGCATCTGGACTGTTTTAAGGTTGTAATTATTATGAAAAGCTCTGCTATGAACATTGATGAGGAAGTTTCTGTGGGTATCTAGGTTTTCCTTTCACTTAATAAATTTTCCTTTGTAAATATCTAAGAGTGAATGTGCTACTTCTGTGGTAAGTATATGCTTAATATAAAAAGAAACTGCCACACTTGATTTAAAAGCATTTGTATCATTTTACATTCTCCAACTATACATGAGAATACATAACTTTTCCAAATCATTGTCAACATTTCCAATTTGTAGCCTTTTTAGTTTTGGGCTTTCTTGTGTGGGAAGTAGTGGTATCTTATTGCAGTTTTATTTTGCATTTTCCTGTTACTTATTCATGTTGCAACTTTTCACATGTTTACTGGCAATTTCTTTACCTGTTTTGGGCGAATGTCTATATTTTGCCCATTTTTAAAGAATTTATATAATTGGCCTATAACATTATATTAATTTCAGATGAACAACATAATGATTCAATATTTGTATATGTTGAGAAATCACCACCATTTAGTAAGATTAAATGATATCCATCACCACACAGTTCTAATATTTTTTCTTGTGGTAAGAACTTTTCAGAACTACTCTCTGAGCAACTTTCAAATATGCAGTATAGAATTATTGACTCTGGTTACCTGCTGTACATTATATCTCCAGGGCTTATGTATTTTATAATTGCAAGTCAGTATCTTTTGACAACCTTCACCTCAGGGGTTTTTCACTTCCAAAGTAGTCTACACTCAGCCTCTAACACTTTGTAAAACTTACTGTTTAATTCTTCCTACCCCTTACTGGCTCTGGTACCTTCTGTTGTAAGTAAGCTGATCTCAGCTTTGCTTCCCTGTATTTGCCTCTCTCTCCAGATTTGGGGTGATAATTTGCTTTGCCACCTCAATTCTCTGGTGGATCTAAGAAAAATCATTGGTTTTTACATTCTTCAGCCTTTTTCTTCTGAGGATGGGAGTGATGATTTCCTAGCTATGATCTTTTAAAGACATACATTCTTTTTAATTTTTACCATTTCTAGTATTTTTCACATGTTTAATGTATATTTAGCTTCAAATTTACATGTGTGTCACACTCCTTCTTTTTTTAAAATATTTTATTTATTTATTATTTATCCTACTTGCAGGGAGCCCGATGTGGGACTCAATCCCAGGACCCCAGGATCATGCCCTGAGCCAAAGGCAGACACTCAACCCAGGCGTCCCTCACACCTTTTCTTCTTGAAGAGCTCCCTTTAACATTTCTTTTAGTGCTAAGATGATGACACAGAATTCTGTTTGTTTTTTCTTTTTGTATATTTATCTTTATATTTCTGTATTTTTTCTTTAATTTTCTGTACTTTCTTTCTTTTTTTTTTCTTTATTTTGACCTCAAAATTGAAAGATGCTTGTGGCAGAAATGAAATTCTGGGATGACAGTTATCCATCAGCATTTTAAAGAAGTCATTCTATTGTCTTCTGGCTTGAATCATTTTTGCTAAGAAGTATCTTGCAATTTTCCTTTTTATCTAGATACCTCTAAGATTTTTTTCTTAATATCTTTGTTTTTCAGCACTTGGACTGTGATATGTGTAGTCCATATCCCTTCCCGCTACTTGGGGTTCTGAGCATTTATTTGAATTGTGATTTTGTATCATATTAATTATGGAAATTTCTCAATTATTCTCTTTTGGTGGCTTCAATTATACAGAAATTAGGCCATTTGATAATGTTCTATGACTTTTGAATGATCTGATTTTCACTCATCTGCTTGTTTCATTTTGGATAATTTATATTTACCTATCTTGAAGCTTAGTTTTTTTCTTCAGCTGTGTTCAGTCTTCTGAATAGCTCAATTTAAGAAATCCTTTATCTCTGATACTGTTTTTATTTCTAGTATTTCCATTTGATTTTTTAAAGTAGATTCTGCCCCCCTCCTAAAATTTTCCACCTGCTCATGTATGTTATCTACCTACCTTTTCCCACTGATTCTTTAACATTGTGCAGTGACCTATTCCTCATTTCAATTAGTCTGAGACTTCATCAAAATCACCTTTACCATCCACATTTCTACCAAAATTCTATTCATGGAGACTTAGGTGTTCTCTAAGAAAGTGGAAGCTTTGTCTATAGTGCTCTCCTTATCTTCCTGAGCTCTTACCAGAATTGCCTTTAAGTATCCTTTCATGGCAGTCTAGACCTTTCCTGGTGTGTACCTCAGACTCTTTCAGCCTCCACGCATTACCAATGTAGCAGCACCCCTACTTCTCAGTACCAATTTTCCTCTTGGTGACTTGAGGCTGTTACAACAAAATACCAGAAACCGAGTAGCTTAAACAGCAAACATTTATTTCTCATAGTTTTGGGTGCTACAAATCCAAGATTAGGGTATCAGCACGGTCACGTTTTGGTGAGGACTCTTCCAGGTTGCAGACTGCCATCTTTTTGTTGTATCCTCACATGTTGGAAAGAGAGCTGTACTTGGCTCTCTGGTCTTCTTATAAGGGCAGCAATCTTGTTAACAAGAGTTCCACTCTCATGACCTAATTACTTCCTAAAGACCCCACTTCCAAATACCATCACATTGGAATTAAAGTTTAAATGTATAAATTTTGGAGGGACACAAAAATTCAGTCCTTTGTAGGTAGAAACCAGGTGCAACCTTTCCAGAGTCTTCTCTCAGTGAGGTCATACAGAATGTACTTAATTCCCCCAGCAACAAGTTGTCTTGTTTTCTACCAAGGAAGCTCACCTGAGGCTAGGAATTGAGGGTCTTTCATGGGAGTCAGTCATGGAAGCACACAGTATTTGTGTAACTGATGGTGGTCATTAAAATTCCACATACCCATAAAGAAATCAGGTGTTCAGCGTACACCACATCATTTGTTCTGTGTAGGCACAATGAGCCAACTCTTCTCAGGGAAAGTTTTCCCAAGCAATTTCCCAGATGACAGCCAAGGGCCACCCTTGTAAGTAGGTTTTTCTAAATGTAGCAGCCTCAGGCCTGCTACATCAACTCTTCTCTGTACACATATATAATGTGTGTATGTTCATGACTGCACCCTTTAAAGAAATAGTTTCTTGGGTTATATTGCTCAAGGTCTATTTTTTTATAAATTTATTTTTTATTGGTGTTCAATTTGTCAACATATAGAATAACACCCAGTGCTCATCTCGTCAAGTGCCCACCTCAGTGCCCATCACCCAGTCACCCCCACCCCCCGCCCACCTCCCCTTCCACCACCCCTAGTTCGTTTTCCAGAGTTAGGAGTCTTTCATGTTCTGTCTCCCTTTCTGATATTTCCCACTTATTTTTTCTCCTTTCCCCTTTATTCCCTTTCACTTTTATATTCCCCAAATGAATGAGACCATATAATGTTTGTTCTTCTCCGATTGACTTATTTCACTCAGCATAATACCCTCCAGTGCCAAGGTCTATTGATTAAAGGGTACAGGAACTATATATTTTGAAATAGGCACTCTTTTGTAATTACAGACATATTTCCTAAAAAGAGAGAGGAAGGTAAAAGGTAAGATAAAAAGCAAGAACAGCCAGATGAACAAGCAGATGGACCCGATGTTGAGGAGGTTTGAAGTAATGTGCCAAAGCAATTTATGTCATGAATGAAACAAACAGAAGATTGTTTATTTTGGCACCTAATTAGCAGAAACATGTAATTTTACTAAGTCTAGGATTTAAACAATTAGTTGAAGGTACAATTCTCTACATAACTGAATAATCCTTGGCAGAGCCTGTTAACGATCATCATATCGTGTTAAGATGACATACTACCTATTTGCCTTACATACATGTTTCAAATAATCTTTATTAAGATCCTATATCTCAAAGTTTTAAAAAATATGTTTCAAAACATTAACTTTTAGATTTCAACTACAGTAATCCAGTATCATTTGCAGGTAGCTAATGGAGAGGTTGTGGACAAAAAATATTCTAGGTTTTTAACCAGTGGAAACAACATAACATGATTTTATAGGCCTATTATGACAAAGATTAGAAGAGAAAAAAATGCTATTCTATCTGAGGATTTTTGATAGCTTGAACATGAACTACTTGAAGACAGGGTCTGTAGTAAGTTCTTATCCATTCAATGTTGAATCCCCAACACCTAGTTTAGCATAAGTGTGGCATTAAAAGAGTTAAATCACTGAGTGACAGTGACTGATTAAATATCAGTAATAATCTGTTAAAGCTGTGAAAACTCGAGTTGTCTAATAGAAATTTGCATTGTGTGTTCAACCAGGTGAACAACAGTTGTATGCAGGCCCCAGGCTCTAATCAGACCTTCTGCCTAACTCTTGGGGCACAAAGCTCAGTACCTGCAGAAGCCTTTTACCCATCTCATCTGGGCATGGGGACAACATGTCTGCACCCAGGAAGGCTACAGCAGAGTCTGGTAAGTTCTCATGCTCGTACACTTTGGGGGGTGTGAGAAGCAGGAGGAAGCAATGCAGTGCTTCTCAGACTATAAATACATGTGGGAACCACCTGTGACTTGTTAACCTGCAGATTCTGATTCACTGGGTATGTGCAGAAATGTAGGATTGTGCACATCTAATAAGCTGTCACAGAATAGTGAGGATGAGATTCTTGTGTTGTATTTTATTCTTTCCAAAGAATAACATTTTTCCAATTATGTAAATAATATGTTATATATACAGCATGTAATGTAATTGTATATATAGTAATAAATATAACATTTATTGCAGATAGTCTGGAAAATACAAACAAGCACAAACACACAAGGAGGAAGGCTTTTGGTATATAATACTAACACAGTGTTTTAATGAGATGCCACTGTCTCCAGGTGACCCATACTGTCATTGTCTTGTCTCCGACATTAGCAGCTTGCCATGATTTTTCAAAGTTTCTCTTAGACCTTTCCTCATTCTTTCCATGTTCAGCTCAGCAGCTGCTCCCTCTTCTCTCCTGCCCTCCTTGTCCTCAGTGTTGCTCCCTCCCTCAGAGGGCTAAGCCAGAGCTCTACATAGGGCAGTCCTTGCTGGGCTATTTCTCTGGTCTTGCAGCTCTGACTCCAGGAGTCCTTCTGGTCCTGTCTACATCCTGAAGGACCTAGAAGCAGCTTGATTTCTCATTGTGATACTACTTATCTCAGCACATATGTTGTTTCCAGTTTTTTTCTTCTATCATAGACATTACTATTGATAATATGTTAACATTGACAGGTTCTATTCTTGGGTTGAAGTATGTCTTTATGATAAATTTTCAGGATTGGGATCCTTGAGCTAATGGGTCTGAATTTTACAATGCTTTTGCTCTCTATTGCCACATTATTTTCCAGAAAATGTTAATCTTATTACCAGTAGTATACCAGTTGAACTGTAACCCCCCTTTGGTGTTGTTATAGCAAGAAGATAATTTAGTTGCTATGAAATGCTATCTTGAGCCTCCTTTTCTCTTCCATTTATATGATTACTGCTTAGGACCATTTATTTCATTTTGTGTAACTTGATTTTTAAAAAATCTGCTTGCTGCTTTTTCCTTTTTGAGATAACTCTGAACTAATGGTTCCATCAATTGTCTGTCTTCTGACCTTCTACTTAAGAATCTGATAAAAAAGAATCTGATCAAATTATAAGTCTTTACTGGAGTCTTTTTAAATAGAATTTTAAATCTGTTTTTTTCCTATTTTATGTCCCAAACACTCCATTCCTTTATTTTAGATTTTGTGAAAAGGGCCAAAACAGTACACAAAAAGATAGTTGAGGCACTGATTTACTTAAGACCTTTGCAATTATTATGCAAGTGACCAAACTGGGTGGGTTTCCTTAAAAGAAATTATAATGAAAGTAGCAATTGTCATATTTTTTTGGCAGAACTTTTTAGATTCTAAATATATATGGTAATTTATAGCTTTGTTCTTTATTGCCACCTAGTGAATGGTCTCTTTTCTCAAGGAAAGAGTATGCTTCGCAAAACTGAAAAGTTACACACGTTGGTGGATTTTTTAAAAAGATTTTTTATTTATTCATTTGAGAGGGCTAGAGAGCACAAGCAGTAGGAAAGGCAGAGGAGAGGGAGAAGCAGACTCCCTGCCAAGCTGGGAGCCCACCGTGGTACTCAATCCCAGGACCCCGAGATCATGACCTGAGCCAAAGGCAGATGCTTAACTGATTGAGCCACCCAGGTGCCCCTTTATTGACGGATTTAAAGTCCACAATAAGAGACACAGAGCAAGAACCAGTTACTTTAAATGAATTAAAATCTTTAGCCACAGACATAGTTCCAAAATCACTTATTAAAAGCATTTATAGTTTTCATGGAATTCCAGCTGGAATTTTTATTCTCTTTTCTGGGCTTCCTTAAGCCTTTATTTATATCCTTATCAGAGTGCTTGTTTTATTCTCTCACATTATAGTTATTTCTATACTTCCCTATTGAAGGAGAGACTTCTGGAGGATAAAAATCGAGTCTTTCTCTGGGAAACGAACTAGGGGTGGTGGAAGGGGAGGTGGGTGGGGGTGGGGGTGACTGGGTGATGGGCACTGAGGTGGGTACTTGACGGGATGAGCACTGGGTGTTATTCTATATGTTGGCAAATTGAACACCAATAAAAAATAAATTTGTAAAAAAATAAAAAATAAAAAGTGATTGTTAACCCCCCCAAATCGAATCTTTTCTTTCTGCTTAAGCACACTCAGTGCTTTGTATATTGTATATGTTTAATAAATGTTGGTAAACATTATTACAGAGTTGCTTTTAGTGGTGGAAGAAAGCAGAAAATAGAAGAGGTACTACTGATCTGTAGTTTCTATAATATGTTGTCCTTTAAGAAATGACAGATTAGCAGATTTGATTTGTGGCAGATTTCTATTACCAAACAGTTTGTGAGCCCTTAGGAAAGGATGAGATGATCTTTAAGAACTGAGTTTCACTAAGAAGACAGGTTAAACCAGCTTCTAACTAGAGCAGTCTAGAGCAGCCCTGGATCAAGAAGAAGCTTTCCTCATCCCAATAGGGTAAATGCTCTTCTTCCTGGCGACTCTAAGATTAGGATGACCCAAACTGCCAAATCCTAGGAAATTCTTTCCTTGGAGCACCTGGTGGCCATAGAACCTCCCGTGGAATCCCATTGCAAAGCAGAATAGGCACTTGAACTTAGCAATGCTTGCTGATGTCAGAAGCCATCCTTCTATGACTCTGCAAGTGGTAGAGTACTTGGGAGATTCATTTACTGGTTTGACTAGCTTACTAGCCATTTACATGTCCCATTGGCAAAGTCTATTTGACGATCCTCAGCCTTCTTCCTGTTTTAGGCTCCTTAAAACCCAACCACAGTGACCTGAAATTTCTGGTCATCTTGTTGCATCAGGCCCACTAGAATGTGCATTATACAGAATGATGTGGGACCTGAGATAGCTCATCCAGGGTTTATGTTACTCTCTGTTAGTTCCTATGTATCCTAGAAGAGAACGCAGATCTCATTAGAGTAAATGTCCATGCCAAAACAGAACACTGGATTTTTTGTGCTAGTTCTTCTTTAGTTCTTGTAGTCAAGAACTATATACCTGCTTTCCCTAGGTGTTTCTTTCTCACCTTCCTACACATGTGTCTGAGAAAGAACAACATCTGTACTTTGTACTTTTTAAGGCCTCTGAGTTCATGTCCACCTATCAATAAGCCAGATAGGGTATTTAGAGGAGTCACTGGAAAGTACTTTTGGTTTTGTGCCTCGTGTAAGTACAGTGACAGACTGCATAGCCCCCAAATGCTGAATCAATGTACAGCAGGCTATGAAATCAGTCTATGTATCTTTTATAGTAATTATGTCTGTCACTCCTAGTTCTCTATCTAGAACCATCCTGACCCTGGCCATTGGTTGAGGAGTCTCCATCCACAAGAAGGATGTATAGGATATAAATACACCAGGAGCTGATCCTAGGCCTCAGCTGATAAGCAATGGTCACCATTGGGAAAATCCCACAAGCAACCTAGACTTGCTCAACTCCCATGAAATCTCTATCATGTTACCCTTCAAGAAACCACATTCTGGATTCTTCCTGAATCACTGAAGTAATAAAGGTTACCACCTCTCTACTACTATAAGTTCATTTGTTCACATTCTCCCTGTCTTTTATTTTTCCTGACCATCCCCATGTGCCCATGGATATTGCCATGCACCAGCACTTTCAGGACATGCTCTACAAACAGCCTCCTCTAGGCCTGCTCCAGGGCCTGAGCCAAGGAAAAAGGCTGAGCACCGAAGGAATGCATAGGAACTTGAAGCTTAGACTTTGTTAGGGACGGAATTTCAGACTGGGCAAAAAAGGGGACACCTTGCTTTATCCCAAGGCTAGGGAATCTAGGAATGAGTAGGTTGGGACAGTGGATGTTCTGTCCATCCTGGTTCTTTTAAACATTCACATCTGTGCCTAAGCCACACATGAACACCCATAAAAATGGGTCTCTGATGTCTTTTCATTTTTCATGGGCCTCATTAATTTATGGCCTTATATGCCTTGTATGACTTACTCCTGCTTTCTATTTCGTATTTCATTCCTTGAACTGATGCCTAAAACACCTTTTCCAGTTCTGACCTATTGTTTTTCTTCTTTGATTCTGATTTGGACTCTTCTTCTGGCCAAGGGATTTTCATAGTTTTGAAGTAATCAAGAATCCATGATGAAAGGGCATTCCCCCACCATCCCAACAGAAAAGCTTTCCACATTGCCCAACACCTTGTATTTGTCCAAACCTGGGAAAAGTACTCTTATTGCTAGAGAAACATGTGATAAAATGGATCACACAATGACAATTGATAACAAAATTCATTGTTCTGTGGACATTTATCTAGTACATGTTCTGGCCTGGGCACTGTATTCTGGGTTAGAAGTAGGGAAGTAAAGAAAGCATGGTCTCTCCAAGGAGATTACAATATACTGTGGAAATTTGTATGCAGGTAAATTATAATACAAATGCTAATCCTATAATAGTGATATCAGAAAGGTACTATAGCAATTGCAGCAGATTTGGAAAAGGAACTGAAGAAGGCAAAGTACTGAGCACATGCTTCAGTGTATGCTCTCTCTAGAAATCCTATTGAAGAGGTAATGAAGGACAGAAAAGATGTAAACCTACAAAAACGTCTTGACAAAAGAGAAGACATTAGCTGATGAAAAAGGCTAAGCATTTTGGAAAATGGAAAGGAGGTGGGCAATGCTTTTAGCAGAGCAGAGAAGAAACCCAACTACCAGGAAGAAGTGGGGTGGGAGAAACTGCCAATTAGAAACTGTCAGATTTCTGCATAGAACTCTGAAATGCTCAGGCATTGGAGGTGCTGAGTGAAACAGGATAATTATTTGGCCTATCTTAGAACTTTTTAGACACTCTAGGTTTCTTCTCTTAGGCTGAGCAGCAAGATACTGTTCTCTTCTCCCCTCAACAGACCACACAGGAGGCTTACTCTATGGAGGTGAAGATGGAGGAGCTGTTTTGGATGGGAGGCTGGCTGAGCTGGGAGTGGGAGTGGGGCAGCTAGACTGAAAATGGTAAAGTAGTTAAAAGGCTGTACTTGACACAGGTTAAGGCTCTTCCTCCCTCCTTCCCCTCAACTGCCCTTTTTCCTTCCATTAAGCTCTCAGCAAGGCTGGCAGTTAGGTTTCTATTCCCCAGGCAGGAAACCAGGGGATTTCTCCCTGGGGGAAATTGACCACCCGAGAAAAGAGCTACAGACTTTGGGAAGTTCTCAAAGGACAATGTGTATGTGTCTCCCTCTCTCTCTGAATTTTCATACAACAAGGACTACTTACTAGTAGTCAAAGAGCCACAGAGCCACACACACAGCTTCTAATTGCCTTCTTAATGTCGCAGTGTTATGCATAAATGAATAGTCAAAGGTCACCAGATATCTAAGGAAAGCCGCTGAGTAAAATAAATAAATGAGAAAAAAGTGAATTCAGAGAGAGTGCAGGTAACAAATAAGTAAATACTGTAATTTTCTTAGAGAAGTGAGAGACAATACTGCACCAAGAAATGTAAACAGGGTGGTCAAAACAAGGACCCTTCAGTAAGCAAAAAGACCTCTGAGGAATTTAGCAACTGTTAGCAGAAATAAGTATCAGAATTGAATATAAAGTTAGACTTTTCAGAAACTGGGATAAAGGGCAGCCCTGGTGGCTCAGCGGTTTAGCACCACATCCAGCCTGGGGTGTAATACTGGAGACCTGGGATCAAGTCCCACTGAGGCTCCCTGCATGGAGCCTGCTTGTCCCTCTGCCTGTGTCTCTGCCTATCTCTCTCCCTCCCTCCCCCTCTCTCTCTCTGTCTCTCATGAATAAATAAATAATTTTTAAAAAGAAAGTTGGATAAAGAGATAGAAAAAAAGATAAAATTAGAAGATGACTCGACAAAAGCCTGCATGTAACTAATAGGAATTCTGGAAAGAAAAAAAAAAGTGATTGAGTAGCTACTTACTGAAGAACAATTCTCAGACTGAAGGACACGAGTTTCTAGATTTAAGAGTGAGTTCAATGTACAGTATCATGTCATCTGCGAAGAGGTAGAGTTTGACTTCTTCTTTGTCAATTTGAATGCCTTTTATTTATTTTTGTTGTCTGATTGCTGAGGCTAGGACTTCTAGCACTATGTTGAATAGCAGTGGTGAGAGTGGACATCCCTGTCTGGTTCCTGATCTTAGGGGAAAGGCTCTCAGTGTTTCCCAATTGAAATGATAGTTGCTGTGGGCTTTTCGTAGATGGCTTTTAAGATGCTGAGGAATGTTACCTCTATCCCTACACTCTGAGAGTTTTGATCAGGAATGCTATATTTTGTCAAATGCTTTCTCTGCATCTATTGAGAGGATCATATGGTCCTTGTTTTTTTCTCTTGTTGATATGATCTCTCACAATGATGCTTTACGAGTGTTGAACCAGCCTTGCATCACAGGGATAAATCCCACTTGGTCATGGTGAATATTCTTAATGTACTGTTGGATCCTTTTTTTTTTTTTTTTTTTTTTTTTTTTTTTTTTTTTTACTGTTGGATCCTATTGGCTAGTATCTCGTTGAGAATTTTTGCATGCATGTTCATCAGGGATATTGGTCTATAATTCTCCTTTTTGGTAGAATCTTTGGTTTTGGAAGTAAGGTGATGCTTGCCTTAGAGAACGAGTTTGGAACTACCCCAACTCTTTCTATCTTTCCGAAAAGCTTTAGTAGAAGAGGTATTGTTTCTTCTTTAAATATTTAATAGAATTCCCCTGGGAAGTGATCTGGCCCTGACTTTTCTGTCTTGGGAGGTTTCTTTTCTTTTTTTTTTAATAAATTTATTTTTTATTGGTGTTCAATTTACCAACATACAGAATAACACCCAGTGCTCATCCCGTGAAGTGCCCCCCTCAGTGCCCGTCACCCATTCACCCTCACCCCCTGCCCTCCTTCCCTTCCACCACCCCTAGTTCGTTTCCCAGAGTTAGGAGTCTTTATATTCTGTCTCCATTTCTGATATTTCCCACACATTTCTTCTCCCTTCCCTTATATTCCCTTTCCCTATTATTTATATTGCCCAAATGAATGAGAACATATAATGTTTGTCCTTCTCTGATTGACTTACTTCACTCAGCATAATACCTTCCATTTCCATCCATGTTGAAGAAAATGGTGGGTATTTGTCGTTTCTGATGGCTGAGGAATATTCCATTGTATACATAAACCACATCTTCTTTATCCATTCATCTTTCGATGGACACCGAGGCTCCTTCCACAGTTTGGCTATTGTGAACATTGCTGCTAGAAACATCGGGGTGCAGGTGTCCCGGTGTTTCATTGCATCTGTATCTTTGGGGTAAATCCCCAACAGTGCAATTGCTGGGTCATAGGGCAGGTCTATTTTTAACTCTTTGAGGAACCTCCACACAGTTTTCCAGAGTGGCTGCACCAGTTCACATTCCCACCAACAGTGTAAGAGGGTTCCCTTTAATCCACAGCCTCTCCAACATCTGTGGTTTCCTGCCTTGTTAATTTTCCCCATTCTCAATGGTGTGACATGGTATCTCATTGTGGTTTTGATTTGTATTTCCCTGATGGCAAGTGATGCGGAGCATTTTCTCATGTGCTTGTTGGCCATGTCTATGTCTTCCTCTGAGAGGTTTCTGTTCATGTCTTTTGCCCATTTCATGATTGGATTGTTTGTTTCTTTGCTGTTGAGTTTAAGAAGTTCTTTATAGATCTTGGAAACTAGCCCTTTATCTGATATGTCATTTGCAAATATCTTCTCCCATTCTGTAGGTTGTCTTTTAGTTTTGTTGACTGTATCCTTTGCTGTGCAAAAGCTTCTTATCTGGATGAGGTCCCAATAGTTCATTTTTGCTTTTGTTTCTTTTGCCTTCGTGGATGTATCTTGCAAGAAGTTACTGTGGCCGAGTTCAAAAAGGGTGTTGTCTGTGTTCTCCTCTAGGATTTTGATGGAATCTTGTCTCACATTTAGACCTTTCATCCATTTTGAGTTTATATTAGTGTCTGGTGCAAGAGAGTGGTCTAGTTTCATTCTTCTGCACGTGGATGTCCAATTTTCCCAGCATCATTTATTGAAGACACTGTCTTTCTTCCAGGGGATAGTCTTTCCTCCTTTATCGAATATTAGTTGACCATAAAGTTCAGGGTCTACTTCTGGGTTCTCTATTCTGTTCCATTGATCTATGTGTCTATTTCTGTGCCAGTACCACACTGTCTTGATGACCACAGCTTTGTAGTACAACCTGAAATCTGGCATTGTGATGCCCCCAGATATGGTTTTCTTTTTTAAAATTCCCCTGGCTATTCGGGGTCTTTTCTGATTCCACACAAATCGTAAAATAATTTGTTCTAACTCTCTGAAGAAAGTCCATGGTATTTTGATAGGGATTGCATTAAAAGTGTAAATTGCCCTGGGTAACATTGACATTTTCACAATATTAATTCTGCCAATCCATGAGCATGGAATATTTTTGCATCTCTTGGCGTCTTCCTCAATTTCTTTCAGAAGTGTTCTATAGTTTTTAGGGTATAGATCCTTTACCTCTTTGGTGAGGTTTATTCCTAGGTATCTTATGCTTTTGGGTGCAATTGTAAATGGGATTGACTCCTTAATTTCTCTTTCTTCAGTCTCATTGTTAGTGTATAGAAATGCCACTGATTTCTGGGCATTGATTTTGTATCCTGCCATGCTACCAAATTGCTGTATGAGTTCTAGCAATCTTGGGGTGGAGGCTTTTGGGTTTCCTAGGTAGAGTATCATGTCATTGGTGAAGAGGGAGAGTTTGATTTCTTCTTTGCCAATTTGAATGCCTTTAATGTCTTTTTGTTGTCTGATTCCTGAGGCTAGGACTTCTAGTACTATGTTGAATAGCAGTGGTGAGAGTGGACATCCCTGTCTTGTTCCTGATCTTAGGGGAAAGGCTCCCAGTGCTTCCCCATTGAGAACGATATTTGCTGTGGGCCTTTTGTAGATGGCTTTTAAGATGTCAAGGAAAGTTCCCTCTATCCCTACACTCTGAAGAATTTTGATCAGGAATGGATGCTGTATTTTGCCAAATCCTCTCTTTGCATCTAATGAGAGGATCATATGCTTCTAGGTTTTTCTCTTGCTGATATGATGAATCACACTGATTGTTTTATGAGTGTTGAACCAGCCTTGTGTCCCCGGGATAAATCCTACTTGGTCATGGTGAATAATTATCTTAATGTACTGTTGGATCCTATTGGCTAGTATCTTGTTGAGAATTTTTTCATCCATGTTCATCAGGGATATTGGTCTGTAATTCTCCTTTTTGGTGGGGTCTTTGTCTGGTTTTGGAATTAAGGTGATGCTGGCCTCATAGAACGAATTTGGAATACTCCATCTCTTTCTATCTTTCCAAACAGCTTTAGTAGAATAGGTATGATTTCTTCTTTAAACGTTTGATAGAATTCCCCAGGGAAGCCATCTGGCCCTGGACTCTTGTGTCTTGGGAGGTTTTTGATGACTGCTTCAGTTTCCTCCCTGGTTATTGGCCTGTTCAGGTTTTCTATTTCTTTCAGTTCCAGTTTTGGTAGTTTGTGGCTTTCAAGGAATGCGTAGATTTCTTCTAGATTGCCTAATTTATTGGCGTATAGCTGTTCATAATATGTTTTTAAAATCTTTTGTATTTCCTTGGTGTTGGTAGTGATCTCTCCTTTCTCATTCATGATTTTACTAATTTGAGTCTTCTCTCTCTTCTTTTTAATAAGACTGGCTAAAGGTTTATCTATCTTATTAATTCTTTCAAAGAACCAACTCCTGGTTTTGTTGATCTCTTCCACAGTTCTTCTGATCTCGATTACGTTGAGTTCTGCTCGAATCTTAATTAACTGTCTTCTTCTGCTGTGTGTAGGGTCCATATGCCATTTTTTCTCTAGCTCCTTTATGTGTAAGGTTAGCTTTTGTATTTGAGTTCTTTCCAGTTTTTGAATGGATGCTTGTATTGCGATGTATTTCCCCCTTAGGACTGCTTTTGCTGCACCCCAAAGATTTTGAATGGTTGTATCTTCATTCTCATTAGTTTCCATGAATCTTTTTAATTCTTCCTTAATTTCCTGGTTAACCCTTTCATCTTTTAGCAGGATGGTCCTTAACCTCCACGTGTTTGAGGTCCTTCCAAACTTCTTGTTGTGATTTAGTTCTAATTTCAAGGCATTATGGTCTGAGAATACGCAGGGGACGATCCCAATCTTTTGGTATCGGTTCAGACCTGATTTGTGACCCAGTATGTGGTCGATTCTGGAGAAAGTTCCATGTGCACTTGAGAAGAATGTGTATTCAGTTGAGTTTGGATGTAAAGTTCTGTAGATATCTGTGAAATCCATCTGGTCCAGTGTATCATTTAAAGCTCTCGTTTCTTTGGAGATGTTGTGCTTAGAAGACCTATCGAGGGTAGAAAGAACTAGATTGAAGTCACCAAGTATAACTGTATTATTATCTAAGTATTTCTTCATTTTGGGTATTAATTGGTTTAAATATTTGGCTGCTCCCACATTCGGGGCATATATATTCAGGATTGTTAAGTCCTCTTGTTGGATAGATCCTTTAAGTATGATATAGTGTCCCTCTTCATCTCTCACTACAGTCTTCGGGGTAAATTTTAGTTTATCTGATATAAGGATGGCTACCCCTGCTTTCTTTTGAGGATCATTTGAATGGTAAATGGTCCTCCAACCTTTTATTTTCAGGTTGTAGGTGTCCTTCTGTCTAAAATGAGTCTCTTGTAGACAGCAAATAGATGGGTCCTGCTTTTTTATCCTTCTGAAACCCTGCGCCTTTTGATGGGGTCATTAAGACCGTTCACGTTCAGAGTTACTATCGACAGATATGAGTTTAGTGTCATCATGATATCTATTCAGTCCTTGTTTTTGTGGATTGTTCCACTGAACTTCTTCTTAAAGGGGAATTTTAAGAGTCCCCCTTAAAATTTCTTGCAGAGCTGGTTGGCGGTCACATATTCTTTCAGTTCCTGTCTGTCTTGGAAGCTCTTTTTCTCTCCTTCCATTTTGAATGAGATCCTTGCTGGATAAAGTATTCTTGGTTGCATGTTCTTCTCATGGAGGACCCTGAATATATCCTGCCAGCCCTTTCTGGCCTGCCAGGTCTCTGTGGAGAGGTCTGCTGTTACCCTAATACTTCTCCCCATAAAGGTCAGGGATTTGTCTCTTGCTGCTTTAAGGATCTTCTCTTTATCTTTGGAATTTGCAAGCTTCACTATTAAATGTCGAGGTGTTGAACGGTTTTTATTGATTTTAGGGGAGGATCTATTTCCTGGATCTGAATGCCTGTTTCCCTTCCCAGATTAGGAAAGTTTTCAGCTAGGATTTGTTCAAATACATATTCTGGCCCTCTGTCCCTTTCGGCGCCCTCGGGAACTCCAATTAGACGTAGGTTTTTCTTCCTCAGGCTGTTGTTTATTTCCCTTAATGTGTCTTCATGGTCTTTTAATTGTCTGTGTCTTTTTTCCTCAGTTTCCCTCTTTGCCATCAACTTGTCTTCTATGTCACTCACTCGTTCTTCCACCTCGTTAACTCTCATCGTTAGGACTTCTAGTTTGGATTGCATCTCATTCAGTTGAATTTTAATTTCTGCCTGATTGGATCTAAATTCTGCAGTCTTGAAGTCTCTTGAGTCCTTTATGCTTTTTTCTAGAGCCACCAGTAGCTGTATAATAGTGCTTCTGAATTGGCTTTCTGACATTGAATTGTAATCTAGATTTTGTAACTCTGTGGGAGAGAGGACTGTTTCTGATTCTTTCTTTTGAGGTGAGGTTTTCCTTCTAGTCATTTTGCTCAGGGCAGAGAGGCCAAAAACAAGTTGTATTGGGAAAAGGAGAAAGAGAGGAGAGAAAGAAGGAAAGAAAAGAGAAAAAGAAAAAGGGAAAAAGGAAGAAAAAAGGAAAAAAAGAGAAGAAAAAGAGAAAGAAAAAGAAATAAAGGGAAAAAAAGGTGGGGGAAGCAATCAGAAATCAAATAGAAAAAAAAAAAAACCACGGGGGAGTATCTTCTGATTCTGGATACTTTAAGTCCCTTGTCTTCCGCTGGAACTTGTCCGTCTAGCTGGTCTTCTGGGGGAGGGGCCTGCTGTGCTGATTTTCAGGTATTAGCAATTGGGGGAGTTGCTCAGCGAAAGATATTTAAGCTGTTTATCCTGTGAGGCCACTGTGAGGCTCAGTGGGGGTTGTTTACCCCGTGAGGCCCCAGGAGGAACAACCGCAGTGGCAGGGCCAGCTCTGGAGCCCTGGAGTCAGCCCCCGCAGTAACTCCGGGGCTCTCGGTCTGCAGGGCCTGGAGGCTCCAGGGCGGGGCCGCTGATCTGCTCAGCTCGGGGCAGGAGCGTCCTCGCTGTCCTGGGCCCTCCCGGCCTCTGCCTGTCCCGGGGGAGGCCGGATCCTGGGCTGTGTCCCGGCGCCCTGTGCTCCGGGGCCTGCGCTGTTGGATTCGCGCTCCCGCCCCGCAGGCCCCTCCGCGGAGCCGCCCCCGAGCCCCCCCCCCCCCCCCCCGAGCTGCTCCGGGTCCCGCCGTGCGCGCTGCAGCCCTTAGGGAGCTCGGCGCACTCTCCCGGGGCGCAGGTGTCTGTTAGTGTCCCCGGGAGCCCGAGGGCATCCCCGCCCTCCTGGGTCCTACTCCAACTCCCTGCGAGCCCTTTCCGCCCGGGAAGGTCGGTGCAGCTCCTGCTTCTCCGGGACGGGGCTCTCCTGTCCTGGGGACACTCGCCCCGGCCTCAGCCCGGCTCCTCACGGGGCCCCTCCCCCTTGGAGGCCTTTTGTTTCTTCAGTTCTTTTTCCCCGTCTTCCTACCTTGATAGAAGCGCTAACTCTTCTCACTGTAGCATTCCAGCTGTTCTCTCTTTAAATCTCAGGCCGATTTCATAGATTTTCAGGATGATTTGAAGATTATCTAGGTAATTTGGTGGGGACAGGTGACTTGGGGACCCCACTCCTCCGCCATCTTGCTCCTCCTCCCCTCTTGGGAGGTTTTTGATGACTGCTTCAAGTTCCTCCCTGGTTATCGTCCTGTTCAGGTTTTCTATTTCTTCCTGTTCCAGTTTTGGTAGTTTGTGGTTTTCTGGAAATGCATCCATTTCTTCTAGATTGCCTAATTTATTGGCATATAGCTGCTCATAATAAGTTTTTAAAATCGTTTGTATTTCCTTGGTATTGGTGGTGATCTCTCCTGTCTCATTCATGAATTTTTTAGAGTCTTTTCTCTCTTCTTTTTAACAAGGCTGATAATGGTTTATCTATCTTAATTCTGTCAAAGAACCAACTCCTGCTTTTGTTGATCTGTTTCACAGTTCTTCTGGTCTCCATTTCATTGAGTTCTGCTCGAATCTTTATTAACTCTCTTTTTCTGCTTGGTGTAGGTTTTATTTGCCATTCTTTCTCCGGTACCTTTAGGTGCAAGGTTAGCTTTTGTAATTGATTTTTTCCAGTTCTTTCAGGGATGCTTGTATTGCAATTTATTTCCCTCTCAGGACTGCTTTTGCTGTATCCCAAAGTTTTGAACATTTGTATCTTCATTCTCATTAGTTTCCATGAATCTTTTTAATTCTTCTCTAATTTCCTGATTGACTCTTTCATCTTTTAGCAGGATGGTCTTTAACCTCCATGTGTTTGAATTTTTCTAAATTTCCTCTTGTGATTGAGTTCTAGTTTCAAAGCATTATGGTCTGAAAATATGCAGGGGACAATCCCAATCATTTGGTATCAATTAAGACCTGATTTGTGACCCAGTGTGTGGTCTATTCTGGAGAAAGTTCCATGTGCACCTGAGAAGAACGTGTATCCAGTTGAGTTGGATGTAAAGTTCTGTAAATATCTGTGAAATCCATCTGGTCCAGTGTATCATTTAAAGCTCTTGTTTCTTTGGAAATGTTGTGCTTAGAAGATCTGTCGATTATAGAAAGCGCTGTGTTCAAGTCACCAAGTATAAGTGTATTATTATTTAAGTATGTCTTAACTTTGGTTATTAGTTGATTGATATATTTGGTAGCTCCCACATTAGGGGCATAAATATTCATGACTGTTAGGTCATCCTGTTGGATAGACCCTTTAAGTATGATATAGTGTCCCTCTTCATCTCTTACTACAGTCTTTGGGATAAACACCTCAAGATTGCAAGAACTCATACAGCAATTCGGCAGTGTGGCAGGATACAAAATCAATGCCCAGAAATTAGTAGCATTTCTATACACTAACATTGAGACTGAAGAAAGAGAAATTAAGGAGTCATTCCCACTTACAATTGCACCCGAAAGCATAAGATACCCAGGAATAAACCTAACCAAGAGGTAAAGGATCTATACCCTAAAAATTACAGAACACTTCTGAAAGAAATGGGGAAGACACAAAGATATGAAAAAAATATTCCATGCTTATGGATTGGAAAAATTAATATTATGAAAATGTCAATGTTACCCAGGGTAATTTACACATTTAACGCAATACCTATCAAAATGCCATGGAGTTTCTTCAGAGTTGGAACAAATCATCTCAAGATTTGTGTGGAATCAGAAAAGACCCCGAATAACCAAGGGAATATTGAAAAAGAATAACAGAGCTGGGGGCATCACAATGCCAGATTTCAGGTTGTACTACAAGGCTGTAATCATCAAGACAGTATGGTACTGGCACAAAAACAGACACATAGATCAATGGAACAGAATAGAGAATCCAGAAATGGCCCCTCAACTCTATGGTCAAGTAATTTTTGACAAAGCAGGAAAGACTATCCATTGGAAAAAGGAAAGTGTCTTCAATAAATGGAGCTGGGAAAATTGGACATCCACATGCAGAAGAATGAAACTAGACCACTCTCTTGCACCAGACACAAATATAAACTCAAAATGGATGAAAGATCTAAATGTGAGACAAGATTCCACCAAAATCCTAGAGGAGAACACAGACAACACCCTTTTTGAACTCGGCCACAGTAACTTCTTGCAAGATACATCCACGAAGGCAAAAGAAACAAAAGCAAAAATGAACTATTGGGACTTCATCAAGATAAGAAGCTTTTGCACAGCAAAGGATACTGTCAACAAAACTAAAAGACAACCTACAGAATGGGAGAAGATATTTGCAAATGACATATCAGATAAAGGGCTAGTTTCCAAGATCTATAAAGAACTTCTTAAACTCAACAGCAAAGAAACAAACAATCCAATCATGAAATGGGCAAAAGACATGAACAGAAATCTCACAGAGGAAGACATAGACATGGCCAACAAGCACATGAGAAAATGCTCCGCATCACTTGCCACCAGGGAAATACAAATCAAAACCACAGTGAGATACCATGTCACATCAGTGAGAATGGGGAAAATTAACAAGGCAGGAAACCACAGATGTTGGAGGGGATGTGGAGAAAGGGGAACCCTCTTACACTGTTGGTGGGAATGTGAACTGGTGCAGCCACTCTGGAAAACTGTGTGGAGGTTCCTCAAACAGTTAAAAATAGATCTTCCCTACGACCCAGCAATGGCACTGCTGGGGATTTACCCCAAAGAAACAGATGCAGTGAAACTCTGGGACACCTGCACTCCAATGTTTCTAGCAACAATGTCCACAATAGCCAAACTATGGAAGGAGCCTCAGTGTCCATCAAGAGATGAATGGATAAAGAAGATGTGGTTTATGTATACAATGGAATATTACTCAGCCATTAGAAACAACAAATACTCACCATTTGCTTTGACATGGATGGAACTGGAGGATATTATGCTGAGTGAAATAAGTCAATCAGAGAAGGACAAACATTATATGGTCTCATTCATTTGGGGAATATAAAAAATAGTGAAAGGGAATAAAGGGGAAAGGAGAAAAAAGTGGGAAATATCATAAAGGGGGGGCAGAACATGAGAGACTCCTAACTCTGGGAAACGAACTAGGGCGGTGGAACGGGAGGTGGGCGGGGGGTGGGGGTGACTGGGTGGTGGGCACTAAGGTGGGCAGTTGACGAGATGAGCACTGGGTGTTATTCTTTATGTTGACAATTTGAACACCAATAAAAAATAAATTTAGTTAAGAAAATCCTAGAGGAGAACACAGGCAACACCCTCTTTCAACTTGGCCACAGCAACTTCTTGCAAGATACAGCTATGAAGTCAAGGGAAACAAAAGCAAAAATGAAACTGCTGGGACTTAATCAAGATAAAAATCTTCTGCACAGTGGAAGAAACAGTCAACAAAACTAAAAGACAACCTACAGAATGGGAGAAGTTATTTGCAAATGACATATCAGATAAAGGGCCAGTATCCAAGATCTATAAAGATCATATGAAACTCCACAGCAAAGAAACAAACAATCCAATCATGAAATGGCAAAAGATATGAACAGACATTTCACCAAAGAAGACATAGACATGGCCAACAAACACATAAAAAATGCTCTGCATCAATTGTACCGCTGAGGATTCACCCCAAAGATACAGATGCAGTAAAAACAGACACTTGCGCCCCAATGTTTATAGCAGCAATGTCCACAATAGCCAAACTGTGGAAGGAGCCTTGATGTCCATCGAAAGACGAATGGATAAAGAAGATGTGGTTTTTATATACAATGGAATATTACTCAGCCATTAGAAACGACAAATACCCACCATTTGCCTCCACATGGATAGAACTGGAGGGTATTATGCTGAGTGAAGTAAGTCAATCAGAGAAGGACAAACAATATATGGTTTCATTTATTCGGGGAATATAAAATATAGTGAAAAGTTTTAAAGGGGAAAGGAGAGAAAATGAGTGGGAAAAATCAGAGAGGGTGACATAACATGTGAGAGTTTTAACTCTGGGAAATGAACAAGGCGTAGTGGAAAGAGAGGCAGGTGGGGAGATGGGGTGACTGGGTGATGGGCACTGACGGGGGCACTTGACAGGATGAGTAGTGGGTGTTATAGTATTTTGGCAAATCAAACTCCAATAAAAATATACAAAAAAGTTTAAAAAATAAAAATATACAAAAAAGTGATTAAATAAATAAAATCTTTGAAAAACAATTTTACCAGAGTAAAACTGGGAATTGAGCAGTAGCTTAAGAGATAAACAATATGTGGTATTTTCACATGTTTTATTACTCGACCATGAAAAAGAAAAAATCCTGTCACATGCTGCAACATGGATAGGCCTTGAGGATATTATTGCTAAATAAAATAAGCCAGTCACAAAAAGACGGATACTGTATGATTCCATTTATGTGAGGTATTTAAAATGTTCAAATTCATAGAACAGAAAGTAGAATGAATGGTGGTTACCAGGTGCTGGGGGGAGCAGGAAAAATGAAGTAGTTGTTTAATGGGTATTAAGTTTTAGATTTGCAAGATGGAAAAGTTCTGGAAATCTGTTTCACAATAATATGCATGTAATTAACACCACTGAACTGTATACTTAAAAATGGTTATTATCGTAAATTGTATGTGTTTTCTGCCACAATAAAAAAAAAGTGGAGGGAGTGCTAAGATTGGAAAATTATCATTTTGTACCTATCCCAAAGACTGAGTCAGGCTGAAAGTGACAATGTATGCTAAATCTAGGTGAAAATTTCAATAAAGAGCTGGATGTGTGTGGTCACAAAGTGTCTCCGTATAGATTGTGCATTAATTGCAAATTAGGATAAAATAAAAACGTTTATAGGATAAAAATTGGACTTTAATCAGTCAAAATTAATGTCACAAATGAGGGAAAAATGGGCAGTGTAAGCTTTCAGATGTGAAATACTTTCTCAGTATCTCAGTTGAGAATGAATAATCTGAATTTAATTATGAAGAGACCTGAGAGCAAACTGAAATAAGGAGCATACTATTAAAGACAAGAACAGTGGAAGAGAGGGACTATGTTCTATTAAAATGCACGTGTCCAAAGTTTTAAAAATAATTTGTGTCTTTGAAGAAATTTATTTCCCTAAATTGTTAAGTTTGGTGGCATAAAAACTATTTTAGAATAATTTTTGATTTATAGATAAATTGTGAAGATATTATAGAACATCTGCAGTACCCCTCGCCTAGTTTCCCCTCTTGTTAGAATCTTATATTACCAGGGTACATTTGTCAATATCTGGCCTTAAACTAGCCTTGGTATATGAATACTAACTAAATCCCAGGCTTTATTTGAATTTCAGCATTTTATCGCCATTCGTGTTCTCTTCTGTTTCAGGATCCAATGCAGGATATCACATTGCATTTAGTTGGTATGTCTCCCCAGTTTTTTTCTGGTCTGTGATGATTTCTTTGTCTTTGTTTTTTGTGACCTTGACAGGCTAAGTCATGATCAGGTATCCTGTAGAATGTCCCCCAACTTACAGTTGCCTGATTTTTTTTTAATGATTACACTGGAGTTATGGGTTTGGGGGAGGACTACCACAAAAGTGAAGTGCCCTTCTTGTCGCATCATATCAGGAGGCACATGACATCCACGTGAAACAACTGATACTGTTTAGGCTAGTCGTTTAGGCTAGTCATTTAGTTAAGGTGGTATTTGCCAGAGGTGTTGTCTCTGCTGTAAAGTTACTGTACTTCCCTTGTCTCACTCTTTAAAAATGAATCACTACATGTAGCCTGCCCTCCTAGGTGGGAAAGGGAGCAAGAATTAAGCTCTACCTGTTGGAGAAGGGAGTATATGTACATTCTGGGGGATTATTCTGTATTATTCTCTTCTCCCCCACTTATTTATTTGATCATTTTTATGAGTATGGACTTGTTTATATTTTTTATACTTCATTATAATATAGTTGTTATTTATTTTGTTGTTCAAATTGTTCTGGCTCTGGCCCTTGGAAGGTCTTTCAGGTTGACTCCTGTGTCATATATCCCATCCTTTCACATATCCCATCCTTCAGTTTTTTGAGCACTTCACTACTTCATTGCATTACAAGATATTGCAGGCTTACCTTGCATTTTCCCCTGGTCTGGCTCTAGATTCAGCCATTTCTTGAAAGAGATTTGTTTTCTTTTCTTGGAAAATGATATTTAGGAACCAAGATCTGGACACTGGACCTGTTTGTTTCTACTGTAGTATCATTATTTCTGGCCCCTGGATAGTTCTTTTTAACAGATTGAAAAGTAATCACATGGGGCAGCCTGAGTGGCTCAGCGGTTTATCACCGCCTTCAGCCCAGGGCGCAATCCTGGAGACCCGGGATCGAGTCCCATGTCGGGCTCCCTGCATGGAGCTTATTATTTCTATTGACTGACTTTTCTGGTCATAGGACATATTTTCTTGCTTCTGTGCATGCCTGTTAATTGTTTACTAGATGTTGGATATTGCGAATTAAATTATTTTGGGGTGCCGGATTTTTTTTAATTCCTTTAAGAAAGTGTTTGGTATTTTCTGCCTTGCAGTTATATTACTTAAAGTTCAAATTGAACTTGATTCTTTTTAAGGCTTGCTATTAAGCTTTTTAAAGGTGATACAGGGTAGCCTTTATCCTGGGGATAATTTAGTTTTGCTACTGAAGAAGTGTCTCTTCTGTGAACTCTCCCCAGTGCCCCATGTATTTTGAGATTTCCTCATTCTGGCTTGTAAGAACACAAACTTTTCTAGCCTTTACTAATCTCTGCTACTTTCCAATGATTTTCCAACATGTCAGGAATTGTCCTCCATATAAGCAGACTCCCAATAAAGGATAAGAGAGGATTTCTTTGCAGATAATCAGATTCTCTTGTTCTGTACAGCTACTTCCTCTCTTGATATTCTGTGCTGCAAATTCTACTTAACTCAGCATCTCTGAACTTTGATCTCTTTCTCTTCAACTCAGTGAGGTCACTGGACTTTTTCAATTTTCTCCCTGAGCTGTGACATGGAAACTCCTTGAAGTTTTAACACCTCTGGCAAATACCAACTTAACTAAGTAAGGCTCACCTCACTTGTTTCTTTATTCTCTGAGATCATAGTTTGTTGGGCAATGTCTGAAAATTGCTATTTCAATGTCTTTTGTCCTATTTTCTGGTTGTGATTAAGTCCTGCAATGATAAATTCCTCAGAGGCAGAAGTGAAAGTCGATGGTGGGTTATTTTAATTTTAATTTGTTTATTAGGTGAGACTGGATTTTTTTTTAATACATTTATTGGCCTGTTAAGTTTTCCTCTTTGTGAGTTGCTTGTTTATAATTCTTACAGATATTTTTTCTTTTAATTTGCTTCCCTAGCATATGAAGCTCCCTTTTAAGTTTGTAGAATTCCCTGTTCTTTGAATCTTGGTGTGAAGCAATAGTGGCAGTAATATTTAATGTCAAGGATTACGGGAGGGTATGGTATAGCTTTAGCATTCAGTATCAGGAGTGTTTGATGTGCACCCTCAGCATTCAGGAGACCCATGTCTTTTTGCTCAGCTCCTTTGGTGGTTAGAGGAATTTCCCAGAGAATATGCAATAAATTTTATTTAATCTCAAATCAGCAGTAATTGGTTGTTCTTATTTCCAACTAAGAATATCAGCTCGTTTAATATACTTGACTCATTTTTTTTCTATTGGCTTGTCTTACTGAATTTCAAAAATTCTCTATGTATCCTAGATGCTTATCACTTCTTCCTGGTGAATGCTTTAAACTCTAATCTCTGTAATCAACCTGGGGCTCAAAAGGACAATCCTGAGATCAAGTCTCATGCTTTTCCAAATGAACCAGCCAGGCACCCCTATTGACAGTATCTTTTAATTGAATATTCAAATTTATCAAAATTTTCTTCTATAAGTTGTGCTTATATAATTAAAAAATACATTCCTACCCGGAGAGAATAAAAATAGCATCTTTTATTTATTTATTTATTTTGTATACTTTGATCTTTGATCTTATCATGCTCTGACATAATCTTTTTTTTTTCCTGGTAGGGAAGCCAGTTATCCCAACCCCCTTTATTTTAGTGTTTTCCCTACTGACCTGCAATGGCACCACTATCTAATAGTAAATACTCATATGTGCTTAAGCTTGTTTTTGAATCCCTGTTCTCCTTTCTCCAACTATTTTTCTATTCCTATACCAATTCACACTATTGATTACTTTAGCTTATAATGAATATTGATATCTGATAGGACAAATGCCCTGATCTGGTTTCCTTGTCCAGGCTGTCCTTGCTGTTCTTGGACTTGTATTCTCTAGTTTGTCTACATGCACACACACATACATACACACACACACACACATCCTATTTGAATTTTGATTGGATTTGCATTGAATCTATAGATTAATAAGTGGCTATTTACCATTATTATGATACTTAGTTCTCTCCTATATAAATATGGGTTCTTTAGTTATTCTATTTTTTGTAAACTTCAGTAAGATTTTTGGTGTCCATCAAAAGATGAATGGATAAAGAAGATGTGGTCTATGTATACAATGGAATATTACTCAGCCATTAAAAACGACACTCATCATTTGCTTTGACATGGATGGAACTGGAGGATATTATGCTGAGTGAAATAAGTCAATCGGAGAAGGACAAACATTATATGGTCTTGTTCATTTGGGGAATATAAAAAATAGTGAAAGGGAATAAAGAGGAAAGGAGAAAAAATCAGTGGGAGATATCAGAAAGGGAGACAGAACATGAAAGACTCCTAACTCTGAGAAATGAACTAGGGGGATGGAAGGAGAGGTGGGCGGGGGGTGGGGGTGACTGGATGATGGGCACTGAGGTGGGCACTTGATGGGATGAGCACTGGGTGTTATTCTATATGTTGGCAAATTGAACACCAGTAAAAAATAAATTTAAATAAAAAAAGAATTTGCAATTTTAACTATATATATTTGGTTTATTTTTAGATACCTTATATTTTATTTCTATTGTAAATGATGTATTTTCTTTTATTGCAATGTCTAGCTGGTTATTGTTGGTTGATGGAATGTTTCTCATTTATTGTGTCAGCTATCCTGTGAAACTTTCTTATAATTTCTAGTAGTTTGACATAGAGTCTCTTTAATTTTCTGTGTAAGACAATTAGAGTATTTGCAAATATGATTTACTTGCTTTGTTTCCAGTCCTTAAGGTTTTTTTTCTTTCTTCTTTTGTTTTATTCCTTGGGCCCTGTGTATTATACAACGTTAAATAAGGATAGAGTAGCAGGCATTTTTATGTTTTTCTTAATAAATGAGGATGTGTTTAAAGTTTTACCATTAAGTTTAATGTTGGCTTAATATTTTGAAAAGATGACCTTTTCTATAAGTTAAAGAAGTTCTCTTTTATTTCTGCCTTGAAAGGATATTGAATTTTTCAAATGGTTTTTCTTACATGTTCAGATGAAAATATGATTTCTGACCTTTAGTTGACATTTATTATATAACAATTTACACTGATAAAGTTTTATAATACTGAGCATAAGTTGAATTCTTTTGATAAATCTAAACTAGTCTACACATTTCTTTCATTGCACCATTTAGTAATATTGTACTTAGGATTTTTACATCGAAGTACATTTTTGTTTGGCTTATAATTTTTCTTGTATCATACATGTTTTGTTTTTATGTAATGATTTTGCTAAACTTTTAGTATAAATGAGATAACTTTACATTTAAAAAATTCTCTAAAGTAGTTTGTATAAGAAAGAGATTTTGTTGATTAAAAGTTTGATAAAATCTCATCTGGAAGGCTCTTTGGGCCCAGATGTCTACTACCCCTTGGGAATGAGATTTTTAATTATTGGTTTAACTTTTTATTTTTATTTTTTAAAATTTATTTTTAAAATAAATTTATTTTTTACTGGTGTTCAATTTGTCAACATACAGAATAACACCCAGTGCTCATCCCATCAAGTGCCCTTTCAGTGCCCACCACCCAGTCCCTCCATCCCCCACCCACCTCCCCTTTCAGCACCCCTAGTTCATTTCCCAGAGTTAGGAGTCTTTCATGTTCTGTCTCCCTTTCTGATATTTAAATTAATTTTTATTTTTAAAAAAGATTTTATTTATTCATGAGAGACACATAGAGAGAGACACAGACATAGGCAGAGGGAGAAGCAGGCTCCATGCGGGGAGCCTGATGTGGGACTCAATCCCAGGGACTCACACCCCGAGCTGAAGACAGATGCTTCACTGCGAGCCACCCAGGCATCCCTGGTTTAACTTTTTAAATGCTTATTATACTATTTATGCTTTCTACATATTCTTGGGTAGATTTTGATGATTTATAATTCTCTGTAAAAGTTTCCATTACATCAAATTTGTCTAAAGGTACTTACATCTAAAAATGATAGTTGGATCTGTGGCTGTGCTCTTTTTCTTTCTTAATGTTAATTAAATTGAGTAGTAAAAGAGGTTTGCATATTTTTAAGTCCTTTTTCAAAGAACTAGTCTTTGATTTTGTTGATTTATTGTTTTAAATTATTTTCTATTTACTATGTTTCTTTATGATGTTTTACTCTCTACTGGGGGTTTTCTCAATTTTACTTAGCCTTTATGATTGAATATAAAACTCACTTTTGTCCTTTTTTCCTGCTTTTGCTACAAATGTAGTTAAAACTATACATTCCCACTTAAGACACTGCTTTAGCTTTCATGTTAGTTTTGATATGTTGCTTTTTCATTGATATTTCATAAGTACATATAAATTTTTTTTTATGATAGTCACAGAGAGAGAGAGGCAGAGACATAGGCAGAGGGAGAAGCAGGCTCCATGCACCGGGAGCCCGACATGGGATTCGATCCCGGGTCTCCAGGATCGTGCCCTGGGCCAAAGGCAGGCGCCAAACCGCTGCACCACCCAGGGATCCCACATATAAAATTAATTCATGTTATAATAGTTCACAATTTCTGTTTGATTTCCTTTTAAACACATTCATGAATAAACTTTTTTGTTTCCAAAGTATTTACTTACTATATTTTTTACTATATTTTATATTGTTGATTTTGTAATATGCCATGTCACAGAATTTCTAATTCATAATATTTAGGGCTACCATGATATAGGAAATAGTACTCTGAATGCTCAATTCTAAGATAAGAGAAAAATATCTCCTTTAACTTCTATCTGAAATATTCTGTGCAGGGATCCCTGGGTGGTTCAGTGGTTTAGCACCTGCCATCAACCCAGGGCATGATCTTGGAGACCCGGGATTGAGTCCCACATCAGGGTCCCTCCATGGAGCCTGCTTCTCGGTCTGCCTGTGTCTCTGCCTCTCTCTCTCTGTCTCTGTGTCTCTCATGAATAAATAAATAAAATCCTAAAAAAATATATTCTGTGCAGTGAAAGTAACAGGGCTATTAGCAAGATTGTATAATAAAACCAACAATGACTTTCCTAGGGAGAATTCATATTATATTCTTCAATAAAGCCTGAAATGACTCTTTGTATACATTAACATACTGCTAATTTATTTATTATTAATAATTCAAGAGGTTAAAGTGAGACTGTGTAACACACTGTTCTTTATCCAAGAAGTAGACCCTGAAATACAGAAGAATTATCTTCTGTGACACCCAATTCAAGGGTTCTGGAAGATGTGTATATTTAGGATTTACCTGAAGAGTAATACAGAAGTAGGAACAAAGAGACTGCTCAAAAATTAACTTTCTGAGGATGGTCCTAGAAGTAGGATCATGTTTGCTATGTTATTTTTTTTAAATCAGGGAGAAAAGTGGTTAATTTAGGAGATAAGGATGAGATGACTGTACAATGGGAAAAGTAGATGAACATTCCTCTTGTGTAGCTTGGGTTTTCTCATTAAGGCACAACCTTTCTCTGTGTAGCCCTTTGCATTTGATCAATTCTTCCCTTCTCTTTGTTCAGGAGAAGATGAGGGAGATGACTATAAATCGAAAGATGTGATTTCCAGGGAGACTTTGCCTTCATCAAGTCAGAAAAAGACACCTAGATCAGTGACTCATAAGGTAAAACTAGAAGAGGGATTTCTGCTAATTGATTGTGGCTATTATGTAATCATGGAGTAAGCTCTAAGGCACAGGTGTCTATTTTTTCTTCTCAGCACAGTAATTTTCTCTGTCACTCTGATGTTGAAGACCTCCAAAATAGTGGTTTGAAAGAATGTTACTCTTTACAACTCTAAAGAAAACATGTTTGGTACTATTCTGGAAATTTTACTTATTTTGGAATCTATTTCATTTTGTGCTGCTAATAGAGATACAAAATAAATTTCATATAAAATTTGAAGCACCTTTAGATATAGTGATTGATGGAATTTTTAGTTGATAGGGACAGCATGGTGCAATTCTCCAAACTCTAGAAAGGTAGAGGGTTGGGAAAAATATGGGGCAAACATTCCCACCTTGACATGTGTCTCCTTCCTTGGGAGATAACTGCTAGCATTAGAGCACAAAAAGAGAAATGCCTTTTCATCATGTGGGTGGCTTCCATTTTTTCCCTTATCTACTGGAGCTTTGGGGCTGCTATAGTGTTGCTGTCCTCAGATTCACATTCTCTAAGTTTCAGCATTACTAAAGTAAGTACCAAGAACAGACAATGCTTGCCCTGCTTTTCAGTATGGCTACTGTCTCCACCCAAGGCTAACAGTCATGTTGCTTGCTTTGAAAAACAATACTGTGGTTAGGAATCTATGCATTCCTCTGTGACATGTAAGTTGGCTGCATTGAAACCAACTACCATCACATTTCTGGCTGGCAGTCTCTGATTCTTAGAGTACTGCTCAGGTCTCAGTCCCACTGTTGATACTTTTCTCTGATCAGAATGATTTTGTACTTGAAGGACAATTCATGTCAAAGTGAACACCTTCATAGACTGTCTTGAGTAGATCCTTTTTAAAACCATACTTGACTCCCTTCTAGAACTAAAAGCATTTTATTGTTTGCTTTTCTCTCCTACACTTTATGGCTTGATCTATCCAGGATGAATTTTGATATGCTTTAAAGTTTTGTTTTAGAAGAGTAACTTTGTTTAATTTTTTTTTTTTTTGGAGTTCAATTTGCCAACATTTAGCATAACACCCAGTGCTCATCCTGCCAAGTGCCCCCGCTCAGTGCCCATCACCCAATCACCCCAACCCCTACCCACCTCCCCTTCCACTACCCCTTGTTCATTTCCCACGGTTAGGTGTCTCTCATGTTTTTGTCACCCTCACTGATATTTTCACTCATTTTCTCTCCTTTCCCTCTATTCCCTTTCAGTAATTTTTATATTTCCCAAATGAATGAGACCATATAATATTTGTCCTTCTCTGATTGACTTATTTCACTCAGCATAATACCCTCCAGTTCCATCCACGTCGAAGCAAATGGTGGGTATTTGTCGTTTCTAATGGCTGAGGAATATTCCATTGTATATATAGATCACATCTTCTTTATCCATTCATCTTTCGATGGACACTGAGGCTCCTTCCACAGTTTGGCTATTGTGGACATTACTGCTAGAAACATCGGGGTGCAGGTGTCCCAGTGTTTCATTGCATCTATATCTTTGGGGTAAATCCCCAGCAGTGCAATTGCTGGGTCCTAGGGCAGATCTATTTTTAACTCTTTGAGGAACCTCCACACAGTTTTCCAGAGTGGCTGCACCAGTTCACATTCCCACCAACAGTGCAAGAGGGTTCCCCTTTCTCCACATCCTCTCCAACATTTGTTGTTTCCTCCCTTGTTAATTTTCCTCATTCTCACTAGGGTGAGGTGCTATCTCATTATGGTTTTGATTTGTATTTCCCTGGTGGCAAGTGATGCGGAGCATTTTCTCATGTGCTTGTTGGCCATGTCTCTGTCTTCCTCTGTGAGATTTCTGTTCATGTCTTTTGCCCATTTCGTGATTGGATTGTTTGTTTCTTTGCTGTTGAGTTTAAGAAGTTCTTTATAGATCTTGGATACTAGCCCTTTATCTGATACGTCATTTGCAAATATCTTCTCCCATTCTGTAGGTTGTCTTTTAGTTTTGTTGAGTATCCTTTGCTGTGCAAAAGCTTCTTATCTGGATGAAGTCACAATAGTTCATTTTTTCTTTTGTTTCTTTTGTTTTTTGTGGATGTATCTTGCAAGAAGTTACTGTGGCCGAGTTCAAAAAGGGTGTTGTCTGTGTTCTCCTCTAAGATTTTGATGGAATATTGTCTCACATTTAGATCTTTCATCCATTTTGAGTTTATCTTTGTGTCTGGTGCAAGAGAGTGGTCTAGTTTCATTCTTCTGCATGTGGATGTCCAATTTTCCCCGCACCATTTATTGAAGAGACTGTCTTTTTTTTCCAGTGGATAGTCTTTCCTCCTTTGTCGAATATTAGTTGACCATAAAGTTGAAGGTCCACTGCTGGATTCTCTATTCTGTTCCACTGATCTATGTGTCAGTTTTTGTGCCAGTACCACACTGTCTTGATGACCACAGCTTTGTAGTACAACCTGAAATCTGGCATTGTGATGCCCCCAGATATGGTTTTCTTTTTCATGTTCCCCTGGCTATTCGGGGTCTTTTCTGATTCCACACAAATCTTGAGATGATTTGTTCCAACTGTCTGAAGAAAGTCCATGGTATTTTGATAGGGATTGCATTAAATGTGTAAATTGCCCTGGGTAACATTGACATTTTCACAATATTAATTCTTCCAATCCATCAGCATGGAATATTTTTCCATCTCCTTGTGTCTTCCCCAATTTCTTTCAGAAGTGTTCTGTAGTCTTTAGGGTATAGATCCTTTACCTCTTTGGTTAGGTTTATTCCTAGGTATCTTATGCTTTTGGGTGCAATTGTAAATGGGATTGACTCCTTAATTTCTCTTTCTTCAGTCTCATTGTTAAGTGTATAGAAATGCCACTGACTTCTGGGCATTGATTTTGTATCCTGCCACACTGCCAAATTGCTGTATGAGTTCTAGAAATCTTGGGGTGAAGTCTTTTGGGTTTTCAATGTACAGTATGTCATCTGCAAAGAGGGAGAGTTTGACTTCTTCTTTGCCAATTTGAATGCCTTTAATGTCTTTTTGTTGTCTGATTGCTGAGGCTAGGACTTCCAATACTATGTTGAATAGCAGTGGTGAGAGTGGACATTCCTGTCTTGTTCCTGATCTTAGGGGAAAGGCTCCCAGTGTTTCCCCATTGAGAATGATGTTTGCTGTGGGTTTTCGTAGAGGGCTTTTAAAATGTTGAGGAATGTTCCCTCTATCCCTACACTCTGAAGAGTTTTGATCAGGAATGGATGCTGTATTTTATCAAATGCTTTCTCTGCATCTATTGAGAGGATCATATGGTCCTTGTTTCTTCTCTTGCTGATATGATGAATCACTTTGATTGTTTTACGAGTGTTGAACCATCCTTGCATCCAGGGGATAAATCCTACTTGGTCATGGTGAATAATCTTCTTAATGTATTGTTGTATCCTATTGGCTAGTATCTTGTTGAGAATTTTTGCATCCATGCAAAAATTGGTCTATAATTCTCCTTTTTGGTGGGGTCTTTGTCTGGTTTTGGAATAAAGTCCAGGGCCAGATGGCTTCCCTGGGGAATTCTATCAAAAGTTTAAAGAAGAAACCGTACCTATTCTACTAAAGCTGTTCTGAAAGATAGAAAGAGATGGAATACTTCCAAACTTGTTGTATGAGGCCAGCATCACCTTAATTCCAATCCTCACATTACTTTTTAATTTTCCTGAAATTAATGTTAGGAAGTTGTTTTACCAACTAGTGTTGATAACCTAGTTTCAGGAGTTGGCCAGCTCTGTAGAACTCATTTAATTTGTTGGTCATTTGTGTAGTTTAATGAGAAGAAATCTTTGGGGAACATTTTCCCTTGATGTTTAAAGTAAAAAAATTAAAATACACAGAGCAACACTAACAAAAGAGAACCAATGAAGGTATAGTAATATCAGACAAATAGACTTAAAAGCAGAAAGTATTAGGCTTGAGAGGTCACTATGTAATACTAAAAGGTTTAGTTCACAAGGAAGATATAAAATTCTAAATTTATAAGCACCAGAATATATAAATCAGTATTGAACAGAATTATAAGGAGGAATTGTTAAATTCACTATGATATGGACCATTTAAAAACATCTCTTTTATTAAAAGAATAGACAATATTTAAGAGTATAGAAGTTATAAAAAAGTTAGGAAGATAGAATGAAATTATCTATAGAAATTTCATCCAAAAGTTAGAGAATACGGGAGATCCCTGGGTGGCTTAGCGGTTTGGCGCCTGCCTTCCACCCAGGGCCTTATCTTGGAGACCCGGGATTGAGTCCCTGTCGGGCTCCCTGAATGGGACCTGCTTCTCTCTTTGCCTGTGTCTCTGCCTCTCTCTGTGTGTGTTTCTTGTAAATAAATAAATAAATAAAATATTTTAAAAACCCAAAAGTTAGAGAACATATGTTCTTTTCAAGCATACATGGACCATTTATAAAAATTTACCATGAACCGGGGATCCCTGGGTGGCTCAGCAGTTTCGCACCTGCCTTTGGCCCAGGGCATGATCCTGGAGTCCCAGGATTGAGTCCCGCATCAGGCTCCCGGCATGGAGCCTGCTTCTCCCTCTGCCTGTGTCTCTGCCTCTCTCTCTCTCTATGTCTATCATAAGTAAATAAAAATAAATCTTTAAAAATATTTATCATGAACCAAATCAAAATATATCTTAATTTCAAATAATCTTCATAGTATTGACTGTGGCCTCAGACATAAAGAAATGCAGTTAGAAGTCAACCACAAATAGAGAAAACACACATTTGAAAATCAAGGACATACTTAAAACTCATGGGTCAAAGAAGAAATCGTAGTGGAAATTTAAAATATTTATAATAGAATAAATATAGAATTGCAATATATTGTGGTTTGCTCATTATTGGTTGTTAGCACATGTATACCAAATATCAAATTATCTACCGTGATAGATTATACCATTACATTTACAGTGGTACTGACTATAAAGTATGTAGGAGCCAATCTAAGAAAAGGTATGAATTACTTTTCTTGAGAATATTTAAAATATTTTGGTATATAGCTATATTTTATTATTGTATAATAAGACCTAATGAAGAAAGCAGTTATCTCTAATTTATTTATATTTTTGAAGATTTTTTTAGTTTAGAGAGAGAGAGAGCAGGAAGAGGGGCAGAGGGAGAGGGAGAAAGAGAATCTCCTGCCGACTCCCTGCTGAATGTGGAGCCTGACCTGGGGCTCAATCTCATGACTCTGAGATCATGACTTGAGTCAAAATCAAGAGTCAGAGGCCCAACCAAATGAGCCACCCAGACACCTCAGTTATTTTAAACTACAAAATGAGTTTAACTTATTTTCAATAAAAATTTCAAAGTTTTTTTTTGTGTGTGTATGTGCGATTTGATCAGCTGATTAAAATACTTTTGGGAAAACAGGAGGTCAAGAATAGGCAAGACAGTATTAGGAAAGGAAGCAAAAGTATATATGTGGCACTGGCACTGCAGGTTGTCAAGGCTTATTATAATGCTACAGAAATTAAAGAAATATGGTAGTAGTAGAGGAAGTAGCAAATAAGACCAATGAAACTGCATAGAAGTTCCAGAAAAAGACCCATATACAAATGGGAACTTTTTATGTGACAGGTGACATTGTAGATTTCTATAGTGGTCTGCTCAATTAGTGGTGTGGTACAATTCCTTATTCCAATAGGAAAAGTTAAATACTACCTGTGAATAAATATGAGCAGAACTTTTTGTTATTCACACTGAAGAAATGATGTTCTGTTAGCCTTTCAGCATCCCGTTTCTCTGAAAACTTGATAAAGATAGACTACCAGCTGTGTTACCAGGTGGCATTGGTTATGGTAAAAATGACCCCTGGACTGGAAAGATTATGACTAGGATGATAATGTCTTATGAAGAGTACAAATGGGGGTGAATGTGCATTCATGAATTATTGTAAGAGATACTGGTTCCTGTGTAGCTTGATATTTCTAAGCCGGGAGACTTAGGTACCCACCCACCTGAGCTTACACTAGAATGCTGTTAGGACTTCTGATGAGGACAAGCCTAAGGCTGTTCTGTTGACATGTGGCTCTTCACCTATATCTTTTTGCAAAGCTCATCTGGTACCAGGTGTGGCCTATTGGATCTTGTGAATGTCCAGTTGAGTGCAAGATCACTGTTGGTGGTTGAGCAGAGTGAGAAAGGTACACTTTACACTGAAATTGATTCTAGGTGAATTTAATCTCAAAATATTAAAAGCAAATGTTAAGAAATTTCATAAAAATATTTGAGGGTTTTTATTTTTCTTACTTACATAGGGAAGGCTTTTTAATTATTTTTTTTTAATTTTTCTTTTTCTACTTATTTTTATTTGAGTGTAGTTGATGCACAATGTTACATTAGTTTCTGGTGTCCAGCATAGTAATGCAACAACTCTGTACCTTTTGCTATGCTTACCACAAGGAAGGACTTTTTATGTTTTATATGTTATTCAAAATAGCAATTAGCTAATCCTCTAGAATTTAATGTATTTACCAAACAACTGCTAAAATATAAGTTAACTTTATATCTCAAGCAATCCTTATCCATATTAGTAAGTTATATTTTGATTTGTTCAGCAAAATTAATATGCTTGATAAGAGTGCTAGGCATTTGTTTACATCTTTCCATTAACATGCTTGTTTCTAAAACTGATTGTGTTTGGGTCTATGTTCTGAAATGATGTCTGTACGTATGCCCACAAGAGGTATTCCAGGTCTAAGAAATTTCATGGAATAAGTAAAACACACACACATATACACATAAACGTATTAGCAAGAGGGGAAGATGAAGAAGTTCTATACAATTGGGGCCATTGAAAGATAACCTCAGAAAAGATGAAAAGACATGGTATAGGCTATGGCTTGAGATGCTGCATGAGAAATAGGCATGAATGAGGGTGGTGAGTTAAGCAGAGGCTAGACCATGGAAGGCTGCCTGGACTTCAGATCTGCTGTTTCTTTTACTCAGGATGCTTCCCTTTCTCTTTGCTCTTCCTTTCATCTTTTAGGTAAATGGCAGTTATGGGTCACCATACTCTGCTACTGCATTAACACCACCAGCTGTAATTTGTACGTTTGCTCGTGTATTTTCTTTCTCCTCGTGAGAATATATATGTTCCACAAGGGCAGAACACACACCTCTCTTGTTCATGGTTTTATCTATAGCACTAAGGAGAGTATCTGCATATACCAGGTCTTCAGAAAATAATTTGTCAAATTAATGGATTAACTGAAGCAGAATTGAAGGCTAAAATATTGATTACTGAATCTTTATTTAATGTGATATTTTCATCTAACTTTTTTTTCTATAAGGATTCTGAATGCAACAGAATGAACTAAAGTTTATAGGACAATACAGAATCTCATGGTAGAGACAGAATTACTGGTTTAGATTATATAAGCACTAAAATATAAATACAATGCTAAGAACTTTGTATTTACAGTAAATCGAATGTGATAAGCACTCATGAGTTTTCCCTGGGCTACAGTGATTTCTTTATTGAGAATGAAGCTTATATTTTTATCAACTTTTAGAAAATAACTTGAATGATTCAGTAAAAACTCACTTGTGTATGCATAGTACTTTATACTCTGTTTTGACAGATTGTAAAATATATAATATAGGGAGTAATACATTTCAAGTGATTTTCTAAGAGGAAAAATACACTGACTGTGATTGTGGTTTTAATTATATTACTGAAGACTTTATTGGTCTTCTCTTAAGAAGCTTATATAGCTTTTTAAGCTATATAAATCATATTTCTTTTAAACTATACATTCCTAAAATCACAGCCATAATTTTGTTTTCTTTCTTATTTCTTAGGATTTAGAAAATGCAGATAGCTCAGAGAAGGTAAAACTCTCTGTTCAGAACTTCCAACCCAGTAATTATGAAGATCTTTTCAAAGATGCTACAGAAAGGTACAGCCTCATTTAGTGAGCTTTCTGTTTATTCATGCTCATAGGTAGCCCTCTTAGTGGAGACTGAATAATGGCCCTCAAATGTTTGATTAGTTTTTCAAGAGATAACTCTTTGTAGTAAGTACAACCCAATTCGGCTAGAAATAGGATGTATTTATGATTTTATAAAGATGATATCAACACAAGAAAAAGATACTCCTAAAAAATTTAATTTCTCTGTCATCTCCAACAATTATACAGTTCCAGAGTCTTTGTAAATGTGTTAGGAGCAGTGGAGAGGGCAAATTTAGGTGTTACATGCAAAATCATATCAAATAAGAGAACATTTTAATGAGCATATTTCCATAGAGATTTACGAGTAATATTTTTTTAATTGATTTATGATAGTCACACAGAGAGAGAGAGAGAGAGAGAGAGAGGCAGGGACATAGGCAGAGAGAGAAGCAGGCTCCATGCACCGGGATCCTGATGTGGGATTCGATCCCAGGTCTCCAGGATCACGCCCTGGGCCAAAGGCAGGCGCCAAACCGCTGCGCCACCCAGGGATCCCTATAAGTAATATTAGTTACAGTCATTGGAATAGTACTGCATAATAGTGTGTATGGCATAGAACTTGTATATACAACTTCCCAAAGTGCATTAAGTGAGCAAATAATTAAAAAGATGTTTTGAGATCCTGTTATATGTTAATAGTATATATCAATTATTAGACTAAGTATATAGTAAGCAGTGTATACAAAAGCAAAATATTGCACAGTTCTTGCCCTTTAGTTTATAGTTTAATTAGTTTATAGTTTAATTTAATTAGTTTATAGTTTAGTTTATAGTTTAATCCTAATTATAGTTTAATTAGGGAAACATATGTAAAAGATAAATTTAAATACAATATAGTATTGTAGTATTATAAAGCCAAAGTACAAGAATTGTGAATACAGAAGACAGAGAAATATGCATGGGGGCAGTTTCTCACCAGCTTCTTTCAATAGAAGATATTTAATTTGAATTTAGGATCTTAAATAAGTAGCAGTCTAGCAGGAGGAAGAGGAGGGGAAAAATTTCTAGCTGGGGGAAGAAGTTTGAACAAAGGTAAGTTGTGAAAATATCTTATTAATGGCGAGAGATGTTAGTGTCAAGAGCTGTAGGGTACCTGTGAATTGGAATGCCAAGAAGCTTGAGAAGATAATAAGTAGAGCCAATAATATAATATGGGCCAGAGTGCAAAGGAACTTGATATACGTGAAACCAAGGAGTATGTACGTTAGTCAGTTTGTTACAATGAAAAGAAAGTACAGATGGAATTGTTCTTTGTGAATTCATGCATATGTCTGTCTGTCTACCTCTAGGAAGAGGATGGCTGGTAGCAAAGTGGATGATATCTGGCAAGAAATGGAGAACAGTGAGATATTTATAGTAATCTAAAAAAAGATAAGAAGGAGAAAGAATAAGAAAGTTGAAATGACTCACAGAAGCAAAAGAAAAAGGCATTTATTTTGTTAAGGTTAAAGCATAAGATGCATGTTGGAGATTAGTAGAGATGATGATGAAAAAATAGGAAGGGGCCAGATTGCCAGTATTTAGACTTCTGTGAGGGGCTTGAGTTTATCTTAAGTTGGTGGGTGGGTAAAACTAAATTTGAATTTAGGGAGAGTTTTATCTAGACATCAGAGATTAGAACCAGAAATCACATTAAGAGACTTCTGTTAAGTGGGGTTGCAAATCAAAGTGCAACAAGTAAATGGAGTGATGAGGAGCTGGAAAGGAACAGAAAGAGAGTGTGGCTAGTATTTGAAAAATGTTAAGGTACAAAAGGTTGAAAAGGGTTTCTATTTTTAAGATCAGGGAGAGTCAAGTATTCTCATGTTATGGAAGAATTTATTTGTACGTGGGGGAGATTGATTATATATATAAGAAAAGATAATTTTAGAAAAAAAGTCTTAGGAGACAGAAGGCATGGAATTGAATGTAGAAGGATTAATTCTGATCAGGGAGAAAGTAAGGAATAATTAGAAATGTTGATGTATGTAAGTACACATTTTAAGACAGTAAGTTGAATGTGTTCTTGCTTTCTGGCTTTTCTAGAAGGGCCTATATTGTTACTAAGGCAGAGAATTAAGATAGGGTTTACATGAAGACGGTGGTTCAGAATTAGCTGTGGTGAAAGAAAGTAGAGGAAACTCAACAGAGACATACCAGTGTTTTCCAGGTGGCTTTCTGTTGATATTGGAAACCCCAGTGACTGCAAGTCTTTTCTCCCACAGCTTAGGTAAAGGAGGAAAGAAGGGGAATAGATGGATTGATTGGCCCAAGATGGCTAGTTTGCAAGCCAGGTAAATGTGGGAAGAGGTGGAGTTTGTGATCAGATGTTGGGACTTGGGAGTGATCTTTGTGGAAGTGGGCCAGTTCCATGTGCTGACAACAGAAGTACATGGCTGAACCAAAATGGAGATGAATGTCAACTGAGTAATTCATATAGATGATCAGAGATTTTTTCATAAATGTATATATTCTTTTAAACCATGAACAAATATATAAATTTCTTTTCTGGCGATAGTGAGAGCATATGGGCCACCAGTGGCTCCTTTCTAAGAGACAAGTCGAGCAGTGAGGATGAAGAGCTTGCAGGGCCATCGCAGACTGTCCCTCCTCAGCTTTCTGGTATGACTTGATCCTATTTTTATTACCACATTCTTGAAGAGTTTTTTTGAAGAGTCTTTATTTCAAAGGTATGAACAAAGAATTTTCTGATATAAATGCAGGAAAGAGCTAGGAGAAACGTTTTTAGGTGGGGAATGCATGATTTCTTAGGATTTTTTTTGAGAATGAAGAAAATGCTCCACACTCCACCTTTGTAAAGGCAAATTTCTCTCTTATTTAAATATCTTAATATATCAAACATGTCAATTTAATAAAATGAGCTATTTATATTTTCTTATACTAGGCATGACAGATTTATATAGACTTACATATGACCTCATCTTCTTAATTTGTTCCACAGCATATATTTTATAAGTAAAATAGTAACTTTTTTTTGATTACACACAATCATGCTGTAAGGAAAAAAGAAAATACAAATATGTTTAAAAAATAAATCGCAATATTCAATATTCAAAATTGTGTATATGTATTTACATTTGTATATAACAGAAACATAAATGTAAACATGAACATATATTTATATGTATATAAGTTATAAAAATTATAAATATAGAACTTATAAATTGATATATATGTAAAATCTGTAAGTGTGAGATTGAGGAATCCCATACTTCAAAAAACCTTGGAGTTAGAGAGGATTATAGAGATCACTCATTTCAACCTTAGTTCAAGTGCTGGAATCATCTCCATTGACTTTTTTAAATTTGGAAAAAGTCAAATCTAATTCAGGCAATCTCACACTGTGTAATTATTAAAATACAGATTTGACACAAAACTATAAGAAAATACTTTTTAAATACTAAAGTTTAATTTACATATGGTAAAATTCATCCTTTTAGCATACAGTTCTGTGAGATTAGACAGAGGTCTACCACCACCATCAAGATACTGGGCATTTCCTTCACTCTTCATATTTCTCTTCTGTTCTTTTGTAGTCAGTCATCCCCTCACCCCACCACCAGCACCTGACAACCAGTAATCTGTTTTCATTCTTGTGAGCTTTGTCTTTTCCAAAGTGTGGTATAAATAGAATCATAAATATCCTACCTTTTGAGTGCCACTTCTTTCACTTAGAGTAACCCTGTTTGTATTTGTCTCCATCATTGCTTTTATTGGTATTTAATTTTTTTTCTGAAGAGTATATTCCACTGTATGACTATACTAGTTTGTTTATCTATTTGGCAGTTGAGGGACATTTGGGTGTTCCCACATTTTGACAATTATGGACAAAAGCACTACAAACATTCACATACCAGTTTTTGTGTAAATCGATGTTCCCATTTCTTTAAGGTAAATATATCTAGGAGTGGGATTTCTGAGTCACAAGTCACAAACTGTTTCCCAAAGGGGCTGTGCCTATATGCTTTTTCTCTTTTTTCCTTCTACTCTTTTCTCTTCGTGTTTCAGTCTAAGGTAATTTTTACCAATTCATCTGCAAGTTTATTGACTCTGTCCTCTGCTCTTAGTCTACTGATGAGCCCATGTGAAAACATTCTTTAGCTCTCTTACAAAGTTTTAATTTATTTACTTATTTGAGAGAGAGCACGTGTGTGGGTGGGTGCAAGCAGCATGAGCAGGAGGAGGGGAGAAGGACAGGGAGAAGTAGACTCCCTGCTGAGCAGGGAGCCCTATGCTGGTGAGGCTCCATCTAAGGACCCTGGGATCATTACCTGAGCTGAAGGCAGATGCTTTACTGACTGAGCCACCCAGGCACCCCTCTTACAAAGCTTTTTATTGAGAAAACTTCCATTTGACTTTATCTTCTAGTTTCCTTCTCTGTTCAAGTTCCCTATCTGTTCATGCATTTTATCTACCTTTTTCATAAGAGCTTAAACATATTAATCACAGTTATTTAGAACTTCTTCTCTCATGATTTTAACATGAGTCATTTCTAAGTTGTTGTTGTTTTGAGATTGCCTTGTTTTTTGGACAGTGATTTTTGTCATTGCTGCTGCTGCTTCTTGTATGTCTTGTAAATTTTGATAGTGTTGATGTTGGGGCTAGAAAAGTAGAGATTGAGCTAAATAGAATTTATGCCTGGAAATAGTCATGCCTATTCCTCTGCTAGGCCATTAGTGTAGGTTCTTAATTTAGTGTATTTGGGACATGAGCTGGATTTTGGTTTTGTGTTGTTGTCATTACCTACAGTGGACTATTGATTTAAAACTTCTCAAGATTTGAATTGTACTTGAGGAGGCAACTGCAATGCTAGAGAGTTTCTTTTCACATTCCTGTTCTGTCCTCAGCTTTAAGCCTACCCTGCATACCAATGCTTCAGAAGGGCTTTCCCTATACTCATGCTCCTGCTCTGGTGGTGGCCGGGTGCTGGCTGGCTTGGATAGCAGGGCAGAGTTGTTCTTTGTGGTCATAGTCCAATCTCAGCCTTAGCAGGTTCTCGGTTCCTGGTTGTCATGGGGGTGGGGGCAAAGGCTTGATCAGTGATGCTCCCCTCCTTATGGCGTGCAAATTCTGCTTTGTATTTTTGGCAAGTTTACTATGGGAGAAGGTTTCCTGGTCCTTGCTTAGCAGGTGGGAGACTGTGATAGTACCGGTGTAAGATCTTGAGCTCAGGACCGTTTCCTGCCTTTCCTCCAGGAGTAAAGGATTTTTCTTTAGCCTTTTTCAACTGCATTGGTTCTTCACCTGTGAACAACAGCATTTGCTGTACTTCCTCCTTCAGTTGAAGACTTTTGTTCTATGCAGAGAGGTAGATCCACAGTGGCAGTGTATAAACTATTCTCTAACCCTGTGCCACCAAGGAAAGGATTTCTTCCATTTCCTACTCTGTGTCCAGTTCTTTCTCATGAGCAACTATTAGAGGCCTGTTGAGTCTGTGCAGGTGCTGCAAACTCTCTAGTGTCTGTGGCTTCCTGGAATTCTGTGCTCTTACACTAGGCCACATTCAGCCTTCAACAATATATTGTTTTTTTAATCTCAATTCTTCTTTTCCACTTGTATTGTATATGGCATCTCTTTCTTCCATTGATCGCTATAAGTGAGCCAGTGTTGGTGACCTGTCTCTCCTTGGAGGAGTCTTTCTTTTCCTTTGATTTCAGACTACTTGGTTGTTCTGCAATCACAGCTCTCCTGTTTTTATTTTGTGTTTTTCAAGATGTTTATATTGTTAGTGATGCTCACACTAGCTTTCTACATTTTAGGCAGAAGTGGAAGTTTTTAAAGATTTTATTTATTTATTCATGAGAGACGCAGAGAGAGAGAGGCAGAGACACAGGCAGAGGGAGAAGCAGGCTCCTCACAGGGAGCCCAATGTGGGACTCGATCCCGGGACCCGAGGATCATGTCTTGGGCCGAAGGCAGACGCTCAACCGCTGAGCCACCCAAGGATCCCAGAAGTGGAATTTTGAATACAAATATATTTTTAAAATAAAAATGAACATATTCCTTTGTAAACATGTCTTTTTAACAAATACATATTGACACTACAGTTTTTAGAAGCTAAAATTCCATTATATGAGTGCACGATAACCTTTATAGTCCATCTCTTCTTGTCTATCATTTAGGGTAGTTCTTTTATAAGTATCATTATAATATAAAGTAATATGGTAAACATCTGTGGAACTGAATCTTTGGGAATATTCATAGATTGAAGTGAAAAAAATAAAGAAGCTTTATTCAAACTGCTGCAGCAACAGCAGGAAGAACAAGAAACTTGCCATTGGTATATATGGAGGGTTATTCCTTTGAGTCCTATCTGTGTTCAGATATGATGATTAGATGATTTTGTTTCACTTTATTCCAGTCTCCCAGTGACAACTAATGTCAATACCAAATGGCATTGGTTTCTGTAAGAAAAGAGAATGGCTTAGCCCAGCTCTGGAAGTAAGGCCAGTTCCCCCAGGAAAGCAGACCATAGCCTCTTTGTTTTTCCCAGTCCCCTCCTCTTCATTTTTACTTCAGGGTTAGGTTCCTCCTGGGGCCTGTTACTGAGGTCTGTGCTAATAAAGAATTAATACCAGAAAACATAAAGAGCTACAAATTAATAAGTAAAAACAGGAGAAAACTGAGCAATACTATGGACTACTTTTCTACCCTCAACCCCCAAATTAATATATTGAATCTCCAATGTGATAGCATTTCAGGATGGGGCCTTGGGGAGTTAATTGAGTTAAAAATGAGGTCATGAGGGCAAAGCCCCATAATGGGATTAGATTGGTGCCTGTATAAGGGAACAATGGAACGAGAGCTCTCTTTCCATTGTATGGGGATGCAGGAAGAAAGGAGCCATCTGCAAACTTGGGAGAGGGCATTCAGGGAGAACTGGACCATGCTGGCACCCTGGTCTCACACTTCCAGCCTCCAAGACTATGAGAAATAGATATTTGTTTTTTAAGCCCCACAGTCTATAAGTTGTAGCAGCACAAACTGACCAGACAGACATCAGTAGGCACTTCACGGAAAAGGAAATACAAAAAGGTGTTCAACCTAATTTTTAATCAAGGAAGTGAAAATCAAACCACAGTGAAATAACAACTTACACTGACTAAATTGTTAAAAATTAAAAAGTATGACAGTAATCAATATTGGTGAGTATGGTGCACAACGGAAAACAATTTAGCATATTTAAATATGTACATACCCAATGCCCTAGCAGTTGCCCTTAGTTACTTAGCTTGGAGAAACCTCCTTTTGCACCAGAAGACACATACAAGTATATTCTTACTGTCCTTATTTGTAATAGCCTTAAACTGAAATAACTCAGATATCCTTCAACACTAGAATAGATGAATTAGTGTAGTATATTTGTGTAAACTGAAAATGAACACTCATTTAAATATAGTGTAAGGATAAAAGTCAAGATTTAAAAGAAAATATGATTCCATCTATATAAATCTGCAGAATATGCAAAAGAGCTTATGTGGTAGACAAAACAAATGAAGTTGAAGGAGGGATAGCTCAATCCAGAACAATAGTCACTCTTGAGGGAGCAGGGGAAGGACACATGGGGACATCAGAGGTGACGATAATGTTCTCCTTTTCATTGGGTAGTATACTGTTACTATTTTTATACCTTAAAGGTATAAATACCTTAACGGTATTTTATTTATTGTTTGGTTTTGTGTTTGTTTTTTTTTAAGATTTTATTTATTTAGAGAGGGAGAGTATGTGGGGGGAGGGCAGGGAGAGGCAGAGGGAGAAGAAAAAGAGAATCTCTAGCCAACTCCACATTGAGGGCACAGAGCCCCACACAGGGTCTCTACCCCAGGACTTGAGCCAAAAGCAAGAGTTGGATATTAACCGACTTAGCCACCCAGGCACTCCTTAACTATTGTTTTATATCTACTAAATACTTAATAAAATATTTTAAAAGTATAAAGTTCAAGAAATTTTAATTTCAAACAACTTATGTGTATATTAATAAAAATCAAAACAAAGAGATAGAGAAAAAGTTAATTTCTTCCCATCATCTGAAATTGTTACTCAGATGTGACCAGTGGTAACAATTTCTCTATGAACACAAAAGGACATAAAAACATAGATTTTCTGTTTAAAGTTTAGATTAAAAAAAGTGCTGTAAGTTACTCTGTAACTTTATTTTTTAGACCTAAACCATATTGTGTGTATAGTTTATCATATATTAATAGCTGCCTAATATTCCATCTTATGGAAATACTATAACCCATTCTCCTGTTGACTTTTTTCCCACTACTAACCTATAACGTGTACATATTTCCTATGTACTACTGTTTTTTTTTGTTAGATTTCCTTAGTAGGTCAAAGTATATATTAATTTTTATTTTAATAGATAATATCAGACTCCTTTCCAAAGTTCGAGCAATTTATTCTTGCTCTAGCTGTTTTGAAGGGTCCAATTTCCATATTTTTATAATCACTAGATAGCTGTTTTCCTAACTTTTGCCAATCTGATGAATGAAAAATAGCGGTCCCTTGTTACTATAATTCACATTATTCTCATGGCTAATGAGAATGAGTACCTTATTGTATGCTTATTAGCTTTTTTCATTTGCATATTTGTATCCTCTGCCATTTTTTTCTTACTATTTTGTAGGAACTCTTTATATTTTAGAAATGCTGACATCTTGTCTGTCAGACAAATAAGAATTCTTCCCTTGCTCCATACCTAAGAAGGGACACCTTCATAACTATTCTGAGTTCCTAAAATGTTTAGAAAGTACTTTACTGGAAGTATGTACAAGTATGCTTTTAAATTTCCCCCAGAATTTCCATGGATTAATTAATTCATTCATTCATTCATTCATTCGTTTTTATATAGATCACTAATCTATCTGCTGCTAATTGCTAAGTATGGTAGACCTGTAGAAAATGTACTAGACAGCTATACTAGTACCATTCACTAAGCCACTTTTCCCATTTAAATTTACATATACATGTATCACATATTAAGTTCCCAAAAATGTTTGGATCTTTTTCTGTTATCCAGACTTTTCCACTGATTGTCTTGTTTGTTCCTGTGGGCATATTATGCTGTTTTGATTATAGTAGTTCTAAGTGATATCTAGAAATGCAAATATTTCCCTTAACTTAAAAAAACTAAATGTAAAGGGGATTAAGAGGTACATACTTTCAGTAATAAAATAAACAAGTCATGTAATGTAAAGCATAGGGAAGATAGGCAATAATATTGTACAATAATATTGTAACTTTGGTGACAGACGGTAACTAGACATGTTGTGGGGATTATCTCATAATGTATAAAGACATCAAATCACTGTACACCTGAAACTAATAGGAGATTATAGGTCAATTGTACTTGAATCAAAAAACTTTACGGGCTATTTGGGTTATTGCTACATATGGTATTTTCAATTACTTTGTTCATTCCCACATAAACCTTTTTCTTTGTTTTTTTTTGTGATATATATATATATCACATCTTCTATATCCATTCATCAGTCAATGTACATTTGGGCTCTTTCTATAATTTGGCTGTTGCTGATAATGCTGCTATAAACATTGGGGTACATGTATACCCATGTTAACCCTTTTGAAATTCATATTAGAGTGGCCTGACATATTCATTTGGGAAAGATTGACAATGATATTAAGTTTCCTCTCTATGTAAAGAATAAGGTGTGTCAGGAGATCAGCTATGTAAACTATAAAAAGGCAGTTGCTTCACATTGACCTTCCAAAATCTCACATGAGAATCTCTCTTGTCAGCCATCTTAACTGGAAATATTTGGGAAAGAGAATTCTCAGAGAAATAGTAGTTTAGCCTTGCCATGTTGACATTGCAAAGTGACCTCAGTCAATCTTTTGTTAACTTGGCCACCCATACACATCTTTTTAAGCCATACCTAATCTCCAAATACAAACATTTTGGTTCCATCTATGATCGTACAGTTAACCTGTGGGCAACTGAAAACACAGTCTCACCTTGTCCTCAAAAGAGGATATAAAAATCTTTTGGGTCTTTGAGTGATGTCTTTCTTCTTCAGCTGATTAACACTCCCCTTTAATATCCTTAAATAAAAACAAAAGTATTTGGCTGATTTATAAATTTAAATATATATGATATAAATATATTTATATAATGATATAGATATAATCATATTTATATTGAAAAAGGAATATTTACTCAAAACTATTACATCCACATTTGTGCAACTGGTCACAAAGTTGTATCTGGTAGAACTGTCTTCTTCTACCCATTCCATATTCTCTTTGACCTCAGCAAGCACCTCAGTGGGTGCTTCCCTGTCTGGGCTAACCTAGTAGCAGTCATTCTAAATTTAATTGTTAAAGTTTCCTATTGACTTTCATTACTGTAAAGTCACTCTTAAAGATCACCTGCATTCTAGACATACTCCTTATTGTCCCTACTATTTAATAGAAACTCAATTTCCCCTTGAAAATTAGAGTTAATTGTACCAAGCATTATGGTAACTCCTCTTTGCCTGTCAGTTCAAGTAAGCATGAGGAACCTAGTATGCCCTGGTGGCATTCTCAAGTTCTAACTCAATGGGATCATTGTGTTCCCTGATGGAAGCATTTCTCCCTCACTCTGTTTAGGTCTGCTTTGATTTATTTCATCAGTAATTAGGGTTTCATAGTTTTAAACATACAGATCTTGTACATGTTTTGTTAGATTTTTATCTAAGTATCTTCTACGTTTTGGTGCTATTATAAATGGAACTTAAAAATATTTTAACTTCCATTGTTCATGCTGGTATGTAGAAATATGATTGTTGGAGAAGATGTGGAGAAAGGAGAACCCTCTTGCACTGTTTTTGGGAATGTGAACGGGTACATCCACTCTGGAAAACTGTGTGGAGGTTCCTCAAAGAGTTAAAAATAGATCTGCCCTATGACCCAGCAACTGCACTGCTGGGGATTTACCCCAAAGATACAGATGCAGTGAAACGCCAAAACACCTGCACCCCAATGTTTATAGCAGCAGTGTCCACAGTAGCCAAACTGTGGAAGGAGCCTTGGTGTCCATCGAAAGATGAATGGATAAAGAAGATGTGGTTGTGGTCTGTATATACAATGCAATATTACTCATCCATTAGAAATGACAAATACCCACCATTTGCTTCAATGTGGATAGAACTGGAGGATATTCTGCTGAGTGAAGTAAGTCAGTCAGAGAAGGACAAACATTATATGGTTTCATTCATTCGGGGAATATAAAAAAATAGTGAAAGGGATTAAAAGGGAAAGGAGAGAAAATGAGAGGGAAATATCAATGAGGGTGACAGAACATGAGAGACTCCTAACTCTGGGAAATGAGCAAGGGGTAGTGGAAGGGGAGGTGGGTGGGGGACGGGGTGACTGGGTGATGGGCACTGAGGAGGCACTTGACAGGATGAGCCCTGGGTGTTATGCTATATGTTGGCAAATTGAACTCCAATAAAAATATACAAAAAAGAAATATGATTGATTTGTCCTTATATCCTTTTACCTTATTAAATTCTCTCTTAATTTTAGAAATGTTTTTGTATATTCTTTTTTTTTTTTTTTGGAATTTGCCTATGTAGACACTCATGTTATCTGTGAATAGACTTGGTTTTATTTTTCAACATTTCTAATGTGTATACTTTCTCCACCACCACCACCCCCCACCCCACCTTAACTTACTACACTAGCTGCGACCTTTGGTACAATGCTGAATAAGAAAAAAGAGTGTACTCCATTTTAGGGGAGTACATTCTGTTTTTCATCATTTAGTATAATGTTAGTTGTAGGATTTTTGTGGATGTCTTTTATCATATTAGGGAAATTCTTTCTAATTTTAGTTTCCCAAGAATTTCATTATGAATGCATGTTGAATATTTAAAATGCTTTTTCTGTATCTACTGAGATGATCACATAGTTTTTCTTCTTTGTTGATATGATTGATTTTCAAATGTTGAACCTACTTTGTATTCCTGGGATAAGCCTAACTTTGTGTATTATCTTTTTTATATGTTGCTTAATTTGATTTGCTAGTATTTTGTTGAGGATTTTTGCATTTATATTCATGATAGATACTGATTTGTGATTTTATTTTTTGTGATGTCTTTTTCTGGTTTGAGTATCAGGGTAAAGTTGCCCTCATAAAAGTAGTCTGGAAGTGATCCCTCCTATTTTATATTCCGGAAGAGTTTGTACAAAATTGCTCTTACTGCTCTCTTAAATGTTTCATAGAATTCAGTGAAACCATTTAGTCCTTGAACTGTGTTTGTAAAGTTTTAAAATACATATTTGTATTCATTTTCTAGGGCTTTCATTAAAAAAGTGACTGATTGGCTAGTCAAACTAGCGACTGACTGGCTTATAAAACAGAAGTTTATTTTCTCACAATTCTGGAGGCTAGAGTCCGAGATCAAGGTGTTGGCAGTTTTTATTTCTTCTGAGACCTCTCTTCTTGTCTTGCAGATGGCCATCTTTCCCTGTGTAGTATCTGGGTCCTATTCTCTTTTTTTATATAATGGATTAGAATTTTCATTAATTTAGTTATCTCTTTAAAGATCCTATATCCAAATATGTAAGACTTTAACATAAAACTCTGGCGGGGATACAATTCAGCCTATTGCAATATTCAATGTTTTTAATTGATAAAGGACTATCAATCTCTTTCCTTTAATGAGCTTTGGCATTTTGTCTCATTCATATAAGTTGTCTAGTTTATGGAATTAGAATTGCTCATAATGTTTCCTTATTAACCTTGCAATGTCTGTAATATCTGAATTGATGCCCTCTCTTTTATTCTTGGTTTGGTAAAGTGTGCTTTGTCTCTTTTATTTTTTGGTAAGTTTGGTTAGAGATTTATTAATTTTTGAAATTCAATGCGATTTTATTTCTCTTTATTATTTTCATTTGAAGTATACTTAACATACAATGTTATATTAGTTTTAGGTGTGCAATATAGAGATTCAACAATTCTATATATTGCTTAGTGCTCACCGCACTAAGTATAGTCACTGTGTGTCTCCACACAATGTTATTACCATCTTATTGGGCTACATTATGCTTACTTTTTATCTCCGTAAGTTACTTATTTCATAACTGGAAGTTTGTCCCTCTTAAGCCCCTTTATCTATTTAACCGTCCACCCTCTGGCAAACATCAGTTTGTGCTTTCTATTCAAGAGTTTGTTATTTTGTCCCTTTTTTTTCTTTTATTCTTAAATTCCACATGTGAGTGAAACCATATGGTATATGTCTTTTTATTGATCTTTTCCATGAACTAGCTTTTAAGTTCACTAGTACTTTTAGTATTTTTCCTATTGATTTGATTGATTTCTTCCTTGATATAAGTTCTTTCTTCTGATCTAATATAAGCATTTAATACAACAGATCTCTCTGTGAATACTGCTTTAGCAATACCCCCAAAATTTTAATGTGCTTTTAATTTACATTCACTTAAGAATGCTTTCACATTCCCATTGGCCACAGCTGGAACAACTTGAGCACCAATACAATGTAGTGTTGGATTATAACTCAAAATATAAAATAAATATATCTGTGAGTCCTTACTAACATAAAGAAATAATTGAATATATAAGTAAATGGGAAGAAGAAACAAACCTCCCATGCAGAAGAATTCCACATAAGTTGTGTTGATATTCCACACTAAAGTAGATGGAGCATAACTCCCCACCCCTTAAGTGTAGGTTGTGCATAGTGATTTTCTTCTAAAGAGTACAGTTCGGAAAGGCGAATGAAAAGAGTAACTTTATAGTAGAGAAACGTGATACACAGCTGCAGCAGGTGATTAAGGTCAACATCAATAATCATCAATCATGTTGATAGTAGGTACCCTTGATATGTTGTGATGGATATGGCACTTTACCTCTGTGATCTTCCCCAAAACTGATAACCCTAGTATAATCATGAGAAAAACATCAGAAAAATTCCAATAGAGGGGCATCCTAGAAATATATCTGATCATTACTCCTCAAACTGCCAACGTCATCAAACACAGGGAAAGTCTGAGAAAGCATCACAGCCAAGAGGAGCCTAAGGAGACATAAGAACTAAAGGTAATAAGGACTCCTAGATGGAATTCTGGAACAATAAAAGGATATTAAGGAAAAACTAAGGAAATCTGAATGAACTATGGACTCAGTTAACAATAATGTATTATTATTGGTTCATTAATTCTAACAAATGTATTATCCTAATATAAAATGTTAATAATAGGGGAAATAGGGGAAACTATAGCAGGAGATATATGGGAACTCTCTGTACTTCTACTTTTTTTTTTTTTTTTGCAAACGCAAATCTACTCTAAAGTCGGTTTTCGTGTGTTTTTTTGTTTGTTTTTTTGGATTTTGGGGGGGGCGGTTTCTCTTGTGTTTGTGTGTTCTTTAATTTCTCTTGTGACTTCTTTGGTCCATGGGTTATTTAGAAATATGCTTTGAACTTTATTAATATTTGAAGGTTTTCCAGATATGTTGTTGATTTTTAGTTTAATCTCATTATGGTCCAAGGATATAATTTATATTAATTCTTTTTAATTTGTTAAGGTTTAATTTTTGACCTAGAGTATGGTATATCTGGGAAAGGTTCCATGTGCAGTTGAGAAGAATTTTTATAATGTTTTTGGACAGAGTGTTTTATTAAGGTCAGTTAGATCAAGCTGTTCATTTCTTTTCTGTCCTTACTAAATTTCTGTGTACTTGTTTCATTGATTCATGAATGAAGAGTATTGAAGACTTCAGTTATAATTGTGATTATTCTTCTTTCTTTTAGCACTATCAGTTCTTCATGTATTTTGAAATTCTGTTAGGTACATACACACTTAGCATTGTTATGTCTTCTCTGTGATTTGACCCCTTTATCATTAGTAATTATCTTTTTAAAAAATAGGTTTAATTTTTAGAACAGTTTTAAGTTTGCAGCAAAATTGAGAAGAAGGTGCAGAGATTTCCCATATCCTTACTGCCTTCCTATATGTGTAGCCTCCCCCACTATCAGTATTCCCCACCAGAGTGGTATATTTGTGACAATCAGTGAATCTGCATTGACTTATCTTCACCCCAAATCCATAATTTATATTAGAGTTCACTGTTGGTGTGTAAATTCTATGGATTGGGACAAATGTGTAATGACATATATCCACCATTATAGTGTCAAACAGAATAATCTTATTGCTGTAAATATTGAGTGATCTTTTTTGTAATAGTGTTACTTGTTAACCTAATTGGGGGTGGGAGTGCATTCTCTCTTGTCCTTGTTCAGCATCAGTTGTAGGCAGGTGAAGTGTCCCTGTTTCTTAGGGATGGTGCCTTTTTAGTTACCTGTCTTTTCTTTAGGTGTAGAGGATATGTTACGGCCTTAATGAGGATACTTTCCCCCCTTCCCAGTTCCCAGTGTTATTGTGTCTTAACCTGTGCTTTGTAGATAATAGGGTTTGCTGCCATTTTCCCAACTGCTTATGCTTTTGATCCTTAGGGGAGATAGAATAAAGGGAACTGAATGAGGCTTCATACCTTTCCTACAGAAGCTGCTGCTTCTCTCTCCAAGCTTATACCATGAGGGGAAGATTTCTTGAGTCCCCCAACCTGTCTTAAGTTCTTCTTCTGAACCTCTGATGAGGCCCCTATATCTTGCATGCACTATCTGTTTTTTGTCTTTTCTTCTCTTCATTAATTTATGTACACATCTTTGTCCTATGAGTAAGTTCATTTTCAGCTGTCTACTTTGTTTCTTGTAGTTTTTTATTTAATTATTTCTATAATCATGTACTTTTGACCTTTATTTTCTTAGGTCTATAAGCTTATTTTTCACCTCATTCTGTTTTTTTTCTCATTCTGTTTATTTTTTATTTTTTATTTTTTATTGTATCTATATTATTATTTTGTTTTTTTGTTTTTTGTTTTAATAAATTTATTTTTTATTGGTGTTCAATTTGTCAACATACAGAATAGCACCCAATGCTCATCCTATCAAGTGCCCACCTCAGTGCCTGCCACCCAGTCACCCCCACCCCCCACCCACCTCCCCTTCCACCACCCCTAGTTCATTTCCCAGAGTTAGGAGTCTTTCATGTTCTGTCTCTCTTTCTGATATTTCCCACTTATTTTTTCTCCTTTCCCCTTTATTCCCTTTCACTATTTTTTATATTCCCCAAATGAATGAGACCATATAATGTTTGTCCTTCTCTGATTGACTTATTTCACTCAGCATAATACCCTCCAGTTCCATCCACATCGAAGCAAATGGTGGGTATTTGTCGTTTCTAATGGCTGAGTAATAGTTCATTGTATACATAAGCCACATCTTTATACATCGAAAGATGAATGGATAAAGAAGAGGTGGTTCATTCTGGTTTTTTAAATTTAATTTTTATTTAAGGTTCTGATTCAGCATTTCTTGGTTTGGACCTAGGAATCCCTGTTTTCAAGGCCCATATTGCTACATATGTAAATGTGGCCTTTTTTCTGATGCCTTCTCCATCTATTCCCTTGTACCCCAAAAATGTGACCTCCAGTACTACTGAAGTGTAAGACAGGAGGAGGCACCAGAACTGAGATGTAGTAGGAGTGTGTTGCTGGCACTGAGAGTGGCCAACTGGGGAGGAACTGGAAGGATGGCTTGAATTTTGCACAAGATTTTTCACCCTAGTCTATGCACTTGACTTGAGGTTGCTGCAAGCATTGTATAGTGGCAGTAGTGGTCACTGTGGCTGATTCTTCAGCACTCCTGACATCTCTTTTTCCATTGAGTTGCAGCAAGGTAAGTTGAGAAACCACTTTCAACCTGAGGTGTGAACTTGATTGGACTGAGAATAAACCTATACCTTTTGCCAGTTATGGTTCAGACACTCAACTTGCTTGAAATTCAAGTTAAGGTTTGTTAGAATCTTTTGGGAAACTTCGTCCTTGCTTTATTAAGAGATTATAAGCAAGAAAATATGTAGCTCCGATTGCTGTTGACAATTTTCTCATGGGCTTGAGGAGAATCGCCCCTTATAATAGCAGCTGATCCCTGGATAACAGAGTATAGTGGTGCAAAGAATCTGGGTTGTTAGTGACATTTTTAAAAATTGTGGCAAAATATACAGAACATAAAATTTACCATCTTCACCATTTTTCAATGTACAGTGTTCAGTGGTATTAAGTACATTTTTACTGTTGTACAACCAACACCACCATCCATCTCCAGAACTTTTTCCTCTTCTTCAACTGAAGTTTTGTACCCATCAAATACTAATTCCTCATTCTGCCTCCCTCTATCCACTGACAACCACTATTCTACTTTCTCTGTTTACGAATTTGTCTACTCTAGGAACCTCACATAAGAAGTCCTTCTGTTTTTTTTAATTTTTATTTTTTAATTTTATATTTTATTTATTTATTCATGAGAGACACAGAGAGAGGCAGAGACATAGGCAGAGGGACAAGCAGGCTCCCTATGAGGAGCCTAATGTTGGACTCAATCCTGGGATCCTTGGGTCACATTCTGAGCTGAAGGCAGATGTTCAACCACTGAGCCACCCAAGCATCCCCATTCTGTTTTTTAATCTTACTTTTAAACTCATTTAAAAAAAATTATATTCTGAAGGTGCCTAGGTGGCTCAATCAGTTAAATATCTGAGTCTTGACCTCAGCTCAGGTCTTGATTGCAGAGTCCTGAGTTCAAGCCCTGCATTGGGCTCCATGCTGGTTGTGGAACATACAACAGTATAATAAAATAATTTATATTCTTATTACTTCTTCCTACAGATGATGGATCTGCAATTTAGGTTATGTTCTATTTGGAATGGATTAAAATTTTTTTCATACCATATTGTGTATTACTAATTTTTTCCTTCATCTTGTGTTTTATTTCCATCTTGTTCACTAATATGTATAGTCCTACATCTCTTTGATTTTGCTGTTTGAGCATGAATAAATTCTTGTTGACTTCCATTCTATTTTATTTGATTTGATATCTTCCATTATAAACTATACTTTGAGGGCTGGATTTTGCCTGAGAAGATAACAAGTGTGCAGAAGGGTTGGGGGAAAAGAGCAGAAAACTCAAAGAGTGTCAATGAGTTGTTGTGTTGCAGATATTATAGACTAGTTTACTCAGCATCAATCACATTCTCATCCTAGTGTGTCTTTCTGTATGGTCTAAGCAAGAAAACTGAAAATTACATCGCTCAGGAATTCTAGTAGTAAGTGTGTGTTTGACAAATCATATTGCACTTAGCCAAAGCTTAAATGTGTAGAGAAGCACCCATGTCGCTGGTCCATACCGTAACAGGCATGGCGTTCCTAGTATCTTAGGTGGTACATTACTTGAGCCAGCAGTTGTAGTGGTGACTTTCTAATTCTTCCATGGTTGCTAAAGTTGTGTTATCCAGGAGCTAGTGATTTTAGCAGTGGTGTCCAGCTCCCTCAGGTTCCTCATTATGGCAAAGCTAGCACTGTTTGTGGCAGACCATTCTGCGGTGTTATTTATTTTTATTTTTTATTTTTTTGCAAACACACTAGGGTTTATTTACAAGCTCGAGCTTGGGTCCAAGTATACCCGACACAGCGGAGCAGGGACTTGGACCCTGAGGTGGGTTTCATCTTAGTTTTAAGGGCTGGTCTAGGGGATCTCCAGAAGGGGTGGAGCAATTCCTCAAGTTCTGTTTACATTTTGAAATGGGGCCTTCAAGGGCATTGAGCTCTGTTTTTATTCTAATAGGGGCTTCCTGCCACTGGCTTGGGCTCTGTTTTTATTCTAATATGGGGCTTTCTAGGACATTAAGCTGTAAACTGTTTTCTTCCTGTAACTGAAGTAAGGTAAAGTTCAGCTCTTATTCACAGGGGCCTGGGATGGCTGTACTTGTGCTAACGCTGAACTTAAAGTGGAATGGCCTTAATTTTCTCAGCCTCCACATTTCTCCCTCTCAGAGGAACCTAAGGAAGGACCCAATCATGGGTCCAGGTTGCTTTCAGAGTGAGCCAGGGGGAATGATTAAACCAGGATTCTAACCAACCTTGTTGCTGTTCTCGCTCCCATTTACATTCCAGCAAAGAAGCAATGTTAAGGCAGCACATAACCCCCCCCCCATACCCTTTGTTGTAAGAAGACTAAGTCTAATCCCCTTCTATTTTGAAGGACAACCTCAGACTGGGGTGTCTTGGAGGTGGGAAATAAGTGAGAATGGCATTCTTAGCTTTAGGGGATTGTCCTTGTCTGGTTGGCTTTTCCATTCTGGAACAAAGTCCTTGAGAACGGCGTGTGGGTCAGCTGGCTGGACGTGGGTGTAGTGGACCCAGGGAGTAATCCCGTCGACCTTGAGAGTGGTGGGAGTGGTCAGGATCATGGTGTAAGGTCTCTTCCAGCAAGGTTGAAGTGTCCGGTGTTGGTATCTCCGCAGGTACACCCAGTCACCCGGCGGATATCGATCGGGGTCCGGGGGTGGCCCAGTCTCATAGAGGGCCCTCAACTTAGGCCACACCTGCTCATGAGTTCATTGTAACATTTGGAGGGAGAAAAGAAGTTGGTGATCATCAAACTCAGCAAGCACCTCAGGTTTTAAATTGGGGATAATAGGTGGAGGAAGACCAAACATGATCTCTTAGGGAGTCAGTCCCATCTTATATGGGGAGTTCCTCACCCTATATAGGGCGAAGGGGAGGAGAGTCACCCAGTCTCCGCCAGTCTCCAGGGCTAATTTAGTTAAGGTCTCCTTTAATGTTCTGTTCATCCTCTCTACCTGTCCTGAGCTCTGGGGCCTATATGCACAATATAATTTCCAATCTGCCCCAAGTACTAGTGCCACTCCCCGTGTTACCTTAGAGATGAATCCTGGGCCATTGTCTGACCCAATCTTAACAGGAAAACCATACCTTGGTAAGATGTCTTCCAGCAGTTTCTCGGTCACGGTCTGTGCTGTTTCATGTTTGGTGGGAAATGCCTCTGTCCATCCTGAAAAAGTATCTACAAACACTAATAAATACCGTATCCGTATTTTCCAGGTTTTACCTCAGTGAAGTCCACTTCCCAGTAGGCTCCTGGGCGGTCCCCCTGGAGCCATGTGCCTGGGTTAGATCCATGGGTGGTGGCATTAGTTAACTGGCATGAGTGGCAGCTCTCCACAATCTGCTCGATCTTTGCTCGAGAGTCCTTAATAGTGATCTTTGCATGTCGTATGAGGTCTTCCATCTTCCTTGTTCCCATATGAGTACTCCGATGTATTTTGGATAGGACTCGCCATCCTGGTTCCTCTGGCAAGATGATGCTGGAGTCTGTGGCCCTCCACCAGCCACGCAAGCACTGAGTCATGGGCAAGCATTTGATCCAGTGTAAATCAGCATCAGTATAGTTGGGGGTGTCAGGCAGGGTCGGTGCCCCCAGATCGGGTCTCCATTTCCATGATTATAGCTGCCACCACATCCGATTCCTTCTCAGATGAAACTGCTGCCGTCTGTGTACCAGGTGGCGTCTGCATTCTGCAGTGGCTGGTCCTGGAGATCAGCTCTGATTCCATGCACCTGTGCCAAAATGTCTTGACAGTCATGCAGAGGGGGAGGGGGGGTCCCAGTCTGGGTTAGGGAGACGAGAGGCATGGGGTATTGGCGGACCCTGACATGGTTGGCCCCGGCTTTAGTTATGACCGGTTGGTGCCGGGCCAGCCTAATTTCCCCAGGTTCTGCCCACGCTTGGGGAAATTCCTGCAGCCAACAGTCAGTGTCAGTTATTAGGGCTGAGGGTGTTTGGTGGAGACAATATTTGTCTTCTGAACTCAGGACAAGCACCTGAATCGGGTGCCCTTCTTTGTTTAGGATTTTTGCCCCTTCAGGGTGGAAGTGAATTTGTGCCCCCATCTTGGTGAACAAATCCTGACCTAACAATGGGTAGGGACACTCAGGGATGACCATGAAGGAGTGGGATACCTGGTCCATGCCGAGATCCACAGTTCTTCGGGTAGCCCATGAGTACTGTTTGGTGCCCGTGGCCCCTTGCACCCAAGAAGTCTTATTTGCCAATTTCCCTTGGGGTTGTATTACAACTAAATGTTGTGCCCCAGTGTCCACTAGGAATTCAACAGATTGCCCCTCAACTTTAAGAGTTACCCTGGGCTTGGGGAGGGGTTCCAAACCCCGACTCCCCTAATTGTCCAGGTCCTCCATTTTCAAGATCTTGGCAGGGGCCTTAGATCTTTTGTTAGGGCAGCTTTTTACCCAGTGGCCCTCTTCTTTGCAATAAGCACATTGGTTTAGTTCAGCTTAGGGCGCTCCTGAGGGGGACCAGGGCCATCCTCCTTACCTGTCCCTGAAGCCAGCTTCTTGAGGTGCCTCCGTCTTTCCTGTGGGTCATCCATGGTTGTGGCCAGCAGGATCTTGGCTAGGTTTCGGGTCTGCTGGTCACTTAGTTTGGTTTGTTGTTCTTCCAGACTTTCTCTATTATTATAGACTCGTTCTGCTACTATCACTAAGTCCTGCAAGCTCTTCTCTCCCAGTCTCTCTACCCTTTGCAATTTCTTTTTAATGTCCGGAGCGGCCTGGTTAACAAAAACCATGATAATTGCGGCCTTTGTTTCCAGGGCTTCTGGGTTTATAGGGGTATAATGCCTAAAAGCCTCTATGATTCTCTCTAAGAAGGTTGCTGGACTCTCATCCTTACCCTGTCTCACATCATACACCTTGGCCAGATTGGTAGGCTTGCACGCGGCAGCCTGGAGACCTGCCCCTAGAGTCCGGCGGTGGACCCGGGGTCTCTCCTTACCTTCAGCCGAGTTGTGCATTTTGGGGGGTAAAAAGGGTTTTAGCCAAGGAGGGGAATTTTCGGTCATGTCCTGCCAGGCCAGGATGTTGGGCACCTGGTCAGGGTGGTCATCTGGTTTGCCCTGCAGGTCACGGCCTTAACCTGTAAGATAGTAGGTAGGTGGAAAGTTCCTTCTCGGGGCCATCCCACGTCAAAGGTTGGCCATTCTGATATGCAATAAATTTGAAATCTCCGTCTCCTTATGCAAACAGTTATGACAGTTAACCAAGACACAGTAACACAGACAAATGCACAAACAGTTAACAAGGACATAGTAACACAGACCAGTGTGCAAAACAGGTAACAAGAACATCGTAACAGACAAGTGTTCCAGTGCGGCCACGGAGACAAAACAGAAAGCAACCCAAAGGGCTGGCAGCTGGCCCTCCTTACAGATGAGGACCCTGGTCCTCCTTACAGACGAGGACTCCTGTCCTCCTACAGATGAGGACCTCTGTCCTCCTTACAGATGAAGACCTCCGTCCTCCTTACAGATGAGGACCTTGTCCTCCAGGCGGGAGCAAGGGACGTCTCCTCAAGACCCCTGGTCGACGGTCGCCAGCGCGTCCACCTAAGCCAATGTCAACCCAATACAGATTGGAATTCCTACAGGTAAAAGTACAGTTTAGAGCTCTCAGAAAATATGCACACAAATGGTGGAAAAAGTTGAGTGCACTCACCACGCGTGAAACCCTCCGGATGGGGTCCCAAATGTTGTGCCCAAGATTGTGAATCCGAGAAACCACCGAGGAGCCCACACCAATGCAAACACACGAGGGTTTATTTACAAGCTCAAGCTTGGGTCCAAGTATACCCGACACAGCAGAGCAGGGACTTGGGCCTGCGGTGTTATTTTTAGACCATGATAGGGGGAAGCATCTGCTCCTCTAACCTGTCCAATGATGTCAGCACCAGATAGCTAGATAAAATCCCTTTCTGTAAACTGCCTTTCTACAAAAATCCCTTTCTGTGAAGATTGCCCTGATCTGTAGCTAAAGCCTGACATGTTCACCTTGATTGGAATTGTTGGATCAGGCTGCAATAAAAAGAATCCAAATTCAAAATGATGTTAACAATAAAGAAATACATTTTCTTCCATAATGGAAGTACAGAGGTAGGTAGTATTCCAAGTTCAATCTGATCAATTGCTCAGTGATGTCATTAACACCATAGATTCTTTATGTTTTTCTTTTCATGTTTACAATATTTAGTTCATTCCTTTTATGTCACAGTGGAGCTGCTTGTAATAATCGGGCCTTATATGTCTTAACTTGTGTCTGGCCAGTGGATGGAGATGGGAGAGAGGCTTACTTCTCTTGCCCATAAGCCCTGAATAAACGTCTCCTTACATTCCATTGGCTCAAATCACCTATCTATTGCTGAATTATTCACTGGCAAGGGAATTATTGTGGAATGATCCTCTATGGCTCTAACCATCAGGTTAGAATCAGTGTTGAGAAGATAATGACAGTGTCCATTACAATCATTCTACCTTTTCATTCCTCTCTTCCTTCCCTGCTCTCAGCTTCTGTTCTAGCAAGGCTGGAACACATGGGAAGCTCTAAGGACTTTTCTGTTGGAGATAAGAGATGATCAAAATGGCTTCTACTCTTGTGGAATTTTATCTCCCCCTCTGGGCTTCCTAGACCTCCTCCCATACTAAGGTTAGAGATATTTGTGAGAAATTTTAGGATTTCTGTAACTGTCTTTCCAAACCAACAGTCCCTTTCTCCCACCCTTATAAAGAGTTTTCAGTTAAGTAGGGTTCCAAGACAAGAAGAATTTCACAAGGCTGTGCATATTTTTAGAAAAACCTGTCTTTTTTATGACCATTCTTTTTTTTAATAATAAACTTATTTTTTATTGGCGTTCAATTTGCCAACATTTAGCATAACACCCAGTGCTCATCCTGCCAAGTGCCCTCCCTCAGTGCCCATCACCCAATCACCCCACCCCCCACCCTCCTCCCCTTCCACCACCCCTAGTTCGTTTCCCAGAGTTAGGAGTCTTCATGTTCTGTCTCCCTTTCTGGTATTTCCTACCCATTTCTTCTCCCTTCCCTTCTATTCCCTTTCACTATTATTTATATTCCCCAAATGAATGAGGCCATATAATGTTTGTCCTTCTCCAATTGACTTACTTCACTCAGCATAATACCCTCCAGTTCCAACCACGTTGAAGCAAATAGTGGGTATTTGTCATTTCTAATGGCTGAGTAATATTCCATTGTATACATAAACCACAGCTTCTTTATACATTCATCTTTTGATGGACACTGAGGCTCCTTCCTCAGTTTGGTTATTGTGGACATTGCTGCTAGAAACATCGGGGTGCAGGTGTCCCAGGGTTTCATTGCATCTGTATCTTTGGGGTAAATCCCCAGAAGTGCAATTGCTGGGTTGTAGGGCAGGTCTAATATTAACTCTTTGAGGAACCTCCACACAGTTTTCCAGAGTGGCTGCACCAGTTCACATTCCCACCAACAGTGTAAGAGGGTTCCCTTTTCTCCACATCCTTTCCAACATTTGTCATTCCCTGCCTTGTTAATTTTCCCCATTCTCACTGGTGTGAGGTGGTATCTCATTGTGGTTTTGATTTGTATTTCCCTGATGGCAAGTGATGCGGAGCATTTTCTCATGTGCCTGTTGGCCATGTCTATGTCTTCCTCTGTGAGATTTCTGTTCATGTCTTTTGCCCATTTCATGATTGGATTGTTTGTTTCTTTTGTGTTGAGCTTATGAAGTTCTTTATAGATCTTGGAAACTAGCCCTTTATCTGATACATCATTTGCAAATATCGTCTCCCATTCTGTAGGTTGTCTTTTAGTTTTGTTGACTGTATCCTTTGCTGTGCAAAAGCTTCTTATCTTGATGAGGTCCCAATAGTTCATTTTTGCTTTTGTTTCTTTTGCCTTCGTGGATGTATCTTACAAGAAGTTACTGTGGCCGAGTTCAAAAAGGGTGTTGCCTGTGTTTTCCTCTAGGATTTTGATGGAATCTTGTCCATTCTTTTGTAGAATTGCTTCTTGTATATTTTTTGCTAGTATTAACTGATTTTTGTTCATATTAGTTGGCTTTGGAAGAGATTTTGAGAACTGCTTCACTTGAGCATTTTACCCCAAAATTCTGAAATTAAAAAAAATATTCTTGTAATATTAATTTATTGCATTTTGGTGCGTGGACATGACCTGTAAAATTTCAGATATTTGGAATCTAGACTGTCAACATGGTCTAAAAAATCATCATTAAAATAAAAAATCTCCATGTGTACTATTAAATAGCATGCACTCACTTCTATTATTGATTATGCATGAATAACTATATAATATATATCAAAATATTTATATAATTATATTGCATATTTTATATAATTATATATAATATATAATTATATATAATTATATTGCATATTATATGTATTTTTTAGTCTTATGAATTATATCATATCTACCTCCCTATCCTTGGGGTGTGTGTATGTGTGTTATGTTTGTGTCTGTGTGTGCATATGTGTGCTTGATCTGTTTTAGAGTAAGAGATGTGTTAGACTCTCCACATCCTCCCCTCTCAGATTCCAGGGACTTCAAGTACTTGGTCTAAGGGAGGGCAAAAGTTCTTACTTTTTCCCATCCAAGCCTTGTTTGTATATGCTTGTCTTGGCACAATTATCAGTACATATACTTAATTCACACTATAAAGCAGAACACTTTTCAGTCTATAGCATCTTTTATATTTATAGCACTTAACAATATTTTCTAAGAATAGTGGGCTTTGTGTAATTTTAAGGTACATAATCATGATTTTTCTAAAATAAGGATACTTCCTTTCAAAGTAATAGACTCTTCACTCTGGAAAAATAAGTTTCTAGTAATCTTAAGTGGTTGTGCCTTTACTTAAGAGAAAACACAACAAAAATAAAATCTCCCTTCACATACGTATGAGTAACTTACAAATGTGAATTTTTCTTTTTCTTAGGTATACAAATTGTTTCTGAAAGGGAGCTAGCTCAGTTGGCTCAGGTTCGACCATTAGAATTCAGTTTTCGTGAGCAATCAATCATCAAGGATTCTTTTAAAATGCTTGAGAAAAAAGTAGCAGAATATGAAATCCTCCAGGAATTTATGGTAAATATTTTGGTCTTAACAAAAGTCTATATGTGATTTTCCACATTACTAATAGAGGGGTTTTTTCTTTTCCTTTTTTTTTCTTTTCTTTTAGATTGAGTACTTAGTTTTTCTTTTTAAATATTGTTTATTTTTAAAGGAATAGTTATATATAGTAAAAAAAAAGTCAAATAGTATAAAAGATTATAAAGTCTCATTTTATAAAAAGAGATTTAAAAATCTCTTTTATAAAAAGATCATAAAAAAATAAAGTCTCTTTTTTTCCTCTTGAGTTCCTAGACCACTGCCACTATGAAGTTTGTTGTATAAGGTCCAGAAAAGTGTTAGCATGTACTTTACTATTTTACCCTTTCTTTCCTTTTTTTAGAGAAAAATATTTCACATAGGAAATAATTTTCCAAATCATTATCAGTACACATAGCTCTATTTCATTTTTTATCTCATTATTTTTAAGTGTTACATAGTATAATTAATTATATAGATGAAGACCTTCTTTTCTTTAAGTAGTAGTAGTTCCCTGTATAGATTGTTCTAGTCTTTGTTATTTATGAACAGCAGTTACACCTCTTCATATGCCTATGCATATGTAGGAGTATTCTTTAGAACAAGTTACTAGAAAGACAACTAGCATTTCATCCTGTCTGGGTCTTTGCTTATCTCTTATATGACAGATGATTCCTTTTTGATGTATACTGACATTGATTTGAAAACAAAGGAATATATGTTTTAAAGCCTTTTTTATATTTATTTTTGGTAAACTGTTAGTTCTGATTCTTTGCCCAATTTTCTGTTTATTCTTTTTCTTGTCCATTAATAATTTTATATAGTGAAGAAATTGTCTTTTTTGTATGTGCTGTATATGGAAATTTCCCCCCTTGTTTGTGCCACACACACATGTGCAGGCACACAATACACATTTAGTAAGAAGAAATAGCTAATTTTTCATGGTCAGATATGACAGTCTTTTGGGACTCCAGGATTTTCCATATCCGTTACATGCCCTTTTTACTCTAGGATCATAATAATTACTTCATGTCTTTTTCTAATATTTTGTGATTTTTTTAAAAAAATGTGCAAATCTTTGATCCAGCTAGAATTTAATTTGTTAAAACGTATCTGGTAGGGGCCTGGCATTATATAGCTATCCTGTTGTCTCAAGATCCTCTTGAAATGCTCTTCAGTGATGTAAAAGGCCATTTTTATTACATACTGAAGTTTTAGATAAATTTTAACTTATTCTTGAACTTCTTCAATTGATTTTTTTTATTCATGTACTGGTACCAAACTTTTTAAATTAGCATAACTTTATGTTCTCTTTTCTGATTGTGAAGACTAGTCTTCTCTCATTAGTCTTCTTTTACAGAATTGTTCTAGTTTTTCCAATAGATATTTTTCCAAGTTAATTTTATTTTTATTTTTTTTTATTTATTATTTTTTTTATTGGTGTTCAATTTACTAACATACAGAATAACACCCAGTGCCCGTCACCCATTCACTCCCACCCCCCGCCCTCCTCCCCTTCTACCACCCCTAGTTCGTTTCCCAGAGTTAGCAGTCTTTACGTTCTGTCTCCCTTTCTGATATTTCCCACACATTTCTTCTCCCTTCCCTTATTTTCCCTTTCAGTATTATTTATATTCCCCAAATGAATGAGAACATATAATGTTTGTCCTTCTCCGACTGACTTACTTCACTCAGCATAATACCCTCCAGTTCCATCCACGTTGAAGCAAATGGTGGGTATTTGTCATTTCTAATAGCTGAGTAATATTCCATTGTATACATAAACCACATCTTCTTTATCCATTCATCTTTCGTTGGACACCGAAGCTCCTTCCACAGTTTGGCTATAGTGGCCATTGCTGCTAGAAACATCGGGGTGCAGGTGTCCCGGCGTTTCATTGCATTTGTATCTTTGGGGTAAATCCCCAACAGTGCAATTGCTGGGTCGTAGGGCAGGTATATTTTTAACTGTTTGAGGAACCTCCACACAGTTTTCCAGAGTGGCTGCACCAGTTCACATTCCCACCAACAGTGTAAGAGGGTTCCCTTTTCTCCGCATCCTCTCCAACATTTGTTGTTTCCTGCCTTGTTAATTTTCCCCATTCTCACTGGTGTGAGGTGGTATCTCATTGTAGTTTTGATTTGTATTTCCCTGATGGCAAGTGATGCAGAGCATTTTCTCATATGCATGTTGGCCATGTCTATGTCTTCCTCTGTGAGATTTCTGTTCATGTCTTTTGCCCATTTCATGATTGGATTGTTTGTTTCTTTGGTGTTGAGTTTAATAAGTTCTTTATAGATCTTGGAAACTAGCCCTTTATCTGATATGTCATTTGCAAATATCTTCTCCCATTCTGTAGGTTGTCTTTGAGTTTCGTTGACTGTATCCTTTGCTGTGCAAAAGCTTCTTATCTTGATGAAGTCCCAATAGTTCATTTTTGCTTTTGTTTCTTTTGCCTTCGTGGATGTATCTTGCAAGAAGTTACTATGGCCGAGTTCAAAAAGGGTGTTGCCTGTGTTCTTCTCTAGGATTTTGATGGAATCTTGTCTCACATTTAGATCTTTCATCCATTATGAGTTTATCTTTGTGTATGGTGAAAGAGAGTGGTCTAGTTTCATTCTTCTGCATGTGGATGTCCAATTTTCCCAGCACCATTTATTGTAGAGACTGTCTTTCTTCCAATGGATAGTCTTTCCTCCTTTATCGAATATTAGTTGCCCATAAAGTTCAGGGTCCACTTCTGGATTCTCTATTCTGTTCCACTGATCTATGTGTCTGTTTTTGTGCCAGTACCACACTGTCTTGATGACCACAGCTTTGTAGTACAACCTGAAATCTGGCATTGTGATGCCCCCAGATATGGTTTTCTTTTTTAATTCCCCTGGCTATTCGGGGTCTTTTCTGATTCCACACAAATCGTAAAATAATTTGTTCTAACTCTCTGAAGAAAGTCCATGGTATTTTGATAGGGATTGCATTAAACGTGTAAATTGCCCTGGGTAACATTAACATTTTCACAATATTAATTCTGCCAATCCATGAGCATGGAATATTTTTCCATCTCTTTGTGTCTTCCTCAATTTCTTTCAGAAGTGTTCTATAGTTTTGAGGGCATAGATCCTTTACATCTTTGGTGAGGTTTATTCCTAGGTATCTTATGCTTTTGGGTGCAATTGTAAATGGGATTGACTCCTTAATTTCTCTTTCTTCAGTCTCATTGTTAGTGTATAGAAATGCCACTGACTTCTGGGCATTGATTTTGTATCCTGCCACGCTACCGAATTGCTGTATGAGTTCTAGCAATCTTGGGGTGGAGACTTTTGGGTTTTCTATGTAGAGTATCATGTCATCGGCGAAGAGGGAGAGTTTGACTTCTTCTTTGCCAATTTGAATGCCTTTAATGTCTTTTTGTTGTCTGATTGCTGAGGCTAGGACTTCCAGTACTATGTTGAATAGCAGTGGTGAGAGTGGACATCCCTGTCTTGTTCCTGATCTTAGGGGAAAGGCTCCCAGTGCTTCCCCATTGAGAATGATATTTGCTGTGGGCTTTTCATAGATGGCTTTTAAGATGTCGAGGAATGTTCCCTCTATCCCTACACTCTGAAGAGTTTTGATCAGGAATGGATGCTGTATTTTGTCAAATGCTTTCTCTGCATCCAATGAGAGGATCATATGGTTCTTGGTTTTTCTCTTGCTGATATGATGAATCACATTGATTGTTTTACGGGTGTTGAACCAGCCTTGTGTCCCAGGGATAAATCCTACTTGGTCATGGTGAATAATTTTCTTAATGTACTGTTGGATCCTATTGGCCAGTATCTTGTTGAGAATTTTTGCATCCATGTTCATCAGGGATATTGGTCTGTAATTCTCCTTTTTGGCGGGGTCTTTGTCTGGCTTTGGAATTAAGGTGATGCTGGCTTCATAGAACGAATTTGGAAGTACTCCATCTCTTTCTATCTTTCCAAACAGCTTTAGGAGAATAGGTATGATTTCTTCTTTAAACGTTTGATAAAATTCCCCTGGGAAGCCATCTGGCCCTGGACTCTTGTGTCTTGGGAGGTTTTTGATGACTGCTTCAATTTCCTCCCTGGTTATTGGCCTGTTCAGGTTTTCTATTTCTTCCTGTTCCAGTTTTGGTAGTTTGTGGCTTTCCAGGAATGCGTCCATTTCTTCTAGATTGCCTAATTTATTGGCGTATAGCTGTTCATAATATGTTTTTAAAATCGTTTGTATTTCCTTGGTGTTGGTAGTGATCTCTCCTTTCTCATTCATGATTTTATTAATTTGAGTCTTCTCTCTCTTCTTTTTAATAAGGCTGGCTAATGGTTTATCTATCTTATTAATTCTTTCAAAGAACCAACTCCTGGTTCTGTTGATCTGTTCCACAGTTCTTCTGGTCTCGATTTCGTTGAGTTCTGCTCGAATCTTTATTAGCTCCCTTCTTCTCTTGGGTGTAGGATCTATTTGCTGTTTTTTCTCTAGCTCCTTTATGTGTAAGGTTAGCTTTTGTATTTGAGTTCTTTCCAGTTTTTGAATGGATGCTTGTATTGCGATGTATTTCCCCCTTAGGACTGCTTTTGCTGCATCCCAAAGATTTTGAACGGTTGTATCTTCATTCTCATTAGTTTCCATGAATCTTTTTAATTCTTCCTTAATTTCCTGGTTGACCCTTTTATCTTTTAGCAGGATGGTCCTTAACCTCCATGTGTTTGAGGTCCTTCCAAACTTCTTGTTGTGATCTAGTTCTAATTTCAAGGCATTATGGTCCGAGAATATGCAGGGGACAATCCCAATCTTTTGGTATCGGTTCAGACCCGATTTGTGACCCAATATGTGGTCTATTCTGGAGAAAGTTCCATGTGCGCTTGAGAAGAATGTGTATTCAGTTGAGTTTGGATGTAAAGTTCTGTAGATATCTGTGAAATCCATCTGGTCCAGTGTATCATTTAAAGCTCTCGTTTCTTTGGAGATGTTTTGCTTAGAAGACCTATCGAGTATAGAAAGAGCTAGATTGAAGTCACCAAGTATAAGTGTATTATTATCTAAGTATTTCTTCACTTTGGTTAATAATTGATTTATATATTTGGCAGCTCCCACATTCGGAGCATATATATTGAGGATTGTTAAGTCCTCTTGTTGAATAGATCCTTTAAGTATGATATAGTGTCCCTCTTCATCTCTCACTACAGTCTTTGGGGTAAATTTTAGTTTATCTGATATAAGGATGGCTACCCCTGCTTTCTTTTGAGGACCATTCGAATGGTAAATGGTTCTCCAACCTTTTATTTTCAGGCTGTAGGTGTCCTTCTGTCTAAAATGAGTCTCTTGTAGACAGCAAATAGATGGGTCCTGCTTTTTTATCCAGTCTGAAACCCTGCGCCTTTTGATGGGGTCATTAAGCCCGTTCACAGTCAGAGTTACTATTGAGAGATATGAGTTTAGTGTCATCATGATATCTATTCAGTCTTTGTTTTTGTGGACTGTTCCACTGAACTTCTTCTTAAAGGGGAATTTTAAGAGGCCCCCTTAAAATTTCTTGCAGAGCTGGTTTGGAGGTCACATATTCTTTCAGTTGCTGCCTGTCTTGGAAGCTCTTTATCTCTCCTTCCATTTTGAATGAGAGCCTTGCTGGATAAAGTATTCTTGGTTGCATGTTCTTCTCATTTAGGACCCTGAATATATCCTGCCAGCCCTTTCTGGCCTGCCAGGTCTCTGTGGAGAGGTCTGCTGTTACCCTAATACTCCTCCCCATAAAAGTCAGGGATTTCTTGTCTCTTGCTGCTTTAAGGATCTTCTCTTTATCTTTGGAATTTGCAAGCTTCACAATTAAATGTCGAGGTGTTGAACGGTTTTTATTGATTTTAGGGGGGGATCTCTCTATTTCCTGGATCTGAATGCCTGTTTCCCTTCCCAGATTAGGAAAGTTTTCAGCTAGAATTTGTTCAAATACATATTCTGGCCCTCTGTCCCTTTCGGCGCCCTCGGGAACCCCAATTAAACGTAGGTTTTTCTTCCTCAGGCTGTCGTTTATTTCCCTTAATCTATCTTCATGGTCTTTTAATTGTTTGTCTCTTTTTTCCTCAGTTTCCCTCTTTGCTATCAACTTGTCTTCTAGGTCACTCACTCGTTCTTCCACCTCGTTAACCCTCGTCGTTAGGACTTCTAGTTTGGATTGCATCTCATTCAATTGATTTTTAATTTCTGCCTGATTAGCTCTAAATTCTGCAGTCATGAAGTCTCTTGAGTCCTTTATACTTTTTTCTAGAGCCACCAGTAGGTGTATAATAGTGCTTCTGAATTGGCTTTCTGACATTGAATTGTAATCCAGATTTTGTAACTCTGTGGGAGAGAGGACTGTTTCTGATTCTTTCTTTTGAGGTGAGGTTTTCCTTCTAGTCATTTTGCTCAGTGCAGAGTGGCCAAAAGCAAGTTGTATTGGGAAAAAGAGAAAAAGAGGAGAGAAAGAAGGAAAGAAAAGAGAAAGAGAAAAAAAAAAGGGAAGAAAAAGAAAAAAAAAACGAAAAAAAAAAAAGAAGAAAAAGAGAAAGAAAAAGAAAGGAGAAAAAAAGGGGGTGGGGGAAGGAAACAAATCAAAAAGCAAAACAAAACAAAAACAAAAACAAAAACAAAAACAAACAAACAAAAAAAGAACCACCGGGGAGTATCTTCTGATTCTGTGTACTTTAAGTCCCTTGGCTTCTCCTGGAAGTTGTCAGTCTAGCTGGTCTTCTGGGGGAGGGGCCTGTTGTGCTGATTTTCAGGTGTTAGCAGTTGGGGGAGCTGCTGTGCCCCTGCCTGGTGCAGGGCTCAGTGGGGGTTGTTTACCCCGTGAGGCCGCAGGAGGAACAGCCCCAGTGGCGGGGCAGCTCTGGAAACCTGGATTCAGCTCCTGCAGGAACTCCGGAGCTCTCCGTCTGCAGGGCCTGGAGGCTCCAGGGCGGGGCCGCTGATGTGCTCAGCTGGGGCAGGAGCGTCCTCGCTGTCCTGGGCCCTCCCGGCCTCTGCCTGTCCCGGGGGAGGCCGGATCCTGGGCTGTGTCCCGGCGCCCTGTGCTCCGGAGCCTGCGCTGGTGGATTCGCGCTCCCGCCCCGCAGCCCCCTCCGCGGAGCTGCCGCCCGAGCCCCTCCGAGCTGCTCCTGGAACCGCGCAGCCCCCTCCGCACGGAGCCTCTTCCTCCTCCCGAGCCCCTCCGAGCTGCTCCGGGTCCCACCGTGGGCGCTGCAGCCCTTAGGGAGCTCGGCGCACTCTCCTGGGCGCGCAGTTGCTGTTACTGTCCCCGGGAGCCCGAGGGCATCCCCTTCCTTCTGGGTCCTGCTCCAACTCCCTGCGAGCCCCTTTCCGCCCGGGAAGGTCGGTGCAGCTCCTGCTCCTCCGGGACGGGGCTCTCCTGTCCTGGGGACACTCGCCCCGGCCTCAGCCCGGCTCCTCGCGGGGCTCCTCCCCCTTGGAGGCCTTTGTTCCTTTATTTCTCCCCCCCCCCCCCCCCCCCCCCCCCCCCCCCGTCTTCCTACCTTGATAGATGCGCGAACTCTTCTCACTGTAGCATTCCAGCTGGTCTCTCTTTAAATCTCAGGCCGAATTCATAGATTTTCAGGATAATTTGAAGGTTTTCTAGGTAGTTTGGTGGAGACAGGTGATTTGGGGACCCTACTCTTCCGCCATCTTGCTCCTCCCCCCTCCAAGTTAATTTTATAATTGGCTTGCGTAACAAAGGTAAAAATCTTATCATATTATCCTATGGCTTAAAACTTTCACTGGCTTCTCATTTGCCATGCCAATAGTTGCCAACACTTAGTTAAAGACTGGTGGTGCCAAGTTGGCTACCCAAGAATTACTGAAAAACTTTTGAAAAGTACAGACTCTCAGGCTTTATCCACAAATATCCTAATAGTGTAGAACTGGATATGTCTCCACTTCTTTTATATATGAAACAAGGCCTTCCTAGGTAGTTTTAGTTTCGCTCTGGACTAGGTCATGTTCTCTGTGCTGTTGTTACCATATTCACTGTTTCCCCAAGGGGAGATGTATGCCCCCATCCCTTTATTCCTGTCCTTTCCCCCTGGAGTGATGCCTGCTCACCTCTGCTCTCCTTTTCTTCCACACACACAGACTTTCATATGACTAACTTCATATGATGACTAGTGGTCATAAGCACTACCATTATACTCGCATCTCTGTACATTGATCACACCTCTGACTGCTTTGATAACTCCTTAAGGATGGGGCCATTTTCAGATTCATCTTTTTATTCCAATCTAGAAAAATACTTAGTATGTACTAAATGTTCAGTAAATGTTTACTGAATTCACATTTGGTAATGAAATTTTTTTGAAAGGAAGAATTCTTTAATTGGTATCCTAGCTGTAATTCTTTCATGGGGCAGGGAATAAATTGTGAGACTGGTTTTTGTTTATTTGTTTGTTTATATGTTTATATATTTTTCTGGATGTTATTTTATTATTTTTGTTTACAAAATGGTAGATTAATGAATAGGTCCTAAGAAGTGAATGTACTATATTGGGTTTTTTTTTATGAAAAGGAAAAACATTGAAGTTCAAGGGAAAAAGTACCTCCAGAGAGATTAACATTTTCTTATCAAGCAGCTTGTTGAATGACATCTCAAATATGAGATATTTTATATAGTACTTTTTAATGGGATTCTGACTTCACTTATCATACAATACATTTAACATCGGGTCATGCCATATAGAGGTTTAAGAATCATGAACACTAAACAGGGCAGATTTTTTTCTTTCTTTTTGTTATAGTAAATACATGACTTATATTTCTTACCTTTTAAAGACTTTAGATTTTAAGAGCCTACCTGGTGCATTCAACTCTGGAAATGAACTACGCAACAGAGATAAAAACAGATATCGGGATATTCTTCCATGTAAGCTACAAAATGATTATTTTCCTGTTTACATTTGGAAAAGATAAAAAGTGGATTGTATGGCTTTCAGTACCAGCCTTGTGACTTGTGACCATGATGAAGAGCTCTGGTAGCTAGTAATGGGTAGCCTAGGCATATTCTTGAACATCCTAGAATACATGATGAATTTCAAGTATTCCATTTCAGGTACTTCTTCCAGCAACTATCATAGGTTTATTTATAGAAGTCCTTCAGACTCATCCTTATGCACATTCTACTCCTAGGCCAGGAACCATCTAAAATATAAGCCTAATAGTCTGAGACATCTGTCACTATTGGTAATCCAAGCCTTGATTTGTTTTGTCTAGACACTCAAATACAATGGAACTATTTATATCCTTTGTCCTGGACAATAAAGCTGCCAGTCTGCCCTCCAACAGAAGGCTGCTCTTTGTTTGTCTCTAAGGGCCCTGTGCTTGGTGAAGCTAGTGCCTCTCACCTCCCTACCCAGTTACTCACAGGATTTCTCTATCTCAGGCCATCCAAAGAGCAGAAACAAAATACAGCACATTTTTAATCTTAGGAAATCTCATTCTATGCCTCACATTCCTTTCAAAGTAAAAAATTTTCTAAGTACTTTACCCTTCCTCCTCCATCTTGACCTTCCTCCTTTATTCTCTCACTTATTTAATATAGCCACCCCATTGTCCAAGCCAAAAAACTTTGAGTCACCTGCAATATTTAAAAGTGGTCATAAAGTCCTTTTGAGTCTACTTCCTTAATACCTCCAATTGCACAGGTAGAGACAGGAATTATATAATTGGGACCTTTGATCTCTCAGAGTAGCACCAAATTGTTGGCATAATCTCTTAAAATGTCTATAATAGTGGTTCATTACTGTGATTTCAGAAATATTCATCAAGGTTCTTGTCCCCACAGAAGATAGCAGAATAAATTATTTTAGTTATCTGGGAAGATACTCATTACTTTTATAATTATAAAGTCATGCTTTACCATGATAATAGCAGAGAGCCAAAGAAAAACTTTGAAGGGATTTGTACTTTAGGAAAATCATTTCAGTTGCTGCTGTGAGTAGATGGGCATGGAGGCAGTGACACAGACAGACCAGCTGAGAGATGAAACAGGCTTGATCTAAGTTAGCAGCAGTGGGAACTGAGAGATGGGGAGGGTTCTGGAGGTATTAACACAATTCAGATTTCAGTAATCACAATATATTAACTGTGAGTAATTGCATAAAGTACAAACTTCACGTCTAATTCTTGGTCTGCAAATTACTATGTTAATAACAGATGCTCATCACGATCACTGACTAATCATGTCACTTTTTTTCTTTTTTTACTTCTTTTAAAATATGTCTGCAGTTGGTACTATGTACCTGTTATTCAGCTCATGCAGATACCAAAGCATGTAGTTGTGTCACCTCCTTATTTTTCAGTGATAAGTCTATATCACATTTTACAAAAATGGATTATCAAAAGTTGATTCATCAACAAAGATAAAATTGAAGCAAAGAAAGTAAAAGTGAAATAAGTCAATCGGAGAAGGACAAACATTATATGGTCTCATTCATTTGGGGAATATAAATAATAGTGAAAGGGAATAGAAGGGAAGGGAGAAGAAATGGGTAGGAAATATCAGAAAGGGAGACAGAACATGAAAGACTCCTAACTCTGGGAACGAACTAGGGGTGGTGGAAGGGGAGGAGGGTGGGGGGAGGGGTGATTGGGTGATGGGCACTGAGGGGGGCACTTGGCAGGATGAGCACTGGGTGTTATGCTAAATGTTGGCAAATTGAACACCAATAAAAGATAAATTTATTATTTAAAAAAGAAAATAAAAGTAGTAATACTGGGAGTGAAATCCTAATGGAATGTGAATAGCATTATAGAAAAAAATAGCTTGCCCTGGAAAAGGTTGCTGAACAATCATAGTTTGTCTAATTGATTATTAAAATCTTTTGTATGGCTTCAGCTTGCATGGTCATATTTATGGCCCTATGCTACTATGCAAGGCAAGAATGTACCTCATTATGTAGTCTGGAGGTTTTTAGATATAAAGACAACATCTTATATTTCTGTAGTGCTTTACAATTTGCAAAGCATTTTAAAATGCATAATTATATATATTCTTCATAAAATATCTCTGAAGTAGACTATTGGATTCCATAATTCCTATTTCACAGAAGAGCGAATAAGCTCTGAGTTAAAAGGTGTTTTGAAGGCGAATAAATGAGTGGGGCCATACCACAAGTCATATTCTCTGATTTGTGGCCTAATACTTTTTCTGTTACTTGTCTCTGGTCAGGATCTACTCAGAACAAACTAAGAATGATAGTAACTTAAATTTCTAGTAGTTCTCCACTTTACAGAGCATGTTTAAACATATTGAGTGCTGTCTAGAGTCATGCAAGGAAGGCAGTGCAGATGATAATATCTGAATTTAAGGATGCAAGTGATGAGGAAAGGATAATTTCAACAAATGGTTCCGGGCAATTGCTTATTCATATGTTAAAAATGAACTGTACTCTTATCTCATACCTTATATAAAAATTAACTCAAAATAGATGATAGGCCCAATTTTAGTTAAAACCATAAAACTTTTGAAGAATACTTGAAAAAAGTATTGAGAAATACTTGAGAAAAATCCTTGGATTTGGCAGAATTTTTCTGAATAGGACACAAAAACCCTAAACTGTAAAAGAAAAAAACACATTACACTTTGATTTAAATAAAAAATTGCTCTTCAAAGTACATTCTTAGGAAAATGAAAAGGCAAGCAACAGACTGGGAGAAAAACACATTCAAAACATTTATCCGACAAAGGATTTGTATTTAGTATATCTAAAGAATTTCTACACCTCAATAAGAGGACAAAAAAACCCAACAATAAGTGAGCAGATTTGAGTGGCTACTTCAAAGAAGATATATGGGTGACAAATATGTGAAAATATGCTCAATATTCTTAATCATTAGGAAAGCACACATTAAAACTTTAATAAGATACATTTCACACCAGCTACAGAAGAGTTTAACTTATAGTGTTAAGCATATGATTCAACATTTCTACTCCTCTGTATTTACCTGAGAGAAATTGAAGCATGTATCTACATATAGACATCCATAGGAATAATACTCATATCAGTTTTATTTGCAAAAGGAAAAACCTGAAAACAACCTAGTATCCATCAACAGGAGAGTGAATAAACAAATTTGATATGTCCACTCAGCAGGTACTACTCAGCTCTAAAAAATAGTAAACTAATGATGAATCTCAAAATAATTATGTGGAGTAAAAAAAGCCAATCAAAAGGATGTATACTGTACATTGTATACTGAATTGTTTTCCCTCAAAATTCATGTATTAAAATCTTAACCCATAGTACCTATGAATGTGACTGTTCTTGGAGATAGGGCCTTTAATTTCAGCCTGATTAGATTTCAATTCTGCAGTAACAGTCTCTAGACTCCTTTACGCTTTTTCCCAGAGCCAACAGTAGCTTTATAATTCTACTTCTAATTGAATTTCTGATATCATATTAAAATCCATATTCTGTAACTCTGTGGCAGAGAGTATTGTTTCCGGTTCTTTCTTTTGTGGTGAGTTCTTACTTCTAGTCATTTTGTGCAGTGCAGTGTGGCTGTATGAGTGGGCTGAGTCAAAAATATCAACCATGACCTAAGTAAAATACACCCCAGATGATTCTGAAGAGGTCAGAGGCCAGAAAATAAAAGAAAAAGAACAGAACAAAATAAAACAAAAGGACCACTAAAGTGAAAAACAAACTTTAAAACAAAGTAGTAAAAATAAAAACCCAAAAACCAAAAACAAAGAAGAAAAAAGGAAAAGAAAAAAACGTAAAGAAAAGAGGAAAAATAGAAAGGGGGGGGCGGATGGTGGTGGTGACAAAGTTGTAGTGGAGGGAGAATGTAGTCTACCTGAGGGGCCTAGAGGGTGATCCTCTTGGTTCTGAGTGTATTTTGTTCTCTATGTTAGAAGATATTCAGTCCCAAATTTATATAAACCAGCAACTTAGATAAAGCCCCAACACTGACCACCAAAACATAAACTAGATAAGAGAGGGGGGCAGAATGAGAAGGAAGAGAGAATATAATCTCACAGAATGAACCAACAAGGTGTTCCACTTGGTTCTGGTTGTATGTTGGTCGTGCATTAGAAAGTACTAACTTCCATTATTGTAAAACAAAATGAGGCAGAAAAAAACAAAAAAAGTCCATATCTTGTATATCTATAAAAATTAAATTGAATACATTGAAGGGAATCCAGAAGTGGAAAATATATCTAAGACATGTAATTGTAGAAATATGAAAGTCAAAAAGGAAAAGATTTAAAAATGAAGAGGTAATATATTGTTGTTAAGGTGGGAAAAAGAAAAAATATTGGATATTTTTAGTCTGATATAAAAACGAGTTGTAATGGAAAAAGAAAGAAAAAAAGGGACCCTTTAGTCTGTATACTATTTTCCCTCAGACCTGGAGGTTTCCAGCGCTGCTTGGTCAAGAACTTGCTCTTCCCCTGTCCTTCCAGCTGGTCTTCTGGGGGAGGGGCCAGCTGTGCTGATTCTCAGGTGTGTACCTGGGGAGATACCCCGCCCCCCACCAGGTGCTGGGCTCAGTGGGAGCTATTTATCCCCATGAGGCCTCTGTTCCATGGCACTGCCTCCCTCCCCCTGCCTGCCTGCCTACCAGGCACAAGGTGACACAAGGAGGAACAACACTGGTGGCAGCCAGCTCTCCAGCCCTGGAGTCAGCTCCCTGCAATAACTACCACAGTCTGGCCTAGATGCTCCTGGGGCAGATGTACTGACCTGCACAGCTGGGGGCGCCTGGTGGCAAGAGAGTCCTCGCTGTCCTGTGCCCTCCGTGCCTCCACCTATCCTGCGGAGAGCACAGGATCCTGGGCTGTGTCTTCCTGGCATCCTGGGATCCGGGGCCTCTACTGCTGGAATCTGCTCCCGGGTCCATGACTCCCAAAGGCAGCAGGGCGCAGACCCCTCCACCCGGAGCCCCCGCCTGACCTACTGGCTTCTCCCTGAGGCCCCACTGGCTGCACGCTTTAGCCCTTTACCGAGATGGGCCCGTGGTGTGAGGTGCACTTTACCCTGGGGCGCACTTCCTCTATTAGTGACCCTGGGAATCTGGAGGCTTCCCTGCCCCTCCTGCGGTTCTGCCTAGTTTTCCTACTGAGCACTTTTCCATCTGGGAAGAATCTGGTGCAGATTTTTAAAGTTCCCCCTTCTCCGGGGCCAGGCTTTCCTGTCCCGGAGGGTCTCAACAACCGGCTTTAGCCTGGCTCCTTGCAGGGCTCCACTTGATTCTTTTTTATTTTTTTCTGCCTCCTACCTTGTTAGCAGTGGAAATCCTTCTCTCTGTAGTGTTCCAGCTGTTATTTCTATAAGTCTCTGGTTGAATTCCTAGGTGTTCAGGATGTTTTGAAAGTTAGTTGGTGAGGCTGGATGAGTTGAGGACCCTACTCATCTGCCGTCTTGCCCCACCCCCAGGAGTCAGATTGAGATAGGGCCTTTAAAGAGGTAATTAAAACAAAATGAGGCTCTTTGGGTGTTCCCTAATCCAATCTTGACTGAAGAGGAGTTAGGACACTCCAAAGACACCAGGAATGTATGAGGACAGAACAATGTGAGCCCACATGAGGACACTACAAAAGGCAGGACTGGTTAAGCCAAGGGGAGGCCATATAAGAAACCAATTCTGCTGACGCCTGGATCTTGGACATCTAGCCTCCAGAACTGTGAAAATAAATGTCTGTTATTTAAGCTACCCAGCCTGTGGTATCCATCAGACTGATACACTGTATCACACCATTTACATAAAATTCTAGAAAATTCATAGTAATTCATAGTTCATCATTTGTTGCTTTGAGAGCAGGAGTAGAGCAAGTAGGATAGATTACTAAAGGGCATGAGAACATTGTAGCAGTTATAGAGATGTTTGGTTATCTCTAATAGTATTGGTTTCATGGGTGTGCATATATGACAATTATACCTCAATACACTTTAAAAAGATAGTGAGTGCAAAAGATGTATTACACTTTTAATATTTTGTACAGTTTACCATTATATACATAGCTGGAAAAATACCGGCTATCTAAGGGAGAGATTTAACAAGTATCCATATGCCATACATTAGTGAGCTCACTGCATGTTTTTGGTTTTTTTTAACATTTATTTGAGAGAGAGAGTGGGGGAGAGGAGGGACAGAGGCAGAAGGAGAGAGGGAACCTCCAGAAGACTCTCCAGTGAGCATGGAGCCCAAAGTGGGACTCAGTCTCATGACCCTGAGATCATGACCTGAGCCAAAATTAAGTCAGACACCCAACTGAATGAGCCACCAGGCACCCCTCTATGTTTGTTACTATTACTACCAACATCACTACCACCAGTAGTAGTAGTAGTAATATGTTTGTATGTTCTCAGGGCTGATCTAAGTCCTTCACAGTAACTCATTTAATTCTCACCACAATGCTATGATGTTCATACTAACAGTATCTTTGTTTTACAAAAAGTCTAAAATAAATTACCTTCCCCACAGTCACACTGCAAATAAGAGAGGTCTGGCATTCAAACTTAGGTTTAACCACTATGAAATAGTGCTTCTCTATATTTTTCTAGATTACAAAAAGATTTTTATTGTGCTGTATGTTATTTTCTATTTCAAGAACCATTTTTAGCACTTAAATGATAGATTCTCAGTCATTCTTTATATAGACATAAAACTATGTTTTGCAAAGCTTGTTACTCTGTACGCTTTTTATTTCTTTCCCTTTTCCCTTAATTTGAGGTCTCTGTCCTGATTCATTAGTTGTTTGGTTAAAGATAGGCTATATAGTTGATATAGTTGCCTCAAATTCAATCTGCATCTCTCTCTCTTTCACCCTCTCTCTCACATGTGCATGCATTCTCTCCCTTTTTTCCCTGACAAGTGAATATCTTTGTTTATTTTATAATTGTGGGATTCCAGTCCTTTTCTCTAAGTTTTTCTGAGTGTTAATTCATTGTCCTCCAGCTTCTAGTGTTTTAGGTGAGAAATATAATGATAATGTCATCTTATTCTATAAGAAACATATTCTTTCATTCTGAAACCTGATAACATTTTAATTTTTTCCTGAAGCTTAGGAACCTTACTATGTATATTTCATTTCATTGGTCTTACCTAGAATCCATAGAGCCTTTTAATCTGAAGACTCAGTCTTCCATTAGCTATAGGAAAGCTTGTTCAGTTATTTAGTAATTGTTCTTCCTTTCCCTGCTCCATTTTTCTTCTTCTGGAGCTCCTATGATTTATAGGGCTAGCCTCTTGGATCTGTCTTCTAAGGCTTTCATCTTTTCTCTAATTATTTCTTTACTTTTGCCTCTTTGTAGTTTTGCACATACCTCCCCCCCCGCCATCTAGTTTTTTATTGTTTTTTTTTTCACTTGGTCTTCTAGGGAACTAAATTAAGTTTCAAGAAAGATCTTCCTTCTTCAAATCATCTACTAAAATTTTTAGCTTGTGTGATGCTTACTCTTACATGTCAACTTGGCTAAGCTACACTACCCAGATATTTGGTCAAAAACTGGTCTAGATGTTGCTGTAAAGGTATTTGTAGATATATTTAACATTCAAATCCATGGACTTTGAGTAGTTCAGGTTACCCTCTACAATATGGATGAACTTCATCCAATCAATTGAAGGCCTTAAGAGAAAAAGATTAAGGTCTTCCAAGAAAGAAGCCATTTTGTCTCCAGATTGTCTTTGGACTCAGGACTGTAACATCAATTCTTGGCTGAATTCTCCAGCCTAATAGCCTACCCTGCAAATTTCAGACTGGCTAGTCCCCACAGTCATGGGAACCAACTCCTTAAAATAAATCTCTCTCACTGTATGTGTGTGTGTGTGTGTGTGTGTGTGTGTGTGTGTGTGTAGCCTATTGATTCTGCTTCTCTGAGAACACTGACTGATACAAATTTTGGTACCAAGAGTGATTCTACAGGAACAGAATCTTAAGGATGAGTTTTATGAATTGGTTTCCTACTCTGATAAAACTTAAGGGCATTAATGACTCTATTTCCAATAGTAGAGCAATGGTAATCCATGGTGTGATAATGGCAATACAAATACACAGAATCTCACTACCAGGTATTCCTTCTCAAATACTTATAAGAAGCAAGGTTTGGATTACTCTATATTCCATACCTTAGAACATTTTTGTCAAACTAAAAAGTATAATGAGATTGGCTGGTTAGTTCTAATTGTGCTAGTCAAAGTAGGAAAGTAAAGAATGATCTCAGGGATTTGAATTTCCAGCCCAAGCACCACATAAATGACCTAAAAGTTTTCATGTTTTCCTTGAAAGAAACCTTTATCTCCTATAGCCATGGAGTTGAGACTGTTGAAAATCAAACCCACAGTCTCATCCTGTAAATGCCTGCCTTACTATGTAAGTCAAATTCCCCACCTTGCAAGGTGTTTGCTGTTAAAGGGAGGGCATTGATTGAGAAGGACTGGGTTTCTGAAAATTAGAATGGAAACATATGGGAAGATCCTGATGGAGAGGGGCACATCAAACCCCTGAACACTGAAGGTCTTCTTTGCCATTTCTTACTGACACTGACACTAATCTGACAGTAGTTCCAGGAGACCAAAAGTGTCACCCTGATCCACCAGTAAGGGTAATGCTTATAGTAGTCAGATAAGCAATGGAGTTTTAGCTTGGGTCCATTTCACAGGTCCAGTGGATTTTGACCCACTGTGGTTATTTATACAGTTCTGGAATAGACATATTCAGCAACTGGCAGAATCCCCACACAGGTGTCTGACCTGTGGAGGATGGCCAGTTACGGTGGTGAGGTCCAAGTAGAAGCCTGTAGATCTGCTTCTATCTGGGATAATAGTAAAGCAGACACAATACTGCATTCCTGAGAGAATGCAGAGATTAGTGTCCCCATCAAGAATTGGAAAGGTGCAAGGCTGGTGAGTACCACAACATTCCCATTCGTCTCAGTTATTTCACCTGTGGAGAAAACAAATGGATCTTGGAGGATGACAGTAGATTATTATAAACTTAAGCAGGTGGTGACTATAACCTCAGCTGTTGTACCAGATGTGATTTCATTGCTTTAGAAAATCAGTACATCCCCTAGTACCTAGTGTATATTATCTGGAAAGTGCTTTTTCTCCATGTAAAGACCACCAGAAGCAGCTTGTTTTCAGCAGGCCAGGCCAGTGGTGTACCTCCACTGCCCTATCTCAGGAATAGATCCATTCTCTAGCCCTATATATCATATATTTCCCAGGGATCTGTATTACCTTTCTCTTACTTAAGACATCACACTGGTCCATTTTATTGATGGCATTATGCTGATTGAATCTAGGGAATAAGAAGTAGCAATTAACTTATCCAGACTTACCAATAAGACATTTGTGAGTCACAGGGGAAAATTAGCCCAACAAAAATTCTACCTCATTGAAATTTCTAGAGGTTCAATGGTGTGGGGAATGCCAGAATAATCCCTTCTAAGGAGAAGGATAAGATGTTGCATCTGACTCCTCCTATAGCCCAAAGACGTACAATGCCTAATGACCTCTTTGGACTTTGGGGACAACATATTCCTCATTTCAGTGTGCTACCCTGGCTCATTTTACTAAGGCTAGTTTGAGTGAGGCCCAGAACAAAAAAAAAAAAAAGCTTTACAGCAAGTCCATGGTGCTGTGCAAGTTGCTCTGCCACTTGGACCATATGATCCAGTAGATACAATGTCAGTGGTAGCTAGGGATACCGTTTGGAACCTGTGGCAGGCCCCTACAAGTGAATGAATCATAGCTCATGCCATGGGCTTTTAGAACAAACCCCTGCCAATCTCTGTATTACTACTCTCATTTTAAGGAACAGTTTTTGCCCTGCTATGAGGTATTATTAGAGACTGGACATTTAACCATAGGCCATAAAACCAGAAAGTAAACTGTGGACAGCAGAATTAAATGCAAGTGGTATATACAATGTTGGGTTTGAACAGAATTTGAGATGATGAGTAAGTTAGATGAAGGAGCCAAAATGTGCATGGTCCCCTTTCCTGCTGCATTACCTTCTCTCTTCCAGCCTGAATCTGTGGCCTCAAGAGGAGTTCCCTATTATTAATTGACCAAGAAAGAGAAAACTATGATGTGGTTTACAGATGGTTTTGCACTGTATGCAGGCACCACTCAGAAGCAGACAGCAGGAACACTACAGCCTTTTGGAGGGGACATCCCCCAAAGACAGTGATGAAGGGAAATCTTCCTAGTTGGTAGAACTTTGAGCAGTATACTTGATTGTCCATTTTGCTTAGAAGGAGCAAATTGCTTAGAAGGAGCAGATTTGCCAGAGGTGCAAATCTGTGCTAATTCAGGGGCTATGGCCAATGGCTTAGCTGGGTGGTCAGGGACTTGGAAGGAACATGATTGGAAAGTTGGTTACAAGGAGGTCTGAAGAAGAGGTGTGTGGATAGACCTCTCTGAATTAGCAAAAAACATGAACATATTTGTGCCATATGGCCATGCTCACTGAAAGGTGACTTAAGGAGAGGATTTTAATAATCAGGTGGATAGAATGATCCATTCTGTGCATACCAGTCAGTCTCTTTCCCAGCCAATCCTGTCATTACCCAATGGATTAATGACCAAAGTGGATGTGCTACTGGGAATAGAAGTTATGAATAAATAGGCTCAGCAACATGAACTTCTAGTCCCCCAGATTGACTTTGCTATGGTCACTGCTGGGTGCCCAGTTTGCCAGCTGCAGACCTCAACGCTGAGGCCCCAGCATGGCACTACTTCCCTGGGGGTTCAGCCAATACCTGACAGCAGGTTGATTACATTGAACTACTTCTATAATAGAAGCAACAGTGCTTTTTTCAGTACTTTTTTTTTTTCAGAATGGACACAATGTGGATTTGCATCCCTGCATGCAGTACTTCTACCAAATCTACCATCCATGGACCCAAAGAATGCTTTATGTAACATCATTAGTCCACACAGCATTGCTTGTGTCCAAGGAGCTCACCTTGAGGCAAATGATTTGTGACAGTGGGCTCATGCTCGTGGAATTCACTGGTCTTAACATATTCCTCATCCTCCTGAAGCAGCTGGCCATGAAATGGCTTCTTTTTTTAAAAAAATTACTTTAAAAATCCTTTATTGATGATTGCTTGTCTTAGGATGCTTTTTATTTTTTTATTTTTTATTTTTTTAATTGGTGTTCAATTTACCAACATACAAAATAACCCCCAGTGCCCGTCACCCAATCACTCCCACCCCCCGCCCTCCTCCCCTTCTACCACCCCTAGTTCGTTTCCCAGAGTTAGCAGTCTTCTTCAAAGACTCAGTTACAGTGCCAGCTAGGTGGCAGTATCTCAAAGGGCTGGGGCAGTGTTCTCTCGGAGGTTGTATATGCTCCAAATTAGCATCCAGTATATATTGCTATTTCTGCCATAGCCAGGATTCAGGAATCGAGAACTGGAAATGGGAGTGGTGCAACTCATTAAGCTAGTGATATAGTAGCAAAGTTTCGCTTCCTGTGTCTGTGACCTTATGCTTTGCTAGTCTTGAGGTCTTAGTGGCTGTCTTCAATAATGTTGTCTGGTATTTGATGTGGTCTTTCCATCTTCAAACTTGAGTCTTCCTTGAGGGGCATCAGTTGATGGACTTAGTTGTAGACTGTGGAGTCTAGAAGAATTGCTGTATAATATGGAGCATACTACTTAGCCATTTTGAGTAAAGGTTTCGCATCTGAAAAGAAAGAATAATGTAATTCATTCAAAGGATTGTTTTGAAGTTCAGATGAGGTGATATATATACAGAGTGCATAAATACTGCTTGGACCTGGCATGCATATTTGCACTGAATTCTACAGTTGTGTCTTCTCTTGGGGAACCTTTCTCCTATGATCACTTGAGTTATTTCTTTTCTGCTGTGTATTCCGTAGCTTGCTTCTGAAAATTTTTTTTTTTTTGTATTTTCTTTACATGTTCTGTACCCTTTAACATTCTAATCATTATCATCATGTTTTTCATCTTTTTTTTTTTCTGAGTTCTGGGAAAATTCCTAAGTCAGTTTTCTAAATCACTGATTTTTTTCCCATACACTTCTCATTTTAGACGTTTTAATTGAGTCATTGTGGATTTTATTTGAAAGCAAGCTTTTTTTTATTGCCTTAATGTTTACTTTATTAGGATTCATTTCACTGCAAAGCAACTATGTTGCATATTTAAAAATGTTAACAATTATAAGCATCTCAGAAAGGATTCTTCTTCCCCTATATCCTAGTTTAAATTGTATCGTCCAAAAGAACATACCTTGAAGTTGTAGACCTTAGGACTTAAGAAAGTGACCTTATTTAGGAATGGGGCACTACAGATGTAATTAGTAAAGATGAGATGATGATGGGGTGGGTAGCTCCTAATTCAACTGACTGGTGTGCTTGTAATAAGATAGTCAGATGGAGACAAGGAGGGCTTCGTGGGAGGGTGGAGGCACCCACCTCCCACGATGATGGCCTGCCTCTATAAACCACCAAATGGGAACCCCAAATTTTGTCCTCAAATTTCTCACAGTCACGGAGAAGCAAGGATTTCTTTGCAGGTTCCAGATAGAACATCGTATGGAAGGCCCTACAAACTTTGGAACTGTATATGAATAGGAGAAATTCATTTCTAAAGTTTTAAGCCACCTAATTTGTGGTGCTTTGTATGGCACACAATAGATCCAAAAATCAATAAATAGATTTGGGAAAAGTCACTAATAAGTGGAATGCAACTGAACAATGAAATTATTTCTCAATTATAAAATTGAAAGCAAGCTTTTATTATTCTATATTGTTTAATTTTCATACATTTCATCTCCGTTTACATATAAAAATGCTGTTCTGCTATAAAGTAGTATATATTCACTACAAAAATTTAGATAATAGTCACTATTAACATTTTGGTGAATACTTGCCAGGTTTTATTATTATTATTATTATTATTATTATTATATGTTTATATATGACATATATGTATGATTTGTATATATGATGGAAGATCGCACTATAATGTTTTTGTTATCTCCTGTATAATTTAAAAATATAATGTATAAATAACTGTAGATATGTTATTCTTTTATAATAAAATAATGTTCTCATATTTCATTTTTTAAATATTTTATTCATTTATTTGACAGAGAGAGAGAGAGAGAGAGCAAGCCAGCAAGAGAGCACAAGTAGAGGGAGAGGAAGAGGGAGAAGTAGGCTCCCCACTGAGCAGGGAACCTGACACAGGGCTCAGTCCCAGGACCCTGGGATCATACTTAAGCCAAAGGCAGATGCTTAACTGAGTGAGCCACCCAGGCACTGCCCATATTTCATTTTAAATAAAAATAGAAGTTTTTAAAAAATATTCTTCCCTCATAGAAAGAATATTTGCTATGATTTTTAAAAATTGTCTCCTTTTTTATGAATTACTGGCTATCTTTATATATTTAGTGATTGTTTTTCCAATTTATTCATATTTACAAGGGGAAGTTTATGTTTACTATGTTGGGATCTGAGAAGGGTTCTGTCAGAAATTGTATAAGGTCCTGTTCAGTTATCTTTGTTTTACCCTATTGGCCAGATAAGTGGTCCTCTTGAGTAGTAGGGAGGGGCTATTAGTGAGACTGCTGCATGGCAGGAAAGCTCTATCCTTTGCTGAGGGCATTTATTATCTCAACATTTTGCCAACTTTGCTTTGATTAGCATGCTGCTTCACTCAGTGAATGCTGAGGATGGACATAAAAGTTGGCTGCCATGTATTTTGGGCATTGGTAGAATTCCATTAATCCTAGAGTTTGTGTCTGATCAACTATCACGGTTGATTTTTTCTTATTCTGGGCTCTACTGCTCTGGGCTTGCAGGTTCTCTGCATTTGTAGGAGAATAGCATTCACTTGCTCCCTCAGATGACTCCTCCTTTGCTGTGTTCAGTTGCAGACTAGTAGGTAACTCCCTTGGCCTAATCCTACCTGTGCCATACCTAACAGAAATCTCCCAAAGTGTCTGGACACTGATGGCATTCTTCTCTGATCAGTAGAAAAAGATGGAAACAAATAATACTCCTCATTGTATATTTTGTAGGTCATGCCAATAGGTTTGGAAGAGGGAAGAATTTAAATTCATGGACTCATATAACTCCTCCTATGCCATCTTCTCAACTGGTCAAAGAGAGAAATGGATTTACCAGTATGGAATATGTTCATGAATCCAGGGTGTATTGTATCTCCTACTTTTCCTTTATCAACCAGATATTTCTGTTTTTATGATAGATGATTCAACACGCGTTCCTCTTGGAGAAAACAAGGACTACATCAATGCTAGCTATATTAGAATAGTCAATTCTGGAGAAGAATATTTTTATATTGCTTCTCAAGGACCACTGCCAAGTACCATAGATGACTTTTGGCAAATGGTTTTAGAGAATAACTCTAATGTTATTGTCATGATAACCAGAGAGATAGAAGGTGGAGTTATCAAATGCCACCATTACTGGCCCATTTCTATGAAGAAGCCTTTGGAATTGAAAAACTATCGTGTCTTCCTGGAGAACTACCAGATACTCCAATATTTCATCATCCGAATACTTCAAGTTGTGAGGAAGTCTGTAAGTTTCAAAAAATCAGTATGAGATATATATTTCATTAGATAAGCCACACGTCAGGATGAGAAGTTAGGATTAGGATGTGTTATAGACTGGGGGTACTTTTTGAGTAACTTGTTTTTGTTTCTCCCTGGTACCAGAAGCTAAGACACCACTGTGTCTGTTTCTGCTTTACCAAACTCTGACTGGAGAAATGAAAAACCTAAATAGAAGAGTTGGGGTGGGAAGCATCAGTACTAGAAGTTTCCTAATCCTGGGATGTCCTTTGGCTGCTTCTGCTGAGTGTGAGAGATATGTATTGAGTCTTTAAGGTATAGTTCTAACCACTGTGCCAGGCACTCACTACCTTACCAACTAGTGGAGATTTGGGTATGCTTACTGATACATCCAGTTACTGTGCTCCATGGTAATGTGGGATGCTTTTAGGGCCTGGAATAGAAGTACTTAGCTTCACTTAGGGTTTGGGGGAAGGTTTGTTGGAGGACGGAACATCTTGGTGGAGAACTACCCAAATGAGAAAGATGGAAAGAAAAAGTAAATAATCAAAATTCAAAATACCATGGGATATGGATAGAAAATTATAGGCAGTTAAGTGTTTCAGGAATGTAAAAATTTAATGCCAGGGAACAATGAGAGGGGATATGAGGCTATAGAAAGTAAGCAGAGACTAATCAAAACGTAAAATATCTTGGATTTCTGTTAAGGAGCACAAACTTTATCATGAAGATAATTGGGAGACATTGAAGAATTTCCATAAGCAGGTGCCATGATCAACCAGGGCAGTGACATTGAGATGGAAAGCAGAGACTTTAGTATCTTTTTATATAAAGTTGACAGACATTTGTGTGACTTGTGACTTTTTTTTATGACTTGTGACTTATAAGTGACCAGAAGGAGTGGTCAAAATTAAGCTATCCAATACAATAGCCACATGTGGCTATTTAAGCTTAAATTTAAATTATTTAAACTTAAATGAAACAACAAATTCAGTGTCTTACTTGCAGTAGCCACATTTCTAGTGTTTAGTTACATGTCACTAGTGGCTATCACATTGGGCAGCACCGATGTAGAACATTTGCATCATTGTAGAAAGTTCTCTTGGGAAGTGTTGATCTAGAATAACTCATAGCTTTTTTTTAAAAAGATTTTATTTTATTTATTCATGATAGACACAGAGAGTGAGAGAGAGGCAGAGACACAGGCAGAGGGAGAAGCAGGCAGAGGGAGAAGCAGGCCCCATGCATGGACCTGATCCTGGGTCCCCAGGATCACACCCCGGGCTGCAGGCGGCACTAAACCGCTGCACCACCAGGGCTGCCCTCATAGCTTTAATAGATTCAAAAAATAGAAAAGAAATGGCTTACAGGAGAAGGTGATGAGTGACATTACTCTAAGTGGATTTGATTAGTAGGCAGGTGATACATGTGTTCAACAGGAATAAAAGGAATGGGAGTTAAACAGGAAGCCTGACTGATGAGTCATCACCAAAGAAGTTGATTGGAGTCCAAACAGTAACTGGGAAAAGAATTGCTGGAAATGCTGAAGTTGGAACCCATTAATTTTCTATAGCAATAAAATAAATATGTACCTACATGATGATTTTCTTCCCAGAGCCTAACTATGGGGCTCCTGACCACAGGCTCATGGACTGACCCAGGGTGGGGTGTTGTCCACTACATGTGCTAAAATTCAAAGGATGAAAAGAGTTAACAATTTGGTAGGAGAATTATTCCCATAATCAGCCATGAAGTCTAACTTTAGGAGGACAGATGGAACCAGGAGCCAGTAAAGTAGGAATAAGTGGATGGCATAAAGGACAGAGGAGCTCCATTTGGTCACATTGTTGCTAGAGTGGAAGTGAAGCACAGATGGGGTGGTAGAACATGAGCTTCTGGTCAGAAAGTGATGTTGGAATTTAAGAACTAAGAGATTTTTGATACTAGACATTATAGGTAGTGGTAAGTTCAAGGAATGACCATCACTGTGAGGACTAGTATCCCCTGCAAGAGAGAAATACAAATGCTATGAGGTTAGAGCATCCATTGGGTTATTGAGACCCCAGATTTGCCCTGGATGATGTCAGAGTCTGTGGGAGAGAGAATGTCAGGCCCTTCAGTGAATGTGGCAGATGCACAGGAAGCTAAAGCCACTGGGTGATAGCAATGAAAAGTTGAAGCTAAAAGATATGAAACTCTGTAGGAAGAGGGAGTTTTTACACAGAAGAAATGATGGATTGGGAAAAGGAGTGGGCAGCAAGGAGTGTGCAACCTAATCTCTCTGCTCCGTGAGACCTGGAGAATGGGAGAATAGATGGCCTCCGTAAGGAGGCTCTAAAGAGTGAGGTGCTATTGGGAGGCAAGGAAGGAAGTGGAAGAAGTCTTTAGGGAAATAATGAGAGTTTCGAAGAGTTCACTGGGGGATGTGGCACCTGAGTGCAAAGGGAGAAGTTGATGAGATAAAGGAATAGGGTGGGAGGTAAAGATGGAATTGAAAAGGATGAGGATTGGCACATAGATGGTGACCAGGGAGGCCAAGAACGATGGCTGACACTGATGGCTTGCTGGCTGTGTGCTAGGCATTGCACTTGGCCGTGCATCTGGAGACTCGCCTCAGCCCTCACTCCCCTAAAACTTGTTGATTCCCTCCTATATTAACCAGGTATTGTGCAGGGTGCTGGAGACAAAACACAGACACAGTCTCAAGTCTTAGAGTACTTAGGGTCTAGTGGGAAAGGAAGTTCCAGCTGACACATGAGGCACATGTTATGGCAGAAGAAAGACAGCCTGCTTGGAGAGAATAGGCAAGTGTGAGGCACAGAGGAATGATCTGTTTGCAAGGACTCAAAGGATCTGTTTGCTGTGGAGCCTTGGCAAGGGGTTGGTGGCCTTTGGGCTGAGGCCCACAAGCTTCACGTTTGAAGAATCTGCATCAGCATTTCTGTCCAAATGGTATTAGGTCAGAAAAGTGGTGAGGTCCACATTTGTGCAGATTCTTAGTGGTTACCAGTGGCAGGAGAGATTTAACCCCTGAAATATTTGGTAGGGTTACAGCTGCCCTCAACCTGGGGCCTTCACAAGGTTTGCAATTGCAAGGATTGTTTGTATTACTCAATTTCATGTACCAATGATTCAAACTTGAGTTTTCTATTTGGGACTTAGGATAACTTCATTTCTGTTTGGAACTCAGGAAAAAGGGGTGCATTAGGGAGAAGCAGGGTAGGAGTCAGAAACCCGGCCTGAGTTTTCCAACAAGGCTCCCCAGTGAAGTAAAATGAGCACTCCACATTGGGAAAGCATGGTCCCTTTGGAAGGTGTGATGGGTAAACTCAAAGTGCTTTATCTGTCAACACTGAGGAGAGTCTCATGACTGTACTCTCAGGGGGCTTAGCACGAGAGTAGGGTCACAGTTCACTCACTTGGTCATCACCTACCTACCCTGTCCTCATCACCAGAAGAGGTTGCGGTCCCGCTGGTCAAGCAACTTGGCAGTACCGACTTATTCTAATTAAATTTTATATAATAATATTTAAGCTAGGAGAATGTTTTTCTTGACATGTTACGCCATCTTTCACTCTGAGTTTTTGGGCTCTTGGTTTTTCTGCAGTACCGTGGTCCAAAAAAAAATGGTAGATTTGCCTTTAGGAGGCCCACATTATGGTCCCAGCTCTAAACATGTGAGCCTTCTGACCTGGCATACATCTCCCAATCACCCTAATCCTTACTCATCGTGTAATCCTTAATCATCTGTAAAATGGGAATAAAACAATACCTACTTCCCAGAGTTGATGTGAGGATTAAATGAAAGAATGCATGTAATGTCTCTACACGGTAACTGGCACACCGTGAGCACTTAATTCATGCTACCTGTTACTATTGTAATTTTCATTGTTGTATGACCATAGAACCATTATTATTATTATTATTATTATTATTATTATTATTATTTTTATATATGTATATGAGTAGTATATTAGAAATTGAATTGAGATCTTTAATATAAGAAATTGATAAATATCTTCCCCCTCCCTCCTCTTCCCTCCCTCTCTCTCTTTCTCTCTCCCCTTCTCTCCCTCCCCTTCTCTCTCAACAGACAGGAACTAGTCACTTTGTAAAACATGTGCAGTTCACCAACTGGCCAGACCATGGCACTCCTGCCTCTGTAGATGGCTTCATAAAGTACGTGCGTTTCGTGCGCAAGAGCCACCTTACAGGACCCATCCTTGTTCACTGCAGTGCTGGCGTGGGCCGGACGGGAGTGTTCCTATGTGTGGATGTTGTGTTCTGTGCCATTGAGAAGAACTTTCCCGTAAGTGTGTGAATTAAACAGATAACCGATGCTGTTAAACACTCTACTTGTAACAGCCTTCTAATACCTGGAGACCATGACTTGACCTTCAGGAGAACTCAGTAAAGAGAAAGCCTGTGAACTTTGGGGACCTGTTTCTAAATTCAGTGCTGCAGGTTCCTGGAGGTGGCTGTTATGATTACAGAATGCAAATGAATGGCATGGAACAGTGTTGGGAACACTGTAGAGGCACAGTGAATGGGAGTTCATTTCCCTTTCCTTCCTTCTACCCACAGAGATATATTTTTAAGTCTTGTTAAAGAATGTTGATGAAGTGTGCCTGTTTTTAATGAATACAAATGCATGCACATGAGCTTGTCAAAAAAAATGTAGGCCTTAGAGTTTTAATGAGAGGTCCCTAGCTTTGCCTGCCAGTTTTGCCTCATAATTTTGGTGACTTTGTGCACACTGCTCACCATCTTTGAAACCCAATTTTCTCATTTGTAAAATAAGTATAATAACATTGTTATGACAGTTTGCATCCATCATTAACAATTCTTTGCTTTCCTCCTAAATTTGGACCCAATTTTGGAGAGATAGACCCAAGCATTAGATATTGATTATACTATTACCTTTACTGTTTATTAAACTGCTTAGGGAATGTAAGCTGAGATTTGTGGCCAGAACAGCTGACTCACTGAACTGTTTTTCCTGTGCTGTGGAAGTGCAAAGGGGAAGAAATCTGTTTATTAGCAGGTGCCTGAGAAAATGGGCTACCAGGCATTTGCCCTGCCAGGCAAAATCCGTAGTTACTTTATTGTCACAGCAGTTAAATGTCTGCTCTCTCGGGTCTTCCATAATTAAACCCTAACAGTGGCAGGGGCTCTCCTATGGCAGCAGAATGGTTCTAGAACTTACCATCCTCAGGCCATATTATGTGGGCAGGTGGGAAGAGGGCCTCTCCCAGTAACTCCTTGGAGGACAGAGGGAATTTCTTTTTGTCAGAAGCTTGAGCATTCAATACCTCCCAGCATTTCACTGCTTCTGAGTTGCAGCCCCTTCCCCTGAACTAATCACTGTGGGAGACGCTGGTCTATTTAAGCCAGTCAGGACTACTCCCCAGGCATAAGGCTGAGAGTGAGAGAGGAATGGTTTTCCAAAGCAAACTCAGAGAATGAATGTAAACTAGAGAGCCCCCCTACCCCCACAAAAAGACCAGTGTGCTGAAAATTTAAGTAGTATAAGTCTGATACTATCCATTCCCATATATAACATTGTTTGATCCTTTTAGCAGAAAATGTGTTAGTATAATTTTCTTTTATATATTCCCCAACATAATTTCTTAAATAATTGGTTTATGTTTCTCCTTATTTTCTTGTAAAAACTCTAAATATTATATTTCACGATCCTAAGGAACACTGTTTTCTTTTTCATTATACCTTGTTGTTTTATTTTTTTTGTTGTTTTTTGTATATATTTTTTATTGGAGTTCAATTTGCCAACATATAGCATAACACCCAGTGCTTATCCTGCCAAGTGCCCCCCTCAGTGCCCATCACCCCAAACCCCCACCCGCCTCCCCTTCCACCACCCCTGTTCATTTCCCAGAGTTTGGAGTCTCTCATGTTCTGTCACCCTCACTGATATTTCCCACTCATTTTCTCTCCTTTCCCCTTTATTCCCGTTCACTATTTTTTATATTCCCCAAATGAGTGAGACCATATAATGTTTGTCTTTGTCCGATTGACTTATTTCACTCAGCATAATACCCTCCAGTTCCATCCACATTGAAGCAAATGGTGGGTATTTGTCGTTTCTAATGGCTGAGGAATATTCCATTGTATACATAAACCACATCTTCTTTTTTTTTTTAAGATTTTTATTTTTTTTAATTTATTTTTTATTGGTGTTCAATTTACTAACATACAGAATAACCCCCAGTGCCTGTCACCCATTCACTCCGACCACCCGCCCTCCTCCCCTTCTACCACCCCTAGTTCGTTACTCTGGGAAACGAAACCACATCTTCTTTATCCATTCATCTTTCGATGGACACCAAGGCTCCTTCCACAGTCTGGCTATCGTGGACATTGCTGCTAGAAACATTGCCTTGTAGTTTTATAATGTGTTTTATAATAAGTCATCTGTCAGTTTAACTGACAATGCTTTTCTTAGTGGTGCAGAAAATGATGCATGTGGTAATTAAGGATGCTTAGATTTGACAGAGTAATTAAAAAATAGAATATATATCCATTGTTTTCCTAACTGGCTTTCCATAGACATTTGAACTGTTAAATGTCCTTACTGATGCCCCTTTCTATTCATTTCAGAAATTTTGTCCACCAGAGCTACTCAAGAGTGTAGTCTTGGACCAGCACCAATCTGTGGATGTTTGTTTTCTACAGTAAGATAAGTTCCTAGAATTTGAGAGTAAGCATTTAGAAACTTCCAAAGCAGCTTGCTGTATTGCTATGATATCCAAGAGCATGACCAGTGGATTGGTCTTAGCAAATAGGGTGTAGACCAGTTTGTGTGTTGTGGAACTCACATGAGGAGGTGTATATTGCAGCAAACTGCATACCAGCTATGTTAGGCAGACAGTTGTGACCTGCAGCATTGCAATATTACAACTCTAAAGGATATGAAAAGCTAAAAATATATAACCATTTATTTCTTGTCTAATTGTTATTTTTATAGCCATTTTCATTTTTTCTTTTTCTACATGTTATTTTATTTATTTTTATTTTTTAAATAATAAATTTATTTTTTATTGGTGTTCAATTTGCCAACATACAGAATAACACCCAGTGCTCATCCCATCAAGTGCCCCCCTCAGTGCCCATCACCATTCACCCCACCCCCCACCCTCCTCCCCTTCCACCACCCCTAGTTCGTTTCCCAGAGTTAGGAGTCTTCATGTTCTGCCTCCCTTTCTGGTATTTCCTACCCATTTCTTCTCCCTTCCCTTCTATTCCCTTTCACTATTATTTATATTCCCCAAATGAATGAGACCATATAATGTTTGTCCTTCTCCAGTTGACTTACTTCACTCAGCATAATACCCTCCAGTTCCATCCACGTTGAAGCAAATGGTGGGTATTTGTCATTTCTAATGGCTGAGTAATATTTCATTGTATACATAAACCACATCTGCCATTTTCTTTTTTTTTAAGATTTTATTTATTTATTCATAGACAGAGAGAGAGAGAGAGAGAGAGAGAGGCAGAGGGAGAAGCAGGCTCCATGCAGGGAGCCCGATGTGGGACTCGATCCCAGGTCTCCAGGATCAGGCCCTGGGCTGAAGGCGGCGCTAAACCGCTGAGCCACCCAGGCTGCCCACATCTGCCATTTTCATTTTTAATCATGTCCACTTAAAAATTCTTAAAATATTGGAAACAAACTGGCTATTATCTTGCAGAAACACTGAGATTGCTCTGTATTTGAAACATTCTCGATCAACTTTTCCCCTCTAATAGTCTAGCATGCATGAAGAGTTGTTCATTATCAGTTACCATATTACCATATAATGAAGTGAATATTCCAAAATTTAGCACATTAGCCTTTATATAATTAAAAATTCTTACTACGCCACTATGCACACTACCAAATTTACCTGGCAGGTTTTGTGTTTTGTTAGTTTTTGTTTTTTTTGTAGCAAGATTCTCTTGATGAAGCCATATGATTTATCTTCTGGCAAAAATTCCTTGATCTGTGTAATACCTCAGACTGCTTTCTTGTCACTGCAGCTCTGCTACCAGAACATAATCCCTACACAAAACACAAGCTCCAAATCACATTTGTTAATAATGTAATACTTTGCATTTCTACACAGTTAGGAGCTAGTTAGTCAGTAATCATGTTCAAATAACACATATACAGAAAGAATCAATGTTGGCAATATCTCTGTATTCATTAAGTTGCAGTGGTAAATACTTCGATACTTTTATTTGCTTCATAAGCTAGTATCATTAGCCAGTCCCTGAATTTGTCAAGCTGCCATATCATTAGGAAATGATACTTTCTGTGGCCTCTCCCAGTTTATCCAGGCCAGTGGAGCATGCAGCCCTGAACCATTGCCCAGCCTCTCCACCAGTGGGCTGTGAGCACAGTGTGGGAGAAAAAATGGTGTTTTAACTGTATTTTTTTCTGTGTTTTATGTTTTACATTCAAGTCCATAATCCATTTTGAGTTAATTTTTGTATAAGATGTGAAGTTTAAGTCAAGGTTTACTTTATTTTTTGCCTACAGATGTCTAATTTTCTAGCACCATTTGTTGAAAAAGCTGTTCTTCCTCCACCAAATTGCTTTTGCACTTTGTCAAAAATCACTGGGTATGTTTGTATGGGCCATTTTCTGGTTCTGTATTTTGTTCCATTGATCTTGGTATCCTGCCAATACCACTCCATAGATTCCTGTATACAGTCTTAACATCAGGTAGAGTAATTCCTTTATTCTTGTTTTTCAAAATTGTTTTAACTCTTATAGTTTCTGTGTTTTCCCATAAAAATTTTAGAATTAGCTTGTCTACAGCTACAAAAAAGCTTACAGGGATTTTGATAGGAATTGCTTCAAATCTTTAGATCAGTTTGGGGAGAATTGACATTTTGCTATGTTGAATCTTCCAATCCATGGACATGGTATGTCTCTCAATTTATTTACATCTTCTTTGATTTCTTTCATCAGCATTTTGTCATTTTTAGCATATAGATTCTATATGTGTTTTGTTATATTTATCATATTTCATTTTCTTGGAGCAATTGTAAATGGTATTGTGTTTTTACTATCAGCTTCCACATATTCATTGTTAGTATATAGAAATATTACTATATATATATATATATAGTATATATAGAAATATATATAGAAATATATATTATATTATTATATAATTATTATTATATTATATAATATATTATATTATATATTTATATATAATATATATAAACTATATATAGAAATGTGTTAATCTTGTATGCTGTGATTTTATTGAACTCACTAGTTCTAAGAGGATTTTTTGGGGGGAGGGTGTTTCTATTTTGTTCTGTTTCTAGATTCCTTGCTATTTTCTATGTAGATAATCTAGTTACAAATAGGGACAGATTTATCTCTTCCTTTCCAACATGTATGCCTCTTATTTCTTTTTCTGGCCTTATTAAGCTACCTAGAACTTTAAGTATTAGTTTAAATACAGGTGGTGAAAGCAAACATTCTTGCCATCACTAATATTAGGGGGAAAGCAAATTAAAATAATTCATTTTGTGAAAGACCTTTGAAGAGAATGAAAAGACAAACTGCAGATTTGGAGAAACTGCAAAATCACATATCCAACAAAGGTCTTACATTTAGAAATAGAAAGCATCCTCAAAACTCTGTAGTAAAGAACAAAAAACAAAAAGGCAGCCCAGTTAGAAAATGGGTAAAAGAAAAAAAAATCACCTGCAGTATTTTCCTCCCAAATGCCTTATATGGAAGCTGCAACATCCTATTCCCCCTCATCTGTAGTCACCAGAGGGATGGGTGGGAACATACATGCCATAAATGAGTATTAGCAAGGATGCATTTTCCTCATTTGCCACATGTAGAGTGACCCAAGGCAGCCCAGGAAAATTCTGCCTACAGTGGTACCCAAAAAGTATTGTTAAAGGCCTTTGCTTCTCTCTACTCCAGACCAGCTATCACCTTAAAAAAAAAAGAAGAAGAAAATGGGTAAAAGATACGAACAGACATTTCATCAAAGAGGATTAAAAGATGACAAATTGCCATATGAAAAGATGTTCAGCTTCATTAGCTTTTGGGAAAATGAAATTAAAACTATGTAAAACTATGATGAAATATCACTAGACATCTGTCAGAAAGACTAATATAAAAAATAATGATACCACCAAACACTGAGTAAGAGATGAAGAAACTGAATTAATCATTTGTTGCTTATGGGAATATAAAATGGTATGTACTCATTCTAGAAAATATTTTTATGATTTCTTTTCTTTTTTTAGAGAGAAAGAGTGCACAAGTGCAAGGTAGGGGTAGGGGCACAGGGAAAGAGAGATGTGGTCTTGCTGAACATGACTGGTCCTCAGCTTGCACCACTTGTGACTCTCCAGGCAAGTTCAGCAACACCTGAGCTGGTCTATTATCCTGTTCCACTGGTGATGCTCCTTGATGCTGCACCACTGTCACATTACCAGAGAGTTTCTAAACACTTACTACCAGTTTCTGGACTCATATTACTGTGGAATAGTAACTGGTGCACACCTGCACCAGTTTAGCAACCTCACTGGGTAAGCTGGTCTCCATGCACAGCTGCAGAGTCTGGTATTAGGGTAACAGTGCTCGGAGTCTCTCTCGAGTTGAGAGGGCTCTTCAAATGAGAAATAGCTGTATTACTATTGTGGCCAGAAAAAAAGTATTCTATGCTTCAGACTTTTCGAGATTTTTTTTAAAGATTTTTAAAAATCTATTTATTCATAAGAGACACACACAGAGAAAGAGAGGGGAGAGAAAGAGAGAGAGAGAGAGAGAGAGAGAGGCAGAGAGAGGCAGAGACACAGGCAGAGGAAGAAGCAGACTCCATGCAGGGAGCCTGACTTGGGACTCGATCCTGGGTCTCCAGGATCATGCCCTGGGCCAAAGGTGGTGCTAAACCACTGAGCCACCCAGGCTGCCCCTTTTCCAGAATTATAGTGCTGCTTTAGGTTTTCCCTTTGGAGAACAGAAAAGTAGACACAGGCAAATTTGTTGTTATTTCTTTTGGAGAGCATTTCTCATCATAAATTATTGCTTCCTGCTTTTTCCTGGGAACCATTTTAAACTAAAATCTTCCTTATCCATTAGATGAGGTTAAAAATAGTACATTTTCTTATAGCTGAAAATGAGAGCTTTCTGGTTAAATCTTGACATCTCTTTTACTGGAAAGAATTAATGGAGAACTCATTTGGCAGTCTGTGGGTTTGTGTTTTCCACCTATGTGAATAATACAAAATCACTGTCATCCTGTTGCAGTTCAACATCAGGAATATAGTGGCCCAAATGAGAGAACAGCGTTATGGCATGATTCAAACAAAGGTAAGCTCTCACTACATAAATTCTAATAAAAAGAATAATGAATATAAAGATTAACATGTATAGCATGTTACAATTTGTAAATCTCTTTTACCTACAGCATGTCATTGAATTCTCACTGTTTGGGGTAGACATTAATTTTTTCTAATATTACCTTCATGTTCTGAATAATTAAGCCTGTTCTGAGGGATTATTCATATAGCATGTAGAGGAGTCAGGAGGGAAACAGGTTTCCTGATGCCCAAATGCTTTGTCCATAATGCCATGTTATTTAAGTAATATATCTAAAGTTATTCATAGGTTTCTTTTTTTTTATTTATTTACTTATGATAGTCACAGAGAGAGAGAGAGGCAGAGACACAGGCAGAGGGAGAAGCAGGCTCCATGCAGCGGGAGCCCGACGTGGGATTCGATCCTGGGTCTCCAGGATCGCGCCCTGGGCCAAAGGCAGGCGCTAAACCGCTGCGCCACCCAGGGATCCCTATTCATAGGTTTCTGATAGCCTCTAAATTATAGAAGTCATAGGCATGTCATAAAAAAGATAGCATTTATGTTACAGATTAGTTATTAATTAATCATTGGGAGGGGGAATCAAGAGAGTATGGATAATGAAAACAAACAAGAACTCCTAAATCTTTAGGTTGACCTCTTTTTAGGCCAATGTTAAATGATATTTGCTAAAATAAAATGATATTTTATTTGAACTTGGGTCACCTGAGAGACCTGAGGCTACACCTAAAAAAAAAAAAAAAAAAAAGGTTTAAATGTAATTTATCCAGGGAAATATAAGGAGGTTGAGATTGAGGGTGTTTCCCCTCTGTTCAGTTAAGCCTTGAGTTAACTCATTGACCAAGCACTATATTATAATCAGTTTCTTCCTGATATTTAGAAAAAAAATTTTTTTTCATAATGGAACTGGAGGGTATTATGCTGAGTGAAATAAGTCAATTGGAGGACAATCGTATGGTTTCACTCATATGGGGAGTATATGAAATAGTGAAAGGGATTATAAGGGAAAGGAGGGGAACTGAGTGGGAAAAATTAGAGAAGGAGACAAACCATGAGAGACTCCTAACTCGAGGAAACAAACAACAGGGGGTTGTGGAAGGGGAGGTGGGTGGAGGGATGGGGTAACTGGGTGATGGGCACTGAAGATGGCACTTAATGGGATGAGCACTGGGTGTTATACTATATGTTGGCAAATTGAATTTAAATAAACACATGTAAAATATATTTTTTCATGAATAAGCTCTTGGTTAAACATTTGCTCTTTTTAGGAGCTTTCCTTTATGGTTGAAAATTATAGCTATGTCTTCTGAAAATGGATATTAGTATTCAACTACTTAACATTCCGTTGTTTTTCATATATATGTATTTAGGAGCAGTATTTCTTTTGTTATAAAGTTGTGCTTGAAGTTCTTCAGAAGCTTCTGACTTTCGATTAAGAAAGACTTCTGTTGCCTCACTCTTGAAATCACCACTGGGCTTGGAGCTGCCTCATAAATGTTCCAGCTGTGCTGAAGGGCTTTGCTGATGCACACAATGTGCTTTCTTGGTGTATCATTTGACTTTCTTTCTGACAACTTCCTGAAGGCAGCATCATTTGGTTTGGGGTGAACAGTGTTTATCCATTAATCTTACTTAGATAATATCAAAATACCCTCCCACATTTTCCAGTGAAACAAAAGTTGCATAAAACAACTGCAGCCTATTTGGCTGCAGGGATTATGGAACCCAATAAAGGACTTAAACTATATTCATTAATATGTTATTTGGACAGGCAGCTAAAGGGAGCTGAGAGTTTCCAGGACCTTATAAAGCCCGTAATCTGGGGAAATACAGGGCCAATAAATGCAGGATCACATCATGAGGTCTTACAGGCCTTTTCAAGATGGATACTTCTCCATGTTTTTTAGCTAGAGTCTCTGCTTTTAGCTGGTATTTGAATAACTCAGTTCCATAATTAGGATGGATTGACTTTCTACACACATTGAATTCCATTTTCCTATAGTTTCATGCTCTTGGGGTGGGGCGGGGCGGGGAGCGGGGGTTCCAGGGACCTCAGAGGACAAGCTGCCTTGCTAGAGCAGCTGCACAAGGACCTGTTGGTCTGGGAAGTATTTCATGGGTGGGCAGAGTTCCTCTGCTCCATCACATGAGCTCACTGATGAACATTCCAAAACTAAAATAGATGTTTATATAGAAAAGTCCAAGAGGAGATTTTTGCCCAGCTTGAGTTCTTTCCTATCCCACCCTAACACTTGACATATTACTCAGTCTGCTTTGTTAAAAGCACATATTACATTTTACTTGCTTCTTACTCTTTGCCCTTTATCTAACCAATAAACTTTGATATAAGCATTATTACATAATTCTGTGTATCTCTTACACCAGATATATTTCTCAAACTAAGATCTATAATAGTTTTTTTTTTCAGATTTCCATGAAGTCATTCCTTTCCATTACTGCCCCACCTCTGCTGTAACATTTAGAAGTTGGCTTTGGGAGGCAGGTTTTGGAAAACCAAAGTCATAGTTGTGAAAATGAAAACTTCCATATTCTCTTATTGAAAATATGTGGCCATTATTACATCCATATTATTATAGAACTTTGCCTCATATAATTACAGTGATATTTTGGTCAAGGAATTTTAGTGATCAGTTATACCTGATTATAAGCTATAAAACATTTGCTACATGTCTTTGTACAATGTAATTCAGTGGAGATCAGAATATTCTGTATTATATTGAGAAAATTTCTAATATTAATGTAAATCTTGAATTTTTAAGAGGCTTATTTTATTCACTTGGCTGAATGGATATTTGAATTTGTGGAATTAAACTTGATAATTTTCATTTTAGAAATATATCTCAGAAATGTATTTTATATTAAATCAAATTGATAATTCTACCTATTTATGTTGTTCATTTAAATAATAGTCTATGCTAAACATTAGTTTCATTTTGATTATTGGCCCTTAATATTTGTATACAAAATTTTATTTTCTCTCTGTTACTGTAAAATAATAGTTATAATGTACAGCAACATTCCTGAGAAGGTTCTATGCTGTTATTTAAATGAAAAGACTTACTATGTATTGCCTGAAGTATTTTTATTATCTAGGTCTTGAAATGTTCTTATAAAGAAAAATGCCACAATTTTGATGGTAAACATGTTTCTTCTTTAATGTGTGTGCCTCATATTTTTATAGCTGGGCTAATTTTTAGCTTTTCAGGGAAATTAAATAAGATAATGTGGAAATACTGATTGCACTTGTTTTATTTAATTTTTGGAAAGTGAACTCCAAATTGAAAACTTTTGACTAATTGAAATACTAAGTTTCCTACCAATAATAAATCAATGTTAGCCTAGGATATGAATATGAAACTCTCACTGACACCTTTGTGAGTATATGAAAGCTTATTTAGATGAACTTTTAAACTATTTAAATAAAAGCATATATGCATTTATTAACTTTCAGCTTTAAATATATATCTTTAAAGTTGCATATGCTTGATGGACTTACATGTTGGGCCAAAGCTTTTCAGAAATAAACATTGTAGGTTTTATTCTCATATAAGTCTTGGTAATTTATTTTTACCTGGGCTTTTCACCCCTAATCTATCTAGAATATTATTGAATTTTCAATTAACTTTACATTTACTACTCAAAGGTCATTTTAGTGATTTATTCTTACTGAAAAATCTTAAATGAAAATGCCTCAAGTAACTCTAAAACATAACGGTTTCATTTCTGACTTATTTTTTCATAATCCCTGGGAAGAATTACTTTTCTTATATGTTGTCTTGAGGATTAAGTAATGGAACCAGAAAATTCGGAAAGTATTCATTAAGTAGAAACAGGTCAGTGGCACTCAGTGGAGTACCCCCTTTGTCTACAACTATAATAATCAAAAAGCAGTGAGTAACCTCATCATGAAACAATTTGAATTACAAGGGATCTTAAAACATACCTAATGTAACTACTGTATCTGAAACTTGAAAGTGATAAAGAACATTTTTTTCATAAACTAATAGCAACATCATATTGGGAGGTGAAAAAAATAGAGCCTTCTCATTAGCAAAACAGTAACACCTGTTAGCACTATAGGATTGCTCTAGAGTTGGATAGCCACTGCAGAAGAACTACAAAAAGTAATAACTGGTATAAATATTGGAAAGTTAGAACAGAATGATCTTTTGTTTGTATATTTGCCCACATAGAAATAATAGACTCAACTAAAATGTGGTATTGGAAATATCATTCTGATGTCTGGAGACAAGATGACTGTAAAAATTAATCTTTTTCTATATCAGGAGTCATCAGATTATGGCTTACATGTAAAATCTGACAATGACTTTTTGTCTGTTTTGTAAATAAAGTTTTATGCCCATTTGTTTATATATTGTCTATGGCTGCTTTTGTGCTATAGTGGCAATGGCCAGTTAACAGTGGCAGAGATCATATGGCCCATAAAGCCCAGAACTCTTTACCATCTGGCCCTTTAAAGGAAAAGTCAGCCACCCTCTGTTCTATATCTTCAATAGGGAAAATGCCTCTGAGCAACAGGAAGATGTAAAATATATAAAATACTTAAGATTTAAGACTTAACTTTCCAAGAACTTGACCCCTTGGTGCTCGCATTCTAAATGAATAGGAAATCCATGAAAAGATATAAGATATTTTTGAAAAAGAAGAGGTTAACCAAAAAAAAAAAAAAAAGAAGAGGTTAACTAGATTGAATTTAAATTTTAATTTTTTTTAAGAAAAGAAAAAGCGAAGGTAATTGTGGGAGAGAGCAATAATCAAAGTATTATCTAAAGGCACAGTTAATTCAAACCATGTGATTCTGGCTCAGGGATATACAAATGGATCAATGGAATGAAATAGTCAAGAAGGAGACTCAACAGACTCATATATATTTGTGAATCTACTGTATGTTAAAGGTAGCATTTCAAATCCAGAGCTTCAAAATTTATGAAGCAAAAACTGATAGAACTGATAAAACTAGAAAGATAGACAAGACCACAATTGTATTTGGAGATTTCACCATTCCTTTCTTAGTAATTGATAGACTAAGTAAACAAAAGCCTCAGTAAATATATAAAAGATTTGAATAACACTCTAAACCAGTTTGAACTAATTGACATTTCTAGAGCACTGCACCAAAGTACAGCAGAATACACATTTTTTCAAGCGCACGTGGGACATTCACCAAGAGTGATTATATATTTGGGTCATAAAATAAACCTCAATATAATTCACAGGAAAAGAACTATAGAAGTATGCTTATGGACTTAACTAGAAATCAATAACATAAAGATATTTCAAAAATTCCAAAATATTTGGAAGTTAGACAGTATACTGCTAAATAACTTATGAGTCAAGGAAAAAAAATCACAAGAGAAGTTAGAAAATATTTTGAAATAAATGAAAATAAAAACAGAACATGTGAAGTGCAGTGACATATTTTCATTTATTTTGGAGAGAGTCATTTGCTTAACTTAGGCCATGCTGAATTTGTTATGCATATGGGGGGACCTCCAAATGGCTCTACAAGACTGGCCTGAAGACCTAGATCCTGAAGAATGTTTGCCTTGAAGGCAATACTTGAAAGTATGGGAATAGATGAGCTCCCCGAAGCAAGTGAGATGGAGACCAAGGGCAGAGTCCTGGAGCATGTCAACATTCATTCCTTAACTGCCCTTCATGGCCCAGCCTAAAAGCCACCTCTTCCATGAAGCCTCCTAATACTCATCTCCCCTTCCTCTGATTCCTTCATCAGTGTTTCTCAAACTCTGTCGTAAAGAACTCACTTTATTTACAAACAGATGGACCCCCAACAGCCAATATACCCATCAGATATTTACTGGGAAATGTGGTGGGCTAATTTGAGGATAGCAGCTGAAGCTAGATGGTTGTCTATTTCAAAAGTGAGTAAGTGTAAGGAGCACTTGATAACGCCTACAGGGATTGAGATAATCTAGCTTTTATCTATTCTAAAAGCTCATCAGCTAATACTCCCTTCCATAACCAAGTCCCACACTGAGGAGAAACTGGAATCAAGATTGAGCAAAACAGGGGTAATATTGGTGAAATGAAGAGAAGGTCCATATAAAAGTGAACAAGGGGAACAGAGGCAAAAAACCTCAGAAGTTAAGCTCAATGAAGTTACCAGAGCTATACGGACAAACCACCTAAAATTTTAGGAGAATTAAATTCACATAAAAATAGCACTAGAAAAGTATCATGATTAAATTCCATACAAATTACTAAAATAGCATCCCTATAGGTAATGAAGGTACACCAGAAAGACATGACCAAAAAGCAGATTAAAATTATAACATAGGGGCTTCTGCCTGGCTCACTGGTTGAGCATCTGCCTTTGGCTCAGGTGGAGATCCCCAGGTCCTGGAATCCAGTCCTGCGTCAGGCTCCCCTCAGGGGAGCTTCTCCCTCTGCCTGTGTATCCTCTCTCTGTGTGTCTCTCATGAATGAATAAATAAAATCTTTTAAAAAACAATCCAGAAGTGGACTCTCAACTTTATGGTCAACTAATATTCGACAAAGGAGGAAAGACTATCCACTGGAAAAAAGCCTCTTCAATAAATGGTGTGGGGAAAATTGGACATCCACATGCAGAGGAATTAAACTGGACCACTCTCTTGCACCATACACAAAGATAAACTCAAAATGGATGAAAGATCTAAATGTGAGACAAGATTCCATCAAAATCCTAGAAGAGAACACAGGCAATACCCTTTTTGAACTCAGCCATAGTAACTTCTTGCAAGATACATCCACGAAGGCAAAAAAAAAAAACAAAAGCAAACATGAACTATTGGGACCTCATCAAGATAAGAAGCTTTTGCACAGCAAAGGATACAGTCAACAAAACTAAAAGACAACCTGCAGAATGGGAGAAGATATTTGCAAATGACATATCAGATAAAGGGCTAGTATCCAAGATCTATAAAGAACTTCTTAAACTCAACACAAAAGAAACAAACAATCCAATCATGAAATGGGCAAAAGACATGAACAGAAATCTCACAGAGGAAGACAGAGACATGGCCAACAGGCACATGAGAAAATGCTCCGCATCACTTGCCATCAGGGAAATACAAATCAAAACCACAATGAGATACCACCTGACACCAGTGAGAATGGGGGAAATTAACAAGGCAAGGAATGACAAATGTTGGAGAGGATGTGGAGAAAAGGGAACCCTCTTACACTGTTGGTGGGAATGTGAACTGGTGCAGCCACTCTGGAAAACTGTGTGGAGGTTCCTCAAAGAGTTAAAAATAGACCTTCCCTACGACCCAGCAATTGCACTGCTGGGGATTTACCCCAAAGATACAGATGCAATGAAATGCCAGGACACCTGCACCCCGATGTTTCTAGCAACAATGTCCACAATAGCCAAACTGTGGAAGGAGCCTCAGTGTCCATCGAAAGATGAATGGATAAAGAAGATGTGGTCTATGTATACAATGGAATATTCCTCAGCCATTAGAAACGACAAATACCCACCATTTGCTTCGACGTGGATGGAACTGGAGGGTATTATGCTGAGTGAAATAAGTCAATCAGAGAAGGACAAACATTATATGGTCTCATTCATTTGGGGAATATAAAAAAATAGTGAAAGGGAATAAAGGGCAAAGGAGAAAAAATGAGTGGGAGATATCAGGAAGGGAGACAGAACATGAAAGACTCCTAACTCTGGGAAACGAACTAGGGGTGGTGGAAGGGGAGGTGGGCGGGGGGTGGGGGTGACTGGGTGACGGGCACTGAGGGGCGCACTTGACAGGATGAGCACTGGATGTTATTCTATATGTTGGCAAATTGAACACCAATAAAAAATAAATTTATTATTAACAATAAATTAAAAAAAGAAAAATAAATAAAAATAAAACATTCTAAGGTCCTTGCATTATTCAAGAGAAGGGTAAATTTACCAGTTAGTGTTATATTTTGATAACTTTAAAAAGCTTTTTATGATATCTATTATAGCTGCTAAAAGAATAGAAAAAGAGCATGTAATCTACAAACTAAGAAGAGTAACAATGGGCAGGACAGAAAAAAAAAAGAAAAGAAACGTAGAGGGTGGTGCAAATAAAAAGCATGTAAGAGAATAGCTTGAAGCCCAAAGACATCAGTTATTACAATAAGTGATATGTGGGTCAAGTGCTTAAGGTAAATTATGAAAAACATCAAGAAACAAATCTAAAACACAAAGACATGAAAAGACTGAAAATAAAAGTAAAAAAAAAAATGATGCAAACACCAGCCAAAAGAAAGTTGGTGTAGTATGCTACTTTTAGACAGCATGGAATTCAGGCAAAAGGCATTATTAGAGAAGTTCACTGGAAGTATATGACCATTCGAAATTTGCATATGCCTAATAACAGGACCTTAAAATACATAAAGCATATATACAAAATTCCACAGGTAAGGATGTCAGGGTGGCTCAGTGGTTGAACGTCTGCTTTTGACTCAGGGTGTGATCCCAGGGTCCGGGATCAAGTCTCACCTCGGGCTCCTACATAGAGCCTGCTTCTCTCTCTGCCTATCTCTCTCTCTCTCTCTCATAAATAAATAAAATTTTAAAAAAGAAAATTCTACATGTAGACTTACAGTTTTTGTTCTTTCATATCTCTGATTTCTTGGGGGCTTCAGAATTATTTGATAACTAGCTGTGTTGGAGGTATGAGACAAGCATAGGGTCTGTGTGTGTGCATGTGTGTGTGCATGTGTGTGTGTGTGTCTCCCATCTTAACTCCTCTCTCTAAAACTAGAAAATTCTAAAGAGATAGACAAGTACAAATAATGGTTGGAGATTTTCACCAGTCTCTCTTAGTAGATAATAGAACAAGTGAACAAAAATTATTGAAACTACAGGGATGCCTGGGGTGGCTCACTGGTTGAGCATCTGCCTTTGGCTCAGGGTGTGATCCTGGGGTACAGAGATCTAGTTCAATATCCTGCTCCTTATTGGGAGCCTGATTTTCCCTCTACCTATGCCTCTCTATGTCTCTCATGAATAAATAAATAAAATCTTTAAAAAATATATTGAAACTACAGAGAGAAGATAGACCTCTACACACCAGAGAGAAGCCTCAGAAGAAATCAATTTTACCAGCACGTTGTTCTTGGACCTTTAGCCAACCAAAGAACATATATAGTAGCTGCACACAACTACTGCAGAATGTAAATGTTTTCAAACCCTTGTGACCCATATAGTATGCTCCCACAAAAATGACCATACCTTGGAACATAATGTAAGTTCCAATTTATTCCAAAACTCATATTGAAATCATAGGCATTTTCTAAACGAAATGCAATTATGCTCGACATTAGTACTGATAACATATAATTGAAATTTAAGAAATGTATTTTCAAATAATAGAACAAAAGAATAATCATAATCAAATCACTCTTAAACTAGTAATGAAAATATTACATTGAGAAACTTATGAGACAGCTAAAGCAGTATTTAGAAGAGAATTTAGAATCTTAAATACATATATAGAAAAGACCCCATTATTTGTAATATCCAAGATATGAAAACAACCCAAGTGATTATCAATAGATGAATGAATAAAGATGTGATACACACACACACACACACACACACACACACACACGAATACAATACAGACACAAAAAATGAAATTTTCCTATTTGTGACAACATGGATGGACCTTCAGGGCATTATGCTAAGTGGAATAAGTCAGAAAGATTAATACGACATGGACTCATCTATACGTGGAATTTAAACAAAACCAAACTCATAGAAAACAGATTGGTGGCTGTTCTAGGGAGGGTTAGAGGTAGGCAATATAGGTAAAGGGGATCAAATAAGGTACAAACTTTCCATTATAAAAGAAGTCTAGGCGATTTAATGTACAGCAGAGTGACTGGAGTTAATAATACTGTGTTCCACATTTGAAAATCATTAAAAGAGTAGATCTTAAAAGTCCTAATCCAAGAAAAAAAAATTTAACTATGTGTGGTGATGGACCTTAATGGAACTTACTGTGAGGATTGTTCTGCAGGATATACAAATACTGAATCATTATGTATATCTGAAACTATTATGCTGTTTTATGTCACATATATCTCAAATTTTTATAAATTTATTTTTTATTGGTGTTCAATTTGCCAACGTAAAGAATAACACCCGGTGCTCATCCTATGAAGTGCCCCCCTCAGTGCCTGTCACCCTGTCACCCCCACCCCCCGCCCACCTCCCCTTCCACCACCCCTAGTTCATTTCCCAGAGTTAGGAGTCTTTCATGTTCTGTCTTCCTTTCTGATGTCTCCCACTCATTTTTTCTCCTTTCCCCTTTATTCCCTTTCACTATTTTTTATATTCCCTAAATGAATGAAACCATATAATGTTTGTCCTTCTCCAATTGACTTACTTCACTCAGCATAATACCCTCCAGTTCCATCCACGTCGAAGCAAATGGTGGGTATTTGTCATTTCTAATGGCTGAGTAATATTCCATTGTATACATAAACCACATCTTCTTTATCCATTCATCTTTCAATGGACACTGAGGCTCCTTCCACAGTTTGGCTATTGTGGACATTGCTGCTAGAAACATCGGGGTGCAGGTGTCCCGGCGTTTCATTGCATCTGAATCTTTGGGGTAAATCCCCAGCACTGCAATTGCTGGGTCGTAGGGCAGATCTATTTTTAACTATTTGAGGAACCTCCACACAGTTTTCCAGAGTGGCTGCACCAGTTCACATTCCCACCAACAGTGTAAGAGGGTTCCCTTTTCTCCACATCCTCTCCAACATTTGTTGTTTCCTGCCTTGTTAGTTTTCCCCATTCTCACTGGTGTGAGGTGGTATCTCATTGTGGTTTTGATGTGCATTTCCCTGATGGCCATTTTCTCATGTGTGTGTTGGCCATGTCTCTGTCTTCCTCTGTGAGATTTCTGTTCATGTCTTTTGCCCATTTCATGATTGGATTGTTTGTTTCATTGCCATTGAGTTTAAGAAGTTCTTTATAGATCTTGGATACTAGCCCTTTATCTGATATGTCATTTGCAAATATCTTCTCCCATTCTGCAGGTTGTCTTTTAGTTTTGTTGACTGTATCCTTTGCTGTGCAAAAGCTTCTTATCTTGATGAATTCCCAATAGTTCATTTTTGCTTTTGTTTCTTTTGCCTTCGTGGATGTATCTTGCAAGAAGTTACTGTGGCCGAGTTCAAAAAGGGTGTTGCCTGTGTTCTCCTCTAGGATATTGATGGAATCTTGTCTCACATTTAGATCTTTCTTCCATTTTGAGTTTATCTTTGTGTATGGTGTAAGAGAGTGGTCTAGTTTCGTTCTTCTGTATGTGGATGTCCAATTTTCCCCACACCATTTATTGAAGAGACTGTCTTTCTTCCAGTAGACAGTGTTTCCTCCTTTGTCGAATATTAGTTGACCATAAAGTTGAGGGTCCACTTCTGGATTCTCTATTCTCTTCCATTGATCTATGTGTCTGTTTTTGTGCCAGTACCACCCTGTCTTGATGACCACAGCTTTGTAGTACAACCTGAAATCTGTCATTGTGATGCCCCCAGCCATGGTTTTATTTTTTAAAATTCCCCTGGCTATTCGGGGTCTTTTCTGATTCCACACAAATCTTAAAATGATTTGTTCTAACTCTCTGAAGAAAGTCCATGGTATTTTGATAGGGATTGCATTAAATGTGTAAATTGCCCTGGGTAGCATTGACATTTTCACAATATTAATTCTTTCAATCCATGAGCATGGAATATTTTTCCATCTCTTTGTGTCCTCCTCAATTTCTTTCAGAAGTGTTCTATAGTTTTTAGGGTATAGATCCTTTACCTCTTTGGTGAGGTTTATTCCTAGGTATCTTATGCTTTCGGGTAAATGGGATTGACTCCTTAATTTCTCTTTCTTCAGTCTCACTGTTAGTGTATAAAATGCCACTGACTCCTGGGCATTGATTTTGTATCCTTCCATGCTGCCAAATTGCTGTATGAGTTCTAGCAATCTTGGGGTGGAGGCTTTTGGGTTTTCTATGTAGAGTATCATGTCATCGGCAAAGAGGGAGAGTTTGACTTCTTCTTTACCAATTTGAATGCCTTTTATTTCTTTTTGTTGTCTGATTGCTGAGCCTAGGATTTCCAGTACTATGTTGAATAGCAGTGGTGAGAGTGAACATCCCTGTCTTGCTCCTGATCTTAGGGGAAAGGCTCCCAGTGCTTCCCCATTGAGAATGATATTTGCTGTGGGCTTTTCATAGATGGCTTTTAAGATGTTGAGGAATGTTCCCTCTATCCCTACACTCTGAAGAGTTTTGATCAGGAATGGATGCTGTATTCTGTCAAATGCTTTCTCTGCATCTAATGAGAGGATCATATGCTTCTTGGTTTTTCTCTTGCCGATATGATGAATCACATTGATTGTTTTACAAGTGTTGAACCAGCCTTGCATCCTGGGGATAAATCCTACTTGGTCATGGTGAATAATTTTCTTAAAGGTTTTTTTTAAATTTTTATTTACTTATGATAGTCACAGAGAGAGAAAGATAGAGAGAGGCAGAGACACAGGCAGAGGGAGAAGCAGGCTCCGGGTCTCCAGGATCGCGCCCTGGGCCAAAGGCAGGCGCCAAACCGCTGCGCCACCCAGGGATCCCCAGCACAGGTGTCTGTTAGTGTCCCAGGGAGCCTGAGGGCATCCCCGCCCCTCCTGGGGTCCCGCTCCAACTCCCTGCAAGCACCTTTCTGTCCGGGAAGATTGGTGTAGCTCCTGCTTCTCCGGGTCAGGGCTTTCCTGTCCTGGGGACACTCGCCCCGGCCTTAGCCCAGCTCCTCGCAGGGGCCCTCCCCCTTGGATCCCTTTTGTTTCCTTATTCCCCCCCCCCCCCCCGTCTTCCTACCTTGATAGAAGCGTGAACTCTTCTCATAGTAGCATTCCAGCTGTTCTCTCTTTAAATCTCAGGCCAAATTCGTAGATTTTCAGGTTGATTTGAAGGTTATCTAGGTAATTTGGTGGGGACAGGTGACTTGGGGACCCTACTCTTCCGCCATCTTGCCCTGCCCCCCAAGTTTTCCATTTTGATTGTGTTAATTTTAGTACTATTCCAGGAATATGTCCATTTCAAATTTATTGGCATAGACTTATAGTATTCTTTCATTTTCTTTTTGTAGTTTTTTACTCTGGAAAACAGTGTGGAGGTTCCTCAGAGTTAAAAATAGACCTGCCCTACAACACAGCAATTGCACTGTTGGGGATTTACCCCAAAGATGCAGATGCAATGAAACGCCGGGACACCTGCACCCTGATGTTTATAGCAGCAATGGTCACAATAGCCAAGCTGTGGAAGGAGCCTCGGTGTCCATCAAAAGATGAATAAATAAAGAAGATGTGGAGGGAGGGGCAAGATGGCAGAAGAGTAGGGTCCCCGTCACCTGTCCCCACCAAATTACCTAGACAACCTTCAAATAATCCTGAAAATCTATGAATTCGGCCTGAGATTAAAAGAGAGAACAGCTGGAATGCTACTATGAGAAGAGTTCACGCTTCTATCAAGGTAGGAAGACGGGGGAAAAAGAAATAAGGAAACAAAAGGGATCCAAGGGGGAGGGCCCCTGCGAGGAGCTGGGCTAAGGCTGGGGCGAGCATCCCCAGGACAGGAAAGCCCCCTCCCGGAGAAGCAGGAGCTGCACCAATCTTCCCGGACAGAAAGGTGTTTGCAGGGAGTTGGAGCGGGACCCCAGGAGGGGCCGGGATGCCCTCAGGCTCCCTGGGACACTAACAGAGCACCTGTGCTCCGGGGAGAGCACCACACCCCGCGCCGAGCTCCCTAAAGGGCTGCAGCATGCGCCGGCTGGACCCAGGAGCAGCTCAGAGGGGCTCAGCTGGAGGCTCAGCACGGAGAGGGCCTGCGCAGCCGGGAGCGCGAATCCCAACAGCGCAGGCCCAGGACCACAGAATGCCGGGGACACAGCCCAAGATCCAGTGCTGCCCCCGGGACAGGCAGCAGCCAAGAGGGCACAGGACAGCAGGGACAGTCCTGCCTCAAGCTGAGCAGATCAGCAGCCCCTCCCCCAAAGCCTCCATGCCCCTGGAGACTGAGAGCTCTGTAGTTACTGCGGGAGCTGACTCCAGGCCTCCAGAGCTGGCCGCAGCCACTGTGATTGTTCCTCCTGGGGCATCACAGGGTAAACAACCCCCACTGAGCCTCACAGTGGCCTCACAGGATAAACAGCTTAAACATCTTTCACTGACCCCTGCACCAGGCAGGGGGCTGAGCAGCTCCCCCAAGTGCTAACACCTGAAAACCAGCACAACAGGCCCCTCCCCCAGAAGACCAGCTAGATGGACAGGGGAAAAACAAATTATTGACCAAGCAGCACTGGAAAGTTCCAGGGGAAGTCAAGGGTCTTACAGTATACAGAATCAGAGGATACTCCCCCTTGTTTTTTCGGTTTTTGATTTCTTCTTTTGATTTCTTTGCTTCCCTCCCTTTTTTTTTCTTTTTTCTTTTCTTCTCTTTCTTTCTTTTTTTCCTCTTTTTTTCTGATTTTCTTTTTCTTTCCTTCTTTTTCTTCTGTCTTTTTCTCCTTTTCCCAATACAACTTGTTTTTGGCCACTCTGCACTGAGTAAGTTACTAGAAGGAAAACCTCACCTCAAAAGAAAGAATAGAAACAGCCCGCTCTCCCACAGAGTTACAAAATTTGGATTACAATTCAATGTCAGAAAGCCAATTCAGAAGCACTATTGTTGTGCCCAAGATTGCGAATCTGAAAAACCACCGAGGAACCGACACCGATGGAAACACACGAGGGTTTATTAACAACTCGAGCCTGGGTCCAAGTATATCCGACACAGCGGAGCAGGGACTTGGACCCAGGCTCGAGCTTGTAAATAAACCCTTGCGTGTTTGCATCCGTGTCGGCTCCTCGGTGGTTTCTCGGTTTCGAAATCTTGGGCACAACATTTGAGGGTTCGTCCGGGATCCGAGAGACCTCCAGGACCCCATCCGGAGGGTTTCACGCGTGGTGAATGCTCTCAACTTTTCCACCTTTTGCGTGCATATTCTCTGAGAGCTCTAAACTATACTTTACCTGTAGGAATTCCAATCTGTACTGGGTCGGCATTGGCTTAAGCGGCCGCGCTGGCGGGCGGTGAACCCGGGGTCTTGAGGAGACGTCCCTTGCCCCTGCCTAGAGGGCAGGGTCGTCATCTGTAAGGAGGGTGGAGGTCCTGTCTGTAAGGAGGGCGGGCTGCCAGCTCTTCGGGTTACCTTGTGTTTCGTCTCCGTGGCCGCCCTGGAATGTTTGTCGGTGTTACTGTGTTCTTGTTAGCTGTTTTGTGCGCTTGTCTGTATTACTGTGTCTTTAACTGTCATAACTGTCTACATAAGGAGAGGGGGCAGCGGGCGATGGCGGCGGCTCATCTAGGCTGGTTGCTCGCCCGCTGTGCCTGGGCATCGCCGCTGGGGAGGCCGCGTCGGGCCGCGAGCGCTGGCGTCTGTCTGGAGGAAGAGGGAGACGCGGACGCGGGGTGGGCGTGTGGAGGAGAGGCGCGGGCCGCCCCGGAGGCCGCCTTCCACCTGCGCCTCTTCGGCTTGGGCTTGGCCAACAGCTCCTGGGCCTGGGTGGCCCCCGAGGGGGCGGGCTGCCCCGAGGGCGGGCCGCCCGCGATGCCGGGGAGGGCTGCTTGCGGCGGCGGCGGCGGCGGCCCCCGCTGGCAAGTGGCGCGCGCTGCTGCGCCTTCCCGCCGAGGCTGTGCGCCCGCATTCGGCGCTGCTGGCCGTGCGCGTGGAGCCGGGCGGCGCGGCCGCGGAGGAGGCGGCTCGCCCCGGGCGGGGGGCCAGGGGGCGGCGGGGCTGCTGGCGCTGGCAGCGCCGGCGCGGGGCCTGCAGCTGAGCACACTGGCGCTGGCGCCCCCCAGGTGCAGGTGCTGCGCGAGAGCGGCACGGAGGCCGAGCGGGCGGCGGCGCAGCGCCTGGAGCCCGCGCGGGCCCTGGGCGCTCTGTTGCTGCTGACCAGCCTGGCGCAGGCGGCGCTGGCGGTGCTGCTGTACCGCGCGGCCGACCAGCGCGCCCTGCCCGCCGTGCTGGGCAGCGCGGGGCTGGTGTTCCTCGTGGGCGAGGTGGTGCCGGCCGCCGTGAGCGGGCGCTGGCGCTAGGGCCGCGCGCGCTGCTGCTCAGCCGCCTGGCGGTGCCGCTGACCTGCGGGTGGCGCTGCCCGTGGGCCAGCTGCTGGAGCTGGCGGCGCGGCCTGGGCGGCTGCGCGAGCGCATACTGGAGCTGGCCCGGGGCGGCGGCGACTCCTACAGCGACCTCAGCAAGGCGTGCTGCGCTGTCGGACCGTGGAGGATGTGCTCACGCCGCTCGAGGACTGCTTCATGCTGGACTTCGGCGTCCTGGCCACAGGACAGGCGGCCACACGCGCATCCTGCTGTACGAGGAGGAGCGCTCCAACATTGTGGACATGCTGTACCTCAAGGACTTGGCCTTCGTGGATCCCGAAGACTGCACGCCTCTCAGCACCATCACCCGCTTTTACAACCATCCGCTCCACTTTGTCTTCAACGACACCAAGCTGGACGCCGTCCTGGAGGAGTTCAAATGAGGGAAGTCTCACCTGGCCATCGTGCAAAAGGTGAACAACGAGGGTGAAGGTGACCCCTTCTACGAGGTGCTGGTCCTCGTCACCCTGGAGAACGTCATTGAGGAGATCATCAAGTCTGAGATCCTGGATGAGTCTGAGGACTACCGAGATGCCACCGTCAGGAAGAAGCCTGCTCCTCTGAGTACCCCTCTCTGGCAAAAAGAGGAATTCTCCTTGTTCAAGGTGTCTGACAATGAATATAAAGTGAAAATCTCGCCTCAGCTGCTCTTGGCCACCCAGCGCTTCCCCTCTGGAAAGGTGGATGTATTCAGCCCCCTGCAAATCTCCGAGAAGGTCCTGCTGCACCTGCTGAAGCATCCCAGCGTCAACCAGGAAGTGAGGTTTGACGAGAGCAACCGTCTGACTGCACACCATTACCTGTACCAGTGCAGCCAGCCAGTGGATTATTTCATTCTCATCCTGCAGGGCGGGGTTGAGGTGGAGATTGGGATAGAGGGCCTAAGTTCGAGAATGGAGCCTTCTTACTACGGAGTGTCTGCCCTGACAGCGCCATCCTCGGTTCACCAGTCCCCAGTGTCCTCGCTCCAGTCCGTCCACCACGACCTGCAGCCAGAGCCAGCCAATGGCGCTCGCTTGTCTGCATACTGTCCTGACTACACTGTGAGGACCCTCTCCAACCTGCAGCTCATCAAGGTCACGTGGCTGCAGTACCTCAATGCACTCCTGGCCACTGGAGCCCAGACCCATTTGGGGGTGGCAAGAGGGCGGGGGGATGGTTGGTGGTAGGCTTTCTACTTTGCCTTTTTCTCCTTATGCCCCCTTAGTGAGGGGCGGGAGCTCTGGCGGCAGCTCCAGGGTGAGGAGACAAGCCCCGGAGTCGGAAGAGCTGGGTTTGCTTCCGGGCCTAGCCACCAGCTGGCCGAGTGACCTTAAGCAAATCACTCTGTAATTTGTCGGCACCTCAGTTTCCTTCTCTGCCTATCAATGTTTGTGGAGTTGAAAGCACTTTGTGAAGTATAAAGCGTCGGTATGTACATAAGGAATGATTATTGTTTGTAAACGGGTTTTTTGTTGTTGTTGTTGTTGTTGTTGTAAGAAAAGTTAGCAATTGCCCAGTTCTTGGATTTTGAACCTGGGAACCTTGGATTGAAGTTGGAGATCCCCCTAAACTCCTTGAAATTGTATGCAGAAATAGTGAGAGTGTGCATTTTTGGGGAATGAAGATCCATCGCCAGCAAGTTTTCAAAGGGGGCTGTGACCCAGAAGAGTTAAGAACTATGATTCTTTTACTAAGATGACCAAAATGCTTCTTTGTTGTCAGCTGCTTTTATCAAATTCCAGACCATTGTCCAGCAAACACTATAGAAATGTTTGAACAGTTGGATTTCAAACATTTTCATTTTGTGGGGTGATGCTTACCAATGGTACAGCTCTAAGCAAGTGAACATAAACACATGTAAGTGTATTTTGTCTGGTTAGGAGTTTATCTGTTTTGCTATTCCATACAAATGTCTGAGAGGCAACAGTGTCCAATGAAAGCAAATTGTTTGGAAACCATGCCTTTCTCCTTGGCTTTGCTATGCCGTAATCCCTTGTTTCCCATACTTGGAATCCTATGTCCATCCATATTGTTGAACTATCTGACGTGAAGCTATGAGAGCTATGGCCTAGCCCCCTTTCCGCAGGCTGATTGCCCCCTGCAGACTGATCTGTAGAGTGCAGGGCTCCTGGGGCAGTCCCGTGGGTCCTGCCTCACGCGGTGTGTCCACTGGGCATATGTGAGCACGTGCGCACTTGGCAGTCCCTTTGCCCCATCCCCATGTTCCCTGTGGCAGCAGAACCCACAGGCTTCAGGAAGAGCAGTTGCGCTTGCTGGCTTTACTGATGCAAATGACCCTTCTTTCATGTATCTGGTATCCCCATTCCATTCATGTACATGACATGCCTCTTCTGAATTTGGTGTCGTGGCCTCTTTAGCAGCCTGCTCCCTTTGTGCTGGCCTGATCAAGGCATTTCTGATGCCCTTCTTCAAAAAGTGGAAAGCCGAATCTCATGCGGTTTGAATGTTGAGATTCCCAATAGGAAGCAATGCAGAGAGTAGTTTTCTCCAACTTTGGCTCTCGAGGCCTCCTGGGAGGGCTTCTCGCAGAACCATGTTGCCTCCAGCCATCCCTCCATGCTTCTGATTAGCTTCAGAGCCTGGGCAAGGTATGAGCGTGTGACCATCTTGCAAGAAGGGAACCGAGGATCGCAAACACCTGATTTTCTTCAAGCCACACCGCCAGTTGGCAGCAGGGCTGGGCAGGGCTCGGCAGAGATACGTCACGCTCCCCGAGGTCTCCTAAAATGATGGAAAGACTCACGTCGCCTACTGTGGTGCCTCCAACTACAGGATGGCCGAAGGCCCAGTGGATTGCCCGTGGCACATTTCTCTTCAGGGGCCAGGTATACAACTAGTCCCCATGCCGCAGTGCTGGCAACTGAGGGTCTGAAAGGACTTTGTGTAGGCCACAGAACAAAGAAGTGTCAGACGTCCAAGTGGGACCTGGAGAGCCGGGACCCAGAACCCGTGCTCCTGGGTGGGATAGAGTGGAGGTTTCCCGGCACGCAGAGATGCTGCCTGGTCCATGTCCTCCTGGGTGGAGCAGTGTCTTGTCCGAGGTCACCCTGAGGCCACAGCAGTGCACTGCTTTGTGGTCTCCTCTCAGAAAGGATGTGATGGCCTTGGGGCGTGCATGCAGGTAGAGGCCAGTGAAGGTCTCATGGGTCCGTCGTATGCCCAGAAGCCTGCATACGAGTGGATGTTGAAAGCGGCAGCTCCTCCACGTTGGCATCTGGCCTGAGATTGCCATGGCCGAAAGCAGAAGTTGGGGACTTGCACACTCCCCTCCTGTGAAGTGGAGTGTCTTCACTTCTTGCCAGAGGTTCTGGCCACAAGCGGTACTGCAGCCATTGGCCCTTCACTCTACGAGGCGATGTCAACGGGCTGAGGCGCAGCAAGATGGGGCAGAGAGCCTGTGCCAGCCGTTGCCGGCCTCCCAGGGGTTTTCGCCAAGCTCAGGAGTCAAGGGGACAGACAACGTTTCCCTTTGCCTTGGGCCGCTTGCCAGGAGCTTCAGGGCCTCTGCCGGCCCTCAGGGCCAGCCCAGCAGTAAACTCATTGCAGACACAGTGCGTGAGTGGTCTTCAAACCTCTGCAAGAGGAGAGGCTCTCTGGGAAGGCCAGCCTGGTGTCCCAAGATGGTTGTGTTCAGACGCCTGCTGCCAGGAAGGCACTGCAGAGAGGATCTGTTATTGACGCCTTCTCTGACGATGATGAGGCGCTCACCACTACCACCACCAGCACCCCATCCCCCTTCCGGAGAAAGCCGTAGGAACTCAGAGCTGTGGGGCTTTGTCCTTCCTGCACCTTCTTGGCCACTCCAGAGGCTCGTGCATTTGCATGGCTAAAGAGGGTGCTCTTCTTTGGTCACAGCATCCCGAGGGTGGATTCCTTGCTCCTGACCGGACCTGTGGACATGGCTGTGCTTCCAGGGGAGTCCCATGGAGTCACTTGTTCTCCCGAGGTTGATGTGAAAATAAACTTGTTGGTACAGTCAGGGCAATTTGCCCCGTCCCCGAGTTCACTTTGGCCGATGAAAACAGACATCTAGGAAAGCTTGCATGCTGTCCTTAGATTTGGCGCTTCAGACTCTTTGGCTTTCCTGTGTGTGGAATCCTAATTCCATTGATATTGTTGAAATCTCTCTCATGAGCCCGCTCCCTGCCCTCCTTGTACTCAGGCTTTTTCCTGGCCCCAGCCTGATCTGTGATCCATTCTAGTGCCCCTGCGGATTCCCGTGGGTCCTGCTGACCAGCCATCCCACCAAGGATAATGTAAGAAGATGAGTGTACCTACGTTCAGGGCATGTCTTCTTATCCCCAGGTTCGCTGAGGCCGATAAAACCAAGGTATTGGGAAAGCTCGCATGGTCTCCTTGGCTTTGGTGCTCCAGAGTCCTTTGTTTTCTTCTGTTTGAAAAACTAACTCCATTGATATTGTTGAGCTGAAACTATTTAGTCACAACAAAGGCCCAATTTTTTCGAGTGTGCATTTCATTTCTTCAGTTAAGGCCTTCAGAGACATGGTAAATTTGGACCAGGGGATTTTTAGTTACCAACATTGAAGAAACCCTAAGATTTAAGAACAGACTCTCCATAACCCATGAGCAGGTGTGGCCTAAGCTGAGGGCCCTCTATGAGACTGGGCCACCCCCAGACCCCCATCGATATCGGCCAGGTGACTGGGTTTATGTGCGGAGATACCAACACCAGACACTTCAACCTCACTGGAAGGGACCCTACATCGTGATCCTGACCACTCCCACTGCTCTCAAGGTTGACGGGATTACTCCCTGGGTCCACTACACCCACGTCCAGCCAGCTGACCCACACACTGTTCTCAAGGACTTTGTTCCAGAATGGAAAAGCCAACCGGACAAGGACAATCCCCTAAAGCTAAGACTGTGCCATTCGCACTTATTTCCCACATCCAAGACTCCCTAGTCCGAGGTTGTCCTTTAAAACAGAAGGGGATTAGACTTAGTCTTCTTTTTTTTTAATTTTTTTTATTTATTTATGATAGTCACAGAGAGAGAGAGAGAGAGGCAGAGACATAGGCAGAGGGAGAAGCACCAGGAGCCTGATGTGGGATTTGATCCTGGGTCTCCAGGATCGCAACCTGGGCCAAAAGCAGGCGCTAAACTGCTGCGCCACCCAGGGTTCCCTAGACTTAGTCTTCTTACAACAAAGGGTGGGGGGGGGTATTTGCTGCCTTAAATGTAAATAAGAGCGAGAACAGCAACACGGTTGGTGAGAATCCTGGCTTAATTATTCCCCCTGGCTCACTCTGAGAGCAACCTGGACCCATGATTGGGTCCTTCATAGGATCCTCTGAAAAAGGGGGGAATGTGGGACCCAGGAAATTTAACAAAATTCCCCTACCCCTGGACAAGCAGAGCAGGACTGACTTCATTTCGTGCTGCACCTGCCTTGTGCTGACCTGCTTATTGCTTAGGGCACTGCCCCACCCTAGTCAAGCCCAGGACACACCCTAATCAGAAATCGGCTCAGAGATAGGCCAGTTCAAATGGATACTTTAGGGTAAAATGTAATTCAATCGGCCACCTGCCTGTGGACCGATATGACTGTGCAACTATCTGCATATCCCATTGGCCACTGGACCCTATAAAGCTGCTACGCCTCTTAGTCTCGGAGTCCAAGTCCCTGCTCCACTGTGTCGGGTATACTTGGACCCAAGCTCAAGCTTCTGAATAAACCCTCCTGTGTTTGCATCAGTGTCAGCTCCTTGGTGGTTTCTCAGATTCGCAATCTAGGGCACAACAATTATAAAGCTACTGGTGGCTCTAGAAAAAAGCATAAAGTACTCAAGAGACTTCATGACTGCAGAATTTAGATCTAATCAGGCAGAAATTAAAAATCAATTAAATGAGATGAAATCCAAACTAGAGGTCCTAACGATGAGGGTTAACGAGGTAGAAGAACGAGTGACATAGAAGACAAGTTGATGGCAAAGATGGAAACTGAGGGAAAAAGAGACAAACAATTAAAAGGCCATGAGGATAGATTAAGGGAAATAAGTGACAGCCTGAGGAAGAAAAAGCTACTTTTAATTGGGGTTCCCGAGGGCGCCCAAAGGGACAGAGGGCCAGAACATGTATTTGAACAAATCCTAGCTGAAAACTTTCCTAATCTGGGAAGGGAAACAGGCATTTGGATCCAGGAAATAGAGAGATCCCCCCCTAAAATCAATAAAAAACTTTCAACACTTCGACATTTAATAGTGAAGCTTGCAAATCCCAAACATAAAGAGAAGATCCTTAAAGCAGCAAGAGATAAGAGATCCCTAACTTATATGGGGTGAAATATCAGATTAACAGCAGACCTCTCCACAGAGACCTGGCAGGCCAGAAAGGGCTGGCAGGATATATTCAGGGTCCTAAATGAGAAAAACATGCAGCCAAGAATACTTTATCCAGCAAGGCTCTCATTCAGAATAGAAGGAGAGCTTCCAAGACAGGCAGGAACTGAAAAAATATGTGACCTCCAAACCAGCTCTGCAAGAAATTTTAAAGAGGACTCTTAAAATTCCCTTTTAAGAAGAAGTTCAGTGGAACAATCCACAAAAACAAGGACTGAATAGGTATCATGATGACACTAAACACATATCTTTCAATAGTAACTCTGAATGTGAATGGGCTTAATGACCCCATCAAAAGGCACAGGGTTTCAGGCTGGATAAAAAAAGCAGGACCCATCTATTTGCTGTCTACAAGAGACTCATTTTAGACAGAAGGACACCTACAATCTGAAAATGAAAGGTTGGAGAACCATTTACCATTCATATGGTCCTCAAAAGAAAGCAGGGGTAGCCATCCTTATAACAGATAAACTAAAATTTATCCTGAAGACTGTAGTGAGAGATGAAGAGGGACACTATATCATACTTAAAGGATCTATCCAACAAGAGGACTTAACAATCCTCAATATATATGCCCCGAATGTGGGAGATGCCAAATATATCAATCAGTTAATAACCAAAGTTAAGACATACTTAGATAATAATACACTTATACTTGGTGACTTCAATCTAGTGCTTTCTACACTCGATAGGTCTTCTAAGCACAACATCTCCAAAGAAATGAGAGCTTTAAATGTTACACTGGACCAGATGGATTTCACAGATATCTACAGAACTTTACGTCCAAACACAACTGAATACACATTCTTCTCAAGTGCACATGGAACTTTCTCCAGAATAGACCACATACTGGGTCACAAATCAGGTCTGAACCGATACCAAAAGACTGGGATCATCCCCAGCATATTCTCAGACCATAATGCCTTGAAATTAGAACTAAATCACAACAAGAAGTTTGGAAGGACCTCAAACACGTGGAGGTGAAGGACCATCCTGCTAAAAGATGAAAGGGTCAACCAGGAAATTAAGGAAGAATTAAAAAGATTCATGGAAACTAATGAGAATGAAGATACAACCATTCAAAATCTTTGGGATACAGCAAAAGCAGTCCTGAGGGGGAAATACAGGGCAATACAAGCATCCATCCAAAAACTGGAAAGAACTCAAATACAAAAACTAACCTTACACCTAAAGGAGCTAGAGAAAAAACAGCAAACAGATCCTACACCCAGCAGAAGAAAAGAGTTAATAAAGATTCGAGCAGAACTCAATGAAATCGAGATCAGAAGAACTGTGGAACAGATCAACAAAATCAGGAGTTGGTTCCTTGAAAGAATTAATAAGATAGATAAACCAGGGGATCCCTGGGTGGCTCAGTGGTTTTATGCCTGCCTTTGGCCCAGGGCGTGATCCTGGGGTCCCGGGATTGAGTCCCGCGGTGGGCTCCTGGCATGGAGCCTGCTTCTCCCTCTGCCTGTGTCTCTGCCTCTCTCTCTCTCTCTCTCTCTCTCTATGTCTAACATAAATAAATAAAAAAAAATATTTAGATAAACCATTAGCCAACCTTATTTAAAAAAAGAGAAAGAAGACTCTAATAAGATCATGAATGAGAAAGGAGAGATCACTACCAACACCAAGGAAATACAAATGATTTTATAAACATATTATGAACAGCTATATGCCAATAAATTAGGCAATCTAGAAGAAATGGACACATTTCAGGAAAACCACAAACTACCAAAACTGGAACTGGAAGAAATAGAAAACCTGAACAAGCCAATAACCAGGGAGGAAATTGAAGGAGTCATCAAAAACCTCCCAAGACACAAAAGTCCAGGGCCAGATGGCTTCCCTGGGGAATTCTACCAAACGTTTAAAGAAAAAAACCATACCTATCCTACTAAAGCTGTTTGGAAAGATAGAAAGAGATGGAGTACTTCCAAATTCATTCTATGAGGCCAGCATCACCTTAATTCCAGAACCAGACAAAGACCCCACCAAAAAGGAGAATTACAGACCAATATCCCTGATGAACATGGATGCAAAAATTCTCAACAAGATACTAGCCAATAGGATCCAACAGTACATTAAGAAAATTATTCACCATGACCAAGTAGGATTTATCCCCAGGATGCAAGGCTTGTTCAACACTCGTAAAACAATCAATGTGATTCATCATATCAGCAAGAGAAAAACCAAGAACCATATGATCCTTTCAATAGATGCAGAGAAAGCATTTCACAAAATACAGCACCCATTCCTCATCAAAACTCTTCAGAGTGTAGGGATAGAGGGAACATTCCTCAGCATCTTCAAAGCCATCTACGAAAAGCCCACAGCAAATATCATTCTCAATGGGGAAGCACTGGGAGCCTTTCCCCTAAGATCAGGAGCAAGACAGGGATGTCCACTCTCACCATTGTTATTCAACATAGTACTGGAAGTCCTAGACTCAGCAATCAGACAACAAAAAGAAATAAAAGGCATTCAAATTGGCAAAGAAGAAGTCAAACTCTCCCTCTTTGCAGATGACATAGATACTGTACATTGAAAACCCGAAAGCCTCCACCCCAAGATTGCTAGAACTCATACAGCAATTTGGCAGCATGGCAGGATACAAAATCAATGCCCAGAAGTCAGTGGCATTTCTATACACTAACAATGAGACTGAAGAAAGAGAAATTAAGGAGTCAATCCCATTTACAATTGCACCCAAAAGCATAAGATACCTAGGAATAAACATAACCAAAGAGGTAAAGGATCTATACCCTAAAATGTGCAGAACTCTTCTGAAAGAAATTGAGGAAGACACAAAGAGATGGAAAAATATTCCATGCTCATGTATTGGCAGAATTAATATTGTGAAATGTCAATGCTACCCAGGGCAATGTACATGTTTAATGCAATCCCTATCAAAATACCATGGACTTTCTTCAGAGAGTTAGAACAAATTATTTTAAGATTTGTGTGGAATCAGAAAAGACCCCGAATAGCCAGGGGAATTTTAAAAAAGAAAACCATATCTGGGGGCATCACAATGCCAGATTTCAGGTTGTACTACACAGCTGTGGTCATCAAGACAGTGTGGTACTGGCACAAAAACTGACCTACAGATCAGTGGAACAGAATAGAGAATCCAGAAGTGGACTCTCAACTTTATGGTCAACTAATATTCAATAAAGGAGGAAAGACTATCCACTGTTAGGATGGCTGTTATAAAAGAAACAAAAGAAAAGACACACACACAAAAAATAAGTGTTTGCAAGGCGATAGAGGAATTGGAGCCCTTGTACACTGTTGCTGGTATGTAGACCAGGCAGGCGTCATAAAGTACAGCATGGAGATTCCTCAAAGAATTAAAAAGCCACATTTGGGGAATATAAAAAATAGTGAAAGGGAAAAAAGGGGAAAGGAGAAAAAATGAGTGGGAAATATCAGAAAGGGAGACAGAACATAAAGACTCCTAACTCTGGGAAACGACCTAGGGGTGGTGGAAAGGGGGGTGGGCAGGGGGTGGGGGTGACTGGGTGATGGGCACTGAGGTGGGCACTTGACAGGATGAGCACTGGGTATTATTCTGTATGTTGACAAATTGAACACCAATAAAAAATAAATTTATTTAAAAAATAGAAAACTTGTAATAGGTGCAATATTTCAGGGAAACAAATTCATAATTAAAAACATTTCAAAATAAAAACTTCAAGCCTAGGTGGCTTTACTGGCAACTTCTCTGACGTAATGAAATGGAAATTATTTCAGTCTTATACTGGTCCCCGTGGTTGAATTGCAAGAGGTGGTCGCACCTGACCCGTAGGCCCAGGGAGGCACTGGATCTGGTGGGACCCAGTGAGTCACCCCAATGGTGCAGCTCCAGTAGTTACCACTAGGGGGCGATGGAGACGGGAGCCATCCCATTGCCATTAATATCAGTACTCCTTCGTGTGAGACACCCTACCCCGCTCTTTCTCCACTCTTCTTTTTTTTAATATAAATTTATTTTTTATTGGTGTTCAATTTGCCAACATACAGAATAACACCCAGTGCTCATCCCGTCAAGTGCCCCCTTCAGTGCCTGTCACCCAGTCACCCCCAAACCCTGCCCTCCACCCCTTCCACCACCTCTAGTTCATTTCCCAGAGTTACGAGTCTCTCATGTTCTGTCTCCCTCACTGATATTTCCTCTCATTTTCTCTCCTTTCCCTTTATTCCCTTTCACTGTTGTTTATATTCCCCAAATGAATTAGACCATATAATGTTTGTCCTTCTCCGATTGACTTACTTCACTCAGCATAATACCCTCCAGTTCCATCCACGTTGAAGCAAATGGTGGGTATTTGTCGTTTCTGATGGCTGAGAGTATTCCATTATATACATAAACCACGTCTTCTTTATCCATTCATCTTTCGATGGACACCGAGGGTCTTGTTGCTCCCCAGCCCCTAGTGCATGAAATTGTGGCTGGGCCGGGAGGTAGAGAAGCAGTAGGAAACCCTCCCCCACGTGCTTCCTGACCTTTGATGGCCAAGAACATATACGTTGGTACAAAAAGAGGTTCAAGAGCCCTTTAACTCTCTAGTTCATACACTACAGATGCTCCATCCCCTGGGCAGGGGATTTGGGCTCCATTACCTCCCTGCGGGGCTCTTATGATCCGCCCACCCCTGGGGGCCATTTCCCCACTAACCACCCCCTAGACCTCACCTAGGAAAGGTGAGGAGGAAGGGCTGTCAGTTATATTAAGGTGGTTGTTGTTGTTGTTTTAAACAAAATGGAGAAGCATAAATAAATAAAAGGGTTTATCTCAGTTGCATCGCAAAAAAAAAAAATTATATGAGAGAAAAAGAATTAGTATATGTGCTGCCGAAGCAAGCAGGAGAGAAAAAGAATTAGATTGGCATAGCATCCATTCCAAAATCCCAAAAGGGAACTGTGAGAATATGACAGATTAATTTCACTTATGAGTATCTCTGCATGCATCTTCAAACAGCAGCAAATTGAATCCAGAAACAAACTGTTACAAGATAATTTTTAAAGAAAGTGTAATTACTACCCTCGCAGTATTAAATATAAACAAGCCAAAGATTTTAACTCATCAATTAATGAGGAACCCATTGCTGTATCACAGGAAAAGTCAAAGAACTACACATCAATGCTGAAATTTACAAATAAATGATAAACTGGCTTTTTTTGGGAGGGCGGTGGGGGGGTAGGAAGAAGGATCAATTGAACCTCCACTGGGAGGCGGGGCAACATGGTGGAGGAGTAGGGTCCCCAAGACGCCTGTCCCCACAAACTTACCTAGATAACTTTCAAAAGCATCCTGAAAACATATGAATTCGACCTGAGATTTAAAGAGAGAACAGCTGGAACCCTACAGAGAGAAGAGTTTGCGCTTCTAACATGGTAGGAAGGTGAAAAAAAAAAAAAAAGAATTCAGTGGGGGAGGGGCAAAAGCCTCCAGGACAGGAAAGCCCAGCCCAGGAGAAGCAGGAACTTTACAAATTGCAACCGGATTCTTCCCAGACAGAAAGGCACTTTGCAAGGAACTCAGGCAGAACTGCAGGAGGGGCAGTGGAGCCTCCAGTCTCCCGGGGTCACTAACAGAGGAGGGGTGCACCGGGGGAGAGCACGCCACACAGCGTGGGGTCCAGCTCGGTAAAGGGCTAGAGCGCCATTGGCAGGGCCTCGGAAGCAGCTCAGATGGTGGCTCCGAATGGAGGGGGCTGCATCCTGCTGCTTTGGGAGCCGCACTCTGGGAGCACAATTCCAGCAGTGCAGGCCCTTGATCCCAGGGCACCAGGGGAACACAGCCCAGGATCCTGCGCTTCCCCCTGGGACAGGCAGAGGTGAGGGGGGCACAGGAGAGTGAGGATACCCCTGCTGCTGGACACCCCCAAACTGTGCAGATCAGCACCCCTGCCCCGGGATCATCCAGGCCAGTGTGGACTGGGAGACTGTAGTAGTTACTGTGGGAGCTGACTCCAGGGCTGGAGAGCTGGCCGCTACCAGTATGGTTGTTCCTCCTTGTGTCACCATGTGCCTGGGACGGAGCAGGGCCACCAGGGAACAGGGGCCACACAGGATAAACAGCTCCCACTGAGCCATGCACCTGGCAGGGGGCAGAGCAGCTCCCCCAGGTGCACATACCTAAGAATCAGTACAGCAGGCACCTCCCCGCAGAAGACCAAATGGGGAAGAGCAAGTTCTTGAATGAGCAGCACTGGAAAGCTCCAGGGAAAGTTGAGAGATTTACAAACCAGAGGATACCCCTCATTTTTTTTCTTTTTTTCTTCCTTTTTCAAGTACAACTCGATTTTAGCCACTCTGCACTGAGCAAAATGACTAGAAAGAAGAACTCACCACAAAGGAAAGAATCAGAAACAGTACTCTCTGCCACAGAGACACAGAATTTGGATTACATTTCAATGTCAGAAAGCCAATTCAGAAGCATGATTATAAAGCTACTGATGGCGCTGGAAAAAAAGCATAAAGGATCCAAGACTCTTCACGACTGCAGAATTTAGATCTAATCAGGCCGAAATTAAAAATCATTTAAATGAGATGCAATCAAACTGGAGGTCCTAAAAATGAGGGTTAATGAGGTAAAAGAAAGAGGGAGTGACATAGAAGACAAGTTAATGGAATGGAAGGGAGCTGAGGAAAAAAAGAGAAAAACAATAAAAAGAAAGGTTAAGGGAAAGGTTAATGGAAGGTTAGGAAAGGTTAAGAAGGAAGTTTAAGAAGGAAAGGTTAAGGGAAATAAATGACAGCCTCAGAATGAAAAATCTATGTATAATGGGGGTTCCAGAGGGTGCTGAGAGGGACAGAGGACCAGAAAGCAAATTAGAACGAATTATAGCTGAGAACATCCCTAATTTAGGGAGGGAAACAGGCATTCATATACAGGAGATAGAGAGGTCCACCCTAAAATCAATAAAAACTGTTCAACACCTCAACATTTAAGAGTGAAACTTGCAGATTCCAAAGATAAAGAAAAAATCCTTAAAGCAGCAAGAGACAAGAGATCCCTAACTTATACGGGAAGAAATAGTAGATTAACAGCAAACCTCTCTAAAGAGACTTGGCAGGCCAGAAAAGGCTGGCAGGATATATTCAGGGTCCTAAATGAGAAGACCATGCAGCCAAGAATACTTTATCCAAAAGGCTCCCATTCAGAATAGAAGGAGAGATAAAGAGCTTCCAAGTGTCTACCTAAGACACTGAAAGAATATGTGACCACCAAACCAGCTCTGCAAGAAATATTAAGGGGGACTCTGTAAAAGAAAGAGGAAGCCCAAAGAAACAACACAGAAGAACAGAGACTGAATAGGTATTATGATGACACTAAATTCATATCTTTCAATAGTAACTGAACGTGAATGGGCTAAATGACTCCATCAAAAGACACAGGGTTTCAGACTGGATAAAAGAGCAAGATCCATCTATTTGCTGTCTACAAGAGACTCATCTTAGATCTAGGAACACCTACAACCTGAAAATAAGAGGATGGAGAACAATTTACCATTCAAATGATCCCCAAAAGAAAGCAGGGATAGCAATCCTCATATCAGATAAATTGAAGTTTATCCCAAAGTCTGTAGTAAGAGATGAAGAGGGACACTATATCATACTTAAAGGATCTATCCAACAAGAGGACCTAACAATCATGAATATTTATACCCCTAATGTGGGAGATGCCAAGTACATCAATCAATTAATAACCAAAGTAAGACATACTTAACATAATACACTAATAGTAGGAGACTTCAATATGGCACTTTCATCAAATGACAGATGTTCTAAGCACAACATCTCCAAAGAAACAAGAGCTTTAAAAGATACACTGGACCAGATGGATTTCACAGACATACACAGAACTTTACATCTGAACACAACTGAATACACATTCTTCTCAACTGCACATGGAACTCTATCCAGAATAGACCACATACTGGGTCAAAAATCACGTCTCAATTGGGACCAAAAGATTGGGATTGTCCCCTGCATATTTTCAGACCATAATGCTTTGAAACTTGAATACAATCACAAGAAAAATTTTGGAAGAAATTCAAACACATGGAGGTTAAAGACCATCCTGCTAAAAGTTGAAAGGGTCAACCAGGGAATTAGAGAATTCAAAAGATTCATGGAAACTAATGAAATGAAGCTAGAACCATTCAAAATCTTTGGGACACAACAAAAGCAGTCCTAAGAGGGAAATACATAGTAACACAAGCATCCCTCCAAACATTGGAAAAAACTCAAATACACAAGCTAACCTCACACCTAAAGGAACTGAGAAAGAACAGCAAATAAAACCTATCCCAAGCAGAAGAAGAGAGTTAGTAAAGATTCGAGCAGAACTCAATGAACTAGAGACCAGAAGAACTGTAGGACAGATCAACAAAACCAGGAGTTGGTTTTTTGAAAGAATTAATAAGATAGATAAATCATTAGCCAGCATTATTAATAACAAAGAGAAAAGACTCAATTTAATAAATCATGAATGAAAAAAAAGAGATCACAACCAATACCAAAGAAATACAAACGATTTTAAAAACATATTATGAGCAGCTATACATCAATAAATTAGGCAATCTAGAAGAAATAGACACATTCCTGGAAAATCACGAACTGCCAAAACTAGAACAGGAAGAAATAGAAAAGCTGAACAGGCCAATAACCAGGGAGGGAATTGAAGGAGTCATCAAAAACCTCCCAAGACACAAAAGCCCAGGGCCAGATGGCTTCCCAGGGGAATCCTATCAAACATTTAAAGAAGAAACAATACCTTTTCTACTAAACCTGTTTCAAAAGATAGAAAGGGACAGAATTCTTCCAAACTTATTTTTATGAGGCCAGCATCACCTTAATTCCAAAATCAGACAACAACCCCACCAAAAAAGGAGAATTATAGACTAATATCCCTGAGGAACACAGATGCAAAAATTCTCAAGAAGATACTAGCCAATAAGATCCAACAGTACATTAAGAAGAATATTCGCCATGACCAAGTGGGATTTATCCCCAGGATGCAAGGCTGGTTCAACACTCGTAAGCAATCAATGTGATAGATCATATCAACAGAAAAAAAAACAAGGACCATATGATACTCTCAATAGATGCAGAGAAAGCATTTGACAGAATACAGCATCCATTCCTGATCAAAATGCATCAGAGTGTAGAGATAGAGGGAATACTCCTCAGTATCCTAAAAGCCATCTATGAAAAGCCCAGAGCAAATATCATTCTCAATGGGGAAACACTGGGAGCCTTTCCCCTAAGATCAGGAACATGACAGGGATCCATCTCACCACTGCTATTCAGGATAGTACTAGAAATCTGAGCCTCAGCAATCAGGCCACACAAAAAAAATACATAAAAGGCATTCAAATTGGCAAAGAAGAAGTCAAACTCTCCCTCTTCACCGATGACATGATAGTGTACATAGAAAACCCAAAAGATGCCACCCCAAGATTGCTAGAACTCATACAGCAATTTGGCAGTGTGACAGGATACAAAATCAATGCCCAGAAATCAGTGGCATTTCTATCCACTAACAATGAGACTGAAGAAAGAGAAATTAAGGAGTCAATCCCATTTACAATTGCATCCAAAAGCATAAGATACGTAGGAATAAACATAACCAAAGAGGTAAAGGATCTATACCCTAAAAACTATAGAATGCTTTGGAAGGAAATTGAGGAGGACACAAAGAGATGGAAAAATATTCCATGCTCATGAATTGAAAGAATTAATATTGAGAAAATGTCAATGCTACCCAGGGCAATTTACACATTCAATGCAACCCCTATTAAAATATTACGTACTTTCTTCAGAGAGTTGGAACAAATCATCTCAAGATTTGTGTGGAATCAGAAAAGACCTTGAATAGCTATGGGAATATTGAATAAGAAAACTAGAGCTGGGCATTACAGTGCTCGATTTCAAGTCTTACTACAAAGCTGTGATCATCAAGACAGTATGGTACTGGCACAAAAACAGACACATAGATCAATGGCTCAGAAATGGGCACTCAACTATATCATCAATGAATATTCAACAATGCAGGAAAGACTATCCACTGGAAAAAGGGCTGTCTCTGCAATACATGGTGCTGGGAAAATTGGACATCTACATGCAGAAGAATGAAACTAGACCATTCTCTTACACCATACACAAAGATAAACTCAAAATGGATGAAAGATATAAATGTGAGACAAGAGTCCATCAAAATCCTAGAGGAAAACACAGGCAACACCCTTTTTGAACTTGGCCACAGCAACTTCTTGCAAGATACATCCATGAAGGCAAGGGAAACAAAAGCAAAAATGAATTATTGGGACTTCATCATGACAAAAGCTTCTGCACAGCAAAAGAAACAGTCAACGAAACTAAAAGACAACCTACAGAATGGGAGAAGATATTTGCAAATGACGTTTCAGATAAAGGGCTAGTTTCCAAGATCTATAAAGAACTTATGAAACTCAACAGCAAAGAAACAAACAATCCGATCATGAAATGGGCAAAAGACATGAACAGATATTCCACAGAGGAAGACATAAACATGGCCAACAAGCACATGAGAAAATGCTCCACATCACTGGCAACCAGGGAAATACAAATCAAAACCACAATGAGATACCACCTCACACCAGTGAGAATGGGGAAAATTAACAAGACAGGAAACAACAAATGTTGGAGAGGATGTGGAGAAAGGGGAACCCTCTTGCACTGTTGGTGGGAATGTGAACTGGTGCAGCCACTCTGGAAAACTGCGTGGAGGTTCCTCAAAGAGTTAAAAATAGATCTGCCCTATGACCCAGCAATTGCACTGCTGGGGATTTACCCCAAAGGTACAGATGCAATGAAACGCCGGGACACCTGCACCCCGATGTTCACAGCAGGAATGTCCACAATAGCCAGACTGTGAAAGGAGCCTCGGTGTCCATCGAATGATGAATGGATAAAGAAGCTGTGTTCTATGTATACAATGGAATATTACTCAGCCATTAGAAATAACAAATACCCACCATTTGCTTCGATGTGGATGGAACTGGAGGGTATTATGCTGAGTGAAGTAAGTCAGTCAGAGAAGGATAAACATTATATGTTCTCATTCATTTGGGGAATATAAAAAATAGTGAAAGGGAATAGAGGGGAAAGGAGAGAAAATGAGTGGGAAATATCAGTGAGGGTGACAGAACATGAAAGACTCCTAACTCTGGGTAAGGAGCAAGGGGTGGTGGAGAGGGAGGTGGGTGGGGGGAACACGGTGACAGTGATGGACACTGAGGGGGGCACTTGACAGGATTAGCACTGGGTGTTATGCAATATGTTGGCAAATCGAACCCCAATAAAAAATATACAAGAGTGAAAAAAATTGAACCTCCACTGGACAGAATTAACTTTGATGTCTATAAGTAAGAACCACTTGCATTGCTGTTAGTTATATATATTTTACAGAGTTGTTTTCACAACTCAAAGTCTATAAAAAGTATAGTTCCCATAAAATCAGAAAAGTTAAAATTGGGAAATCTCCAGTTTTACTTTAAGAACATCAAGTAATCCCATTGATTCATTTCAGGGCTTTCCGCAATTTTGCCATGCAATAAAAAAGGGCAATATATCATAATCAAGTTGGTCTTATTCTAGGAATGCCATGTTGATTTAACATTGTAAAACCAATGAATATCATTCATCACACTAATAGATCAAAGACAATCCTATGGATAGCTCAGTAGATGCACAAGTAATTCCAACATCTATTCTTGATTTTGAGAAAGAAAATCTTAGCAAATTAGGAATATAGAAGAATCTCCCTTTTCTGGGAGCAATGGGCTACAGCAAACTTAGAGTGGACATTCATTTAATAGTAAATACTATTCCTCTCCCATAAATCAAGTATTGTTTTGGACTCATCTGAAAAGTATAGGGAGCAGGCAGTAGAACTGGGGAAACTGATTCCACCACACAACCAGGCTTGGGATTGTAACCCCAAGGAAATGACGGTGTCTTCTTATGCAAAAGATCATGCCTTCCTCACTGGTGATGATTCTTAAGTTCTTTCTCAGATATGGAAAGAGTGAATTTGGTTAATTATACCCCATGGCACACCTTTAGAATCTTTGCCAGTGCCCTTTCTGCTCAGGATCACCACTAAGGGGTCAGCAACCCAGAACCAATCCTCTTAAAAACCCAGCATATAAAAGGTACTTCACAGGCCAAAAAGAAGTGCCTATGCGAGGACTATTTTATTCTCCAGGAAAATACATCTTCTGAGGAGTATCGTATTCTCATGTGAAAGTGCTTATTCACGTGGAATTCTGTCTGCATGAAACGGAATTCAAAGTGGAACAGGAAAGTCACTTGCAACAAAGGGCCAAATCCAAGAGGCACAGCATTCCAGAGTCTGAGTGTTCCCAGCCCTACAAAACAAAATGGTGTGTGGCTCTCTTAGTGACTGCCCAAGCTGGATTGCCAGTGAGAATGGGCATGGTGGGACTGCCTTGGATGCCTGGGCTGCCACAGTGGTGGGAGCCGATCATTTTTATGAGTGTTCCGATGACCTTTTGGGGGAGATTATGTTTGTGCCTGCTGGCACTGACTGCTGCCTCTAGAGCAAAGCCAGGGATTTGGGCACAATGGCCAAGCCCTAACTTCTCAGATCAGGTTCTGTCCAGGAGGTAAAGACACTGCCAAGGCTCTTTACAGAGCCAAGGACCATGAAAAGGGATTTGTTAGGGAGGCCTGGTTCTGAGCAGGGGAGGGGGCTACTCTTCCCTGTGGCTCTAGACATTCAGGGACAGTACATCAAGTTGAGAGCAGGTGGCAGAATGGTGCACTCTATACTAGGGGTGGGGGAAGGGGATGTGGGTGGGGGATGGGGGTGACTGGATGGCGGGCACTGAGGTGGGCATTTGACAGGATGAGCACTGGGTGTTATTCTGTATGTTGGCAAATTGAACACCAATATAAAATAAATTTATTAAAAAAAAGAAAATTGAGAGTAAGAACAGTCTGGAACTACACTATTGTTGAGGTTCACTATAATGATGAGGACCTGTAGCCAGCTGGGTATCCTGCCTAGAAACCAGGGTGTGGGGAGCCAGGGCCCTGGGCAGGGCAGGGCTGGGGTAAGGTGGGGTAGGAGACAGCCAAAGAGAAACTCCAGAACACCTGGATGCTGCAGAGAGGCAGGTCGGGACACACTAAAACACTCTGTAAGCAGAAGGATCCTGGCTGGGGAGGCTGCTTTTGCATAGGACTCTTCTCCTAGTACTGCATAAAAGCAGATTTCCAGTGCTCTCTTTTCTCTCTACTCACATGTTCCCTGGGTGCCCACACCCAGATACTGGGATAATCATGCAGATGTGCATCTCCTGGCTCTTCTGCACTTTCCCTGCTTCAAACCGGACTCAGCAGGGCAGGAAGTAATGGCGTCCTATTCAGTCACAGCCTTCTCCTGCCAAATGTGAGGACAGTTACAGTTACAAGATAAAGATGTAGATGTGTGCAGTGTCATTACATGCTTTGTCACCTAGGCCCCAGATGCTCACGGTGAGAGTTTATGCAACTAATGTCACATTATGCAATTACTGCCTGAGGGCTTTCCCAGCTTTTCCAAGATCTCTTGTGCTTTATTCTGTTTTGGGACACAGTTACCTAGCATGATGCCTAAATAGAGTAGATCCTCAGTAAAAGGGAGATGAATGGAGAATGAGTGAGCAGGGAAGTTGTGATTACTTACTCATATGTAATGATGTCAGTATTTTGGAGTTCACACCATAAATATTGGTTTATGATATGAGAATCTGGGCCTGAAATGCTAAGGCTGTTCCACAGAAACCTCCCAAAAGAGTCATTAAGAGAAAGGTTCTTTGATCAAAAAAGTTTGGGAAGGGCACCTGGGTAGCTCAGTTGGCTCAGGTCATGATCTTGTGGTCCTGGGATCAAGCCCCATGTCAGGCTCCCTGCTCAGTGGGGAGTCTGTCTGCTTCTCCCTCTCCGTCTGCACTTTTCCTCCCTTGCACTCTCTCCCTCTCTTATTCTCTCTCAGATAAATAAAACTTTAAAAAAATAATAAAAGAAGTTTGGGAAACACTGCATTCCACAGGCTCCTCCTGATTCCATAGAGCACATTAGCGTGCTCGCATCTGATGGATCTGGAGGGGAGTAAAGATGCAAACATGTCATCTCTCTCTCAGCCTCTGGTGTGAGATTATGGCTGGAGGACAAAGGATGAGTGAATTAAATATTCAAATGCAATACTAAACCTGGTTTTGTCTCTTTAATGGATCTGCAGAAATTCCATTAGAGTAATTAGAGTTCATCCTCCAATAGTTTTTTCAAGATGTGCTCATGAGTTCCAGGATTTCTGGCATATTTGAAAATGTTTTTAAGCATGCATGATATTTTGTATGAAATCCATGTGCCACTCTTCTCTCACTCAGAGGGTTTCGTAGACACTGCTTCCCTTACTTATCAAAGGATTTTGTTATGGAGGAATGTATTGTGTTGAAAAAGTAATTCCTATACAAGGACTGAGCACATCACATTGCTTCACTGAACTCATTAATGGCCGAACCAGCGGGAAGATCAGTACTAGAATCTTCTCCCCTAGCATGGCCAACTCACTTTTAAACTTTTCTTGTGCCATTACCCTTCTGTTGAGTGCCTCTCTCTCCTTCAGGTCCTGCTTTGGGCGCAATAATTGTCATCTAGTGAGCATTAGCTTCATGCTCTTGGTTTCTGGCCTTCTAGTCTTTGAACAGCTGGTCATTCCTCCCCCCTTGGAAAAGGAGCCCTTTTCCGGACCAGCTAACGATGGTGCTGGTGTTGAGTCAAGGCTGAGGGCTGGGTCCTCTGGCAGCTGGGACTTTGCTCTGTCCTCTCTAAAACCTCTAAAATGTGTTCTGAGCAGCGCTGTGCTCTGCGTGTGTCCTGGCTGCTCAGCTCCAAGCTGTTGGCAGTTTTGCATGCATGAATGAATGCAGATACCTTATTTTCACATTGCATTTTCCTTCCATTTTGGTGAGGCAGGCTGCCACAAATGCCCTTTTGCTTTTAGAGAAACCAAGTGCCACTGCAGAACCAGGAATAAACAGTTTAAGTCTTATCACAGAGCCTTCAGGACTCCTCCTTTTTTGGGTAATGAAAGCAACACATTGGAGTGTCTTGCAGTGTCCACTGGAGTTGCCGAGTAGATAACATCTGACACACCAAATGGCACCTCCAGCCTCGTTCCCTCCCAGGCCATTTCTCCAGAGAGGCAAGCCAGTAATAATGAAAATACAGTCACCATTTGGACTCCTGTTGTTTGTATAAGGCATGTGGGGAAATCTCTGTTAAGCGAATCCTGAATGTTGGCATTGCGATTTTGCTTAGGAGCTTCTGCTGATGACAGATAAACCAAGATTACTGGTTAAAAGTAAGCCATGGTGGTTGTACACACCAGGATCTTGCCGCTGCGTGCAGAGCTGCACAAATATTTACACTTCCTTGTCGTGCATGTCTCTGGCCCGTGAGAAAAGGCGGGCATATGATTCAGAGCCCTGTTCATCCCAGAACCTGACCCGTGACAACCCACTCACTGAGAACATAATCTGAAGACAAACCAAAGGGACAAGGGAGAACAGAGAGAAAGTGAGAGTCCTGGAGTCACAGTAGGAGCTCACCAGCACAAGCTGGCCCCCTTGGCAAGAGACTGCTGTAGGGGTGGCACACTTTCCACAGGTGGCTTGGCTTTTAGGTACTTTGGCCTTGCCCTGGCCTTGTACAGGAGCCCTCTTTCGTGGGTAGAGTTGGTGTGTGGGAGGAGGTGGGATCACCATGGTCCCTTATATAGCGGAGGCTGCTCATCCTCTCACTGACAATAAGAGTTGGAGGTCCCTTCAGGGTAATAACTTGCCACCAGACAGAAGCATTTGGATCCACGGAGAACCCAGCCACCTTTGTGTTCAGGCTGCTGAGAAGGAAGCTGTGAGCCCCAGGCTGTGGAGGACCTGTGTTGAGCTCAGCTGTCATGTATTTCTGTGGGTGGTGCTAACTTCCTTCTCACCCACACTTCTTCAGGTGGGGAGCCCAGCCCTGGGCTGCGCGTGGGACCCCCACACCTTCCTGATTATCCAGGTGAATTTCACCTTCCCCAAATCTACCCTCCCTCTGAAGAAAGAAAAAGAAAATCAGACCTCGGTTTTGAAAATTTATGGTTGGGGTGATAATTTCACTACTGAGCTCTAAATTAACCTTGGTCTAATGCATTTCTAATTTTGCCATATTCATTTGGTATTGTCAGTGCTTGGTCTATTTTCTGCCTCCCAGAAACATTAGTGAAATGAACACACAAAGTAAATCAATGTTAGAACAATGGGTGGTGGAGTGAGTTCCTCCCAATGCTAAGTGTTAGTTGAACGCTAATTCTTTGTGTGACCCTTCCGGAGGGTGGTGCCACACTCCTTGGGCAGAAGGCTAGTCAGTGCTTCCCTGCAGAGCAAGATCGCAGCAGCAGACATTGCACCCCACACCGTGTCTGAGGCTCAGCTCACAGTGACCCCTGAGAGAGACAGAGAGAGTGAGAGGAGGAGAGACAGAGACAGAGAGGAGGGGGAACGAGAGTTACAGAGACAGAAAGACATAGAGAGGGAGAGACAGATGGAGAGGAGGGGGGAGAGAGAGACAGAGGAGGAGGATAGAGAAGGAGTGAGAAAGATAGAGGGAGACAGACAGGGAGGTTCATTGATTCTTGTTTGGAGGCAAGGACTCATGCTCAGCTGGCTGCTCCTTTCCTCCACCTGGTGCTCAGCGCTGGCTCCTCTGGTGGGGCTGAGGGCTCCCCTGTGGATGGGGGTGAGAGAGGGTGAAGGCAACATGGGTATGTGTATATGAGAATTAAAATTCTCTTACTGGGGCTATTTCCTGCTTGGCTTTGGAGCTGAAAGTGAGCCTCGCATTGAGCAGAAACACTGGCCTCTAACACTTTCCACACACTGGTCTTTACCTGCCAGTAACACTAGCCCAGATAGCCCAGAGCCCAGCACCTGTCCTTTGGTTCAGGGGGCTTCTACAGCCCTGACACAGCAGGGAAACTGGAAACTCCAGTCCTCACCCTGCAGGCCTCACACCCCTATCTGTAGTCAGCACTGACCCATTGCTACAGGCAGCTGCCAAGGAAAGGGGAGCCTGCAGGGGAACTCTGAGAGAGCAGACTATGACTACCCACTATCAAAGAGGAAAGGAGGGAGGCCATGGAGTCAGGCCTTGTGAGATCCTTTATAACTGCTTCTAAATGGTCTTCCTGCCACTAAGCCCTGTCCTACTTCTGTCATGCCCCAGCATATCTTCCCACATGTCCACATACAACAGTCGTTTTGCCTGCACCTCCTGGAGAGCCTGTCCTCTAATAAGATTATTTGGCTCACAAGTTAGGCCTGGCTCCCCACTAGGTAACCAGTAAGCCAAAACCAGTAAGCTGAGAAGTCTTCTCCACTGGCCCAGTCTTCTACCTCCTGAGGAAGGAAACGAGTGGAGGGCAGCCCTCACATCTAGGTTTAGGAGGGAGGGGACCTGGCAAACAAAGTCTCCTTGGAGGGCACTGGGTTGGCCTCCAGGACAGGCAGGACCTGCTCTCCCTGGGCCCAGGCACTGAGTCGGGGTGAGGCCTGCAGAATCTCAGGCCAGGAACAGCTGCCCACAGGTCTTCCAGTGTTGTGCCCAAGATTACATATCTGAGAAACCACTGAGGAGCCAACACTGATGCAAACACACGAGGGTTTATTTACAAACTCGAGCTTGGGTTCAAGTATACCCGACACAGCGGAGCAGGGACTTGGACCCCGAGGTGGGCTCCAGCTTAGTTTTATGGGCTGGTCTAGGGGACCTCCAGAAAGGGTGGAGGAATTTCTCAAGTTCTGTTTACATTCTGATAAGGGGCTTTCAAGGGCATTAAGCTCTGTTCTCATTCTGATATGGGACTTTCTGCCACAGGTGTTGAGCTCTGTTCTCATTCTAATATGAGGCTTAACTGAAGTAAGGTAAAGTTCAGCTCTTATTCACAGGGGCCTGAGATGGCTGTACTTGTGCTAACGTTGAACTTAAGGTGGAATGGCCTTAATTTTCTTGGCCTCCACACCAGCTTAGGAGGGCATCACTCAAGCCAAAGAATCTCCAGTAACCAAGGCTACTACTCTGAGCTACCCTAATGGATCATTAACCTCTCACTGAGACTGCAACAACAGGCCAATAGCTCAGAGGGCTTAGAGAAAGTTCCAGCAGTTCAGGAGTCCTGAACCCACAAGGGAGGCCCCTGAACCTAGAGGGTCTTGATAGAGATGAGCCTACAGTTGGTGGTGCAGTGCCTGTGGGCCAAGAAAATTAAGGCCTGGGAGGGTGTCCCACCCCAGGCCCCCTAGTGGAGCCGAGCACACTGCTGGCACTCAGCAGATTATAAATCACCATCCGCCAGTGCCTTCAGCTAGGATAACTCTACACCTGGAAGAATTTTCTTTTTTCCCCAAAAACTTAACGCATCATAAAACACAGCCATTCAGGGAATGAGAACAGGGAAGCATTTTCATCTCTGAGGCTGTGTTCTGGAAAAGCTTGGAAGGTGAGGTGAGGAGTCTGATATGTCTCTACCATATCAGACCAGCCACACCAGCAAGCACCAGCAAGCACCACTAAGCACTGAGCATGGCCATTTCCTCAGGTCCTCGAGCCTATTCTGGACTGGTGACCCGGTGGCTGTGGCCCAGGGATAGCTGGACCTCATCAGACCCGCGTTAGAAAAGGCCATGGTTCCCTCTCCAGGGACCATCTTGGATTTGTGGCATATGGGCTTAGAGTGACCAAGTGTCAATTTGTCTTATAATTCAGCACTGACTCTTCTCATTCCTTTTTGAGTCTGTCAGCCTTGGCATCTGGGCCAGGTATTTCTAATTCACATCTTGTCCATGACCCCATGAGACATGGACAAGATGATACCTGCTCCCTAGCCTTAATGTGAGAAAACTGACAGTAAGTAGTCTCCAAAGACAGTCACTTTCAATCCTCCACTCCCTATCAAGCGCTCTGTTATCAGAGTAGTATTGATCCCTGGTGCTTTTACTTGGGGTCAGATCTTTCACTTACCTTGACCAACAAGATGCAGAAAAAGTGATCATTTTAAGCTAGTTCTGAGTCTGGTACTTAAGAAGACTGGTGGCTTCTGCTGCTTCGGGGGAGGTCTGTGCCATGCTATAAAGAAGCTCAGGTTAGACTAGTTACTAACAGGCCATGTGTAGAGAGGAGCCACACAGATGAGCACCCAGAGCTGGCAAACCCAGTGAAAACATTTAGTTAAAGAGGATGATGTCAAGATGGGGTGAGTTCGCATGGATAGAGAGCTTAACATAGTGCCAGGCACATAGCAGACCAGTGTTCATGCCCCTACTCTGCTTGCCAGTTCCCTTGCCCATCTGATTCTAGAGGTGCCATCTTTGATTCTGGTGGCCTGGGTGCCAAGAAGATAAATATGGATCAATAACACTTTGTTGCTGGCATGATGAACAACACAGTGTTGGCTCTTCAGACAGAAGTGCAAATAAAACCACTCCAATCCAGGTGGACTTGATGTGCACACAGAACATTATGATAATCACCTTCTGACTCTTTAACAAAGTCCCTTCCTTGGATATCCCGAGTGGTCAACATGCCCAAGATGATGACCTGGAATGCTTGATTAAAACATGCCTGAGGCAGCTAAGTGAAACCCCGGCTGGGGTCTAAGAGAAATTTCACTGGACTTTTGTTAAAAACAACACAGATCTGGGATGCTTGGACTCAGTCCGTTAAGTATTTGCTTTCTCAGGTCATGATTTCAGGGTCCTGGAATCAAGCCCCATGTCATGCTCCTTGCTTGATGGGGAATCTGCTTCTCGCTCTGCCTCTCTCCCCTACTCGTGCTCTCTCTCTCTGTCTTAAATAAATAAAATATTTAAAAAGCAAAACAACAACAACAAACAAGGCAGATTGTATTCGAATATCTGTAGTAGGGAAGAGAGATTTCATTGCAGACCCGAACCCACCTCCAAATAGAACACAGAAGGCTATATAGATTTTTTTTCTATCACCACAGAGCAGAGTAAGAAGTCATGAGAGGTCAGTGGATGGAAAATTACTGAGAGAGATTGATTAAATGCCAAGAGTTGGGATGGGGAGAGTCTCAATAAACTGGGCCCAGTACAATGAAGTCTGCTCAGCGAAGGTCTTTGCAAGCCACAACTTCTCACCAGATCAAGATTCTTCAATATTGGTATTATAAATTTTCCTTTCACTCAGACATTCATTTATCCATTCACTTACTCTCTTTTTGCCTTTCTGTCCAACGGTACTTACCAAATGACCGTTGAACATTTCCTAAGGGTCAGGGACAACCTTATAACCAGAAGTAGATATAATGCTGTTCACGTGGAGCTTCTAAACTCTTCTGGAAGATTAAAATGTACATGTTTGCAAAATCTCACGGGGACTATTGAAGACAGGAGAAGCACGAAAGGGATGGTGTCGTCATGACCCAGGGCAGAGGAACCTGCCTGTGCTGCGGGGTTCAGGGCAGGTGTGGTGGCTGGCTCTGCGGTCTGGGTTGGGCTTCAGGATGGGTGAGGGCTCCTTTGCAGAGAGCAAGCAGGCACCCAATAGGAGAGGCAGCACCACCTTCAGGCTGCCTGGGCACAGAGCAGGCCCAAGGGACGGAAGGAGGCCCAGCAGAATTTCCCCGCAAGTGGCGCAGGGTCATTGCCTAAGGCTAGGAGTTGCAGGCAACAGGAGATTTCAGGACAAAAATTAGAAGTGGTCATTTTGGAGGCAGGAAAGCAAGCTGCGAGGAAAAACACGGTAGGTTTGACAGTTAAGACATGTGAGATGTTGAAAAATGGATCAAATCCATGTGACCTGTTGTATTCACCTTGTCCACTTTGGCTCCTTCTCCCTCTTAGGAATATATCCATACACATATATAACCTAATATAAATGCATTTCAAACCCATGGATATATGGTTTATGTTTATATGTATATCTAGGGTTATACATGTGAGGTTTTATATGTACTAGGAGATACAGTTGTATATGATTTTCAGCTGAAATAAGTGGTGTGTGAACAGGTGCAAAGGCCACAAGCCGTGTGGTACAGTCAGGAAAACACAAGCTAATTTACTTGACTGGAACCAAGGTGAGTGCAACGAGCTGGCTTAGCTTCTGCCCCTGCGGGTGACCAAAGAGAAGGAGCCGATGGGACATATTAGCTTTTCTTGACAAAGTTCACTTTAACTGGAGCATGGGGATGATTGCACACCAGTGAAATAGGTGACAGTCCAGCTGATGTGACCTGCCACAGGACCCACCTGCGTGCAAGCACACTGCCCCACTGCCTCTTGAGAGCATTTCTCTTAGACTAAAGTGGTGTTTTGCAAAACCACCAGTCCCAGGAACCTGAGAGAAAAAGCCAAGTAAGTTGAGGAAAAATAAAAGTTGCAAACTCCCCTTTCCTCCCCTTGGGAGGATTGCTTTTATTAAAGGCTCCTTCATATCTAAAGCAGTGAGAAGTGTCACGCAGTTCAGCAAAACTGTGCCTCTGCTTAACCCAGAGTCACACTTACTTGTGCATCATGCCTGTTGGTCCTGGCAAGCTTGTGTTCTCTGGAGCATATTACGAGAAACACTGACTTTCCCAGAGGCTCCCGTTCTCATTTAAATATATTGCCATAGAGGGACACATTGACACATTAACTCACGTACATTACTTGGGAGGAATGCAGCAGAATTCAATCTAAGAGCACCTATGTTCAGGGACACCTGGGTGGCTCCCAGTTCTAAATCCCTGCCCCTCTTACCTTTTTCCATTCCAACCAGGCACTAGCATGGTGATAAGCCACCACCCGGCCTCCCTCTCTCCCCCGCATGCCCTTGCAGCAGAGAAGGGAAGCTGTGTAGCTGTGTGCCTTGGCTCCTCAACCAGCCAGTCCTTGCTAACCTCCACCCACCCCTCCAGGCTGCTCCACAATCTAGTTCTCCATCCCTTGCTGGTGTTCCACCAGATTTCCCCCAGCAGCTGTTCGCAATCTTCCTCCTATCCCCAAGTCCACAGACTCGCCCCCATTTCCTGAACGCATACCAGATGAATGCACTTCATAATTTATTGAGAATTTCATCCAATAACGACGATCTCACCTTCTCTCCCTCTTTCCTCAGAGTTTCTCTGTCTTCTCCCAGTGGACCTTTATTGAGAAATATTCTGCAGCACCTGGGTGGCTCAGTGGTTGAGCCTCTGCCTTTGGCTCAGGTCTTGATCCCAGGGTCCCAAGATTGAGTCCCACATCGTGCTCCCTGCATGGAGCCTGCTTCTCCCTCTGCCTATGTCTCTGCCTCTCTCTCTGTGTGTCTCTCATGAATAAATAAATAAAATCTTTTAAAAAAGAAGAGAGAGAGAAATATTCTTCCTCTTTTCAGAACAAACTTTTCCTGATGGATTCTGGATCCCCCACCTTCCTGATTCCTTCCTGACCTCTTTCCATTTCTCTGTCTTAGAGCTTCCTCTTAATTTCTTTTAGCTCCATTGAGATATAACTGATAAATCATGCACACATTTAATTTAAGTATCTTGATTAGTCTGGACAGAGGCAGGCACCTGTGATAGCATAGCCACAACCAAGTCACCAAGGCACTAGAAATATGCATCACTTCCAAGACATTTCTCTAGTGTTGTTTTTTTTTTTCATTTTCATTTTAATTTTTTTGCTAAGAACACTTAACATGAGACCTGTCCTCTCAATGCATTTCAAAGAGTACAATACCAGACTGTTAACTCATATGCACTTTGTTGTATAACAAATTTCTAGAACGTATTCATCTTGCATAGCAGACACTGTACCCATTGAAAAACAATTCCCCATTTCCTCCTCCCGCTAGCCCTGGAAACAACCAGTCTATTTTCTGTTTCTGTGAGACTATCTTAGATAGCATTTGTCCTGTGACTGGCTTTTTTCACTTAGCATATGGTGAAGATGTTGGAAACTCACTCTGCAGGCAGTGTGGAACAGTGAAGGGCTGAGTGTGTGCTCAACTCTCAGAAGTAAGTTGCTTTTGGACAAGGCGTTCAGCTAGCTTCTCACCTATGGAACTTAGTATGTAGCACTAGTCTGAGATAGGAATTACTAGGAAATCGCTGGATTGAGCTTGGAGGCACTAGTCTTGTGTGCCGGGACATTCCGCTTACCTCTCACAACACTTCAGTCACGCATCGAGCCTAGGCCTGTTAGCAGCGAAGTGGACCTGCAGGCAGGATGTGGGAAGTACAGGCCATAAGCTGAACTCTCAAAAGTGTGTACACCTGGGTGGCAGATGTCTGCTAGTCACTGGTACATGGGAGTTAGAAACTAGCTACACCCTGATTGAAGGAGGCCGTTGGAAACCGCTGTATTCAACTCAGATACACGTGAGTTCAGGCCCAACGCTTCCACATGCTTTTCTCACAACCTCTCCCAGCACCTAACATAAGGATGTTAGCAGCTACGTCTACAGTCAGGCAGGATGCGGGAGGGTCCTGCCCTTAGCTCTGCTCTCAAAAGGAAGCATGCCTGCAAGCCAGCTTTCCACTAGCTGAGTTGTTATGGCCGTGAGAACGTAGCAGCATTGTAAGTCAGGACGTTCCGTCAATACGGCTCTTCCGCACCTGGAGACGCAACCATTGAAGCCTGCAGCTTGCCCCTTGCGTCCCGTGAGCTTCTGACAAACATGTCTAGTGAGGATGTTCGTAACTCCATGTGCAGGCAGTGTGGAGCTGGGAAGGACCGCGTGTCAGCTCACCTCGCAGAAGGAACTTCCCCAGAGCGTCAGCTTTCAAAGAGGTACTCAGGTTTGGATGTTAGTATGTAGCTCCTTTCTGAGGGAGTAAATCTTCCGAAGTCGCTGGATGGAGCTAAGAGACACTTGCCGCTCACAAAGCTTGTGTCCTGTATCGAACGAAATCCTTTGGAAGCGGAGTGTACATGCGATCAGCATGTGGGAGGTACAAGCCACAAGCTCAATGCAGAGGAGTGTGCATGCCTTGGAGGCAGCCGTCTGCTAGGCCCGAAACTGACAAGGCAGACACTTGGTTCTCACTTCGCTACTGTTCCACATACAATGAAATGCTGTGGAAGCAGACCGTACAGGCAGTCAGGATGGCCGAGGTAAAGGCCTTGAGCTCAACTCTCAGAAGTGTGTATGCTTTGCAGGCCGATGTCTGCTAGACACTCATTCAGGGGAGCTAGAACCGAGCTACACTCGAATTGAACAAGGACGTTGGCAATCGCTGTATTGAACTCAGATACACGAGAGTGCAGGCCTGTCACTTCCACAAGCTTTTCACACAACCTCTTCCAGCACCTAACATAAGGATGCTAGGACCTACGTCTACAGGCAGTCAGGATGTGGGACCTCAGCTCTCACAAGGAAGTATGCCTAGAAGCCAGCTTTCAACCAGCTGCGTTCTTATGGCAGTGTGAACGCAGCAGTATTCTGAGTCAGGAGGTTCCAAGTTTACCACTCTCCTGCACCTGGACATACCTTCCAGGTCTGCATTGTTCCACTTGCGTCTCAGAAACCTCTGACAAACGTCTATAATGAAGATGTTGGAAACTCATTCTGCAGGCAGTGTGGAACTGGGAGGGACCTAGTGTGAGCTCAACTCTCAGAGGTAAGATGCTTTTGAACAAGGCGTTCAGCTACCTTCTCACATATGGAACTTAGAATGTAGCACCAGTCTGAGACAGGTATTGCTAGGAAATCGCTGGATTGAGTTTGGAGACACTAGTCTGGTATGCCGGGACATTCCGCTTACCTCTCACAACACTTCAGTCACGCATCGAGCCTAGGCCTGTTTGGAGCGAAGTGTACCTGCAGGCAGGATGTGGGAAGTACAGGCCATAAGCTGAACTCTCAAAAGTGTGTACGCCTGGGAGGCAGATGTCTGCTATCCACTCATACATGGGAGTTGGAAACTAGCTACACTCTGATTGAAGAAGGCCATTGGAAATCGCTGTATTGAACTCAGATACACGGGGGTGCAGGCATGTCACTTCCACAAGCTTTTCACACAACCTCTTCAAGCACCTAACATAAGGATGCTAGGACCTATGTCTACAGGCAGTCAGGATGCGGGAGGGTTCTGCCCTGACCTCAGCTCTCACAAGGAAGCATGCCTAGAAGCCAGCTTTCAACCAGCTGCATTCTTATGGCAGTGAGAACGCAGCAGTATTCTGTGTCAGGAGGTTCCAAGATGACCCCTCTCCTGCACCTGGACATACCTTCCAGGTCTGCATTGTTCCCCTTGCGTCTCAGAAGCCTCTGACAAACGTCTATGCTGAAGATGTGGAAAACCTATTCTGCAGGCAGTGTGGAACTGGGAGGGACTGAGTGTGAGCTCAACTCTCAGAAGTAAGATGCTTTTGGACAAGGCGTTCAGCTAGCTTCTCACCTATGGAACATAGAATGTATCACCAGTCTGAGACAGGATTTACTAGGAAATCACTGGATTGAGCTTGGAGGCACTAGTCTTGTGTGCCGGGACATTCCGCTTACCTCTCACAACTCTTCAGTCACACATCGAGCCTAGGCCTGTTTGCAGCGAAGTGTACATGCAGGCAGGATGTGGGAAGTACAGGCTATAAGCTCAGCTCTCAAAAGTGTGTACACCTGGGAGGCAGATGTCTGCTATCCAATCGTACATGGGAGTTGGAAACTAGCTACACTCTGATTGAAGAAGGCCGTTGGAAATCGCTGTATTCAACTCAGATACGCGTGAGTTCAGGCCCAACGCTTCCACATGCTTTTCTCAAAACCCCCTCCAGCACCTAACATAAGGATGTTAGCAGCTACGACTACAGTCAGGCAGGATGCGGGAGGGTCCTGCCCTGAGCTCTGCTCTCAAAGGAAGCATGCCTGCAAGCCAGCTTTCCACTAGCTGAGTTGCTATGGCCATGAGAACGTAGCAGCATTGTAAGTCAGGAAGTTCCGTCAATACCGCTCTACCGCATCTGGAGTCACAAGCGTTGCAGCCTGCAGCTTGCCCCTTGCGTCCCACGAGCTTCTGACAAACATGTCTAGTGAGGATGTTCGTAACTCTATGTGCAGGCAGCGTGGAACTGGGAAGGACCGCGTGTCAGCTCACCCCGCAGAAGGAAGTTCCCTAGAGAGACAGCTTTCAACGAGGTACTTGGGTTTGGAAGTTAGTATGCAGCTCCCTTCTGAGGGAGGAATTGCTCAGAAGTCACTGGATTGAGCTAAGAGACACTTGCCGCTCACAAAGCTTGTGTCCCGTATCGAACGAAATCCCTTGGAAGCGAAGCGTACAGGCGGTCAGCGAGTGGGAGGTACAAACCATAAGCTCAATCCAAAGGAGTGTGCATGCCTTGGAGGCAGCCGTCTGCTAGGCGCGACACTGACAAGGCAGACACTTGGTTCTCACTTTGCTACTGTCCCGCATAGAACAAAATGCTGTGGAAGCAGACCGTACCGGCAGTCAGGATGGCCGAGGTCAAGGCCATGAGCTCAACTCTCAGAAGTGTGTATGCTTTGCAGGCCGTTGTCTGCTAGACACTTATTCAGGGGAGCTAGAACCGAGCTAAACTCGAATTGAACAAGGACGTTGGCAATCGCTGTACTGAACTCAGATACACGAGAGTGCAGGCCTGTCACTTCCACAAGCTTTTCACACAACCCCTTCCAGCACCTAACATAAGGATGCTAGGACCTATGTCTACAGGCAGTCAGGATGCGGGAGGGTTCTGCCCTGACCTCAGCTCTCACAAGGAAGCATGCTTAGAAGCCAGCTTTCAACCAGCTGCGTTCTTATGGCAGTGTGAACGCAGCAGTATTCTGAGTCAGGAGGTTCCAAGATTACCACTCTCTTGCACCTGGACATACCTTCCAGGTCTGCATTGTTCCACTTGCGTCTTAGAAGCCTCTGACAAACGTCTATGCTGAAGATGTGGAAAACTCATTCTGCAGGCAGTGTGGAACTGTGAGGGACTGAGTGTGAGCTCAACTCTCAGAAGTACGATGCTTTTGGACATTGCATTTTCTACTTCTCACCTATGGCACTTAGTATGTAGCACCAGTCTGAGACAGGAATTACTAGGAAATCGCTGGATTGAGCTTGGAGGCACTAGTCTTCTGTGCCAGGAGTATCCACATACCACTCACAACACTTCAGTCTCGCATCGAGCCTATGCACCTGGAGATACCGTCCAGGTCTGCACTGTTCCACTTGCGTCTCAGTAGCCTCTGGCAAACGTTTCTGGTGAAGACGTTGGAAACTCACTCTGCAGGCAGTGTGGAACTGTGAGGGACTGAGTGAGAGCTCAACTGTCAGAAGTAATTGGAAATTGCACTGTGTATATAGGCCCCAGAGCTCAGGACAGGTAGAGAGGATGAACAGAACATTAAAGGAGACCTTAACTTATTTAGCCCTGGAGACTGGCGGGGACTGGGTGACTCTCCTCCCCTTTGTCCTATATAGGGTGAGGAACTCCCCATATAAGATGGGACTGACTCCCTACGAGATCATGTTCGGTCTTCCTCCACCTGTTCTCCCCATTTTAAAACTTGAGGTGCTTGCTGAATTTGATGATCACCAACTTCTTTTCTCCCTCCAAATGTCTTGAATCCATGAGCAGGTGTGGCCTAAGCTGAGGGCCCTCTATGAGACTGGGCCACCCCCGGATCCCCATCGATATCGGCCAGGTGACTGGGTCTACGTGTGTACGTGTGGAGATACCAACACCGGACACTTCAACCTCACTGGAAGGGACCTTACACCATGATCCTGACCACTCCCACCACTCTCAAGGTCGACGGGATTACTCCCTGGGTCCACTACACCCACGTCCAGCCAGCTGACCCAAACACCGTTCTCAAGAACTTTGTTCCAGAATGGAAAAGCCAACCGGACAAGGAAAATCCCCTAAAGCTAAGACTGCGCCGTTCTCACTAATTTCACACCTCCAAGTCTCCCTAGTCTGAGGTTGTCCTTCAAAATAGAAAGGGATTAGACTTAGTCTTCTTACAACAAAGGGTGTGTGTGTGTGTGGGGGGGGGGGTTATGTGCTGCCTTAAACGTAGAATGCTGCTTCTTAGCTGGAATATAAATGGGAGCGAGAACAGCAACAAGGTGGATTAAAATCCTGGTTTAATCATTCCACCTGGCTCACTCTAAGAGCAACCTGGACCCTTGATTGGATTCTGCATAGGATCCTCTGAAAAAGAGGGGAATGTGGGACCCAGCAATTTATCAAAAATCCCCTACCCCTGGACAAGCAGAGCAGGACTGATTCCATTTTGTGCTACACCTGCCACCTCCTGTTTGACCCCCACATAACCTGCTTATTGCTTAAGGCGCTGCCCCACCCTAGTCGAGCCGCTGGGCACACCCTAATCGGAAATCGGCTGGTAACAATGTAACCCTGCTTTGTGCCCCCCAAAACTGCGCGCCAATTCTGACCAAAGTAATAGGCCAGCTCAAATGGATACTACAGGGTAAAATGAAATTCAATCGGCCACCTGCGTGTGGACCGACATGACTGTGCACCTTTCTGTGTATCCCATGGGCCACTGGCCTCTATAAAGCTGCTACACTGCCTCTTGGTCTCGGGGTCCAAGTCCCTGCTCCGCAGTGTCGGGTATATTTGGACCCAAGCTCGAGCTTGTAAATACACCCTCGTGCGTTTGCATCAGTGTCGGCTCCTTGGTGGTTTCTCGGATTTGCAAGCTTGGGCACAAGACCAGGGCCTGCTGCCCTGACCTCCCTTCCAGGGCCACACTGACTGCCCCACAGGCCCTCTGTGCCTGAAGCACACAGGCACGGGGATGCGGGGAGGGGAGGAAGTGCCCCGGAAGCCGGCCAGCCCAGGCCCCCAGGACAGAGGGAGCACAGACCTCCTAGGTTGCTTTGCACAGACCCTGGTGACCTGAGGCTCCCTGACTGTCACTCTGTCCCAGCCCCTCCTGGCCCGCGGGGCACAGGCTGAGTCCCAGTAAAGTCCGTGGGGTCCTGACCCTGGTGTCTGGCCGCCCCTGGAAGGCACGTGGGGACATCAGCTGTGTGTGTGCTGGCGGCGCCCCTGCAGGGGCTGGTTGGGGCCTGGGTGGTGCCCCCTCCTCCTCTCTGGGGGTCTCTCCACACCCCGTGCACAAAGTTCCTGGAGACACAGAAATGGGCTGGCTGTGCATTTTCACACCACAACACTTTATTGACCTTCTACAGCAAACGGGCTAGAGCCGAGTGTGCGCCTTCCCCTGGGGAGGGAGACCTTTCTGTCCTTTAGGGGAGGGTAAGAATCACAAGGGGTGTGGGAGTGGGGCTGGAGTCCCCCACCTGGGAGCATGTGTGGACTCCGTGTGGGGGCGTGTGTCCTGAGGTTTCAGCCTGAGAGACAGTTCTGAGGACACCAGACCTGACCTGGACCTGCAGCTCATGGGCTCCTGCGCTGGGTCCCCACAGGGCAGCTGGACCCCGGCCTCGGGCCCCCTGGGGCCCCAGCACCTGGAGGAGCCTGCATTCTGCTGTGGGTGTTGGTGGGGCCCACCGGCCTACCCCTACTCTCCCCACTCTGGGGTGTCCCGGGATCCCCAGGGCTGCCCTAGGTCAGCGACCTGGATCTGTGAGGCACACCCAGGGCCCAGGAGGCCACATCCAGCTGTGAGAGGGCTCGCTCAGCCCAGGGCCAGAATCCAGGCCTGGCCAGGGCCATGGGGGGCTGGATCCCTAATGGGATCAAATCACCCCAGCCCCCACAGAGCCCGGGGCCAGGCCAGCCCAGGTCCCTCTGGGTTAGGGGCTGGTGTCCTGTGCAGGGTGTGCCGCCCTCCAGGAGGGACAGTGGGAGGAGGCAGGGCACAGTGCATCCTGTGCTCCACCCACCTGCACCCATCCTGTCGGGGGCTCTGGGCATTCCCTCCTCCTTGCAACCCCTGGGTACCCTATGGGACACCAGGGCTTCTGATGGGAGCAGGCTGTCCAGAGAACCCCGGGGAGGCTGAGCATGTCCCACAGGGGGCAGCTGCACCAGGTCCTTGCTGGGAGCCGATGGTGTGGGGGCAGAGGTATGATGGTGGTGGAGTGTGGGGGATGGTGTAGGGGGGATGGTGTGGGGGTATAGTGTGGGTGGGGATTGTGTGGGGGTGTGAGGGGGATGGTGTGGGGGGATGGTATGGGGGCGATTCCATGGGAGATGATGATGTAGGGGGATAGTGTGGAGGTGGGGAATGAGGGGGATGGCGTGGGGGCCTGCAGACACAGGGCATCCCCTTTCTCTAAGATGCACACGGAGACGTGTACAGATAAAGGCGACCCCAGTCTGGGGTTTGCTGTGACACCTGCCCCTCGGGCCCCGCGTGGTCAGTGCAGGGCCCTGGCTGGACCGGGGGCATTATCTGGGGGTCATCATACTATGTATGTTTACAAATTGCAAATTGTCTCAAATAAAATGCATAGACTTTAGAAATATATAAAGCATCGAGGGTGGGTGTCACCCTGAGCCGTCTGGCCCTCATCGGATCGATGTGTGTCCTGCTCCAGCCACAGCCATGCTGCCTGGCCCCCAGGTCCCCTTACTGTCCCCCACGGCCCCCACCCCAGCCCCCTGCTTTTCAGAGGGACATCCCTCACCCCTTTGGGGTTCAGCTCACATGGCAACCCCTGGAGGCCCCATCCTAGTGGCCTCCTCATCCCCGAACCTCGGGGGTGGGGGCACAGGGGTCATCCCCAGCACCCTACCATGCAGCACTGTGTTGTTGGCTGCTGTTGCTTCCCCCGGCCTCAGAAGCCCTGTGTTTCCTACCCAGAAGCCCCCGGGCCTCCCCTGGGGCCCTGAACCCCCTGGCCCAGCAGCCTCACCCGACCCCGTAGCAGTCCCAAAACATGGTGTGGCTACCGAACGTGCTGTTGACGTCCAGGCCTATGTGCGTGATGTCCCTGGAGGAGACCAGGGCCTCCTCCTTCATTTCCTGCGGGAAAACCGGGGAGGAGGAGCCGGCATCAGGGACACAGACCCCGACCTGTCACCAGCTGCCATCCTGGGCAGGGAGCCCTGGGGCCACCATGGGAGTGTGTCCTGCCAAAACCTCCTGCCTTCCCCTGGGAGGCCGGGGACGGCGGCAGTGCCCACCATGCCCCTGGGACCTGTGTGAGGGCCTGTGCCCAGCTGTTGTGGGCGGGGAAGTGACTGAGGATCAGCCTGGGTGGGAGGGGACAGGGGGTCAGCCCAGGTGGGGAGGGGACATGGGGGTGTTGTGCTCAAGATTGGGAATCCGAGAAACCACTAAGGAGCCGACACCGATGCAAACACACGAGGGTTGATTTACAACCTCGAGCTTGCATCCAAGTATACCTGACACAGAGGAGCAGGGACTTAGACCCTGAGGTGGGTTTTAGCTTAGTTTTTTTTTTTTTTTTTTTTTAGTTTTAAGGGCTGGTCTCAGGGACCTCCAGATGGGCTGGAGCAATTCCTCAAGTTCTGTTTACATTTTGATATGAGGCCTTCAAGGGCATTGAGCTCTGTTCTTATTCTAATAGGGGCTTTCTGCTCTTGGCTTGGGCTCAGTTTTTATTCTAATGTGGGGCTTTCTAGGACATTAAGCTGTAAACTTTTGTTTTTTTTTTTCCTGTAACTGAAGTAATGTAAATTTCAGCTCTTATTCACAGGGGCCTGGGATGGCTGGACGTGTGCTAACGCTGAACTTAAAGTGGAATGGCCTTAATTTTCTTGGCCTCCACATGTCTCATCCTATCTAGCTCCTTCCCCCTTCCCCTGAGGTCCTAAGAGAGCAATTGCAAATGACCTCTGGTGGTAGCCTGTGTTGGGGGACAGGCCCAGGGATTTGGGATCAAGAAGACCTGGAGCGCGGGCGTCCTGGCTAGGTGTGCAGTGGGATTCGATGCTGCAGACTCTTATTCCCTAAGGCTATCGTGACAACTGACTTTGTACATAGAAAAGCTCTGCTTTGTGTTTAAAAGATGAAGAGCAGGATCCCTGGGTGGCGCAGCGGTTTGGCGCCTGCCTTTGGCCCAGGGCGCGATCCTGGAGACCCGGGATAGAATCCCACGTCGGGCTCCCGGTGCATGGAGCCTGCTTCTCCCTCTGCCTGTGTCTCTGCCTCATTCTCTCTCTCTCTCTGTGACTATCACAAATAAATAAAAATAAAAAAAAATTAAAAAAAAAGATGAAGAGCGAGTCAAAGCATTTTTTCTCTGTCCATCTGATTGCTCAGATTCCAATGTGAGACATATTTCCTGTTAATAAGGATAATTTACTATCCGTAGTACTATGGTTAAAATATTCTGACACAAGTAATTCAGAGGGATGAGGGTTTCTCATCTCTTTCTTCACAGCTCAGTCACTCATCAAGAAATGCATCTTTATGGATTTGGAAAGAACTGAGACACATTATCACCAATGGCCCTATTATTATGTGAAGGATTCTTCCCTGAGATTCTTCCCCTGTTTTAACTGACACTGAAACACTGTGAACTCTTTGGAAGACAAATGTCCAGGAAAGAAATGTTATATGCATTGCTAATTTTAAATGCACTTGCAATATGGTGTCTATTATAATAGAAGTATTTTTATCTGATTTTTGCTATTTATCATCCTTTCCTGCTTTAAGGTTGAGGAGGCATTATACGTGCTCATAAGTGTTTTTCTTTCCTTCTGATATAAAATATTTACTTTGTTCGCATCAAAGGAACTCTTTAAGAATAAGGCAAAAATTAATTAATCTATTCTTAAAATATCTCCACACTTGGAGCCGGATTCATTTATGTCAATTTTCAAAATAAATCTTATTGATTAGAAAAAAAACAAAGATTTATAGGGAAATTGAGAAGATAGTACAGAGAATTCTCATGCACTCGCAGTCAATTTCTCCAATTATCGATATCTTATGTTAGTACGGTACAAATATTACCTAACGAATCAATATTAAAATATTCGCATTAACCAAAGACCATACTTTATTCAGATTTCCTTAGTTTTTGCTAAGTTTCCATCCCTCATATCACATTACACTTGACATCATGTTTTCTTAGGCTCCTCTGGATTTTGACAGTTTTTCAGCCTTTTCTTTTAGTTGTGGAACTGGAACACTTTGAGAAGCAGAGTAGTTTGTAAAATTTCCCTCAGGTGGGACATGTCTGTTGTTTATATCATGATTGAACTGTGATTGTGGATCATATACAGAGATATACTGCCATTTTTATTATATCATATAAAGGATAGATACTATCAACATGATTTATCAGTCTCGGGAGGCAGATGTCTGCTACCCACTCGTACATGGGAGTTAGAACCCAGCGACACTGATTGAAGAAGGCTGTTGGAAATTGCTGTATTCAACTCTGATAACGTGAGTGCAGGCCCGACGTTTCCGCATGCTTTTCTCACAACTTCTCCCATCACCTAACAAAAGGATGTTAGCGGCTACCTCTACAGGCAGTCAGGATGCCGGCGGGTCCTGTCTTGAGCTCACTCTCAAAAGGAAGCATGCCTCGAAGGCACCTTTCCACTAGCAGCGTTCTTATAGCCGTGAGAATGTTGCTACAATGTAAGTCAGGAGGTTCTATGTACACTGCTCTACTGTACCTGGAGACACAGCATTGAAGCCTGCAGCTAGGCCCTTGTGTCCAATGAGCGTCTGACAAACATGTCTAGTGAAGATGTTCGAAATTCCATCTGGAGGCCGTGTGGAACTGTGAGGGACTGGGGGTGAGCTCAAGTCTCAGAAGCAAGTACCCTTTGGACACTGCGTTCAAATAGCTTCTCATGTTCGGGAACGTAGTATGTAGCACCAATCTAAGAGAGCAGTTCCTAGCATATCTCTGGATTGGGCTTAGAGACACTAGTAGTGTGGGCCGGCACCTTCCACTAATCTCTCACAACCCTTCTGTCATGCATCGAGCCTAGGCCTGATAGGAGCCAAGTGTACCTGCAGTCAGCATGTGGGAGGTACAAGGCATAAGGTCAACTCTCAGAAGTGTGTATGCATTGCAGGCAGATGTCTGCTAGACACTTATGTTGGGAGCTAGAACCGAGCTACACTCTAATAGAACAAGGACGTTGGCAATTGCTGTATTCAACTCAGATACACGTGAGTTCAGGCCCAACGCTTCCACATGCTTTTCTCACAAACTCCCCAGCACCTAACATAAGGATGTTAACAGCTACGTCTACAGTCAGGCAGGATGCGGGAGGGTCCTGCCCTGAGCTCTGCTCTCAAATGGAAGCATGCCTGCAGGCCAGATTTCCACTAGCTGAGTTGATATGGCCGTGAGAAGGTAGCAGCATTGGAAGTCAGGAGTTCCGTCAATACAGCTCTACCGCACCTGGAGACGCAACCATTGAAGCTTGCAGATTGCCCCTTGCGACCCATGAGATTCTGACAAACATGTCTAGTGAGGATGTTCGTAAATCCATGTGCAGGCAGTGTGGAACTGGGAAGGACCGCGCGTGTCAGACCACCTCGCAGAAGGAAGTTCCCCAGAGACAGCTTTCAACGAGGTACTCAGGTTTGGAAGTCAGTATGTAGCTCCCTTCTGAGGGAGGAATTCCTCAGAAGTCGCTGGATTGAGCTAAGAGACACTTGCCGCTCACAAAGATTGCGTCCCGCATCGAACGAAATACTTTGGAAGCGAAGCGTACAGGCAGTCAGCGTGTGGGAGTTAGAAGCCACAAGCTCAATCCAAAGGAGTGTGCATGCCTTGGAGGCAGCCGTCTGCTAGGCGCGAAAGTGACAAGGCAGACATTGGTTCTCATTTCGCTACTGTCCGGCATACAACGAAATGCTGTGGAAGGAGACTGTACAGGCAGTGAGGATGGGGGAGGTGTGGGCCATAAGCTCAAGTCTCAGGAGTGTGTATGCTTTGCAGGCCGATGTCGGCAAGGCACTTATCCAGGGGAGCTAGAACCGAGCTACACATGAATTGAACAAGGTCGTTGGCAATCGCTGTATTGAACTCAGATGCATGAGAGTACAGGCCTGTCACTTCCACAGGCTTGTCACACAACCTCTTCCAGCACCTAACATAACGATGCTAGGACCTATGTCTACAGGCAGTCAGGATGCTGGAGAGTCCTGCCCTGACCTCAGCTCTCAAAAGGAAGCAGGACTTGAAGCCAGCTTTCAACTAGCTGCGTTCTCCTGGTAGTGAGAATGTAGCAGTATTCTGAGTCAGGAGGTTCCAAGATTACCACTCTACTGCACCTGGAGATACCGTCCAGGTCTGCACTGTTCCACTTGCGTCTCAGTAGCCTCTGGCAAACGTCTCTGGTGAAGACGTTGGAAACTCATGCTGCAAACAGTGTGGAACTGTGAGGGCCTGGGGCTGAGCTCAACTCTCAGAAGGAAGATGCTTTTGGACAAGGCGTTCAGCTACACTCTCACATATTGAACTTAGTATGTACCAGCAGTCTAACACGGGAATTACTAGGAAATCGCTGGATTGAGCATACAGGCACTACTCTTGTGTGCCAGGGGTTTCCCCGTACGACTCACAACACTTCAGTCACGCATCCAGCGTAGGCCGGTCAGGAGTGATGAGTACCTTCAGGCAGGATGTGGGAGGTACAGTCCATTATCTCAACACTCAGAAGTGTGTATGCCTGGGAGGCAGATGTCTGGTACCCACTTGTCCATGGGAGTTAGGACCTAGCTACACTCTAATTGAAGAGGCAGTTGGATATCGTTGTATTCAATTCGGATCCACATGGGTACAGGCCTCACGCTTCCACATGCATTTCCCCCAAACTCTCCCAGCACCTCACAGAAGGATGTTAGCTGCTACGCCTACAGGCAGTCAAGATGCCGGAGGGTCCTGTCTTGAGCTCACCTCTCAAAAGGAAGCATGCCTCGAAGGCACCTTTCCACTAGCTGCCTTCTCCTGGCCGTGAGAACGAAGCTACATTGTAAGTCAGGAGGTTCTATGTCTACCGCGCTCCTGTACCTGGAGACACAAGCATTGCAGCCTGCAGTTAGCTCCTTGTGTCCCATGAGCTTCTGACAAACATGTTCAGTGAGGATGTTCGTAACTCCATGGGCAGGCAGTGTGGAACTGGGAAGGACGGCGGGTCACCTCACCCCACAGAAGGAAGTTCCCCAGAGAGACAGCATTCAACTAGGTACTCAGGTTTGGAAGTTAGTATGCAGCTCCCTTCTGAGGGAGGAATTCCTCAGAAGTCGCTGGATGGAGCTAACAGACACCTGCCGCTCACAAACCTTGCGTCCTGTATCGAACGAAATCCTTTGGAAGCGGAGCGTACATGCGATCAGCATGTGGGAGGTACCAGCCACAAGCTCAATCCAAAGGAGTGTGCATGCTTTGGAGGCAGCCGTCTGCTAGGCACGAAAGTGACAAGGCAGACACTTGGTTCTCACTTCGCTACTGTCCCGCATACAATGAAATGCTGTGGAAGCAGACCATACAGGCAGTCAGGATGGGGGAGGTGCGGGCCATAAGCTCAAGTCTTAGGAGTGTGTATGCTTTGCAGGCCGATGTTGGCTAGACACTTATAGAGGGGAGCTAGAACCGAGCTACACTCGAATTGAACAAGGACGTTGGCAATCGCTGTATTGAACTCAGATGCATGAGAGTACAGGCCTGTCACTTCCACAGGCTTGTCACACAACCTCTTCCAGCACCTAACATAACGATGCTACGAATTATGTCTACAGGCAGTCAGGATGCGTGGGTCGTGCCCTGACCTCAGCTCTCACAAGGAAGCAGGCCTAGAAGCCACCTTTCAACTAGCTGCATTCTCCTGGCATTGAGAACGTAGCAGTATTCTGAGTCAGGAGGTCCAAGATTACCACTCTACTACACCTGGACATACCTTCCAGGTCTGCACTGTTCCACTTGCGTCTCAGTAGCCTCTGGCAAACGTCTCTGGTGAAGACGTTGGAAACTCACGCTGCAGGCTGTGTGGAACTGTGAGGGACTGGGGCTGAGCTCAACTCTCAGAAGGAAGATGCTTTTGGACAAGGCGTTCAGCTACACTCTCACGTATTGAACTTAGTATGTACCAGCAGTATAACACGGGAATTACTAGGAAATCGCTGGATTGAGCGTACAGGCAGTACTCTTGTGTGCCAGGGGTTTCCCCGAACAACTCACAACACTTCAGTCACGCATCGAGCCTAGGCTGGTAAGGAGCGACGAGTACCTGCAAGCAGGATGTGGGAGGTACAGGCCATTAGCTCAACTCTCAGAAGTGTCTATGCCTGGGAGGCAGATGTCTGGTACCCACTGTCTATGGGAGTTTGGACCTAGCTACACTCTAATTGAAGAGGCAGTTGGATATCGTTGTTTTCAACTCAGATCCACGTGGGTACAGGCCTCACGTTTCCACATGCATTTCCCCCAAACTCTCCCAGCACCTCACAGAAGGATGTTAGCAGCTATGCCTACAGGCAGTCAGGATGCCGGAGAGTCCTGTCTTGAGCTCACCTCTCAAAAGGAAGCATGCCTCGAAGGCACCGTTCCACTAGCTGCCTTCTCCTGGCCGTGAGAACGAAGCTACATTGTAAGTCAGGAGGTTCTATGTCTACCGCGCTCCTGTACCTGGAGACACAAGCATTGCAGCCTGCAGCTAGCTCCTTGTGTCCCATGAGCTTCTGACAAACATGTTCAGTGAGGATGTTCGTAACTCCATGGGCAGGCAGTGTGGAACTGGGAAGGACGGCGGGTCACCTCACCCCACAGAAGGAAGTTCCCCAGAGAGACAGCATTCAACTAGGTACTCAGGTTTGGAAGTTAGTATGCAGCTCTCTTCTGTGGGAGGAAATCCTCAGAAGTCGCTGGATGGAGTAAGAGACACTTGCCGCTCACAAAACTTGCGTCACATATCGAACGAAATCCTTTGGAAGTGGAGCGTACATGCGATCAGCATGTGGGAGGTACAAGCCACAAGCTCAATCCAAAGGAGTGTGCATGCTTTGGAGGCAGCCGTCTGCTAGGCGCAAAAGTGACAAGGCAGACACTTGGTTCTCACTTCGCTACTGTCCCGCATACAACGAAATGCTGTGGAAGCAGACCATACAGGCAGTCAGGATGGGGGAGGTGCGGGCCATAAGCTCAAGTCTCAGGAGTGTGTATGCTTTGCAGGCCGATGTTGGCTAGACACTTATAGAGGGGAGCTAGAACCGAGCTACACTCGAATTGAACAAGGACGTTGGCAATCGCTGTATTGAACTCAGATGCACGAGAGGACAGGCCTGTCACTTCCACAGGCTTGTCCCACAACCACTTCCAGCACCTAACATAAAGATGCTAGGACCTATGTCTACAGGCAGTCAGGATGCGGGACGGTTCTGCCCTGACCTCAGCTCTCACAAGGAAGCATGCCTAGAAGCCAGCTTTCAACCAGCTGCATTCTCCTGGCAGTGAGAACGCAGCAGTATTTGAGTCAGGAGGTTCCAAGATGACCCCTCTCCTGCACCTGGACATACCTTCCAGGTCTGCATTGTTCCACTTGCATCTCAGAAGCCTCTAACAAACGTCTATGGTGAAGATGTTGGAAACTCATTCTGCAGGCAGTGTGGAACTGTGACGGACTGAGTGTGAGCTCAACTCTCAGAAGTAAATTGCCTTTGGACTCGGGGTTCAGGTAGCTTCTCACGTATGGAACTTAGTATGTAGCACCTGTCTAAGACAGGAATTACTAGGAAATCGCTGGTTTGAGCTTGGAGGCACTAGTCTTGCGTGCCGGGACTTTCCACTTACCTCTCACAGTACTTCTGCCACGCATCGAGCCTAGGCCTGTTAGCAGCGAAGTGCACCTGCAGGCAGGATGTGGGAAGTACAGGCCGTAAGCTCAACTCTCAAAAGTGTGTACGCCTGGGAGGCAGATGTCTGCTGCCCACTGGGACATGGGAGTTAGAAACTAGCTACACTCTTTGAAGAAGGCCGTTTGAAATCGCTGTATTCAACTCAGATAATCGGGAGTACAGGCCTGACACTTCCACATGCATTTCACCTCCCTTTCCCAGCACCTAACATAAGGATATTAGCAGTTACGTCTATGGGCAGGCAGGATGTGGGAGGGTCCTGCCCTGAGCTCAGCTCTCAGAAAAAAGCATGCCTAGAAGCCAGCTTTCTACTAGCTCCTTCTGATGGCCGTGAGAACGTAGCAGCATTGTAAGGCGGGACGTTCCATGAATACCGCTCTACTGCACCTGGAGACACAACCGTTGAAGCCTGCAGCTGGCCCTTGCGTCCCATGAGCTTCTGACAAACATGCCTAGTGAAGATGTTCGTAACTGCATCTGCAGGCAGTGTGGAACTGGGAAGGACCGCGTGTCAGCTCATCTCGCAGAAGGAAATTCCCCAGAGAGAGAGCTTTCAGCTAGGTACTCAGATTGGGAAGTTAGTATGTAGATCCCATCTGAGGGAGGAATTCCTCGGAAGTCGCTGGATTGAACTAAGGGACACTTGCCTCTCGCAAAACTTGCGTCCCGTATCGAACGAAATCCTTTCAAAGTGAAGCATACAGGCGGTCAGCAAGAGGGAGGTTCAAGCCATTAGCTCAAGACAAAGGCGTGTGCATGCCTTGCATTCAGGTGTCCACTAGGCACGAAATTGAGAAGGCAGACACTTGGTTTTCACTCGGCTACTGTCCCGCATACAACGAAATTCTGTGGAAGAGGAACGTACAGGCAGTCAGGATGGGGGAGGTACAGGCCATAAGCTCAACTCTCCGAAGTGTCTATGCTTTGCAGGCCGATGTCTGCTAGACACTTATCGAGGCGAGGTATACCCGAGCTACACTCTAATGGAACAAGGGCGTTGGCAATCGCTGTATTGAACTCAGCTACATGTGAGTACAGTCCTGACACTTCCACCTGCATTTCTCCAACCTCTCCCAGCACCTAACATAAGGATGTTAGCAGCTATGACTACGAGCAGGCAGGATGCGGGAGGGTCCTGCCCTGAGCTCAGCTTTTAAAAGAAGGCATGCCTCGAAGCCACCTTTCTACTAACTGCGTTCTGATGGCCATGAGAACGTGGCAGCTTTGTAATTCAGGATGTTCCATGAATACCGCTTTATTGCACCTGGACACAACCTTGAAGCCTGCAGCTTGCCCCTGGCATCCCATGAGCTTCTGACAGACATGTCTAGTGAGGATGTTCATAACTGCATCTGCAGGCAGTGTGGAACTGGGAAGGACCACGTTTCAGCTCATCTCCGAGAGGGATGTTCCACAGAGAGAGACCTTTCAGCTAGCTACTCAGGTTTGGAAGTTAGTAGGTAGCTCCCATCTGAGGGAGGAATTCCTCAGAAGTTGCTGGATTGAACTAAGACACTTTTGCCTCTCGCAAAACTTGCGTCCCGTATCAAAAGAAATCCTTTTGAAGCGAAGCTTACAGGTGGTCAGCATGTGGGAGGTTCAAGTCCTAAGGTCAATCCAAAGGAGTGTGCATGCCTTGGAGGCAGCTGTTGGCTAGGCGCGAAATTGACAAGGCAGACACTTGGTTTTCACTCCGCTACTTTCCCGCATACAACGAAATGATGTGGAAGAGGAACGTACAGGCAGTCAAGGTGGGGGAGGTACAACCCACAAGCTCACCTCTCAGAAGTGTGCATGCTTTGCAGGCCGATGTCTACTAGACACTAGGTATACCCGAGCTACACTCTAATTGAACAAGGACATTGGTAATCGCTGTATTGAACTCAGATACACGTGAGTACAGTCCTGACACTTCCCCCTGCATTTCTCCAACCTCTCCCAGCACCTAACATAAGGATATTAGCAGTTACGTCGACGGGCAGGCAGGATGCGGGAGGGTCCTGCCCTGAGCTCAGCTCTCAGAAGGAAGCATGCCTAGAAGCCAGCTTTCTACCAGCTCCTTCTGATGGCTGTGAGAACGTAGCAGCATTGGAGGCAGGACGTTCCATGAATACCGCTCTACTGCACCTGGAGACACAACCATTGAAGCCTGCAGCTGGTCCTTGCATCCCATGAGCTTCTGACAAACATGCCTAGTGAGGATGTTCGTAACTACATCTGCGGGCAGTGTGAACTGGGAGGGACCGCGTGTCAGCTCATCTCGCAGAAGGAAATTCCCCAGAGAGAGAACTTTCAGCTAGGTACTCAGTTTTGGAAGTTAGTATGTAGCTTTCATCTGAGGGAGGAATTCCTCGGAAGTCACTGGCTTGAAGTAAGAGACACTTCCCTCTCGCAAAAATTGTGTCCTGTATCGTATGAAATCCTTTGGAAGTGAAACGTACAGGCGGTCAGCATGTAGGAGGTACAACCATAAGCTCAAGAAAAGGAGTGTGCATGCTTTGTAGGCAGATGTCCGCTAGGCACGATAGTGACAAGGGAGACATTGGTTTACACTCCGCTACTGACCTGCATACAAAGAAATGCTATGGAAGTGGAACGTACAGGCAGTCAGGATGGGGGAGGTACAGGCCATAAGCTCAACTCTCCGAAGTGTCTATGCTTTGCAGGCCGATGTCTGCTAGACACTTATCGAGGCGAGGTATACCCGAGCTACACTCTAATTGAATAAGGACGTTGGCAATCGCTGTATTGAACTCAGATACACGTGAGTACAGTCCTGACCCTTCCACTCGCATTTCCCAACCTCTCCCAGCACCTAACATAAGGATGTTAGCAGCTATGACTTGGGCCACGCAGGATGCGGGAGGGTCCTGCCCTGAGCTCAGCTTTCAAAAGGAGGCATGCCTCGAAGCCAGTTTTCTCTTAACTGCGTTCTGATGGCCATGAGAACGTGGCAGCATTGTTATTCAGGATGTTCCATGAATACTGCTTTAATGCACCCGGACACACAACCTTGAAGCCTGCAGTTTGCCCCCTTGTGTCCCATGAGCTTCTGACAAACATGTCTAGAGAGGATATTTGTAACCTTATCTGCAGGCAGTGTGGAACTGGGAAGGACCACGTTTCAGTTCATCTCTGAGAGGGAAGTTCCCCAGAGAGAGAGCTTTCAGCTAGGTACTCAGGTTTGGAAGTTAGTATGTAGCTCGCATCTGAGGGAGGAATTCCTCAGAAGTTGCTGGATTGAACTAAGACACATTTGCCTCTCAAAAAACTTGCATCCCATATCGAACGAAATCCTTTAGAAGCAAAGTGTACAGGCAGTAAGCTTGTGGGAGGTTCAAGTCCTACACTCAATCCAAAGGAGTGTGCATGTCTTGGAGGCAGCTGTCCGGTAGGCGCGAAATTGACAAGGCAGACACTTGGTTCTCACTCCGCTACTCTCACATATACACTGAAATGCTGTGGAAGTGGAACATACAGGGAGTCAGGATGGGGGAGGTTCAGGCCATAAGCTCACCTCTCAGAAGAATGTATGCTTTGCAGGCCGATGTCTGCTAGACACTTATCGAGGTGAGGTATACCCGAGCTACACTATAATTAAACAAGGACGTTGGCAATCGCTGTATTGAACTCAGATACACGTGAGTATAGTCCTAACACTTCCACTTGCATTTCTCCATCCTCTCCCAGCACCTCACGTAAGGATGTTAGCAGCTATGACTATGGACAGGCAGGATGCTGGAGGGTCCTGCCCTGAGCTCAGCTCTCACAAGAGACCATTCCTAGAAGCCAGCTTTCAACTAGTTGCGTTCTAATGGCCATGAGACCATAGCAGTCTTCTAACTCAGGAGGTTCGAAGAATACCACTGCACTGCACTGGGAGGCACCTTCCAGGCCTGCATTATTCCACTTGCATCTCACAAGCTTCTGACAAACGTCTCTGGTGAAGATGTTCAAAACTCATTCTGCAGGCAATGTGGAAACGTGAGAAATTGGGTGTGAGTTCAACTCTCAGAAGAGTGATGCTTTTGGACTCGGTGTTCAGCTAGCTCTCACGTATGGAACTTAGTATGTAGCACCTAAGACAGGAATTACTAGGAAATCGCTGGATTGAGCTTGGAGGAACTAGTCTTGCGTGCTGGGACTTTCCACTTACCTCTCACAACACTTCAGTCACGCCTCGAGCCTAGGCCTGTTAGCAGCGAAGTGTACCTGGAGGAGGATGTGGGAAGTACAGGCCATAAGCTCAACTTTCAAGGGTGTGTATGCCTGGGAGGTGGATGTCTGCTACCCACTAGTACATGGGAGTTAGAAACTAGCTACACTCTTTGAAGAAGGCCATTTGAAATCGGTATATTCAACTCAGATAATCGTGAGTACTGGCCTGACACTTCCACATGCAAATCGAATCGAAAGAAAAAGAATCCCATCGAATAGAATCGAAGAGAACAAATCGGAAACTATCGTATCGAAATGAAAAAAATTGAATCGAATCCAATCGAATCGAAAAGTTTCGAATCGCATCGAATTGAGAAGAATCGAATCGAATCGAATTGAAATAAATTGAAACAAATCAAATAAAAAAGAATCGAATAGAAAAAAATCGAATAAAAAAATGAATCGAATCATATCGAATAGAATCTAATCGAATCGAAAAGAATTGAATCGAAAAGTTTAGAATCGAATCGAATTGAATAAAAAAGAATCTAATCGAACCGAAAAGATTCGAATGAAATAAAAAGGAAACGAATTAAAAAGAATCAAATCAAATCAAATCAAATAGAATGGAATCTATTCGATTCGAAAAGAATCGAATCCAAATGAATCGAGTCGAAAGGAGTGGAATTGAAAAGAATCGAATCGTTTAGAAAAAAACGAATCGAATTGAATCGAATCGAATAGAAAAGAATCGAATCGAATTGAAAAGAATAGGAAAGAACCGAATCAAATCGAAAAGAATCATATCGAATCATAAAGAATCGAATCGAATTAAATCGAAAAGAATCGAATCGAATTGAAAAGAATCGAATCGAATCGAAAAGAATCAAATCCAAAATAATCGAATCGAAGAGTCGAATCAAATAAAATCAAATCGATTCAAAAAAACCAAATCGAAGAAACTCGAAAAGAATCGAAACAAAAAGAATCGAATCGAATAAAAAAGAATCGAATCGAAAAGAATCGATTCAAATCAATTTGAAAAGAAAGACATTTGAATAGAAAAAACTCGAATCGAAAAGAATTGAATTGAATCGAACCAAAAAAATTGAATAGAAAAAAATCGATTCGAATGGAATCAAAAACAATAGAATCGAATCAAATCGATTCAAACAGAAAGCAATTCGAATCGAACAAACTCGAATCGAAAAGAATCGAATTGAATCGAAAAAAATCGAATCAAATAACACCAAATCAAAAGAATCAAATCGAATGGAATTGAAAAGTATCGAATAGAAGAGAATCGATTTGAAAAGAATCGAATCAAATCAAATTGATAGAAAAGAATCGAATCGAATTGAATCGAAAAGAACTGAATCGCATCAAATCGAAAAGAATCGAATTGAAAAGAATCGAATCGAATAGATTCAAATTGAATTGAATCGAATCGTAATAATTGAATTGAATCGAAAAGGATGAATCGAATCAAATCGAAAAGAATCGAATCGAATCGAAATCAAATCGAATCGAATCGAAAAGTATCGAATCTAATAGATTCGAATCGAATCAAATCAAAAAGAATCGAATCGAATTGAAAAGAATTGAATTGAATCGATTCGAATCAAAAAGAATCAAAAGGAATCAAATCGAAAAGAATTGAATCAAATCCAATCAAAAGTATCGAAACAAATAAAATGAAAAAGAATCCAATCAAATCACAAAAATCGAATTGAACTGAAAAGAAAAGAATCGAATCGAAAAGAACCGAATCGAATCAAATCGAAAAGAATCGAATTGAAAGGAATCTAATCGAATAGATTCAAATCGAATCGAATCGAAAAGAATTGAATTGAATAGAAAAGAATCGAATCGAATAGAATCAAAAAGTATCGAATTGAATTGAAAAAAACGAATCAAATCTAATCTAAAAGAATCGAATCGAATCGAAACAAATTGAAAAGATCGTATGGAATCGAATAGAAAAGAATCAAATCAAATCGAATCAAATCCATTCGAAAAGAAAGGAATTCGAATTGAAAAGACTCGAATCGAAAAGAATCGAATCGACGCGATTCGAAAAAAATCTAATCGAATCGCACGGAATAAAAGAATCAAATCGAATGGAAGTGTAAAGAATCGAAAAGAATCGAATCGAAAAGAATTCAATCGAATCGAATCGAAAGATTCAAATCGAATCAAATTGAAAAGAAACAGATTGAAAACTATCGAATCAAATAAAAAAAATTGAATCGAATCGAATCGCATTGAAAAATATCCAATCGAAAAAAAAAATCCAATCGAATTGAATTGAAAAGAATTGAATCGAATCAAATCGAAAAGAATCGAATCGAATCGTTTGGAAAAGAAAGGAATTCAAATCGAAAAGACTCGAATCGTAAGATTCGAATCGAATCGAATCAAAAAGAAACGAATCAAAAACTATCAAATCAAAACGAAAAATATTGAATCGAATCAAATCGAAAAGAATCAAATCAAATCGAAAAGGATCAATTGAATCGTATCGAATAGAAAAGAATCAAATCAAATTGAAAAGAATCGAATCGAAAAGAATCGAATCGAAACGAAAAGAATCCAATTGTATTGAATCAAATCGTAAACAATCAAATAGAATTGAATCAAAAAGAATCAAATTGAATCGAATCGAAAAGAATTGAATGGTATCGAATTGAATCAAAAAGAATCGAATCATATCTAATTGAATTGAAAAGATTCAAATAGAATAGAACTGAAAAGAATCGAATCGTATCGAATCGAATCGAATAGCATCGAAAAGAATCGAATCGAATCGAAAAGAATCAAATCGAACCGAATCGAAAAGTATTGAATCGAATTGAATCGAAAAGAATCGAATAGATTCTAATCGAATCAAATTGAAAAATTCAAAACGAATCTAATCAGATCAAATGGAAAAGAATCGAATCGAATCGAAAAGAATTGAATCAAATCGAACCGAATCAAAAATAATCGAATAGATCGAATCAAAAAGAATCGATCGATTTGAAATGAATAGAGTGGAATCTAATCGAACGAAGCGAAAAGATTTTAATCGAATTGAAAAGAATCGAATAAAATAAAATCGAAAAGAATCTAATTGAAACGAAAAGAATCGAATCGAATGGAATCTAATTGAAAAGAATTGAATCGAATCGAAACGAAAAGAATCAAATCGAAGAGAATAGAATCGAATAGAAAAGAATTGAATCGAAAAAATCAAATCAAAAAGAATAGAGTTGAGTTGAATCGAATTGAAAAGAATCGAGTAGAATCGTATCGAATAGAAAAGAATCAAATCGAATAGAAAAGAATCGAATGGAATAGAATAGAAAGGAATCAAAAAGAATCAATCAAATCGAATTGAATCGAAAAGAATCAAATAGATTCGAATCAAAACGAATTGAAAAAATCGAAACGAATCGAATCGTATCGAATGGAAAAGAATCGAATCGAACTGAATCGAAAAGAATTGAATCGAACAGATCCGAAAAGAATCGAATCGAATTGAATAGAAAAAAATCATATCGAATCGAATCGAATTGAATCAGAAAGAATCGAATCGATTCCAATTGAATTGAATCGAGAAGAATCGAATCGAATAGTATCGAATCTAATTGAAATGAATCGAATCAAATAAAATAGAAAAGAATAAAATCGAAACAAAAAGAATCGAATCAAATAATTGAAAAGAATCGAATCAAATAAAATCGAAAAGAATTGAATCGAATCAAAAAAAATCGAATTGAAAAGTATCGAATCGAAACAAAAAGAATCAAATCAAATCGGAAAGATTGAATCGAATCGAATAAAAAAGAATTGAATCGAATAGAAAAGAATCGAATCTAATCAAATCGAATTGAAAAGAATCGAATCGAAAAGAATAGAATAGTATAGAATCTAATTGAAAAGAACCGAATCGTATTGAATTGAATCAAAAAGAATCGAATCGAATTGAATCGAAAAAAATCGAATCGAATTGAAACGAAAAGAATCGAAACGAATCAAATCCTAAAGAATGGAATCGAAAAGAATTGCGTTGAAACGAAAGGAATCAAATCAAATCGAATCGAAAAGAATCGAAAAGAATCGAATCGAATAAAAAAGAATCGAATTGAATCGAATCAAAAAGAATCGAAATGAATCAATTCGAAAGGAATCGAATTGAATGAAATTGAATCGAAAAGAATTGAATCGATTCGAATTGAAAAGATTCAAATCGAATTGAATTGAAACGAAAAGAATCCAACCGAATCGAAAAGAATCAAATAGAATCGAATCAAAAAGAATCAAAAAGAATCGAATCGAGTAGAATCGAATCGAAGGTAGGCGAAAAGAATCGAATCGAATCAAAAATTATCTAAACGAATCCAATTGAATCCAAAAGAATCGAACTGAATCGAATTGAAAAGAATTGAATCGAATCGAATAGAATAGAATCAAACAGAAATGATTCGAACGAAAAGAATCTTATCGAATCGAATCGAAAAGAATCTTATCGAATCGAATCGAAAAGAATCAAATCGAATCGAATCGAAAAGAATCGAATCAAAGAGAATCTAATCGAAACGAAAAGAATCAAATCCAATCAAATCGAAAAGAATCGAATCGAATCGAAAAGATCGAATTGAAAAGAATCGAATTGAATCGAATCGAATCGAAAACAATCGACTCGAATCATATCGAATCGAAAAGAATCAAATCGAATCGAAAAGAATAGAATTGGGATCCCTAGGTGGCGCAGTGGTTTGGCACCTGCCTTTGGCCCAGGGTGCGATCCTGGAGACCCGGGATCGAATCCCACGTAGGGCTCCCGGTGCATGGAGCCTGCTTCTCCCTCTGCCTATGTCTCTCTCTCTCTCTCTCTGTGACTATCATAAATAAATAAAAATTTTAAAAAAAGAAAAAAGAAAAGAATAGAATTGTATTGAAAAGAATCGAATCGAATTGAAAAGAATCGAATTGAATCGAATGCAATCAAATCAAAAAGAATCGAATCAAATTGAAAAGAATCAAATCGAATTTATTGAATCGAAAAGAATCGAATCGAATCGAATCGCATCGAATCGAAAATAATTGAATTGAATTGAATAAAAAATAATCGAATTGAATCGAATAAAAAATAGTTGGAATTGAATTAAATCAATAATCGAATCGAATCAAATCAAGTCGAATAGAAAATAATCGAATCGAGTCAAATCGATTCAAAAAAATCGAATCAAATTACATCGAATCAAAAATAATCGAATCGAATCGTATTGAATCGATTCGAATTGAAAAGAATCGAATCGAATCGAAGTGAAAAGAATCGAATAAAATAGAAAAGAATCGAATCGAAAAGAATCGAATAGAAATGAAAAGAATCGAATTGAATCGAAAAGATCGAATTGAATCGAATCGAAAAGAATCGAATTGAATCGAATCGAATCGAAAAGAGTCAAATCGAATCGACTCGAAAGGAATCGAATCGAATCAAAAATTATCGAAAAGAATCCAATTGAATCCAAAAGAATTGAATCGAATCAAATTGAATCGAAAAGAATCGAATGGTACATTATCGAATCGAATCCAAAACAATGGAATCGAGTCAAATCATAAAGACTTGAATTGAATAGAATCAAATCAAAAAGAATCGAATCGAATGAAAAGAATCTTATCGAATCGATTCGAAAAGAATCGAATCGAAAAGAATCGAATCGAAGAGAATCTAATCGAAACGAAAAGAATCGAATCAAAAAGAATTGAATCGAAACAAGATTCGAATCGAATCGAATCGAAAAGAATCAAATTGAAAAGAATCTAATCGAATTGAAAATAATCGAATTGAATTTAATCGAATCAAAAAGAATCGAATCGAATCGTATAGAATCGAAAAGAATCAAATCGAATCGAAAAGAATTGAATCGAATGGAATCGAATCAAATCGAATTGAATCAAAAGAATCAATTGAATCCAATTGAATCGAAAAGAATCGAATAGATTCGAATCGAAATGAATCGAAAAAATCGAAACGAATCGAATCATATCGAATGGAAAAAATCAAATCGAACTGAAATGAATCGAATCGAACTGAATCGAAAAGAATCATATTGAATCGAATCGAATTGAATCAAAAAGAATCGAATCGATTCCAATCGAATTGAATCAAAAAGAATCGAATCGAACAGTATCAAATCTAATTGAAATGAATCGAATCAAATAATATCGAAAAGAATCGAAACAAAAAGAATCGAATCGAATCGAATTGGAAAGAATCGAATCGAATCAAAAAGTATAGAATCGAAGCGAAAAGAATCAAATCGAATCGGAAGGATCGAATCGAATCAAAAAGAATCAAATTGAATCGAATCGAAAAGAATCGAATCTAATCAAATCAAATCGAAAAGAATAGAATCGAATCGAAAAGAATAGAATTGTATAGAATCTAATTGAAAAGAACCGAATCCTTTTGAATTGAATCAAAAAGAATCGAATCGAATCAAAAAGAATCGAATCGAATCGAATCGAAAAGAATCGAAACGAATCGATTCAAAAAGAATCGAATAGAATGAAATCGAATCGAAAAGATTTGAATCGATTCGAATTGAAAAGAATCAAATCGAATTGAATTGAAACGAAAAGAATTGAGTCGAATTGCATCGAATCGAAAATAATTGAATCGAATTGAATAAAAAATAATCGAATCGAATTGAATCGAATTGAAAATCATTGGAATTGAATCGATAATCAAATCAAATCAAGTCGAGTCGAATCGAAAATAATCGAATCGAATCAAATAGATTCAAAAACAATCGAATCAAATCGAATCGAATTAAAAATAATCGAATCAAATCATATCGAATCGAAAAGAATCGAATTGAAAAGAATCGAACCGAATCAAAAAGAATCGAATAGAATCGAATCAAAAAGAATTGAAATGAATCGAATTGAGTAGAATCAAATTGAAGCTAGGTGAAAAGAATCGAATCGAATCAAAAATTATCTAAACGAATCCAATAGAATCCAAAAGAATTTAATCGAATCGAATCGAAAAGAATCGAATTGAAATGTAACAAATCGAATCCAAATGATTGAATCGAATCAAATCGAAAAGAATTGAATCGAAACAAAAAGAATCAAATAGAATCGAATTGAAAACAATCGAGTCGAATCGAATAGAATCGAATCGAACAGAAAAGAATCAAAAGAAAATAATCTTATCGAATCGAGTAGAAAAGAATCGAATTGAATCGAAAAGAATCAAATCGAATCGAAAAGAATTGAATCGAAGAGAATCTAATCGAAACGAAAAGAAACAAATCGAATCGGATTGAAAAGAATCAAAACGAAAAGAAACGAATCGAATTGAATTGAAAAGAAGCGAATTGAATCGAATCAAAAAGCATCGAATCGAAAAGAATCGAATCGAATCGACTCGACAGGAATCGAATCGAATAAAAAATTATCAGAAATAATCCAACTGAATCCAAAAGAATTGGATCGAATCGAAATGAATAGCAAAGAATCTAATGGAACATTATCGAATCGAATCCAAAAGAATCGAATCGAGCCAAATCATAAAGACTCGAATCGAATAGAATCGAATCGAAAAGAATCGAATCGGAAAGAATCGAATCGAAGAGAATCTAATTGAAACAAAAAGAATCGAATCAAATCAAATAAAAAAGAATCGAAAAGACAAGAGTCGAATCGAATCAAATCGAGAAGAATCAAATTGAAAAGAATCGAATCGAATTGAAAAGAATCGAATCGAAAAAATCGAATCGAATTGAATCGAATCGAATCGAAAATAATCGAATCGAATTGAAAAGAATAGAAAAGAATCGAATCGAATCGAAAAGAATCGAATCGAATCGAAACGAAAAGAATCAAATCGAATCGAAAAGAATCGAGTCGAATTGAATCGAAAAGAATCGAATCGAATTGAAAAGGATCGAATCGAAAAGAATTGAATCGAATTGAAAAGAATCGAATCGAAGAGTCGAATCGAAAAGAATCGAATCGATTTGAAAAAAACCAAATTGATTCGAATCGAATCGACTAAAAAGAATCGAATTGACTCAAAAAGAATCAAATTGAATCGAATCAAATCGAAAAGAATCGAATCAAATCGATTCAAAAAGAAAGAAATTTGAATCGAAGAGACTCGAATCAAAAAGAATCAAATCGAATCGAATTGAAAAGAATCAAAAGAATCGAAAAGAATTGAATCGAAGAGAATCTAATCAAAATGAAAAGAATCAAATCGAATGGAATTGAAAAGAATCGAATCGAATCAAATCAAATCAAAAAGAATTGAATCAAATCGATTCGAAAAGAAACTCGAATCGAAGAGACTCGAATCAAAAAGAATCGAATCGAATCGAAAAAAATCAAATAGAATCTAATCGAATCAAAAAGAATTGAATCTAAGAGTTTCGAATCGATTCGAATTGAATTGAAAAGAATCAAATCGAATCGAAAAGATTTGAATAGAATCGAAAAGAAACGAATCAAAAAGAATCGAATTGAATTGAATCAAAAAGAATAGAATCTAATCGAATCGAAAAGAATCGAATCCAAATAAATCGAGTCAAAAGGAGTGGAATCGAAAAGAATCGAATCGATTAGAAAAAAATGAATCGAATTGAATCGAATCTAATCGAATATAATCAAATCGAATCGAATTGAAAAGAATAGAAAAGAATCGAATCAAATCGAATCGAAAAGAATCAAATCGAGTCGAAAAGAATCGAATCGAATTGAATTGTAATGAAAAGAATCGAATCGAATCGAAAAGAATCGAATTGAATCGAAAAGCACTGAATTGAATGCAATCAAATCAAAAAGAATCGAATCGAATTGAAAAGAATCAAATCGAATTGATTGAATTGAAAAGAATCGAATGGAATCGAATCACATCAAATCGAAAATAATTGAATTGAATTGAATAAAAAATAATCGAATCGAATTAAATCGAATCGAGAATAATTGGAATTGAACTGAATCGATAATCGAATCGAATCAAATCGAGTCGAATCAAAAATAATCGAATCGAATCAAATCGATTCGAAAAAATCAAATCAAATTGCATCAAATCAAAAGTAATCGAATCGAATCATATTGAATCGATTCGAATCGAATCGAATCAAAAAGAATCAAATTGAATCGAATCGAAAAGAATCAAATTGAATCGAAAAGAATCGAATTGAAAAGAATCAAATCGAAAAAAAAGAAAAGAATCAAATCGAATCGAGAAGAATTGAACCGAAAAGAATCGAATTGAATCAAATCGATTGAAAAGATCGAATCAAAAAAATCAGAGAATCGAAACAAATCAAAACGAGTCGAATTGAATCAAATTGAAAAGAATTGCATCAAATCAAATCTAAAAGAATCGAATCGAATCAGAAAGAATCAAATCGAATCTAAAAGAATCGAATCGAATTGAATCGAAAAGAATCGAATGGATTCGAATAGAAATGAATCGAAAAAAATCAAAACGAATCGAATCATATCGAATCGAAAAGAATCTAATCGAATCAAAAAGAATTGAATCTAACTGAATCGAAAAGAATCGAATCGAACAGAACCGAAAAGAATCGAATCGAAAAGAATCGTATCGAATAGAATCGAATTGGATCAAAAAGAATTGAATCGATTCCAATCGAATTGAATCGTAAAGAATCGAATCAAACAGTATCGAATCTAATTGAAATGAATCGAATCAAATAAAATAGAAAAGAATCAAATCGAAACGAAAGGAATCGAATTGAATTGAATTGAAAAGAATCGAATTGAATCGAATCGAAAAGCAACGAATCGAATCAAATCGAAAAGATCAAATTGAAAAGAATCGAATTGAATCGAATAGAATCGAAAAGAATCGAATCGTATCGAATCGAAGAATCAAATCGAATTGAATAGAAAAGAATTGAATTGTATTGAAAAGAATCGAATCGAATCAAAAAGAATCAAATTGAATAGAAAAGAATTGAATCAAATGCAATAAAATCGAAAAGAATCGAATCGAATAGAAAAGAATCAAATCGTGTTGATTGAATCGAAAAGAATTGAATCGAATCGCATCGAATCGAAAATAATTGAATTGAATTGAATAAAAAATAATCAAAACGAATCGAATTGAATCGAGAATAATTGGAATTGAATGGAATCGATAATCGAATTGAATCAAATCGAGTCAAATCGAAAATAATCGAATCAAATCAAATCGATTCGAAAAAATCGAATCAAATTGCATCGAATCAAAGTAATCAAATCGAATCGTATTGAATCGATTCGAATTGAAAAGAATCGAATTGAATCGAATCGAAAATAATCAAATCGAATCGAATCAAAAAGAATCGAATCCAAAGAATCGAATTGTAGAGAATCTAATCGAAACGAAAAGATTCGAATCGAATTGAATCGAATAGAAAAGAATCGAATCTAAACAAAAAGAATCGAATCGAATTGAAAAGAATCGAATAGAAAAGAATCAAATCAAAAAAAAAAACAAAAAAAAAGAATCAAATCGAATCGAAAAGAATTGAATCGAAAGGAATCTAATCGAATCAAATCAATTGAAAAGATCGAATCAAAAAATTCAGAGAATCGAAACGAATCAAAATGAATCGAATCGAATCGAATTGAAAAGAATCGTATTGAATCAAATCTAAAAGAATGAAATCGATTCAAATCAAAAAGAATCGAATCGAATTGATTCACATCGAAAAGAATCGAATTGAATCGTATCGAATTGAAAAGAATCGAATTGAAGCGATAAGAATCAAATCAAATGGAATTGAATCGAATCGAATTGAATCAAAAAGAATCGAATCGAATCAAAAAGAATCGAATAGATTCTAATTGAAACGAATCGAAAAAATCAAAACGAATCGAATCAGATCGAGTGGAAAAGAATTGAATCAAATCGAAAAGCATCAAATCGAATCGAACTGAATCGAAAAGAATCGAATAGATCGAATCAAAAAGAATCGAATTGATTTGAAATGAATCGAGTAGAATCGAATTGAATTGAAAAAAATCTAATCAAATCGAAAAGAATCGAATCTAAACGAAAAGAATCGAATCGAATCGATCGAAAAGATCGAATTGAAAAGAATCGAGTTGAATCGAATCAAATCGAAAAGAATCGAATTGAATCGTATTGAATCAAAAAGAATAAAATCGAATTGAAAAGAATAGAATCGTATTTAATTGAATCGAAAAGAATCGAATTGAATTGAATCGAAAAGAATCGAATCGAATCAAAACGAATCAAATCGAATCAAAAAGAATCGTATCGAATCGAATTGAATCGAAAAGAATCCAATCGAACATAATCGAATTGAATTGAAAAGAATCGAACAGAAAAGAATCAAATCGAAACGAAAAGGAATCGAATCAATAAGAATCGAATGGTATCATTGAATCGAAAAGAATCGAATCATATCGAACTGAACTGAAAAGAATCGAATCAAATCGAATCGAAAAGAATCGAATTGTATCAAATCGAATCGAAAAGAATCGAATCGAATACATCGAAAAGAATCAAAACGAATCGAAAAGAATCGAATCGAATCAAATCGAAAAGTATCGAATTGAATCGAAAAGAATCGAATCGAATCGAAAAGAATCGAATTGAATAGCATGGAAACGAATCGAATCGAATCAAAAAGAATAGAATTGAATAGCATTGAAACGAATCGAATCAAAATGAAAAGAATCGAATCGAATCGAAAAGAATCAAATCGTATCAAATGGAATCAAAAAGAATCGAATCATATCGAGTTGAATCGAAAAGAATCAAATCGAATAGAACCGAAAAGAATCGAATCGAATACAATAGAAAAGAATTGTATCGAATCGAGTAGAATTGAATCGAAAAGACTTGATTCCAATCGTATTGAATAAAAAAGAATCGAATCGAACAGTACCAAATCGAATTGAAAAGAATTGAATCAAATAAAATCGAAAAGAATCTAATTGAAACGAAAAGAATCGAATCGAATTAAAAAGAATTGAATCGAATTGAAACGAAAAGAATCAAATCGAAAAGAATTGAACTGAATTGAAAAGAATCGAATCGAAAAATCGAATCGAAAAGAATCGAGTTGAGTTGAATCGAATAGAAAAGAATCGAATCGAATCGTATCGAATCGAAAAAAATCAAATTGAATCGAAAAGAATCGAATCGAATCGAATTGAATCAAAAAGAATCAATCGAATCGAATTGAATCGAAAAGAATCGAATAGATTCGAATCGAAACGAATCGAAAAAAATCGAAACGAATCGAATCATATCGAATGGAAAAGAATCGAATCAAATCGAAAAGAATCGAACTGAACTGAATCGAAAAGAATCGAATCGAACAGAATCGAAAAGAATCGAATCGAAATGTAACAAATCGAATCCAAATGATCGAATCGAATCAAATTGAAAAGAATCGAATCGAAACGAAAGAATCGAATAGAATCGAATTGAAAAGAATCGAATCGAATAGAATAGAATCGAACAGAATTGAATCGAACGAAAAGAATCTTATCGAATCGATTCGAAGTGAATCGAATCGAATCGAATGGAGAAGAATCAAATCGAATCGAATCAAAAAGAATTGAATCGAAAAGAATCGAATCGAAGTGAATCTAATCGAAACGAAAAGAATAAAATCGAATCAAAAAGAATCGAATTGAAAAGAATAGAATTGAAAAATTTGAATTGAATCGAATCGAAATGAATCGAATCGATTCAAATCGATTGAAAAGATCGAATCAAAAAACATCAAAGAGAATCGAAACGAATCGAAACGAATCGAATCGAATGGGAAAAAATCGTATCAAATCAAATCTAAAAGAATTGAATCGAATCGAATCAAAAAGAATGGAATTGAGTTGATTCACATCAAAAGAATCAATTGAATCGTATTGAATCAAAAAGAATCGAATCGAATCAAAAAGAATGGAATCGAATGGAATCGAATTGAATTGAAAAGAATCAAATCGAATTGAATTGAAAAGAATTGAATCGAACATTATCAAATCGAATTGAAAAGAATTGAATCAAATCGAAAAGAATCGATTCGAAACGAAAAGAATCGAATCGAATCGAATTCGAAAAAATCGAATTGAATTGAAACGAGAAGAATCGAATCGAATTGCATCGAATCAAAAATAATTGAAATGAATTGAATAAAAAATAATTGAATCGAATCGAAAATAATTAGAATTGAATTGATAATCGAATGGAATCAAATCAAATCGAGTCGAATCGAAAAGAATCGAATCGAATCATATAAATCGAAAAGAATCGAATCGAATTGAAAAGAATCGAATCGAATTGAATCGAAAAGAATCAATGGAATCGAATTCAATCGAAAAGAATCTAATAGATTCAAATAGAAACGAATCGAAAAAAATCAAAACGAATCGAATCATATTGAATCGAAAAGAATCGAATCGAATCAAAAAGAATTGAATCGAACTGAATCGAAAAGAATCGAATCGAACAGAACCGAAAAGAATCGAATCGAAAAGAATCGTATTGAATCTAATGGAATTGAATCAAAAAGAATCGAATCGATTCCAATTGAATTGAATCGAAAAGAATCGAATCAAACAGTATCGAATCTAATTGAAATGAATCGAATCAAATAAAATAGAAAAGAATCAAATCGAAACGAAACGAATCGAATCGAATTGAAAAGAATCGAATCGAATCAAAAAGATCGAATTGAAAAGAATCGAATTGAATCAAATCGAATCAAAAAGAATCGAATCGTATCGAATTGAAAGGAATCAAATCGAATAGAATAGAAAAGAATAGAATTGTATTGAAAAGAATCAAATCGAATCGAAAAGAATCGAAAAGAATAGAATCGAATGCAATCATATCGAAAAGAATCTAATCGAATCGATTTGAAAAGAATCAAATCGAATTGATTGAATCGAAAAGAATCGAATCAAATCACATCGAATCGAAAATAATTGAATCGAATTGAATAAAAATAATCGAATCGAATCGAATCGAGAATAATTGGAATTGAATGGAATCGATAATCAAATCGAATCAAATTGAGTCGAATCGAAAATAATCGAATCGAATCAAATCAATTTGAAAAAAATCTAATCAAATTGCATGGAACCGGGGATCCCTGAGTGGCTCAGCGGTCTAGCACCTGCCTTCGGCCCAGGGCATGGTCCTGGAGACCCAGGATCGAGTCCCACATCGGGCTCCCTGCATGGAGCCTGCTTTTCCCTGCTTCTCTGCCTATTTCTCTGACTCTCTGTCTCTCATGAATAAATAAAATCTTTAAAAAAATTGCATCGAACCAAAAGTAATCGAATCGAATTGTATTGAATCGATTCGAATTGAAAAGAATCAAATCGAATCAAATCGAAAAGAGTCGAATCCAAAGAATCGAATTGTAGAGAATATAATCGAAATGAAAAGATTCGAATTGAATTGAATCAAAAAGAATCAAATCTAAACGAAAAGAATCGAATCGAATCGAAAAGAATCAAATCGAATAGAAAAGAATCGAATAGAAAAGAATCAAATCGAATCGAAAAGAATTGAATCGAAAAGAATCGAATCGAATCAAATCGATTGAAAAGATCGAATCAAAAAAATCAAAGAGAATCGAAATGAATCAAAACGAATTGAATCAAATCGAATTGAAAAGAATTGCATCGAATCAAATCTAAAAGAATCGAATCGAATCAAATCAAAAAGAATCGAATCGAATAGATTCGCATCGAAAAGAATCGAATCGAATTGTATTGAATCGAAAAGAATCGAATCGAATGGGATTGAATCGAATTGAATCAAAAAGAATCAAATCGAATCGACTTGAATCGAAAAAGAATCGAATAGATTCGAATTGAAATGAATCGAAAAAAATCAAAACGAATCGAATCAGATCAAGTGGAAAAGAAGTGAATCAAATCAAAAAGAATCGAATCAAATCGAACTGAATCGAAAAGAATCGAATAGATCGAATCAAAAAGAATCGAATTGATTCGAAATGAATCGAGTAGAATCAAATCGAACCAAAAAGAATCGAATCGAAAAGAATCAATTCGAATAGAAATGTAAAGAATCAAATTGAATCGAAAAGAATCGAATCGAAACAAGAATCAAATTGAATCGATCGAAAAGATCGAATTGAAAGGAATCGAATTGAATCGAATCAAATAGAAAAGAATCGAATCAAATTGAACAAAAAGAATCAAATCGAATCGAATTGAAAAGAATAGAATCGTATTTAATTGAATCGAAAAGAATGGAATCTAATTGAATCGAAAAGAATCGAATCAAATCAAAACTAATTGAATGGAATCGAAAAGAATCGAATCGAATTGAATCGAAAAGAATCCAATCGAACATAATCCAATTGAATTGAAAAGAATTGAATCGAAAAGAATCAAATCAAAACGAAAAGGAATCGAATCAAAAAGAATTGAATGGTATCATTGAATCGAAAAGAATCGAATCATATCGAATTGAATTGAAAAGAATCAAATCTAATAGAACTGAAAAGAATCAAATCAAATCGTACTGAATCGAATCGAAAAGAATCGAATCGAATACATTGAAAAGAATCGAAACGAATCGAAAAGAATCGAATCAAATCGAAAAGTATCGAATCAAATCGAATCGAAAAGAATCGAATCGAATCAAAAAGAATCTAATCGAATAGCATCGAAACGAATCGAATCGAATCGAAAAGAATCGAATTGAATAGCATCGAAACGAATTGAGTCAAAATGAAAAGAATCAAAAAGAATCGAATCGTATCGAATGGAATCGAAAAGAATCGAATCATATCGAATTGAATCGAAAAGAATCGAATCGAATAGAACTGAAAAGAATCGATTCGAATACAATCGAAAACAATCGTATTGAATCGAATTGAATTGAATCGAAAAGAATCGAATCGAATTTTATATACTCGAATCAAAAAGAATCAAGTCGATTCGAATCGAAAATATCAAACCGAATCGAAAATCGAATCGAAAAGAATTGATTCAAATCGAAAATAATCGAATTGAATCAAAACGATTCAAATCGATACGAAACGAATCGAATCGAAAATAATAGAATCAAATCGAACCGAATCGAAATGAAAATAATCAAATTGAATCGAATTGAAAATAATCGAATCAAATCAAATGTAAAATAATTGAATCGAATCTAATCGAAAATAATCGATTCGCATTGAATCGAATTGAAAATAATCGAATTGAATTGAATTGAAAATAATGAAATCGAATCGAAAATAATCGAATTGAAAGTGATCATATCGAATCCAAAATAATCGAATCGAATCAAATCGAAAATAATTGAACTGAATTGATCGAATTGAATTGAAAATAATCGAATCGAATCGAATCAAATTGAATCAAAAATAATCGAATAGAATCAAATCGAAAATAATTGAATCGAATCGAAAAGAATCGATCAAATCAAAAATAATCGGATCGAATCAAAAATAATCGAATTGAATCCAATCAAATCGAATCGAAAATAATCAAATTGAATTGAATTGAATAGAAAATAATCGAATAGAATCAAAATTAATCGAATCGAATCAAATCGAATCGAATTGAAAATAATCAAATCGAGTCGAAAATAATCGCATCGAATTGAATTGAATCGAAATTGATTCACATCGAATCGAATCGAAAATAATCCAATCGAATTGAATCGAAAATAATCCAATCGAATCTAAAATAATCCAATCGAATCGAAAATAATCCAATTGAAAAGAATCGAATCGATTCGAATCGAAAATAATCAAATCGAATCGAATCGAATCAAAAATAATCGATTCACATCTAATCGAATCGAACCGAAAATAATTGAATCAAACTGAATCGAAAATAATCGAATCGAATAGAAAATAATTGAATCGAATCGAAAATAATCGATTCGCATCAAATCGAATCAAATAGAAAATAATCGAATCAAAATGAATCGAAAACAATCGACTCGAATCGAAAAAATCGAATCGAATCGAAAAGAATAGAATCGAATTGAATCAAAGGGAATCGAATTGAAGAGAATAGAATCGAATCGTATCGAAAAGAATTGAATCAAATCGAATGGAAAAGAATCGAATCGAATCGAAAAAAATGGAGTCAAATTGAAAAGAATCGAATCGAATTGTAAAGAATCAAATTGAATCGCATTGAAAAGATTTGAATCAAATCGAATTGAAAAAAATCAAATCGAAACGAATCGAATCAAAAAGACTCGAATCAAATTGAATCGAAAAGAATCGAATCGAATCAAATTTAATCGAATAGAAAAGAATCTATCGAATCGAAAAGAATCGAACCGATAAGAAACGAATTGAAAGAATTGAATCGAATCGATTTGAATCGAAAAGAAATGAATCGAATCGAATCGAAAAGAATCAAATCGAATCAAATCCCTAACCCTAACCCCTAACCCCTAAACCCTAACACTAAACCTATCCTAACCCTAACCCTTAACCCTAACCCTAACCCTAACCGAAACCCTAACACTAACCCGAACACTAAGCCTAAACTTAACCCATACCCTAACCCTAACAGGTACCCTAACACTAACCTGTACCCCAACCCTAACCCGTACCCTAACCCATACCCTAACCCTAAGCCCGTACCCTAACCCGTACACTAACATGTCCCCTAACCCTAACACTAACCAGTACTCTAACACTAACCCATACCCTAACCCGTACCCTAAACCTAACCCTAACACGTACCTAACCATAACCCTAACCCTAACCCCTAACCCTAACCCCTCACCCTAACACTAACCCTAACCACTAACTCTAAACCTAACCCTAAACCTAACCTGAAACCTAACCCATACACTAACCCATACCCTAACCCTAACACTCACCTGTAACCTAAACCTAACCCTAACATGTACCCTAACTCTAACCCGTACCCTAACCCTAACCCTAACCCTAACCCTAAACCGTACCCTAACCCGTACCCTAACCCTAACACTATCCTGTACAGTAACCTAACCCTAACCCTTACACTAACCCTAACCCGTACCCTAACCCTAACCCATACCCATACCCTAACCCGTACCCTAACCTTAAACCAAACCCTAACCCTAACCCGTACCCTAACCCTAACCCATACCCGTACCCTAACCCTAACCTAACCCATACCTGTACCCTAACCCTAAACCTATCCTGTACCCTAAACCTAACCCGTACCCTAACCCTAACACTAACCCTAACACTAACCCTAACCCGTACCCTAACATGTACCCTAACACTAACCCGTACCCTAACCCGTACCCTAACCCTAAACCGTACCCGAACCCTAACACATAACCTAAATCTAACCCTGACCCTAACCCAAACAATACCGTAACGATAATCCTAACCCGTGCCCTAAACCTTATGCTAACCCCAACTCTAACGCTAACCCGTACACTAACCTTAAATGGTACCCTAACACTAACCCTAACCTGTACCCTAATACTAACCCTAAAACTAACCCGAACCCGTACCCTAACCCTATACCATACCCTACACTAACCCTAACCATAACCCGTACTCTAACACTAAAACTACCCCTAAACCTAACCCTAACTCTAATCATAACCATAACCCTATCTCTAAACCTAACCCTAACCCTAACCCTAAGCAAACCCTCACCCTAACCATATCCCTAACACGTAAACTAACCATACCCTACCCTAGCCCATAAACTAAACCTAACCCTAACCCTAACCCTAAACAGTACCCTAACCCTAACGTGTATCTTAACCCTAACCCTAACCCTAAACCTAACCCTAAGGCGTACCCTAACCCTAACCCTAACCCAAACCCTAAACCTAAATCCTAACCCTAACCGTAACCCTAACCCTAACCCCTAACCCTAACACTAACCCCTAACCCTAACCCAAACCCGAACCCCTAACCCCGAACCCTAACATTAATCCTCAACCCTAACCCTTAAACCTAACCCTAACCCTAACCCTAACCCAAACCCTAACCCTAAATCCTAACCCTAACACTACCCCTAACCCGTACCCTAACCCAAAACCGTACCCTACCCTAACCCTAACCATAACCAGTACCCTCACACTAAAACTACCCCTAACCTAACCCTAACACTAATCACAACCCTAACCCTATCTCTAAACCTAACCCTAACCCTAACCCTAACCTAACCCTAAACCTCACCCTAACCCTATCCCTAACACGTAAACTAACTCTAACCCTAACCTTAACCCGTAAACTAAACCTAACCCTAACCCTATCCCTAAATAGTACCCTAACCCTAACCCTAATGAGTACCTTAACCCTAACACTAACCCTAAACCTAACCCTAAGCCATACCCTAACCCTAACCCTAACCCTAACCCAAACCCATACCCTAACTCTAACTCTCCTGTACCCTAACCCTAACCCATACCCTAACCCTAACCCTAATCCGTACCCTAAGCCATACCGTAACCCTAAACCTAAACCGTACCCTAAACCTAACCCTAACCCCAACCCTAACCTGAACACTAACTCTAACCCATACCCTAACCCTAAACCATAACCTAACCTGTACCCTAACCCGTACCCAAACCCTAATCATATCCCGTTCCCTAACCCGAACCCTAACACTAACCCTAAACCTAACCCTATCCTGTACCCTAACCCAAACCCTAAATCTAACCCTAACCCGTACCCTAAACCTAACCCAAACCCTAACCGTTACCAGTACCCTAACACATACCTTAACCCGTACCGTAATCCATACCATATCTCTAAACCATACCTTAACCCTAACCCTAACCCGTACCCTAACCCTAATCTGTACCCTAAACCTAAGCCTAAACCGAACCCTAATCATAACTTTAACACTAACCCTAACCCGTAGCCTAACCCTAACCCGAACCCTAAACATAACCCGAACTCTAACTCTAACCCTAACCCGTACTCTAACCCTAACCGTAATGCTAACCTGTAACCTAACCCTAACCCTAACCCTAACCCTAACCCTAAGGCTAAACAGTACCCTAAACCTAAACCTATCCCATACCCTAACCCTAAACCTAACCCTAAACCTAACTCTAAACCTAACCTTAACCCGTACCCTAATCCTAACCCGTACCCTAACGCTTACCCTAACCCTCACCCGTACCCTAACCCAAACTCTAACCCATACCCTAACCCTAACCTTACCCCAACCCTAAACCTAACGAAACCCAATCCCTAATCCTAACCATAAACCTAACCCTAACCTAATCCTAACCTTAACCCTTACCCTATCCCTAACCGTAACCCGTAACCTAACCCTAACCCTAACCCTAAACAGTACCCTAACTTTAACCCTAACCCGTACCCTAACCCTAACACTAACCCGTACCCTAAACTGTAACCTAACCCGTACCTTAACCCATAACCTAAACCGTAACCTAACCCTAACCCTAATCCTAAACCGTAGCCTACCCCTAACGCTGAAACTACCCCTAACCCTAACCTGAACCCTAACCCTAACCCTAACCCTAACCCTAAGCTTAAACAGGACCCTAACCCTAACCCTAACCCGTAACCTAACCCAAACTTTACAGCATTGGAAGTCAGGTCGTTCCATGAATAAAGCTCTACTGCACCTGGAGACACAACCGTTGAAGCCTGCAGCTGGCCCTTGCGTCCCATGAGCTTCTGACAAACATGTCTAGTGAGGATGTTTGTAACTGCATCTGCAGGCAGCGTGGAACTGGGAAGGACCGCGTGTCAGCTCATCTCGCAGAAGGAAGTTCCCCAGAGAGACAGCTTTCAACAAGGTACTCAGGTTTGGAAGTTAGTATGTAGCTCCCTTCTGAGGGAGGAATTACTCAGAAGTCATTGGATTGGGCTAGGAGACACTTGCTTCTCACAAAACTTGTGTCCCGTATCGAACGACGTCCTTTCGAAGTGAAAGGTACAGGCGGTCAGCATGTGGGAGGAACAAGCCATAAGCTCATCCAAAGGAGTGTGCATCACTTGGAGGCAGGTGTCCGGTAGTCGCGCAATTGACAATGCAGACACTTGGTTCTCACTCCGCTACTGTCCCGCATAGAACGGAATGCTGTGGAAGCGATCTGTACAGGCCGTCACATTGTGGGAGGTACAGGCCATAAGCTGAACTCTGAGAAGCCTGTATGCTTTGCAGGCAGATGTCTGCTAGCCACTCTTTTATGGGAGTTAGAACCCAGCTACACTTTAATTGAACAAGGCTGTTGGAAATCGCTGTATTGAACTCAGATGCATGAGAGTACAGGCCTGTCACTTCCACAGGCTTGTCACACAACCTCTTCCAGCACCTAACATAACGATGCTACGAATTATGTCTACAGGCAGTCAGGATGCGTGGGTCGTGCCCTGACCTCAGCTCTCACAAGGAAGCAGGCCTAGAAGCCACCTTTCAACTAGCTGCATTCTTCTGGCCCTGAGAACGCAGCTGTATTCTAACTCAGGAGGTTCCAAGAAGACCACTCTACTCCACCTGGAGACAGCTTCCAGGCCTGCATTATTCCACTTGCGTCTCACAAGCTTCTGACAAGCGTCTCTGGTGAAGACGTTGGAAAGACATTCTGCAGGCAGTGTGGAACTGTGAGGGACTGCGTGTGAGCCCAACTCTCGGATGTAAGCTGCCGTTGGATGCAGGGTTCAATTAGCTAGTATGGAACTTAGTATGTAGCACCAGTCTAAGACAGGAATTACTAGGAAATCGCAGGATTGAGCTTGGAGGCACTACTCTTGTGGACCTCACCTGGACGAGGTGACTGGTTCCCACGTAGGACTCCCCTGGACCTGATAACTTTGCTACACACTTTGGCCTCACCTGGCCCTGATGACTCTGGGCCCCACTGAGGCCTCAATCTGGACCTGGTGACTGTGGTCCCCACCTGGGTCTCACCTGGACCTGGTGACTCTCGTTCCCACATGAACCACACCTGGACCTGGTGACTGTGGTGTCCTTCTAGGCTCACATTTACCTGGTGACTCCGGTCCTCACCAGGGCCTCACATGGATCTGGTGACTCTGGCCTGCAGGTTGGCCTCACCTGGAGCTGGTGACTGGGGTTGCCACCTGGGCCTCACCCATACCTGGTGACTCAGGTCCCCACGTGGGCCTCACTTGGACCTGGTGAATCTGGTCCTTACCTGGTCCTTGCCCACACCTGGTGACTCAGGTCACCACCTGGGCCTCACCTGGACCTGGTGAATCTGGTCCCCATCTGGGCCTCATCCAGTCCTGGTGACTTTGTTCCCCACCTGGACCTGATTGCTGTGGCCTCCTTCTTGGCCTCACCTGGAACTGGTGACTCTTATCTTATCTGGGCCACACCCAGATCTGGTGACTCTGGTCCTCACCTGGGAATCATTGGGACCTGGTTACTCTGTTCCACACCTGTGCCTCACCTGGACATGATGACTCTGCAACCCCTCTGGGCCTCACCCTGACCTGGTGACTCTGGTCCCCATCTGGATGTCACCTGGACCAGGAGATTCCAGTACCGCTCTAGGCCTCAACCAGACCTGATGACTGGTCCTCAACTGGGGCTCACCTGCACCTAGTGAATATGCTCCCCACGTGGGCCTCATCTGGACCTGGTGACTCTGGTCCCTACCTGGGCATCATCGGGACATGGTTACTATATTCCCCACAGGGACTCACCTGGATCTGGTAACTCAGTCCTCACTTTGACCTCTTCTGTATCAGGTGACTCTGGCCCCACCTGGGCCTCACCTGGAACTGTTGACTCTGATCCTCAGCATGGCGTCACCTGACCTGGTGACTGTGGTTCCCACCGGGACCTCAACTGGACCTCATGTCTCTGGTGCCCACCTGGGCCTCACCTGGACCTGGTGTCTCTCTTACCCACCTGGGTAGCATCAGGACATGGTTACACTGTTCCCTAACAGGGACCCACCTGGACCTGTTACCTCTGGTCTTCAGCTGGGCCACACCTGGATGGTGACAATGGTTCCCACCTGGGTCTCAACTGGACCAGGTGAGTCTGATCCCCACCTCGACCACACCTGTAACTGGTGACTCTCATTACCACACGGACCTCATGTGGACCAGGTGGCTACAGTGTTTCTAGCTTCTAATGTACCTGGTGACTCTGGTCCCCACTAGGGCCTCACAGAGACATGATGAGTGTGGTTGCCACCTGCACCTCATCTGGACCTGGTGAATCTGGTCTGTACCTGAGACTACCCTGGATATGGTGACTGTGGTCCCCACATGGGCCTCACTTGGACCTGGTGACTCTGATCCCCATCTGGGCCTCACCTAGCCCTGTTGACCATGATCCTCAACTGGGCATAATTGGGACCCGGTTACTGTGTTCCACAACTGGACCTCACCTGGACCAGGTGACTCTGGTCCCCCTTGGGGTCTCACTCTGACCTGGTGACTGTGAATTCCACTTTGGCCTGACTTGGACCTGCTGACTCTGGTTGCCACCTGCGCCTCACCTTGAACAGTTGACTCTGGTTCTTTCAAGGGCCTCCCCTGTACCTGGTGATCCTGGTCCCAACCTGGGACTCACCTGGACCTGGTTACTGTGTTCCACACCTGGGCCTCACGTAGACCATTGTCCATGGTCCCCAGCCGGCCTCACATGGACCTTTGCCTCTGGTCCCCACCTGGGCCTCACGTGTACCTGGTAACTCTGGTACTCACCTGGGCCTCATCTGTTCCTGGTGACTCTCGTCCCCACCTGGGCTTCACCTGGATCTGGTGACTCTGGTCCCCACCTGGACCTCTCCTGGACCTGGTGACTCTCTTTCCAATATGGACCTCACCTGGATCTGGTGACTGTGGTCCTCAGTTTGGCCTCACCTGGACTTGGTGACTCTCGTCCCCACTTTGACCTAACTCAGACCTGGTGAATCTTGTCCCCACCTAGGCCTCACCCAGACCTGGTGACTCTTATCCCCAGTTGTGCCTCAATTCGACCTGATGTATCTTGTCCTCACGTGGGCCTCACATGGACCTGGGACTCAGCTGGATAGAGTGGCTCTGGTTCCGACATGGGGCTCACCTGATACTGGTGACTGTGGTCTCCTTCTATGCCTCACCAGGACCTGGTGATTCTGATCCTCATCTGGGAATTGCATGGCCCTAGTGACTCTGGTCCTCACCTAGGCATCATTGGGACCTGGATACTCTATTTGACACCTGGGCCTCACTTTGATCGGGGACCTCTGGTCCCACTCTGGGTCTCAAACTAAACTGGTTACTCTGGTTCCCTTTCTAGGACTCACCCTTACCTGGTGACTCTGGTCCCCCCCTGGGCTTCACTTGGACCTGGTGAATCTGGTCATTACCAGGTCCTCACCTGTACCTGGTGACTCTGCTCACCCCCTGGGTCTCAACTGGACTTGGTGAATCTTGTTGCCACCTGGGCCTCACCTGGACCTTTTGACTGTGGTCCCCACCTGGACCTCACCTGGATCTGGTGGCTCTGGTTCCCATATGGGGCTCTCCTGGACCTGGTTCCTGTGGTCTCCTTCTGGCCTCACCTGGAACAACACGACTCTGATCCATATTTGGGCCTCGCCTCTACCTGGTGACTCTGGTCCTTACATGGGCATCACTGGGACCTGGTTACTCTCTTCTATACCAGGGCCTCCCCTGGACCTGGTGACTCTGGTCACCCTCTGGACCTCATCCTGACCTGGTGACTGTGGTCCCACATGGGCGTCACCTGGATGAGGTGACTGGTTCCCACAGAAACCTCACCTGGACCTGGTGAATCTGGTCCTCACATGGGCATCATGGGACCTGGTTACTCAGTTCCACATTGGGGCCTCACCTGGACCTAGTGATTCTCGTCCCCCTCTGGGCCTCACCCTGACGTGGTGACTCTGGTCCCCACCTGGATATCACCTGGACTGGGTGACTCTGGTCCCCCTCTGGGCCTCACCCAGAGCTGGGGACTCTGATCCTCAACTGGGCCTCAACAGGATCTGGTGAATCTACTCCTCACTTAGGCCTCATCTGGACCTTGTGACTCTGGTCCCAACTCAGAAACAATGGGATATAGTTACTCTGTTCCCACCTGGGACTCACCTGGACCTGATAACTTTGCTCCACACTTTGGCCGCACCTGGCCCTGATGACTCTGGGCCACCCACCTAGGCCTCAATCTGGACCTGGTGACTGTGGTCCCCACCTGGGGCTCACTTGGACCTGGTGACTCTCGTTCCCACATGAACCACACCTGGACCTGGTGACTGTGGTGTCCTTCTAGGCTCACATTTACCTGGTGACTCAGGTCCCCACCAGGGCCTCACCTGGATCTGGTGACTATGGCCTGCATGTTGGCCGCACCTGGACCTGGTGAGTGGGGTTGCCACCTGGGCCTCACCCATACCTGGTGACTCAGGTCCCCACATGGGACTCACTTGGACCTGGTAATTCTGGTCCTTTCCTGGTCCTCGCCCACACCTGGTGACTCTGGTCACCACCTGGGCCTCACCTGGACCTGGTGAATCTGGTCCCCATCTCGACCTCACCCAGTCCTGTGACTTTGTTCCCCACCTGGACCTGATTGCTGCAGACTCCTTCCTGGCCTCACCTGGAACAGGTGACTCTGATCGTATCTGCGCCTCACCCAGATCTGGTGACTCTGGTCCTCACCTGGGCATCATTGGGACCTCGTTACTCTGTTCCACACCTGAGCCTCACCTGGACATGATGACTCTGGAACCCCTCTGGGCCTCACCCTGACCTGGTGACTCTGGTCCCTATTTGGATGTCACCTGGACCAGGTGATTCTGGTACCCCTCTAGGTCTCAACCAGACCTGGTGACTCTGGTCCTCAACTGCGCCTCACCTGGACTTAGTAAATATGCTCCCCACCTGGGCCTCATTTGGACCTGGTGACTCTGGTCCCTACCTGAGCATCATCAGGACATGGTTACTCTATTCCCCACTGGGACTCACCTGGAACCGGTAACTCTGGTCCTCACTTTGGCCTCTTCTGTACCAGGTGACTCTGGCCCCATTTGGGCCTCACCTGGAACTGGTGACTCTGATCCTCAGCATGGCCTCACCTGACCTGGTGACTGTGGTTCCCACCGGGACCTCAACTGGACCTCATGTCTCTGGTCCTCACCTGGGCCTCACCTGAACCTGGTTTCTCTGGTACCCACCTGAGTAGCATCAGGACAGGGTTACACTGTTCCTTAACAGGGACCCACCTCGACCTGTTACCTCTTGTCTTCACCTGGGCCACAGCTGGATGGTGACACTGGTTCCCACCTGGGTCTCACATGTACCTGGTGAGACTGATCCCCACCTGAGCCTCACCTGTAACTGTTGACCCTTGTTCCCACATGGACCTCATGTGGACCTGGTGGCTGCAGTGTTTCTAGCTTTTCATGTACCTGGTAACTCTTGTCTCCTCCAGGGCCTCACCGGGACCTGGTGAGTGTGGTTGCCACCTGCAACTCACCTGGACCTGGTGATTCTGGTCTGCACCTGAGACTACCCTGGATCTGGTGACTGTGGTCCCCACCTGGGCCTCACTTGGACCTGGTGACTCTGATCCCCATCTGGGACTCACCTGGCCCTGTTGACCATGGTCCTCAACTGGGCATAATTGGGACCCGGTTACTGTGTTCCACAACTGGACCTCACCTGGACCAGGTGACTCTGGTCCCCCTCTGGGTCTCACCCTGACCTGGTGACTGTGAACCCCACTTTGTCCTGACTTGGACCTGCTGACTCTGGTTGCCACCTGTGACTCACCTTGAACAGTTGACTCTAGTTCTTTCAAGTGCCTCCCCTGTACCTGGTGATCCTGGTCACCCCTGGGCATCACTTGAACCTGGTGACTCTGATCCCCATCTGGGACACACTTGGCCCTATTGACCATGGTTCTCAACTGGGCATAATTGAGACCCGGTTACTGTGTTCCACAACTGGACCTCACCTGGGCCAGGTGACTCTGGTCTCCCTCTGGGTCTCACCCTGTCCTGGTGACTGTGAACTCCGCTTTGGCCTGACTTGGACCTGCTGACTCTGGTTGCCACCTGCACCTCACCTTGAACTGTTGACTCTGGTTCTTTCAAGAGCCTCCCCTGTACCTGGTGATCCTGGTCCCCACCTGGGCCTCACCTGGACGTGGTGACTGTTGTCACCAACTGGGACTCACCTGGACCTGGTTACTGTGTTCCACACCTGGGCCTCACGTAGACCTGTTGACCATGTTCCACAGCCGGTCTCACATGGACCTGTTGCCTCTGATCCCCACCTGGGCCTCACGTGTACCTGGTAACTCTGGTACTCACCTGGGCCTCATCTGGAACTGGTGACTCTGGTCCCCACCTGGACCTCTCCTGGACCTGGTGATTCTCTTTCCAACATGGACCTCACCTGGATCTGGTGACTCAGGTCCTCAGTTTGGCCTCACCTGACCTGGTGACTCTCGTCCCCACTGTGACCTAACTCAGACCTGGTGAATCTTGTCCCCACCTACGCCTCACCCAGACCTGGTGACCCTTGTCCCCAGCTATGCCTCAATTCTACCTGATGAATCTGGTCCTCACGTGGGACTCACATGGACCTGGGACTCAGCTGGATAGAGTGGCTCTGGTTCCCACATGGGGCCCACCTGATACTGGTGACTGTGGTCTTCTTCTATGCATCACCAGGACCTGGTGATTCTGATCTCCATCTGGGCCCTGCATGGGCCTAATGACTCTGGTCCTCACCTAGGCATTATTGGGACCTGGATACTCTATTCCATACCTGGGCCTCACTTTGACTGGGGACCTCTGGTCCAACTCTGGGCCTCAAACTTAACTGGTTACTTGGGTTCCCCCTCTGGGCCTCACCTTTTCTTGGTGACTCTGGTCTCCCTCTGGGCTTCGCTTGTACCTGGTGAATCTGGTCCTTACCTGGACCTCACCTGGACCTGGTGACTCTGGTCACCACCTGGGTCTCACCTGGACTTGGTGAGTCTTATTGCCACCTGGGCATCACCTGGACCTTTTGACTGTGGTCCCCACCTGGATCTCACCTAGATCTGGTGGTTCTGGTTCACATATGGGGCTCTCCTGGACCTCGTTCCTGTGGTCTCCTTTGGCCTCACCTGGAACAACACGACCCTGATCCATATTTGGGCCTCACCTGGACCTGGTGACTCTGGTCCTTACCTGGGCATCATTGGGACCTGGTTACTCTCTTCTATACCTGGGCCTCCCCTGGACCTGGTGTCTCTGGTCACCCTCTGGACCTCACCCTGACCTGGTGACTGTGGTCCCACCTGGGCCTCACCTGGAAGAGGTGACTGGTTCCCACAGGGAACTCACCTGGACCTGGTGAATCTGCTGCTCACATGGGCATCATGGGAACTGGTTACTCAGTTCCACATCGGGGCCTCATCTGGACCTAGGGACTCTCGTCCCCCTCTTGGCCTCACCCTGATGTGGTACTCTGGTCCCCACCTGGATATCACCTGGACCGGGTGACTCTGGTCCTCCTCTGGGCCTCACCCAGAGCTGGGGACTCTGATCCTCAACTGGGCCTCAACAGGACCTGGTGAATCTACTCCTCACTCAGGCCTCGTCTGGAGCTTGTGACTCTGGTCCCACCTGGGCATCAATGGGACATGGTTACTCTGTTCCCCACCAGGGATTCACCTGGACCCAATAACTTTGCTCCACACTTTGGCCTCACCTAGCACTGATGACTCTGGGCCCCCCACTTTGTCCTCAATCTGGACCTGGTGACTGTGGTCCCCACCTGGGGCTCACCTGGACCTGGTGACTCTCGTTCCCACATGAGCCACACCTGGACTTGGTGACTGTGGTGTCCTTCTAGCCTCACATTTACCTGGTGACTCCAGTCCCCACCAGGGCCTCACCTGGATCTGGTGACTCTGGCCTGCAGGTTGGCCTCACCTGGACCTGGTGAGTGGGGTTGCCACCTGGGCCTCACCCATACCTGGTGAGTCAGGTCCCCACGTGGGCCTCTTGGACCTGCTGAATCTGGTCCTTACCTGGTCCTCACCCGGACCTGGTGACTCTGGTCACCACCTGGGCCTCACCTGGACCTGGTGAATGTGGTCCCCAACTGGGCCTCAACCTGTCCTGGTGACTTTGTTCCCCACCTGGACCTGATTCTGTGGCCTCCTTCTTGGCCTCTGATCCTATCTGGGCCTCACCCAGATCTGGTGACTCTGGTCCTCACCTCGGCATCATTGGTACCCGGTTACTCTGTTCCACACCTGAGCCTCACCTGGACATGATGACTCTGGAATCCCTCTGGGCCTCACACTGACCTGGTGACTCTCGTCCCCATCTGGATGTCACCTGGACCAGGTGATTCTGGTACCCCTCTAGGCCTCAACCAGACCTGGTGACTCTGGTCCTCAACTGGGCCTCACCTGGACCTGGTGACTCTGGTCCCTACCTGGGCATCATCAGGACATGGTTCCTCTATTCCCCACTGGGCCTCAATTGGAACGGGTGACTCTGATCCTCAGCAGCATGCCTCAAATGCACCTTTCCATTAGCTGCGTTCTTATGGCCGTGAGAATGTAGCTACATTGTAAGTCAGGAGGTTCAATGTATACCACTCTACTGCACCTAGAGACACAAGTATTGAAGCCTGCAGCTAGCTCCTTTTGTCCTATGAGCTTCTGACCAACACGTCTAGTGAGGATGTTCGAAATTTCATCTGAAGGCCGTGTGGAACTGTGAGGGACTGGGGGTGAGCTCAAGTCTCAGAAGAAAGTACCCTTTGGACACTGCGTTCCACTAGCTTCCCATGTATGGAACTTAGTGTGTAGCACCAATCCTAGAGAGCAGTTCCTCACATATCTCTGGATTGGGCTTGGAGACACTAGTCGTGTGGGCCGGCACCTTCCACTGCCTCTCACAACCCTTCAGTCACGATTCAAGCCTAGGCCTGATAGGAGCAAAGTCTGTACCTGCAGTCAGCATGTGGGAGGTACAGGGAATAAGTTCAACTCTCAGAAGTGTGTATGCTTTACGGGCAGATGTCTGCTAGACAGTTATTGATGGGAGCTAGAACCGAGGTATACTCTAATTGAACAAGGACATTGGCAATCGCTGTATTGAACTCAGATACACGTGAGTACAGGCCTGTCACTTCCACATGCTTGACACACAACCTCTTCCAGCACCTAACATAAGGATGCTAGGACCTAAGTCTACAGGCAGTCAGGATGCGGGACGGTCCTGCCCTGACCTCAGCTCTTACAAGGAAGCATGCCTAGAAGTCAGCTTTCAACTAGCTGCGTTCTTATGGCAGTGAGAATGTAGCAGTATTCTAATTCAGGAGGTTCCAAGACTACCACTCTACTGCACCTGGAGATACCTTCCAGGTCTGCATTGTTCCACTTGCGTCTCATAACCTTCTGACAAAAGTCTATGGTGAATATGTTTGATATTTATTCTGCAGGCTGTATCAGACCGTGAGGGACTGAGTGCGAGCTCAACTCTCAAAACTAAGTTGCTTTTGGACAAGGCGTTCAGCTAGCTTCTCACCTATGGAACTTAGTATGTAGCACCAGTCTAAAACAGGAATTACTAGGAAATCGCTGGATTGAACTTGGAGGCACTAGTCTTGTGTGACGGGACATTCCACTTACCTCTCACCACACTTCCGTCACGCATCGAGTCTAGGCCTTTTAGAAGCGAAGTGTAACTGAAGGCAGGATGTTGAGGTAGAGATCATAAGCTCAACTCTCAGTAGTGTGTATGCCTGGGAGGCAGATTTCTGCTAACCGCTCGTACATGGAAGTTAGAACATAGCTACACTCTGATTGAAGAAGTCCGTTGGATATCGCTGTATTCAACTCAGATACATGTGAGTTCAAGCCCAACGCTTCCACATGCTTTTCTCACAACCTCTCCTAGCACCTAACACAAGGATGTTAGCAGCTACGTCTACAGTCAGGCAGGATGCGGGAGGGTCCTGCCCTGAGACAGCTCTCAAAAGGAAGCATGCCTCGAAGCCAGCTTTCTACTAGCTGCGTTGTTATGGCCTTGAGAACGTAGCACCACTGTAAGTCAGGACGTTCCATGTATACCGTGCTACTGCACCTGGAGAGACAAGCATTGAAGCCAGCAGCTAGCTCCTTGTGTCCTATGAGCTTCTGACAAACATATCTAGTGAGGATGTTCGAAATTCCATCTGAAGGCTGAGTGGAACTGTGAGGGAGGGAGGTGAGCTCAAGTCTCAGAGGCAAGTACCCTTTGGACACTGTGTTCAACTAGCTTCTCATGTATGGAACTTAGTATGTAGCACCAATCTAAGAGAGCAGTTCCTCACATATCTCTGGATTGGGCATGGAGACACTAGTCATGTGGGCCGGCACCTTCCACTAACCTCTGACAAAACTTCTGTCACGTATCGAGCCTAAGCCTGATAGGAGCGAAGTGTATCTGCAGTCAGCATGTGCGAGGTACAAGGCATAAATTCAAGTCTCAGAAGTGTGTATGCTTTGCAGGCCGATGTCTGCAAGACATCGAGGGGAGGTATACCCGAGCTACACTCTAATTAAACAAGGACGTTGGCAATCGCTGTATTGAACTCAGATTCACATAAGTACTGTCCTGACACTTCCACTTGCATTTCTCCAACCTCTCCCAACACCTAAAATAAGGATGTTAGCAGCTATGACTACGAGCAGGCAGGATGCGGGAGGGTCCTGCCCTGAGCTCAGCTTTCAAAAGGAGCATGCCTTGAAGCCAGCTTTCTCTTAACTGCGTTCTGATGGCCATGAGAATGTGGCAGCATTGTAATTCAGGATGTTCCATGAATACCGCTTTACTGCACCTGGAGACACAACCTTGAAGTCTGAAGCTTGCCCTTTGCGTCCCATGAGCTTCTGACAAACATGTCTAGTGAGGATGTTCGTAACTGTATCTGCAGGCAGTGTGGAACTGGGAAGGACCACGTTTCAGCTCATCTCTTAGGGGGAAGTTCCCCAGAGAGAGAGCTTTCAGCTAGGTACTCAGTTTTGGAAGTTAGTATGTAGCTCCCATCTGAGGGAGGAATTCCTCAGAAGTTGCTGGATTAAACTAAGACACATTTGCCTCTCGCAAAACTTGCATCCCGTATCGAACGAAGTCCTTTGTAAGTGAAGCGTACAGGCGGTCAGCATGTGGGCTTTACAAGCCATAAGCTCAACCAAAGGAGTGTGCATGCCTTGGAGGCAGCTGTCCGCTAGGCGTGAAATTGACAAGGTAGACACATGGTTCTCACTCCGCTACTCTCCCGCATACAACGAAATGCTGTGGAAGCAGAACATACAGGCAGTTAGTTTGGGGGAGGTACAGGTCATAAGCTCAACTCTCAGAAATGTGTATGCTTTGCAGGCCGATGTCTGCTAGACACTTATCGAGGCGAGGTATACCCGAGCTAAACTCTAATTGAACAAGGATGATGGCAATCGCTCTATTGAACTCAGATACACGTGAGTACAGTCCTGACACTTCCACTCGCATTTCTACAACCACTCTCAGCACCTCACATAAGGATGTTAGCAGCTATGACTATGAGTAGGCAGGATGTGAGAGGGTCCTGCCCTGAGCTCACCTCTCACAAGAGAGCATGCCTAGAAGTCAGCTTTCAACTAGCTGTGTTCTAATGGCTGTGAGACCATAGCAGTCTTCTAACTCAGGAGGTTTGAAGAATACCACTCTACTGCACCTGGAGACACCTTCCAGGCCTGCAGTATTCCACTTGCGTCTCACAAGCTTCTGACAAACATCTCTGGTGAAGATGTTCAAAACTCATTCTACAGACAGTGGGAACTGTGAGGGACTGGGTGTGAGCTCAACTCTCGGAAGAGAGATGCTGTTGGACTTGGGGTTCAGCTACCTTCTCACGTATGGAACTTAGTATGTAGCACCTGTCTAAGACAGGAATTACTAGGAAATCGCTGGATTAAGCTTGGAGGCACTAGTCTTGTGTGCCGGGACATTCCACTTACCTCTCACAACACTTCAGTCACGCATCAAGCCTACGCCTCTTAGCAGCGAAGTGTACCTGCAGGCAGGATGTGGGAAGTACAGGCCATAAGCTCAACTCTCAAAAGTGTGTACGCGGGGGAGGCAGATGTCTGATACCCACTCCTACATTGGAATTAGAAACTAGATACACTCTTTGAGGAAGGCCGTTTGAAATTGCTGTATTCAACTCACATAAGCGGGAGTATAGGCCTGACACTTCCACATGTATTTCACCGCCCTCTCCCAGCACCTAACATAAGGATATTAGCAGTTACGTCTACGGGCAGGCAGGATGCTGGAGGGTCCTGCCCTGAGCTCAGCTCTCACAAGGAAGGAGGCCTAGAAGCCAGCATTCTACTAGCTCCTTCTGATGGCCGTGAGAACGTAGCAGCATTGTAAGGCGGGACGTTCCATGAATACCGCTCTACTGCACCTGGAGACACAACCATTAAAGCCTGCAGCTGGCCCTTGCGTCCCATGAGCTTCTGACAAACATGTCTAGTGAGGATGTTTGTAACTGCATCTGCAGGCAGTGTGGAACTGGGAAGGACCGCGTGTCAGCTCATCTCGCAGAAGGAAATTCCCCAGAGAGAGAGCCTTCAGCTAGGTACTCAGGTTTGGAAGTTAGTATGTAGCTCCCATCTGAGGGAGGAATTCTAGGAAGTCACTGGATAGAACTAAGAGACACTTGCCTCTTGCAAAACTTGCGTCCTGTATCGAACGAAATCCTTTGGAAGTGAAGTGTACAGGCGGTCAGCGTGTGGGAGGTACAAGACATAAGTTCAATCCAAAGGAGTGTGCATGCCTTGGAGGCAGCTGTCCGCCAGGCTCGAAATTGACAAGGCAGACACTTGGTTTTCACTCCGGTACTGTCCCGCATACAATGAAATGGTGTGGAACAGTAACGTACAGGCAGTCAGGATGGCGGAGGTACAGGCCACAAGCTCACCTCTCAGAAGTGTGCATGCTTTGCAGGCCGATGTCTACTAGACACTAGGTATACCCGAGCTACACTCTAATTGAACAAGGACGTTGGCAATCGCTGTATTGAACTCAGCTACACGTGAGTACAGTCCTGACACTTCCACTTGCATTTCTCCAACCTCTCCCAGCACCTAACATAAGGATGTTAGCATCTACGACTACGGACAGGCAGGATGCAGGAGGATCCTGCCCTGAGCTCAGCTTTCAAATGGAAGCATGCCTCGAAGCCAGGTTTCTACTAACTGCGTTCTGATGGCCATGAGAACGTGGCAGCATTGTAATTCAGGATGTTCCATGAATACCGCTTTACTGCACCCGGACACACAACCTTGAAGCCTGCAGTTTGCCCCTTGCATTTCATGAGCTTCTGAAAAACATGTCTAGTGAGGATGTTCATAACTGTATCTGCAGGCAGTGTGGAACTGGGAAGGACCACGTTTCAGCTCATCTCTTAGGGGGAAGTTCCCCAGAGAGAGAGCTTTCAGCTAGGTACTCAGTTTTGGAAGTTAGTATGTAGCTCCCATCTGAGGGAGGAATTCCTCAGAAGTTGCTGGATTGAACTAAGACACATTTGCCTCTCGCAAAACTTCCGTCCCATATCGTACGATATCCTTTGGAAGCGTAGCATACAGGCGGTCAGCATGTGGGAGGTTCAAATCCTAAGCTCAATCCAAAGGAGTGTGCATGCCTTGGAGGCAACTGTTGGCTAGGCGTGAAATTGACAAGGCAGACACTTGGTTCTCACTCCGCTACTCTCCCGCATACAACGAAATGCTGTGGAAGCAGAACGTACAGGCAGTCAGGATGGGGGAGGACAGGCCATAAGCTCAACTCTCCGAAGTGTCTATGCTTTGCAGGCCGATGTCTGCTAGACACTTATCGAGGCGAGGTATACCCGAGCTACACCCTAATTGAACAAGGACGTTGGCAATCGCTGTATTGAACTGAGATACACGTGAGTACAGTCCTGACACTTCCACTCGCATTTCTCCAATCTCTTCCAGCACTTCACGTAAGGATGTTAGCAACTATGAGGCTGGGCAGGCAGGATGCGGGAGGGTCCTGCCCTGAGCTCACCTCTCACAAGAGAGCTTGCCTAGTAGCCACACTGTGGGAGGACCCTCGGTGCCCTCTGGCAGATGATGGATAAAGAGGATGGGAGATAGATGATGGCCATAGAGAGCGGAATGGTACTCACCTATCAAAGAGCAGGAAATCTTGCCATTTGCAATGACGTGGATAGAAGTAGAGGGATCATCTTAAGTGAAATAGGTCAGTCGGAAAAGAGAATGACCGTGTGGTGTCATTCATAGGTGGAATTAAAGAAGCAAAGCAGATGAACATCTGTGAAGGGAAGGAAAAACAAATAAGATGAAAACAGATGCAGGAAATACAGACTCTTAATTATAGGAAACAAACAAAGTGTTGCTGCAGGAGAGGGGACAGGGGAGAGGATAACAGGGGACTGGCATGAAGGAGGGCACGTGGTGTCACGAGCACTGCAGTTTTCTCCAACTGGTGAATCTCTGAATTCTTCCTCTGAAAGTATAATACACTATACGTTAATTAATTGGGTTTAAATTAAATTAAGTTAAAAAATCAGTTGTATCAGAGCACGTTTCCTTCTGGAATCTCTGTTCTGCTCCTTCAGCTTATGCTGGGACCAACCCTCGTGGGTCTGGTTTGTTTAAGTAGGCGTCAGACCTCGTCCATGGACCAGCCCAGGGCTAGAAATAACGACCCCGAGATCAGGACCAGAGGTGAGGTCAGGAGTCGGATGCTTAACCGAGGGAGCCAGGCGGGGTCCCAAGGACAACACTGCTTTATCCTGTGTCTCTGTGACATCGTTTGAAATAGGAAAGTGCTGCGTCCCACTCTGTCCTGCTTCTCCAATACTGATTTGCTCTCCGGGGTCATTTGTGGGGGCGGATGGATGTTATGGGTTTTTTTTTTTCCTATTTATAGGATCTGCCACCATGATTTCACAGGAATGACATTGAAATAGAGGGTGGCTTCAGGAACTGCGGACATTTTCACAAGATGAGGCTCCCAAACCACGAGCCCAAGATGGCCTCCCAGAGCCTGGTATGGCTCAGTGCACAAGTCTTCTGCTCCTTTGGTTCAGTCTCATTATTTATTCCCTGTGATGCTCCTGAGAAAGGAGTCACATCCGTCATTTCCTTCTTGAGTGCTCATTGTCAGGACACAGCAAGCCCCACAATAGAATAAAAACTGAGCCCAGGCCAAGGGCAGGAAACCCCTATTAGAACAGATCTCAATGCCCTTGAAGGCCCCATATCAAAATGTAAACAGAACTTGAGGAATTGCTCCAGCCCTTCTGGAGTTCCCCGAGACCAGCCCTTAAAACTAAGCTAAAACCCACCTCGGGGTCCAAGTCCCTGCTCCACTGTGTCGGGTATACATGGACACAAGCTCGAGCTTGTAAATAAACCCTCGTGTGTTTGCATCAGTGTCAGCTTCTCGGTGGTTTCTCGGATTCGCAATCTTGGGCACAACAGTCTGAGATACAAAAACAAAACCAAAAGAAGCTCGGACGCAGGTAGAGTGAACGTAGGGTTCTGAGAGAAGCGGCGGAGACCCGGGGGCTTGGGAGCTCTTCTGTGGAGGCCCCAGTAGACTGGGGGGCAGGATGCTCAGCCCCAGAGCCAGAGGACCTAGAGACCCCACCCGCATCCCGCCCATCAGGGCCTGGTCTCAGGGAGCAGCACAGCACCACCTGCTGGAGCCCAGAGGCGCTGACGCCCACCCCGCCTCTGACCCCCACAGGTGCAACTCCCAGGCAGATGTGCACCTGACAATCAGCGCCAAGGCCCATGCCCAGACCCCACACAGACCATTTGATGCCACCAAGTTGTCAGACCAGAGAGGCTGCAGAGCTTCAGCTCTGCCTCGAAAGTAGAGTCTAGATTCCTTTGTAGTTTGTGCTCTTTTTTCATTTATTTTCTTTGATTCTATTTTATTAATTGCCTTATTTTAACTTTTATGTATGTACCTTATATATTTCTTATTTTTACTTTCATGGTACTTTAATTGTGTTTCTTATTTTGGGATTTAGAATCTTTTAATGAGCAGGCCAAAATAATCTGGGTTTTTTTTTTGGGGGGAGGGCAGTTGTTATTGTTTGTCTTGGTTTTTCTTTTTCTTCCTTCTTTCTTTTCTGGAATAAATAATGAGATGGAGAAATTCAACTCCATAAAATAACATGAGGTAGTACTCACAGGCAGGAAGTTCATCAATACACATATATGATATCTAACTACAGTTTAAAACAATGATTATAAAGATAGCAGCTGGGTTGGAAAAAGAGCACAGAAGAAAACTAGAGAATCCCTTACTGTAGAAATAAAAGAACTAAAATCTAGTCAGGCCAACGTTAAAAATCCTATAACTGAGATGCAGTCCCAAGGGGAAGCCTTAAAAACAAGAAACGTTATGGACCATAGAGGCAGATTTGGGGAACTCAGCCACTTATTAAAACAATAACATTCATATAATAGGAGACTCAGAAGATGAAGAGAGAGAAAAGGTGGGCCTTGCTCAGCCATTAGAAACGACAAATACCCACCGTTTGCTTCAACGTGGATGGAACTGGAAGGTATTATACTGAGTGACATAAGTCAATCGGAGAAGGACAAACATTGTATGTTCTCATTCATTTGGGGAATATAGATAATAGTGAAAGGGAATATAAGGGAAGAGAGAAGAAATGAGTGGGAAATATCAGAAAGGGAGACAGAACATAAAGACTCCTAACTCTGGGAAAAGAACTAGGGGTGATTGAAGGGGAAGTGGGCAGTGGGTGGGGGTGAATGGGTGACGGACACTGGGGGGGCACTTGACGGGATGAGCACTGGGTGTTATTCTGTATGCTGGCAAATAGAACACTAATAAAAAGTCAATTTATTATTAAAAAAAGGAAAGAAACAAAGAGTGGCACCTGGATTGCTCAGTCAGTTAAGCTTCTGTCTTAGGCTTGGATCATGATCCAGGTCCCAAGGTAGGCTCCCTGTTCAGCTGGGAACCTGCTTCCCTCTCTCCATCTGTCCCGCTCGCTCATGCTTTTTCTCTCCTCACTCTCTCAAATAAATAAATAACATCTTTGAAAAAAACAATCAAACAAACCTAGAGGGAAGAGAAATCTCCCATGTAGAAGAATTTCAAACAATTTGTGCAGACATTCCACCGTCAAGTTCATGAGCATAGCTTCCCACTCTTATGTGTGCAATACACATAGTAACTTCCTTCTACAAAATATATTATGAAAAACTTAAAATAATAATGATGATAATAATAATAATAATAATAATAATAATAATAATAATAAATAACTAGTTTACTACGGAGAAAGCTGACAAACCCTACTTCAGCAAGATGACTAGAACGATGCCAAGACTGATAAATCATGTAGATAGTATCTATTCTTTGTATGATATAATGAAAATGACAGTATATCTCTGTATATAATCTACAGAAATATTTCAATCATGATATAAACAACAGACATGTCCCAACTGAGGGAAATTTTACAAAATAATCTACTTCTCAAAGTGTTCCAGTTCAACAAATCAAGGAAAGGCTGAAAGACTGTCACAATCCAGAGGAGCCTAAAAAACAGGAGGACAAATGGAATGTCATATGAGGGGTGGTAACTTAGCAAAAACTAAGGAAATCTGAATAAAGTATGGTCTTTGGTTAATGTGACTATTTTAATATTGATTCATTAGCTAATATTTGTACCATACTAATATAAGATATCAATAATTGGAGAAATTGAGTGCAAGTACATGCGAATGCTCTCTACTATCTTCTCAATTTTCCTATAAATCTTTGTTTTTTTCCTAATAAATAAGATTTATTTTGAAAATTGACTAAAATGAATCAGGCTCCAAGTGTGAAGACATTTTAAGAATCGTTGAATTAATTTTGCCTTATTCTTAAAGAGTTCCTTCCATGGGAACAAAGTAAGAATTTTAGATCAGAAGGAAAGAAAAACACTTAGGAACACGTATAATGCCTCCTCAATCTGAAAAGCAGGAAAGGATAATAAATAGCAAAAATCAGATAAAAATAATTCTAGTATAATAGACACCATATTGCAAGTGCATTTAAAATTAGCAATGTAGGGAACCCTGGGTAGCACAGTGGTTTAGCGCCTGCCTTTGGCCCAGGGCGCGATCCTGGAGACCCGGGATCGAATCCCACGTCGGGCTCCTGGTGCATGGAGCCTGCTTCTCCCTCTCCTTCTGCCTGTGTCTCTGCCTCTCTCTCTCTTTATGACTATCATAAATAAATAAAAATTTAAAAAAAAATAAAATTAGCAATGTATAACATTTATTTCCCTGACATTTGTCTTCCAGAGAGTTCACAGTGTTTCAGTGTCAGTTGAAACAGGGGAAGAATCTCAGGGAAGAATCCTTCACATAATAATAGGACCATTGGTAATAATGTCTCTCAGTTCTTTCCAAATCCATAAAGATGCATTTCCTGATGAGTGACTGAGCTGTGAAGAAAGAGAAGACATTCCCTCATCCCTCTGATTTACTTGTGTCAGAATATTTTAAGCATAGTACTACGGATAGTAAATTATCCTTATTAACAGGAAATACATCTTAGATTGGAATCTGAGCAATCAGAAGTGCAGAGAAAAAACACTTTGACTCGCTCTTCATCTTATAAAGACAAAGGACAGCTTTTCTATGTACAAAGTCAGTTGTTAAGATAGCCTCAGGGAGTAAGAGTCTGCAGCATCAAATCCCGCTGCAGAACTGGGACGCCCAGGAGCCAGGTCTTCCTGATTCCAAATCCCAGGGCCTGTCCCCCAACACACGCTGCCAGGCTGAGGTCATTTGCAATTGCTCTCTTAGGAGCTCCTGGGAAGGGGGTAGGAGCTAGCTAGGATGGGAATGGATGCAAGGAGGCCGAGAAAATGAAGGCCTTTCCAATTTAAGTTCAGCGTTCGAAAACGTCAAGCCATCCCAAGAGCCTGTGAAGAAGAGCTGAAATTTACATTACTTCAGTTGCAGGAAAAAAACAAAAGTTTACAGCTTATTGTCCTGGAAAGCCCCACAACAGAATAAGAACTGAGCCCATGCCAAGGGCTGGAAGCACCTATTAGAATGAGAACAGAGCTCAATGCCCTTGAAGGCCCCATATCAAAATGTAAACAGAACTTGAGGAAATCTTCCAGCCCTTCTGGAGGTCCATGAGACAAGCCCTTAAAACTAAGCTAAAACCCAACTCGGGGTCCAGGTCCCTGCTCCACTGTGTTGGGTTCGGGCGTACTTGAACACAAGCTCGAGTTTGGAAATCAACCCTCATTTGTTTGCATTGGTGTCAACTCCGTAGTGGTTTCTCAGATTCGCAATCTTGGGCACAACATCCCATGTCCCCTCCCACCTGAGCTGAACCCCTATGCCCTCTAACCCAGGCTGTCCCTCAGTCACCACCCCGCCCACTACAGCTGGGCACAGGCCCTCACGCAGTTCCATGGGCACGGTGGGCACTCCTGCCATCCCCAGCCTCCCAGAGGAAGGAAGGAGGTTTCTGCAGGACACACTCCCGTGGTTGCCCCAGGGCTCCCTGACCAGCAAAGCAGCTCGTGACAGGTCAGGGTCTGTATCACTGATGCCTGCTCCTCCTCCCCGGTTTTCCCACAGGAAATGAAGGAGGAGGCCCTCGTCTCCTCCTAGGACATCACGCAGGTAGACCTGGACGTCAACAGGACATTCAGCAGTCAAATCATGTTTTGGTACTACTACAGGGTAGGGTGAGGCTGAGGGGCCAGGGGGGATCGGGCTCCGGGGGAGGACCAGGGGCTTCTGGGTCGGGAACACAGGGCTTCCGAGGCCGGGAGAAGAACAGCACCAGCAACACACAGCTGCATGGTAAGGTGCTGTGGATGTACCCCGTGCCCTCTCCCCCGGGTTCTCAGAGATGAGGAGACCACTAGGATGGGGCCTCCAGGGGTTGCCATGTGAGCTGAACCCCACAGGTGTGAGGGACGGCCCTCTGAAAAGCAGGGGGCAGGGTTGTGGGCCTGGGGGACAGTAAGGGGACCTGGGGGCTGGGTGTATGGCTGTGACTGGAGGAGGACGGAGGAGGACACACATCGATCTGATGAGGGTCGGACGGGTCAGGGTGATACCCCCTCTCGGTGCTTTATATATTTCTAAACTTTATGCATTTAATTTGAGACAATTTGCAATTTGTAAACATACATAGTATGATGACCTGAGATATTGCCCCCGGTCCAGCCAGGGCCCTGCACTGACCACACGGGGACCCAGGAGCAGGTGTCACAGCAAACCCCAGACTGGGGTCGCCTTTATCTGTAGACGTCTCCCCATGCATCTTAGAGAAAGGGTTTGCCGTGTGTCTGCCAGCCCCACCCATCCCCCCATTTCCCAGAAACACATCATCCCCCTACATCATCATCCCCCATGGCCTTGCCCCTACACCATCACCCTCACACACACAAAGCCCCACACAATCCCCACCCACACTATATCTCAACACTATCCCCCCTACACCAGCCCCCAACTCCACCACCATCATACGCACACACACCATCCACCCATGGCATCCACCCATGCCCCCACACCATCCACCTCCACACCATCGGCCCTGAGCAAGGACCCGGTGCAGCTGCCCCCTGTGGGACATGCTCAGCCTCCCCGGGGTTCTTTGGATACCCTGCTCCCATCAGAAGCCTGGGTGTCCCATAAAGTACCCAGGGGTTGCAGGGAGGAGGGAAGACAGGGAGCCCCTGACACGGTGTGTGCAGGTGAGTGGTGCAGAGGACCCACTGTGCCCTGCCTCCGCCCACTGTCCCTCCTGGAGCGTGGCACACCCTGCACAGGACACCAGCCCCTAACCTAGAGGGACCTGGGCTGACTGGGCACCAGGCTCTGGGGAGCTGGGTTGATTTGAGCCCCCACGAGGCCCAACACAAAGACTAATGGGATCCAGCCCCCCATGGCCGTCGCCAGCCCTGGATTCTGGCCCCGGGCTGAGCAAGCCTTCTCACAGTTGAATGTGGCCTCCTGGGCACTGGGTGAGCCCCACAGATCCAGGTCGCTGACCTGGGCAGACCGGGGGATCCCGGGACACCCCAGGGTGGGGAGAGAAGGGGTAGGCCGGTGGGCCCCCCCCATACCCACACCAGGAGGCAGGCTCCTACAGGTGTTGGGGCCCCAAGGGTTCCAAGGCCGGGGTCCAGCTGCCCTGCAGGGACCCAGCAGAGGAGCCCATGAGCTGCAGTTCCAGGTCAGCTCTGCTGTCCTCAGAACTGTCACTCAGGCTGAAGCCTCAGGACACACGCCCCCAACCAGAGTCCACACATGCTTCCAGGTGGGGGACTCTAGCACTCACCCCCCCACCCCGTGTGATTCTTGCCCTCCCCTAAAGACAAAAAGGTCTCCTTCCCCAGGGGAAGACACGCACCCTCTGCTCTGAGCCCATTTGCTGTACAAATTCAATAAAGTGTTGTGGTGTGAAAATGCACATCCAGCCTGTTTCTGTGTTTCCCAGAACTCAGTATAGGGCGTGGAAAGACCCCCAGAGAGGAGGAGGGGGCACCACCGAGGCCCCAACCAGCCCATGCAGGGGCGTCACTAGGCACACACAGCTGACGTCCCACGTGCCATCCAGGGGTGGCTGGACGCCAGGGTCAGGCCTCACAGACTTTACTGGGACTCAGCCTGTGCCCTGTGCGCCAGAATGGGTGGGACAGAGTGAGACACCAGGGAGCCTCAGTCACCAGGGTGCAATTATATTAAAAAAAGGAAAGAAACAAAGAGTGGCACCTGGATGCTCAGTCAGTTAAGCTTCTGTCTTAGGCTTGGATCATGATCCAGGTCCCAGGTAGGCTCCCTGTTCAGCTGGGAACCTGTTCCCCTCTCCATCTGTCCCGCTCGCTCATGCTTTTTCTCTCCTCACTCTCTCAAATAAATAAAACATCTTTGAAAAAACAATCAAACAAACCTAGAGGAAGAGAAATCTCCCATGTAGAAGAATTTCAACAATTTGTGCAGACATTCCACCGTCAAGTTCATGAGCATAGCTTCCAACTTTATGTGTGATACACATAGTAACTTCCTTCTACAAAATATATATGAAAAACTAAAATAATAATGATGATAAAATAATAATAATAATATAATAATAAAATAATAATAATAACATAGTTTACTACGGAGAGAGAAGCTGACAAACCCTACTTCAGCAAGATGACTAGAACGGTGCCAAGACTTGATAAATCATGAGATAGTATCTATTCTTTGTATGATATAATGAAAATGACAGTAATCTCTATATAATCTACAGAAATATTTCAATTATGATATAAACAACAGACATGTCCCAACTGAGGGAAATTTTACAAAATAATCTACTTCTCAAAGTGTTCCAGTTCAACAAATCAAGGAAAGGCTGAAAGACTGTCACAATCCAGAGAGCCTAAAAACAGAGGACAAAGGAATGTCATATGAGGGGTGGTAACTTAGCAAAAACTAAGAAATCTGAATAAAGTATGGTCTTTGGTTAATGTGACTATTTAATATTGATTCATTAGCTAATATTTGTACCATACAATATAGATATCAATAATTGGAGGAAAGAAATGAGTGCAAGTACATGCGAAATGCTCTCTACTATCTTCTCAATTTCATAAATCTTTTTTTTTTCCTAATAAATAAGATTTATTTTGAAAATTGACTAAAATGAATCAGGCTCCAAGTGTGAAGACATTTTAAGAATCGTTGAATAATTTTGCCTTATCTTAAAGAGTTCCTTCCATGGGAACAAAGTAAGAATTTTAGATCAGAGGAAAGAAAAAAACTAGGAACACGTATAATGCCTCTCAATCTGAAAAGCAGGAAAGGATAATAAATAGCAAAATCAGATAAAAATAATTCTAGTATAATAGACACCATATTGCAAGTGCATTAAAATTAGCAATGTAGGGAACCCTGGGTAGCACAGTGGTTTAGCGCCTGCCTTTGGCCCAGGGCGCGATCCTGGAGACCGGGATCGAATCCCACGTCGGGCTCCTGGTGATGGAGCCTGCTTTCTCCCTCTCCTTCTGCCTGTGTCTCTGCCTCTCTCTCTCTTATGACTATCATAAATAAATAAAAATTTAAAAAAAAATAAAATTAGCAATGTATAACATTTATTTCCCTGACATTTGTTTCCAGAGAGTTCACAGTGTTTCAGTGTCAGTTGAAAAAGGGGAAGAATCTCAGGGAAGAATCCTTCACAATAATAGGACCATTGGTAATAATGTCTCTCAGTTCTTTCCAAATCCATAAAGATGCATTTCCTGATGAGTGACTGAGCTGTGAAGAAGAAAGAGAAGACATTCCCTCATCCCTCGAGTATGTGTGCAGAATTTTTAAGCATAGTACTACGGATAGAAATTATCCTTATTACAGGAATACATCTTAGATTGGAATCTGAGCAATCAGAAGTGCGAGCGAGAAAAAACACTTTGACTGCTCTTCATTTATAAAGACAAAGGACAGCTTTTCTATGTACAAAGTCAGTTGTTAAGATAGCTAGGGAGTAGAAGAGTCTGCAGCATCAAATCCCGCTGCAGAACTGGACGCCCAGGAGCCAGGTCTTCCTGATTCCAAATCCCAGGGCTGTCCCCCAACACACGCTGCCAGGCTGAGGTCATTTGCAATTGCTCTCTTAGGAGCTCCTGGGAAGGGGGTAGAGGCTAGCTAGGATGGGAATGGATGCAAGGAGCCGAGAAAATGAAGGCCTTTCCAATTTAAGTTCAGCGTTCGAAAACGTCAAGCCATCCCAAGAGCCGTGAGAAGAGCTGAAATTTACATTACTTCAGTTGCAGGAAAAAACAAAAGTTTACAGCTTATTGTCCTGGAAAGCCCCACAACAGAATAAGAACTGAGCCCATGCCAAGGGCTGGAAGCACCTATTAGATGAGAAAAGAGCTCAATGCCCTTGAAGGCCCATAATCAAAATGTAAACAGAATTGAGGAAATCTTCCAGCCCCTCTGGGGTCCATGAGACAAGCCCTTAAAATAAGCTAAAACCCAACTCGGGGTCCAGGTCCCTGCTCCACCTTGTTGGGGACAATACCCAAACATTTGCTTCAAAGTGGATGGAACGGAGGTATTATGCTGAGTGAAGTAAGTCAACCGAGAAAGACAAACAGTGTATGTTCTCATTCCTTGGGAATATAAATAATAGTGAAAGGAATATAAGGAATGGAGAAGAAACGTGTGGAAAATATCAGAAAGGGAGACGACAGATCATAAAGACTACTAACTCTGGGAAATGAACTTAGGGGGTGCTGGAAGGGGAGGAGGGTGGGGGTGGGGGTGAATGTGTGACGGGCACAGAGGGGGACACTTGACGGGATGAGCACTGGGTGTTATTCTGTATGTTGGTCAATTGAACACCAATAAAAAATAAATTTGGGATCCCTGGGTGGCGCAGCGGTTTGGGCGCTGCCTTTGGCCCAGGGCGTGGTCCTGGATACCTGGATCGAGTCCCACGTTGGGCTCCTGGTGCATGGAGCCGGCTTCTCCCTCTCCCTCTGTGTCTCTTCCTCTCTCTCTCTCTCTCTCTCACTGTGTGCCTATCATAAATAAATAAAAAAAATAAAATAAAAATAAATAATATTTTTAAAAAAAGATCAAACAACTAAATATTTATGCTGCCAACATGGGTGTACCGAAATATAGAAACCAATTACAACAAAAATACAGGAACTCACTGATAATAATACAATGACAGGGGATTTTAACACCCACTTATGTCATGGACCGATCGTCTATGCAGAAAATCAACAGGGGAACAATAGACTTGACACACTGGACCAGAGGGACTCCACAGATATAGTCTGAACATTTATTCCTAAAGCAGAATACACATTCCTTTCAAGTGCACATGGGACATTCTCCAGAATAGATCATATCATGGGCCACAAATCAGCCCTCAACAGGTACAACAGGTACAAGAAGGTAGGTATCACACCATGTACATTTTCAGACCACGAGGCTATGAAACATGAAGTCGACAGTAAGAAAAAATTTGGACAGACCAAAAATACTTGGAGATTATGAATATCCTTCGAGAGAATGAATGGAGCAACCAGGAAATTAAAGAGGAAATTTAAAACAAATGAAAATGAAAACATGTTTCTTCAAAACTCTAGGATGTAACAAAGGCAGTCCTTAGAGGGAAGTAGATAGCAATACAGGCCTACCTCAAGAAACAAGAAGTCTCCAATACACAACACAACCCTACACCTAAAGAGGCTGGAAAAGGAAAAGCATACAAAGCCTAAAGCCTACAGAAGGAAAAAAATAAAGATGAGAGCAGAAAGAAACAATACAGAAACAACAAAACAATAGAATGGAATAATGAAACTAAGAACTGGTTCTTCAAAATAACTACGAAAATGGATCAAGCCCTAGTCAGCCTTATCAACGAGAAAAGAGAAAACAACTAAATAAATAAAATCACAAAAGAGAGAAGAGAGATCAAAAACAACACCAGAAAATAAGACAATTATAAGGTAATACTATGAAAGATTATACGCTAACAAACTGGGAAACCAGGAAGAATTGGAAAATCCCTAGAAATGTGCAAATGAGCAAAACTAAAAGAGGAAGAAATAGAAAATGTGAATAGACCCATAACTAGCATAGGAATTGAATCAGCAAGGCACCTGTGTGCTTCAGTGGTTGAGCATCTGCTTTGGCTCAGGTCTTGACCCCGGGGTCTTGGGGGATCAAGTCCCCCTTCAGGCTCCCCACATGGAGCCTCATTTTCTCTCTGCCTATACCTCTGCCTCTCTGTGTCTCGCATGAATCCATAAACAAAATATTTAAAAAATAAAAAAGATAAAAAGATGAGAAAGGACCCAAATAAAATCACAAATGAGAAAAGAGAAATAACAACCAACACTAGAGAAATACAAATGATTATAAGAGAACCTTATGAAAAATTCTATGCCAGCAACCTAGAACCTAGAAGAAATAGATCAATTCCTGGAAATATATAACATAGCAAAATGAAAAAGGAAGAAATAAGAAACTTGAACAGACAGATAACCAGCAAAAAATTGAATCAGCAATCAAGAATCTCCCAACAGGAGACCCTAAGATCAATAGAACAGAATGGAAAGCTGAAACAAGATACAAACCTGTAACTCTATGATCCATTAATCAACAACAAGGCAGGAAGGAATATCCAAAGGCACAAAGACAGTCTCTTCAACAAACCCTAACCCTGACCTCAGGATAAGAACAAATGGTGGGGATCCCTGGGTGGCGCAGCGGTTTGGCGCCTGCCTTTGGCCCAGGGCGCGATCCTGGAGACCCGGGATCGAATCCCACATCAGGCTCCCGGTGCATGGAGCCTGCTTCTCCCTCTGCCTATGTCTCTGCCTCTCTCTCTCTCTCTCGCTCTGTGACTATCATAAATAAATAGAAATTAAAAAAAAAAAAAAAAAAAAAAAGAACAAATGGTGTTGGGAAAACCAGGCAGCCAAATGCAGAAGAATGAAACTGGACCACTTTCTTATACCATATATATAAAAAATAAATTCAAAATGGATGAAACACCTAAATTGAGACCTGAAACAATACAAAGTAGAAAAGATAGGCAGCAACGTCTTTGACATTGGCCATTGGATCTTCTTTCTAGATATGCCTCTGAGGTGAGGGAAACAAAAGCAAAAATACTATTGGGACTTCATCAAATTGAAAAGCTTTCGCAAAGTGAGGGAAACAACCAATCTAAAAGGCAACATACAGGGGGAGGGGCAAGATTGCGGAAGTGTAGTGTCCCCAAGTCACCTGTCACCTCCATTTTACCTAGATAACCTTCAAATCATCGTGAAAATCTTCGAATTCTGCCTGTGATTTAAAGAGAGACCAGCTGGAATGCTACAGTGAGAAAAGTTCAGGCTTCTATCAAGGTAGGAAGACGGGGAAAAAGAAATAAAGAAACAAAAGTTATCCAAGGGGGAGGGGCCCCACGAGGAGCCAGGCTAAGGCTGGGGCGAGGGTCCCCAGGACAGGAGAGCTCTGTCCCGGAGAAGCAGGATCTGCACCAATCTTCCTGGGCAGAATGGTGCCCGCAGGGAGTCAGAGCAGGACCCCAGGAGGGCGGGGATGTCCTCGGGCACCCTGGGACACTAAGAGACACCTGCACTCCCCAGGAGAGTGCACCAAGCTCCCGAGGGCTGCAGGGCACATGCACTGACTTGGGAGCAGCTCAGAGGGGCTCAGGCAGCGACTCTGCACAGAGGGTGCTGCACGCCCCGGGAGCAGCTTGGCAGCAGTGCCTCCAGCAGAGGAAGAGGCTCCGTGCGGAGGGGGCTGTGCGGCTCTGGGAGCAACTCGGAGGTGCTCAGGCGGTGGCTCCTTGAGGGGGCTGCGAGCCCGGGAGCAGGTCCGAGGGGCTGGGTGGAAACTCCAGGGAGAGGCGGCCTCATGGCCAGGAGCGCGAATCCAATAGCGCAGGCCCTGAAGCACAGGGCGCCAGGACACAGCCCAGGATTCAGCCTCCGTGGGACACGCAGAGGCAGGGAAGGCCCAGGACATGAAAGACGCTCCTGCCCAGAGCTGAGCAGATCAGAAAGCAGCCCCGGAGTCTCCAGACCCTGCAGACTGTCTGCTCAGGAGTTACAGCAGGGGCTGAATCCAGGTTTCCAGAGCTGGCCACTATCACTGGGGTTGTTCCTCCTGGGGCCTCACGTGGTAAACAACCCCCACTGAGCCCTGCACTAGGCAGGGGGCAGAGCAGCTCCCCCAAGTGCTAACACCTGAAAATCAGCACAACAGGCCCCTCCCCCAGAAGACCAGCTAGACGGACAAGTTCCAGGGGAAGTCAAGGGACTTAAAGTATACAGAATCAGAATATACTCCCCCATGTTCTTTTTTTTATTTCTGATTGCTTCCCCCAGACATTTTTCCCCCTTTCTTTATTTTTCTTTCTCTATTTATTCTTTTTTCCTTTTTTTCTTCCTTTTTTCTTTTTCTCTTTCTTTCATTCTTTCTCTCATCTCTTTTTCTCCTTTTCCCAATTCAACTTCTTTTTGGCCACTCTACACTGAGCAAAATGACTAGAAGGAAACCTCACCTCAAAAGAAAGAATCAGAAACAATCCTCTGTCCCACAGAGTTACAAAATCTGGATTACAATTCAGTGTCAGAAAGCCAATTCAGAAGCACTATTATACAGCTACTGGTGGCTCTAGAAAAAAAAGCATAGAGGACTCAAGAGATTTCATTACTGCAGAATTTAGATCCAATCAGGCCGAAATTAAAAATCAATTGAATGAGATGCAATCCAAACTAGAAGTCCTAATGACGAGGGTTAACGAGGTGGAAAAACGAATGAGTGACATAGAAGACAAGTTGATGGCAAAGAGGGAAACTGAGGTAAAAAGAGACAGACAATTAAAAGACAAGGAAGACAGATTAAGGGAAATAAACGACAGCCTGAGGAACAAAAACCTACATGTAATTGGGGGTCCCGAGGGCGCCGAAAGGGACAGAGGGCCATAATAGGTATTTGAACAAATCCTAGCTGAAAACTTTCCTAATCTGGCAAGGGAAACTGGCATTCAGATCCAGGAAATAGAGAGATACCCCCCCCAAAATCAATAAAAAATGTACAACACCTCGACATTTAATAGTGAAGCTTGCAAATTCCAATGATAAAGAGAAGATCCTTAAAGCAGCAAGAGACAAGAAATCCCTGACCTTTATGGGGAGGAGCATTACGGGTAACAGCAGACCTCTCCACAGCGACCTGACAGGCCAGAAAGGGCTGGCCAGGATATATTCAGGGTCCTCAATGAGAAGAACATGCAACCAAGAATACTTTATCCAGCAAGGCTCTCATTCAAAATAGAAGGAGAGATAAAGAACTTCCAAGACAGGAAGGAACTGAAAGAATATGTGACCTCCAAACCAGCTCTGCAAGACATTTTAAGGGGGACTCTTAAAATTCCCCTTTAAGAAGAAGTTCAATGGAACAATCCACAAAAACAAGGACTGAATAGATATCATGATGACACTAAACTCATATCTGTCCATAGTAACTCTGAACGTGAACGGGATTAATGACCCAATCAAAAGGTGCAGGGTTTCAGACTGCATAAAAAAGCAGGACCCATCTATTTGCTGTCTACAAGAGACTCATTTTAGACAGAAGGACACCTACAGTCTGATAATAAAAGTTTGGAGAACCATTTACCATTCAAATGGTCCTCAAAAGAAAGCAGGGGTAGCCATCCTTATATCAGATAATCTAAAGTTTACCCCGAAGACTGTAATGAGAGATGAAGAGAGACACATCATACTTAAAGGATCTATCCAAAAAGAGGACTTAATGATCCTCAATATATATGCCCCAAATTTGGGAGCTGCCAAATATTTAAACCAATTAATAACCAAAGTGAAGAAATACTTTAGATAATACTTACCATAAACTTGGTGACTTCAGTCTACCCCATTGTATACTTGATAGTTATTCTAAGCATAACATCTCCAAAGAAACGAGATGTTAAAATGATACACTGACCAGATGGATTTCACAGATATATACAGAACTTTACATCCACTCAACTGAATACACATTCTTCTCAAGTGCACCTGGAACTTTCTCCAGAATCGACCACATACTGGGACACAAATCAGGTTTGAACCGATACCAATAGCCTGGGATCATCCACTGCATACTCTCAGAGCATAATGCCTTGAAAATAGAACTAAATCACAACAATGAGTTTGGCAGGATCTCAAACACGTAGAGGTGAAGGATCATCCTGCTAAAAGATGAAAGGGTCAACCAGGATATTAAGGAAGAATTAAAAAGATTCATGGAAACTAATGAGAATGAACATACAACCGTTCAAAATATTTGGGATGCAGCAAAAACAGTCCTAAGGGTGAAATGCATCGCAATACAAGCATCCATTCAAAAACTGGAAAGAACTCAAATACAAAAGCTAAGCTTACACATAAAGGAGCCAGAAAAAAACAGCAGATATTTCCTACACCCAACAGAAGAAAAGACTTAATTAAAATTCGAGCAGAACTCAAGGAAATCGAGACCAGAAGAAATGTGGAACAGATCAACAGAACCAGGAGTTGGTTCTTTGAACAAATTAATAAGATAGATAAACCATTAGCCAACCAGATTAAAAAGAAGATAGAGAAGACTCAAATTAATAAAATCATGAATGATAAAGGAGAAATCACTACCAACACCAAGGAAATACAAACGATTTTAAAAACATATTATGAACAGCTATACGCCAATAAATTAGGCAATCTAGAAGAAATGGACGCAATCCTAGAAAGCCACAAACTACCAACTGGAACAGGAAGAAATAGAAAACCTAAACAGGCCAATAACCAGGGAGGTAATTGAGCGGTCATCCATAACCTCCCACGACACAAAAGTCCAGCGCCAGATGGCTTCCCAGGGGAATTCTATCAAACGTTTAAAGAAGAAAACATACCTCCCTACTAAAGCTGTTTGGAAAGATAGAAAGAGATGGAGTACTTCCAACTTCGTTCCATGAGGCCAGCATCACCTTAATTCCAAAACCAGACGAAGACCCCACCAAAAAGGAGAATTACAGACCAATATCCCTGATGAACATGGATGCAAAAGTTCTCAACAAGATACTGGCCAATAGGATCCAACAATACATTAAGAAAATTAATCACCATGACCAAGTAGGATTTATCCCCGGGACACAAGGGTGGTTCAACCCTCGTAAAACAATCAATGTGATTCATCATATCAGCAAGAGAAATACCAAGAACCATATGATCCTCTCATTAGATGCAGAGAAAGCATTTGACAAAATAGAGCATCCATTCCTAATCAAAACACTTCAGAGCATAGGGATAGAGGGAACATTCCTCGACATCTTAAAAGCCATCTAGGAAAAGCCCACAGCAAATATCATTCTCAATGGGGAAGCACTGGGAAGCCTTTCCCCTAAGATCAGGAACAAGACAGGGATGTCCACTCTCACCACTGCTGTTCAATCATAGTACTGGAAGTTCTAGCCTCAGCAATCAGACAACAAAAAGACATTAAAGGCATTCAAATTGGCAAAGAACAAGTCAAACTCTCCCTCTTCCCTGATGACATGATACTCTATCTAGAAAACCCAAAATCCTACACCCCAAGATTGCTAGAACACATACAGCAATTGGTAGCATTGCCAGATACAAAATCAATGCCCAGAAATCTATGGCATTTCTATACACTAACAATGATACTGAAGAAAGAGATATTAAGGAGTCAATCTCATTTACAATTGCACCCAAAAGCATAAGATATCGAGGAGTAAACCTAACCAAGGTGGTAAAGGATCTATACCCTAAAAACTATAGAAAACTTCTGAAAGAAATTGAGGAAGACACAAAGAGATGGAAAAATATTCCATGCTCATGGATTGGCAGAATTAACATTGTGAAAATATCAATTTTACCAAGGCAATGTACACTTTTAATGCAAACCCTACCAAAATAACATGGACTTTCTTCAGAGAGTTAGAACAAATTATTTTAAGATTTGTGTGGAATCGTGATCCCTGGGTGGCACAGCAGTTTGGTGCATGCCTTTGGCCCAGGGCGCAATCCTGGAGACCCAGGATCGAATCCCATGTCAGGCGCCCAGTGCATGGAGCCTGCTTCTCCCTCTGCCTGTGTCTCTGCCTCTCTCTCTCTCTCTCTGAATGTGACTATCATTAAAAAGAAAGATTTGTTTGGGATCAGAAAAGACCCCGAATGCCAGGGGAATTTTTAAAAAGACAAACATATCTGGGGGCATCACAATGCCAGATTTCAGGTTGTACTACAAAGCTGTGGTCATCAAGACAGTGTGGTACTGGCACAAAAACACACATAGATCAATGGAACAGAATAGAGAACCCAGAAGTGGACCCTAACTTTATGGTCAACCAATATTCGATAAAGGAGTAAAGACTATCCATTGGAAGAAAGACAGTCTCTTCAATAGATGGTGCAGGGAAAATTGGACATGCACATGCAGAATAATGAAACTACACCACTCACTTTCACCATACACAAAGATAAACTTAAAATGGATGAAAGATCTAAATGTGAGACAAGAGTCCATCAAAATCCTAGAGGAGAACAAAGGCAATACCCATTTGAACTCAGCCACAGTAACTTTTTGCAAGATTCATCCACGAATGGAAAAGAAACAAAAGGAAAAATGAATTATTGTGACTTCATCAAGATAAGAAGCTTTTGCACAGCAAAGGATACAGTCAACAAAACTAAACGACAACCTACAGCATGGGAGAAGATATTTGCAAAAGACGTATCAGATAAAGGGCTAGTTTCCAAGATCTATAAAGAACATCTTAAATTCAACACCAAAGAAACAAAGAATCCAATCATGTTTGATTGGGCAAAACACATGAAGAGAAATCTCACAGATGAAGACATAGGCATGGCCAACATGCACATCAGAAAATGCTCTGCATCACTTGCCATCAGGGAAATACAAATCAAAACCACAATGAGATACCACCTCACACCAGTGAGAATGGGGAAAATTAACAAGGCAGGAAACCTCAAATTTTGGAGAGGATGCGGAGAAAAGGGAACCATCTTACACTGTTGGTGGGTATGTGAACTGATAAAGCCACTCTGGAAAACTGTGTGGAGGTTCCTCAAGGAGATAAAAATAGACCTGCCCTACGACCCAGCAATTGTACTGTTGGGGATTTACCTCAAAGATTCAGATGCAATGAAACGCTGGGACACCTGAACCCCGATGTTTATAGCAGGAATGTCCACAATAGCCAAACTGTGGAAGGAGCCTTGGTGTCCATTGAAAGATGAATGGATAAAGAAGATGTGGTTTATGTATACAATGGAATATTACTCAGTCATTAGAAACGACAAATACCCACCATTTCCTTCAACGTGGATGGTACTGGAGGGTATTATGCTGAGTGAAGTAAGTCAATCGGAGAAGGACAAACATTATATGGTCTAATTCATTTGGGGAATATAAATAATAGTGAAAGGGAATATAAGGGAATGGAGTAGAAACGTGTGGGAAATGTCAGAAAGGGAGACAGAACAGAAATACTCCTAACACTGGGAAAGGAACTAGGGGTGGTGGAAGGGGAGGAGGACGGGGGGTGTGGGTGAATGTTTGACGGGCACTGAGGGGGACACTTGACGGGATGAGCAGTAGGTGTTATTCTGTATGTTGGACAATTGAACACCAATAAAAAAAAATTTATTTAAAAAAAGTTCCAACAACTAAATATTTATGATGCCAACATGGTAGTACCTAAATATAGAAACCAATTAACAACAAACGTACAGGAACTCACTGATAATAATACAATGACAGGGGATTTTAACACCCACTTATGGTAATGAACGGATCATCTATGCAGAAAATAACAGGGGAACAATAGCCTTGACACACTGGACCACAAGGACTCAACAGATATAGTCTGAATTTCTTCATAAAGCAGAATACACATTCCTTTCAAGTGCACATGGGACATTCTCCAGAACAGATCATATCATGGCCCACAAATCAGCCCTCAACAGGTATAACAGGTACAAGAAGGTTGAAATCACACCATGTACATTTTCGGACCACGAGGCTAAGAAATGCAAAGTCAACAGTAAGAAAAAAATTGGACAGACCAAAAATACATGGAGATTATGAACATCCTACTAGAGAATGAATGGAGCAACCAGGAAATTAAAGAGGAAATTTAAAATAAATGAAAATGAAAACATGTTTCTCCAAACCTCTAGGATGTAGCAAAGGCAGTCCTACGAGGGAAGTACATAACAATACAGGCCTACCTCAAGAAACAAGATGTCTCCAATACACAATCTAACCCTACACTAAAGAGGCTGGAAAAGGAAAAGCATACAAAGCCTAAAGCCTGCAGAAGAAGGGAAAAAATAAAGATGAGAGCAGAAATAAACAATACAGAAACAACAAAACAGAAGGGAATAAAGAAACTAAGAGGTGATTCTTCAAAATATTAATAAAATGGATCAAGCCCTAGCCAGCCTTATCAACGAGAAAAGAGAAAAGAACTAAATAAATAAAATCACAAATGAGAGAAGAGATCACAACACCAGAAAAATAAGACAATTATAAGGGAATACTATGAAATATTATAGGTTAACAAACTGGAAGACCTGCAAGTAATGGATAAATCCCTAGAAATGCGCAGACGAGCAAAACTGAAATAGGAAGAAAAAGAAAATGGGAACAGACTCATAAGTAGCAAAGGAATTTAATCAGCAAGGCACCTGGGTGCCTCAGTGGTTGAGCATCTGCTTTGGCTCAGGTCATGATCCCGGGGTCCTGATGGAGCACATCCCACATCAGGCTCCCTGCATGGAGCCTCAGTTTTCCCCTGCCTATACCTCTGCCTCTCTGTGTCTCACATGAATCCATAAATAAAATATTTAAAAAAGAAAAAAGATAAAAAGATGAGAAAGGACCCAAATAAAATCACAAATGAGAAAAGAGAAATAACAACCAACACTATAGAAATACAAACGTTTATAAGAGAACATTATGAAAAATTATATCCCAGCAACCTCGAACCTGGAAGAAATAGATCAATTCCTGGAAATATATAACATAGCAAAAATGAAAAAGGAAGAAATAAGAAACTTGAACAGACAGATAACCAGCAAAGAAATTGAATCAACCCTCAAGAATCTCCCAACATGAGACGCTTAGATCAATAGAACAGAATGGAATTCCAAAACAAGATACAAACCTGTAACTCTATGATCCATTAATCCACAACAAGGCAGGAAGGAATATCCAATGGCACAAAGACAGTCTCTTCAACAAACCCTAACCCTGACCCCAGGATAAGAACAAATGGTGTTGGGAAACCAGGCAGCCAAATGCAGAAGAATGAAACTGGACCACTTTCTTACACCATATATATAAAAAATAAATTCAAAATGGATGAAAGACCTAAATGTGAGACCTGAAACCATACAAAGAAGAAAAGATAGGCAGCAAAGTTTTTGACATTGGCCATTGGATATTCTTTCTAGATATGCCTCTGAGTTGAGGGAAACAAGAGCAAAAATACTATTGGGGCTTCATCAAATTCAAAAGCTTCTGCAAAGTGATAGAAACAACCAAGACTAAAAGGCAACATACAAAATGAAAGGAGATATTTGTAAACAACACAACCAATAAAGAGTTAGTATGCAAAATACGTAAAGCAAATATAAATCTCAGCATCCTAAACACAAATTATCCAACTGCAGATGGGCAGAAGACATGAATGGACTTTGTCTCTGTCAAGACATCCAATGGCCACCAGACACACGGAAAGACACTCTGCGTCACCCATCATCAGGGAAATGCAAATGAAAACCACAATAAGATGTCACCTGACAGCCATCAGAATGGCTAAAATTGACAACAGAAGAAACAACAGGTGTTGTTGAGGCTTTGGAGAAGAGGGAGCCACTTACACTCCTGGTGGGCATGCGAACAGGTGCAACCACTGTGGAAAACACTGTGGAGGGTCCTCGAGAAGTTAAAAATAGGGGATCCCTGGGTGGTGCAGTGGTTTGGAACCTGCCTTTGGACCATGTCGTGATACTGGAGACCCGGGACCGAATCCCACGCTGGACTCTCAGTCCATGAAGCCTGCTTCTCCCTCTGCCTGTGTCTCTGCCTCTCTCTCTGTGACTATCATAAAAAAAAATAAAAAGAAGTTAAAAATAGAGCTACCCTATGATTCCAAAATTGCAGAGCTAGGTATTTACCCCGAGGATACAAAACTCGTTTAGTAGTTTCGATGAGGGACACGCAGCCCAGTGTTTGTAGCAGCATTATCAACAAGAGCCAAACTGTGGATACAGGCCACATGTCCATCAACGGTGAATGGGCAGAGACGATGTGGTAAATATACCCACTGCTACATCACGGGGTCAACAGAAGAGATGAAATGAAGCCATTTACAATGACGTGGGAGAAGTGGAAAGGACTTATGCTAAATGAACTCAGTCAGTCAGAGAAAGACAGATACTACATACCATACAATTGCATTCACATGTGAATTTTAAGAAACCAAACAAACTGGCAAAGGGGCAGATGGGGGGATGAGAGAAGCAAACAAAAAAACACACTCTTAACCACAGAGAATAAACTAATAAATACCAGAGGAAGGTGGGGGGGATGGGGAATCAGGGGATGGGAATAGTAGAGGTCACCTCTGACCAGTACCAGGCGTTGTATCCAAGGGTTGAATCACTATGTGGTAAACCTGAAACTATATCATACTGCGTTTACAAACAGGAATTCAAGTAAATCTTTAAAATAATAATTGGAAAAAAATAAAATAAAATAATAATTGGTAGTATTGATGAAACATGTGCGCACTAGGGCCTGTTAGCATTGGAAATGTCTCATTGAAACAGAGCCCAACACCCTGCTTCCCCAGAAATACTTAAGGACAAGGAATTGGAGCCCACAGACCGCAAAATGAAATGTGGACTGGACCTTAGCAAGTCCTGAAAAACTCACTCAACCCTCTTCCACTGTAGGCGGGACCGCGGGCTGGTGCAGCCGCCCTGGAAACAGTGTGGAGGCTCCTCAGGAAGTTACAAATAGAGCCGTCCTGTTACCAGTAGGTGAATGGCCTGGAGCTGACTCTGAAGATATAGATGCAGTGAGACTCGGGACACCTGAACCCCAATGTCCACAACAGCCGGGTCCACAGTAGCCACACTGTGTGAAGTATTTCGGTGCCCTCAGGCAGATGATGGATAAAGAGGATGGGAGATAGATGATGGTCATAGAGAGAGGAATGGTACCTAGCTATCAAAGAGAAGGAAATCTTGCCATTTGCAATGACGTGGATAGAACTAGAGAAATCAAGTTAAGTGAAATAAGTCAGTCGGGAAAGAGAATGACCGTGTGGTGTCATTCATAGGTGGAATTAAAGAAGCAAAGCAGATGAACATCTGTGAAGGAAGGAAATCAAATAACATGAAAACAGATGCAGGAAATACAGACAATGATAGGAAACAAACTGAGGGTGCTGGAGGGTAGGGGAGACAGGTGAGGGGATCACAGGGGACCAGCATGAAGGAGGGCACGTGATGTCACCTGCACTGCTGTTATCTGCAACTGGTGAATCCCTAAATTCTTCCTCTGAAAGTATAATACACTATATGTTAATTAATTGGGTTTAAATTAAATTAAGTTAAAAAAATCAGTTGTATCAGAGCACAATTCCTTCTGGACTCTCTGTTCTGCTCCTTCAGCTTATGTCAGGACCACCACCCTTGAGTCTGGTTTGTTTAAGGAGGCTCCACGCCTTGTCCATTGCCCAGCCCAGGGGTAGAACTCACAACCCCGAGATCAGGACTGGAGGTGAGGTCAGGTGTCGAATGCTTATCTGACAGAGCCAGCCGGGGCCCGAGAACATCACTGCTATATCCTGTGTCTCTGTGACATCGTTTGAAATAGGAAAGTGCCGTGTCCCGCTCTGTCCTGCTTCTCCAGTACTGATTTATTGTCCAGGGTCATTTGTGGGGGCGGATGGATGTTATGGGTTTTTCTTTTCCTATTTCTAAGATCTGCCACCATGATTTTGATATGAATGACATTGAAACTGAGGGTGGCTTCTAGAACTGTGGACATTTTCACAAGATGAGGCTCCCACCCCACGAGCCCAGGAAGGCCTCCCAGAGACTGGTATGGCTCACTGCACAAGTCTTGTGCTCCTTTGGTTCTGTCTCATTATTTGTTCTCTGGGATGCTCCTGAGAAGGGAGTCACGTCCTTCATTTCCTTCCTGAGTGCTCATTTCCGGGACACAGCAAGGCTACTCTGCTATGTAGGGTCAGTTTGTGTCCCCTGACTTTACTGAACTCACTCCTTAGTTCTAACAGGCTTGGTGGAGGCTCTCGAGTTTCGTGTTTCTAGTACCACGTCTTCAGCATATAGGGACAGTGTGAGTTCCCCTGCCAGTTGTGGAACCTTTGCTGTTTACAGCTTAATGTCCTAGAAAGCCCCACAATAGAAGAAAAACTGAGTCCAGGCAAAGGGCAGGAAGCCCCTATTAGAATGAGAACAGAGCTCAATGCCCTTGAAGGCCCCATATCAAAATGTAAAGAGAACTTGAGGAATTGCTCCAGCCCTCCTGGAGGTCCTGAGACCAGCACTTAAAACTAAGCTAAAACCCACCTCACGTTCCAAGTCCCTGCTCCGCTATGTCGGGTGTGCTGGGACACAAGCTCGAGCTTGTAAATAAACCCTCGTGTGTTTGCATCGGTGTCGGCTTCTCGGTGGTTTCTGAGATTCCCAATCTTGGGCAAACAGTCTGAGATAAAAAATGAAAACCAAAATAAGCTCGGACGCACGCAGAGTAAAAGCAGGGTTCTGAGATAAGCAGCGGAGACCCGGGGGGTTGGCGGCTCTTCTATCGAGGCCCCTGCAGATGGGGGGGCGGGATGCTCAGCCCCAGAGCCAGAGGACCCAGCGTCCCCACCCGCATCCCGCCCATCAGCACGGAGTCTAAGGGTGCAGCACAGCGCCGCCCACTGGAGGCCAGAGGCGCTGACACCCACCCAGCCTCTGACACCGCAGGTGCATCTCCCAGGCAGATGTGCACCTGAGAATCAGCGCCAAGGCCCATCCGGAGACCCTGCACAGACCACTCACTGCCACCAAGTTGTCAGACCACAGAGGCAGCAGAGCTTCAGCTCTGCCTGGAAAGTAGGGTGTAGCTTCCTTTGTACTTTGTGCTTTATTTTCATTTATTTTCTTTGATTCTTTTTTATTAATTGCCTTATTTTAATTTTTATGTATGTACCTTATATATTTCTTGTTTTTACTATCATGGTACTTTAATTGTGTTTCTTATTTTGGGATTTAGAATCTTTAACAAGCAGGCCAAAATAATCTAGTGTTTCTTGGGGGAGGGTAGTTGTTATTGTTTTTCATGGTTTTCCTTTTTCTTCCTTCTTTCTTTTCTGGAAAAAATAATGAGATGGAGAAATTCAACTCCATAAAATAACATGAGGTAGTATTCACAGCCAGGAAGTTCATCAATACACATATATGATGTCTAAATACAGTTTAAAACAATGATTATAAAGATAGCAGCTGGGCTGGAAAAAAGCACAGAAGAAAACTAGAGAATCCCTTACAGTAGAAATAAAAGAGCTAAAATCTAGTCAGGCCAATGTTAAAAATGCTATAACTGAGGTGCAGTCCCAAGTGGAAGCCTTCAAAACAAGAAAGGTTATGGACCACAGAGGCAGACATAGGGAACTCAGCCTCTTATTAAAACAATAACATTCATATAATAGGAGACTCAGAAGATGAAGAGAGAGAAAAGATGGGCCTTGCTCAGCCATTAGAAATGACAAATACCCACCATTTGATTCAACGTGGATGGAACAGGAAGGTATTATGCTGAGTGAAGTAAGTCAATCAGAGAAGGACAAACATTGTATGTTCTCATTCACTTGGTGAATATAAATAAGAGTGAAAGGGAATATAAGGGAACGGAGAAGAAATGTTTGGGAAATATCAGAAATGGAGACAGAACATAAAGACTCCTAACTCTGGGAAATGAACTAGGGGTGATGGAAGGGGAGGAGGGTGGGGGTCTGGGTGAATGGGTGACGTGTACTGAGGGGGGCACTTGACGGGATGAGCACTGGGTGTTATTCTGTATGTGGGCAAATTGAACACCAATAAAAAGTAAATGTATTATTAAAAAAAAGAAAGAAAGAAAAAGTGGCATCTGGTTGGCTCAGTCAGTTAAGCTTCAGCCTTAGTCTCAGATCATGATCCAGGTCCCAAGGCAGGCTCCCTGTTCAGCAGGGAACCTGCTTGTCCTTCTCCATCTGCCCCACTCGCTCATGGTTTTTCTCTCCTCTCTCTCTCTCAAATAAATAAATAACATCCTGAAAAAGAAACAAACAAACCCAGAAGGACGAGAAATCTCCCATGTAGAAGAATTTCAAAGAAGTTGTGCAGACATTACACCCTCAAGTTGATTAGCATAGCCTCCCACTCTATGTGTGTAATACGCATAGTAACTTCCTTCTACAAAATATAATATGAAAATCTTAATATAAAAATGATAATAATAATAATAATAATAATAATAATAATAAAAGAATCACTTTACTACGGAGAAAGCTGGCAAACACTACCTCAGCAAGACGATCAGATCAATACCAAGACTGATAAATCATGTTGATAATATCTATCCTTTATATGATATAATAAAAATGGCAGTATATCTCTGTATATAATCCACAAAAACAGTTCAATCATGAGATAAACAACAGACATTTCCCAACTAAGGTAAATTTTAAAAATACTCTACTTCTCAAAGTGTTCCAGTTCAACGACAACAAGGAAAGGCTGAAAGACTGTCACAATCCAGAGGAGTCTAAGAAAACATGAGTACAAATGGAATGTGATATGAGGGATGGTAACTTAGCATAAACTAATGAATTCTGAATAAAGTATGGTCTTTGGTTAATGCGACTATTTTAATATTGATTCATTAGCTAATATTTGTACTGGACTAATATACCACCACAATCATATCCCTGCCCCACACCATCCACCCCCACACCATCGGCCCCCAGCAAGGGCCCCGTGCAGCTGCCCCCTGTGGGACATGCTCAGCCTCCCCGGGGTTCTCTGGATACCCTGCTCCCATCAGAAGCCCGATTGTCCCATAGAGAACCCAGGGGTTGCAGGGAGGAGGGAAGGCAAGGATACCCAAAATGGGGGGTGCAGTTGAGTGGTGCAGAGGACACATTGGGCCCTGCCTCCGCCCACTGTCCCTCCTGGAAGGCAGCACACCCTGCACAGGACACCAGCCCCTAACCCAAAGGGACCTGGGCTGACCTGGCCCCGTGCTCTGTGGGGGCTGAGGTGATTTGAGCCCCACCAAGGCCCAACACAAAGACTAATGGGATCCAGGCACCCATGGTCCTAGCTAGCCCTGGATTCAGGCCCCAGGCTGAGTGAGCCCTCTCACAGCTGGATGTGGCCTCCTGGGCCCTGGGTGTGCCCCACAGATCCAGGTCGCTGACCTAGGGCAGGCCGGGGGATCCCGGGACACCCCAGGGTGGGGAGAGGATGGATAGGCTGGTTGGCCCCACCCGACCCCACACCAGACAGTAGGCTCCTCCAGATATTGGGGCCCCAGAGGGTGCAAGGCCGGGGTCCAACTGCCCTGCGGGTCCCCATGCAGGAGCCCATGAGTTGAAGGTCCAGGTCATCTCTGCTGTCCTCAGAATAGTCACTCAGGCTGAAATCTCATGACACACGCCCCCACCCGGAGTCCACACGTGCTTCCACGATGTGGACTCTAGCACCCGCCCCCCACCGGGTGTGATTCTTGCCCTCCCCTAAAGGACAGAAAGGTCTCCCTCCCCAGGGGAAGGCGCGCAATAGGCTCTGAGCCTGTTTGCTGTAGAAAGTCAATAAAGTGTTGTGGTGCGAAAATGCACAGCAAGGCCATTTCTGTGTCTCCCAGAACTCTGCATGGGGCGTGGAGAGACACCCAGAGAGGAGGAGGGGGCACCATCCAGACCCCAAACAGATCCTGCAGGGGCGCCGCCAGGTACACACAGCTGACGTCCCCACTTGCCTTCCAGGGGCGGCCAGATGCCAGGGTCAGGACCCACAGACTTTACTGGGACTCAGGCTCTGCCTCCCAGGGCAGGAGGGGCTGGGACAGAGTGACAGCCAGGGAGCTTCAGGTCACCAGGGTCTGTGCACAGCAACGTGGGAGGTCTGTGCTCCCTCTGTCCAGAGGGCCGCAGATGGCTGAGTTACAGGGCACTTCCTCCCCTCCCCGCATCCCTGTGCCTGTGTGCCTGGGGCACAGAGGGCCTGTGGGGCGGTCAGCGTGGCCCTGGAAGGGATGTCAGGACACCAGGCCCTGGTGTGTGTCCAAGATTGTAAATCAGGGAAACCACCAAGGAGCCCACACCGATGGAAACTCACGAGGGTTTCTTTACAAGCTGGTGCTTGGGTCTAATTGCACCGGACACAGCGGAGCAGGGACATGGATCCTGAGACTAAGAGGCATAGCAGCTTTATAGGGGCCAGTGGCATATGGGATATACAGAAAGTTGCACGATCATGCCGGTCCACACGCTGGTGGCCAATTAAATTACACCTTACCTTATAGTATCCACTTGAGCTGGCCTATTACTTTGGTCAGAATCGTCCCACAGTTTTGGGGGACACAAAGCAGGGTTACATTGTTATGAGCCGATTTCCAATTAGGGTGTGCCCAGCGGCCTGACTAGGGTGGGGCAGAGCCTTAAGCAATAAGCAGGTCATGTAGGGGTCATAGGGGAGGTGGCGGGTGTAGCACAAAATGGAATCAGTTCTGCCCTGCTTGTCCAGGGGTAGGGGATTTTTGTTAAATTTCCTGGGTCCCACACTTGCAGCTCACGAACCTGGGCCACCCTCACCAGGTGGACTCAGTCTGCACACTTTGTGGTGCTGGATCTCTGAAACCAGCGTGTGGAAGGCACCCTCCTCGCCCTAGTGAGTAGGGGCTGGGTGAGCATGGGGCTCGCCAGAAGGCCAGGCAGCACAGGGGACCAGAGAACCCCAGCCCTGACCCCAACTCGACTCCCACACACAGGCAGCAACAGGGCTCTCCACCATGGGCAGCTCCTCATTATCCCCCCAGGCAACGCCAAGGTCTGGCTCCCTGCTGGAGGCATCGGGGAGAAGAGAAGCAGCCAGCGCTCAGCGGGACCCCCTGCCGGACATGGGAATTTGGCCCAGTCGGACCTTCCAGCTCAGCTGACCCTCTAGCAGAAAGTCACTGCAGGAGCGAGCCCCGAGTTGGCAAGGAGAACCCAGCTATCTGCCCAGCGCCAGCACCAAAAATGATGTTGTGCCAACCATTTCGGCGTTTGGGTGACCCAGCCAGAGGATCAGATAGCTGCACTTGATATCTGCATGTGATAGACACACACACAACCCAAAACCAACAAAAGTCCGAATCCCCCCAATGTTGTCAAACAGCAGCCGGATGGTTACATACACCACGCTGTGGTCCCCAATAGGATACATGGGAGACGCTATAAATCATGACTGCAGAGGTACTGGAGGCACGGAGATGTGCCTGCTGGGTTCAAAAAGGAGCACAGAGAGGCAGGAAGCATCCTACGGAGGGGGTGCCCCTCCTAGGAAAGGACACCAGGTCCCTGTGAAGGCTACGGATTGTGAAATCTGTCCTCCTCTCTTTCAGCTTCTGGTTTTCCTCCTCTTTTGTTCTTCCTAATTCTAGTTTAGCCTCCACCCTGCATCCAAGACAATGACCAAAGAGGCTTCGGTATGACACCCTGTCCTAAAAGGAGGCCAAGCTCTTGCTACCGGGTTCAGAAATGGTCATTGCCTAAGTGTATGCTGATCCCCCGAACTCGTGGCTTCACGGCTCTTCTCTCCCTGCAGAACGAGGGGAACCACAGGTCTTACAATGAAAGATGCCCACTTCCACTCGGGCGAGACTATCCCTTGTGTGGACGGCATCTGGGCCAAGTAGTGCAAGTGGGGCAATCAAGAATAGTTCGCAGGTGAGACATAAGCAAACACCTTTGATGTCATGCTTTATTTGTTCATTCATTTATTATTTGTTAAATATTTTCATTTCATGTCCTCTCTATACCCAACATGGAGTTCAAACTCACAACCCTGAGATCAAGATCCCCCAACCAACCCAGCCAGGCACATGCCATGTTTCATAACTCTTTGCTTCCTTGTCTATCTCTGCATTGAACTGGAACATTAAGTCCTGGATGGGAAGCTTTAGTTACCTCTGAATCCTAGAACGTTCTCACTGTATCCCATTCCTAGATTGACATTTACCATTGAATAGCACTTTAAATAAATAGTAAAATAACTACTACCGTAAAGGAAATTGTCAACTTTTCACGTGTGTGGGCCCTGCTCCCTGGGCTCCCAGGGAAGCTATGATTTCTTTCACATTGATCAGGTCCAAATGACTCCACCACACCTCAAGGCGTGGGCTCAGTTTCTGCCCTGACACATGCAAGACCCCTGCTTCAATTAACATGTATCAATGAATCAAAGAGAGCCTGACCGGCTCTGTGTGGTTCGTAAGAACATGGGACTCTTGTTCTTCGGGTAGCAAGTTCAAGCCCCATGTTGGCTGTAGAGATTACAGAAAAATAAAATCTTTAAAAAAAATCAATCAGTTGATCTTGGGGAAACAGAGCCCCAGATCCCACAAGGGCAGAGAGCCAACTGACGAATCTATGCACAATATTATAAGCAGCAGTGCACAAAATCTGAACTTTCAGAAGTCTCCTAGCATGGGGAACACACCAGCCTTAAGGTGTTCAGGTGGAGAAGTGGGGGGCAGTCCCTGGAGCAACAGGGTGGGTTCAGGATCCCAGGGGTCCCAAGGACGGTGGCGCCAACTGTTCCCAGACACAGGAGCAGGAACCCGGCTGAGAGCAGCAGGACTCGGGCCAGCTGTCTGCCCTGTGTGGCCATAAGCTGCAAACTCCTGTGCAGTCATGGGGCCCAGTTCCTGGGACAGGCCAGCAAAGGCCAGGAGTGCGAGGACACCCTCCCAGACAGGAAGAGCACAGGTCTCCACCAGGGCAGCCCCTAAAATTTGGAGTTTTAAAATTCAGTCACTTGTCTGTGGGGAGGCTGAGAAAATTGAGGCCGTTCCACATTAACTTCACTGTTAGCGCAAGTACTGCCATCCCAGGACCCTGTGAATAAGAGCTAAAATTTACATTACTTCAGTTACAGGAAAAAAAGAAAAAAACAGCTTACAGCTTAAGGTCCCAGAAAGCCCCATATTAGAATGAGAACAGAGCTCAATGCCCTTTTTTTTAATTTATTTTTTATTGGTGTTCAATTTACTAACATACAGAAAAACCCCCCAGTGCCTGTCTCCCATTCACTCCCACCCCCCGCCCTCCTCCCCTTCTACCACCCCTAGTTCATTTGAAGGCCTCATATCAAAATGTAAACAGAACTGGAGGAATTGCTCCAGCCCTTCTGGAGGACCCTGAGACCAGCCATTAAAACTAAGCTAAACCCACCTCGCGGTCCAAGTCCCTGCTCCGCTGTGTGGGGTATACTTGGACCCAATCTCGAGTTTGTAAATCAACCCTCGTGTGTTTGCATCCATGTCGGCTCCTAGGTTGTTTCTCTGATTCGCAATCTTGGGCACAACACCCCCAAGTCCCCTCCCCACCTGGGCTGATCCCCTGTCCCATCCAACTCAGGCTGACCCTCAGTCACCTCCCGCCCACAGCAGCTCGCCACAGCCCCTCACAGAGGTCCCACGGCCACGGTGGGCACTCTGGCCATCCCCAGCCTCCCAGGAGAAGAAAGGAGTTTTCGGCAGGACACACTCCCATGGTGGCCCCAGGGCTCCCTGCCTAGGATGGCAGCTGGTGACAGGCCGGTGTCTGTGTCCCTGACGCCGGCTCCTCCTCCCTGGTTTTCCCACAGGAAATGAAGGAGGAGGCCTCGTCTCCTCCAGGGACATCACGCAGATAGACCTGGACATCAACAGTTGTTCGGCAGCCAAATCATGTTTTGGGACTGCTAGAGGGTGGGGTGAGGCTGCTGAGCCAGGGGGCTTCAGGGCCCATGGGCCCTGTGGGGCAGTCAGCGTGGCCCTGGAAGGGATGTCAGGACACCAGGCCCTGGTGCTGTGCCCAAGATTGTAAATCAGGAAAACCACCAAGGTGCCCATACTGATGCAAACTCTCGAGGGTTTCTTTACAAGCTGGATCTTGGGTCCAAGTGCACCTGACACAGAGGAGTAGGGACTTGGACACCGAGACTAAGAGGCATAGCAGCTTTATAGGAGCCAGTGGCCCATGGGAACGCTGAAAGATGCGTCCATACACAGGTGGCCGATTGAATTACATGTTACCCCATAGTATCGACTTGAACTGGCCTATTACTTTGGTCAGAACTGGCGCACAGCTTTGTGGGGCACAAAGCAGGGTTACATTGTTATGACCTGATTTCAGATTAGGGTGTGCCCAGCGGCTTGAGTCGGGTCGGGCAGCGCCTTAAGCCATAAGCAGGTCATGTGGGGTCATAGGGGAGATGGCAGGTGGAGCACAAAATGGAATCAGTCCTGCTCTGCTTGTCCAGGGGTAAGGGATTTTTGTAAAATTTACTGGGTCCCACACTGCAGCTCACGCACGTGGGCCACCCTCACAAGGTGTACTCAGCGTGCACACCTTGTGGTGCTAGATCTCTCACACCAGCATGTGGAGGGCACCCTCCTCGCCTTAGTGAATAGGGGCTGGGTGAGCATGGGGCTTGGCCTGAAGGCCAGGCAGCACAGGGGACCGAGGAACCCCAGCCCCGTCCCAAACCAGACTCCCAAACACAGGCAGCTCCAGCGCTCCCCCCCATGGGCAGCTGGCTCCTCAGGAGCTCCTGCCAGGATGGCCTCGAGGTCTGGCTCACTGCTGGAGAGGCATCAGGGAGAAGATAAGCAGGCAGCACATGGCAGGACCCACTGCCGCACATGGGAATATGGCCAGCCAGACCTTCCAGCTCAGCTGACCCTCCAGTGGAAAGTCACTGCAAGAGCGAGCCCCGGGTCTGCAAGGAGAGCCCTGCTAACTACCCAGCGCCAGCACCAGAAATGATGTTGTGCCAACCATTTGGGCATTTGGGTGACCCAGCCAGAGGTTCCGATAGCTGCACGTGATAGCTACATGTGATAGACACACACACCCCAAAACCAAAAAAAGTCGGACTCCCCCCAATGTTGTCTAACTGCAGCCGGATGGTTACACACACGACGCCGTGGTCCCCAATAGGATACATGAAAGACGCAATAAACCACGACTGCAGAGGTGCTAGAGGCACAGAGATGTGCCTCCTGGGTTCCAATAAGGAGCACAGAGGGGCAGGATGCATCCTACAGAGGGGAGGCCCCTCCTTGGAAAGGGCATCATGTCCCGGTGAAGGCAACAGATGGTGAAATCTGTCCTCCTCTCTTTCAGCTTCTGCTTTTCCTCCTAAATGCCATTTTCCTCAATCATAAGACCAAAAATTTATTTTATGTCTTTAAATTTCTTTTTATTGGAGTCCAATTTGTATGAATTCTTGCTTCAGCAAGGGTGTCATTCAGGAGAGAAGGAGAGATCATGATTATCCCAGAGAGGCAAAATATAAAGGAGTTCAGACCACTTAACCAGTCCAGTAAGGAATTTTTTTTCAGTAAGGAATTTTAAGAGGGACTCTTCCAGTGGGGGAAAAAAAAAGAGACCAAAAGCAACAAAGACTAGAAAGGCCCAGAAAATGTCACCAGAAACACCAACTCTTCCGGTAACACAAAGGCACAAAGTTCATATCTTTGAATAATCACTCTGAATGCTAATAGACTAAATGCTCCAATCAAAAGATAGAGGGTATCAGAGTGGCTTAAAACACAGGATCCGGGATGCCTGGGTGGCTCAAGGGGTTGAGCCTCTGGCTTTGACTCAGGGTGTGATCCTGGAGTCTGGGATCGAGTCCCATATTGGGCTCCTGGTGGGGAGTCTGCTTCTATCTCTCCCTAAATTTCTGCCTCTCTCTCTCTCTCTTATAAATAAAATCATTATTAAAAATCAAGATCCATCTCTATGCTGCCTACAAGATGCTCACATTAGACCTATACACACCAGCAGATTGATAATCAGGGGAGGGAAAATCATCTACCATGCTAATGGATATCAAACGAAAGCTGGAGGACCCATACTTATATCAGACAAACGATATTTGAAACCAAACCCTGGGGGACACCTGGTGGCTCAGTGGTTGAGCATCTCCCTTCGGCTCAGGGTGTGATCCAAGGATCCCAGGATCGATTCCCACATCGGCCTTCCTTAGGGGAGCCTGCCTATCACTCTGTCTATGTTTCTGCCTCTGCTTCTCTGTGTATCTCTCATGAAAAAATAAATAAAATATTTAAATCTCAAAAAGAAAAGGAAAAACCAAAAAGAAAGAACAAATACGGTAAGAACAGATGAAGAAGAACATTATTTCATAATTAAAAAGACTCTCTATCAAAATCAAAGAACTAAATATTTATGCTGCCAACATGGGAGTACCTAAACATAGAAACCAATTAACAACATACGTACAGGGACTCACTGATAATAATACACTGACAGGGGATTTCAACACCCACTTATGGCAATGTACTGATTGTCTAGCAGAAAATCAACTAGGGAACAATAGCCTTGACACACTGGACCACAGGGAGTCAACAGATATAGTCACAAAATTAGATCCGAAAGCAGAATACACATTCCTTTCAAGTGCACATGGGACATTCTCCAGAACAGATCATATCAGGGCCCACAAATCAGCCCTCAACAGGTACAACAGGTACAAGAAAGTTGATATCACACCATGTACATTTTCGGACCACGGCGCTATGAAACTGGAAGTCGACAGTAATAAAAAATTTGGACACACCAAAAATATGTTGAGTTTAAGATCATCCTACTAGAGAATGAATGGAGCAACCAGGAAATTAAAGAGGAAATTTAAAACAAATGAAAATGAAAACATGTTTCTCCAAACCTCTGGGATGTAGCAAAAGCAGTCCTAAGAGGGATGTACATAGCAATACAGGCCTACCTCAGGAAAAAAGTAGTCTCCAATATACATCCTAACCCTACACCTAAAGGAGCTGAAAAAGGAATAGCAAACAAAGTCTAAAGCCTACAGAAGAAGGGAAAAAATAAAGATGAGAGCAGAAATATACAATACAGAAACAACAAAACAGTAGAATGGAATAACAAAACTAAGTGCTGGTTCTTTAAAATAATTACTAAAATGGATCAAGCCCTAGCCAGCCTTACCAACGAGAAAAGACCTAAATAAATAAAATCACAAATGAGAGAAGAGAGATCACAATCAACACCAGAAAAATAAGACAATTATAAAGGAATACTACAAAAGATTATACGCTAACAAACTGGGAGACCTGGAAGAAATGGACAAATCCCTAGAAATGTGCAAACGAGCTGAACTGAAATAGGAAGAAATAGATAATGTGAACAGACCCATAACTAGCAAAGGAATTGAATCAGCAAGGCATCTGGGAGCCTCAATGGTTGAGCATCTGCTTTGGCTCAGGTCATGATCCCGGGGTCCTGGGGGATCAAGTCCCATATCAGGCTCCCCACATGGAGCCTTTTTTTCCCTCTGCCTATACCTCTGCCTCTCTGTGTCTCTCATGAATACATAAATAAAATCTTTAAACAAGAAAAAAGATGAAAAGATGAGAAAGGACCCAAAAAATCACATCTGAGAAAAGAGAAATAACATCCAACACTAGAGAAATACAAATGATTATAAGAGAACATTAAGAAAAAATATATGCCAGCAACCTAGAACCTGGAAGAAATAGATCAATTCCTGGAAATATATAACATAGCAAAAATGATAAAGGAAGAAATAAGAAACTTGAACACACAGATAACAGGCAGAGAAATTGAATCAGCAATCAAGAATCTCCCAACAGGAGACGCTTAGATCAATAGAATAGAATGGAAAGCCGAAACAAGATACAAACCTGTAACTCTGATCCATTAATCGACAACAAGGCAGGAAGGAATATCCAATGGCACAAAGACAGTCTCTTCAACAAACCCTAACCTTGACCCCAGGATAAGAACAAATGGTGTTGGGAAAACCAGGCAGCCACATGCAGAAGAATGAAACGGGACCACTTTCTTACACCATATATATAAAAAATAAATTCAAAATGGATGAAAGACCTAAATGTGAGACCTGAAACCAATCAAAGAAGAAAAGATAGGCAGCAACGTCTTTGACATTGGCCACTGGATTTTATTTCTATATATTCCTCTGAGGTGAGGGAACAAAAGCAAAAATACTATTGGGACCTCATCAAATTGAAAAGCTTCCGCAAAGTGAAGGAAACAACCAAAGCTAAAAGGCAACATATAAAATGAAAGGAGACATTGGTAAACAACACTTCCAATGAAGAGTTAGTATGCAAAACACATAAAGGAAATATAAATCTTAAGATCCTAAAAACAAATCATGCAACTGGAAATGGGCAGAAAAATGAATGGACTTTGTCTCTGACAAGACAGCCAGAAGGCCACCAGACACACGGAAAGACAATAAGTGTCACCCATCATTAGGGAAATGCAAATCAAAACCACAGGGATATGTCACCTGAGAGCTGTCATAATGGCTAAAATTAACAACTCAAGAAAAAACAGGTGTTGGTGAGGCTATGGAGAAGGGGTAGCCCCCTTACACTCCTGGTGGGCATGCGAACAGATAGCCACTGTGGAAAACAGTGTGGAGGGTCCTCGATAAGTTAAAAAAAGTGGATCCCTGGGTGGTGAAGTGGTTTGGTGCCTGTCTTTGGCCCAGGGCGCGATCCTGGAGACCTGGGATCGAATCCCACATCGGGCTCCCGGTGCATGGAGCCTGCCTCTCTCTCTGTGACATTCATAAAAAAATTTTTAAAAAAAGAAGTTAAAAATAGAGCTAACATACGATTCCAAAATAGCAGAGTTGGGTATTTACCCCTAGGATACAAAAGTACTTTAGAAGATTTGAGGAGGGACACGCAGCCCAGTGTTTGTAGCAGCGTTATCAACAACAGCCAAACTGTGGATACAGACCTATGTCCATCAGCAGATGAATGGGCAGAGATAATGTGGTAAATATACACACTGTGACATTACTCAGTCATCAAAAGGGATGAAATTAAGCCATTTACAATGACGTGGAAGGAGTGGAAAGGATTTATGCTAAATGAACTCAGTCAGAGAAAGATAGATACCAAGTACCATACAATTGCATTCACATGTGAATTTTAAGAAACCAAACAAACTGGCAAAGGGGCGCAGGGAGCTGAGAGAAGCAAACAAAAAACACACTCTTAACCACAGAGAATAAACTAATAAATACCAGAGGAAGGTGGGGGGGATGGGGAATCAGGGATGGAAATAGTAGAGGGTCACCTCTGACCAGTACCAGGCGTTGTATCCAAGAGTTGAATCACTATGTGGTAAACCTGAAACTATATCATACTGTGTTTACAAACAGGAATTCAAGTAAATCTTTAAAATAATAATTGGTAGTATTGATGAAACATGTGCGCACTAGGGCCTGTTAGCATCGGAAATGTCTCATTGAAACAGAGCCCAACACCCTGCTTCCCCAGAAATACTTAAGGACAAGGAATTGGAGCCCAGAGACCGCAAAATGAAATGTGGACTGGACCTTAGCAAGTCCTGAAAAACTCACTCAACCCTCTTCCACTGTAGGCAGGACCGCGGGCTGGTGCAGCTGCCCTGGAAACAGTGTCGAGGCTCCTTAGGAAGTTACAATAGAGCCGCCCTGCTACCAGTAGGTGAATGGCCTGGAGCTGACTCCGAAGATATAGGCAGTGAGACTCGGGACACCTGCACCCCAATGTCCACAACAGCCAGGTCCACAGTAGCCACACTGTGTGAAGTATCTCGGTGCCCTCAGGCAGATGATGGATAAAGAGGATGGGAGATAGATGATGGTCATAGTGAGAGGAATGGTACCTAGCTATCAAAGAGAAGAAATCTTGCCATTTGCAATGACGTGGATAGAACTAGAGAAATCAATTTAAGTGAAATAAGTCAGTCGGGGAAAGAGAATGACCGTGTGGTGTCATTCATAGGTGGAATTAAAGAAGCAAAGCAGATAACAACTGTGAAGGAAGGAAATCAAATAACATGAAAACAGATGCAGGAAATACAGACACTTAATGATAGGAAACAAACTGAGGGTGCTGGAGGGTAGGGGATAGGTGAGGGGATCACAGGGAACCGGCATGAAGGAGGGCACGTGAGTCATGTGCACTGCTGTTATCTGCAACTGGTGAATCCCTAAATTCTTCCTCTGAAGTATAATACACTATACATTAATTAATTGGGTTTAAATTAAATTAAGTTAAAAAATCAGTTGTAATCAGAGCACAATTCCTTCTGGACTCTCTGTTCTGGTCCTTCAGCTTATGTCGGGACCCACCACCCTTGAGTCTGGTTATTTAAGGAGGCTCCACGCCTTGTCCATGGCCCAGCCCAGGGCTTAGAACTCACAACCCCGAGATCAGGACTGGAGGTGAGGTCAGGTGTCGAATGCTTATCTGACAGAGCCAGCCGGGGCCCGAGAACATCACTGCTATATCCTGTGTCTCTGTGACATCGTTTGAAATAGGAAAGTGCCGTGTCCCGCTCTGTCCTGCTTCTCCAATACTAATTTGCTGTCTGGGGTCATTTGTGGGGGCGGATGGATGTTATGGGTTGTTCTTTTCCTATTTCTAAGATCTGCCACCATGATTTTGATAGGAATGACATTGAAACTGAGGGTGGCTTCTGGAACTGCGGACATTTTCACAAGATGAGGCTCCCCACCCCACGAGCCCAGGAAGGCCTCCCAGAGCCTGGTATGGCTCACTGCACAAGTCTTGTGCTCCTTTGGTTCGTCTCATTATTTTTTCTCTGTGATGCTCCTGAGAAGGGAGTCACGTCCTTCATTTCCTTCCTGAGTGCTCATTTCCGGGACACAGCAAGGCTACTCTGCTATGTAGGGTCAGTTTGTGTCCCCTGACTTTACTGAACTCACTCCTTAGTTCTAACAGGCTTGGTGGAGGCTCTCGAGTTTCCTGTTTCTAGTACCCGTCTTCAGCATATAGGGACAGTGTGAGTTCCCCTTCCAGTTGTGGAACCTTTGCTGTTTACAGCTTAATGTCCTAGAAAGCCCCACAATAGCATAAAAACTGAGTCCAGGCAAAGGGCAGGAAGCCCCTATTAGAATGAGAACAGAGCTCAATGCCCTAGAAGGCCCCCATATCAAAATGTAAAGAGAACTTGAGGAATTGCTCCAGCCCTCCTGGAGGTCCTGAGACCAGCACTTAAAACTAAGCTAAAACCCACCTCATGGTCCAAGTCCCTGCTCCGTTATGTCGGGTGTGCTGGGACACAAGCTCGAGCTTGTAAATAAACCCTCGTGTGTTTGCATCGGTGTTGGCTTCTCGGTGGTTTCTGAGATTCCCAATCTTGGGCAAACAGTCTGAGATAAAAAATGAAAACCAAAATAAGCTCGGACGCACACAGAATAAAAGCAGGGTTCTGAGAGAAGCAGCGGAGACCCGGGGGGTTGGCGGCTCTTCTATTGAGGCCCCTGCAGATGGGGGTGCGGGATGCTCAGCCCCAGAGCCAGAGGACCCAGCGTCCCCACCCGCATCCCGCCCATCAGCACTGAGTCTAAGGGTGCAGCACAGCGCTGCCCACTGGAGGCCAGAGGCGCTGACACCCACCCAGCCTCTGACACCGCAGGTACATCTCCCAGGCAGATGTGCACCTGAGAATCAGCGCCAAGGCCCATCCCGAGACCTTGCACAGACCACTCACTGCCACCAGGTTGTCAGACCACAGAGGCAGCAGAGCTTCAGCTCCCTGGAAAGTAGGGTGTAGCTTCCTTTGTACTTTGTGCTTTATTTTCATTTATTTTCTTTGATTCTTTTTTATTAATTGCCTTATTTTAATTTTTATGTATGTACCTTATATATTTCTTATTTTTACTATCATGGTACTTTAATTGTGTTTCTTATTTTGAGATTTAGAATCTTTAACAAGCAGGCCAAAATAATCTAGTGTTTTTTGGGGGAGGGTAGTTGTTATTGTTTTTCGTGGTTTTCCTTTTTCTTCCTTCTTTCTTTTCTGGAAAAAATAATGAGATGGAGAAATTCACCTCCATAAAATAACATGAGGTAGTACTCACAGCCAGGAAGTTCATCAATACACATATATGATGTCTAACTACAGTTTAAAACAATGATTATAAAGATAGCAGCTGGGCTGGAAAAAAAGCACAGAAGAAAACTAGAGAATCCCTTACAGTAGAAATAAAAGAGCTAAAACCTAGTCAGGCCAATGTTAAAATGCTATAACTGAGATGCAGTCCCAAGTGGAAGCCTTCAAAACAAGAGAGGTTATGGACCACAGAGGCAGACATAGGGAACTCAGCCACTTATTAAAACAATAACATTCATATCATAGGAGACTCAGAATATGAAGAGAGAGAAAAGGTGGGCCTTGCTCAGCCATTAGAAATGACAAATACCCACCATTTGATTCAATGTGGATGGAACAGGAAGGTATTATGCTGAGTGAAGTAAGTCAATCGGAAAAGGACAAACATTGTATGTTCTCATTCACTTGGTGAATATAAATAAGAGTGAAAGGGAATATAAGGGAACGGAGAAAAAATGTTTGGGAAATATCAGAAATGGAGACAGAACATAAAGACTCCTAACTCTGGGAAATTAACTAGGGATGATGGAAGGGGAGAAAGGTGGGGGTCGGGGTGAATGGGTGACGTGTACTGAGGGGGGCACTTGATGGGATGAGCACTGGGTGTTATTCTGTATGTGGGCAAATTGAACACCAATAAAAGTAAATGTATTATTAAAAAAAAAAGAAAGAAGAAAAAGTGGCATCTGGTTTACTCAGTCAGTTAAGCTACAGCCTTAGTCTCAGATCATGATCCAGGTCCCAAGGCAGGGTCCCTGTTCAGCAGGGAACCTGCTTGTCCTTCTCCATCTGCCCCACTCGCTCATATTTTTTCTCTCCTCTCTCTCTCTCATATAAATAAATAACATCCTGAAAAAGAAACAAGCAAACCCAGAAGGACGAGAAATCTCCCATGTAGAAGAATTTCAAAGAAGTTGTGCAGACATTCCACCCTCAAGTTGATTAGCATAGTCTCCCACTCTATGTGTGTAATACCATAGTAACTTCCTTCTACAAAATATAATATGAAAATCTTAATATAAAAATGATAATAATAATAATAATAATAATAATAATAATAAGAAGAAGAAGAAGAAGAAGAAGAAGAAGAAGAAGAAGAAGAAGAAGAATCACTTTACTACGGAGAAAGCTGACAAACACTACCTCAGCAAGATGATCAGATCAATACCAAGACTGATAAATCATGTTGATAATATCTATCTTTTATATGATATAATAAAAATGGCATTATTTCTCTGTATGTAATCCACAAAAACAGTTCAATCATGAGATAAACAACAGACATTTCCCAACTAAGGTAAATTTTAAAAATACTTCTCAAAGTGTTCCAGTTCAACGACAACAAGGAAAGGCTGAAAGACTGTCACAATCCAAAGGAGCCTAAGAAAACATGAGTACAAATGGAATGGGAGGGATCCCTGGGTGGCGTAGCGGTTTGGTGCCTGCCTTTGGCCCAGGGCGCGATCCTGGAAACCCGGGATCGAATCCCACGTCGGGCCTCCCGGTGCATGGAGCCTGCTTCTCCCTCTGCCTGTGTCTCTGCCTCATTCTCTCTCTCTCTCTGTGACTATCACAAATAAATAAAAATTAAAAAAAAAAAAACAAATGGAATGGGATATGAGGGATGGTAACTTAGCATAAACTAAGGAATTCTGAATAAAGTATGGTCTTTGGTTAATGCGACTATTTTAATATTGATTCATTAGCTAATATTTGTACTGGACTAATATACCACCACAGTCATATCCCTGCCCTACACCATCCACCCCCACACCATCGGCCCCCAGCAAGGGCCCCGTGCAGCTGCCCCCATGCTCAGCCTCCCCGGGGTTCTCTGGATACTCTGCTCCCATCAGAAGCCCGATTGTCCCATAGAGAACCCAGGGGTTGCAGGGAGGAGGGAAGGCAAGGATACCCAAAATGGGGGGTGCTGTTGAGTGGTGCAGAGAACACATTGGGCCCTGCCTCCGCCCACTGTCCCTCCTGGAAGGCGGCACACCCTGCACAGGACACCAGCTCCTAACCCAAAGGGACCTGGGCTGACCTGGCTCTGTGGGGGCTGAGGTGATTTGAGCCCCACCAAGGCCCAACACAAAGACTAATGGGATCCAGGCACCCATGGTCCTGGCTAGCCCTGGATTCAGGCCCCAGGCTGAGTGAGCCTTCTCACAGCTGGATGTGGCCTCCTGGGCCCTGGGTGTGCCCCACAGATCCAGGTCGCTGACCTAGGGCAGGCCGGGGGATCCCGGGACACCCCAGGGTGGGGAGAGGATGGATAGGCTGGTTGGCCCCACCCGACCCCACACCAGACAGTAGGCTCCTCCAGATATTGGGGCCCCAGAGGGTGCAAGGCCAGGGTCCAACTGCCCTGCGGGTCCCCGTGCAGGAGCTCATGAGCTGAAGGTCCAGGTCATCTCTGCTGTCCTCAGAATAGTCACTCAGGCTGAAATCTCATGACACACGCCCCCACCCGGAGTCCACACGTGCTTCCACGATGTGGACTCTAGCACCCGCCCTCCACCGGGTGTGATTCTTGCCCTCCCCTAAAGGACAGAAAGGTCTCCCTCCCCAGGGGAAGGCGCGCAATAGGCTCTGAGCCCGTTTGCTGTAGAAAGTCAATAAAGTGTTGTGGTGCGAAAATGCACAGCAAGGCCATTTCTGTGTCTCCCAGAACTCTGCATGGGGCGTGGAGAGACACCCAGAGAGGAGGAGGGGGCACCATCCAGACGCCAAACAGATCCTGCAGGGGCGCCGCCAGGTACACACAGCTGACGTCCCCACGTGCCTTCCAGGGGCGGCCAGACGCCAGGGTCAGGACCCACAGACTTTACTGGGACTCAGGCTCTGCCCCCCAGGCCAGGAGGGGCTGGGACAGAGTGACAGCCAGGGAGCTTCAGGTCACCAGGGTCTAGGCACAGCGACGTGGGAGGTCTGTGCTCCCTCTGTCCAGAGGGCCACAGATGGCTGAGTTACGGGGCACTTCCTCCACTCCCCGCATCCCTGTGCCTGTGTGCCTGGGGCACAGAGGGCCTGTGGGGTGGTCAGCGTGGCCCTGGAAGGGATGTCAGGACACCAGGCCCTGGTGTTGTGTCCAAGATCGTAAATCAGGGAAACCACCAAGGAGCCCACACCGATGGAAACTCCCGAGGGTTTCTTTACAAGCTGGAGCTTGGGTGTAATTGCACCCAACACAGCGGAGCAGGGACGTGGATCCTGAGACTAAGCGGCATAGCAGCTTTATAGGGGCCAGTGGCACATGGGATATGCAGAAAGTTGCACGATCATGCCGGTCCACATGCTGGTGGCCAATTAAATTACACCTTACCCTATAGTATCCACTTGAGCTGGCCTATTACTTTGGTCACAATTGTCCCACAGTTTTGGGGGACACAAAGCAGGGTTACATTGTTATGAGCCGATTTCCAATTAGGGTGTGCCCAGCGGCCTGACTAGGGTGGGGCAGCGCCTTAACAATAAGCAGGTCATATAGGGGTCATAGGGGAGGTGGTGGGTGTAGCACAAAATGGAATCAGTTCTGCCCTGCTTGTCCAGGGGTAGGGGATTTTTGTTAAATTTCCTGGGTCCCACACTTGCAGCTCACGAACCTGGGCCACCCTCACCAGGTGGACTCAGTCTGCACACTTTGTGGTGCTGGATCTCTGACACCAGCGTGTGGAAGGCACCCTCCTCGCCCTAGTGAGTAGGGGCTGGGTGAGCATGGGGCTCGCCAGAAGGCCAGGCAGCACAGGGGACCAAGAACCCCAGCCCTGACCCCAACTCGACTCCCACACACAGGCAGCAACAGGGCTCTCCACCATGGGCAGCTCCTCATTATCCCCCAAGGCGTCGCTAAGGTCTGACTCCCTGCTGGAGGCATCGGGGAGAAGAGAAGCAGCCAGCGCTCAGCGGGATCCCTGCTGGACATGGGAATTTGGCCCAGTCGGACCTTCCAGCTCAGCTGACCCTCTAGCGGAAAGTCACTGCAGGAGCGAGCCCCGAGTTGGCAAGGAGAGCCCAGCTATCTGCCCAGCGCCACCACCAGAAATGATGTTGTGCCAACCATTTCGGCATTTGGGTGACCCAGCCAGAGGATCAGATACCTGCACTTGATATCTGCATGTGATAGACACACACACAACCCAAAACCAACAAAAGTCCGAATCCCCCCAATGTTGTCAAACAGCAGCCAGATGGTTACATACACCACGCTATGGTCCCCAATAGGATACATGGAAGACGCTATAAACCATGACTGCAGAGGTACTGGAGGCACGGAGATGTGCCTGCTGGGTTTCTAAAAGGAGCACAGAGAGGCAGGAAGCATCCTACGGAGGGGGTGCCCCTCCTAGGAAAGGACACCAGGTCCCTGTGAAGGCTACGGACTGTGAAATCTGTCCTCCTCTCTTTCAGCTTCTGGTTTTCCTCCTCTTTTGTTCTTCCTAATTCTAGTTTAGCCTCCACCCTGCATCCAAGACAATGACCAAAGAGGCTTCGTTATGACACCCTGTCCTAAAAGGAGGCCGAGCTCTTGCTACCGGGTTGAGAAATGGTCATTGCCTAAGTGTATGCTGATCCCCCGAACTCGTGGCTTCACGGCTCTTGTCTCCCTGCAGAACGAGGGGAACCACAGGTCTTACAATGAAAGACGCCCACTTCCACTCGGGCGAGACTATCCCTTGTGTAGGACGGCATCTGGGCCAAGTAGTGCAAGCGGGGCGATCAAGAATAGTTCGCAGGTGAGACATAAGCAAACACTTACCTTTGATGTCATGCTTTATTTGTTCATCCATTTATTATTTGTTAAATATTTTAATTTCATGTCCTCTCTATACCCAACATGGTGTTCAAACTCACAACCCTGAGATCAAGATCCCCCAACCAGGCCAGCCAGGCACCCCAGTGCCATGTTTCATAAGTCTTTGCTTCCTTGTCTATATCTGCATTGAACTGGAACATTAAGTCCTGGACGGGAAGCTTTAGTTACCTCTGAATCCTAGAACGTTCTCACTGTATCCCATTCCTAGATTGACATTTACCATTGAATAGCACTTTAAATAAATAGTAAAATAACTACTACTGTAAAGGCAATTGTCAACTTTTCACGTGTGTGGGCCCTGCTCCCTGGGCTCCCAGGGAAGCTATGATTTCTTTCACATTGATCAGGTCCAAATGACTCCACCAACCTCAAAGCGTGGGCTCAGTTTCTGCCCTGACACATGCAAGACCCCTGCTTTAATTAACATGTATCAATCAATCAAAGAGAGCCTGACTGGCTCTGTGTGGTTCGTAAGAACATGGGACTCTTGTTCTTCGGGTAGCAAGTTCAAGCCCCATGTTGGCTGTAGAGATTACAGAAAAATAAAATCTTAAAAAAAAATCAATCAGTTGATCGTGGGGAAACAGAGCCCCAGATCCCACAAGGGCAGAGAGCCAACTGACGAATCTATGCACAATATTATAAGCAGCATTGCACAAAATCTGAACTTTCAGAAGTCTCCTAGCATGGGGAACACACCTGACTTAAGGTGTTCAGGTGGAGAAGTGGGGGGCAGTCCCTGGAGCAACAGGGTGGGTTCAGGATCCCAGGGGTCCCAAGGACGGTGGCGCCAACTCTTCCCAGGCACAGGAGCAGGAACCCAGCTGAGAGCAGCAGGACTCGGGTCAGCTGTCTGCCCTGTGTGGCCATAAGCTGCAAATCCCTGTGCAGTCATGGGGCCCAGTTCCTGGGACAGGCCAGCAAAGGACAGGAGTGCGAGGATACCCTCCCAGGCAGGAAGAGCACAGGTCTCCACCAGGGCAGCCCCTAAAATTTGGAGTTTTAAAATTCAGTCACGTGTCTGTGGGGAGGCTGAGAAAATTGAGGCCGTTCCACATTAACTTCACTGTTAGCGCAAGTACTGCCATCTCAGGACCCTGTGAATAAGAGCTAAAATTTACATTACTTCAGTTACAGGAAAAAAAGAAAAAAACACCTTACAGCTTAAGGTCCCAGAAAGACCCATATTAGAATGAGAACAGAGCTCAATGCCCTTTTTTTTTAAATTTATTTTTTATTGGTGTTCAATTTACTAACATACAGAATAACCCCCCAGTGCCCGTCACCCATTCACTCCCACCTCCCGCCCTCCTCCCCTTCTACCACCCCTAGTTTGTTTGAAGGCCTCATATGAAAATGTAAACAGAACTGGAGGAATTGCTCCAGCCCTTCTGGAGGACCCTGAGACCAGCCCTTAAAACTAAGCTAAAACCCACATCGCGGTCCAAGTCCCTGCTCCGCTGTGTGGGGTATACTTGGACCCAATCTCGAGTTTGTAAATCAACCCTCGTGTGTTTGCATCCGTGTCGGCTCCTAGGTTGTTTCTCTGATTCGCAATCTTGGGCACAACACCCCCAAGTCCCCTCGCCACCTGGGCTGATCCCCTGTCCCATCCAACCCAGGCTGACCCTCAGTCACCTCCCACCCACAGCAGCTCGCCACAGCCCCTCACAGAGGTCTCACGGCCACGGTGGGCACTCTGGCCATCCCCAGCCTCCCAGGAGAAGAAAGGAGGTTTCGGCAGGACACACTCCCATGGTGGCCCCAGGGCTCCCTGCCTAGGATGGCAGCTGGTGACAGGCCGGTGTCTGTGTCCCTGACGCCGGCTCCTCCTCCCTGGTTTTCCCACAGGAAATGAAGGAGGAGGCCTCATCTCCTCCGGGGACATCACGCAGATAGACCTGGACATCAACAGTTGTTCGGCAGCCAAATCATGTTTTGGGACTGCTAGAGGGTGGGGTGAGGCTGCTGAGCCAGGGGGCTTCAGAGCCCATGGGCTCTGTGGGGCAGTCAGTGTGGCCCTGGAAGGGATGTCAAGACACCAGGCCCTGGTGCTATGCCCAAGATTGTAAATCAGGGAAACCACCAAGGTGCCCACACTGATGCAAACTCCCGAGGGTTTCTTTACAAGCTGGATCTTGGGTCCAAGTGCACCCGACACAGAGGAGTAGGGACTTGGACACCGAGACTAAGAGGCATAGCAGCTTTATAGGAGCCAGTGGCCCATGGGAACGCTGAAAGATGCGTCCATACACAGGTGGCCGATTGAATTACACGTTACCCCATAGTATCGACTTGAACTGGCCTATTACTTTGGTCAGAACTGGCGCACAGCTTTGTGGGGCACAAAGCAGGGTTACATTTTTATGACCCGATTTCAGATTAGGGTGTGTCCAGCGGCTTGAGTCGGGTCGGGCAGCGCCTTAAGCCATAAGCAGGTCATGTGGAGTCATAGGGGAGATGGCAGGTGGAGCACAAAATGGAATCATCCTGCTCTGCTTGTCCATGGGTAAGGGATTTTTGTAAAATTTACTGGGTCCCACACTGCAGCTACGCACATGGGCCACCCTCACAAGGTGTACTCGGTGTGCACACCTTGTGGTGCTAGATCTCTCACACCAGCATGTGGAGGGCACCCTCCTCGCCTTAGTGAATAGGGGCTGGGTGAGCATGGGGCTTGACCTGAAGGCCAGGCAGCACAGGGGACCGAGGAACCCCAGCCCCGTCCCAAACCAGACTCCCAAACACAGGCACCCCCAGCGCTCCCCCCCATGGGCAGCTGGCTCCTCAAGAGCTCTCGTCAGGATGGCCTCGAGGTCTGGCTCACTGCTGGAGAGGCATCAGGGAGAAGATAAGCAGGCAGCACATGGCAGGACCCACTGCAGCACATGGGGAAATGGCCAGCCGGACCTTCCAGCTCAGCTGACCCTCCAGCGGAAAGTCACTGCACGAGCGAGCCCCGGGTCTGCCAGGAGAGCCCTGCTAACCACCCAGCGCCAGCACCAGAAATGATGTTGTGCCAACCATTTGGGCATTTGGGTGACCCAGCCAGAGGTTCCGATAGCTGCACGTGATAGCTACATGTTATAGACACACACACCCCAAAACCAACAAAAGTCGGAATCCCCCCAATGTTGTCTAACTGCAGCCGGATGGTTACACGACGCTGTGGTCCCCAATAGGATACATGAAAGACGAAATAAACCACGACTGCAGAGGTGCTAGAGGCACAGAGATGTGCCTCCTGGGTTCCAACAAGGAGCACAGAGGGGAAGGATGCATCTTACAGAGGGGAGGCCCCTCCTTGGAAAGGGCATCATGTCCCGGTGAAGGCAACAGATGGTGAAATCTGTCCTCCTCTCTTTCAGCTTCTGCTTTTCATCCTAAATGACATTTTCCTCAATCATAAGACGAAAAATTTATTTTATGTCTTTAAATTTCTTTTTATTGGAGTCCAATTTGTATGAATTCTTGCTTTAGCAAGGGTGTCATTCAGGAGAGAAGGAGAGATCATGATTTTTCCCAGACAGGCAAAATATAAAGGAGTTCATGACCACTTAACCAGTCCAGTAAGGAATTTTTTTTTTCAGTAAGAAATTTTAAGAGGGACTCTTCCAGTGGGGAAAAAAAAGAGACCAAAAGCAACAAAGACTAGAAAGGCCCAGAAAACGTCACCAGAAACACCAACACTTCCGGTAACACAAAGGCACAAAGTTCATATCTTTGAATAATCACTCTGAATGCTGATAGACTAAATGCTCCAATCAAAAGATACAGGGTATCAGAGTGGCTTAAAACACAGGATCCGGGATGCCTGGGTGGCTCAAGGGGTTGAGCCTCTGGCTTTGACTCAGGGTGTGATCCTGGAGTCTGGGATCGAGTCCCATATTGGGCTCCTGGTGGGGAGTCTGCTTCTATCTCTCCCTAAATTTCTGCCTCTCTCTCTCTCTCTTATAAATAAAATCATTACTAAAAATCAAGATCCATCTGTATGCTGCCTACAAGATGCTCACATTAGACCTATACACACCAGCAGATTGATAATCAGGGGAGGGAAAATCATCTACCATGCTAATGGATATCAAATGAAAGCTGGAGGACCCATACTTATATCAGACAAACGAGATTTGAAACCAAACCCTGGGGGACATCTGGTGGCTCAGTGGTTGAGCATCTCCCTTCGGCTCAGGGTGTGATCCAAGGATCCCAGGATCGGGTCCCACATCGGCCTTCCTTAGGGGAGCCTGCCTCTCCCTCTGCCTATGTTTCTGCCTCTGCTTCTCTGTGTATCTCTCATGAATAAATAAATAAAATATTTAAATCTCAAAAAGAAAAGGAAAAACCAAAAAGAAAGAACAAATACAGTAAGAAGAGATGAAGAAGAACATTATTTCCTAATTAAAAAGACTATCAAGATCAAAGAACTAAATATTTATGCTGCCAACATGGGAGTACCTAAACATAGAAACCAATTAATAACATACGTACAGGGACTCACTGATAATAATACACTGACAGGGGATTTCAACACCCACTTATGGCAATGTACTGATTGTCTAGCAGAAAATCAACTAGGGAACAATAGCCTTGATACACTGGACCACAGGGAGTCAACAGATATAGTCACAAAATTAGATCTGAAAGCAGAATACACATTCCTTTCAAGTGCACATGGGACATTCTCCAGAACAGATCATATCAGGGCCCACAAATCAGCCCTCAACAGGTACAACAGGTACAAGAAAGTTGATATCACACCATGTACATTTTCGGACCACGGCGCTATGAAACTGGAAGTCAACAGTAAGAAAAAATTTGGACAGACCAAAAATATGTTGAGTTTAAGATCATCCTACTAGAGAATGAATGGAGCAACCAGGAAATTAAAGAGGAAATTTAAAACAAATGAAAATGAAAACATGTTTCTCCAAACCTCTGGGATGTAGCAAAGGCAGTCCTAAGAGGGATGTACATAGCAATACAGGCCTACCTCAGGAAACAAGAAGTCTCCAATATACATCCTAACCCTACACCTAAAGGAGCTGAAAAAGGAATAGCAAACAAAGTCTAAAGCCTACAGAAGAAGGGAAAAAATAAAGATGAGAGCAGAAATATACAATACAGAAACAACAAAACAGTAGAATGGAATAACAAAACTAAGTGCTGGTTCTTTAAAATAATTACTAAAATGGATCAAGCCCTAGCCAGCCTTACCACCGAGAAAAGAGAAAAGACCTAAATAAATAAAATCACAAATGAGAGAAGAGAGATCACAATCAACACCAGAAAAATAAGACAATTATAAGGGAATACTATGAAAGATTATATGCTAACAAACTGGGAGACCTGGAAGAAATGGACAAATCCCTAGAAATGTGCAAACGAGCTGAACTGAAATAGGAAGAAATAGATAATGTGAACAGACCCATAACTAGCAAAGGAATTGAATCAGCAAGGCATCTGGGAGCCTCAATGGTTGAGCATCTGCTTTGGCTCAGGTCATGATCCCGGGGTCCTGGGGGATCAAGTCCCGTATCAGGCTCCCCACATGGAGCCTCATTTTCCCTCTGCCTATACCTCTGCCTCTCTGTGTCTCTCATGAATACATAAATAAAATCTTTAAACAAGAAAAAAGATGAAAAGATGAGAAAGGACCCAAATAAAATCACATCTGAGAAAAGAGAAATAACATCCAACACTAGAGAAATACAAATGATTATAAGAGAACATTAAGAAAAAATATATGCCAGCAACCTAGAACCTGGAAGAAATAGATCAATTCCTGGAAATATATAACATAGCAAAAATGAAAAACAAGAAATAAGAAACTTGAACAGATAACCAGCAAAGAAATTGAATCAACCCTCAAGAATCTCCCAACATGAGACGCTTAGATCAATAGAACAGAATGGAATTCCAAAACAAGATACAAACCTGTAACTCTATGATCCATTAATCAACAACAAGGCAGGAAGGAGTATACAATGGCACAAAGACAGTCTCTTCAACAAACCTTAACCTTGACCCCAGGATAAGAACAAATGGTGTTGGGAAACCAGGCAGCCAAATGCAGAAGAATGAAACTGGACCACTTTCTTACACAATATATATAAAAAATAAATTCAAAATGGATGAAAGACCTAAATGTGAGACCTGAAACCATACAATGAAGAAAAGATAGGCAGCAAAGTCTTTGACATTGGCCATTGGATCTTCTTTCTAGATATGCCTCTGAGTTGAGGGAAACAAGAGCAAAAATACTATTGGGGCTTCATCAAATTCAAAAGCTTCTGCAAAGTGATAGAAACAACCAACGCTAAAAGGCAACATACAAAATGAAAGGAGATATTTGTAAACAACACAACCAATAAAGAGTTAGTATGCAAAATACGTAAAGCAAATATAAATCTCAGCATCCTAAACACAAATTATCCAACTGCAGATGGGCAGAAGACATGAATGGACTTTGTCTCTGTCAAGACATCCAACGGCCACCAGACACACGGAAAGACACTCTGCGTCACCCATCATCAGGGAAATGCAAATTAAAACCACAATAAGATGTCACCTGACAGCCGTCAGAATGGCTAAAATTGACAACAGAAGAAACAACAGGTGTTGTTGAGGCTATGGAGAAGAGGGAGCCACTTACACTCCTGGTGGGCATGCGAACAGGTGCAACCACTGTGGAAAACACTGTGAAGGGTCCTCGAGAAGTTAAAAATAGGGGATCCCTGGGTGGTGCAGTGGTTTGGAACCTGCCTTTGGCCCATGTCGTGATCCTGGAGACCCGGGACCGAATCCCACGCTGGACTCTCAGTCCATGAAGCCTGCTTCTCCCTCTGCCTGTGTCTCTGCCCTATATAGAGCTACCCTATGATTCCAAATTGCAGAGCTAGGTATTTACCCCGAGGATACAAAACTCGTTTAATAGTTTCGATGAGGGACACGCAGCCCAGTGTTTGTAGCAGTATTATCAACAAGAGCCAAACTGTGGATACAGGCCACAAGTCCATCAACGGTGAATGGGCAGAGACGATGTGGTAAATATACCCACTGCGACATCACTGGGTCAACAGAAGAGATGAAATGAAGCCATTTACAATGACGTGGGAGAAGTGGAAAGGACTTATGCTAAATGAACTCAGTCAGAGAAAGACAGATACTAAATACCATACAATTGCATTCACATGTGAATTTTAAGAAACCAAACAAACTGGCAAAGGGGCAGATGGGGGGATGAGAGAAGCAAACAAAAAAACACACTCTTAACCACAGAGAATAAACTAATAAATACCAGAGGAAGGTGGGGGGGATGGGGAATCAGGGATGGAAATAGTAGAGGTCACCTCTGACCAGTACCAGGCGTTGTATCCAAGAGTTGAATCACTATGTGGTAAACCTGAAACTATATCATACTGTGTTTACAAACAGGAATTCAAGTAAATCTTTAAAATAATAATTGGTAGTATTGATGAAACATGTGCGCACTAGGGCCTGTTAGCATCGGAAATGTCTCATTGAAACAGAGCCCAACACCCTGCTTCCCCAGAAATACTTAAGGACAAGGAATTGGAGCCCAGAGACCGCAAAATGAAATGTGGACTGGACCTTAGCAAGTCCTGAAAAACTCACTCAACCCTCTTCCACTGTAGGCAGGACCGCGGGCTGGTGCAGCTGCCCTGGAAACAGTGTCGAGGCTCCTTAGGAAGTTACAATAGAGCCGCCCTGCTACCAGTAGGTGAATGGCCTGGAGCTGACTCCGAAGATATAGGCAGTGAGACTCGGGACACCTGCACCCCAATGTCCACAACAGCCAGGTCCACAGTAGCCACACTGTGTGAAGTATCTCGGTGCCCTCAGGCAGATGATGGATAAAGAGGATGGGAGATAGATGATGGTCATAGTGAGAGGAATGGTACCTAGCTATCAAAGAGAAGGAAATCTTGCCATTTGCAATGACGTGGATAGAACTAGAGAAATCAATTTAAGTGAAATAAGTCAGTCGGGAAAGAGAATGACCGTGTGGTGTCATTCATAGGTGGAATTAAAGAAGCAAAGCAGATAACAACTGTGAAGGAAGGAAATCAAATAACATGAAAACAGATGCAGGAAATACAGACACTTAATGATAGGAAACAAACTGAGGGTGCTGGAGGGTAGGGGATAGGTGAGGGGATCACAGGGAACCGGCATGAAGGAGGGCACGTGAGTCATGTGCACTGCTGTTATCTGCAACTGGTGAATCCCTAAATTCTTCCTCTGAAAGTATAATACACTATACATTAATTAATTGGGTTTAAATTAAATTAAGTTAAAAAAATCAGTTGTATCAGAGCACAATTCCTTCTGGACTCTCTGTTCTGGTCCTTCAGCTTATGTCGGGACCACCACCCTTGAGTCTGGTTATTTAAGGAGGCTCCACGCCTTGTCCATGGCCCAGCCCAGGGCTAGAACTCACAACCCCGAGATCAGGACTGGAGGTGAGGTCAGGTGTCGAATGCTTATCTGACAGAGCCAGCCGGGGCCCGAGAACATCACTGCTATATCCTGTGTCTCTGTGACATCGTTTGAAATAGGAAAGTGCCGTGTCCCGCTCTGTCCTGCTTCTCCAATACTAATTTGCTGTCTGGGGTCATTTGTGGGGGCGGATGGATGTTATGGGTTGTTCTTTTCCTATTTCTAAGATCTGCCACCATGATTTTGATAGGAATGACATTGAAACTGAGGGTGGCTTCTGGAACTGCGGACATTTTCACAAGATGAGGCTCCCACCCCACGAGCCCAGGAAGGCCTCCCAGAGCCTGGTATGGCTCACTGCACAAGTCTTGTGCTCCTTTGGTTCTGTCTCATTATTTTTTCTCTGTGATGCTCCTGAGAAGGGAGTCACGTCCTTCATTTCCTTCCTGAGTGCTCATTTCCGGGACACAGCAAGGCTACTCTGCTATGTAGGGTCAGTTTGTGTCCCCTGACTTTACTGAACTCACTCCTTAGTTCTAACAGGCTTGGTGGAGGCTCTCGAGTTTCCTGTTTCTAGTACCACGTCTTCAGCATATAGGGACAGTGTGAGTTCCCCTTCCAGTTGTGGAACCTTTGCTGTTTACAGCTTAATGTCCTAGAAAGCCCCACAATAGCATAAAAACTGAGTCCAGGCAAAGGGCAGGAAGCCCCTATTAGAATGAGAACAGAGCTCAATGCCCTAGAAGGCCCCATATCAAAATGTAAAGAGAACTTGAGGAATTGCTCCAGCCCTCCTGGAGGTCCTGAGACCAGCACTTAAAACTAAGCTAAAACCCACCTCATGGTCCAAGTCCCTGCTCCGTTATGTCGGGTGTGCTGGGACACAAGCTCGAGCTTGTAAATAAACCCTCGTGTGTTTGCATCGGTGTTGGCTTCTCGGTGGTTTCTGAGATTCCCAATCTTGGGCAAACAGTCTGAGATAAAAAATGAAAACCAAAATAAGCTCGGACGCACACAGAATAAAAGCAGGGTTCTGAGAGAAGCAGCGGAGACCCGGGGGGTTGGCGGCTCTTCTATTGAGGCCCCTGCAGATGGGGGTGCGGGATGCTCAGCCCCAGAGCCAGAGGACCCAGCGTCCCCACCCGCATCCCGCCCATCAGCACTGAGTCTAAGGGTGCAGCACAGCGCTGCCCACTGGAGGCCAGAGGCGCTGACACCCACCCAGCCTCTGACACCGCAGGTACATCTCCCAGGCAGATGTGCACCTGAGAATCAGCGCCAAGGCCCATCCCGAGACCTTGCACAGACCACTCACTGCCACCAGGTTGTCAGACCACAGAGGCAGCAGAGCTTCAGCTCCCTGGAAAGTAGGGTGTAGCTTCCTTTGTACTTTGTGCTTTATTTTCATTTATTTTCTTTGATTCTTTTTTATTAATTGCCTTATTTTAATTTTTATGTATGTACCTTATATATTTCTTATTTTTACTATCATGGTACTTTAATTGTGTTTCTTATTTTGAGATTTAGAATCTTTAACAAGCAGGCCAAAATAATCTAGTGTTTTTTGGGGGAGGGTAGTTGTTATTGTTTTTCGTGGTTTTCCTTTTTCTTCCTTCTTTCTTTTCTGGAAAAAATAATGAGATGGAGAAATTCACCTCCATAAAATAACATGAGGTAGTACTCACAGCCAGGAAGTTCATCAATACACATATATGATGTCTAACTACAGTTTAAAACAATGATTATAAAGATAGCAGCTGGGCTGGAAAAAAAGCACAGAAGAAAACTAGAGAATCCCTTACAGTAGAAATAAAAGAGCTAAAACCTAGTCAGGCCAATGTTAAAAATGCTATAACTGAGATGCAGTCCCAAGTGGAAGCCTTCAAAACAAGAGAGGTTATGGACCACAGAGGCAGACATAGGGAACTCAGCCACTTATTAAAACAATAACATTCATATCATAGGAGACTCAGAATATGAAGAGAGAGAAAAGGTGGGCCTTGCTCAGCCATTAGAAATGACAAATACCCACCATTTGATTCAATGTGGATGGAACAGGAAGGTATTATGCTGAGTGAAGTAAGTCAATCGGAAAAGGACAAACATTGTATGTTCTCATTCACTTGGTGAATATAAATAAGAGTGAAAGGGAATATAAGGGAACGGAGAAAAAATGTTTGGGAAATATCAGAAATGGAGACAGAACATAAAGACTCCTAACTCTGGGAAATTAACTAGGGATGATGGAAGGGGAGAAAGGTGGGGGTCGGGGTGAATGGGTGACGTGTACTGAGGGGGGCACTTGATGGGATGAGCACTGGGTGTTATTCTGTATGTGGGCAAATTGAACACCAATAAAAAGTAAATGTATTATTAAAAAAAAAGAAAGAAAGAAAAAGTGGCATCTGGTTTACTCAGTCAGTTAAGCTACAGCCTTAGTCTCAGATCATGATCCAGGTCCCAAGGCAGGGTCCCTGTTCAGCAGGGAACCTGCTTGTCCTTCTCCATCTGCCCCACTCGCTCATATTTTTTCTCTCCTCTCTCTCTCTCATATAAATAAATAACATCCTGAAAAAGAAACAAGCAAACCCAGAAGGACGAGAAATCTCCCATGTAGAAGAATTTCAAAGAAGTTGTGCAGACATTCCACCCTCAAGTTGATTAGCATAGTCTCCCACTCTATGTGTGTAATACCATAGTAACTTCCTTCTACAAAATATAATATGAAAATCTTAATATAAAAATGATAATAATAATAATAATAATAATAATAATAATAAGAAGAAGAAGAAGAAGAAGAAGAAGAAGAAGAAGAAGAAGAAGAAGAAGAAGAATCACTTTACTACGGAGAAAGCTGACAAACACTACCTCAGCAAGATGATCAGATCAATACCAAGACTGATAAATCATGTTGATAATATCTATCTTTTATATGATATAATAAAAATGGCATTATTTCTCTGTATGTAATCCACAAAAACAGTTCAATCATGAGATAAACAACAGACATTTCCCAACTAAGGTAAATTTTAAAAATACTTCTCAAAGTGTTCCAGTTCAACGACAACAAGGAAAGGCTGAAAGACTGTCACAATCCAAAGGAGCCTAAGAAAACATGAGTACAAATGGAATGGGAGGGATCCCTGGGTGGCGTAGCGGTTTGGTGCCTGCCTTTGGCCCAGGGCGCGATCCTGGAAACCCGGGATCGAATCCCACGTCGGGCTCCCGGTGCATGGAGCCTGCTTCTCCCTCTGCCTGTGTCTCTGCCTCATTCTCTCTCTCTCTCTGTGACTATCACAAATAAATAAAAATTAAAAAAAAAAAACAAATGGAATGGGATATGAGGGATGGTAACTTAGCATAAACTAAGGAATTCTGAATAAAGTATGGTCTTTGGTTAATGCGACTATTTTAATATTGATTCATTAGCTAATATTTGTACTGGACTAATATACCACCACAGTCATATCCCTGCCCTACACCATCCACCCCCACACCATCGGCCCCCAGCAAGGGCCCCGTGCAGCTGCCCCCATGCTCAGCCTCCCCGGGGTTCTCTGGATACTCTGCTCCCATCAGAAGCCCGATTGTCCCATAGAGAACCCAGGGGTTGCAGGGAGGAGGGAAGGCAAGGATACCCAAAATGGGGGGTGCTGTTGAGTGGTGCAGAGAACACATTGGGCCCTGCCTCCGCCCACTGTCCCTCCTGGAAGGCGGCACACCCTGCACAGGACACCAGCTCCTAACCCAAAGGGACCTGGGCTGACCTGGCTCTGTGGGGGCTGAGGTGATTTGAGCCCCACCAAGGCCCAACACAAAGACTAATGGGATCCAGGCACCCATGGTCCTGGCTAGCCCTGGATTCAGGCCCCAGGCTGAGTGAGCCTTCTCACAGCTGGATGTGGCCTCCTGGGCCCTGGGTGTGCCCCACAGATCCAGGTCGCTGACCTAGGGCAGGCCGGGGGATCCCGGGACACCCCAGGGTGGGGAGAGGATGGATAGGCTGGTTGGCCCCACCCGACCCCACACCAGACAGTAGGCTCCTCCAGATATTGGGGCCCCAGAGGGTGCAAGGCCAGGGTCCAACTGCCCTGCGGGTCCCCGTGCAGGAGCTCATGAGCTGAAGGTCCAGGTCATCTCTGCTGTCCTCAGAATAGTCACTCAGGCTGAAATCTCATGACACACGCCCCCACCCGGAGTCCACACGTGCTTCCACGATGTGGACTCTAGCACCCGCCCTCCACCGGGTGTGATTCTTGCCCTCCCCTAAAGGACAGAAAGGTCTCCCTCCCCAGGGGAAGGCGCGCAATAGGCTCTGAGCCCGTTTGCTGTAGAAAGTCAATAAAGTGTTGTGGTGCGAAAATGCACAGCAAGGCCATTTCTGTGTCTCCCAGAACTCTGCATGGGGCGTGGAGAGACACCCAGAGAGGAGGAGGGGGCACCATCCAGACGCCAAACAGATCCTGCAGGGGCGCCGCCAGGTACACACAGCTGACGTCCCCACGTGCCTTCCAGGGGCGGCCAGACGCCAGGGTCAGGACCCACAGACTTTACTGGGACTCAGGCTCTGCCCCCCAGGCCAGGAGGGGCTGGGACAGAGTGACAGCCAGGGAGCTTCAGGTCACCAGGGTCTAGGCACAGCGACGTGGGAGGTCTGTGCTCCCTCTGTCCAGAGGGCCACAGATGGCTGAGTTACGGGGCACTTCCTCCACTCCCCGCATCCCTGTGCCTGTGTGCCTGGGGCACAGAGGGCCTGTGGGGTGGTCAGCGTGGCCCTGGAAGGGATGTCAGGACACCAGGCCCTGGTGTTGTGTCCAAGATCGTAAATCAGGGAAACCACCAAGGAGCCCACACCGATGGAAACTCCCGAGGGTTTCTTTACAAGCTGGAGCTTGGGTGTAATTGCACCCAACACAGCGGAGCAGGGACGTGGATCCTGAGACTAAGCGGCATAGCAGCTTTATAGGGGCCAGTGGCACATGGGATATGCAGAAAGTTGCACGATCATGCCGGTCCACATGCTGGTGGCCAATTAAATTACACCTTACCCTATAGTATCCACTTGAGCTGGCCTATTACTTTGGTCACAATTGTCCCACAGTTTTGGGGGACACAAAGCAGGGTTACATTGTTATGAGCCGATTTCCAATTAGGGTGTGCCCAGCGGCCTGACTAGGGTGGGGCAGCGCCTTAACAATAAGCAGGTCATATAGGGGTCATAGGGGAGGTGGTGGGTGTAGCACAAAATGGAATCAGTTCTGCCCTGCTTGTCCAGGGGTAGGGGATTTTTGTTAAATTTCCTGGGTCCCACACTTGCAGCTCACGAACCTGGGCCACCCTCACCAGGTGGACTCAGTCTGCACACTTTGTGGTGCTGGATCTCTGACACCAGCGTGTGGAAGGCACCCTCCTCGCCCTAGTGAGTAGGGGCTGGGTGAGCATGGGGCTCGCCAGAAGGCCAGGCAGCACAGGGGACCAAGAACCCCAGCCCTGACCCCAACTCGACTCCCACACACAGGCAGCAACAGGGCTCTCCACCATGGGCAGCTCCTCATTATCCCCCAAGGCGTCGCTAAGGTCTGACTCCCTGCTGGAGGCATCGGGGAGAAGAGAAGCAGCCAGCGCTCAGCGGGATCCCTGCTGGACATGGGAATTTGGCCCAGTCGGACCTTCCAGCTCAGCTGACCCTCTAGCGGAAAGTCACTGCAGGAGCGAGCCCCGAGTTGGCAAGGAGAGCCCAGCTATCTGCCCAGCGCCACCACCAGAAATGATGTTGTGCCAACCATTTCGGCATTTGGGTGACCCAGCCAGAGGATCAGATACCTGCACTTGATATCTGCATGTGATAGACACACACACAACCCAAAACCAACAAAAGTCCGAATCCCCCCAATGTTGTCAAACAGCAGCCAGATGGTTACATACACCACGCTATGGTCCCCAATAGGATACATGGAAGACGCTATAAACCATGACTGCAGAGGTACTGGAGGCACGGAGATGTGCCTGCTGGGTTTCTAAAAGGAGCACAGAGAGGCAGGAAGCATCCTACGGAGGGGGTGCCCCTCCTAGGAAAGGACACCAGGTCCCTGTGAAGGCTACGGACTGTGAAATCTGTCCTCCTCTCTTTCAGCTTCTGGTTTTCCTCCTCTTTTGTTCTTCCTAATTCTAGTTTAGCCTCCACCCTGCATCCAAGACAATGACCAAAGAGGCTTCGTTATGACACCCTGTCCTAAAAGGAGGCCGAGCTCTTGCTACCGGGTTGAGAAATGGTCATTGCCTAAGTGTATGCTGATCCCCCGAACTCGTGGCTTCACGGCTCTTGTCTCCCTGCAGAACGAGGGGAACCACAGGTCTTACAATGAAAGACGCCCACTTCCACTCGGGCGAGACTATCCCTTGTGTAGGACGGCATCTGGGCCAAGTAGTGCAAGCGGGGCGATCAAGAATAGTTCGCAGGTGAGACATAAGCAAACACTTACCTTTGATGTCATGCTTTATTTGTTCATCCATTTATTATTTGTTAAATATTTTAATTTCATGTCCTCTCTATACCCAACATGGTGTTCAAACTCACAACCCTGAGATCAAGATCCCCCAACCAGGCCAGCCAGGCACCCCAGTGCCATGTTTCATAAGTCTTTGCTTCCTTGTCTATATCTGCATTGAACTGGAACATTAAGTCCTGGACGGGAAGCTTTAGTTACCTCTGAATCCTAGAACGTTCTCACTGTATCCCATTCCTAGATTGACATTTACCATTGAATAGCACTTTAAATAAATAGTAAAATAACTACTACTGTAAAGGCAATTGTCAACTTTTCACGTGTGTGGGCCCTGCTCCCTGGGCTCCCAGGGAAGCTATGATTTCTTTCACATTGATCAGGTCCAAATGACTCCACCAACCTCAAAGCGTGGGCTCAGTTTCTGCCCTGACACATGCAAGACCCCTGCTTTAATTAACATGTATCAATCAATCAAAGAGAGCCTGACTGGCTCTGTGTGGTTCGTAAGAACATGGGACTCTTGTTCTTCGGGGTAGCAAGTTCAAGCCCCATGTTGGCTGTAGAGATTACAGAAAAATAAAATCTTAAAAAAAAATCAATCAGTTGATCGTGGGGAAACAGAGCCCCAGATCCCACAAGGGCAGAGAGCCAACTGACGAATCTATGCACAATATTATAAGCAGCATTGCACAAAATCTGAACTTTCAGAAGTCTCCTAGCATGGGGAACACACCTGACTTAAGGTGTTCAGGTGGAGAAGTGGGGGGCAGTCCCTGGAGCAACAGGGTGGGTTCAGGATCCCAGGGGTCCCAAGGACGGTGGCGCCAACTCTTCCCAGGCACAGGAGCAGGAACCCAGCTGAGAGCAGCAGGACTCGGGTCAGCTGTCTGCCCTGTGTGGCCATAAGCTGCAAATCCCTGTGCAGTCATGGGGCCCAGTTCCTGGGACAGGCCAGCAAAGGACAGGAGTGCGAGGATACCCTCCCAGGCAGGAAGAGCACAGGTCTCCACCAGGGCAGCCCCTAAAATTTGGAGTTTTAAAATTCAGTCACGTGTCTGTGGGGAGGCTGAGAAAATTGAGGCCGTTCCACATTAACTTCACTGTTAGCGCAAGTACTGCCATCTCAGGACCCTGTGAATAAGAGCTAAAATTTACATTACTTCAGTTACAGGAAAAAAAGAAAAAAACACCTTACAGCTTAAGGTCCCAGAAAGACCCATATTAGAATGAGAACAGAGCTCAATGCCCTTTTTTTTAAATTTATTTTTATTGGTGTTCAATTTACTAACATACAGAATAACCCCCCAGTGCCCGTCACCCATTCACTCCCACCTCCCGCCCTCCTCCCCTTCTACCACCCCTAGTTTGTTTGAAGGCCTCATATGAAAATGTAAACAGAACTGGAGGAATTGCTCCAGCCCTTCTGGAGGACCCTGAGACCAGCCCTTAAAACTAAGCTAAAACCCACATCGCGGTCCAAGTCCCTGCTCCGCTGTGTGGGGTATACTTGGACCCAATCTCGAGTTTGTAAATCAACCCTCGTGTGTTTGCATCCGTGTCGGCTCCTAGGTTGTTTCTCTGATTCGCAATCTTGGGCACAACACCCCCAAGTCCCCTCGCCACCTGGGCTGATCCCCTGTCCCATCCAACCCAGGCTGACCCTCAGTCACCTCCCACCCACAGCAGCTCGCCACAGCCCCTCACAGAGGTCTCACGGCCACGGTGGGCACTCTGGCCATCCCCAGCCTCCCAGGAGAAGAAAGGAGGTTTCGGCAGGACACACTCCCATGGTGGCCCCAGGGCTCCCTGCCTAGGATGGCAGCTGGTGACAGGCCGGTGTCTGTGTCCCTGACGCCGGCTCCTCCTCCCTGGTTTTCCCACAGGAAATGAAGGAGGAGGCCTCATCTCCTCCGGGGACATCACGCAGATAGACCTGGACATCAACAGTTGTTCGGCAGCCAAATCATGTTTTGGGACTGCTAGAGGGTGGGGTGAGGCTGCTGAGCCAGGGGGCTTCAGAGCCCATGGGCTCTGTGGGGCAGTCAGTGTGGCCCTGGAAGGGATGTCAAGACACCAGGCCCTGGTGCTATGCCCAAGATTGTAAATCAGGGAAACCACCAAGGTGCCCACACTGATGCAAACTCCCGAGGGTTTCTTTACAAGCTGGATCTTGGGTCCAAGTGCACCCGACACAGAGGAAGTAGGGACTTGGACACCGAGACTAAGAGGCATAGCAGCTTTATAGGAGCCAGTGGCCCATGGGAACGCTGAAAGATGCGTCCATACACAGGTGGCCGATTGAATTACACGTTACCCCCATAGTATCGACTTGAACTGGCCTATTACTTTGGTCAGAACTGGCGCACAGCTTTGTGGGGCACAAAGCAGGGTTACATTTTTATGACCCGATTTCAGATTAGGGTGTGTCCAGCGGCTTGAGTCGGGTCGGGCAGCGCCTTAAAGCCATAAGCAGGTCATGTGGAGTCATAGGGGAGATGGCAGGTGGAGCACAAAATGGAATCATCCTGCCTCTGCTTGTCCATGGGTAAGGGATTTTTGTAAAATTTACTGGGTCCCACACTGCAGCTACGCACATGGGCCACCCTCACAAGGTGTACTCGGTGTGCACACCTTGTGGTGCTAGATCTCTCACACCAGCATGTGGAGGGCACCCTCCTCGCCTTAGTGAATAGGGGCTGGGTGAGCATGGGGCTTGACCTGAAGGCCAGGCAGCACAGGGGACCGAGGAACCCCAGCCCCGTCCCAAACCAGACTCCCAAACACAGGCACCCCCAGCGCTCCCCCCCATGGGCAGCTGGCTCCTCAAGAGCTCTCGTCAGGATGGCCTCGAGGTCTGGCTCACTGCTGGAGAGGCATCAGGGAGAAGATAAGCAGGCAGCACATGGCAGGACCCCACTGCAGCACATGGGGAAATGGCCAGCCGGACCTTCCAGCTCAGCTGACCCTCCAGCGGAAAGTCACTGCACGAGCGAGCCCCGGGGTCTGCCAGGAGAGCCCTGCTAACCACCCAGCGCCAGCACCAGAAATGATGTTGTGCCAACCATTTGGGCATTTGGGTGACCCAGCCAGAGGTTCCGATAGCTGCACGTGATAGCTACATGTTATAGACACACACACCCAAAACCAACAAAGTCGGAATCCCCCCAATGTGTCTAACTGCAGCCGGATGGTTACACGACGCTGTGGTCCCCAATAGGATACATGAAAGACGAAATAAACCACGACTGCAGAGGTGCTAGAGGCACAGAGATGTGCCTCCTGGGTTCCAACAAGGAGCACAGAGGGGAAGGATGCATCTTACAGAGGGGAGGGCCCCTCCTTGGAAAGGGCATCATGTCCCGGTGAAGGCAACAGATGGTGAAATCTGTCCTCCTCTCTTTCAGCTTCTGCTTTTCATCCTAAATGACATTTTCCTCAATCATAAGACGAAAAAATTTAATTTTATGTCTTTAAATTTCTTTTTATTGGAGTCCAATTTGTATGAATTCTTGCTTTAGCAAGGGGGTCATTCAGGAGAGAGGAGAGATCATGCTTTTTCCCAGACAGGCAAAATATAAAGGAGTTCATGACCACTTAACCAGTCCAGTAAGGAATTTTTTTTTTCAGTAAGAAATTTTAAGAGGGACTCTTCCAGTGGGGAAAAAAAGAGACCAAAAGCAACAAAGACTAGAAAGGCCCAGAAAACGTCACCAGAAACACCAACACTTCCGGTAACACAAAGGCCACAAGTTCATATCTTTGAATAATCACTCTGAATGCCTGATAGACTAAATGCTCCAATCAAAAGATACAGGGTATCAGAGTGGCTTTTAAAACACAGGATCCGGGATCCTGGGTGGCTCAAGGGGTTGAGCCTCTGGCTTTGACTCAGGTGTGATCCTGGAGTCTGGGATCGAGTCCCATATGGGCTCCTGGTGGGGAGTCTGCTTCTATCTCTCCCTAAATTTCTGCCCTCTCTCTCTCTCTCTTATAAATAAAATCATTACTAAAAATCAAGATCCATCTGTATGCTGCCTACAAGATGCTCACATTAGACCTATACACACCAGCAGATTGATAATCAGGGGAGGGAAAATCATCTACCATGCTAATGGATATCAAATGAAAGCTGGAGGACCCCATACTTATATCAGACAAACGAGATTTGAAACCAAACCCTGGGGGACATCTGGTGGCTCAGTGGTTGAGCATCTCCCTTCGGCTCAGGGTGTGATCCAAGGATCCAGGATCGGGTCCCACATCGGCCTTCTTAGGGGAGCCCTGCCTCTCCCTCTGCCTATGTTTCTGCCTCTGCTTCTCTGTGTATCTCTCATGAATAAATAAATAAAATATTTAATCTCAAAAAGAAAAGGAAAACCAAAAGAAAGAACAAATACAGTAAGAAGAGATGAAAGAAGAAAATTATTTCCTAATTAAAAAGACTATCAAGATCAAAGAACTAAATTTATGCTGCCAACATGGGAGTAACCTAAACATAGAAACAATTAATAACATACGTACAGGGACTCACTGATAATAATACACTGACAGGGGATTTCAACACCCACTTATGGCATGTACTGATGTGTCTAGCAGAAAATCAACTAGGAACAATAGCCTTGATACACTGGACCACAGGGAGTCAACAGATATAGTCACAAAATTAGATCCGAAAGCAGAAGAATACACATTCCTTTCAAGTGCACATGGGACATTCTCCAGAACAGATCATATCAGGGCCCACAAATCAGCCCTCAACAGGTACAACAGGTACAAAGGAAAGTTGATATCACCCATGTACATTTTCGGACCCACGGCGCTATGAAACTGGAAGTCAACAGTAAGAGAAAAAATTTGGACAACCAAAATATGTTGAGTTAAGATCATCCTACTAGAGAAATGAATGGAGCAACCAGGAAATTAAAGAGGAAATTTAAAAACAATGTGAAAATGAAAACATGTTCTCCAAACCTCTGGGATGTAGCAAGGCAGTCCTAAGAGGGATGTACATAGCAATACAGGCCTACCTCAGGGAAACAAGAAGTCCTCCAATATACATCCTAACCCTAACACCTAAAGGAGCCTGAAAAAGGAATAGCAAACAAAGTCTAAAGCCTACAGAAGAAGGGAAAAATAAAGATGAGAGCAGAAAATATACAATACAGAAGAAACAACCAAAACAGTATAGAATGGAATAACAAAACTAAGTGCTGGTTCTTTAAAATAATTACTAAAATGGATCAAGCCCTAGCCAGCCTTACCACCGAGAAAAGAGAAAAGACCTAAATAAATAAAATCACAATGAGAGAAGAGAGATCACAATCAACACCAGAAAAATAAGACAATTATAAGGGAAACTATGAAAGATTATATGCTAACAAACTGGGAGACCTGGAAGAAATGGACAAATCCCTAGAAATGTGCAAACGAGCTGAACTGAAAGAAGAAGAAATAGATAATGTGAACAGACCCATAACTAGCAAAGGAATTGAATCAGCAAGGCATCTGGGAGCCTCAATGGTTGAGCATCTGCTTTGGCTCAGGTCATGATCCCGGGGTCCTGGGGGATCAAGTCCCGTATCAGGCTCCCCACATGGAGCCTCATTTTCCCTCTGCCTATACCTCTGCCTCTCTGTGTCTCTCATGAATACATAAATAAAATCTTTAAACAAGAAAAAAGATGAAAAGATGAGAAAGGACCCAAATAAAATCACATCTGAGAAAAGAGAAATAACATCCAACACTAGAGAAATACAAATGATTATAAGAGAACATTAAGAAAAATATATGCCAGCAACCTAGAACCTGGAAGAAATAGATCAATTCCTGGAAATATAAATAGCAAAAATGAAAAACAAGAAATAAAGAAACTTGAACAGATAACAGCAGAAAGAAATTGAATCAACCCTCAAGAATCTCCCAACGGAGACGCTTAGATCAATAGAACAGAATGGAATTCCAAAACAAGATACAAACCTGTAACTCTATGATCCATTAATCAACAACAAGGCAGGAAGGAGTATACAATGGCACAAAGACAGTCTCTTCAACAAACCTTAACCTGACCCCAGGATAAGAACAAATGGTGTTGGGAAACCAGGCAGCCAATGCAGAAGAATGAAACTGGACACCACTTTTTACACATATATAAAAATAAATTCAAAATGGATGAAAGACCTAAATGTGAGACCTGAAACCATACAATGAAGAAAAGATAGGCAGCAAAGTCTTTGACATTGGCCATTGGATCTATTTTTCTAGATATGCCTCTGAGTTGAGGGAAACAAGAGCAAAAATACTATTGGGGCTTCATCAAATTCAAAAGCTTCTGCAAAGTGATAGAACAACCAACGCTAAAAGGCAACATACAAAATGAAAGGAGATATTTGTAAACAACACAACCAATAAAGAGTTAGTATGCAAAATACGTAAAGGCAAATATAAATCTCAGCATCCTAAAACACAAATTATCCAACTGCAGATGGGCAGAAGACATGAATGGACTTTGTCTCTGTCAAGACATCCAACGGCCACCAGACACACGGAGAAAGACACTCTGCGTCACCCATCATCAGGGAAATGCAAATTAAAACCACAATAAGATGTCACCTGACAGCCGTCAGAATGGCTAAAATTGAAACAGAGAAGAAACAACAGGTGTTGTGTTGAGGCTATGGAGAAGAGGGAGCCACTTACACTCCTGGTGGGCATGCGAACAGGTGCAACCACTGTGGAAAACACTGTGAAGGGTCCTCGAGAAGTTAAAAATAGGGGATCCCTGGGTGGTGCAGTGGTTTGGAACCTGCCTTTGGCCCATGTCGTGATCCTGGAGACCCGGGACCGAATCCCACGTGGACTCTCAGTCCATGAAGCTGCTTCTCCCTCTGCCTGTGTCTCTGCCCTATATAGAGCTAACCTATGATTCCAAATTGCAGAGCTAGGTATTTACCCCGAGGATACAAAATCGTTTAATAGTTTCGATGAGGGACACGCAGCCCAGTGTTTGTAGCAGATTATCAACAGAGCCAAACTGTGGATACAGGCCACAAGTCCATCAACGGTGGAATGGGCAGAGACGATGTGGTAAATATACCCACTGCGACATCACGGGTCAACAGAAGAGATGAAATGAAGCCATTACAATGACGTGGGAGAAGTGGAAAGGACTTATGCTAATGAACTCAGTCAGAGAAAGACAGATACTAAATACCATACAATTGCATTCACATGTGAATTTAAGAAACCAACAAACTGGCAAAGGGGCAGATAGGGGGGATGAGAGAAGCAAACAAAAAAACACACTCTTAACCACAGAGAATAAACTAATAAATACCAGAGGAAGGTGGGGGGGATGGGGAATCAGGGATGGAAATAGTAGAGGTCACTCTGACCAGTACCAGGCGTTGTATCCAAGAGTTGAATCACTATGTGGTAAACCTGAAACTATATCATACTGTGTTTACAAACAGGAATTCAAGTAAATCTTTAAAATAATAATTGGTAGTATTGATGAAACATGTGCGCACTAGGGCCTGTTAGCATCGGAAATGTCTCATTGAAACAGAGCCCAACACCCTGCTTCCCCAGAAATACTTAAGGACAAGGAATTGGAGCCCAGAGACCGCAAAATGAAATGTGGACTGGACCTTAGCAAGTCCTGAAAAACTCACTCAACCCTTTCCACTGTAGGCAGGACCGCGGGCTGGTGCAGCGCCCTGGAAACAGTGTCGAGGCTCCTTAGGAAGTTACAATAGAGCCCCTGCTACCAGTAGGTGAATGGCCTGGAGCTGACTCCGAAGATAAGGCAGTGAGACTCGGGACACTGCACCCCAATGTCCACAACAGCCAGGTCCACAGTAGCCACACTGTGTGAAGTATCTCGGTGCCCTCAGGCGAGATGATGGATAAAGAGGATGGGAGATAGATGATGGTCATAGTGAGAGGAATGGTACCTAGCTATCAAAGAGAAGGAAATCTTGCCATTTGCAATGACGTGGATAGAACTAGAGAAATCAATTTAAGTGAAATAAGTCAGTCGGGAAAGAGAATGACCGTGTGGTGTCATTATAGGTGGAATTAAAGAAGCAAAGCAGATAACAACTGTGAAGGAAGGAAATCAAATAACATGAAAACAGATGCAGGAAATACAGACACTTAATGATAGGAAACAAACTGAGGGTGCTGGAGGGTAGGGGATAGGTGAGGGGATCACAGGGGACCGCATGAAGGAGGGCACGTGAGTCATGTGCACTGCTGTTATCTGCAACTGGTGAATCCCTAAATTCTTCCTCTGAAAGTATAATACACTATACATTAATTAATTGGGTTTAAATTAAATATAGTTAAAAAAATCAGTTGTATCAGAGCACAATTCCTTCTGGACTCTCTGTTCTGCGTCCTTCAGCTTATGTCGGGACCACCACCCTTGAGTCTGGTTATTTAAGGAGGCTCCACGCCTTGTCCATGGCCCAGCCCAGGGCTAGACATCACAACCCCGAGATCAGGATGAGAGGTAGGTCAGGTGTCGAATGCTTATCTGAAGCAGCCAGCCGGGGCCCGAGAACATCACTGCTATATCCTGTGTCTCTGTGAATCGTTTGAAATAGGAAAGTGCCTGTCCCGCTCTGTCCTGCTTCTCCAATACTAATTTGCTGTCTGGGGTCATTTGTGGGGGCGGATGGATGTTATGGGTTGTTCTTTTCCTATTTCTAAGATCTGCCACCATGATTTTGATAGGAATGACATTGAAACTGAGGGTGGCTTCTGGAAACTGCGGACATTTTCACAAGATGAGGCTCCCACCCCACGAGCCCAGGAAGGCCTCCCAGAGCCTGGTATGGCTCAACTGCACAAGTCTTGTGCTCCTTTGGTTCGTCTCATTATTTTTTCTCTGTGATGCTCCTGAGAAGGGAGTCACGTCCTTCATTTCCTTCCTGAGTGCTCATTTCCGGGACACAGCAAGGCTACTCTGCTATGTAGGGTCAGTTGTGTCCCCTGACTTTACTGAACTCACTCCTTAGTTCTAACAGGCTTGGTGGAGGCTCTCGAGTTTCTGTTTCTAGTACCACGTCTTCAGCATATAAGGGACAGTGTGAGTTCCCCTTCCAGTTGTGGAACCTTTGCTGTTTACAGCTTAATGTCCTAGAAAGCCCCACAATAGCATAAAAACTGAGTCCAGGCAAAGGGCAGGAAGCCCCTATTAGAATGAGAACAGAGCTCAATGCCCTAGAAGGCCCCATATCAAAATGTAAAGAGAACTTGAGGAATTGCTCCAGCCCTCCTGGAGGTCCTGAGACCAGCACTTAAAAACTAAGCTAAAAACCCACCTCATGGTCCAAGTCCCTGCTCCGTTATGTCGGGTGTGTGCTGGGACACAAGCTCGAGCTTGTAAATAAACCCTCGTGTGTTTGCATCGGTGTGGCTTCTCGGTGGGTTCTGAGATTCCCAATCTTGGGCAAACAGTCTGAGATAAAAAATGAAAACCAAAATAAGGCTCGGACGCACACAGATAAAAGCAGGGTTCTGAGAGAAGCAGCGGAGACCGGGGGGTTGGGGCTCTTCTATGAGGCCCCTGCAGATGGGGGTGCGGGATGCTCAGCCCCAGAGCCAGAGGACCCAGCGTCCCCACCCGCATCCCGCCCATCAGCATGAGTCTAAGGGTGCAGCACAGCGCTGCCCACTGGAGGCCAGAGGCGCTGACACCCACCAGCCTCTGAACCGCAGGTTACATCTCCCAGGCAGATGTGCACGAGAATCAGCGCCAAGGCCCATCCCGAGACCTTGCACAGACCACTCAATGCCACAGGTTGTCAGACCACAGAGGCAGAGAGCTTCAGCTCCCTGGAAAGTAGGGTGTAGCTTCCTTTGTATTTGTGCTTTATTTTCATTATTTTCTTTGATTCTTTTTTATTAATTGCCTTATTTTAATTTTTATGTATGTACCTTATATATCTTATTTTACTATCATGGTACTTTAATTGTGTTTCTTATTTTGAGATTTAGAATCTTTAACAAGCAGGCCAAAAAATTCGAGGTTTTTGGGGGAGGGTAGGTATGTTATTGTTTTTCGTGGTTTTCCTTTTTCTTCCTTTTTCTTTTCTGGAAAAAAATAATGAGATGGAGAAAATTCACCTCCATAAAATAACATGAGGTAGTACTCACAGCCAGAAGTTCATCAATACACATATATGATGTCTAACTACAGTTTAAAACAATGATTATAAGATAGCAGCTGGGCTGGAAAAAAAGCACAGAAGAAAACTAGAGAATCCCTTACAGTAGAAATAAAAGAGCTAAACCTAGTCAGGCCAATGTTAAAAATGCATAACTGAGATGCAGTCCCAAGTGGAAGCCTTCAAACAAGAGAGGTTATGGACCACAGAGGCAGACATAGGGAACTCAGCCACTTATTAAAACAATAACATTCATATCATAGGAGACTCAGAATATGAAGAGAGAGAAAAGTGGGCCTTGCTCAGCCATTAGAAATGCAAAATACCCACCATTTGATTCAATGTGGATGGAACAGGAAGGTGTATTATGCTGAGTGAAGTAAAGTCAATCGGAAAGGACAAACATTGAATGTTCTCATTCACTTGGTGAATAAAATAAAAAGTGAAAGGGAATATAAGGGAACGGAGAAGAAAAAATGTTTGGGAAATATCAGAAATGGAGACAGAACATAAAGACTCCTAACTCTGGGAAATTAACTAGGGATGATGGAAGGGGAGAAAGGTGGGGGGTCGGGGTGAATGGGTGACGTGTACTGAGGGGGGCACTTGATGGGATGAGCACTGGGTGTTATTCTGATGTGGGCAAATTGAACACCAATAAAAAGTAAATGTATTATTAAAAAAAAAGAAAGAAAGAAAAAGTGGCATCTGGTTTACTCAGTCAGTTAAGCTACAGCCTAGTATCAGATCATGATCCAGGTCCCAAGGCAGGGTCCTGTTCAGCAGGGAACCTGCTTGTCCTCTCCATTGCCCCACTCGCTCATATTTTTTCTCTCCCTCTTCTCTCATATAAATAAATAACATCCTGAAAAAGAAACAAGCAAACCCAGAAGGACGAGAAATCTCCCATGTAGAAGATTTCAAAGAAGTTGTGCAGACATTCCACCTCAAGTTGATTAGCATAGTCTCCCACTCTATGGGTGTAATACCATAGTAACTCCTTCTACAAAATAAATATGAAAATCTTAATATAAAATGATAATAATAATATAATCATAATAATAATAAGAAGAAAAAGAAAAGAAGAAGAAGAGAAGAAGAAGAAGAAAGAAGAAGAGAAGAAGAATCACTTAACTACGGAGAAAAGCTGACAAACACTACCTCAGCAGATGATCAGATCATACCAAGACTGATAAATCATGTGATAATATCTCTCTTTTATATGATATAAAAAATGGCATTATTTCTCTGTATGTAATCCACAAAAACAGTTCAATCATGAGATAAACAACAGACATTCCCAACTAAGGTAAATTTTAAAAATTACTTCTCAAAGTGTTCCAGTTTCAACGACAACAAGGAAAGGCTGAAAGACTGTCACAATCCAAAGGAGCCTAAGAAAACATGAGTACAAATGGAATG